>NC_134356.1:163723208-164923208 GCF_048569485.1 Anomaloglossus baeobatrachus
TGAGTGTATGTGTATGTCCGCTAAAGGAATCTGCATTTACAATCACAAAATGTTGCACACCCTCCTCACTTGACTCAGGGAACATCATAGACTATGTTTTGAGGGAAAAATGTAACCCCACACTTTACAATTGTTCACCAAAAAACCTGCTTACATTAAAGTCAAGGGAGCTGGGAGCTACAGGTCATTAATAGGAGCTCTGATTGGTTGCTATAGGCAACAAAGAACATTCTTAGTATAAGAAGCTTACTGTATGTGTAAGGTAATATGATATCAGTAGATACAGAGATACACAGAGACAGAAACACACAGACACACACACACACACACACACACACACAGATACACAGAGACATACATACAGAGACAGACACACACAGAGACAGACACACCGAGACAGATAAACACAGAGACAGACACACAGAGACACACAGAGTCAGACACAGAGACAGAAACACACAGAGACAGACACACACAAAGACACAGAGACACATACAGATACAGAGAAAAACAGTGACAAAGACAGACACACAGAGACACACAGAGACACACAGAGACAGACACCCACAGAGAAAGTCACACAGAGACATAGACAGACACACACAGAGACACACAGTCAGTCACACACAGAGACACGCAGAGACAGAGACACGCAGAGACAGACACGCAGAGACAGACACACAGAGACAGACACACAGAGACAAACACACACAGACAGACACAGAGACAGACACAGAGACAGACAGAGACAGACAGACACAGAGACACATAGAGACAGAAATATACACAGAAACAGACCCACAGAGACAGACACACACAGACACACACAGACAGAGAGACAAAGAGACACAAAGAGACAGACAGAGACACACAGAAACAGACAGAGAAAACACAGACAGTGACACACAGACACATAGAGACAGACAGGGAAAGACGGGGAAAGAGACAGACGGGGAAAGAGTCAGACCAGGAAAGAGTCAGACGGGGAAAGAGTCAGACGGGGAAAGAGTCAGACACAGAGATAGAGACAGACACAGAGAGAGAGCGAGACAGACACAGAGATAGAGAGACAACCTCAGAGATAGAGACAGACAGATAGACACAGAGATAGAGACAAACACAGAGACACAGAGAGAGACAGAGAGACTGATACAGAGACAGACAGAGAGATAGACACAGACAGACACGCAGAGACAGACAGGGAAAGAGCAGACAGAGAGACAGGCAGAGACAGACAGACAGAGACTGGGAGAGAGACAGAGAGACAGTTACTATCCCGGGCAACGTCCAGGTACTACAGCTAGTCTAATATATAAAGCTGAGTGTATGTGTGTATGTGTGTATGTATGTACAGTATGTGTGTATGTCCACTAAAGGAATCAGCACCATCACATTTCCAATCACAAAATTTTGCACAGCCACCCCATTTGACTCAGGGAATGTCATAGACTATGTTTTGAAGGGAAATTTTAACCCCACACTTTACAGCTATTTGCTAAAAGAAAAAAAAATCTGCTTAAATTAAAGTCAATGGAGCTGGGAGCTACAGGTCATTAATAGGAGCTCTGAATAGTTGCTATAGGCAAAGAAGGACATTCTTTGTATAAAAAGCTTAAGTGTGAGCTAATATGATATCGGTAGAGACAGACACACACAGACACACACACACACACACACACACACACACACACACACAGAGACAGCTACACACAGAGACAGACACAAGCAGAGAAAGATACATGCAGAGACTGACAAAGAGACAGAGATACGGAGACACGCTGATACAGACATATAGAAGCACAGATAGAGAGAGACACTCACAGAGACACACAGAGACAGAGATAAACAGAAACAAACAAAAACAGACATACAGAGACTGATACAGAGACACACACACAGAGGCACACAGAGACTGATACAGAGACAAAGACACACACATAGACACAGAGGCACAGATATTGATACAGAGATACAGAGACAGACACAGTCACACATAGAGATACAGAGACTGATACAGAGACAAACAGACATACAGAGACACAAAGACACAGAGATACACTCACATACACACAGAGACAGACAGACACATAGAGACAGACGTACACAGACACAGAAAAAGAGACACAATGAGACAGACATAAACACACACAGAGACACGCATAGAGACAGAGACACAGAGACAAAGACACACAGAGACTGATACAGAGAAAGACACACACAGAGACACACATTGAGACAGAGACTGATACAGAGACACACACAAAGACACACAGAAACTGATACTGAGACTCCAAGACAGGCACACATAAAGACAGAAACACACAGAAACACAGACACAGACAGAGACACACAGAGGCACAGACAGAGAGGCACAGACAGAGAGGCACAGACAGAGACAAAGACACAGAGACACACATAGACAGACACACACAGAGACAGAGACACACACAGACACAGACAGAGAGACACACGCAGAGACACACATACACAGAGACACACTGAGACAGACACACATAGACACAAACAGACACAGAGACACACTGAGACAGACACACAGAGACACACACAGACAGAGATAAACAGAGACAGAGATACACAGAGACAGATACAGAGACACATACTCAGACACACACACACACACACACACACAGACACATGGAGACTGATACAGAGACACATACACACAGAGACAGAGACTGATACAGAGAAACACACACACAGACAGATACACAGAGACACACAGGCGGACATAGGGACAGACATACGCACAAAAACACACACAGAAACAGAGACACAGAAAGAGATAGCACACACAGAGAGAGACACACAGACAGGCACACAGAGACACACAGAAACAGAGACACACATAGACAGAGATACACAGAGACATTGACATACAGAAACAGAGCCATACAGAGACACAGAGAGACAGACACACAAACACACACAGACATAGAGAGTTGCAGACGGAGATAGAGACACAGACACAGAGACAAACAGAGACACATGCACACACAGAGACACACAGAGACAGAGACTGATACAGAGACACACAGAGAGACACAGACACAAACAGAGATAGAGGCACACACAGAGAGGCACATACACAGAGACACACAGAGACAGACATAGAGACAGACACACACAGAGAAAAAGACACACATATAGACACACAGAGACAGACACAGAAACAGAGACACACTGAGACAGACATACAGAGACACACAAACAGAGACACACACACACAGAGACACATAGAGACAGAGATAAAAAGAGACACACAGACACAAAAACAGAGACACAGTGACTGATAAAAAGACACACACATACACACACACACACACACGGAGACTGATACAGAGACACATACACACAGACAAACAGGTACTGATACAGAGAAACAAACACACAGAGACACACAGACGAACACAGAGACAGACATACACACAAAGACACACACAGAAACAGAGATAGAGACACACAGAAAGACACACAGAAACAGAGACACACAGAGACAGAGACACACAGACAGGCACACAGAGACACACCAGAAACAGAGACACACAGAGACACATAGAGACAGAGCCATACAGAGACAGAGACACAGAGAGACAGACACACACAGACACAAAGAGAGCGACGCAGACGGAGATAGAGACACCAACACAGAGACATACATACATACACAGAGGCACACAGAGACCCACAGAGACAGAGACACACAAGACAAAGACACACAGAGACACAGACACCCAGAGGCACACCCAGTGACAGACATACATAGACAGAGACACACACAGAGACAGAGGCAAACACAGAGACCAGGGACACACAGAGACAGACATAGAGATGGACAGAGACACAGTGACAGAAACACACAGAAAGAAACACACAGACACAGAGACATACACAGATACAGAGACATACAGAGACAGACACACACAAAGACAAAGACACACAGAAATACAAACACACAGAGAAACACAGAGACACACACACAGAGACAGAGATAAACAGAGACAATGACACACAGACACACACACACAGACACACAGAGATACAAACAGAGACACTTAGAGATACAAACAGAGACACACACAAAGACAGACACTGAAAGAGACACACAGAGAAATAGACACACAGAGACACATAGACATAAAGAAACACAGAGACACACAGAGACAGAGACACTCAGAGGCAGACACAGAAACACAGACAAAGAAACACACAGAGACAGACACAGAGACAGACACACACACACACACACACATACACACACACACACACATGCACACACAGAGACACACATACACATAGACAGAGATACAGACACACAGAGACAGACACACAAAGAGACATACACAGAGACAGATGTCGCGGGCGGCGTGGCGCTGTGCTCGCTAACGCTCGGGTCCGGCGCTGCTGCCGCTGCTCGGTGGCTTGAGCGGTGGGCCGGATCCGGGGACTCGAGCGGCGCTCCTCGCCCGTGAGTGAAAAGGGGATTGTTTGTTTGGGGATTTAGTCCGTGACGCCACCCACGGGCTGTGGTGAAGATGGGCACCACCGCTGCTGGTGACGGGGATCCCGGGAGCGATGGTAGGGAGCAGCTGGGATGTTGTTTTCCCCCCTCTGTGTGTAGGGGTTGGTGGTCCCAGGGCCCGCTAGTGTAAAGGGGAATCAGGGTTGGTGAGGTGCAGGGTTGCAGGGACAGCGCGGTGCAGTGCCGGATGGCACGGTTGTACTCACTCAGACAGAAAGTCACACAGTCTCCGATAAACCAAACGGATGTATGGACGGGTCCCGCAGCCGGCTGCAGTGTCTCTCCCCGGACAGGTGATGGTGGCTGTCTTTCCCTGCACCTATGTGTACTGTGTTGACTCCGATGGCTTCCCAATGGTAGCCCGCTCCCCGGTGTAAGGATGCCGGAGGAGCCTGTTTTACCCGCAGGCGCTGGCCCTTGGATCTCTAGCTTGTGGCGGTAGCTGTATATCCTCACGGTACGGACGGTTGCCTTCTGATGGGACTTGGTTGTTAGGAAACCCCTGGGGTTCCGGTCACTATCGGATTTGACCTTTGTCGGCGGCTCCAAGCCTGGTCGGGGTCCGAAGGCCCTGTCTGTGTGTGCTAGCTTCACTTTGCTCCCCGGTTCGGTACCGGCGGGCCACCGCCTGACCCCGGTCCCACGGTTCCGCGTTGATCCACCACTCCTGCAGACGGGCACCACCGTCTGCCAACCTTACTGTCAGTGCCTGGGCCACACACCCAGACACTTGCAGTTCTCTCCACTTCAACCTCCAAAACTGATCTTCTCCTTTTTCCTGCCTCCAGGACTGTGAACTCCTCAGTTGGTGGGGCCAACCGCCTGGCTCCACCCCACCTGGTGTGGACATCAGCCCCTGAAGGGAGGCAACAAGGATTTTGTGTCTGGCTAATGTAACTGTCTGGGGGTGGGGGGGTGTGAGTGTCTTACCTGTGATGACCTGGCTTGTCCAGGGCGCCACATTCCCCCTTGGTAAAATGCAGACCGTCCGCGAGCTGCCCATCCATCACCGGTTTTCTTTTTCTTTTTTCAAACTGCAAAAGGTAAAACATTAAACATATGCATACTTTTTAGGACACTTGAACGTTGCACATATAAAAACACAGTTTTAATAACAGACGGACGGACGGATGTCTTCCGCTCTTCCACCCAAGCAACCTAGCCCTGATGCTGCCCCTAAGAAGTGGGCAGCACCCCTTTACCCCAGTCCAGGTTCAGGCTGCCCGAGCGGGAACGGGTACGATAACTCGCACCCGACTGTCACTTCAGGGGACACCATGTCCAAGGGGGACCTCTCGGAGGATCGCCACCGGTTACGGTAGTGGCGGGCCTGGGCCATCACTTTTCTCCAGGCCCATCCTCCAAATCAGCCTCTCCGGAGGCGGCAATGGTTTCCATCCCACAACATTATTTACAAGCCCACAAGTTCGTGGGTGCCCTGCAAGTTCTTGGGCTTGTTCATGAGTAGTTTCTCATGTGGGTATGGAGGGGGTTAACATTAACAGGGACAACTCCAGTCCCAACGGGGACAGCTCTTTTCTTCGGACGGAATCAGGTAAGTTTTTGGTTGATTTAGTTTTTTATTCACTCACATATTTACACAATCAACAGGTTGCACCCCTAAATGTCGGTTTCCCTATACCTAAGCGGGGGCCTACCTAGGTTGGAGCGTGTGGACCTTCGGGGCCCAATGTCAGTAGTAACAGGTGAGGGAACGGAGGAGACAACCGGTTCCTCCTCCCGTATATCGTGTGGGGCAGGCGAAGACCTAGGGGTACTAGGTACAGCTGCAGCCCTGGGCACTGGTTCACTGGCGGTTACTTCCGTCTCCTTTTCCTCCACGGGTTGTGGGAACATTATCACCGGAATAATCACCGCGCCGTTCTGCGTAGGCCAGTCCGCTGGGAAATCACCCATCACTGTGTGGATCACCTCTTTTTCTTTCCCCCAGGTTGGTCTGGGGGAAGGGACTTCAGCTGTCACCCTCAGTGGAGGTGGGCACCTCTTCAGGTGGTCCCTCGAAACTGTGGCCGAAGTCTTCCCCTGGTCACGACTAATCTGCTAGGCCTTCTCATTCTCCCATTCAGTGGGTTGTATGACATACGGGATTTTCTCCCACTGGTCATCAAGCCTGTGGGTTCTTCTTTTCCGTTTTAACACTACATCCCCAGGCTTAAAGGGACCAGCTGGAGCCCACTTGTTGAAGCACTGTTCTTGCTGCTCCTGGCTCCGACACAGGTTCTTCTCCACGTACTCCTGGACCTGGCGGTACTGCGCTCTCCACCGCGTATCCCAGTCAGCAGTCGACGTAAGGGCCTCTGGAGCTTCCAAGTCCATCTCCAGGTCCACCGGCAACCGACCCGGTCGGGCTCTCATCAGATATGCTGGTGTGCATTCGGTAGAGCTACAGGGAATGTTATTGTACATATCTACCAGGTCAGGCAGCTTTTCGGGCCACAGGTTCCGCTCTTCTAACGATAGCATCTTAAGGAGGTCCAGGATCAGATGGTTCATCTTCTCACACATGCCATTAGTCTGGGCATGGTATGGCGTGGTCCGAATCTTTTTGCAGCCGTATAACTGGCAGGACTCTTGAAACACCTCCGCTTCGAAAGCCGGGCCCTGATCGGAAAGCACCCTCTCCGGGTACCCGTGCGGTCGGCAAAAGTAGGCCTGGAAGGCTCTAGCTGCGGTACGGCCGGTCAGATCTTTGACGGGGACAACCACCATGAATCTGGAATAGTGATCTACGATGGTCAGGGTGTAGGTGTACCCACTTCGGCTAGGGGTGAGCTTGACGTGGTCCAGGGCGACCAACTCCAGCGGTTGATGGGTAATGATTGGTCGTAGGGGGGCCTTCTGGCTGGCTTCATCCCTTCTTCTCAGTGCACAGGGACCACACTCTCGACACCAGGCCTCTACAGACTCCCGCATCCCACTCCAATAGAACCACTCCCTCAGCAGCATCTCCAGCTTCTTCCACCCAAAGTGCCCGGCACCATCATGGTAAGCTTGTAGAACTGTGGGCACGTTAGCCTGAGGAACCACCAGCTGGCGAACCTTCTCATGAGTTTTTGGGTTAATCAGTTCCCGATACAGTTTCCCCTGGCACAGGTGCAGCCGGGCTCGTTCTTTCCACAGCCGTTGGGCCTCAGAAGGAGCGGCAGGGTCCATTCCAGCAGAGCCTTGTTCAATAATGGTCTTGACTAATTGGACAGCAGGTGCTTGGTCTTGGGCTTCTTGCCATCCTCGACTGGGTAGCGGGTCCAAGCTCACCTGTTGCTGCTGGACATGCAACTTCTCAACTGGTGGCCGGTGGAACGCAGGCAACTCGATTTCCTCGAGATTATCATCTTCCGGCCCCTCATCCAGCAGATGGGGCATCTGGGATAGTGCGTCTGCGTTGGTGTTCTTGCGACATGCTCGGTACTTGATAGTGAAGTCGTAATTAGACAGCCTGGCCACCCACCGCTGCTCCAATGCACCCAGCTTGGCCGTGTCCAGATGGGTCAATGGATTATTGTCCATATAGGCAGTGAACTTGGCTGCCGCGAGGTAATGGCGGAACCGCTTGGTAATGGCCCACATCAGGGCTAGGAACTCAAGCTTGAAGGAGCTGTAGTTCTCAGGGTTCCTTTCTGTGGGCCGGAGTTTTCTGCTGGCGTAGGCGATCACCTTTTTTCTCCCGTTCTGGACCTGGGAAAGAACTGCTCCTAAGCCCACATTGCTGGCATCGGTATAGAGGATGAATGGGAGGCTGTAGTCGGGGTACTCCAGGATTTCTTCCCCGGTGAGGGCCGTCTTCAGTTGGTGGAAGGATTTTTCATGCTTCTCTTCCCACACCAACGGGGATCCTGGGGACCTGCCACTTTTGGTCTGTCCCACGAGGAGGTCTTGCATAGGGGCAGCCATCTTCGTGTATCCCTTAATGAAGCGACAATAGTAGCCCACCAGGCCCAGAAACTGTCTCACCTCTCTCACCGTGGTCGGCCTCAGCCAGTCTTGAATGGCAGCGATCTTCTCAGGGTCTGGGGCAACGCCTTCCGCGCCCACCACATGTCCGAGGTACTGCACCCTGGGCTTCAGTAGGTGGCACTTAGAGGGCTTCAGTTTCATCCCATACTTGGCAAGGGACGCGAACACTTCAGCCAGGTGCTCCAGGTGGGCCTCGTATGTCTGGGAGTATACAATCACGTCATCGAGGTACAGCAGGACGGTTTCAAAATTCAGGTGTCCCAGGCAACACTCCATAAGCCGTTGGAAGGTTCCGGGAGCGTTGAACAGCCCGAACGGCATGCTATTGAACTCGCAGAGTCCCATGGGTATAGCAAAGGCGGTCTTCTCACGGTCCTCTGGTGCAACGGCCACCTGCCAGTATCCACTAATGAGGTCAAGAGTAGAGAAGAAGTTAGCAGTTCTCAGTGCAGCTAGCGACTCTTCAATACGGGGCAAAGGATAAGCATCTTTGTGCGTTATTTGATTGATCTTCCGGTAATCCACGCACATTCTCATGGTGCCATCCTTCTTCTTTACCAGTACCAGTGGGGCTGCCCAGGGACTACAACTATCCCGAATGACCCCTGCCTCCTTCATGTTCCTCAACATCTCTTTGGCGCATTGGTAGTGTGCTGGGGGGATGGGTCTATACCTTTCTTTAATGGGTGGATGCATGCCCGTAGGGATGTGGTGTTGAACCCCTTTAATCCTTCCAAAATTTAGTGAGTGTTTACTGAAAACCTGCTCATACTCCTGTACCACCCGGTATACCCCCTCCTTCTGATGTGTGGGGGTGACGTCAGTGCCTACATGAAGCTCTTGGCACCTCTCTTCTAACCGCTCAGGGGGTGTATGGCCATTGGCAGGGAGTGCTGAGGCCGGGGAAACGGCTTCTTGGATGGTGTGAGGATCTAGGGTAAGCAGCTTAGCAAGGGTAGCCTGACTTCTTCCTCTCCACAATTCAACACCCTCACAGGCACTCTCCCTTTCTTAACGTCTACCACCCCTCTGGCTGCCATTACTGTGGGCCAATGTTCAGAGGGCGTGGGCTCCACCATCGCCGGGTAGTCGCGTCCCTGTGTACCTACTGCTGCCCTGCACCAAATCATCATCTCACTTCTGGGTGGCACTACCAAGGGGGCCGTATCCATCACCCTCACTCCTCCAATCTCTCCACCCGTCGAACTCACTTGCTGCCGATACAGTAAGGCCCGGATCTCACGCTGCACAGCCCTCTGTCGGCCTCCTCCTGCGGTGGCGGCCAACTGCTGCAACAGGCCCAGCACCTCACTCATGCAATGCTCCATCACGTTAGTCCCTAGAACTACCTTTGGGTTATGGTCACTGGGCTCATTCATTACCACAATCATCCCTTGGTGCTGCAGTTCGGCCCGTCCTATGGTCATGGCTACTTGTTTGTACCCCACTTGGGTCAGGGGCAGTCCATTGCCCGCTACAAGAGTCAGACTAGCATCCAGGGGGGCGAGTTCGTCCGTCCCCCAATACCTCTGGTACAACGTATACGGTATAGTAGTTACCTGGGATCCAGTGTCCAATAGGGCCATAAGCGGGACGCCATGCACTGCCAGAGGGATGATGGGGCGAGCTCCAATGTACCGGTCTCGCCAGTCGTGGGGGCCACTGGGTTCTACTGCTGAGGATTGGCCCTTGGCCCCAGGGGTTGCCCGTTTAACGGACACTGCCGGGAGAAGTGGCCGGGCTTGCTGAACCTGTAACAAATGGGAGGTCCATACCGTGAGTCATTGCCCCTTCTCCTCTGCATCCAGGGAACATCTTCCGGGCTGTCGGCGAGCTGAATCCTTTCTGGGAGCTTGAGTCTTGTTGGAGGCTGGAGTGCGGCGAGAATCTTGGCAAGATCCCAATCCATGCGGCGGACCTGAGCAGCCAGCT
This sequence comes from Anomaloglossus baeobatrachus, assembly GCF_048569485.1. NCBI lineage: Eukaryota > Metazoa > Chordata > Amphibia > Anura > Aromobatidae > Anomaloglossus > Anomaloglossus baeobatrachus. The sequence continues at coordinate 163,733,656 of NC_134356.1, forward strand.
CCTCCATCATCCCACCGGGTGTCGCTGGGGCCGGAGGAGCCGGGAGAGGAGGGGTTACCGAGATGGGAGCCGTTTCAGCTGGCCAGGGGGCCGCCTCAGGAGCGCCTGGTGTTGGGGCTTGTAGGGCCTTAATAGCCTGCTCTTTTAGTACTGCAAAGTCCACATTGGGGTGCTCCAGGGCCCACAGCCTTAGTTGCTTGCGGTCTTCGGGGGACCCCAGCCCCTGCAGGAATTGCTCTACTAGCATCTTTTTGCTGTCGGCATCATTAATAGTGTCCACCTGCTTCAGTGTGCGGAGGGCGGTCTGTAGGCGCAGGGCATAGTCCCTTATGTTATCTGCAGGTCGCTGTCGGCATTGAAAAAACTGCATGCGCAGCTCCGCTTCCATGCGGGTCTCGAAAGCAATTTGGAGTTTTTCAAAAATGGTAGCCACTGAGGCCCGGTCCCCGTCGGTCCAGGTCTCCGTCTCCTGCTCAGCCGCGCCGGTTAGCTGCCCCAGCACTACCGTTGCCCGTTGCCTGTCCGTCAAGGGATACAACTCGAGGACCGGGCTAAGCTTTTTCCTGAACACCTGCAAAGCATCAGGTTTCCCATCGTACTGCGGTAGCCAGGTAGAACCAGGCACATAGGGCAGGGAGAACGGCATCACCTGGGCGACCGTGGGGCCTGCGGCCTCTCCCGCTCTTGCGACTGGAGCAAGGGCTGGCCCATTTCCATCCGCGGGTGCCGCTGCGGCTTTGACCGCCGCCCCTCCAGCGTCTCCGTCAGGCGCAGACATCTTGTTTCCGCCCCCCCTTGGTATTTCTCCGACACTCCCTCTTCAGGGGCGGGGCTTTGCTTTTCGCGCCTCCTCTGCTCGGAGGAGATGCTCGAGCGGGAAAATCTTCGCGGCCAAGATGGCAGAATTCAAAATTTTCGTCCGGACGCCGCCGGCGGGGACTGCAAAGCGCACTTCTACTGGTAAGTAGATCGGCACAATCCTGTTCGTGACGCCAAGGTGTCGCGGGCGGCGGGGCGCTGCGCTCGCTAACGCTTGGGTCCGGCGCTGCTGCCACTGCTCGGTGGCTCGAGCGGTGGGCCGGATCCGGGGACTCGAGTGGCGTTCCTCGCCCGTGAGTGAAAAGGGGATTGTTTGGGGATTTAGTCCGTGACGCCACCCACGGGCTGTGGTAAAGATGGGCACCATCGCTGCTGGTGACGGTGATCTCGGGAGCGATGGTAGGGAGCAGCTGGGATGTTGTTTTCCCCCTCCGTGGGTAGGGGTTAGTGGTCCCGGGGCCCGGTAGTGTGACGGGGAGGCAGGGTTGGTGAGGTGCAGGGTTGCAGGAACAGCGCGGCACGGTGCTGGATGGCACGGTTGTACTCACTCAGAGAGAAAGTCACACAGTCTCCGGTAAACCAAACGGCTGGATGGACGGGTCCCGCAGCCGGCTGAAGTGTCTCTCCCCGGACAGGTGATGGTGGCTGTCTTTCCCTGCACCTATGTTTACTGTGTTGACTCCGATGGCTTCCCAACGGTAGCCCGCTTCCCGGTGTAAGGATGCCGGAGGAGCCCGTTTTGCCAGTAGGCGCGGGCCCTTGGATCTCTAGCTTGTGGCGGTAGCTGTATATCCTCACGGTACAGACGGTTGCCTTCTGATGGGACTTGGTTGTTAGGAAACCCCTGGGGTTCCGGTCACTATCGGATTTGACCTTTGTCGGCGGCTCCAAGCCTGGTCGGGGTCCGAAGGCCCTGCCTGTGTGTGCTAGCTTCACTTCGCTCCCCGGATCGGTACCGGCGGGCCACCGCCCGACCCCGGTCCTACGGTTCCGTGTTGATCCACCACTCCTGCAGGCGGCCACCACTGTCTGCCAACCTTGCTGTCAGTGCCTGGGCCACACACCCAGACATTTGCAGTTCTCTCCACTTCAACGTCCAAAAACTGATCTGCTCCTTTTTCCGGCCTCCAGGACTGTGAACTCCTCAGTGGGTGGGACCAACCGCCTGGCTCCACCCCACCTGGTGTGGACATCAGCCCCTGGAGGGAGGCAACAAGGATTTTGTGTCTGGCTAATGTAACTGTCTGGGGATGGGGGTACGTGAGTGTCTTACATGTTACGACCTGGCTTGTCCAGGGCGCCACACAGACACAGACAGACACAGAGACACACAAAGATGGAGACTCACAATGACAGAGACACACACAAAGAGACACAGATACACACAGACAGATACACACAGACAGAGACACACAGACAGAGACACACACATAGACAGACACACAGACAGAGACAGACATGCAGAGACAGACACAAAGACAGACACACACACAAACACACAAAGAGACACAGATACACAGACACACATGCCACACACAGACAGACACTGAGACAGAGAAGCCTCACAGAGAAGACATTTTGCAGGCTTAAATGAGAGCACATACCTCTGCTTCTTGTGCAGACTGGGGGGGGGGAGTAGTAGCTGTTCTATCAGCACAGTGTCTTCTGTTACCACCACCATACCCTTGTGGAAATGTCCTTCTTGATCCATCCACAAAGAGGGTTAAGCCAGGGTCTTCCAGGGGTGTATCTGTGTCGCCCTGGGCAAGCCAGGGGTCACAGGTCACAACACCACCACACCCCACACTCCAGGTAGGCACATCACAGCTAACCACAAATCCTTGTTGCCTTCCTCCAGAGGTTGATGATGCACACCAGGGGGTGGGCCAGGCGGTTGGCTCCGCCCATCGAGGAGCTCACAACACTGGAGGCAGGAAGAAACCAGGCAGAAGAGCCCAGGCAGGGCAAGTGAGAAGAGCTCAGGGAGAGCTTGAGTGAGCAGTCTAGTCAGGGAGGAGGAAGTGGAAGGAGTAACAGCAGAGTAGTCTAGACAGGGCTACAGTAAACAACTAAGTGAAAGTGAAGGAAGGAAAGTAGTAAAGGAGGAAAAAGCAAGTGAAGTGACAGAAGAGAAGGACAGCCTGAAGGGTCCAGCTTTGTGAGGGCCAGAACAGCAAGGTCAGCAACGGCGGTGACTGTCTGGAGGGGGACCGTTTGGAAGTTCCTGGAAGGACCCCGTTGGCTGTGTGCCCGGTGGTCTGGAGCAGTGTTCCGAAGGACAGTCAGCACCAGGGCAGGGGCCTCTCGGACCCCGGCAAGGCTAGGAGTCGCCAGATTTGCCAAATCCGTCAGTGACGGGGACGCAGATCCCCCAACAACCAAGTCCCGATTGAAGGCAACAGCCCAACCCGTATTGGAGAGACACCGCCACCGCCACGGCACAAGTTTCTCAGGCCAGCGCCTGCGGGCAAAGTGTAGAGCTCCTCCGGCCCAGATTGCAGCCGGGGAGCGGGTAACCGGAGGGAATCCACCGCTACCATCAGTCAACATAGGTGCAAGGAAGAGAGACATCACCGTCACCTACCGGGAGTGCAGGTGCAGCCGTCTGTGGGACCGTCCTACCAGCCGTTGGTTTACCGTACAAACTGTGTCCGTGTGTCAGGCTGAGTGAGTACCATAGTGCCGCAAGGCATAGCGCTGCCCCCGCGTCCCTGCGCCCTCCAGGCCCTACACTTCACATCTCATCACCGGGCCCCGGGATCACCAACCCCTACCCACGGAGGGGCAACACAACACCTGGCTGCTCCGCATCACCATCCCCGGGACCCCCACACTGAGCAGCGGTGGTGCAATCACCACAACCGTGGGTGGCGTCACGAACTATAACAATCCCCACACCCAACAAACACCCCCTTTCACTCACGGGCGAGGAGTGTCGCTCGAGAAACCCCGGGATCCGGCCCACCACTCGAGCCACCACTGAGCAGCTGCCGGACCCGAGCAGAAGGGGTGAGCGCGGTGTGCTGACACCCTCCTCCCCGCCCGCGACAACTTGGCGTCACGAACAGGATCTTACCGCTCTGCCGTCAGGTAGAGGTGCGCCTTGTTACCACCGGAGGCATCCGGCAGAAAAATTTCAGAAGCCGCCATCTTTGGCGCGAAAAGTTCCCGCTCGAGCGTCTTCTCGAGCAGTAGAGGCACGAAGGCCAAAACCCCGCCCCGAGAGAGGAGGGGCTGGAAAGAGCTAAGGGGGACGGAAACAAGATGTCTGCGCCCGACGGAGCCGCTGGAGGAGCGGTGGTCGCAGCCGCAGCGGCACCCGCGGATGGGAATGGGCCTGCCCAGGTCCCGGTCGTACCGGCGGGAGGTGCCGCGGCCCCCGCGTTTGCTCAGGTCATGCCATTCTCCTTGCCCTATGCGCCCGGAGCTGCCTGGCTACCGCGGTATGACGGGAAACCGGATGCCCTACAGGCCTTCCGGAAAAAGCTTAACCCGTTGCTAGAGCTGTATCCCCTGACTGATAAGCAACGTGCAGCGATAGTGCTAGGCCAGCTAACCGGTGCGGCGGAGCAGGAGGCGGAGACCTGGGCCGAGGGGGACCGGCTCTCTGTAGCCACCATCTTCGAGAAGCTACAGACTGCATTCGAGACCCGGACTGAAGCTGAGCTGAGGATGCAGTTTTACCAGTGCCGGCAACGAGCTGGAGATAGCATTCGGGACTATGCTCTACGTCTGCAGACCGCCCTCCGCACGCTGAAGCGGGTGAACTCTATTAATGAGGCGGATAGCAACAAGATGTTAGTGGAGCAATTTGCGCAGGGGATGAGGTCCCCTGAGGATCGTAAACAACTCCGGCTGTGGGCCCTGGAACACCCTGATGTGGACTTTGCTGTGTTAAAGGAGCGGGCTATCAAGGCACTACAGCCCCCAGCTGCTGAAGTCCTGGAACCCGTCCCGTGGCCCGTCGAGACAGCTCCCGTTGTGGCGGCCCCAGCCAAACCAACCTCCTTAATACCTGCAACCCCGAGCAGCACCGTGGAAGAACTGGCAGCCCAGGTCCGTCGCCTGGACGGAGACCTTGCCAAGATCCTTGCTGCGCTACAACCTCTGACCAGATCTCAGCCTCCAGCGCAGATACAGCTTGCTGACAGTCCCGAAGATGTTCCCTGGATGCAGCGGAGAAGCGCTAACAACCCGCGGAGCAGACCTCCAATCTGCTACAAGTGCCGTAAGCCGGGCCATTATTACCGACAGTGCCCGTTAAACGAGCAACCCCTGGGGCCCCGGGCCAATCCTCAGGAGTAGAACACCGTGGCCCCCCGGACTGGCGAGACCGATATGTCGGGGCCCGCCCTATCATCCCCGTGGCTGTGGACGGCATACCAGTGATGGCTCTCTTGGACACTGGATCACAGGTAACTACCATACCGTACACGTTGTATCGGCAGTATTGGGCCACAGACGAGCTGGTGCCTCCAGACGATAGTATAAATTTGATTGCCGCTAATTGACTTCCATTGACCCAGGTGGGGTATAAACAAGTGGCTATGACAGTGGGGCAAGCTGAACTGCAACACCAGGGTATGATTGTGATCATGAATGAACCCAGTGATCATAACCCGAAAATAGTGCTGGGAACCAATGTGATGGAACACTGCATGGCTGATGTGTTGAACCTATTGCAACACCTAGCCGCCACCGCGGCGGGGAGCCGGCAGAGGGCTGTGCAGCGTGAGATCCGCGCCCTGATGTACCGCCAGCATGTAAGCTCAACAGGAGGGGAGATTGGTGGAGTGAGAGTGATGGATGTTGCTCCATTGACTGTGCCCCCTAGGAGTGAGATGATGATCTGGTGTAGGGCAGCAGTAGGGCCTCAGGGGCGTGACTACCCTGCGATGATGGAGCCCATGCCCTCTGAGCACTGGCCCACGGTAGTGGCCGCCCGAGGGGTGGTAGATGTGAAGAAAGGGAGAGTGCCCGTGAGAGTGTTGAACTGTGGGGAGGAAGAAGTCAGGCTCCCCCGGTATGCCACCATTGCCAAGCTGCTCACCCTGGACCCTCACACTATCCAGGAAGCCAGTCCATCCACACTCCCACCTACCCCCAGCACTTCCCCACCCCAGGGGGACACAAAGGAGTGGCACCAACAGCTACATGTAGGCACTGATGATACCCCTACACATCACAGGGCCGGGGTACACCGGGTGGTGCAGGAGTACGAACAGGTTTTCAGTAAGCACCCCCTAGACTTTGGGCGGATCAAGGGGGTTCAACACCACATTCCCACAGGTGAACATCCCCCTATCAAAGAGAGGTATAGACCTATTCCCCCTGCACATTACCAGTGTGCCAAAGATATGTTGAGGAATATGAAGGAGGCAGGGGTTATTCGGGACAGCTGTAGTCCCTGGGCCGCTCCGTTGGTACTGGTCAAGAAGAAGGATGGTACCATGCGGATGTGTGTAGACTACCGGAAGATCAACCAGATAACCCATAAAGATGCCTATCCCTTACCTCGTATTGAAGAGTCTTTGGCTGCACTGAGAACCGCAAACTACTTCTCGACCCTTGACCTCACCAGCGGATACTGGCAAGTGGCCGTGGCCCCAGAAGACCGGGAGAAGACCGCCTTCACCACCCCGATGGGACTCTGCGAATTCAATAGCATGCCGTTTGGGCTGTGCAATGCCCCTGGGACCTTCCAACGGTTGATGGAGTGCTGTCTGGGACATTTAAACTTCGAGACCGTCCTGCTGTATTTGGATGATGTGATTGTTTATTCCCAGACGTATGAAGCCCATCTGGAGCACCTGGCCGAGGTGTTCGCGTCCCTTGCCCAGTACGGGATGAAGTTGAAGCCCTCAAAATGCCACCTGCTGAAACCCAGAGTGCAGTATCTAGGGCATGTGGTGAGTGCGGATGGTGTCGCCCCCGACCCTGAGAAGATTACTGCCATCCAGAGCTGGCCGAGACCAACTACAGTGAGGGAAGTAAGGCAGTTCCTGGGTCTGGTGGGGTACTATCGGCGCTTTATAAAGGGATACACGAAGATGGCTGCCCCCATGCAAGATCTCCTCGTGGGACAGACCAAAGGTGGTAGACCCATTGGGGCCCCACTGTCGTGGGAGGACAAGCATGAGGAGTCCTTTTGCCAGTTGAAGGCGGCCTTGACCGGAGAAGAGGTCCTGGCGTACCCTGACTATGGGAGCCCGTTCATCCTCCACACGGACGCCAGTAATGTGGGGCTAGGAGCGGTCCTATCCCAGGTCCAGGATGGAAAGGAGAAGGTGATTGCCTACGCTAGCCGAAAACTCCGGCCGACCGAAAGGAACCCTGAGAACTATAGCTCCTTCAAGCTTGAGCTATTGGCGTTGGTGTGGGCTATCACGGAGCGGTTCCGCCACTACTTGGCGGCAGCCAAATTCACAGCGTTTACGGACAACAACCCGCTGACTCACCTGAACACGGCCAAGTTGGGCGCGCTGGAGCAGCGGTGGGTAGCCCGGCTAGCCAACTATGATTTCACCATAAAGTACCGAGCTGGTCGTGTCAACATAAATGCTGATGCACTCTCCCGGATGCCCCATTTGTCAGAAGAGGGGTGCGAGGATGACGCCCTCGAGGAGATCGAGTTGCCTGCGTTTCACCAGCTGCCTACTGAGAGGGTACAAGTCTGTCAGCAAAGGGTGGATCTGGACCCGCGGCCCAGTCAAGAGTGGCAGGACGTCCAGGACCAAGCGCCGGCTGTCCGCCTTGTCAAGACTCTGGTGGAACAAGGTGCTATGGGAATAGACCCTGCCGCTCCAGCCGAAGCTCAACGCTTGTGGAAAGAACGAAAACGGCTTTACCTACATCAAGGGAGGCTGTACCGTGAGCTGATCAACCCGAAGACCCATGAGAAGATATGCCAGTTGATCGTTCCTCAAGCTGAGGTCGCTACTGTCCTGCGGGCATACCATGATGGTGCTGGCCACTTCGGGTGGAAGAAGCTGGAGATGCTGTTGAGGGAGCGGTTCTATTGGAGTGGGATGCGTGAATCGGTGGAAGCCTGGTGTCGAGAGTGTGGTCCTTGTACACTGAGGAGAAAGGACGAGACTAGCCAGAGGGCACCGTTACATCCCATAGTCACCCATCAGCCGCTGGAGCTGGTCGCCCTGGACCATGTCAAGCTCACCCCTAGCCGAAGTGGGTACACCTACGCCTTGACCATGGTAGACCACTACTCAAGATTTATGGTGGTAGTCCCCGTTAAGGACCTAACTGGTCGAACCGCTGCTCGAGCGTTCCAGGCTTATTTCTGCCGACCCCATGGGTACCCCGAGAAGGTGCTGACTGACCAAGGCCCGGCTTTTGAAGCAGAGGTGTTTCACGAATTCTGCCAGTTGTACGGCTGCAAGAAGATCCGGACCACTCCGTACCACGCCCAAACCAACGGCATGTGCGAGAAAATGAATCACTTGGTCCTGGGGCTCCTCAAGACGCTACCGCTGGAAGAACGGAACATGTGGCCGGAAAAGCTACCTGACTTGGTCGACATGTATAATAATATCCCGTCCAGCTCGTCGAAGTGCACCCCAACGTATCTGATGAGGGCTCGGCCTGGCCGCCTGCCGGTGGATCTGGAGATGGGGTTGGAAGCCCCGGAAGCACTCCCCTCAACGGCAGAGTGGGAAAGTCGGAGGAGGGCACAGTACCGGCAAATCCAGGAGTATGTGGAGAAAAACCTCAGTCGAAGTCGAGAGCAGCAGGAGCACCGGTTCAACCAGAAGGCGCCCGCAGGTCCTTTCCAGCCAGGGGATGTGGTGCTGAAACGGAAGAGGAAAACCCACAAGCTGGATGATCAGTGGGAGCAAGTCCCTTATGTCATACAACCCACAGAATGGGGAGACGGGAAGACTTACCAGATCAGTCGTGACCAAGGGGACACCCTAGCCACAGTTTCCCGGGACCATCTAAAAAAATGCCCCCCAGCGCTGAAGGCAGAGGCTGAAGTACCGGTTCCTCCACCAGTGGAGAAGGCAGCAGAGGTAATCCACACTGTAATGGGTGACTTCCCAGCAGACTGGCCTACACAGGACGGTGCGGTGATTCTTCCAGTGATACTGTTCCCACAACCCGTGGATGAAGAAGTAGTGGAAGCGGTCAACCGTGAGCCAGAACTAGTGCCAGGGCCCAGGGATGAACCTGTACCCAGCTCCCCTGCACCTCCGCCTGCCCCACACTGTAGCAGGGAGGAGGAACCGATTGTTCCCTCTACCCCACTGTCTAGCACCACTGACACCGGGCCCCGAAGGTCCACCCGTTCCAACCTAGGTAGACCCCCACTTAGGTACAGGGAGACCGTTCTATGAATGAAAGGGGTCCGCAAACGTAAGAGTGTTGCTGTTTGTTTGAAAAAGTTTAGAAAGTTTGAAATGATAAGAAGAAAATGATTATACCGAGTTTTTCACCTGATTTGCTTTGTTGATTTGCAACCGGCTGGAGCCGGCACCGTTGTCCCCGTGGGGACCGTTTAAAGTTTAATTTGCATGGGAACTATCCATGGACAAGCCCGTGAACTTGCAGGGCACCACAAACGTTAAGTGGCTTGTAAATATGTTGGGTACCGTTACCGTTTCCGCAATGCCGCCTCCGGAGAGGCAGGTTGGAGGGAGGGCCCTGAGCAGAGCAGGCTGGGGCCCAGCCACCAAAGGAACCGGTGGCCACCCTCTGGAGGGCAAGGACAGATCCCGCTCGGGTGACTTGTGCTGGACTGTGGGTCAAGGGGTGCTGCCTGGGTTTTAGGGGCAGCATCAGGGCCAGGTTGCTTGGGTGGGAGAGAGCGGAAACCGTGACCGTATACCGTTGCAACGTTTAAGTAAATGTGCCTCCCGTCTTGGGAAGAGTTATTAAAAATGTTATTTATGTTTTGCTTAACCCTGTTATCCCCTTTTTACAGAAAAATAAAACCGGTGTAGGACGGCAGCCCGTGGACGGTCTGCATTTTGCTAAGGGGGAATGTGTCGCCCTGGGCAAGCCAGGGGTCACAGGTCACAACACCACCACACCCCACACTCCAGGTAGGCACATCACAGCTAACCACAAATCCTTGTTGCCTTCCTCCAGAGGTTGATGATGCACACCAGGGGGTGGGCCAGGCGGTTGGCTCCGCCCATCGAGGAGCTCACAACACTGGAGGCAGGAAGAAACCAGGCAGAAGAGCCCAGGCAGGGCAAGTGAGAAGAGATCAGGGAGAGCTTGAGTGAGCAGTCTAGTCAGGGAGGAGGAAGTGGAAGGAGTAACAGCAGAGTAGTCTAGACAGGGCTACAGTAAACAACTAAGTGAAAGTGAAGGAAGGAAAGTAGTAAAGGAGGAAAAAGCAAGTGAAGTGACAGAAGAGAAGGACAGCCTGAAGGGTCCAGCTTTGTGAGGGCCAGAACAGCAAGGTCAGCAACGGCGGTGACTGTCTGGAGGGGGACCGTTTGGAAGTTCCTGGAAGGACCCCGTTGGCTGTGTGCCCGGTGGTCTGGAGCAGTGTTCCGAAGGACAGTCAGCACCAGGGCAGGGGCCTCTCGGACCCCGGCAAGGCTAGGAGTCGCCAGATTTGCCAAATCCGTCAGTGACGGGGACGCAGATCCCCCAACAACCAAGTCCCGATTGAAGGCAACAGCCCAACCCGTATTGGAGAGACACCGCCACCGCCACGGCACAAGTTTCTCAGGCCAGCGCCTGCGGGCAAAGTGTAGAGCTCCTCCGGCCCAGATTGCAGCTGGGGAGCGGGTAACCGGAGGGAATCCACCGCTACCATCAGTCAACATAGGTGCAAGGAAGAGAGACATCACCGTCACCTACCGGGAGTGCAGGTGCAGCCGTCTGTGGGACCGTCCTACCAGCCGTTGGTTTACCGTACAAACTGTGTCCGTGTGTCAGGCTGAGTGAGTACCATAGTGCCGCAAGGCATAGCGCTGCCCCCGCGTCCCTGCGCCCTCCAGGCCCTACACTTCACATCTCATCACCGGGCCCCGGGATCACCAACCCCTACCCACGGAGGGGCAACACAACACCTGGCTGCTCCGCATCACCATCCCCGGGACCCCCACACTGAGCAGCGGTGGTGCAATCACCACAACCGTGGGTGGCGTCACGAACTATAACAATCCCCACACCCAACAAACACCCCCTTTCACTCACGGGCGAGGAGTGTCGCTCGAGAAACCCCGAGATCCGGCCCACCGCTCGAGCCACCACTGAGCAGCTGCCGGACCCGAGCAGAAGGGGTGAGCGCGGTGTGCTGACACCCTCCTCCCCGCCCGCGACATATCCATCACTGTATCAAATCCAAAGGTTTCCTGCCTCATGAAAGCAAGGCAATCATGTAGAGCTATGCCAGAGTCAACTACCTCTTCCACCAAGGTGTCAGAAGTGGAATACTCTCCTCTTGGAAGAGGGAGACGTGTAGCGGGGTTAAGGACCGCACACTGAGAGATGGTGAATACTGAAGCTGGGTAGGATGCTGAGGCAAAGACATCTTCTCCATTGCTGTCTTCCTATCTTCAGTGAGGTGTTTTGTCTGATTGCATATACAGTGTCCTATGAACACAAATCGTTCCAGATAGAACTGCAGCTTCTCCTTTGGGTCTTTGCACCCGTTGTGTGCTAAGAACTGTAGCAATGCAATTATGTTGTGTTGAGCTTCCTCTAAAGAGTCTGCTTATGGGCTCTTGGAGACCAGAGACAAAGGATTGTACCCAGGTTTGTATAGAAGGATATTGCGTGTAAATTGGGGTCAGGAAGACTATTCAGTAGGACCGCAGCCTCCTGGGGCTGACATGTAACATATCTGGAAGCACCTTGTCTGGGACTGACAGGGGAAGGAGGTAGGCTGACATCATTGAATAAGGATAGTACCAGTGGGTTATCTTTGGAGGTTGTGGGTTTGGGATCTATGCTAATTTGGAGGTTGGATGTGGAAGTGAGACCTTTATGTCCCTCCTCTGCAGCTTCTGCTGCACCAGCAATAAACAGACCAGTGGCTTTGGGTCCTAAGATGGCTAAAAAAGAGGAACTAGGTGTTGGCCAGGCTAAAATGGTGTCCGGGGAGGGCGGGACATGGGGCGTGTTTCCATCTGCATTCAGGAAATAATGGGGTGGGCTTAGGTGGATGTGGAGCCCCACAAACAGCACAGATTTCATGTTAGTCAGCATTTTAAGTTAGACAGACTAAAAAAGTCCAACCCTCTGGGGACAGCTTATAGGGTGGAGAGTGTTGCCATCTAATGGGCCTGGCAGAAGCCATTTTCTGTGGTGCTACCTTCACAGATGGGGCAATATACAGTCCTTGACAAAAGTTCTGTCGCTTATCCATGTTATGTAAATAAAAGCTTATAACCTGATTTTAAATTCATCCATTGGTTTCATAAATTACTCTTTTGAAACCTGAAACCCTCCCAAATTTGGTTTAGGTTATGAAAATAAAGTTGCTTCAAAGCTGAAATATTCATCATTTAATGAACACAGAAAGGTCAGATTTTAGCAAGGGAAAAGTTTTGTCACTTACAGAAAGTAATGTAGGTAAAATATATCTTTGTACCATGTTAGCCAGTAGAGATAAAAAATTGTTTAAAAGAACTGAAGTCCTCAGTGGTTGATACCTTTTAATGGCTAACTGAAAAGATGGTAATAATAGCAAGCTTTCGAGACTACTCAGGTCTCTTCATCAGGCATGGTATAACACAAAATCTGAAGAGTCACATATTTATACACAACAGGACATAGAATAGTGCAGTAAAAAAAAAAAAAAAACAACCAAGTTATATGAAACAGAACTAGCACTATGGCAGGGGGGCAAACTTTTGTGGCCATAAATATTGCTGCAGTTCAGTGTGAAAGTTTTATTGCCCTCTGATTGAGGTCTGGTCCAGGGCTGTGACGCGCTCGGATGGTCAGAGGAGCACATCTCTTAACTGATGTAAAAAGACATGAATCCATGAGACACATTCATTCCTGCTCTGAATGTATCAAAGGTCATCATAAGTTTGTACTCCCATAGTCTCCTATCTCTCTGGGACTTGAAGTTTCCTTTCAATACTAGAAATTTCATGTCCATGATGCTGTGGTCTGGGTTACAAAAATGTGTGGCCACAGGTAGATCTATTCTTTTTTCCTTAATTGTGTGGCGGTGAGAATTCATCCTTGTTCTGAGCTGTTGTCCTGTCTCCCCTACATACAGACCCTCAGTTGGACATTTGGTACATATAATTAAGTACACCACATTAGTTGTGGTGCAGCTGAAGGTACCTGGGACCTTGTAGTCCTGATGTGATCTGGGAATCTTTATCTTGTCCGTTGTCAATATACATGGACAGGTCTTACATTTTTTCTGGTTGCAGGGAAATGTTCCTGTTGTTGTTGGAGAGGACAGGGAGCTTCTGACAATGATGCTTAGATTTGGGGGCTGTCTAAAACACAGAAGTGGGGGGTCTGGAAAAATAGATTTTAATCGGGCATCTTTTTGCAGTAATGGTTGTAGTTTCCGTGCAGCTCCTCTAAACACCTCCAGATGTGGATTGTAGGTGACCTCTTGTAGTAGGTTCATCCCTGGGCATTGGTTCGAGTGGCTCGCTGGCGGGCGTCTCCATTTCTCTTCCTTCCACGGGTTGTGGGAACGTTAACACGGGAACAATCACCACGCCATTCTGAAAAGGCTCACTCCTTTCTTCTTTTCCCCCCTCGGCACGGGAGCCGGAGTCTCGTCTACCAACCTCAGGGTATCTGGGCATCTCTTCAGGTGGTCCCTAGAAATGGTAGCCGTGGTCTTCCCCTGGTCGCGACTAATCAGATAAGTCTTTTCATTTTCCCATCCAGTGGGTTGCACGACATAGGGGGTCCTCTCCCACTGGTTGTCGAGCTTATGTGTCCTCTTGCGCTTTAGCACCACATCCCCAGGTAAGAAGGGGGCAGCCGGAGCCCGCCGGTTGAAGCGCTGCTCCTGTTTTTCTCAGCTCTGGCGCAAATTCCTTTCTACATATTCTTGGATCTGTCGATACTGCATCTGCCGCTTGGCATCCGAGTGGTTAGTGGGGGAGAGGGCTTCGGATGCTTAAATGTCTATCTCCATGTCTACGGGTAGCCGGCCCGGTCGGGCCCTCATTAGATATGTAGGCGTGCACTTGGTGGAACTACAGGGGATGTTATTGTACATATCCACCAGGTCGGGCAATTTCTCAGGCCACAGGTTCCTTTCCTCTAGCAGTAGTGTCTTGAGGAGTTCAGGACCAAGTGGTTCATTTTCTCACACATCCCATTAGTCTGGGCATGGTATGGCATGGTCCTGATCTTCTTACACCCGTACAAATGGCAAAATTCCAGGAACACCTCCACTTAAAAGGCCGAGCCCTGGTCCGGGAGCACTCTTTCTGGGTAGCCATGCAGCCGTCAGAAGTAGGCCTGGAAGGCTCTAGCCGCGGTGTGGCCCGTTAGATCTTTAACTGAAACAATCACCATGAACCTGGAGTAATGGTCCACGATGGTCAGGACATACGTGTACCCGCTTCGGCTGGGGGTGAGTTTGACGTGGTCCAGGGCAACCAACTCCAATGGCTGATGGGTGACGATCGGCTGAAGGGGAGCCTTCTCGCTGGCTTCATCTCACCTCCTCAGTGTGCAGGGGCCACATTCTCGACACCAGGCCTCTACAGACTCTCGCATCCCACTGCAGTAGAACCGCTCTCTCAACAACATCTCTAGCTTCTTCCACCCGAAGTGCCCTGCCCCGTCGTGGTAGGCCTTCAGGGCCCTGGGCACACTGGCCTGGGGAACCACCACCTGGCGAACCTTCTCATGAGTCTTCGGATTGATCATTTCTCGGCACAGCTTCCCCTGATGCAGGTGCAGCCGGTCATTCTCCTTCCACAGCCGTTGGGCTTCTGAGGGAGCTGTGGGGTCCATCCAGCTGGATCGCAGTTTCCCGATCCTGGGCTTCTTGCCACCCCTGGCTGGGCAGGGGATCAAGGTTCACCTGCTGTTGGTTAACGCAGGGCTTCTCATCTAGGGGTTGATGGAATGCGGGTAGCTCAATTTCTTCAAGGTCGTCATCCTCTACCCCGTCGTCAGAGAGGTGCGGCATCCGGGACAGCGCGTCGGCATTGGTGTTCTTGCAGCCGGTCCTGTATTTGATAGTGAAATCGAAGTTGGACAGCCGAGCCATCCACCGCTGCTACAGGGTGCCCAGCTTGGCTGTGTCTAGGTGTGTCAACGGATTGTTGTCCGTGTAGGCAGTAAACTTTGCCGCGGTGAGGTAATGCCTGAACCTTTCAGTTATCGCCCACACAAGGGCTAGGAACTCGAGCTTGAAGGAACTGTAATTTTCGGGGTTCCTTTCCGTCGGACGAAGTTTTCTGCTAGCGTAGGCGATCACCTTTTCCTTCCCATCTTGCACCTGGGACAGGACCGCGCCCAGGCCCACATTACTGGCGTCGGTATAGAGGACGAACGGGAGACCGTAGTCCGGGTAGGCCAGGATTTCTTCGCCCGTCAGGGCTGACTTCAACTGGTGGAAAGACTCCTCATGGTTCTCATTCCAGACAAACGGGGGGCTGGCGGCTCTCCCATTCTTGGTCTGTCCCATAAGGAGGTCTTGCATGGGTGCAGCCATCACCCCTTAATGAAACGGCGATAGTAGCCCACTAGGCCCAGGAACTGCCTGACTTCTCTCACCGTGGTCGGTCGTGTCCAGCTCTGGATGTCAGTACCCTTCTCCAGATCTGGGGCTACCCCTTCTGCACTCACCACATGCCCGAGGTATTGCACTTTGGGTTTCAGCAGATGGCACTTTGACGGCTTCAACTTCATCCCGTATTTGGAGAGGGCTGCGAACACTTCTGCCAGGTGCTCCAGGTGGGCCTTGTTTGTCTTGGAATACACGATCACATCGTCCAGATACAATAGGACAGTCACCTGTAGCACACGGGTGGCCCATACCGCAGGTCGGTGTTCTTCCTCCGATGCATCCAAGGGACGTCCTCTGGGCTGTCGGCGAGCTGAATCTTCTCCTGGGGCTTGCCTCTCGTCAGGAGCTGGAGTACTGCGAGGATCCGGGTAAGATCTTCATTCATACGTTGGACCTGCGAAGCCA
The DNA here is from genome assembly GCF_048569485.1 of Anomaloglossus baeobatrachus. Lineage (NCBI taxonomy): Eukaryota > Metazoa > Chordata > Amphibia > Anura > Aromobatidae > Anomaloglossus > Anomaloglossus baeobatrachus. The sequence goes on from NC_134356.1 coordinate 163,749,587, forward strand.
GCGCCTCTATTGTCCCGACGGGTGTAGCAGGGGCCGGCAGGGCCAAGGGAGGGGGTGCTACTCACACGGGAGCGGTTTCAGCTGGCCAAGGGGCCGCGTCGGGAGCGTCACCAGTGGGTGCTTGCAGGGCCTTGATGGCCTGCTCTTTTAGTACTGTAAAGTCTAGGTTGGCATGCTCCAGAGTCCATAACCGCAGCTGTTTGCGGTCCTCAGCAGACACCAGTCCCTGCAGGAACGGTTCTACCAACATTTTGTTGCTGTCGGCGTTGCTGATGGTGTTCACCCACCTTAGGGTCCGGAGGGCCGTCTTCAAGCGTAGGGCATAATCCCTGATACTGTCCGTGGGCCACTGCCGACACTGGTAAAACTGCATCCGCAACTCAGCCTCGGTCCGGGTCTCAAAGGCGGCCTGGAGTTTTTCAAAGATAGTGGTAACCGAGGCTCGGTCCGCGTCGGTCCAGGTCTCCGTCTCCTGCTCGGCTGCGCCGGTCAGCTGCCCGAGCACCACCGTCACCCGCTGTAGGCCGGTCATAGCATACAGGTCAAGAATGGGGTTTAGCTTTTTCCGGAACGCCTGTAAGGCGTCCGGCTTCCCGTCATATTGAGGTAGCCAAGTAGCACTGGGCACATACGGCAGGGAGATCGGCATTACCTGAGCGACTGCTGGACCGACGGCCTCTCCCGCTCCTGCACTTGGGGCGAGGGCTGCCACATTCCCATCTTTGGGCGACGCCACTCCTACAGCTGGCGCCCCCCCGCCGTCTCCGACATGCGCGGACATCTTCTTCCCGTCCCCCCTTGGTTTTCTTCCGCACTTCCTTCTTTTGGGGGCGGGGCTTCACTTTCACGCCTTCACTGCTCGAGGAAGAAAACTCAAGCGGGAAACTTTCGCACCCAAGATGGCGGATCTTCAGATTTTTCAGCGGGATGCCGCTGACTGGGACTTTAAGGTGCACTTCTACTGGTAAGTATATTGGGTCGATCCTGTTCGTGACACCAGAAGAGTCGATGTGTAACGCCCCGCGGCCTTGGCTATGACCGCCGAGCCGCTCGGATCCGTGCTCGGGTCCTACGGGCGGTGGCTCGAGCCTCTCACGGACCCGGGGGTCACGTCGCTCTGCAAGGGAGGTTGGCGCTACGCGCGGGGGATGCGGGTATTTGGTTTTCGGGATGGTTATTTGTGACGCCACCCACAGGTTGTGGTGATGGTGGACACCACAGCTGCGGTGAGGGTACGTGGACTCCCGGGAGTGGTGTAGTGGCGCAGCTAGGTGTTGACCCCTCCGTGGGTAGGGGGATGTTGGTCCCGGGGCCCGGTTGGGTGAGGGCCGGGGTGCAGGGCGCAGGGTTGCGGTGCGGTGCCCGAGGGCACTGGTGTACTCACGATTAAACCACACAGAGTCACTGGTAAACCAAACGGGGTGATGAACAGGGCCCGCAGCTGGCTGCAGCTTCCTAGTCGGGTTGGCAATGTCCGCCTTTCTCCTGCACCTGTGTTCGTAGTTTGACCACTGTGCCTGGGCACTGGTAGTCCGCTCCCCGGCGTGTATGTGTCGTAGGAGCCCCTTTTCCCACAGACGCTGTCCTTTGGATCTCTGGCCTCTGGCGGTGGCTCTTATCCGGATGGGTTGGGCTGTTGCCTTCAATCGGGACTTTGGTGGGAATGAACATACAGTCCAGACCTCAATCAGTTAAATCGACTATGGTGGTGGCATATAGCCTAGTTCGGGGTTTGAGTACCCTGCCTGGTGCTCCGGTATCCTTTTGGCTCTCCGGTTCGATTCCGGCGGGTCACCACCCGGTCCCGGTCCCTTACGGTTCCACCGGTCGTATTCCCGGCCTCCTGCAGGCAGCCACTGCCGTCTGCCTGCCTGACTGGTTGAGGGTCCTGGGCTCCCACCCAGACCCCATGCAGAACTGTACTCCACAACTCTCCACTACTCTGTACTGAACTGAACTCCTTTCTGTTTTTCTGCCTCAGGCCAGCAGACTCCTCGGAGGGCGTATCTTTCCACCTGACTCCGCCCACCTGGTGTGCCTGTCTGACTCTGAGGGAGGCAATCAGGTCTTAGTGTTTGACGGGTGGTACCTCTCTAGTGTGGGGGTGTATGTGGTGAGTGTAGTGACCTGTGACCCCTGGGGTCCAGGGCGTTACACATATATCCGGTTCAACAATGATTCATACAATTTATTGATGAAGTCATCAGGAATAGCAAAAAATGCAGTCTTACATGCCTCCCAGATGATGGTTTTGCATTCCAAGCTTCCTCTTTCATCCTACCCCAAACATGCTCAATGATGTTCATGTCTGGTGACTGGGCTGGCTAGTGCTTGAGCACCTTGATCTTCTTTGCCAGGAGGAACTTTGTTGTAGAGATGGATGTATGAGATGGAGCACCATCCTGCTGCAGAATTTGACCCCTTTTATGATTGGGAATGTAAGAGGTAGCAAATACTTCTTGATATTTTAGGCTATTGGTATTGCCTTCCACCTTGCAAATGTTTCGCACACCCCCATACTGAATGTAACACCAGACCATGATCTTTCCACCACCAAACTTAACTGTTTTCTGGACCCATACAGGCTCCAGTAGGTCTCCTGCAGTATTTGCAGTGTCTGTGGTGTAATTCAACTGAAGATTCATCAGAGAAATCCACCTTCTGCCACTTTTCCAGCGTCTGTTTAGTAGGCTGTGGGACTTGGCAAATGTCACACGGTTTTTTAATTGCCTTTTGTTTAGTGCTGGCTTCTGGGTACTGATTCGACCATGGAGGTCATATCGAGACAAAATCCTACAAAATGTTCTAGTTGGCACAGGGACTTGAGGTGACCAGGCCTTTTGGAGCTCTGCTGCAGTGGAAGAGGGGCTGGCTTTGGATTTTCTAGCCAACAAACGTTCCTCCTTAGCAGTTCTCTTGCGGGGTCTGCCGAATCTGGGTTTGTCAAACACATCTTCAGTCTCTTCACATTATTTTTAATTCTTTGTACTTGATGCTGAGACACATTAAAGGTGCCAGCCACCTCTGCAGTGGATCAGGTCTTCAGCCTCTTGATAATCAAGGCTTTGGTCACAGGTCGGATTTTTGACATGTTGTCAGAGGTCAAGTTGTAGTTCAACTGAAGGTCTGGGGTGCTGGGTTTCCTTTTATACACACCCACTAATGAACCGATCATTTAGTGAGCACAGGTGAGGATGTAAACTAGGATTGGGTGCATTATATGACAAGGCAACAAAACTTTTGTCTTGCCAAAATCTGACCTTTCTGTGTTCATTATTAAATGATCAATATTTCAGCTTTGGAGCAACTTTATTTTCATAACCTAAACCAAATTTGGGAAGGTTTCAGCTTTCAAAAGAGTAATTTATGAAACCAATGGATGAATTTAAAGTCACGTTATAAGCTTTTATTTACATAACATGGATAAGCGACAGAACTTTTGTCAGGGACTGTATATGTATTTACTAGATTTAGAATTACATTTCTTCAATCCATCTCAATTTTTTCCCTTCCCTCGACATTCTATAATATGTCTCAGTATCTTGTAAAATCATCTTGCTCAATGTAACATCCTTTATCCACCTCAATCTCTCCTCATCTAACCTCCCCTCAGGGGCAGCCATTCCTGCCCCCCCTGAGGAGAATTTTCCATTTTTTTCCAACATGTTTCTTACCTTCTCTCACTTGCTAATTCCTTCAGGCTAAACTTGTTGGGTGCTGTCTAATTTAATCCCATTTCACAGGTCTTCAAATACCAAAACTAACAGTTCTCTTTTTGCTATATCAACATATTTCTCAGTTTTTCCCTTATTCCTGCTGCACCAGAACTGCCTATGTTCACAGGATTATACAAAAATCTAGATTAGTTAACAGCCTCAGTTAACAGCCAGCAAACCCAAGGGATTAGCCACAGCAATACATACAATACATACATAAACGTTGAGTCTGAACACTTTGCTTCAGAAAAGTACCAGAGTACATCACAAAGCCAGTATCACGTGGGTGGCAGAGAACTTTATTCACCCTCGCAATACGCCAACCATCTAAACCATCTACGGAGATTTACGAGCTCCAAAGTCTGTTTACATTACAGACACCTCATATTGATCCATGCAAACGAATCAAGGTCCAGGATTTTTTCAATGCAATTCTCCTCCTGAGGTCATGAAAGAAAGCATTCTCACCACCAGGATACAGCCAGGGCGCAAACACACAGAGACACACAGAAAGACACAGAGACAGAGACACACACTCAGAGACACACAGAGAGAGACACACAGAGAGACAGAGACACACAGAGACAGAGACACACAGACACAGAGAAAGAGGCAGGCGGACAGAGACCGAAAGAGAGACAGACAGAAAGGGAGACAGACAGAGAGGGAGACAGACAGACAGAGAGTGGGAAAGAGAGACAGTGAGAGAGACACTTAAGTTACGATCCTGGGCAACGCCGGGTACTACAGCTAGTTACATATATAAGTAGACTTTTCACAATAGTGATAACTGGTATAGATTGTTTTCTAGATGCTAAGATAAGAAAATGTGTACATTTTAAAATGTTGTTTCCTTTTAGTTGCTGACCATTATGGCCATGATGAACTTGAGTCATGCCCTGGAAGGATCTCAGTAAGAATAACAATGTCCTTTGATATGTTTGTAACTTGTGTGGGAGGTTAACATCAACTATGTAAGGAACAGTAGGCTTGGCACAAAGAGAAAAAGCCAGTGCCCCAAAGAGGGCTTGTTTCCATCTATTTTAGCATGCAGAATTTTGTTTTTGAGACATTCAATGTGTCATGTATCTCTGGCAGTCCCACAGACAATGAATAGGTTGTACAAGCGCACCTCAACTTCAATGAAGACTAGGCTCTGCAATGCCCAATTCCCAGATACAAGTGTCAACTTCTCAGAATCGCCAGTGGTTCCAGTGGTTAGGTGATAACTTCTGATCCTGAGAATAACCCTTTACTAGCCTAGTTCTATAATCTGAGATGGACAAGGTATTGGGGAACCCGCTTTATGTAAAGCGCTGTGGAATTAATAGTGCTATATAAATTAATAAATATTATTATTAATATTATTATTATTTGACTCCAGACCCTTTTTCTAGATTTTTTGGAAAGTCTGAAGGCCCTGTCACACACAGAGATAAATCTGTGGCAGATCTGTGGTTGCAGTGAAATTGTGGACAATCAGTGCCAGGTTTGTGGCCGTGTACAAATGGAACAACATGTCCATGTTTTCACTGCAACCACAGATCTGCCAAAGATTTATCTCTGTGTGTGATGGGGCCTTTAGTTTCTCATTGTATAACAAAATTCTTTGGAACTAAAGAAACATATCAATTCTACTAGAGATATCTAAAAATAATAACAATAATATCTATTCACTTATATACTGTCATTAATTCCCCATTGGAGCTCACAATATAAAATCACTATCTGTATGTCTTTGAACTGTGGGAGGAAACCGGAGAACCCAAAGGAAACCCATACAAACACGGGAGAACATACAAACTCCTTGGAGATGTTTTCCTTGGTGGGATTTGAACTGTAAGGCCTAAGCCACACGGTGAGAAAAACAGTGCGAGTGGAATGCGATAAAACATCACATGCCACTCGGACCATTTCTAGCCTGTGTGTCAGCGCACATGAGCGATTATTTTCTCAGCCCTAATCGGACTGAGAAAACAATCGCAGCATGCTGCGATTGTAATGCGAGACTCTTTCTCTCGCACCCATTCAAGTGAATGGGGCGAGAGAAAAATCGCACTGCACTCGCGGTACACTGGTGTACTGCCAGTGCAGTGCGAGAATGGTAATAGCTGGCTACGCAGGAGACAGGGAGATAAATCCCTCCCTCCCCTCCTGAGAGGCGGCCCGCCCCCCGCAGCTGAGGTCTGCTCGCAGGAACGGACCTCAGTTGCAAGGACACACGCATGACACTCGGCTCTGCTGTACTGCCAGCACGAGCCGAGTGTCATGCAAGTGGATCGCAGTAGTCCCCGTGTGGCCCCAGCCTTAGGCTGCTTTACACGCTACAATTTGGTGTGCGATCGCATTTGCGATCGCACACGCTCCCATCGTTTGTGTGGCACGGGCAATTTGTTGCCTGTGTCGTACAATCCTGTAACCCCCCGTCACACGTACTTACCTTCCAAACAACCTTGCTGTGGGCGGCGAACATCCACTTCCTGAAGGGGGAAGGGAGTTCGGCGTCACCGCGACGTCACACAGTGGCTGCCCAGTAGAAGCGGAGGGGCGGAGATGAGCGGGACGTAAACATCCCGCCCACCTCCTTTCTTCCGTATTGCCGGCGGGACGCAGGTAAGATCTGTTATCATTCCAATGGTGTCACACGGAGCCATGTGTGCTACCACGGGAAAGATGAACAACAGAACATTCGAGTTTTAGAAAATGAGCGACGTGTCAGCGATGAATGAGAAAGTAAGTATTTCTGCTCGTTCATTGCTGTCACACGCTACGATATAACTAACGATGCCGGATGTGCGTCACTTACGACGTGACCCCGCCGACACATCGTTAGATATATCGTAGCGTGTAAAGCACGCTTAAGAACCCAGTGCTGCAAGACTGCAGTGTTAACCACTGAGCAATATCTTCCCTCTATATCTTTCCTCGATCATTGTCTCATGCTTGTTACTGTTTAACAATAAATGTTTGTAATATGCTGTAAAACATATTTTTTATTTCCAAGTTTTTAATAATGATAAAGAAAAATGAAACGTAAAATAAAGTGGAAAAGAAAACTTAGTGAACTAGCTATGAAATAAGACTTGCTAACAGGAACAATTTTACTTGAAGGGAACCTCTCATGTGAAAACACTATTAGGCTATGTGCACACTAGAAAGTGCCTTTTTCTTAAGAAAGAAACGGACCCTCTTAAAGAATCCGGCACACGTGGTAAAAAAATTGCACCAAAACCGCAACAAAAGCCGCATGCAGTTTTACCGCGGTTTGCCGCGGTTTTCTGCGGATTTTGTGCGGATTTACCGCAGATTTTTCGCAAGTTGGTGTCTGTGGATTTTTACCATTATCTATAGCCAAAGCCGTAGGTACCTTCAGAAAAGAAGTGACATGCTCATTAATTTCGCAGCGAAAAATCCGTGGGTAAATCCACGGGTATAAAAAAACACAGTGTGTGCACAGCATTTTTTAAAACCCATAGGATTTGCTTGGGAATGACTTCAGCAATGTTAGACACATTTTCTGCAGCAATTCCGCAGCAAATCCGCAGCAAAATCCGCGGTAAATCCGCAGTTTGCGCACAGGGCCTTAACCTTCAGAAATGGGGTTAATCTACAGGTTAATAGGGCTTGGAACCTGCCCAACACCTGCATGGTGAACTTTGCTGCAAAGGAGGAAAAAAACTTTATTCTTCACGGCAGCGTTTGGGTTTATATCATACGGGGGGTGTTAGCATGGGTTCAATCACCGTTCTGTGTATGGAGAGCAACGGCTGTAACCACCCTCCTTGCACTAATTGACAGTCTCTTCTATTACTGAGCAACTGTCAGTCAGTGTCAGGTGTGTGATTATAGCAACCACTCTCCTTACACAGAGCAGTGATTAAACCCTTCTGACATCAGGACATCAGGGCTCGATGAGTAGGCGTCGGGCAGCTTCTAAGCTCTATTAACCTGCAGATTAGAAGGGCAGTGAGCCCCATAGGGGTGAACAGGCCCATGACGATCGGGAGGGTGCAGGGTAGTAAGGAGTTAAGGGTTGGTTAGGATGGGGGAGGTATATGGGGGCATAGGATTGGTAGATGGTACTGGAGGGGGGATTGGAGGAGAGCAGGGAAGGGGTTGGGGTGTAGTAGGAGGTATAAAAGGGGGTGTAGAAAAGGTTACCTCCCTTTTGTCGCCGTGAACTTTGTGCCCCAGGACGTCCGTGCTGCATCCCCCTGCGATGGCTGACCTGGCCACTTTGATGGAGTTGGTGTGCGGGGCATCGGAGGTCCTTGGTGTGGACGTGCTGCGGGAGCAGCTGGCGGCGGTCTGTGGTGCTGGAGCAGTGATGCTTGCTGCCTCTGCGCCCGGGCCTATACTACGTGCTCGGCGGGTGCGGCCGCCGGAGCGCTATTCCCCCAGCGGGAGGTGGAGCCGAAGATCAAGGAGCCCCTTCGGGGACCCTCCGGGGCAAGGGAGCCCCGCATCTGCTTCAGTGGAGCTGCCGGCCGCCGGGAGGAATCCTCGCCGGAGATCCCGAGGGTCGGAGGTGGGCGGAGCTTCGGCGAGGCCTACTTCCGGTCCGCGGCCTGCAAGGCCCCGGACCAAAGTAGCGTCAGCCCCCGGTGATGTGCGGGCCGGGGGTGGAGCCCAGCGTCCCAGATCAGCGGAGGAGACTCCCTGCAGGCAGCAGGGGAGGACCACAGGACGGGCAGCAGATGTGGAGCGCAGCGGCAGCAAGAGACGAGCGCGGGGGAGGAGTACGGTGGCCCGGAGGGCCTGATGCGGTCCAGTATTATGGTCCCCCCCGGCGAGGATCGGGCTGGGGGGTGTTCCCAGCGCGTGTCAGGAGCAGGACGGCCTTCCTGCAGTCGGCAGGGAGGGAGCCCACTGAGCAGGGAGGATGCAGCGGCGGCGCAGCAGTCACACAGGAGACCGGCAGGGATGGACGGCGGTAAGGCGCCACGTCGCGCCAAAAGAAAGAGGTCCAGCAGGAGACGCCCGGAGGAGCAGGGTGCGGTGACCATGGGGGTCGACGGCCGCCAGGTGCGGGCTGTCCCCTCGCTGGTCCCCCCTGTGGCCTGCGGCGGCAGTTCAGACTCCGGAGAGGAAGAAGGGTCGATGGCAGCGGCGGGTCGGACGGAGCGGCAGCAGGAAGATCGTGGTACGGCTGTTCCGACTTCAGTTCAATGGCAGCCTGGTGAGCGGACGACAGAAATGTTTAATGCTGTGGGTAGTGCGGGCAGGGGGCGGGGGTTCCTCCGCGGGAAGTGTTATGCAGGGGGCGGGTGCGGTCGGACAGTCAGGTTTACCGGGCCCGGAGTTTTGGGGGCAGCTTTTGGGGGTGTTGCAGGGGTTGTCTGCGGAGCGGGTAAGTCGGAGTGGGCCTGGGGCTCCGGTGGGGGCGTGGGTGGGCCCCTCGGAGGTGGTGCAGACAGAGGCGTCGGTGCGCGAAGTTGCAGCGCGGGACCCTACCTTGGTGGTAGGTGCGGGACAGGCGGTCGATGGTGCGGCTGAAGTGGGTGCGAGTAAGGAGGCGGAAAAGGAAAAAGAAAAGGAGGATGAGGTTGTGCGGTTGGACGATAGGGCGCGGAGTGAAATTTATGTGTGTTTTGAAAGTCCGTTAGGGGTCCATTTGAAAAAGGAGGTGAGGGAAAAGATATGGAAAGGGGAGTATGTGGAAATTTTTTCCCTGCTTCCCTTGGAGAAGTTTAATTTGGATAAAGTGAAGCCCAGTGATTCAAAAAAGGAGAAAGAGGACGAAGAAAAACGAAGGTATAGGTTGATCCCGAGGACGTTTACTAACTGGCTACAGACCTTTGCGATCTTAGCCAGCGTGATCGGGGAAAAGGAGCCGGAGCATTTTTCCGCCCTATTTGGATATATGGACGCGATAGGGGAGGCGTATAAAGTGTACGGAGGTTTAGGGTGGTTAAGATATGACGAGCAGTACCGGCAACGGAAGGCTCTGCGGCCTGGTGTCCGGTGGGATCACAAGGATATTTCCTTGTGGATGCGGTTAATGACGGCTCCGGCTCAGCCCTTTCGAGGGGGTGCCAGGAGCCCGGGTGCGAGCGGCGGGTCCCCGGCTGGGCAGGAAAAAGGGGCTTGTTGGCAATATAATGAGGGTCAGTGTAAGTTCGGGGCCTCATGTCGGTTCAAACATGAGTGTTCCGGATGTGGAGGTTCCCACTCCTTGGCCAGGTGCTTCAAAAAAGGTAAAGGAAAGGCGAGGGAGGGGTCTGGAAAAAGGGAGGACGCCAGTGAGGGTAGAGGCGATGCTTCCCTATTTAAATAGATAGCCGGTTGTTCGGGCGGCAAGTGGTTTTACGGAGGGTTTTCGGATTTCGTTTGAATCTGAGGCGCCGGTGTTTCGCCCGGGGAATTTGAGGTCCGCAAAAGAACATCCGGAGGTGGTGAAGGAAAAGCTGCAAAAGGAGGTGGAGTTAGGGAGGATAGCGGGCCCATTCCAGGACCCGCCATTCTCCAACTTAAGGATTTCCCCCCTTGGGGTGGTACCTAAGAAGGAGCCGAACAAATTTCGGCTCATTCATCATTTATCTTATCCGGCGGGACTGTCGGTGAATGATGGGATATCACCAGAGTTGTCGGCGGTATGTTATGTATCGTTCGATAAGGCCTTGGAGTTGGTAAGGGTTGCAGGGCGGGGGGCCCTGATGGCAAAAGCGGATGTGGAAGCAGCTTTTCGTTTACTCCCGGTGCATCCAGAGAGCCTTCATCTCTTAGGGTGTATGTGGGATGGTGATTACTATGTGGATCGTTGCCTGCCGATAGGTTGTTCCATTTCGTGTGCTTATTTTGAGGCATTCAGTACTTTTGTGGAATGGGTAGTCAAGGATGTGGCAGGAGTCCATTCAGTGATTCACTATTTGGATGATTTCTTTTGCGTTTGTCCGGCGGGCTCTTCGGTTTGCTCCTTGTTGTTATTCACGTTAGAGCGGATCGCGCGGAGCCTAGGGATTCCGTTGGCAAAAGAAAAAACGGAAGGGCCGGTGACGGCTCTGTGTTTCTTAGGTATCGAAATTGATACACTGGCAATGGAATGCCGGTTGCCGGAGGGGAAGCTTCTGGATTTGAAGGCGTCGGTGCAGTTTTTGTGTGCAGTTTTTGTCTCGTGCTAAGAAGGTGCGGTTGCGGGATTTGCAGTCAGTGCTCGGGAAATTGAATTTCGCTTGTCGCATTATGCCGATGGGGCGGATATTTAATAGGAGACTGGCGAGCGCAACCGCGGGGGTGAAAGCTCCAAATCACTTTGTCAGAGTGACCAAGGTGATGAAGGGGGATTTGTTGGTTTGGGAGGAGTTTTTGGACCGGTATAACGGTCAGACCCTTTGGATGAGCGAGGCATTGTCCAATAGCCAGCTGGAATTATTTACTGATGCGGCTGGCGCGACAGGTTTTGGAGCAATTTTTCAGATGCACTGGTGTGTGGGAAAGTGGCCACGGCTTTGGGTGGAAAAAGGTTTGGTAAAGAATTTGGCGCTGCTGGAACTGTTTCCCATTATTGTGGCGGTGGAGTTGTGGGGCCCCGCTTTTTCCGGAAGAAGGGTTTGCATGCATTGTGACAACATGGCAGTGGTGCATTCCATCAATGCACTGTCGGCAAAATCCCCACCGGTTGTGGGGTATTTAAGACATCTGGTGTTGCGTTGCTTGGAGTTAAACATGTGCGTGGTTGCTCGGCGTGTGCCCGGGGTTCAAAACGAGGTGGCTGATGCGCTATCACGGTTTCAGTTTTGCAGGTTCAGGAGGCTGGTGCCGGGAGCGGACGCGGATGGAGAACCCTGCCCGGAATGGCTGTGGGGCCTGGCATCGGTATAGCATGTGAAGGAATTAGGAGATCGGTGGCCGAGGCTACTTGGTGCCGATATCAGGCGGTTTGGAAGGAATGGGCAGAGTTGGAAAGTGGGGACTTCATGGAGTCAGGTTACAGGGGCCGAGTGTTGGGGGTCCTGACGTTAATTAGTGGGGATTTTTCGGCAGGTCGGTCCGTTTCGGTGATTGGTTACAAGTTGGCGGCGTTGGCCTTTTTGTTTCAGATGCAAGGAGTTCGGGATGCGACTAAGGATTTTCTGGTGCGGCAGGCAATGAAGGGTTTTTGTAAAGGGGCTCAGTCGCGTGACATGAGGCGGCCGGTGTCATTGCCATTGTTGGTTCGTTTAGTGGGGTGTTTAAGGGAGTTGTGATCATCCCCTTATGAGCGGGTGTTGTTTTCGGTAGCTTTTGTATTGGCGTTTTTTGGGGCCTTTCGCATTGGTGAATTGGTCAGCCCGACTAAGCAAGCGATGGGTGGTTTGCTGATGGAGGATGTAATGCTGGGGGAGGACAGGGTGGAATGTCGGCTTCGTTTTTCAAAGACGGATCAGAGGGGCCGGGGGCGCTTAGTAATGTTGTTTGCATTACCGGGGCACCAGTTATGCCCGGTGGTACAGGTTTCGGAGTTTTTAAGGGTGCGCGGTGGGTACCCCGGCGTTTTCCTTAGGCATATGGACGGATCTGCTTTATCACGTTAACAATTTATTGCGGTGCTGAAGACGGCTTTAGCACGGGTGGGGGAGGAGCCAAGTGAGTACGGGTCTCACTCCTTCCGGATTGGGGCGGCAACGGAAGCCGCTAGGTGGGGTTTGAGTGAGGATTGGATCCGGCGGATTGGGAGGTGGGAGTCTTCCAGGTTTCGCTTGTACATTAGGCCTCACCTGGTCAGGTGATGGTTCATAAGTGGGGGATTCCTTGTTTGCATTTTGATTCTGGTATGTGATATTTTCTTGTTCTGTTGCTGTTTTTATTCGTGGTCTTTGTATTTTGTAGGTCCATGCCTTGTGTGGATCCTCGGGCACTCCTATGTGTATTGGGGAGCGTTGCGGGTGGATGTTCGTCACGACGGTCGGCAGCTCGGAGTGGCGGTGACGGAAGCCCGAGTAAAGTGGCTTGGAATTCGGGGCATGACCCGGGGTAGAGTGCGCCCCGAGGTGGCTTATTATAGCCGCATGGATCGTGACCCGGATGTGTTGATTTTACATGTGGGAGGGAATGATTTGGGAGTGAGGTCGGCGAGAGAAGTAAAAAGGGACATAAAGCTAGATCTGTTAAATTTGTGGAGGGCGTTCCCGGGCATTGTTATTGTTTGGTCGGATATCATAGCTCGGACGCAGTGGCGTTTTGGTAGGTCGGTGGACCGTATTAACAGGGCTCGGAGCAAATTAAACCGGGCAATTGGCAAGTTTGTGGCGCGGAATGGGGGTTTGGTGGTGCGGCATAGAGAACTGGAGTCCACTGAACAGTATCTAAGGCGAGATGGGGTCCATCTCACGGATGGGGGTTTAGATTTGTGGATGTTGGGATTGAGGGATGGTCTGGAGCAAGCGCTGGGGGTGTGGAGGGCCCGGGGCCAGGTAAGGTGTCACTTGGCCGGTCTGTGGCGGGGTGATAGGTCCGTCTGAGAGGTTGGGAGTACCGACAGTCGGTTTGTTGGTACGAAGTCGCTCAAGGGGAGTGGCTTCGGATTGGATGGGAACTTGTGGGCGGAGGTCCTGCAGGTTCTGGGTGGGGGTAATTAACGATGGAACGTTATTACCCCTCACCTCGGGCCGGTTGGTCACGGCCGAGGTGGTCCTCTGGGTCGGTTGGAGGTTACGGCCGGGGGGTTAAGAATGATGGTTTTCCTCTCGGATGGATCTATCGGTGGTTTTGGTTATAAGGGGGTATATATGTATAAGGTTATGTTTAACAATGGCTGGCAATAAAGTCTTGGTTAGCGTCTTTATTTAAGTAAATATGGTACGGGGGATGTTTAACATGGTAACCTGCTTATCCCTTATAGATGCGTCAAGAAGGGCAGTGAGCCCCATAGGGGTGAACAGGCCCATGACGATTGGGAGTGTGCAGGGTAGTAAGGAGTTAAGGGTTGGTTAGGATGGGGGAGGTATATGGGGGCATAGGATTGGTAGATGGTACTAGACGGGGGATTGAAGGAGAGCAGAGAAGGGGTGGGGGTGTAGTAGGAGGTATAAAAGGGGGTGTAGAAAAGGTTACCTCCCTTTTGTCGCCGTGAACTTTGTGCCCACCCGCCCGCCCTTATAATAAAAAAAAAAAAAAAGGGATATAGATAAATAAAGAAAAGAGTGATGGTTTTGTTATTTAAAAAAAAAAAATGGATGATTTTGTTTTGTTGTCACAGCGGGGTGATCGGTCCGTCTGAGAGGTTGGGAGTACCGACAGTCGGTTTGTTGGTACGAAGTCGCTCAAGGGGAGTGGCTTCGGATTGGATGGGAACTTGTGGGCGGAGGTCCTGCAGGTTCTGGGTGGGGGTAATTAACGATGGAACGTTATTACCCCTCACCTCGGGCCGGTTGGTCACGGCCGAGGTGGTCCTCTGGGCCGGTTGGAGGTTACGGCTGGGGGGTTAAGAATGATGGTTTTCCTCTCGGATGGATCTATCGGTGGTTTTGGTTATAAGGCGGTATATATGTATAAGGTTATGTTTAACAATGGGTGGCATGTTTGAGCCATGAGTTTGGTATACATATATACGGTTAAATAAAGCTGTGGCCATTCCTGCAATAAAGTCGTGGTTAGCATCTTTATTTAAGTAAATATGGTACGGGGGGTGTTTAACATGGTAACCTGCTTATCCCTTATAGATGCGTCAAGCCAAATACAGTATCTGTAGGTTAATAGTGTTTTTTCCAGTGATAGGTTTCCTTCAACGTACATGATATGATCAGTGACAGATAAAAATAAGGATCCTGCATTGCTGGGACAATACAATTGTGAATTAGGAAACGTTCCTTAAAGGGAACCTGTCAGCAGAAATTTCGCCCAAAACCTAAAAGATTCCCCCTCTGCAGCTCCTGGGCTGCATTCTAGAAAGGTCCCTGTTATTATTGTGCCCCATGTGAGACCAAAATAAAGACTTTATAAAGTTGTACCTTTTTGTATTCAGATTCTGTAAATGTGACACGGGGGCGGGCTCTCTGGCGTCCGTTATTCTGCCTCCTGGTCCTGTATGCCGCCCCCATCGCTCCTTTCCATAGCTGATGCACCGCCCACTGCTCCAGCCATCCCCGCGCATGCCCAATGCCAGTCTCACGGGACTGAGCAGTGTGACCGCTGGTGACGTGGGCGCAGGCAAGTGATTATGGGCGGGGCTGTGATTGTTATCAGCAAGTACCCGCCCATAATCTCATGAGCGCGCAAACCTCACCAGCGGTCACTGTGTTCAGGGTAGTGCTAGACTGTATGGGCTGCTTCCAGGGATGACGTCCCTTTTGTCACGTGATAGGGGCGTGTTCAAAATACTATCACGTGACAAAAGGGACGTCAAAACCAAATCGCGGTAAAAACGCATGCGTTTTTTTGATGCGTTTTTCGACGCAGGTGCGTTTTTGTGCGTTTTTAGCGGCCAAAAACACACAAAAACGCAGCGTCAAAAAAACACAGCGTGCGCACATAGCCTATATAGGGAAATGATGTAAAGAAATTACAAACATGAATTCACAATAGATTTGGTTATATCAAAGCAAAAATTGAATTAATTCATCAGTAGGGATGAGCGAATCCAAATTATCAAGAATAGGGTTGATGAGCCCATGCTATTTTTTTTAAAAAAAAAAAGCTGGGATACCCTCTATTTTGGAAACCAGCTGAGATCTGCTTTACCTGCGCTGGTTATTAAAATAAGGCAGGACTAGTGATGGGTGAACGTTCTTGGCACTGCTCGGCACTCGATCGAGCATTAGCATGCTTGAGGCACTCAGCATTCGATCGAGCATTTTTATGCTGGGACACCATGCTCGAGTCACTGCCCGCATGTTTCCTGGCTTTTTATCAGCCAGGAAACATGCAGGGATCGCCTGTCAATCATGGTAATGCCGTAGCAGCATGACTACTGGCATAACTGTGATTAGTCGGCTGCATAAAGTCATCAGGTAATATAAAACTCAGAAATGCCATGTTTGCCATACTCTTCTTGGAAATAGTATTAGGACTAGGGAGAGATGCTGTAGAAGAAAAACATTGTGTTATAAGTTGGCAGTACTTGTTGGTACAACAGTAAACAAACAGTCCACTTCAGGGATAATTGAAAGCTATTCTACTATTCTGCATTCTCTATAGGGCAAGTTTCTGGAGTAGGAGTAGTATATTAGAAGCATGTACAATAGGTACCAATAGGCCTTACAGATTGTTCTGCTGATGTGACGCCCTGGCAAAACCAGGTAGTCACACAGTTTTAGTCCCCTCGCATAACACCGCTCGACACAGAGTTAAACCAGCAGACAAAATCCTAGTCACCCCCTCAGGGAAGGAAAGACACACCAGTGGGCGGGACCAGGCGGAAGGAAAACGCCCACCTAGGGGTCTGGAGAACCCGGGGCGGGAGAACAGTGAGATAAGTTTAGTAGAGAGTAGAGTGGAGGTTGAAGTGATGCTGACAGGTGTCAGGGTCAGAGCCCTGATACCTTGGCTAGGTGGCAGACAGTGGTCAGCGCCAGCAGGAGATGGGAAAACGGCTGCCGGAGATCCGAGGTGGAACGGGGCAGGGTTGTAGCCCGACGGTACCGACACCGGAGAACCGACACGGAAACCGTGCACAAAAGGGGGTACTTGGAACCTGAAGCCAGGACCGGCACCAACGGCCTAGCTAATTAACCATTTGAGAGTAGGATTTTAGGTCCTGTCCCAACCTAAGTCCTGAAAAGTAGACAACCACCTACAGAGAGGGATAGGGCATCCGCCAGGGCCCGGTAGATCCCACGGGTCAGCGTCTGACGGGCACGACTCCCAACAAAAGAACCGGGAGCGGACTCCTGCATTACACACCGGGAAGTCCACCACTGAAAACACAAAGTGCAGAGGAAAGGGGCATTGACCACCGGCCCGGGTGTGGGACCAAATACACCTGTCTGCGGCAACTGGCCACCATCACCTTGGTTTACCAAAGGACTTGTGTGATTTATTCAACTGTGAGTAACATCTGTTGCGGGCGGAAGAGGGGACGCTATGCTCTCCCACTGCTCGGGTCCGGCTGCCGCTGCTCTGCGGCTGCTGCTGCTCGGTGGCTCGAGCGATGGGCCGGATCCCGGGGACTCGAGCGGCGCTCCTCGCCCGTGAGTGAAAAGGGGTGGTTTGGGTTTTGGGGATATTGTCCGTGACGCCACCCACGGTTGTGGTGATTGTGTGGACACCACCGCTGCTCTGGACGGGGATCCCGGGAGCGGTGACAGGGAGCAGCTTTGTTGTTATTTCTCCCCTCCGTGGGTAGGGGTTTGGTTGTCCCGGGGCCCGGTGAGGGGGTAGGAGTGGATGACAGGCGGGTTGCGGGACCTGGCGAGGTGCAGGGTCGTAGGGGCAGTGCTGTGCCGCACGGCACGGAGGTACTCACTCAGCCCAGTGATGATGACACAGTTCACGGTAAAACAAGCGGCTGGATGGACGGGTCCCTCGGACGGCTGCGGTTGTTCCTCCCTGCAGGTTAGTGATGACTGTCTCTCCCTGCACCTAAGTTCAGTGTTGGTAGCGATGGGTTCCCACCAGTAACCCGCTCCCCGACCTGGATATGGGCCGGAGGAGCCCCTTTTGCCCGCAGGCGCTGGCCCTGGGAAATGGTTGCCCTTGGCGGTGGTGGTGTCTCCCCTTCACGGTTGAACGGTTGCCTTCTATCGGGACTTGGTTGTTTGGAAACCCGGAGGTCCCCTTCACTAACGGATTTGGCAAATTCACGGCGACTCCAAGCCTTGCCGGGATCCGAAAGGCCCCTGCCAATGGTGCTGGCTTCTCTTTATATGCCGGTCCAATACCGCCGGGTCACCACCCGTCCACGGTCCTTACGGCAGACTCCAATCGGCCTCCACTGCAGACGGTCACCACCGTCTGCCAACCTTGCTGCTCTGTCCGGGCCACACACCCGGACCAACTTCAGGCTCCTTTTCTGTCACTTTTCTCCTCTCTACTACTTTCCTCCTTCCACTTCCTCCTCCAAACTAGACTGCCTGTGTTTTCCCTCCTCCAGGACTGTGAACTCCTTGGTGGGTGGAGACCAACCGCCTGGCTCCACCCCCTGGTGTGGACAACAGCCCCTGGGGAAGGCAACAAGGATTTTGTGTTTTGACTTTGATGTGCCTACAGGGAGTGTGGGGTGTGGTGGTGTTGTTACCTGTGGCCCCTGGCTTGTCCAGGGCGACACATTCCCCCTTAGCAAAATGCAGACCGTCCTCGGGCTGCCCGTCCATCACCGGTTTTATTTTTCTGCAAAAAGATAAGAAAACAAAATACAAGTAAAATAACATCATCCCACAATGGGAGGTACTTTCTTAAACGTTGCAAACGGTTAACGGTTACGGCTTCCGCTCTCCCCCACCCAAGTAACCTGGCCCTGATGCTGCCCCTAAGAAAACAGGCAGCACCCCTTGACCCCAGTCCTGCACCAAGTTACCCGAGCGGGATCTGTCCTTTCCAGGGGACCCACATCCATGGGGAGCCCCTGGAACCCCCAGAGGGTAGCCACCGGTTCCGGTGGTGGCTGGGCCCTAGCCTGCTCCACTGCGGGCCCTCCCTCCAATCTGCCTCTCCAGAGGCGGCAACGGTGGAAGCTGCAACAACATTTTTATTTATATCCCACAAGTTTGTGGTTGCCCTGCAAGTTCACGGCTTGTCCGTAAGGAGTCCCTTACGCAACTTCAGACGGTCCCCACGGGGACAACGGTGCCGGCAATGACCGGTTTTTTTAATCAAGGCATAATCAGGTGACTTTCACGGCATCATTCACTTATTATTTTCAAAACTTTTAAACGGCACTCTGGTGGTCCCAACGGGGACAATGACAACGGTATTCCGCTGCCTTTTGCTGCTCAACAGTCCATTCTCACTCGTGGGGCTCTAGTGCCACCTTCACCTGGTGCACCGCTCTGGACCCCGATGGTAGCTCGCTGCAGGCGATCTTCCTCCATATACATGCGGGCATGCACATCCGCTCTACACCCCTCTCGGGCATCGATCTCTCTGCGCAGCTGCCGTTGCCGCCGCTCCCAGTCGGGAGCACTTTCTGTTTGCTCCGGGTCAGCGTGTGCGGGGGACGGACCCAGCCAGAGTCCCTCCGTGTCGGCTACGACCGGCACCTTCAGTAATGAGGGACCCCGCTGTGACATGGCCTGCTCTGCCTCCTGGCAGCTGCATCCCCGCCGTGCCTCCGGTGCATCTTTGCTGACGGCCTCAGCCTTCGGCTTCTTCCATGGAAGCGGATCAGGGCGGTCACGAGCTTCTGCTGCAGGTCGGTCCGCCAGGGCGGATTGGCAGGGTACTGCTACCGGTGGTGGTGGTAGCGGGCCTAGTGGCGGGGCAGCAGCAGCCAACACGGGTAGCGGGGGAGGTAGCAGGGCGAGCGGGTATGGACCGGGTCCCTCAGCCGCGATGACCGACCCACTAGGGGTACAGGGGCGTGGGTCACTTACCCTCCCTTCCAAGACTCCCTCCACCTCGCGTCTTCGTATGGCCGCCACCACTTCCGCCATGTCGGCCTCCCACTCCTCCAGGAGGAGCTGCATGCGGACCTGCAGACGGCTGCTTAGCTGGACGGTCCGGACTTCCACCCATGCTGCGGTGCCAGGCGCGGGGACCACGGTGTTGTCGGTCGGACTCAGCATCCTTAGCAGCGGCCTTGTCCAGGAACCAGTAAATGGCCGCAGGGTCCTGGCGTCCCTGCTTCCATAGCCGCGCTCACATGCGGCCAGCCGCCATTTCGTCCCCCTTAGCCTCTTTCCGGCTTCTCCTCTATCGGGGCGGGATTTTGGCCTTCGCGCCTCCACTACTCGAGGAGACGCTCGAGTGGGAACTTTTCGCGCCAAAGATGCCGTCTTCTGAAATTTTTCGTCCGGACACCTCCGGCGATAACAAGGCGCACCTCTACCAGACGACAGAGCGGTAAGATCCTGTTCGTGACGCCAAGTTGTCGCGGGCGGAAGAGGGGACGCTATGCTCTCCCACTGCTCGGGTCCGGCTGCCGCTGCTCTGCGGCTGCTGCTGCTCGGTGGCTCGAGCGATGGGCCGGATCCCGGGGACTCGAGCGGCGCTCCTCGCCCATGAGTGAAAAGGGGTGGTTTGGGTTTTGGGGATATTGTCCGTGACGCCACCCACGGTTGTGGTGATTGTGTGGACGGGGATCCCGGGAGCGGTGACAGGGAGCAGCTTTGTTGTTATTTCTCCCCTCCGTGGGTAGGGGGTTGGTTGTCCCAGAGCCCGGTGAGGGGGTAGGAGTGGATGGCAGGCGGGTTGCGGGACCTGGCGAGGTGCAGGGTCGCAGGGGCAGCGCTGTGCCGCACGGCACGGAGGTACTCACTCAGCCCAGTGATGATGACACAGTTCACGGTAAAACAAGCGGCTGGATGGACGGGTCCCTCGGACGGCTGTGGTTGTTCCTCCCTGCAGGTTAGTGATGACTGTCTCTCCCTGCACCTAAGTTCAGTGTTGGTAGCAATGGGTTCCCACCAGTAACCCGCTCCCCGACCTGGATATGGGCCGGAGGAGCCCCTTTTGCCCGCAGGCGCTGGCCCTGGGAAACGGTTGCCCTTGGCGGTGGTGGTGTCAACCTTCACGGTTGAATGGTTGCCTTCTATCGGGACTTGGTTGTTTGGAAACCCGGAGGTCCCCTTCACTAACGGATTTGGCAAATTCACGGCGACTCCAAGCCTTGCCGGGATCCGAAAGGCCCCTGCCAATGGTGCTGGCTTCTCTTTATATGCCGGTCCGGTACCGCCGGGTCACCACCCGTCCACGGTCCTTACGGCAGACTCCAATCGGCCTCCACTGCAGACGGTCACCACCGTCTGCCAACCTTGCTGCTCTGTCCGGGCCACACACCCGGACCAACTTCAGGCTCCTTTTTTGTCCCTTTTCTCCTCTCTACTACTTTCCTCCTTCCACTTCCTCCTCCAAACTAGACTGCCTGTGTTTTCCCTCCTCCAGGACTGTGAACTCCTTGGTGGGTGGAGACCAACCGCCTGGCTCTACCCCCTGGTGTGGACAACAGCCCCTGGGGAAGGCAACAAAGATTTTGTGTTTTGACTTTGATGTGCCTACAGGGAGTGTGGGGTGTGGTGGTGTTGTTACCTGTGGCCCCTGGCTTGTCCAGGGCGACACATCCCCGGTCTGACCGGGTGCGCTGGCCCCTGCCGCTATCATCCCCTGCACAGAGACATTGGGCCCCAGGTCATCCATCCCTGCCCACGGAGGGGTTACCATCTAGCTGCCAGCCCATCGCCCCCGGGAGTCCCACAGGAGCATCGGTGGTGCTACATCTCACCACACACCATGGGTGGCGTCACAGACAGTTTTCAATGACACCCGTACAAATACGTCCCCTTTTTATTCGAAGTGTCCGCGTGACCCCCAGGTCCGGTAGAGTCCCTCGTGCCATACCGCAGATCCAAATCCGAGCAGCACGGCTGCTGGCATGGGGGCGGCACACTGATACCTAAAAAAATAATTTATTCCCTAATAATA
The DNA here is from genome assembly GCF_048569485.1 of Anomaloglossus baeobatrachus. Lineage (NCBI taxonomy): Eukaryota > Metazoa > Chordata > Amphibia > Anura > Aromobatidae > Anomaloglossus > Anomaloglossus baeobatrachus. The sequence goes on from NC_134356.1 coordinate 163,770,796, forward strand.
CCGCTCTTAGCTGCATTTACTGCAGGGCAAGTTTCTGTAGTATCGGTAGGGTATAAGAGGCATGTAGGTAGCGATAGTAGCCTTAAAGGCGCTTTTCATGCTGCAACATCGCTAGCTATGACGCTAGGGATCACACCCGCCACCGTTGTTCGTGTGTCACGTGCAAATCGCTGCCCAAGACGGACAATATCGGTACTGCTCGTCACATGTACATACCTTACTAATGACGTCGCTATGGCCAGCGAACAACCTCTTTTCTAAGGGAGAGGTTCGTGCGGTGTCACAGCGACGTCACACAGCGGCCCACTAATAGAAGCGGAGGGGCGGAGATCAGCCGCATTATCAACACTCCCACCTCGTTGCCGGAGGACGCAGGAATGCTGTTGTTCGTCGTTCCCGGGGTGTCACATGTAGCGATGTGTGCTGCCTTAGGAACGACGACCAACCTGCGACTCAGAAGATCAACGACATTTTGAAAATGAACAATGTGTCAACGATCAACGATGTGGTGAGTATTTTGGATCGTATGGCGGGTGCTCGTACATGTCACACGCAATGACGTCGCTAACGAGGCCGGATGTGCGTCATGAATTCGTGACCACAGCGACATCTCCTTAGCGATGTCATTGCGTGTAAAGCGGCCTTTACAGACCGTGCTGCTGATACTTAATAAATTAAATGTATTCTCTAATAAAACTGCTCTCAGCTGCATTTAGTGAAGGGCAAGCTGGTGGAATAGAGGTAGTATATTAAAGGACTGTAGGCAGAGATTGTAGTCTTACAGACTGCTACTGGTAACAAAAAAATGTAATTTATTCTCTAATAATGATGAGTTTAGCTTCATTTAGTGTAGGGCAAGCTGATGGAAAAGAGATAGCTTATTAAAGGTCTGTAGGGAGGGACTCTAGTCTTAAGCCTGCTTTACACCAGGCAATCTATCGTGCGATAGATCGTCGGGGTCACGGTTTTTGTGACGCACATCCGGCATCGCTGGCGATGCCGGCCTGTGTGACACCTCCTAGCTACGCAGTATCGCTCACAAATCGTGAGTCGGGTACTGCTCGTTAGGTTCCATAATATCGGTTACTTTAGTTGACCATCGTTTCCGTGGTAGCACACGTCGCTCCGTGTGACACCACGGGAACGATGATCAGCTCACCTGCCTCCCGCGGCCGCCGCCGTCTCTATGTGGAAGGAAGGAGGTGGGCGGGATGTTTACGTCCCGCTCATCTCCGCCCCTCCGCTTCTATTGGCCGGCGCCCGTGTGACGTCGCTGTGACGCCGAACGTCCCTCCCACTCCAGGAAGTGGACGTTCGCCGCCCACAGCGAGGTCGCACGAGAGGTAAGTATGTGTGACGGGGTTTACTAACTTTGTGCGACACGGGCAGCGATTTGCCCGTGACGCAAAAAGGACGGGGGCGGGTACGATCGATTGTGAAATCGCACAATCGGTCGTACCGTGTAAAGCAGGCTTTACAGACCTTGCTGGTGCAACAAATATATTTTATTCTCTAAAAATACCGCTCTTAGCTGCATTTAGTGTAGGGCAAGCTGATGGAGAAGGGATAATGTATTAGAGGCATGTAGGCATAAAGTGCAACCTTAGAGACCTTGCTGCTGTTTCCAAAAAAAAACCATTTTACTCTCTGATAATACCACCCTTAGCTGCATTTACTGATTTACTGTAGGGCAAGCTTCAGGAAAAGGGGTAGTGCATTATTGATTGTGGCCTTACTGACTCTCCTGCTGATACCTAAAAAAAATTAATAATTTATTCCCCAATAGTGACTCTCTTAGCTGCATTTACTGTAGAGCAAGCCTGTGTAGTAGAGGAAGTGTATTACAAGTCTGTAGGCAGTGATTGTAGGCTTACAGACTGTGCTGCTGTGGTGCCCCTGAAGCTTCAGTCACCACAGAGTATTGCACCTGATTTAAGGTGTAGTGCTGCACCCAAATCCGGAGGAGGTCGGTACCGGTTTCACCACTTACACACTCAAATACACAACCAGGTTACCCTCCCCAATGGGGACTGGGCTAAGCTAGGGTCTTATGGTCGCCTTTAAACATAAAGGGCACCACCCACTAGTGACAGGGACCCGGGGAAGGAGCAGCCACCAGGGGGAGTCAGGAGCCAACACAACAGTTAGGAGTTCTCTAGCAGGAGATGAAAGGAGCAGATGTGTCTTACGGTACTCAGGTGGGACACAGGAGTTTTTCTTGCGGTTGCAGAGGTGTAAGCTTAGTCGCTCCCTTGGAACCGGCGCTACACAGGGTGCAGGACCCTAGGGAAGATCACACTTCAAGTTGGTTTTCCAGAATCTGCCGGGTCGGGAAAGTTTCAAGCTTCCCTGGCCACAAAGAGCCCAAAAGTACAGTGCTATAGGAGCCACGGCCTTGGACAGCACCAGGAGCCACGGTACCTGCAAATAGGGACAAGAGTACTACTCGAGACGGACTGGGGTCTCCAAATAGCTTTAAGCCACGGGGATCAAACACACAGCACGTGAGGAAGAAGGGGCCCACCGAGCATCACACTGGACTGACCTCCAAGGGAATCCAGGTTCGACGGAGCCCATCATGGCGAGTGGCTGGTACTACCTGGGCTAGCGGCACAAAGATTGAGTAAAGACACCTGGAACTGAAGCATCTGACTCAGAATCTTATTACCGGCAGCGCCCAAAGGCCTTCACCATCACTACTCCCCTCATCATCCTCCCTGGGGCCCGCTCCACCTGTGGGGTGCAATACCATCTCCTGAAGGACAGCAGCGGCAGCTGATCCCTGGCCGCATACCACAGGTGGTGTCACGACATTTATACTACTACTACCCCCATCATCTTCCCTCCTTATTAGTGTACACCTCGGGGCACGAAGCCAAACTGGCCACCTGTTACGTCACCACCGGAGTCCGCTCCATCGACTTCTACTCCGATCGCCAGGCGACGCCGTGTTCCTCCCGTGGATAGTGCTGGTGATTGGAGAGGAGTCGATGCCAGCGGCGCCAGTGGGCACAGGCTCCGCTCATCCACTGGTCTGGATTTCCTGGGGATCTGCAGTGCCACTGGCTGACTGTAGGTGGCGGGTGTCTCCCAGCTGAAGTACCATCATTCAGCTACAGCCAATGGGAAGACACCACACCCTTTTTAATTCCCCTCCTGTCTGCTGACCTCTGCCAGAGATAGTTCTGAGAATTCTGGCTCCTGTTTTGTCCTGTGATATTGTGTGCTGATTACCGCTTGTTTCCTGACTACCCTCCTGCCTGCTGTTTTTGTAGCTTGCTGCCAGATCCAGATTTGACCTATGCTACGTTTTCTGATTACGTCCTTGCCTGCCGATTCTGTCCCTGTTCCGCAATTCCTGGTTTGATCCTGCCTGACGACTACTCTCTCAGACTGAAGCCTTCCACAGGTAGTGATCTCCAGGGCCCTGTGTAATTCCAAATCCCTGTATAGGGGTTAAAGGGTTTCAGGGTTCTGGGGGTCCTGCTTGGTGACTGGTTTCCCTCTAGCCTGTCTGTGCCGCCCCCGTGGCCAGCAGCCGCCACTGCTGCTCGGGTCCGGGCCTTCAGGAAGTGGTGGCTCGAGGGTCCCCGGACCCGGGGGGCTCCTGCGGACACTCCGAATGAAAAGGTGGGGGGTTGGACGTATATGTACGGCTGGGCCGTATTAGAGTTTGTGACGCCACCCACGGTGTGTGGTGAGGTTGGACACCACCACTGCTGTGATGGGGCACCCGGTGAAGATGTTGTGCAGCCAGTTGGAAACCCCTCCATGGGCAGGGATGGTAGCCCTGGGACCCGGTGGGGGTTGGTGCAAGGAGATGGGCGACCGTACTCACTATTGAAGAGAACACACGAGTCTCTGGTAAACCAAGGTGATGGTGGTCGGTGCCCGCAGCCGGCTGCGTTCTGGTCCCCCACCCGGCTGGTGGTCTCTGTCTTTCTCCCGCACCTTTGTGAACGTTGGACTACCTGAGCCTGAAACTTCAGGAGTCCGCTCCCCGCTTGTGACTGCCTAAGGAGCCCTTGCCCGCAGACGCTGGCCCGTGGGATCTCTGAGCCATGGCGGTGGCCTTTTATCCCCCTCAGTGGGCTTTTGTCTTCTTTCGGGACTTTGGATGGGACAGGACCTAAAGTCCTGGCCTCAATCAGTTAATTAACTAGTCCCCAGTGGTTTCTGGACCTAGCTTCAGGGTCTGAGTACCCGCCTTTGTGCTCCGGTTTCCGAATCGGTTCTCTGGGTTGGTACCGGTGAGCTACAACCCTGTCCCAGTCCACCTCGATTCCACCGAGCCATCTTCCCGACTCCTGCAGACGAGACCGCCGTCGGCCTCCTAGCCAAAGGCACCAGGGCTCCTACCCTGGCACCTATCAGTTTACTTCAGGCCTGACACACAGGCCTGACCTCCACTCTCCTTGAACTCTAAAACTTATCTGACTATTTTTCCCGCCTCAGGCTATCAGAACTCCTTTTTGGGTGTCTTCCAACCGCCTGGTTCCGCCCCTTGGTGTGTCCATCAGCCCTGAGGGAGGTGACTAGGGTGCATATGTTTGGCTGTTTGTTACCTGTGAGGGAAGGGTGTAATGCGGGGCTCTATCTGTGACTACCTGGCCCGGCCAGGGCGTCACATGTCCATTAAAGACCGTCTGAGTCTGTGGATCCAGGCAGGCGTTACACCACCGTGACAACCCAGATCACCACACCAGTGACAAGTAACTCAGGTACGAGACTCCGTGCCTGATCCCCCCTGCCCCCTGGGTGCTACATTTTGGCGTCATGAACAGGATACCATGCCTAGGCCAAAAATCTGGGTACTGTGCGCCTTATGGACTGAGTGATTGAGAGACTATTTAATTGCAACCAGTGGCCATTATTGAACAAGAATGGGTTAAAGAGTGCCCACCCTTCATGGACTGGCAGCGAAAGTGGTGCAAAAATCAAGGCCCATCCCCTCCCAGGCAGGGAAAAGCAAGAAACAAAACTGACATGAGGAGAGTCCCACGAAAGTTCAGGCCCGCCCCCTTGTGTGGAAGGAAAAATGAAACTAATGAAAAGAGAGCCGAATCTTTGAGTGCAAAGAGGATGGATGTTCTGGGACCACTTGAGGTGCAGGATGTCAGCCATGGCAAACCCTGGCCATCATGGGGCTATACCGGTGCGCCCCCTTTTCTGGAGCACCCAAGAGATGAGGCGGAGGTGGTTCGGGTGTGCCAAATGCTGCAGAGGGTGCAGATGGATGCCACCCATGATTGGGAGGCATCCATAATGGGAGCAGTGGGAGCCATGCGGGCCCATGAAGAACAGGAGCTGCCAATCCTGGAGGAAAAGGAATCTGTGGTGGAAGATGCAGAGAGCCTGGTCGTCCCTGCCATCGGTGACATCCTTCAAGTCCCCCCAAGCTACCCAGAACCCCTGGCTGCAGAAGCACTCGACCTGACCACCGTTTCCCTGGTAGCTGGAGATTCGGCTACTGACCCCTTGGTAGCTGGAGATCCGGCTACTCACCCCTTGGTGGTGGAAGACCCGGCTACCAACTCCCAAGCAGTGGAGAACCTAGCTGCCGAAGATCCGGTAGCTGATGACCCGGCTGCTGCAACATGGGCAGACTGCTTCGAAGCCAATCTTGACCTGGAGCCAGAAGCAGAGACTCTGGATGGTGCTTCCCCAGGTATGGCTTGTGGGGACTGCCCTGATGAGCTGGAATCTCTCTCCCCGTGTCCATCAGTGAGGAGGATAGAGAGTGGGCCATCTGCCGATCTACCATCTCCCAGCTGGCTGATGAAGAACAGCAGCGCCTAGACCGGCTGGCGGACAGGGCCGGCGTCAGCACGCGGCATACCTGGGCAAATGCCGGGGCCCTGGAGAGCCGGGGGGGCCCACTCGGCCTCGTCAGTTCTGGTGCCCCTTGGCCGGGGCCCCCTCGCCTTAGTTCTGCTGCCCCCGGGCCGAGTTCCGCAGTCCTCGGCAGGAATCTGCAGCGCCGTCCCTTTAAGGCGCGCAGACTTCCTGGTTTGAACTTCATCTGTGGGCGGAGCTACCGACCGGCCTGCTCAGTCCCACAGATGAAGGAGTTGCAGTGCCAGCCAGCGACCCCCAGCACAGCTCTTCTCTCCGGCGCTGTGTGGGCCCCCTGTCCGGCGCTGTGTGGGCCCCCTGTCCGGCGCTGTGTGGGCCCCCTCTCCGGCGCTGTGTGGGCCCCCTCTCCGGCGCTGTGTGGGCCCCCTCTCCGGCGCTGTGTGGGCCCCCTCTCCGGCGCTGTGTGGGCCCCCTCTCCGGCGCTTTGTGGACCCCCTCTCCACCGTGACCTGAGAGGTATGTGCCCTCCCCGCCCCCGATTTATGGGCCCTGGGGAGCTGTATGGGCTTCTCCCCCCTTAGGTGTATGCCCTGCCCCCCGGTGCTGTATGTGCTGGCCCCTGGAGCTGTGTGTGTGGGCCCCACAGAGCTACGTGTGTGTCTGTATGTATGTAGCAGAGCTATGTGTGTATGTATGTAGCAGAGCTATGTGTGTATGTATGTAGCAGAGCTATGTGTGTATGTATGTAGCAGAGCTATATGTGTATGTATGTAGCAGATTCATGTATGTATGTAGCAGAGCTATGTGTGTATGTATGTAGCAGATTCATGTATGTATGTAGCAGAGCTATGTGTGTATGTATGTAGCAGATTCATGTATGTATGTAGCAGAGCTATGTGTGTATGTATGTAGCAGATTCATGTATGTATGTAGCAGAGCTATGTGTGTATGTATGTAGCAGATTCATGTATGTATGTAGCAGAGCTATGTGTGTATGTATGTAGCAGATTCATGTATGTATGTAGCAGAGCTATGTGTGTATGTATGTAGCAGATTCATGTATGTATGTAGCAGAGCTATGTATGTAGCAGAGCTATGTATGTAGCAGAGCTATGTGTGTATGTATGTAGCAGAGCTATGTGTGTATGTATGTAGCAGAGCTATGTGTGTATGTATGTAGCAGAGCTATGTGTGTATGTATGTAGCAGATTCATGTATGTATGTAGCAGAGCTATGTATGTAGCAGAGCTATGTATGTAGCAGAGCTATGTGTGTATGTATGTAGCAGAGCTATGTGTGTATGTATGTAGCAGAGCTATGTGTGTATGTATCCAGCAGAGCTGTGTATGTATGTAGCAGAGCTATGTGTGTATGTATCCAGCAGAGCTGTGTATGTATGTAGCAGAGCTATGTGTGTATGTATGTAGCAGAGCTATGTGTGTATGTATCCAGCAGAGCTGTGTATGTATGTAGCAGAGCTATGTGTGTATGTAGCAGAGCTATGTGTGTATGTATCCAGCAGAGCTGTGTGTGTCTGTATGTATGTATCTAGCAGAGTTGTGTTGTGTGTGTCTGTATGCATGTATGATGTGTATCTATGTATGTCAGTGTATATGACTGTATAGATATGTCAGTTCTATACGTATTTTTGTGAGTTTGTCTTTAAATATGTATATGTATGTGTACGTATGTGTGTGTCTGCGTGTGGATGGGGCCCACCGGGACTCTTCCGCCCAGGGCCCACAAAAACCTGGAGCCGGCCCTGCTGGCGGAGACAGAAGCCCGCAATCTGGCTTCAAGACAGCAGCTTCGGAAGGCCAATCCAAAGGCCCAGGACCCGTTGCGTGTCGGTGTCGTCACCCGGTTTGACTTAGAGGGGTGACCATTTCAGAGCGGAGGCTTGCAAAAGAAGTCTTCATGTCCTGCGGGGATGTGGCCTCTTGCCTCCGCAAGGGTCACCCTGGACGCAATCTTTACCCCAGTAATAAGGTGACTTACACACAGCACAAGGAAGAGCAGGGCTGGTATCCCCTGCCCGTGGAACTGAGCCGACGGGAGAAGGCAGCTGCAGAGTCGGTATCCCAACCATTGGAACGTCCAGAACCAGTTCCCGTTTCCCACCAGTCACCAAGGACACTCAGTAAGCGGGATATGTGCACACAGACTTTGGGAAAGAGCTGCATGAGAGTGGCTGGTCAGGAGTTCCCCAGTCCCAAGTAAAGATGTTTGGTTGATATTTCCGATTGTATATACTTAGAGTCTCCCTTCAACCTTAAAAACTATGATACTATTATTAGATTTTATGACAGGGTATTGATCCAGGGAACTAGTCTGATTGCCGGATGTGGAGTCAGGAAGGAAATTTTTTCCCCATTGGAACTTGTTTGCCACATTGGGGTTTTTTTTTGCCTTCCTCTGGATCAACATGTTAGGCTACGGGTTGAACTAGATGGACTTAGAGTCTCCCTTCAACCTTAAAAACTATGATACTATGATACTATGATATACCGGTTGATTTTTCGCGGTTGATTTTTGCATTTAACACGGAGAACCGGGCCACAGCACTAATGGTGGTTGGAACTCATTGTATATAGTTGCACTAGTTGTGTACCCTACCAGAATTAGGGCGGCTTTCAAGTTTTCTTATTTCCAGGAATGTTTGATAACCGAGAGCGGTGCACTGACCATTGGTACAAAAGGACTTTCATTCCTTATCATGTACAGTAAGGACATTTAAATATGTGTAATTTCTGAAAAGTTTTATATTGCTGACAAGAATGTTTTATATACATGATATTTGCACTAGTTTTATAATGACAATGGTTTCTGAAATTGCATGCTGCTAATGTTCCATACTTTAAAATGTTTTGATATTGTTCTGATACTTTAACCTGTACAGAATAAACCTGTTAGTAATGTTTATTGGTGGTGCCTACCATAAAGGGAAGATTATGTTATTTCTTATCTTTCATATTGAAAAATTGCGGTGTACTGACTTTGTTTAGTTGCAGCCCGGGAGTACTGCCATTTGCTGTTGGGGGAATGCGGCACCCCTGAGGCTTCAGTTGCCACAGAGTATTGCACCTGATTTAAGGTGTAGTGCTGTACCCAGATCCGGAGGAGGTCGGTATCGGTTTCACCACTTACACACTCAAATACACAGCCAGTTTGCCCTCCCCAATGGGGACTGGGCTAGGGTTGGGTCATAAGGTAGCCTTCACACATGGGGGGCACCACCGACTAGTGACAGGGACTCGGGGAAGGAGCAGCAACCAGGGGGAGTCAGGAGCCAAAACAACAGTTAGGAGTTCTCTAGCAGGGGAGCAAAGGAGCAGACGTGTCTTACCGGTACACTGGTGGGACACAGGAGTTTTTCTTGCGGTTGCTGAGGTGTGAGGTTAGCCGCTCCCTTGGAACCGGCACCACGCAGGGTGCAGGACTCTAGGAAAGATCATGCTTAAAGTTGGTTTTCCAGAATCTGCCAGGACGGGGGGAGGTTTCAAGCTGCCCTGGCCACAAAGGGCTCGAAAGCACAGTGCCATATAGGATTCGGGGCCTTGGACAGCACCAGGACCCATTGCGGAAGTGCAGTACCTGCAAATAGGGACCAGAGTACTACTCGAGACGGACTGGGGTCCCCAAGTAGCTTTAAGCCACAGGGATCAAACACACAACATGCTAGAAGGAAGGGGACCACCGAGCATCACACCGGACTGACCTCCAAAGGAATCCGGATTCGACGAAGCCCATCATGGAGAGTGACTGGTACTACCCGGGCGAGCGGCACAAAGAGTGAATAGAGACACCTGGAACCGCAGCATCTGACTCGGACTCATATTACCGGCGCCGCCGCCCCGCGCCTCAGCGCCCAAAGGCCTTCGCCATCACTACTCCCCTCATCATTCTCCCTGGGGCCCACTCCACCTTTGGGGAGCGATACCATCTCTGGCTGCTATTATCATCCGCTCCGGAGGACAGCGACAGCAGCGGCGGCAAATCCCTGGCCGCGTACCACAGGTGGCATCACAACATTTATACTACTACTACCCCAATAATCTTCCCTCCTTATTTTTATACTCAAAGCTGGGCAGCCCACCACGACATCCCAGATCACCACACCAGCCCGGTGATGAGTAACTCAGGTACGAGACCCCGTGCCTGATCCCACCCCTGTCCCCTGGGTGCTACACTGCTGATACCTAAAACATGTAATATATTCACTAATAATACTGCCTTTATCTACATTTAATGTAGTGCAAGCTGGTGGAATACAGGTAGTGTATTATAGGCCTCCAGGCAGTGATTGTAGTCTTACAGACTGTGGTGCTGATACCTAACAATTCTATTTTTTCTCTAAAAATACTGCTCATAGCTGAATTTACTTTAGAACAAGCTTATGGAGTAGGTGTAGTGTATAAGAGGCATGTAGGTAGTGATTGTAGCCTTAAAGACTGTGCCGTTGAATCGATATCTAAAAAAATTAATTTATTCTCTAATAACACTGCTCTAAGTTGCATAGCTGCATTTAGTGTAGGGCAAGCTGGTGGAATAGAAGTAGTATATTAAAGGCCTGTAGGCAGTAATTGAAGTCTTGCAGACTCTGCTGCTGATATCTACAATTTTGAATTTATGACCTAACAATAAAGCGCTTAGCTGCATTTAGTGTAGGGAAAGCTGAAGGAGAAGGGATAGTGAATTAGAGGACTGTAGACAGGGATTCTAGTCCTACAGACCTTGCTGGTGCTACCTAACAAATCTATTTTATTCTCTAATAATACCACTCTTAGCTGCATTTAGTGTAGGGCAAGCTAAGGAAGAAAGGATAATGTATTTGAGGCATGTAGACAGGGATTCTAGCCTTACAGACCTTGCTGCTGTTCCCCAAAAATTTATTTTATTCTCTAATAATACCGCTCTTAGCTGCATTTACTGTAGGGCAAAATTCTGTAGAAGGAATAGTTTATTAGATGCCTGTAGGTTGAGATGAGCTACCCTCATGCTCAAGGATCGAGGTTCAGGCTTGGAAAATGATGTGAAAATCCTCGATGTGAGTTGAGCGCTGAGATCGTGTCTGAGTGATTACCTGCATTGTCCGCGCTGCTGAAAGTGTTTGTTCGTCTCAAATTAGGCTTTCATTTAGCGTATTGAGATGTTTTGTTCATGGAGAAAAAAAAAACACCACCCACTTGGGCATGAACAAAACAGCTCAGTATGCTGAATGAAAGCCTAATTTGAGATAAACAAACACTTCCAGCAGTGTGGACAATGCAGGTAATTACTCAGACATGAGCACAGTTGTTACGGTTGCTGCGAGCACTGGAGACTATGTCCAGATTTCTTGCTACTGCACATGTGCGAGCGCTGGAGACTAAGTCCAGATTTCTTGCTACTGCACATGTGCGAGCGCTGGAGACTAAGTCCAGATTTCTTGCTACTGCACATGTGCGAGCGCTGGAGACTAAGTCCAGATTTCTTGCTATTGCACATGTGCGAGCGCCGGAGACTAAGTCCAATCTTGGAGCCATTGCACATGTGCGGGTGACATCATCGCTGACACGAGGTCACATGTCTCTGACACCTTCTATGCCGATTGGTCGCTGGTCATGTGCTTGTGACGTCTTGCTCGGTGATAGGCCAGCATGACGTCACTCCTGTCGTTCTGGCAGCGGATTGGCTCTGGTGTCCTCCATCTAGGATGAGGCACAGAGTCTATATAAGACCCTGACACACGCCGCATGGTGCTCAGTCCTCTTGGTTCATGCAATGAGTAGACGCTCTGTGCGCGTTCCTCTAGGCATTCCTCTGTCTATGCTAGGTGAGCGCTACCGGCAGGGTAGCGTTCTTATACCTTACAGCTTCGGCTGCTGTCCGTATCCTTACCTCTTAGGGGAGCGGACATAGGCAGGTGCCTGAGGCACATGGTCTGGCTGGGCCTTGTGATTCTACTCGTAGGTGGACGTTGCCGCTAGGGTAACGTTCCTTATACTGCGTCTGGCAGTTGTTCGTATCCTCGCACACTAGGGGAGCGAACAGAGGTAGGAGCTTTGTGCGGCTTACGCTGCTGTTCGTCTCTTTTGCACCACTAGAAGAGCGGACCTAGGCAGGTGCCATATCTAGTGGTTCGTGTCCTCGCACACTAGTGGAGCGAACGCAGGTAGGAGCTTTGTGCGGCTTACGCTGCTGTTCGTCTCTTTTGCACCACTAGAAGAGCGGACCTAGGTAGGTGCCATTTCGCACACATTGCCTTTGTCTCTGTGATTATTAACAGAGATCATTCCACACACCCTCCAAGTAAGGGAGGAATTGCTTTACTTACTTATTATATCCTTCTGTGAGTTAACAGAGGTATTGCACTCTGCCATAGTCTGCAGCAAAGTCTTTGCACGGTGGACCCTGACTGTCTGATACTCCTTTCAGTTATTATCAGACAGCCCCCCGTAACATTAGGACTGAGCCAAGGGTCTGGCAGTTATGGCAGAATATCAGCAGTTACACCGTTACATACAAGTACTTGAGTCACGGCTCAAGAGTATAGAGGATAAACCTCAGACCATGGTGACATCTGCACATGATCCTCAACTTGCTCTGCCAAACAGATATTCTGGCGATGCCAGATCATGTCGTGGTTTCATTAGTCAGTGTCAGATACACCTAGAGGTCAACTCTTCTCGCTTCTCTACGGAGAGGTCCAGAGTAGGCTTTATCATCTCCTTACTTCAGGACAAAGCCTTAGAATGGGCGACTCCCCTATGGGAGCGCTCTGATGTGGTTACTCTGAGACATCAAGACTTTCTTGATGCTCTTAAGGCGGTATTCATGGGTCCGCAGGTTACCCATGATGCGGCCCTGAGACTGTTAGATCTATCTCAGGGTTCGTTATCCACTAGTTCTTATGCCATTGCTTTTAGAACTCTGGTGGCAGAACTAGATTGGCCAGAGAAGGTGTTGATTCCTATCTTCTGGAGAGGGTTGGCAGGCTATGTCAAGGATGCCCTTGCTACTCGTGAGGTCCCTGCTTCTCTGGAGGACTTGATCACAGTAGCAACGAGGATCGATGTACGCCATAAGGAACGTAGACTCGAGGTCTCTTCCTCACGCCCTAAGCATCGGGCTATTCCAGTTGTTGAGGGTCCACTACCATCTTCCTCAGCATCTGAAACATCTCCCACTCCTATGGAGTTAGGTCATACGTCCTCCAGACTACGTAAGTCTGGTCCTCCTATATGTTACGTATGTCGTCAGGCTGGGCACTATGCCAACAAGTGTCCTAGTCGTCAGGGAAACTCCCTGGCCTAGTAACCATTAGAGGGGGGTTACTAGAGACGTCTTCTGCACCCTCTAAGTGTTGTATCCCAGGTCAGCTCTCGTTATCTGAGAATACATGGCCTATTATGGCTTTTGTGGATTCCGGAGCTGACGGGATTTTTGTATCCTCAGGATTTGTAAAGGGACACAATATTCCCTCTATCATGTTAGAGGCGCCTATTCCTGTCCGTGTTGTTAATGGAACTATGTTGTCTGACTCCATTACATTGAGGACAGTTCCCTTGCGCCTTTCCCTGTCTCAGGGTCACATAGAGGAGATTTCTTTTCTTGTTTTGCCTGAGGGTATAGACGACGTCCTTCTGGGTCTTCCATGGCTTCGGACTCATGCTCCTCACATTGACTGGGAGTCTGACAGCATTATTAGTTGGGGTTCGAAATGTCAGTCCCGATGTCTTCCCTTACCACCTAAGGTCGTTGCGGTTGCATCAACTGATCTCTCTCCCATACCTACACCCTATTTGGATTTCGCTGACGTGTTCTCCAAACAGGGTGCTGAGGTTCTTCCACCCCATAGGCCGTATGACTGTGCCATAGACCTTTTCCCAGGTTCGGTTCCACCTAAAGGCAGGGTTTACCCCCTGTCGATACCTGAGTCGGAGGCCATGTCGACCTATATAAGAGAGAGTTTAGAGAAGGGGTTCATTCGTAAGTCTGTCTCTCCCGCGGGAGCTGGGTTTTTCTTTGTTCGGAAGAAAGAGGGTGATTTGCGTCCCTGCATAGATTACAGGGGTCTCAACGCAATCACAATAAAGAACAAATACCCATTACCTTTAATTTCGGAGCTCTTTGACAGACTGAGAGGAGCTCAAGTTTTTACGAAGTTGGATCTGCGGGGTGCGTATAACTTGGTACGAATTCGAAAGGGTGACGAATGGAAGACCGCTTTTAACACCCGAGACGGTCACTATGAATACCTCGTCATGCCTTTTGGGTTATGTAATGCACCCGCAGTATTTCAGGACTTCGTAAACGATGTGTTCAGGGATTTACTGTTATCCTCAGTAGTGGTGTATCTGGACGACATCCTGATTTTTTCTCCTGATCTGGAGACTCATCGTCAGGATGTCGTTCGTGTCCTTTCCCGTTTAAGGGAGCACTCATTGTTTGCTAAACTCGAGAAATGTGTATTCGAGCAGTCCTCATTGCCTTTTTTGGGTTACATTATCTCACAAGAGGGTCTGGCTATGGATCCTGCGAAGCTCTCTGCTGTCCTGCAATGGTCCGAACCTCATTCCTTGAAGGCGGTGCAACGCTTCTTAGGATTCATAAATTATTACAGGCAGTTCATACCCCATTTTTCTACTTTGGTGGCCCCTTTGGTGGCCTTGACTAAGAAAGGTGCTAATCCCAAAGCCTGGTCTACTGAGACATCTCAGGCTTTTGAGGCAGTAAAAAGACACTTTTCAACTGCTCCCGTTCTTCAAAGACCCGATGAGAATAAGCCCTTCCTCTTAGAGGTTGATGCCTCTTCAGTGGGTGCTGGTGCGGTCTTGTATCAAAAGAACGGTGCAGGTAGAAAAAGGCCGTGTTTCTTCTTTGCTAAAACCTTTTCACCGGCAGAGAGAAACTATACCATTGGGGATAGGGAACTGCTCGCCTTGAGATTAGCCTTGGAGGAGTGGCGTCACTTGCTGGAAGGAGCGAAACATCCTTTCCAGGTCTATACAGACCATAAGAATCTGACGTACTTACAAACCACTCAGCGTCTGAATCCTCGCCAAGCCCGCTGGTCCTTGTTTTTCTCCCGCTTTCACTTCTCCATCAACTATCTGTCTGGGAGTAAGAATAACAAGGCAGACGCCCTGTCTCGCTCTATGCTTTCTACCCAGGAAGAGATTGACGAACCTCGTCTTATCCTTCCCTCCAGGGTTTTTCATACGCTCTCCCCTGTGACGTTAGACCAAATCCCACCGGGCAAGACCTTTGTTCCGCCTGATCGACAGAATGATATACTGTCATGGGCCCACACCTCAAAGGTGGGTGGGCATTTTGGTATTAGGCGGACACGAGAGTTACTGGAGAGGTGGTATTGGTGGCCACACTTAGCCAGCCACGTCAAGAGATATGTCGGTTCCTGCTACTCGTGTGCTCGCAACCGTCCATTACGGCAGAGACCGGCTGGGCTCTTGCATCCTTTACCAGTGCCAGATAGACCATGGGAGGTGGTAGGCATGGACTTTGTGGGTGATCTTCCATGTTCACAGGGACATAGATTTGTGTGGGTCATTACGGACCATTTCTCCCGGATGGTTCATCTCGTACCGTTATCGAGAATCCCATCTTCCAGGGTACTAGCCAAACTATTCCTCAAGCATGTCTTTAGGCTTCACGGGATGCCAGATCGTATCATTTGTGATAGAGGCCCGCAATTTACTTCCCGTTTCTGGCGAGATCTTTGTAGCCTTCTGCAAATTGAGTTGAATCTCTCTTCGGCATACCATCCGGAGACTAATGGTTTGGTTGAACGTACCAATCAATCTATGATTATATACCTTCGACACTTTGTTGCTGAGAACCACGATAACTGGTCCTCCCTCCTACCCTGGGCAGAATTTGCCCTTAACAATTCGCTGGCTGAGGCCACTGGGCAGACACCGTTCGTACTCAATAATGGGCAACACCCTAGGGTATTAGTACCGTTTCCCGCTGCTGCACCTCCTCCTCTTGTGGCCGACTGGGCAACTAATGCCAGAGAGGTTTGGGATCGGACTCAAGAGTCGATCCAAGCAGCTAAGGACCGTATGAAGACGGTGTCCGATCGGTTTCGTCGCCCGGCTCCTGTCTTTTCTCCAGGGGACTTTGTGTGGCTCTCTGCAAAACACGTGAGACTTAGAGTGAGCTCTGTCAAATTTGCTCCTCGCTTCCTGGGTCCTTATGAGGTTCTTCGACAGGTAAATCCTGTAGTCTATCAATTGAAGTTACCTGTCCATCTTAGGATTCATGACAAATTCCATGTCTCACTGCTAAAGCCGGCTATTTTACCTCACGCTCGTGAAGTGCACTCTCCTGCCTCTGATTCCTCTCGCTCTAGCTATGAGGTACGAGCCATAGTTGGTTCTAAGATGGTTAGAGGGCGCACGTTCTTCTTGATAGATTGGGAGGGCTATGGTCCGGAACATCGCTCTTGGGAGCCTGAGGAGGCTGTCCATGCTCCCGACTTAGTTGCCGATTACCTGCGTCGCCGGGAGGGGGGCCCTTGAGGGGGAGGTACTGTTACGGTTGCTGCGAGCACTGGAGACTATGTCCAGATTTCTTGCTACTGCACATGTGCGAGCGCTGGAGACTAAGTCCAGATTTCTTGCTACTGCACATGTGCGAGCGCTGGAGACTAAGTCCAGATTTCTTGCTACTGCACATGTGCGAGCGCTGGAGACTAAGTCCAGATTTCTTGCTATTGCACATGTGCGAGTGCCGGAGACTAAGTCCAATCTTGGAGCCATTGCACATGTGCGGGTGACATCATCGCTGACACGAGGTCACATGTCTCTGACACCTTCTATGCCGATTGGTCGCTGGTCATGTGCTTGTGACGTCTTGCTCGGTGATAGGCCAGCATGACGTCACTCCTGTCGTTCTGGCAGCGGATTGGCTCTGGTGTCCTCCATCTTGGATGAGGCACAGAGTCTATATAAGACCCTGACACACGCCGCATGGTGCTCAGTCCTCTTGGTTCATGCATATGAGTAGACGCTCTGTGCGCGTTCCTCTAGGCATTCCTCTGTCTATGCTAGGTGAGCGCTACCGGCAGGGTAGCGTTCTTATACCTTACAGCT
Source organism: Anomaloglossus baeobatrachus (assembly GCF_048569485.1). Taxonomy (NCBI): domain Eukaryota; kingdom Metazoa; phylum Chordata; class Amphibia; order Anura; family Aromobatidae; genus Anomaloglossus; species Anomaloglossus baeobatrachus. The sequence continues at coordinate 163,787,691 of NC_134356.1, forward strand.
TCGGCTGCTGTCCGTATCCTTACCTCTTAGGGGAGCGGACATAGGCAGGTGCCTGAGGCACATGGTCTGGCTGGGCCTTGTGATTCTACTCGTAGGTGGACGTTGCCGCTAGGGTAACGTTCCTTATACTGCGTCTGGCAGTTGTTCGTATCCTCGCACACTAGGGGAGCGAACAGAGGTAGGAGCTTTGTGCGGCTTACGCTGCTGTTCGTCTCTTTTGCACCACTAGAAGAGCGAACCTAGGCAGGTGCCATATCTAGTGGTTCGTGTCCTCGCACACTAGTGGAGCGAACGCCGGTAGGAGCTTTGTGCGGCTTACGCTGCTGTTCGTCTCTTTTGCACCACTAGAAGAGCGGACCTAGGTAGGTGCCATTTCGCACACATTGCCTTTGTCTCTGTGATTATTAACAGAGATCATTCCACACACCCTCCAAGTAAGGGAGGAATTGCTTTACTTACTTATTATATCCTTCTGTGAGTTAACAGAGGTATTGCACTCTGCCATAGTCTGCAGCAAAGTCTTTGCACGGTGGACCCTGACTGTCTGATACTCCTTTCAGTTATTATCAGACAGCCCCCCGTAACAACAGTGCTCAACTCACTATGGGGATTTTCACGTCATTTTCCGAGTCCAAACCCTGAGCCTTGAACTTGAGGTTCGCTCATCTTTACCTGTAGGCAGTGATTGTAGCCTTACAGACTGTGCTGCTAATACATAAAAAATTAAATTCATTCTCGAATAATACCGGTCTTAGCCGCGTTTACTGTAGGGCAGGTGTCTGGAGTAGTGGTAGTGTATTATAGGCATGTAGACAGGTATTCCTTGCCACTGCTACCTTAAAAATCTATTCTATTCTCTAATAATACTGCTCTTATCTGCATTTAGTAGCGGTAGTGTGTTAGAAGCATGAAGGCAGGGATTCTACCCTTACTGACCTTGCTGGTGCTACCTAAATAATCTATGCTATTCTCTAATAATACCGTTCTTAGCTGCATTTACTGTAGAACTCGCTGCTGGAAAAGGGGTAGTGTATTAGATGCCTGTAGCCAATGATTGTAGGCTTACAGACTGTGCTGCTGATACCTACAAAATTAAATGTATTCTCCAATAATACCACTCATCTGCATTTACTGTAGGACAAGCTTCTGGAGTAGTGGTAGTGTATTAAGGCCACTTCACACATAACGAGATCGTAAACGAGATCGTTACTACGTCACAGTTTCTGTGACGCAAGAACGACTTCAATTGCGATCTCGTCACGTTTGACACGTACCAACGATTCACCCCCTGCTGCGAAATCGCTGATCGATGCCGAACAGCTTGGGCCATTTCTGGCTCGTTGGAGTCCTGCTGGGCTGCATGAATCTGTATGTTTGACACCCTATTAACGATTTCGTTGACGACCTAGATGAGATGCACGAAGGCGTGTTGTTGCGTCCCCGTTTCCGCGCCCCTCTCTGCACCGATTGGTTAGCTCCAGGTGCAGGTGCGGCTTCGATCCGAAAAACACACCAACAAAGCGACCGGGTACAATGGACGAAGGAATCAGGGTGGAGACGCAGGTTCTATCTCAAAGCAAAGCGCAAAAGAAGTGACAAAGGGTGACGCGATCCAAAATTTAACCGCTAGATACGCCCCCAATCAGAACGCAGTATTGGCCGCCAATGAAAGCGGAGGGGGGGTATGGAAAAGGCGACGCAAATGCACGCCTACGTGACTCACTGCATTTTACTACGCCCCTAATGGGATTAGAATCGTTAACATAGTTGCTGTGTGACAGGGTCCCAGCGATTTGAAAGATCGTTATACGGGACGCATGCTCGTTCATAAACTCGTTATGTGTGACACCCAACATGCGATTTCAACAACGACTCATAAACGATCCAGAAAGTGTGACGTAGTAGCGATCTCGTTCACGATCTCGTTATGTGTGACTGGACCTTAAGAGACACGTAGGCAGGCATTCTAGCCTTACAGACCTAGCTGATGCTACCTAAAAAAACTATTTTATTCTCTAATAATACCAGCCTTAGCGGCATTTAGTTTAGGGCAGGCTGATGGAGAAGGGATGATTTATTAGAGGCATGTAAGCAGTCATTCAAGCCTTACAGACCTTGTTGCTGCTACCTAAAACAAATCTATTTTATTCTCTAATAATACTCCTCTTAGCAGCATTTACTGTAGAGCAATATTCTGGAGTAGGGGTTATGTATTAGAGGCCTGTTGGCAGTGACTGTAGCCTTACAGACTGTGCTGCTGATGCCTAAAAATGTTCATTCTCTAATAATACCAGTCTTAACTGCATTTACTCTCGGGCAAGCTAGTGGAGTTCCTGAAAGCCTCAGAGTTCACTAGCCTAAAGCAGGGCCGGCTCCAGGTTTTTGTGGGCCCTGGGCGGAAGAGTCCCAGTGGGCCCCATAAACACGCAGACACACACACATACACAGATACATACACGCACATATACATATTTAAAGACAAACTCACAAAAATACATATAAACAGACAAATCTATACAGTCATATACACTGACATACATAGATACACATCATACATGCATACATACAGAGACACACACTACTATGCTGCATACATACATATAGACAGACACACACATACTGCTCTGCTACATACATACATACAGACACACACACACACTGCTCTGCTGCAGACATACATATAGACAGACACACACACACTGCTCTGCTGCATACATACATATAGACAGACACACACACACTGCTCTGCTGCATACATACATACAGACAGACACACATATACTGCTCTGCTGCATGCATACATACATACAGACACACACATACTGCTCTGCTGCATACATACATACAGACAGACACGCATACTGCTCTGCTGCATACATACATGCATACATACAGACACGCATACTGCTCTGCATGCATACATACAGACAAGCATACTGCTCTGCTGCATACATACATGCATACACGCATACTGCTTAGCATGCATACATATAGACACGTATACTGCTCTGCTGCATACATAGACACACGCATACTGCTCTGCTGCATACATACATGCATACATACAGGCACGCTTACTGCTCTGCTGCATACATACAGACACGCATACTGCTCTGCTGCATACATACATGCATACACGCATACTGCTTAGCATGCATACAGACACGCATACTGCTCTGCTGCATACATACAGACACGCATAGTGCTCTGCTGCATACATACATGCATACATACAGACACGCATACTGCTCTGCATGCATACATACAGACACGCATACTGCTCTGCATGCATACATACAGACACGCATACTGCTCTGCTGCATACATACATGCATACATACAGACAGACACGCATATTGCTCTGCTGCATATATATATACATACATAAAGACACGGCTCACGCCATGTTTAATATGGTCTTGTGAAGCTGGGGACGCCCACTTCCTTGCCCATACCTGGGATGTCCGCGGCGCGTGCCTCCCGCCTCTCTCCATTCCGCTCGCACTGAGGATCTCTCTAGCGGTGAAGGGTGACGTCATGTTAGAGTCACTTCCGCTGGTGAGACCCGGAAGTGGTGGGCGGATGGGTGATATGGATCGGGACGCACGCGGCGCAGGTGAAGACAATCCCTATTATATTTGTGGGGTTTATAAAGACCCACCATGCGGTACCCTGGCCACACACTGCCCCCCGAAGAAGCTAACGCAGCGAAACGCGTTGGGGCTTCCTTCCTCTGTACCGGACCCCTGCCTGGGCATTTACATAGCACTCTTGCACCTTTTTTCCTGATGGGTAAGCGGCAATATATGTATTACTTATAATGTACTGGACTTGTACTGCTGACCCAGTGATGTTAGCCACTATGGCAGGGGTCCATGGTCTGGGAACTTTTTCTGGAACTATTTTTCCTGCACTTATGCACTTTTTCTATTAATTGTAATGTTGTCTCCTTGTTACTGTGATGTTGAAATAAATTTGTCAATAATTTTTCATTACAAGGAGTCTCAATATTTATTTATTATGATGTATGGCCCTTTAATGCTCCTTCTCTGCTTTTTGTTTAATATAAACTTTTGGAGTGGCCTAAGAATATTTATACTTACCCCATCTGTTACCCTGAGATTTTGTAAAATACATACAGACACGCCGCATACTACTCTGCTGCATATATACATACATACATACAGACACACACACACACTGCTCTGCTGCATATATACATACATACATACAGACACGCATACTACTCTGCTGCATATATACATACATACATACAGACACACACACACTGCTCTGCTGCATATATACATACATACATACAGACACACATATACATATATACATACATACAGACACGCATACTGCTCTGCTGCATATATACATACATACATACATACACACACACACTGCTCTGCTGCATATATACATACATACATACATACAGACACGCATACTACTCTGCTGCATATATACATACATACAGACACACACACACTGCTCTGCTGCATATATACATACATACATACAGACACGCATACTGCTCTGCTGCATATATACATACATACATACAGACACGCATACTGCTCTGCTGCATATATACATACATACATACAGACACACACACACTGCTCTGCTGCATATATACATACATACTGTGAGGTAGCGTCGTCGGCTGCGCTGCAGAAGACACGGGATCCAGGCACCAAGGTTCACAGCACACGGTTTATTCCAAGGAAAAAGTTCACAATAGTACATAGGTGCCTTTCCGGCAGAGAACTCAGGGAGATGTGATCACCCCCTCACACCCGGCACACCTGTCCTTGTTCCTGAATCTATTTATCCCTCCCTTCAGCCTGTAGGGAAAACAGCATTAACCCTATAGTGGATTATCATGGAGTGAGCACAACCGAGGCGAGACATACCGGCCGTCATAGATAACCCCGGTCACAGTCTCACATACCCCCCCCCTCAGTTCAAGCGTGCGGGGTTGAACTCCAGCCATCAAACACGGGCCGCGGGACAAGGCATCGGCGTTGCCCTGCAACCTACCGGCTCGGTGTTCAACCGTAAACCGGAAGTTCTGCAGAGAAAGGAACCACCGGGTAACCCGGGCATTCCGTTCCTTGGTGGACCTCATCCAGACCAGTGGAGAGTGATCCGTCACCAAGCGAAACTGCCGTCCCAGCAGATAATAGCGTAGGGACTCCAAGGCCCACTTGATCGCCAGGCACTCCTTCTCCACTACGCTATAATTCCGCTCGGGAGGGGTGAGCTTCCTACTCAAGAAGGTGACGGGGTGTTCCTCCCCCTGAACCACCTGAGACAGCACTGCCCCCAGGCCGACCTCCGAGGCGTCAGTCTGTACAATGAACTCCTTCCGGAAATCAGGGTTGACCAGAACGGGCTGTCCGCACAGGACCTCCTTCAGGGCCCGGAAGGAGTCCTCGGCCTGCGGAGTCCAGCGCACCATGACGGACTTCTTGCCTTTGAGAAGGTCCGTCAAGGGGGCTGATAGTCCCGCAAAATCCTTTACAAACCTCCTGTAGTACCCCACGATACCCAGGAAGGCCCTAACCTGCTTCGTGGTCAGGGGTCTAGGCCACTTCTGGATCGCCTCAACCTTGTTAATTTGGGGCTTAATCACTCCTTGGCCTATCACGTAGCCCAAGTAGCGGGCTTCCGTGAGTCCCAATGCACATTTCTTGGGATTGGCTGTCAATCCGGCTGTTCGAAGCGCGTCCACCACCGCTTGTACCTGTTCCAAGTGGGTCTGCCAATCGGAGCTGTAAATAATGATGTCATCCAGGTACGCTGATGCATACGCCTGGTGGGGTTCCAGCACTAAGTCCATCAACCTCTGGAACGTGGCCGGAGCGCCATGTAACCCAAAAGGCAAGACAACATAGTGGAAGAGACCCTCCGGCGTAACAAAAGCGGTTTTCTCCTTGGCGGACTCCGTTAGTGGCACCTGCCAGTACCCCTTGGTCAGGTCGAGCGTGGTAAAATATCGCGCCTGTCCCAGCCTATCAATCAGCTCATCCACCCGGGGCATGGGGTAGAGATCGAACTTGGATATTTCGTTCAATCTCCTAAAGTCATTGCAGAACCTTAAGGAGCCATCGGGTTTTGGTATTAGGACAATCGGACTAGCCCATTCACTCCGGGATTTTTCGATGACCCCCAGGCGTAACATTGTCTTTACTTCCTCCGATATGGCTTGTCGTCGAGCCTCCGGTACCCGGTATGACTTCAGGCGTACCTTCAGGTGGGGCTCGGTGACAATATCGTGTCGTATCAGACTGGTCCTACCGGGCAGCTCGGAGAAGACATCGGGGTTCTGCTGAACCAACCGTCTGGCCTCTCGCCTCTGTTGCTTGGTGAGGGCTTCTCCAATCCTTACTTCTGGTTCGTCCTCTCCGGAGGTCGCTGGAGCCGGATGTGAACGACCCGAAGAGGAGGGAGGTGGGGAAAAAACAGCCATCAGGCTTTCCCGTTCCTGCCAAGGTTTTAATAGGTTGACATGGTATATTTGTTCAGGTTTCCGCCTACCGGGCTGCAATACTTTATAGTTAACCACCCCGACTCTTTCCTTTATCTCGTAGGGGCCTTGCCACTGAGCCAGGAATTTACTCTCCGCCGTGGGGATTAATACCAACACCCGATCCCCGGGTTTAAAGGTCCGCATGGTGGTTTGTCTATTGTAGCGGCCGCTTTGCGCGGCCTGAGCCTCCTGTAAATGCTCCTTCACAATTGGCATGACCGCGCTTATGCGGTTCTGCATACCCAAAATGTGTTCAATCACACTTTTATGGGGGGTGGGCTCTTGTTCCCATGTTTCTTTTGCCAGGTCCAACAATCCCCGGGGATGTCGCTCGTATAACAATTCAAAAGGCGAAAACCCCGTGGATGCCTGTGGTACCTCTCGTATGGCAAACATCAAATAGGGAAGCATCATATCCCAGTCTTTCCCGTCTTTTGAGATCACCCTTCTTAGCATGGTTTTCAGGGTTTTATTGAAACGCTCGACTAAACCGTCCGTTTGAGGATGATACACAGACGTACGCAACTGCTTGATCTGGAGTAGCCGGCATAGCTCTTTGGTCACTTTAGACATGAATGGGGTCCCCTGATCCGTAAGGATCTCCTTGGGCAACCCCACCCGGCAGAACACAGCAAACAACTCCCGAGCTATAAGCTTGGCTGCAGTATGTCTGAGAGGTATCGCCTCTGGATACCGGGTGGCATAGTCAACGATCACTAGGATATGCTGGTGCCCTCGAGCAGACTTTACGAGGGGCCCCACCAGATCCATCCCTATCCGTTCAAAAGGGACTTCTATAATGGGTAACGGTACCAACGGACTGCGAAAGTGGGTCAGGGGTGCGGTAAGCTGACACTCCGGGCAGGTTTCGCAGAACCGTTTTACCTCCCCAAAGACCCCGGGCCAATAGAACCTTTGCAATATTCGCTCCTGCGTTTTCTTGACCCCTAGGTGACCACTCATCAGGTGTTTATGAGCCAAGTCGAGGACCCGCCGGCGATACGGCTGGGGCACCACCAACTGCTCCACCCCTACGCCCCGTATTTCATCTACCCGGTAGAGTAAATCCTGTTTAAGAGCGAAATGGGGGTATCTTACCTGGGCACCAGGCAGCTGTGCCACCCCGTCAACTACTGTCACCCGACTCCGGGCATGTATTAACGTAGGGTCCTGGAGTTGGGCTGTCCCAAACGTATCCGGGGACGCCTCCAACTCCGGGATGGGCTCGACCGTCTCAGCCTCTCCTGCCAATACCTCTAGGGGCGACCTATCAGGTTCACATCCTGTCCCTATCATGGGGACCCCTACGGCAGGCGTCCCGGATTCAGGATTGTAGGGCTCAGGTCCCGGACTGACCAATATCTGAGGGGACTTATGAGGTCCCTTCCATAAAGTCCAAAAATAGGGCAGATCCCTTCCTAGGATCACATCATAGGGAAGAGTATTAATAAGTCCCACCTCATGTTGCACCTGACCGCAAGGTGCTGTGATGGTGACTATCCCCGTGGGATAGTCTCGGCGGTCCCCATGTATGCAAACCACCCCCACGGTACGTCCTGTGGCCTTTACTTTAGCCCTTAGGGTTGATCGCACAAGGGTCACTAAGCTTCCGGAATCCAACAAGCCTGTAACCGGACATCCATTCACCTGAATTTGGCACAAGTGGGGCTCAGTCTCTGGGTAGACCAGGTCAGCGGTACACACCACCTGAGCATACATTGAACCCCGCCGGGTAACCCCACAATCCATGGGCTCCGGGGTGAGTGGACACTGGGCTTCCATATGTCCCACCCGCTGGCACCGCCAACATCTAATAGGGAAGGACACCCCCTTGACGAGTTGTCGTTTAGGGTACGTAGTTTTCCGGACCTCAGGGACGGAGGGTGTGGTTTCAGACGGGACGGTAGCGGACTCCCGCACCGGTGTCAGCGGTGGGTCCTTGGCCCTAGGCTTAGAGGGACCGGACCGACGGGCGGTACGCAAAGTCTCAGTGTCCCGTATCAAGTCCTGCGTAGCCACATGCCGCTCTACCAGGGACACTAATTGGTCCAGGGTACTCGGGTCACCCTGTCCGACCCACCGTTGAACGGTGACGGGTAAAGTGCGCACAAAACGATCCACTACTACCCTTTCCACCATTTGCGCCGGGCTCAGAGTGTCAGGCTGCAACCACTTTTTTACAAGATGCAACAAGTCATAGGCCTGGGAGCGTACGGGTTTGGCTTCCTCAAAGAACCACTGATTTACCCGCTGAGCCCGTACATAGGTATTCACCCCCAACCAAGCCAGTATTTCGGCTTTCAGGGTCACATAGTCAATGGCGTCCTCGGTACAGAGGTCCAGGTACGCTTTTTGGGGTTCCCCCGTCAGATAGGGCGACAATACCTCAGCCCACTGCGGGGTCGGCAGCTTTTCCCGCTCGGCCACCCGCTCAAACACCGCCAGGAACGCTTCCACATCATCACCCGGGGTCATCTTTTGCAAAGCTTGTCTCACCGCTTTCCGGACGCTGCCGTCGTCATCCGGTCCCGGGGTTGTTGCTGCCGGTCTGGCACGGATCGACTTGGCCAGGAGAACCATCTGTTCTTGGTGCCTTTTTTCCTGCAATTGCAAGGCTTGCTGCTGACGTGCATTGGCCTGCTCCATCTGTTCTTGGTGCACTTGCAAGGATTGCTGCTGACGTGCATTGGCCTGATCCATCTGTTCTTGGAATTTTTTTTCCTGCATTTGCAAGGATTGGAGCAGGTGTGCATTGGTTTGTAGCTGCTGTGCATTAGCCTGTTGCTGCTGTGCATTAGCCTGAGCCAAATGCTTTAGTATGTCCTCCATGGCGTCGCCGGGTTTGGGCTGTAGTATAGCTGCTCGAATCCAGGACATGCGCAGCTGGGTCACCAGGGATGGATGCTACACCTCACCGGCTGTCATGCCCGCCGATTCTCCACCATATGTGAGGTAGCGTCGTCGGCTGCGCTGCAGAAGACACGGGATCCAGGCACCAAGGTTCACAGCACACGGTTTATTCCAAAGAAAAAGTTCACAATAGTACATAGGTGCCTTTCCGGCAGAGAACTCAGGGAGATGTGATCACCCCCTCACACCCGGCACACCTGCCCTTGTTCCTGAATCTATTTATCCCTCCCTTCAGCCTGTAGGGAAAACAGCATTAACCCTATAGTGGATTATCATGGAGTGAGCACAACCGGGGCGAGACATACCGGCCGTCATAGATAACCCCGGTCACAGTCTCACAATACATACAGACACACACACACTGCTCTGCTGCATATATACATACATACATACAGACACACACATACTACTCTGCTGCATATATACATACATACATACAGACACACACACACTGCTCTGCTGCATATATACATACATACATACAGACACGCATACTGCTCTGCTGCATATATACATACATACATACAAACACACACACACTGCTCTGCTGCATATATACATACATACATACAGACACGCATACTGCTCTGCTGCATATATACATACAGACACGCATACTGCTCTGCTGCATATATACATACATACATACAGACACGCATACTGCTCTGCTGCATATATACATACATACATACAGACACGCATACTGCTCTGCTGCATATATACATACATACATACAGACACGCATACTGCTCTGCTGCATATATACATACATACATACAGACACACATACTGCTTTGCTGCATATATACATACATACATACATACATACAGACCCGCATACTGCTCTGCTGCATATATACATACATACATACAGACACGCATACTGCTCTGCTGCATATATACATACATACATACAGACACACACACACTGCTCTGCTGCATATATACATACATACATACAGACACGCATACTGCTCTGCTGCATATATACATACATACATACAGACACGCATACTGCTCTGCTGCATATATACATACATACATACAGACCTGCATACTGCTCTGCTGCATATATACATACATACATACAGACACGCATACTGCTCTGCTGCATATATACATACATACATACAGACACGCATACTGCTCTGCTGCATATATACATACATACATACAGACACGCATACTGCTCTGCTGCATGCATACATAAATACAAACACACACCTTGCTCTGCGGGGCCCACACACGCACGGGGGGACAGGGAGGGGCGGGGAGGGAGTGATGTCCCACATACTGATCAGGTCACGGTGCAGATGGGGCCCACACAGCGCTGGAGGGAAGCGATGTGCTGAGGATCGCTGGCTGGCACTGTGACTCCTTCATCTGTGCGACTGAGCAAGACGCCGGGCGGTAGCTCCGCCCACAGATGATGCTCAATGCAGGAGAACACAGTGAACGCTGTGGTCTGCGGGCCTTAAAGGGCCGGCAGCTACAATTTCCACTGCCAAGGACTGCTGTCCCCGGAACTCGGCCCGGGGGCAGCAGAACTGACGAGGCCGAGTGGGCCCCCCCAGCTCTCCAGGGCCCCGACATTTGCCCGGGTATGCCGGGTGCTGACGCCGGCCCTGGCCTAAAGGCATCATTTGCAGGGCAAGCAGTCAGGTCATGCAAACGTGTAATATCCTGTGTACTTACTCCATCTCCACAATGTCCACACACAAAGCTTCCTCTTTAATTGTTAGCAGAGAGCATTTGAGTAGACACAACAAGGGTATGATGACGTTGAATATGGCATGATAGCCGCTCACCATCTTGGTTGATTCCTCAAAGTTTTATCAGTTGAGTGAGGGCCAACTGCTGGTCCTCTAAAAATTATGAGTGAAATCTGGCTGATGGCCCTGTAATAATTAAGTGAGGGCCAGCTGATGGCTGTTTAAAAATTATGAGTGAGGGTCGGCTGCTAGCCCTTTAAACATTAATAATACGGGCTGTCTGCTGGCCCTTTAAAAATTATGAGTGATGGCCAGTTTCTGGCCTTGTAAAAATCATGAGTATGGACCTGCTGCTTTCCCCTAAAAATTGAGCAAGGCTGCCACCACCACCAAAGTCACATGGGAAATTTTTGTACGAATTGTTCAACTAGAGCCTTCTGGTATTGCCCCATTTTAGTAGCTTTCTCACTACAGGAAGGAAAGATGGAAAGCTCTCCTCATAGCATAGCTCTAGTAAGCAGAACAACCAGTAATCAGTGTTGGCCAAAATGTGTATAACATGAGGGTCACAGGGAAGGCTGCTGGACATAAATGGGGTGCACATACGGTTTACCTTTACCAGTAGCTCAGGTATATCTGGGTAGGTTTTCAGAAAATGCTAAACCACTAAGTTGAATACGTGGGCCAGGCCTGGTACATATGCGAGCTTGCTAAGCTTCAGAGCTGCCATCAGATTATGGCCATTATCGTAAACCACCGTGGCAGGTTAAGTAGCAAGAGTCACAGTTCTGTCTGGTCTGTTATACCTTTCAACAACACTGTTGCAGTGTTGCTTGTCACTTAAAGAAATTATTTTCACCATAGCCTGTTGCCGTTACACCGAGGCAGATGAAGAAGGGGGTGCAACAACAGGTGTAAGAGGTGGGAAAAACCCTCATGGAACTAAAACCCAAATTCCTTGGAATCGGTAGCACATGTGCCCAGGGTCCAACTCTGTCTCGGCCTCCACAAGGTTCACCCAGTGTGCCATCAGGGAAATGTAGCATCCTTGGCCACAAGCACTTGTCCATGTGTGGTGATTAAGGGGACCTTCGCAGTAACTGCATTGGTGAGGGTGTGGGTGATGTTATGGGGCACAAGCTGGTGTAAGGCAGTAGCGAGGGTCAGCAGCTGGCCCTCTAAAATTTTTGAGTACAGGCTGGCTGCTGGCCCTCTAAAAATGATCAGAATGAGCTGGCTGCTTGCCCTCTAAAATAATGTGTGAGGGCCAGGTGCTGGCCCTCTAAAAATTAGGAGTCCGGTCCGCTTGCTGGTCCTCAAAAAATTATGGGTGAGGGCTGGTTGCTGACCCTCTAAACGTTAGGAGTGAGGGTCAGCTGCTGGCCTTCTAACAATCATGATTGTGGGCTAACTATTGTCCCTCTAAAAGTTATGAGTTAGGGCCAGCTTCTGGCCCTTTAAAATTAAGAGTACAGGCTGGTGGCTGGCCTTCTAAAAAATATAAATGAGAGCCAGCTGCTGGCCCTCTAACACGTTTTTAAGGCCCGCTAAAAATAATGAGTGAGTGCCAGCTGCTGGCCTTCTAAAAATCAGAAATGGAGACCAGCTGCTGGCCCTCTAAAAATTATGATTAAGGGCCGGCTGCTGAGGCTCTAAAAATTTTGAGTGAAAACTAGCTGCTGGCCCTTTAAAAAATCAAGTGAGGGCCGGATGATGGCACATTAAAAATATGAGTGAATGTCGGCTGCTGTCCTCTAAAAATCAGGACTAGAGACTAGCTGCTGGCCCTCAAGCAAATGATTGAGACCCGGTTGCTGGCCCTCTAAAAATTATGAGTGAGTGCTGCATGATGACTCTGTGGATATGGTAGAGGTGGAAGAGAAGGACAAAGAAAATAAAAAAACATGATCTGTATACCTTTTTCGTGGCGGAATGGGGTGCATGGGAATACACTAGAAAAAAAACATTTGAATTGGCTTTATTTTCCACTGTATCATCCGCTGGGGTTGAGAAGCTGGTGCCAATCTATGTCTGGTTAATTTTGAGAACTGTCAGTCTTTCAGTATTTTCATTTGACAGATGGATGCTCCTATTGGTTATAATACCCCCTGTGGCACTAAAAGCCCATGGAATGAACTTAAGCAGGGAGGGAGCAGTGAAATGAGGCCTGCGAGCCTCAGATTTGCCTAAAAAAAAGATGCATTCATACAAGGGGGCCCAAATGCACTTTTTGCGTAAATAAATGGACAAAGGACTTGTGTTCTTTCCTTTGGAATGGGTTGGAGAAGTTCCCCTTACATGGTTCATGAATTTTCATTGGGAAAGGTCTCCAAAGAGATAAAAAAAGAAAGATTGGAAATCCATTCTATCTATTTTAAGCTTTGGGACTGCCTGAAGTCCTGAGCAAGAACAGGATTAACCCGACCAGAATCCTACTCCACACTGATGAGGGGCAATACCCCGAAACTGCTGTCTGTGGATGGATACCTGGCCTTGGTATTTCCCTTGTCATATCTTTAAACTTGTCAAAAAGTTGGATATTGACTAAAAGGGCCACTTAATATGGTGGTTATGGTGGTCTCCTAAAAAGAGTCATCCCTTGGCTGGGCCCTTCCCGGAGGGATATCTGGCTATTGTGAGGAAAGAGTTAACCTTTTTCACTGACTTAAGGTTTGAACAAAAATATCTGATAGAAATTGTAGGAATTGTACACATTTCTTTACAAACACTCCACATTTTAAGAGGTCAAAAGTAATTGGACAAATAAACCAAACCCAAACAAAATATTTTTATTTTCAATATTTTGTTGCGAATCCTTTGGAGGCAATCACTGCCTTAAGTCTGGAACCCATGGACATCACCAAACGCTGGGTTTCCTCCTTCTTAATGCTTTGCCAGGCCTTTACAGCCGCAGCCTTCAGGTCTTGCTTGTTTGTGGGTCTTTCCGTCTTAAGTCTGGATTTGAGCAAGTGAAATGCATGCTCAATTGGGTTAAGATCTGGTGATTGACTTGGCCATTGCAGAATGTTCCACTTTTTTGCACTCATGAACTCCTGGGTAGCTTTGGCTGTATGCTTGGGGTCATTGTCCATCTGTACTATGAAGCGCCGTCCGATCAACTTTGCGGCATTTGGCTGAATCTGGGCTGAAAGTATATCCCGGTACACTTCAGAATTCATCCGGCTACTCTTGTCTGCTGTTATGTCATCAATAAACACAAGTGACCCAGTGCCATTGAAAGCCATGCATGCCCATGCCATCACGTTGCCTCCACCATGTTTTACAGAGGATGTGGTGTGCCTTGGATCATGTGCCGTTCCCTTTCTTCTCCAAACTTTTTTCTTCCCATCATTCTGGTACAGGTTGATCTTGGTCTCATCTGTCCATAGAATACTTTTCCAGAACTGAGCTGGCTTCATGAGGTGTTTTTCAGCAAATTTAACTCTGGCCTGTCTATTTTTGGAATTGATGAATGGTTTGCATCTAGATGTGAACCCTTTGTATTTACTTTCATGGAGTCTTCTCTTTACTGTTGACTTATAGACAGATACACCTACTTCACTGAGAGTGTTCTCGACTTCAGTTGATGTTGTGAACGGGTTCTTCTTCACCAAAGAAAGTATGCGGCGATCATCCACCACTGTTGTCATCCGTGGACGCCCAGGCCTTTTTGAGTTCCCAAGCTCACCAGTCAATTCCTTTTTTCTCAGAATGTACCCAACTGTTGATTTTGCTACTCCAAGCATGTCTGCTATCTCTCTGATGGATTTTTTCTTTTTTTTCAGCCTCAGGATGTTCTGCTTCACCTCAATTGAGAGTTCCTTAGACCACATGTTGTCTGGTCACAGCAACAGCTTCCAAATGCAAAACCACACACCTGTAATCAACCCCAGACCTTTTAACTACTTCATTGATTACAGGTTAACGAGGGAGACGCCTTCAGAGTTAATTGCAGCCCTTAGAGTCCCTTGTCCAATTACTTTTGGTCCCTTGAAAAAGAGGAGGCTATGCATTACAGAGCTATGATTCCTAAACCCTTTCTCCGATTTGGATGTGAAAACTCTCATATTGCAGCTGGGAGTGTGCACTTTCAGCCCATATTATATATATAATTGCATTTCTGAACATGTTTTTGTAAACAGCTAAAATAACAAAACTTGTGTCACTGTCCAAATATTTCTGGGCCTAACTGCAATTCACGCCTTTAATGAATATGTATGTTGCATAGTTACGCCCTAATCAACTTTGTATAACTTTGTAATGTAAACAATATCAATACACTTTCTATTCGGAGCCGCACATCTCCAGTCTTATGTGTGTAACAGCGTCCGCTTGTTTTCATTGATACAGAGTAGCAGAGGGGGGGGTCACTGGTACCCTCTCTGCATTCGGACATCGCTGGCAACAGCTGTGACCGTTAGGTCAACCTAACACTGGTTTCTGTGTTGAGACTCCTAACAGAGGCTCCACGGACCTTTTTGATTTGCATATTTCTCAGGGGGCAATGTACCTAGGACTTCACTGTCTTGAGCGCCCTCGCTGGCTGCCGGCAGTGTTTTCTCTGGCTGGTCTCCCCGAGATCAGTGATTGTTTTGTTTTGTTAGTCTACTAGGCATTGCTCCCACCCGGCCAGAATCCTACTCCACACTGATGAGGGGCAATACCCCGAAACAGCTGTCTGTGGATGGATACCTGGCCTTGGTATTTCCCTTGTCATATCTTTAAACTTGTCAAAAAGTTGGATATTGACTAAAAGGACCACTTAATATGGTGGTTATGGTGGTCTCCTAAAAAGAGTCACCCCTTGGCTGGGCCCTTCCCGGAGGGATATCTGGCTGGTTTCTGTGTTGAGACTCCTAACAGAGGCTCCACGGACCTTTTTGATTTGCATATTTCCCAGGGGGCAATGTACCTAGGATTTCACTGTCTTGAGCGCCCTCGCTGGCTGCCGGCAGTATTTTCTCTGCCTGATCTCCCCAAGATCAGTGATTGTTTAGTATTTTCATTTGACAGATGGATGCTCCTATTGGTTATAATACCCTCTGTGGCACTAAAAGACCATGGAATGAACTTAAGCAGGGAGGGAGCAGTGAAATGAGGCCTGCGAGCCTCAGATTTGCCTAAAAAAAAGATGCATTCATACAAGGGGGGAAAGGCCCAAATGCACTTCTTGCGTAAATAAATCGACAAAGGACTTGTGTTCTTTTCTTTGGAATGGGTTGGAGAAGTTCCCCTTACATGGTTCATGAATTTTCATTGGGAAAGGTCTCCAAAGAGATAAAAAAAGAAAGTTTGGAAATCCATTCTATCTATTTTAAGCTTTGGGACTGCCTGACAGGATTAACTGGTTTTATTGTCAGTTCGTAAAAGTGGAGTAATACTCTGACAACATTGTTTTCAACCGAGACTTGGGAGTTAAGGTACCGTCACACTAAACAACTTACCAGCGATCTCAACAATGATACAACCTGATAGGGATCGCTGGTAAGTTGCTATGAGGTCGCTGGTGAGATGTCACACTTAGCGACGCTCCAGCGATCCCACCAGCAACCTGACCTGGCAGGGATCGCTGGAGCGTCGCTACACGGGTTGCTGGTGTGCTGCTCCCTGCACACCTAGCCACAGTACACATCGGGTTAATTACCCGATGTGTACTCTGCTACGTGTGCAGGCAGCAGGAGCCGTCTTCTGCGGACGCTGGTAACCACGGTAAACATCGGGTAACCAAGAAGCCCTTACCTTGGTTACCCGATATTTACCTTCTTTACCAGCATCCCCGCTGTCACGCTGCCAGTGCCGTCTCCCTGTTCCCTGCACTCCTAGCCACAGTACACATTGGGTTAATTACCCGATGTGTACTCCGGCTACGTGTGCAGAGAGCAGGGAGCCGGCACTGGCAGTGTGAGAGTGGCGGACGCTGGTAACGAAGGTAAATATCGGGAAACCAAGGTAAGGGCTTCTTGGTTACCCGATGTTTACCGTGGTTACCAGCGTCCGCAGAAGCCGGCTCCCTGCTGCCTGCACATGTAGCAGAGTACACATCGGGTAATTAACCCAATGTGTACTGTGGCTAGGTGTGCAGGGAGCCAGCGCTAAACGTTTTGTGCTCGTAACCAAGGTAAATATCGGGTTGGTTACCCGATATTTACCTTAGTTAGTTACCAAGTGCAGCATGCTTCCACGTGTAGCGACGCTCCAGCGATCCCTGCCAGGTCAGGTTGCTAGTGGGATCGCTGGAGCGTCGCTTAGTGTGACATCTCACCAGCGACCTCCTAGCAACTTACCAGCGATCCCTATCAGGTTGTATCGTTGTTGGGATTGCTGGTAAGTTGTTTCGTGTGACTGGGCCTTTAGAAATGTTTCCAGTCATTTTCCCCATGCTGTTCCCTTTTCCTTTTAAGCAATGTTTCCATCCATTTCAGAAATTTCCAGGCCTTCCTCAGATCTTCAGGGGGGTCTGCCGGAAAAATGCTCAAGTTTCACAATGACGTTAATTAAGCTTCTTACTCGAGACGAGCACCCAAGCATTACAAATTGCTCGGCTTGAGTAACAAGCAGATGAGCATTGTAGTGCTCGCCCAACACCAGATAGGACCCCATCTGATGTCATTTTTTTAATTTATTCACTATTCACATTTGTTTGCTTTGCATTACCCCCCATTTATCTTCCTTTTACAGCCCCCTAGCCCTTACTACATTTTATAACCATTTTACAGTACAGAAGTTATGGTCTCCATTGACTTATATGGTGTCCAGGGCCAGTTTAGGTCATGTTCGTGTCACTATCCAAACTTTTAACTAAAGTTCGGCCAAACCCGGTGAACCGGAAATTCCACAGGTCTGCTCAACACTATTCATAAGCAGAAACATTATGCTCATGTTAAATACAAGAAAGTCTATCTTTAAAGACACAATCTAAGAACATATACATGTACATATGTTTGTATCCCATTTACAGCTCTGTAAAGGTCAAGTTTTGGTTACAATGGTTGTTGAACTGATTCACAAATATGCAAAAATGAAGGTATAGTAAATTCAGCTACTTTTTATTATCTTTATTGTGTGAATTGTAACTTATTGATATAATTACTACTAAAGTATAAAGTATCTATCTATCTATCTACAGTCTATCACAAAAGTGAATGCACCCCTCACATTCTTGTAAATATTTTATTATATTTCTTCAAGAGACAACACTGAAGATATGACACTTTGATACAATGTAAAGTAGTCAGTGTACAGTGTACACAATTTGGCGATTTTCACTTTGGGGTGTACTCACTTCTGTTGCAAGCAGTTTAGACATCAATAGCTGTGTGTTGAGTTATTAAAAGGGCACAGCAGATTTACAGTTATACAAGCTGTATACTGACTACTTTACATTGTATCAAAGTGTCATCTTCAGTGTTTTCATGAAAAGATGTACCGTAATAAAATCCTTAAGAAAGTGTGTACTCACATATGTGATATACTGTATCTATCTATCTATTGATTAATCTATCTTCTCTCTAGATATTCTCCACTGTATCTATGACTGTTTATATATCTTGTTCTAATCACTTTGGAATTATTTTACAGTAGCTGCCTTCACATTGTACCTCTGTCTTCTAGAAAGAAGGCAGGGAAAATTCAGTGGAAAAGACATGTCTCATCGATACGGCCTTCACAATTTTGGTAAAATAAATGTAAACTATTTCCATACTATTCCATCTAGCCTTATTCAGTGTCAAACTATGGGCCCACCAGTACTCTGACTGCTCCCTGTTCAACTACATGGAAATATTACATTACCTTCACTCACAAATGTACCCGTGTTTCTATGTAATAAGTTGGGTAGTTTGGTAAATGAGGGATGAATTTGCCTTTGTCTGAATATAGTGAATCCAGTGTATTGTGCCAGCACCTGCTCATATTGTGAAGTGGTGGGTCTACTACTACATGTCATACCGGGCGACTCGCCTGTTACCCTGGTGAGCCAGTCCGAGCCTGGACTTATCCAGATTAAGTGTAAAGCCCCATATTCTTTTCCTCTATGTACCACTATGTTTGTGATGTCAACAGTATAATCATATAAAAGTTCAGGGTGAAAAAACGGGTTTAATGCCGCGCTATAGACCACGAACTGATGTTATTAAAATAGATATTCTTTTATTGAAACATTCCTACGCGTTTCAGAGGCATGCACGCCTCCTTCTTCAGGGAAAAATATCAATATTTTGTATATATAGTTGATATTTTTCCCTGAAGAAGGAGGCGTGCATGCCTCTGAAACGCGTAGGAATGTTTCAATAAAAGAATATCTATTTTAATAACATCAGTTCGTGGTCTATAGCGCGGCATTAAACCCGTTTTTTCACCCTGAACTTTTATAGCACTTTCTCTCCAACGGGGCCGCTGCTTAACCACTCCAGCACTCGCATATGTCTGCACAGGGGTTGTGACTGGCACAACCTGATCAGGTGAGTGTATTCATTCCTTTCATTTTTCCTAAACCCATATACCGGGTAAGACCCTATTTTGCGCCTTTTTTTCCGTACTCAGAGTTTCTCAACAATATAATCATGAGATGATTATTTTTTAAAGCTAAGCTCCATTTCTTGTTATAAAATGGCTTGAAGGAAACATTTCTCACAATAATATATTGAAAGACAGTGGCTGATATTATTAGCTTTTCTAGGCTACCATAGAACAGGTCCAACATTAAACTCCGATAGATGCAAGATCTTAGAGAAGACTTGACTAATCTCTCAAGTAATGTCATTGGGGCCTTCACACTGGACTGGATGTCAGGACTTGTTCGATTCTTGCTACTTGCTCTTTTGTTTACTATAGATTACACAGGAATATACTGTTATCTGTTTATGAAATTCACTAAAAATATTTTTTTTTCTATTGTAGAAACTTGTGGCTTGCTATAAGCAGTGTGATGTCCTAATCATATTGAAAGTTGTGGTACAGTATATGTTTTATGCTATGCTATTATTTGGCTTTATAGACTACTCCCCTAAAAAATGCAGCATTATAGAAAAAAATGTAGCACTAAGAATTTTGTCTAATTAGGAGTTTCATCTTTGGATAAGGGAAAAGTAAAACCAATTGACATCTGGACACTGAGAATTAATTGGTTCAATAGTTGTGATCACAGTCTTAATTGTCATCTAAAAATTCTGCTGTCAGATCATTTTGGTATATTAGTGGCTTTTTGAGCAGCAGGTCAGTGGTCCGTTCTTCACATATTCATTATATTCTGCTCACATGAACACTTCTTTAGCCTTTGCAGGGGTATTATCACAGTTATACACCAGCTCCCAGTCTCCTTTCCTGCGGCCCCCTATGGTAAGAGAACAGAAATAGTGATCCAGTGATTATATATACACACAGGCACACATATGGAAACAGACAACTGCACATAATGGAAACCATTTAGCAATGTACGATATTTACTTCAATTTTCTAGGATTGTGAGTGGTGGTTGGGAGGTGATATACACATTTAAATATTCTAGGATACTATAGGCATTAATGGTTTGTACAAGGATGTCGGGAAAAATGCAGACATACAGTATATAGCAGATCAGCAAATTTACTCATGAAGCTGTAATGAACTTGAAGAATGCATTTCAAGAAGCAACAAGTGGGCTTCTGGCAATCTCCTCAGTGATTTCTTATCACTTTTTTTAGTTAAAAGAAAAAGGTTTTGGTACCGTGTTAGCCAGCTGAAAAATGATTGATTGCTCTCAGTGAGAGAAACAAAATTAACATTTTGTAGTTCTGATACCTTTTAATGGCTAACTAAAAAAGAGACCTGAGATGTCTCGAAAGCTTGCTTTATAACATCATATTTTATTTTTATTTTAGTTAGCCATTAAAAGGTATCAGAACTACAAAATTTTAATTTTGTTTCTCTCACTGAGAGCAATCATTCTTAGCACTTTGACACAGTCTCTATGTCACTCTCAGTGCAGCACACTATGTATGTGACAGAATGTGCCTAGCCATAGTTTACACGTTACTCAGCGTTTAGCTAGCGAAACACAGATGGGTATGATCAGCATATAATGGCATAAGACATGAGTAGAGATGAGCGAACCGGTCCCGGTTCGGCTCGAGGTCGGCTCGACGAACGGGGGCCCCGTTCGAGTTCGGTTCGTCGAACGTTCGACGAACCGAACTCGAACGTATAGGCTATAATGGGAGGCAATCACAAACACATAAAAATGCATTATAAATGTACACAAACAGTTAATAAACATTGCCATAACACTTACCGGTCCTCGCGATCCCTTCTGCACTCTGTCTCCTGCCGCTATTCCATCCGATGATCGCTGAATCCTCCCGGTGACCTGCACTGCCAGCAGAGAAGCAGGACCTATCGTGACGTCAAAATAGCCATGTGACCAGTCACGTGGCTATTATCTCATTGGCTACAGACTGGTCACATGACTATGACACGTCATGTAGGACCTGCGAGTGCATCTCTCCGGTACACGGTGCACATATGTGTATCGCCGTGTACCGGCGACATGCTCTAGCACACGGTCGACTCCCCGTTCCGTTAGGGACCGGCTGACACAGCCGGTCATTAACGGAGATCACCGTTGCCATAGCAACGCAGTTAGCGGTGACGTCACCGCTAACCGCGGCTCCGAGAGCACCGTTGCTATGGTAACGCGTCTGTCAGCGTTACCGCTAGCAGCCAGCACTGATCACTCACGGAGTGAAGGCTGTACGCTGCTTCCCGATTGTAGTGAGCATTGTAGTGAGGATGGAGGTTCCCCAGCCCCAAGTGATGAGCTGGTGAATCTCATCCTCACTACAATTGTCACTACTACTACACTAGAAAGAAAGAAGACAGAAGAGCAGGATCGTGGAGGGCTGACAGGGGTAATAAAGATGGAGTCTCTAATGTGTCTGTGTATTTATTTCTATTAAAGTATTTTTTCTCTGTGTGGTGTCTTTTTTTTAACCCTTTATTGGAGATTCTTAATGGCCGGATCAAACGTGCCTGACATTAAGAATGTCTGGCTTAATACTGGCTGGTAAAACAAAGCCAGTATTAACTCATGATTACCCAACAAGCCACCCGGCTCCAGGGCTGTTGGAAGAGTTGGATACAGCGCCAGATGATGGCGCTTCTATGAGAGCGCCATTTTCTGGGACGGCTGCGGACTGAAATCCGCAGCAGAGGCGCCCACAAACCTCGGGCTAACCTGTGCTGCGGATTCCAATCCCCAGCTGCCTAGTTGTACCCGGCTGGACACAAAAATAGGGCGAAGCCCACGTCATTTGGTTTTTAATTATTTCATGAAATAAGTGAAATAATTAAAAAAAACGGGCTTCCCTATATTTTTGGTTCCCAGCCGGGTACAAATAGGCAACTGGGGGTTGGAGGCAGCCCGTGGCTGCCAGCTGTACCTGGCTAGCATACAAAAATATGGCGAAGCCCACGTCATTTTTTTGGTGGGCAAAAAACTTCTGCATACAGTCCTGGATGGAGTATGCTGAGCCTTGTAGTTCTGCAGCTGCTGTCTGCTCTTCTCCATACAGACAGACAGCAGCTGCAGAACTACAAGGCTCAGCATACTCCATCCAGGACTGTATGCAGAAGTTTTTTGCCCCCTGAAAAAATTATGTGGGCTTCACCATATTTTTGTATGCTAGCCAGGTACAGCAGGCAGGTACGGCTGCCCCCAACCCCCAGTTGCCTATTTGTACCCGGCTGGGAACCAAAAATAAAGGGAAGCCCTTTTTTTATTATTTCATGAATTTCATGAAATAATTAGAAAACAAATGACGTAGGCTTTGCCCCATTTTTGTGTCCAGCCAGGTACAACTAGGCAACTGGGGATTGGAATCCGCACCACCGGTTGGCCTGAGCTTTCTGGGCCCCACTGCTGCGAATTGCAGTCTGCAGCCACCTCAGAAAATGGCATTTTCATAGAAGAGCCATCTTCTGGCGCTGTATCCAACTCATCCAGCACCTGCCTGCTATACCTGGCTAGCATACAAAAATATGGCGAAGCTCACGTCCTTTTTTTGTAGTTTTTTGGCAAAAAAAATAAAAAATGCTTCCCTGGATTTTCCATTGCCAGTGAAGGTAACACCAAGCAGTGGGGGTTAGCAGCCAGTAGCTGCTTGGATTACCCTTAGCTAGCAATACAAAAAATGCAGCGGGAGCCCATATATATTTTTTTAATTATTTATTTAAATAACTAAAAATAAAATGGGCTTCCCTGTATTTTGATTGCTGGACATCACAGTGCTGTAAAAATAAATCTTTAAAAAAATGACGTAGCGCTCCGCGGTATTTTTGATTCTCAGCGCAGATAATGCAGACAGCTATGGGTTGCCACCCCCATCTGCCTGCCGTTACCTTGGTTGTCAATCAAAATACAGGGAAGCCCATTAATTTTTTCTATTTAAAAAATAGTTAAAAAAAAAAAATTACGTTGGGTCCCCCCATTTTTGATAGCCAGCTAGGGTAAAGCAGACGGCTGTAGCCTGAAAACCACAGCTGGCAGCTTTACCGTGGTTGGGGATCCAATGTGGAGGTCCCCTCAGGCTCTTTTTTATAATTATTTTATAAATATTAATAATTACACAATAAAAGTAGGGTCCCCCCCAAATTGGATCACCAGCCAAGGTAAAGCGGACAGCTGTGGTCTGGTATTCTCAGGGTGGGAAGGTCCATAGTTATTGGGCCTTCACAGCCTAAAAATAGCAGGCCGCAGGCACCCCAGACGTGGCGCATCCACTAGATGCGCCAATCCTGGCGCTTCACCCCAGCTCATCCCGTGCCCTGGTGCAGTGGCAAACGGGGTAATAAATCGGGTTGATACTAGCTGTAAAGTCACCTGAGATCAAGCCCAGCAGTTTGTGATGTCATGGCGTCTATTAGATACCCAACATCATAAACTGTCAGTACTAACAAAAACAAAAAATCGACAAAAGAAATTTATTTGAAAAAACAGTCCCCAAAACATTTCCTCTTTCACCAATTTATTGTAAGAAAAAAAATAAAGGGGTCCCACGACGACTCTGGACCGTCTAGAATATGGGGGGGAGACACTCAGGGAACATATCCCCCATTTTCTAGGAGTGCGGACCCTTCATGTGAGGAGTGTGGGTGCAATGAATCTGCACTCACTCTCCCCGGGTCCACAGCAGCAGAGTCCATGTCGTAATGGTTGCTACCAAAGCTGCAATGCCCTGCTCATGAGGTAAGGGCATGCCTAATCAGGAGAACTACTGTAGAGGAAGCTCTGCTCACTGGTATATAGGTGCTCAGAGGTAATAATAGATAAAATTAGTGAGTAACCTCGGCACTCTATATCTCCCAGACTAAGTCAGTAAGTCACAATGGATAGTAATGCAAAATCACTCTTTATTGGTCCGTATTAAGAAAATTTTTTTTTCATAAGCATATATGTTTTTGTCCAAAACAAGTTACAAATGACGTTTCGGCCTGAGCCTTCGTCAGATTGGACTTATCTGCATGTAATCATGAAAAATGACAATAATCAGTATCACATAAGAGTGAGAGAACAATAACATAAACTCGAACAATGTAGAGGTACAATTGGGATGCAGCAAAAAAATTGCAACACAGCAAGAAATGAAACACATGATACAAATGTCATAATACAGTACAAGGACAATATAGTAATGACAAATATGGGGTCAGAGTAGGCTTAGACAGCTCTGGTACGAAAGAGATGTCAATCATAAAGTAACATGTGCAGTAGGTGTAGAGCTACAGTATGCATGGCAGAGCTAATGGGTAGACTGACCATAGAAAAAGAACGGAGAAAAAGTGGAGAAAAAGTGGAGAAAAAGTGGAGCATAAGAGGAGAAAAAGTGGAGAAAAAAGTGGAGAAAAAGTGGAGAAAAAGTGGAGAAAAAGTGGAGCATAAGAGGAGATAAAGTGGAGATTAAGAGGAGAAAAAGTGGAGATTAAGAGGAGAAAAAGTGGTGAAAAAGTGGAGCATAAGAGGAGAAAAAGTGGAGAAAAAAGTGGAGAAAAAGTGGAGAAAAAGTGGAGAAAAAAATGGAGAAAAAGTGGAGAAAAAGTGGAGAAAAAGTGGAGAATAAGAGGAGAAAAAGTGGAGAAAAAGTGGAGAAAAAGTGGAGAAAAAAGTGGAGAAAAAAGTGGAGAAAAAGTGGAGAAAAAGTGGAGCATAAGAGGAGAAAAAGTGGAGAAAAAAGTGGAGAAAAAGTGGAGAAAAAGTGGAGAAAAAGTGGAGCATAAGAGGAGAAAAAGTGGAGATTAAGAGGAGAAAAAGTGGAGAAAAAGTGGAGCATAAGAGGAGAAAAAGTGGAGAAAAAGTGGAGCATAAGAGGAGAAAAAGTGGAGAAAAAGTGGAGAAAAAGTGGAGCATAAGAGGAGAAAAAGTGGAGAAAAAAGTGGAGAAAAAGTGGAGAAAAAGTGGAGCATAAGAGGAGAAAAAGTGGAGAAAAAGTGGAGCATAAGAGGAGAAAAAGTGGAGAAAAAGTGGAGCATAAGAGGAGAAAAAGTGGAGAAAAAGTGGAGAAAAAGTGGAGAAAAAAGTGGAGAAAAAGTGGAGAAAAAGTGGAGAAAAAGTGGAGAAAAAGTGGAGCATAAGAGGAGAAAAAGTGGAGAAAAAGTGGAGAAAAAGTGGAGAAAAAGTGGAGCATAAGAGGAGAAAAAGTGGAGAAAAAAGTGGAGAAAAAGTGGAGAAAAAAGTGGAGAAAAAGTGGAGAAAAAGTGGAGAAAAAGTGGAGAAAAAGTGGAGCATAAGAGGAGAAAAAGTGGAGAAAAAGTGGAGAAAAAGTGGAGAAAAAAATGGAGAAAAAGTGGAGAAAAAGTGGAGAAAAAGTGGAGAATAAGAGGAGAAAAAGTGGAGAAAAAGTGGAGAATAAGAGGAGAAAAAGTGGAGAATAAGTGGAGAAAAAAATGGAGAAAAACTGGAGAAAAAGTGGAGAAAAAGTGGAGAAAAAAATGGAGAAAAAGTGGAACACCCTTTGGTACCTTTCATGTGGCACTAAGGGGTGCTTAGCTTTGTATTTAGCCAAAAAAATGAAAAAAAAAATGACGTAGGGTTCCCCCTAGTTTTGTAGCCAGCTAGGGTAAAGCAGACGGCTGCAGCCTGCAGACCACAGCTGGCAACCTCACCTTGGCTGGTAATCCAAAACTGAGGGCACCCCACGCTGTTATTTTAAATTAAATAAATAATTTAAAAAAAAAACACGTACGGGTCCCCCAAAATTGGATCACCAGCCAAGGTAAAGCAGACAGCTGGGGCCTGATATTCTCAGACTAGGGAGGTCCATGGTTATTGGAATCTCCCCAGCCTAAAAATAGCAGGCCGCAGCCGCCCCAGAAGTGGCGCATCCATTAGATGCGCCAATCCTGGTGCTTCGCCCCAGCTCATCCCGCGCCCTGGTGCGGTGGCAAACGGGGTAATATATGGGGTTAATACCAGATGTGTAATGTCACCTGGCATCAAGCCCTGGGGTTGGTGAGGTCAGGCGTCTATCAGATACCCGACATCACCAACCCAGTCAGTAATAAAAAAAAATAGACGACAAACACATTTTTATTTGAAAAAACACTACCCAAAACATTCCCTCTTTAACCAATTTATTAGATTGAAAAACAAATCCAGGTCTGCTGTAATCCAAGGCGTTGCCATGACGATCCACACTGTCCCAGTCAATGAAGAGCAGGATGTTCCCCATTGGCTGGGAGAGCAATGCAGTGACCTGAGCTAACATCAATGGGTCAGCCCAGGTCACTGCAGGGGATGACAAGTGCTGCTGTCAGCAAGGTACATTACCTGTGCTGATCTCCAGCACACTGACAGCCCCTGTCACTGAGGTCAATGACCGGCGCCTTCACAGCAAGTATCGCGAGAGGTCCGTGACGTCACCGCTAGTCAGTCTCGGGTCGGAAGCGAGAGGTGATGTGACAAGCGGCGGCCATGGAGGACAGTGACAGCGCTGAGGTCGGGATGGTGGGACTTCATCACCGCAGGTAAGCCGAGCGGGGGGGGGGGATGTGTGTGTGTGTGTGTGTGTATGTATGTGTACATGCCGCGGGCAGGAGGGGGCGGAGCGAGCTGAGCGGGAAAGTGTGGGCTTCCTGCACGTAACTAAGATAAACATCGGGTTACTAACCAAAGCGCTTTGTTTGGATACCCGATGTTTATCTTGGTTACCAGCTTGTGGCAGGCTGCCAGCGATGGCTCCTGCACACTGTAGCTGTAAAAAGCCCTGCTTTTTGCTGCTAGAACCGTTCTCGAACGTATCTAGAACTATCGAGCTTTTAGCAAAAAGCTCGAGTTCTAGTTCGATCTCGAACAGCCCAAAAATCACTCGAGCCTAGAACTGGAGAACCACGAACCGCGAACCGCGCTCAACTCTAGACATGAGTATCTAATATTTGTAAGAGGATGGAAGACTTATTTTTGAAAACTCTTAGGTGCATAAGTATAATAAACCGTGTGTGTGTGTGTGTGTGTGTATATATACACACCTTCTTTTCTCTAGAACAACTGTTGAGAGGAGACTTTGTGCAGCAGGCCTTCATGGTAAAATAGCTGCTAGGAAACCACTGCTAAGGACAGGCAACAAGCAGAAGAGACTTGTTTGGGCTAAAGAACACAAGGAATGGACATTAGACCAGTGGAAATCTGATGAGTCCAAATTTGAGATCTTTGGATCCAACCACTGTGTCTTTGTAGAAAAGGTGAACGAATGGACTCTACATGCCTGGTTCCCACTGTGAAGCATGGAGGAGGAGGTGTGATGGTGTGGGGGTGCTTTGATGGTGACACTGTTGGGGATTTATTCAAAATTGAATTCATACAGAACCAGCATGGCTACCACAGCATCTTGCAGCGGTGTGCTATTTCATCCAGTTTGCGTTTAGTTGGACCGTCATTTATTTTTCAACAGGACAATGACCCCAAACACACCTCCAGGCTGTGTAAGTGTGGCACCCCTGACCTGGTCAGGCACCACTGATTACTGCGCCCATGCTGGGTCAGTACAAAACAGGTAATCCCAAAGGCTGGCTAGGGTGTGGACCCACAGACACGAAGTAACCAGGAACACACAGACCTTAGAGGGGACCCCTAGGCAGACCAAGGGAGGGGGGTGTGGCCCTCGCATCCCAGCTAGTGGTGGGTAGTGGGACTGGAGACGACGAGTTGTGCAGTGGCAGCCAAAGGAGAAAGAGTGGAAGAGCTGCGTCTGGAGGGTAAAGCAGAGGAGCAAGACCCTGTCAGACCCTGCACCTATAGTGGCTGCTGTCGGGGGAGAAAGGCTACCCAATGGTGCTGCCTGAAATCCACCTAGTGAAGAGGTGGCTGAGTAAGGAGACTACCGGTAGACCAAGCCTGCACGGGGAAACAGGTCCCTAGAGCAGGAACCCATTTACGTGGCCTGCTAAACCTGCTGGTGAGGGTACTGAATGTGCCTCACCAACCTACACAGAGTCTGCAGCATCAGCAGCAACGAGGGGGCCCATAAGGAGAATTGAGCCTGGAGCCATCTTAACCTTGGTCCACGCTGCCAGCAAACGGGCCAGAAAGGGGAGAACGGCAGTTGCGACTTCCCTGGGTGATCCCTGCAATACTACAAGTAAGGAGTCACCCCAAACAAGAAGGGCTAGGAAGGCGAGTCAGCAGTCAGCCGAAGGGATACTTGGTTCCACCTGGTTCATCATAGCATCGCCCGGGTTGACTCATAGCTGCCACCAGAAAAGTGAGTAAAAACCCTGAAAAACATTGCTGCCTGTGTTTGAGTTACTCTGCAACCTGTGGTACTACACACTTACACTGGGCCCTGGGGCCAGCCTCACTCTCGGGAGGCCACAACAACTGACTGCATTTACCATCAGCCCCAGGTGCTCCCTAAACTGCAGTGGCAGTCACCCTCTGACCGCAATTACCGAGAGTGGCGTCACGATTCCTATTGAAGTTAACCTGTCCTACCTGCGGCCAGAAGATTCCCAACATGGGAAGTCCCTGAGGCGACCTAAAGGTAATGGGGTTCCACATCAGGGCTATTTGACCAAGAAGGAGAGTGATGGGGTGCTATGCCAGATGACCTGGTCTCCACAGTCACCAGACCAGAACCCAATCGAGATGGTTTGGGGTGAGCTGGACCGCAGAGTGAAGGCAAAAGGGCCAACAAGTGCTAAGCATCTCTGGGAACTCCTTCAAGACTGTTTGAAAACCATTTCCGGTGACTACCTCTTGAAGCTCATCAAGAGAATGCCAACAGTGTGCAAAGTAGTTATGAAAGCAAAAGGTGGCTACTTTGAAGAACCTAGAATATAAGACATATTTTCATTTGTTTCACACCTTTTTTCAAATATTTAATTCCACATGTTTTAATTCATAGTTTAGATGCCTTCAATGTGAATCTACAATTTTCAGAGTCCTGAACATAAAGAAAACTCTTTGAATGAGAAGGTGTGTCCAAACTTCTGGTCTGTACTGTGTATATGTATGTATGTATATATATATATATATATATATATATATACATACATACACACACACACACATACATACACACACACACACACACACACACACACACACACACACACACACACACACACACACTGCAGTTCAAAAGTTTAGGGTCACTCAGATATTTCCTTATTTTTGAAAGAAAAGCACATTTTTTTCAATGAAGCTAACATTAAATTAAAAAGAAATACACTCTATACATTGTTAATGTGGTAAATGACTATTCTAGCTTCAAACGTCTGTTTTTTAAAGCAATATCTACATAGGTGTATGGAGGCCCATTTCCAACAACCACCACTCCAGTGTTCTAATGGTACATTGTGTTTGCTAACTGTGTTAGAAGGCTAATGATGTTTAAAAATCCCTTGAAAACCCTCATGCAAGTATGTTAGCACAGCTGAAAACAGTTTTGCTGATTAGAGAAGCTATAAAACTGACCTTCCTTTGAGCTAGTTGAGAATCTTGAGCATTACATTTGTTAGTTCCATTAAACTCTCAAAATGGCCAGAAAAATAGAACTTTCATGTGAAACTCGACAGTCTATTCTTGTTCTTAGAAATTAGTGATATTCCATGTGAGAATTGCCAAGAAACTGAAGATTTCCTACAACAGTGTGTACTACTCCCTTCAGGGGAGAGCGCAAATAGGCTCTAACCAGAGTAGAAAGAGAAGTGGGAGGCCCCACTGCACAACTGAGCAACAGGACAAGTACATTAGAGTCTCTAGATTGAGAAATTGATGCACACCTCTAAATTATGGATGAACTATTTAGGGAAGAAGCAGGCAGCTGGTATTCTATCTGTAATGGAGTGGCCACACCAGTAACCAGATCTCAACCCTATTGAGCTGTTGTGGGAGCAGCTTGACCGTATGGTGCACAAAAAGTGCCCATCAAGCCAATCCAACTTGTGGGAGAGGCTTGGGGAAGCATGGGGTGAAATATCTCCAGATTACCTCCGCAAATTAACAGCTAGAATGCCAAAGGTCTGCAAAGCTGGAATTGCTGCAAAGGGAGCATTATGTGATGAAAGCAAAGTTTGAAGGATAAAAATTATTCTATCAAGTAAAAATCATTATTTCTAACCTAGTCAATGTCTGGACTATATTTTCTATTCATTATGCAACTCATTTGATAAAGAAAAGTATGATTTTTCATGGAAAAGACAAAATTGTCTGGGTGACTCCCAAACCTTTGAACTATATACAGTCATATGAAAAAATGTGGGCACCCCTATTAATGTTAACCTTTTTTCTTTAAACAATTTGGGTTTTTGCAACAGCTATTTCAGTTTCATATATCTATTAACTGATGGACTGAGTAATATTTCTGGATTGAAATGAGGTTTATTGTACTAACAGAAAATGTGCAATCCGCATTTAAACAAAATTTGACCCATGCAAAAGTATGGGCACCCTTATCAATTTCTTGATTTGAACACTCCTAACTACTTTTTCTGACTTACTAAAGCACTAAATTGGTTTTGTAACCTCATTGAGCTTTGAACTTCATAGGCAGGTGTATCCAATCATGAGGAAAGGTATTTAAGGTGGCCACTTGCAAGTTGTTCTCATATTTGAATCTCCTATGAAGAGTGGCATCATGGGCTCCTCAAAGCAACTCTCAAATGATTTGAAAACAAAGATAATTCAACATAGTTGTTCAGGGGAAGAATACAAAAAATTGTCTCAGAGATTTAAACTGTCAGTTTCTACTGTGAGGAACATAGTAAGGAAATGGAAGAACACAGGTACAGTTCTTATAAACCCAGAAGTGGCAGGCCAAGAAAAATATCAGAAAGGCAGAGAAGAATGGTGAGAACAGTCAAGGACAATCAACAGACCACCTCCAAAGACCTGCAGCATCATCTTGCTGCAGATGGTGTCAATGTGCATCGGTCAACAATACAGCGCACGTTTCACAAGGAGAAGCTGTATGGGAGAGTGATGTGAAAGAAGCCGTCTCTGCAAGCACACCACAAACAGAGTAGCCTGAGGTATGCAAAAGCACATTTGGACAAGCCAGTTACATTTTGGAAGAAGGTCGTGTGGACTGATGAAACAAAGATTGAGTTGTTTGGTCATACAAAAAGGCGTTATGCATGGAGGCAAAAAAACACGGCATTCCAAGAAAAGCACTTGCTACCCATAGTAAAATTTTGGTTGGAGGTTCCATCATGCTTTGGGGCTGTGTGGCCAATGCCGGCACCGGGAGTCTTGTTAAAGTTGAGGGTTGCATGGATTCAACTCAGTATCAGCAGATTCTTGACAATGTGCAAGAATCAGTGACGAAGTTTAAGTTACGCAGGGGGATATTTCTGCAAGACAATGATCCAAAACACCGCTCCAAATCTACTCAGGCATTCATGCAGAGGAACAATTACAATGTTCTGGAATGGCCATCCCAGTCCCCAGACTTGAATATCATTGAAAATCTATGGGATGATTTGAAGCGTGCTGTCCATGCTCGGCGACCATCAAACTTAACTGAACTGAAATTGTTTTGTAAACAGGAATGGTCAAATATACCTTCATCCAGGATCCAGGAACTCATTAAAAGCTACAGGAAGCGACTAGAGACTGTTATTTTTGCAAAAGGAGGATCTACAAAATATTAATGTCACTTTTATGTTGAGGTGCCCATACTTTTGCTCCGGTCAAATTTTGTTTAAATGCGGATTGCACATTTTCTGTTAGTACAATAAACCTCATTTTAATCCATTAATATTACTGAGTCCATCAGTTATTAGACATATGAAACTGAAATAGCTGTTGCAAAAACCCAAATTGTTATAAAGAAAAAAGGTTAACATTAATAGGGGTGCCCAAACTTTTTCATATGACTGTATATATATATATATATATATATATATATATATATCTCCACTGCTCTTGGAGGATGTGTCTATAGCTAAAATTTAACTATTAGTGTTATGTACACATAATTATATTCATTGTTGCAGTTAAAAGTAATATCATAGTGTGCATATAATTCTGTTACATATGCGTTCACAATATCATCTTTTTTTAGACATGGCAAGCCAAGTCAAATGAAGGAGAATCCACTGTGGAGAATATGTTTTGTATAATGTGCTCTTTGCCAGCTCCATTAAGATACATGTAAACCAAATGGGGAAAATGCCCCAGTTAGGCTGGTTTCACACTACGTTTATTTAACATCCGTCCTGAACGTTTTTTTAGCGGAAAAGCGGATCCAGTGCAAATGCGTTTTCATTTCAATGCATTTGCAATGGACTCGCGTTAACATGCGTTCACCTGCGTTTGCGTGCATTATAGTGCGGATCCGGTGACTTGCAGTTTTTTAACATCTTTCAAAAACGCTACTTGTAGCGTTTTTGAGCTGCGTCAAAATACTGCAAGTCACCGGATCCTGACTAAACAGCACACAAACGCATGTGAACGCTGGCGTGCTGATAGACAGGATCCTGCTTGCTCTACTGAGCATGCCCAGAACCAGTCTCGCGTGATCTGTCTCTCTCCTCCCTCCCTCACCCTCTCTCTCTATCTCTGTCTTTCCCCCTTCCTCCCCTCCCTCTCTCTCCCACCTGAGAGCTGCGGACACTCGTAACAAAGGTAAATATCGGGTAACCACTTCTCTTAGTTACCCGATGTTTACGTTGGTTACGTGTGCAGACAGCCCTGCTCCTAGCAGCTGCAGACACTCGTAACCAAGATAAATATCGGGTATCCAAGGCCGATGTTTACCTTGGTTACCAGCGTCTGCAGCTGTCAGAAGCCGGCTCCCAGTCTAGTTCCCCTCACTCCCGATCACATGACTCCAATGCCCGCCCCTAAACATCCAGTGACAGGATCCTGCAAAGTAAACATGCGTTTGCATGCGTTTTTTGCTGTAAAAGCAGGATCCGCTTTTGCAGCAAAAAAAGTTGCTGACGCATGTTAAAAAGACGTAGTGTGAAACCAGCCTTATCTATGCTCTTTACTACAGCACCATTATTTATTTATTTTTTAAGAAACGCTCCCCTCAATCTCTTTAAAACATTTAGCATATTTATGTTCTGCTTTTACGTTTAATTACAATAATACAACTATCTGATTTTGAAAATACATATCTGAAAAGCATAATTATAGTAAAGCCATTGAACAGCTTTGCATGCATTTGAACTGAAAGTTGCTACTGTCTAAAACAGGGGTCTCGGCTGCATATATGGGCCGCACATAGAAAAAAAAAATAATTTTAGGGGCCGCATGATGGCAGGACAAATTGACATTTTTTGCTCATTTGTTATAACAAATGTGCACTTTTTTGTTTAATTACATAAAAAAAAAAACATTTTTGATAATGAAATAAATTTTAGGCTTTATTGATTTATTTTGTTGGTTACATTTTATTTGTTTCTTCAAAGTGATATAGTTTTACAATTAGCACCATATAGTAATTTTGGACAACATCTTTTAGTAATAATCCCCATCCTGTTCCCCTTCTTGAAGTAATGTTCCCATACTGGTCACCATCCTGTAGTAATGTGCCCATCCTTGTCACCTTTCACAAATGTTCTCCATCCTTATCCCCATCCTGTAGTAATTTGCCCATGTTGTAGTAATGTGCCCCATTCTTCTCCCCATCCTGTAGTAATCTGCCCATCAAAAAAATTCACCAAAAACAGGCATTAAGCCAACAGGTCAAACAGCAAATGCAGTAGAAGGAAACCTCTCAGAAGAAGCAGCATAACACTCACACGAAATGTGCATTGAAGTGTCTTTTCCATGGTGGGCACTCTGGTTAAGGGC
This sequence comes from Anomaloglossus baeobatrachus, assembly GCF_048569485.1. Lineage (NCBI taxonomy): Eukaryota > Metazoa > Chordata > Amphibia > Anura > Aromobatidae > Anomaloglossus > Anomaloglossus baeobatrachus. The sequence goes on from NC_134356.1 coordinate 163,822,123, forward strand.
ACAATCCCAGATGGGTGAGATGTCAGTGAGCATCAAGAATAACTCTCACATACATTTAATAAATGACATGCACACTCTATATCTTGGAGCTCACAACGTGCATATTTTGAAGACTTGATGCTGTGACATTCTTTCCCTTCTGGACCTTTAAAATAATTGTTGCAGCCATAACACCACTGTATGTGTTCACTAATCCTCTCATCCCCTTTCTTTCTTTTTGTATATTTATGTCTTATTACTTTTTTGACATGTAATTGATAGTGTTTAACCAACATTTGTAAAACGTTTGGAACCGGGAACACAAAACTTTTTTTCTGTGTTTTTGAATATGACAATATTGGAGTGGTTTATTATGGCTTAATTACTACCCATTTACTATGTGTTTCAAGGAAATGCTTGTGATACTAATGTGCCCCACCCTGTAGTAATGTGCCCAATCTTGTCCTCTTTTACTAATGTGCCCCATCCTTGTCCCCATCCTGTTGTAATGTGCTCCATCCTGTAGCAACATGCCCCAACCTTGTCCCCTTTAGCTAATGTGCCCCATCCTGTAGTAATGTGACCATCCTGTAGTAATGTGCCCCCTCCTTGGCCCCATCCTGTAGTAGTGTGCCCCCTCCTTGTACCCTTTTACTAATGTGACCCATCCTTGTCCCCATCTTGTAGTAATGTGCCCCATCCTGAAGTAATGTGCCCCATCCTGAAGTAATGTGCCCAACCTTGCCACCATTTACTAATGTCCCCATGCAGGTCCTCTTCCTGTAGTAATTAATGTGCCCTGTACTGATCCTCTTCTTATAGCAATAAGTCCCTTCCTGGTCCCCTATTGTGCCATTCTACACACACATACACACACACACACACACACACACACACACCTCAAAACATTATTTTCACCTGTCCTCCGTTTCCTTGGCATCCTCTTCCCTGCTTCTTGCCACCCGCAGGCACGAAACCCCCGCCCCGACGATTGTGGCTACTGTCAGTGCTTCATATAAAATTCAGATGAGCATTTTGCAGCGCCGCGCAGAGTCAAGCTCTCTCTGCAATATTTCAATGGCAGCCGTCGGACAATCAGAGGCAAGCAGGTGTCATCATACGCATCAGCTGCTTACCTCTGATTGCCATTTGAATAGTTATGCAGAGACAGCTTGACTCTGCGCAGGACCGGTAAAATGCTCATCTGAAATAAAGCAGTGAGCAGTGAGGGCGTCACGTGCCTGCAAGCCACAAGAAGCAGCCTGAGGGGCCGCATGCGGCCCACAGCCCACGTGTTTGAAACTCCTGGTCTAAAAGGTGCTGTGGTACTGTGATACAATATTAGAAGTGTTTTATCCAGACAAAAGCAGCCATGTTTTACTAATCTCTTAATGATTTTAATCTTAGCTACAACAAATGTGTTTTACTTCTTACATATTTTTATAGCTGAATTGCCTGAACTTTACAGCAAGAGAGGAAAACATACTTAGAGAAGCTTTGATGGTAATGTGGTGATATATTTTTCTCTAAAATTAGTCTTATTGTTTCTTTTCCCTTTTTCACACTAATATGTGTTATTTGGTGACAGTCATGTGAGGCCATTGAGCATTTTCTCTGGCCATAGTTTAGAGGAGATTTGCTTCTATAACTAAATATGAGCCACATGACACTACTGGTTATATGAGCAAAAAGGACTAAAAGGTTGTTAAGCATAGTATTCTTATCAAACAATTTTTCAGACATGACTCTTACGTTTAGAACAAAATTACATAAGCAATATACATATGTACCGCCCCGCTCTCGGCTGCTGCTGCCGAGCCGCTCGGGTCTGGGCTCGGGTGTGTGTCGGTGGCTCGAGCGTCCCCGGACCGGGGGTCACGTTGCTCTGTGAAGGGGTTGTTCTGTTGATCGGGTGGGTGCACGGCCGGGGCCGCTATAGAGATTGTTCATGACGCCACCCACGGGTCGTGGTGATGGTTGGCACCACCGCTGCTGGTGATGGTGGGGGCTACCGGGTGCGGTGTTGTGGCACAGCTAGCTGTTGACCCCTCCGTGGGTAGGAGATGTGGGTCCCGGGGCCCGCTGGGGTTGATGATGAGGCTGCCGGAGGGGTGCAGGGCAGGGCGGCGTAGCGCGCCGCAGTGCCTGAGGGCACTGGTGTACTCACTCTGAGGAAACACACTTGAGTCACTGGTAAACCAAAAACGGGATGGTGTTCGGTGCCCGCAGCCGGCTGCGTGGTTCCCCCTACTCGGGCTGATGATGTCCGTCTTTTCCCTGCACCTCTGTAAGCTGTGTGACTACCATGCCTGAACACCGGTAGTCCGCTCCCCAAATTGCAGATGCCGGAGGAGCCCTTTTGCCCATAGGCGCTGGCCCGTTGGATCTTGGTGCCTGGGTGGTGGCTTCCTATCCCCCTTGGTGGGCTGTTGCCTTCTCTCGGGACTTGGGGTGGCAATGGACCTAGAGTCCAGACCGCAATCAGTAAATTTGACTTGGTCCAGTTGCTTCTGGGCCTTGTACGGGGTCTGAGTACCCTTTCCTGGTGCTCCGGTTTTGGTTTGACACCCCGATTCGGTACCGGCGGGCTGCTACCCTACCACGGTGCCTTGACGGTTTTGCCGGTTCTACTCCTGGCCTCCTGCAGAAGGCCACCACTGCCTGTCTCCTGGCCACAGTGTCCCGAGGCTCCAACCTAGGCCCTGACAGACTTCCACTTTTAGCTCTCACTTCCACCTCCTTCACTGTCAACTCTCAACTCCCTACTACTGTAACTCCAACTGTCTGGTTTTCCCCGCCCCTGACCATCAATCCTCCTCGGTGGGCGTGGCCAACCGCCTGACTCCGCCCCCGGGTGTGGACGTCTGGTACAGATGGGGTGACTCAGGGTTTTTGGGTGACTGCTGGTACCTTTTCGGGGGACAGGTGTTGTGCAAGGGCCTATCTCTGACCCCCTGGCTAGTCCAGGGCGTCACACATACATTGAAGGAGATTATTATTATAAAAGCTTAAAGGGGATGTTCAGTTAAAAACAACTTAGCTTTAGCTTTTATCTGTAATATAGATGATAACTTGCTTGATAACTTGATAACTTGATCAATGCATGTCAGACCCCTGGGATGGCAGATGGGGGAATTTTTATCCACGCTGAAGAACTTTGAAACTGATGCTTATGTGATGCCCTGGACTAGTCAGGTCATCACAGGGTTCTGCATAATCTTTTTCTCCCCGTGCAGGGCTCAACCCCCATGGTTCTGGGTCCCTATGTTGCAGTACTGCTTCCACCAGCATTCACAAATCCTAGTGACACCTTGCACCACACCTGTCAGACACACTAGTGGGCTGCTTAAGCTGGAATAGGGCCGCCCACCTAGGGGTCAGGCAGGGAGGTGGGAGGTGCAAGTGAGTCAGCTCTAGGGGAGCAAAGAGTGAGGAGTTGAGAGTAGCAGCTCCCAAAAGTCCATAATAGCCCTCGAGCAGTGAGGAGTGCGAGGAAGCTGGGAGTTGGAGCTCTCAGAGGAGAAGTATCCTAGGTCGCAGACCCGGAGGAGTCGGAGACCCGGTCACGGGAGGTTGTGACTGGGTGCTGGGCTAATCACGGAGGATAGCCAGCAGCCACAGTTCAACAGCCGGACTGGGACTAAAGGCACGTCGGGGTACACGGACCCTAGGTAGGGGAGAAACTGCAAGCAACCCGGCAATTAACCTGCGGAGGACAGGGCCTCTATGGACTGTTCCCACCAGCTCAGAGATCGGGGGCACTAGCGCAACGAGGGGGATAGGGCTTTCCAAGAAAAGCAGCCCACTGAAATCCCAAGCGTGAGCCCCTGAGAGCAAGCTCCCTTGCTAGCCACCGCAGGAAGTGGGGCCCGGAAAGCTCCAGGCTGATGGGCCACAACGGACAATCTAAATTCAGGTGCCATGAGAGACGCCACAGACCACTGGGCAGTGCTGCAGGGGACGGGACCTGGACAAGCTCCCCTCAGGAGACAGCGGCAGTCAGACCTAACTGCTGTTAGGTTCTGTCAATCCTTATGGGACTGCTGGAAAAATATGAGAACAGAGCTCAGAAACCCAATAGAGATTGAAGGGAGCTGCGGTCGAGCATGCACACTACTGCTCCATTCTAACAGGGATAACAGGTCCCTGTTCTGCCAATCCGTGCGGTCCCCAGTAATCAAGAGTATACTAGTGCGTGATCAAATATTTTTTCAAGACTGGTGAGGATTGACTCATTGGGAGGTATATCATATCTATATACCCTCACTTTATATGATAGAAAACCCTTTTAAGTATTGTCTATATTTGTCACTACAAAGTATCACTAACTGGCCTCATTGTTATAGTGGTAAAAACAAAACATTTAGGGGCCAATTTAACAAAGCCTTTACCACATACACATCTGAGCACCACCCCAGTAGACATGATGAAAACACTGTGTTAGGTTATGTTAACATATATACAGTAGATTTGACCACATCCATTCAAGGAACTCCAATCTGTAGGCCAGGTCAATAACCTTTGGCTACTTGGTATGAGGCTCATGAGTCTCGTATGTGGCTTTGATTAGCTGAGCTGGCATGATGTCATCATTTCTGGATGATGCACAGATGATGTTGTAGAAGCTGTGTCTGCTGGGGGTCCTAGAAATAAGGTAAAGAAACTGGAAAGATAATAAGTGCAACTAGCATCATATCTGGGCAGACACGATTGTAAAGTGTAGGAATTTGCTCACCTGATGTGGTTGTGATCGTCATAACCACTGTAAAGGCGTAAATTGGCTGCAGCAGCCCCATCATGTAAAAGAAGCTGGAAACTAGAAGGAAGGGGTTAATCCATGCTGCTGATGAAGAGTGAAGATGGAGAAAAGTTGATCCTAGATTGAAATTTACTGTCAATGCATTTCGAAGTATAAACACTTATTCATCAGGACAATCACATTCAATGTAATTGTCCTAATGAAGAAGTGTTCATACTCCGTAAAGCGTTGATATTATATCACAATTAAGAATCAACTTATCTCCATCTTCATTCTTCATCGGCAACACAGATTATCCCTTTCCTTCCACTTTCTAGCTTTGATGGTCCTGGAAAGTAAGACATTACATAGACTACACAAGACATAACAGAGACTACAGACCTAGCCGATGGATCGGAATCCCACAAATCCATCCTCTATTTACAGTGTTATGTTCTTCATTGAGCACCAGTAGCATAGCTAGTGTGGCGCCCTGGCCTAGCCAGGTCGTCACAGATAACATACAAACACCCCACCCCCACTAGACAGGGACACTAGCCAAACACAAAACCCTTGTTGCCTCCCTCCAGTGTCTGATGTCCACACCAGGTGGGGCGTAGTCAACCGGTTGGCTCCACCCACCGAGGAGTTCACAGGCCTGGAGGCGGGAGAAGTGAGAGTTGAGTTGAGGAGGTTGAAGTGAGGAGTAAACACTTGGGTGTCTGGGTAGTGGCCCAGGCACCAACAGCAAGGTTGGCAGACGGTGGTGGCCGTCTGCAGGAGTGGTGGAGCAACGCGGAACCGTAGGACCGGGGACAGGCGTCGGCCCGCCGGTACCGACCGGGGAGCGAAGTGAAGCCAGCACACACAGGCAGGGCCATCGGACCACGACCAGGCTTGGAGCCGCCGACAAATAGTCAAATCCGATTGCGACCGGGACCCCAGGGGTTCCCTAGCAGCCAAAGACCCGATTGAAGGCAACCGCCTACACCATGAGGGTAACAGCTACCGCCTAAGGCTAAGAGACCCAAGGGCCAGCGCCTGCGGGCTCCTCCGGTACCCATACACCGGGGAGCGGACTACCGTTGGGAATCCATAGTAGTCAGAAGAAGAACATCAAGGTGCAGGGAAAGACAGCCGCCATCACCTATCCGGGGAGGGACACTTCAGCCGGCTGCGGGACCCGTCCATCCAGCCGTTTGGTTTACCGAGGACTTTGTACCTTTCTTGCTGAGTACACCCGTGCCATCCGGCACCGCGCCGCGCTGTCCCTGCAACCCTGCACCTCACCCACCTTGCCTCCCCGTCACCTCATCGGGCCCCGGGACCACCGACCCCTACCCACAGAGGGGGGAAACAACATCCCAGCTGCTCCCTACCATCGCTCCCGGGATCCCCGTCACCAGCAGCGGTGGTGCCCATCTTCACCACGAACCGTGGGTGGCGTCACGGATTAAATCCCCCAAACCAACAACCCCTTTCACTCACGGGCGAGGAGCGCCGCTCGAGTGCCCGGATCCGGCCCACCGCTCGAGCCACCGAGCAGCCATCGCAGCAGCGCCGGACCCAAGCGCTAGCGAGAGCGCAGCAGCGACGGCGTCCTCCCCGCCCGCGACACTACTGGGGGGGTGGGGGCAGAGGGTGCAGTCGCCCCTGGCCCCATGCTCAGAGGGGGCCCACTTGGAGCTACAATACTATGAACTGTATCAGTGACACTGCACCTTTAAATACAATGGCTTGGCCGTGTCACGAGGTTTAGGTCCTATCACACAGCGCACTGTTTGCAGAGGATTCCCTGTTGCTATTTCTCCAGGACCTGTGCAGTGCTCAGTGCCAGCTCCGCCTCCCTCTCCCTCCGTTGTCATAGTGATTTTCCTCCTGCTGCACACGGAGCTCCGGGCTGCTGGTAAGAGGCAGAGAGGATCTAAGGGTACTGTCTCACTAAACGACGTACCAGCGATTCCGACCATGATATGACCTGGTCAGGATCGCTGGTGCGTCGCTACATGGTCGCTGGTGAGCTGTCAATCAGGCAGATCTCACCAGCGACTAGTGACCAGCCACCAGCCAGCAGCAACTCGTTGAAACGATGCTGCGCTTGGTAACAAAGGTAAATATCAGGTAACTAAGCAAAATTCTTTGCTTAGTTACCCGATATTTACCCTGGTTACCAGCGCACACTGCTTAGCGCTGGGTCCCTGCACTCGTAGCCAGGGTACACATCGGGTTACTAAGCAAAGCGCTTCACTTAGTTACCAGATGTGTAACCTGGCTACGTGTGCAGGGAGCCAGCACTGGCAGCCTGAGAGCGGCGTACGCTAGTAACCAAGGTAAATATTGGGTAACCAAGCAAAGCGCTTCGCTTAGTTACTCGATGTGTACCTTGGTTACCAGCGTCCGCAGCTTCCAGACGCCGGCTCCCTGCTCCCTGCACATTCAGATTGTTGCTCTCTCGCTGTCAAACACACACTTCACGGCGGGAGAGCAACGAGCAAAAAATGAACCAGCACTGTGTAACAATCAGCGATTTCACAGCAGGGGCCAGGTCGCTGCTTAGTGTCACACACAGCGAGATCGCTGATGAGATCACTGGTACGTCACAAAACCTGTGACTCAGCAGCGATCTCGCTAGGGATTTCGCTATGTGAGAAGTACCCCTAAGATTGTGTGCAGTGGGGAAGGGGAGAGATTTACTGTGGAGACGGGGCAGTGTGGGGGCCTGATAACATCATGTATGTACTGAGGGGATGTGTGTGTGGGGGGGAGGGGAGCTGTATATTATAAAGGCCTGATCACATGTATGTACTGAGGGGATATGTGTGTGGGGAGAAGGGAGCTGTATATTATGAAGGCCTGATAACATCATGTATATACTGAGGGGATGTGTGTGGGGGGAGGGGTCTGTATATTATAAAGGCCTGATAACGTCATGTATGTAATGAGGGGATGTGTGGGGGAAGGGGAGCTGTATGTTATAAAGGCCTGATAACATCATGTATGTACTGAGGGGATGAGTGTGTGGGGGGGAGGGGAGCTGTATATTATAAAGGCCTGATCACATGTATGTACTGAGGGGATGTGTGTGGGGGGGAGGGGAGTTGTATATTATAAAGGCCTGATCACATGTATGTACTGAGGGAATGTGTGTGTGGGGGGAGCTATATATTATAAAGGCCTCCTAACAACATGTATGTACTGACGGGATGTGTGTGTGGGGAAGAGCGGCTATATATTATAAGGGCCTGATAACATGTATGTACTGGGATGTGTGTGTGGGGGGCGGGGAACCGTATATTATAAAGGCCTGATCACATGTATGTACCGGGATGTGTGTGTGGGGAAGGGTGGCTATATATTATAAGGGCCTGATAACATGTAGTGTGGGACAATCATACTGTGTATAGGGTAGGTGTGGGCCCATTATACTGTGTATAGGGTAGGTGTGTGCCCATTATACTGTGTATAGGGTAGGTGTGTGCCCATTATACTGTGTATAGGGGAGGTGTGGCCCCATTATACTGTGTATAGGGTAGGTGTGGGCCCATTATATTGTGCATAGGGGAGGTGCGGGCCCATTATACTGTGTATAGGGGAGCTGTGGGCCCATAATACTGTGTATAGGGGAGGTGTGGGCCCATTACATTGTGTATAGGGAGCTGTGGGCCCATCATACTGTGTATAGTGTCGCGGGCGGCGGGGCGCTGCGCTCGCTAACGCTCGGGTCCGGCACTGCTGCTGCTGCTGCTGCTGCTCGGTGGCTCGAGCAGTAGGCCGGATCCGGGGACTCGAGCGGCGCTCCTCACCCGTGAGTGAAAGGGGGATGATTGGTTTGGGGAGATTGTCCGTGACGCCACCCACGGTTTGTGGTGATGGTGGCACCACCGCTGCCAATGACGGGGATCCCGGGAGAGATGACAGGAGGCAGCGAGGGTGTTATCCCCTCCGTGGGTAGGGGGGTTGGTGCTTGTGGCGCCCCTGAGGCTTCCGTCGCCACAGGAACATTGCACCCCATCCAGTGGTGTGATGTCCCATTCTGGGTAAGGAAAGGAGTGAACGCCGGTACTCAGGCAAATCTACACTACACCCATTGTTAGGTACACACTGGGACCAGGGACAGTGGCAGCAACCCTCCCATGCTGCATGCTGGGAGGGGCCGTAAGACCCATCCCTGCTCCTATAGGGTACAGCTTAGCAACCGGGGAGGTGGGAGGAGCCACCAGAGAGCAGACAGAGAAAGGAAGGTCAAGTGGGGGGGTTGAAGTCGGAGAGAGGGGAAGGAGGAGGAGGTCTGCGGGAGGCAGACAAGAAGGAAAAGTAGAAAGAAAGCTCTAGTCAGACAGGAGCTAAGGAAAAAAAAAGACGCTTCCTGGTGAAGAACCTGGGACTCAGAGGGTCCAGGTGACACCAAGCAGAGAAAGAGAAGGGATTCCAGGGCCCCAGAGAGCTTTTGAGCTGGTGGCCTGTTCCACAAGAACATCGGTGGAGGGATCAAGCTGCAACAGGGGACGGTCCCTAGAAACCGGAGGAGTGAAAAATCATCTCCAACAGTAAAAACCGAGGCCCAGGGAAAGTTGCAAACTCCCCGGGCCACAGCCCACAGCAGAACCTCTAGAAAGGGGGCAAATAACCGACAGGCGAGCTCCCAGCCCGGAGGCTGTTGTGGAGGCCGAGCCAGTTTAATCCTACAAAGGCAAGGTTTAAGGAGACAGCTGTAGACAGAGACACTTGAGAGAAGGGTACCGGCTTTCATTCCAGGAATTACCCAGGATCGGCGGAGGTCCCTGACAGTGGATCTCAGCAGTCCGGATGCACCAGTGTGCTTAAGCCCAGGAAGTGTGAGTAAAGACCTTGGAATTGCACCCTCTGGTGTTGTCTCAGTTATTGTCGCTTGCATAGACTCTTACAAGCATCAACAGTGTCCCCAGGGCACCGCTCCACCTGTGGGGAGCAGTACCACCATTGCTGCCATACCATCTCCCCTGGAGGCCTCATACAGCAGCGGCGGCTCAATAGCCGCAAACCACAGGTGGCGTCACGACAAATATAAACTTTATTCACCCCCAAGTCACCAGCCATATTTAACTGACACCCACCAGGGCCACGGAGTCGGGCCCCACCACCACTGACGACCCCCGGACTTGTCCGGCCCGGCACCGGGTGTCCCATAGCCCTGGGGTGGGTGAGTCATGCTCCCGGGGCCCGATGGTGTGACGGGAAGGCTTGGTTGGTGGGGTGCAGGGTTGCAGGGACAGCGCGGCGCAGTGCCGGACGGCACTGGTGTACTCACTCTGACAACTGATGACAAAGTCTTTGGTAAACCAAACGGCCGGATGGACAGGTGCCGCAGCCGGCTGCAGTGCTGGTGGTGTGCTCTCCCCGGACGGCTGATGGTGGCTGTCTTTCCCTGCACCTATGTGTACTGTAATGACTCCGATGGCTTCCCACACGGTAGTCCGCTCCCCGGCGTATAGATGCCGTAGGGGCCCTTTTGCCCACAGGCGCTGGCCCTTGGATCTCTAGCCTTGGCGGTGGCTGCATATCCTCAAGGTGTGAGCGGTTGCCTTATAACAGGACTTGGGTTGTTAGGAAACCCCTGGGGTTCCGGTCACACTCGGTATTTGACCGTTGCTGGCGGCTCCAAGCCTGGTCGGGGTCCGATGGCCCTGCCTGTGTTCTTAACTTCACTCCGGTCCCCGGTTCGGTACTGGTGGGCCACCGCCCAGCCCCGGTCCTACGGTTCTGCGGAGATCCGTCACTCCTGCAGACGGCCACCACCATCTGCCAACCTTGCTGTGGGTACCTGGGCTCCCTTCACTTCAAACTCCTGAACTGAACTCAACTGAACTGACTCCTTTTCCCGCCTCCAGGACTGTGAACTCCTCGATGGGTGGGGCCAACCGCCTGGCTCCGCCCCACCCGGTGTGGACATCAGCCCCTGGAGGGAGGCAACAAGGGTTTTTGTTCTGGCTGCTGTAACTGCCTAGGGTGGGGGTGTGTTTATGTCGTTGCAGTCCGTGATCCCTGGCTAGTCCAGGGCGTCACATATAGCGGAGTTATGGGCCTATCATACTGTGTATAGGAAAGGTGTCGGCCCAATATACTGTGTGTAGGGGAGGTGTGCACCCATCATATTTTGTATAGGAGAGCTATGGGCCCATTATAATTTATATAGAAGAGGTGTGGGCCCATTATACTGTGTATAGAGGAGCTGTGGGCCCATCATACAGTGTATAGGGTAGTTGTGGACCCATTATAATGTGTATAGGGAAGGTGTGGGCCCATTACACTGTATAAGGGAGCTGTGGGCCCATTATACTGTATATATGTAGCGCCCTTGAGACCCTCAGGGCACTACAGGGTACTGCATCCTCTTGGGGATGCAGGACCTGCCCCCTAGGACCTGGAGCACCAGTGCCGATTATACCAACACACATCTAAAATCCTAGTTCTCCTCTCCACACTGGGCATAGAGGGTTAACCATGTAAGGGGATGCTCGCCATGGGAACGAGTCCCTGGGTATAGCCAGTCTGGTGGGAGGGGTCAGGAGTCAGTCAGTGGTAACCAGATGAGAGTGAAGCACACAGGAGAGGTGTGCGGACATGCCTGAGCTGGGTCCGTGTAACGATGACCCCGGGGTACAGGAGAGAGGTCGCCAGGACAGGTACTGAGATATCGCTGGGACCAGAGCATGAACGGGGCACAGGGCCCTAGGTCAAATGTCAAGTTTCAAACGGTTTGATAAATACCTGCACGTTGAAGACACCTTCACGGACTTCATCGAACCAAATAATTCGGGGGCATCAGCATTAAACTAGGGTCGGGGTTCGGGCACTTGCCTCCCCGCAGCGTCTGCACTGACCGCCGTACGGAGAAGGAAACTATACCCCAAAAGGAACAGTTGGGGTTCCCAAACGCTCCACGCTTCGGGGACTCAATCTACAGAGAGTGCCGGGGACAGAGCAACCTGGGTCACTACATTGGCTCTGGTTCTCCTGGGAACTGAACCAGCAATCCCTGGGTCCACAGTGAGTAGAGACTGTTAAAGACAACCTGGTGTGGTCTCCATTATTACCCCACTACATTTCCCAGGCGCAGCCCTACCTGCGGAGGGCCTACTATCTCAGTTGCCACTACCACCATTCCTGGGAGTACCCACATTAAGCAGCAGCGGTTCCCCATCCTTGACCACAACCCGCAGGTGGTGTCACATGACAAAAACTCTTATCTCCCCTGTAAATACACCTCATTAACAAAAGGGGCCCAGAGCACGGGACCGAGCAACAGCCACCAGAGTGACATTCCCGTCTGATACCGCCCGGGACCGAGTACCCCTTTCTCTGGGCGCTACATATAGAGGAGCTGTGGGCCCATTATACTGTGTATAGGGGAGTTGTGGGTCTTTTATAATGTGTATATGTGTCGCCTTGGGCAAGCCAGGGGACACGGGTCACAACACCACCACACCCCACACTCCAGGTAGGCACATCACAGCTAACCTACAAATCCTTGTTGCCTTCCTCCAGGAGTCTGATGATGCACACCAGGGGGTGGGCCAGGCGGTTGGCTCCGCCCACCGAGGAGCTCACAACTCTGGAGGCAGGAAGTAACCAGGCAGATAGCTCAGGGACGAGCTTGAGTAAGGAACAGAGTTCAGCTCAGGGAGGAGAGGAGTTCAGAAAGTGAAAGTGAAAGTAGTAAAGGAGGAAAGCAAGTGAAGTGACAGAAGAGAAAGAAGCCTGAAGGGTTCAGCTTTGTGAGGGCCAGAACAGCAAGGTCAGCAACGGCGGTGACTGTCTGGAGGGGGACCGTTTGGAAGTTCCTGGAAGGACCCCGTTGGCTGTGTGCCCGGTGGTCTGGAGTAGTGTTCCGAAGGACAGTCAGCACCAGGGCAGGGGCCTCTCGGACCCCGGCAAGGCTAGGAGTCGCCAGATTTGCCAAATCCGTCAGTGAAGGGGACGCAGCTCCCCCAACAACCAAGTCCCGAGTGAAGGCAACAGCCCAACCTGAACCGGGGAGACACCGCCACTGCCAGGGCACCAGTTTCCCCAGGGCCAGCGCCTGCGGGCAAAGTGTAGAGCTCCTCCGGCCCAGATTGCAGCCGGGGAGTGGGTAACCGGAGGGAATCCACCGATACCACAAGTCAAACAAAGGTGCAAGGAAGAGGGACATCACCGTCACCTACCGGGAGTGCAGGTGCAGCCGTCTGTGGGACCGTCCTACCAGCCGTTTGGTTTACCGTACAAACTGTGTCCGTGTGTCAGGCTGAGTGAGTACCATAGTGCCGCAAGGCACAGCGCTGCCCCCGCGTCCCTGCGCCCACCGGGCCCTACACTTTACATCTCATCACCGGGCCCCGGGATCACCAACCCCTACCCACGGAGGGGCAACACAACACCTGGCTGCTCCGCATCACCATCCCCGGGACCCCCATACTGAGCAGCGGTGGTGCAATCACCACAACCGTGGGTGGCGTCACGAACTATAACAATCCCCACACCCAACAAACACCCCCTTTCACTCACGGGCGAGGAGTGTCGCTCGAGAAACCCCGGGATCCGGCCCACAGCTCGAGCCACCACTGAGCAGCTGCCGGACCCGAGCAGAAGGGGTGAGCGCGGTGTGCTGACACCCTCCTCCCCGCCCGCGACGTATAGGGGAGTTGTGGGCCCATTATACTGTGTATAGAGGAGGTGTGGGCTCATCGTACTGTGTATAGAGGAGCCGTGGGCCCCTTATACTGTGTATAGGGGAGTTGTGGGCTCATTATAATGTGTATAGGGGAGTTGTGGTCCCATTACACTGTGTATAGAGAGCTATGGGCCCATTACACTGTGTATAGGGAGCTGTGGGGACATCATACTCTGTATAGAGAGCGATGGAGTCCATCTTACTATGTATAGGGAGTTGTACCTGGGAGACTCAGGAGACATTGTTAAATGTTAAGTAGTGGACACTTAAGAAGCATTATTGTTATAGGGGCACTCAGGGTGTTGTGCCCGTCACAGGCACACTGGTGGCATTATTACAATCTAGGACACTTTCCAAGGGCAAGAATATTTTTGAGGTGGCAATTTTACCATCTAGAGGGCACAAATGAGGCATTATTTATTACCATGTGGGGGTACAGCGGTGGCATTAGTATGTGGGGTGGTAAGAGGAGAACTGTTATTGTACCACACAGCAGTAACAGTAATAGGAGCAAATATGGCAGCAGTAGCTCAGTATTGGGAAATCAGGAGGATGAGGGGTTTGTGCAGGTCGGGAATAGATGGGGTCGGGGCTGGAAATGTGAGAAGTCAGATGAGTCTGTATTGTAATTTCTGCAGACGAGCCCTGGCTGGAGAAGTCGCCATGTCGGGCTGGGCCAGAAAGAAAAGACGAGAAAAGTGAATGACTCCATCAGAAAGAACATTAGCTGTAAGTCTCAACCTATAACTGTTCTATAATCTCTCACATGTACTGCAGGACTGATATCTACCACTATATGGTCACCATATGGCGGTAATATCAGTGTTGGCCTTTGTGTAGATCTATTTTCAGTAACAGCATGGTCATCTGCTGAGGTTCCTCTATACCCATTATTAAGGAGTGCTACTATAGTTGTTACCAGGTTAGGGGCCCATTCAGATGTTTCGCCCCCCTGAGCTGAAACACTAGCTACGCCACTGCTGAGCACTGTATCAAGTTTTTCTTCTGAATCCCCGAAAAACAGGAATCTGTCAAAACCCCTAACAGAGTATGATGTGGCAGATGAAGTGACATTAAACTCATCTTTTCCTCAGTTACAAGTGTCGCGGGCGGAGGAGGGGACGCCGCGCTCTCCCACTGCTCGGGTCCCGCTGCCGCTGCGGCTGCTGCAGCCTGCTGCTGCTGCTCGGTGGCTCGAGTGATGGGCCGGATCCCGGGGACTCGAGCGGCGCTCCTCGCCTGTGAGTGAAAGGGGATTGGTTTTTGGGATAGTTGTGGTGATTTGTTGACACCACCGCTGCTCTGTATGGGGATCCCGGGAGTGATGGTATGGAGCAGCTAGATGTTAGTCCTCCCCTCCGTGGGTAGGGGGTTGGTTGTCCCGGGGCCCAGTAGTGAGGTGGGTGATGCAGGGCTTGGTGGGGTGCAGGGACGCGGGGGCAGCGCTGTGCCTTGCGGCACTGTGGTACTCACTCAGCCTGAGACGATGACACAGTTCTCGGTAAAACACACGGCTGGAAAGACGGTTCCCACGGACGGCTGGACTTGCTTTTCCCCAGTAGTTGACGGTGACGGTCCCTTTTCCTGCACCTAAGATGATGATTGTTTCGATGGGTTCCCACCGGTAACCCGCTCCCCGGCTTGCATATGGGCCGGAGGAGCCCTACTTTGCCCGCAGGCGCTGTCCCTGAGAAACTGGTGCCCTGGCGGTGGCGGTGTCTCTCTGTAACGGTTGGACTGTTGCCTTCAATCGGGACTTGCTTGTTGGGAGACCCAGAGGTCCCCTTCACTAACGGATTTGGCAAATTCACGGCGACTCCTAGCCTTGCCGGTATCCGAAAGGCCCCTGCCACTGGTGCTGACTGTTCTTCGTATACCGCTCCGGTACCACCGGGCCACCACCCGTCCGCGGTCCTTTCGGCAACCTCCAAACAGCCACCCCTACAGACAGTCACCGCCGTCTGCTGACCTTGCTGTCTCTCAGTTCGGGGCACACACCCGGACCAGCTTCAGGCTGTCTTAACTGTCACTTTCCCTTTCTTCAGCTACTCTCCTTTACCACTTCCTTCTACTTCCTCCTCCTAAACTCTTCTGCCTGGTTCTCCCGCCTCCAGGGCTGTGAACTCCTTGGTGGGCGGAGCCAACCGCCTGGCCCACCTTCCCTGGTGTGGACATCAGCCCCTGGAGGAAGGCAACAAGGATTTTTGGTTAGCCTTGGTGTTCCTAACTGGGGTGTAGGGTGTTGTGGTATTATGACCTGTGACCCCTGGCTTGCCCAGGGCATCACATTCCCCCTTAGCAAAATGCAGACCGTCCGCGGGCTGCCCGTCCAACACCGGTTTTATTTTCTGAAAATATATAAAAGAAAAGGTAACATAATACAACTTATGACATCATCCCACATCGGGAGGTTCGGTACTTAAACGTTGCAAACGGTAACATTAAAACGGTTGCGGCTGCCGCTCTCTCCCACCCAAGTAACCTGGCCCTGATGCTGCCCCTAAAGCCCAGGCAGCACCCCTTGACCCCAGTCCTGAACCAGTTACCCGAGCGGGATCTGTCCTTCCCCTCCAGAGGGTAGCCACCGGTTCCTGTGGTGGCTGGGCCCCAGCCTGCTCCACTGCGGGCCCTCCCTCCAACCTGCCTCTCCGGAGGCGGTCACGGTAGCTGCACAACATATTTATTTACAACCCACTTAACGTTTGTGGTTGCCCTGCAAGTTCTCGGGCCTGTTCATAGAAGTTTCTATGCAAAACTTTTCAAACGGTCCCCATGGGGACAACGGTGCCGGCATCCAATCACGGTAGACAATCAGGTGAGGCTTTGGTAAATCATTTTCATTTTCACAACTTTCAAAATTTTTAAAACACACTCAGACTTCTGGTCCCAACGGGGACGGTGCAACGGTGCTCCGCTGCCCTACTCAGATTCTTCTGCTGAGGCGGATCCATCCCCCTCCACCAGCATATCAAACATGCACTCACATGCCTGCTGTGACAGGGGTACCCGGTACCCATTTCCACCGGTACGCGAGGTATGGAAAACCACTGGGTCTCCTACATAGCGGGAACGCTCACTTGCCTCTTCAAACTCAGCAGCGGACCCGGGGCTAGGGCCGGAGTCATCATCTCTTGTTCCTGCGTCAGGCGGGTTACCGCCAGCTGCCGCAGCCTCCTGGCCTCTAGCATCTAGTACTTCCGACCCTTCTGCGGTAGCACGGAGCAACAGATCAGGCGAGTTCACACTAGGCGCCCTATAAGTAATGGCAAGGGTGATGCATAGGCCGAGACTAAGCCGGGCCCCTCAGCCGCAGCGGCCGGTCCTGGTAGGACATAGGGACGTGGGTCACCAGTCGACTCTGTTACATCTATTCCCTCTCCGTACATCGGGGCAGTTGTAATCAGCATCTCCACAACGCTGGTCCACTGCTCCATCATCCGGAAGATCTGATCCTGCTGACGCTGGTGGAATTGAATCACCCGGGCTTTCATCCATGCCACGGTCCCGGGCTCGGGGTCTGGCACAATCACTGCCGGGGCTTCTGGCACATTTTCATTACAGGGCCGCGGTTCCAGCGGTTCCCCCGGGAACGATTCGGGGACGTCCCAAGTGTCTGCAGCCGGTTGGTCCGCCGGAGCGGATTGGCAGGGTATCGCTACCGGTTGGGCAGGTAGCGGGCCTAGTGGCGGAGCCGCAGCAGCTAACGCGGGTAGCGGGGCGAGAGGCAGGGTGAGCGGAGGCAGGCCCCTCAGCTTCAATGGCCGATCCCTTGGGAATACAGGGGCGTGGGTCTCTTACCCGCTCCTCCAAATCCTCTTCCACCTCGCGTCTCCGCATAGCAGCCACCACGTCCGCCATGTCGGTCTCCCAGTCCTCCAGGAGGAGTTGCATGTGGGCCTGCAGACGGTTACTCAGCGGGACGGTCCGGTCCCTCAACCACGTCGCCGTGCCGGGCGCGGGGGCTTCCTCGTTGGGAGTTGGGTTGTACATCTTGGCAATCGTGCCTTCCAGGAACCCAGTATTGCTGCAGAGTCCTGGCGTCTCTGCCTTTATAGCCGCGACTATATGCGTCCAGTCGCCATTTCGTCCCCCTTAGCCTCTTTCCGGCCCCTCCTCTATCGGGGCGGGGTTTTGGCCTTCGCGCCTCTACTACTCGAGAAGACGCTCGAGCGGGAACTTTTCGCTCCAAAGATGGCGACTTCTGAAATTTTCCGGCCGGATACCGCTGGCGGTCACAAGGCGCACCTCTACCCAACGGCAGAGCGGTAAGATCCTGTTCGTGACGCCAAGTTGTCGCGGGCGGAGGAGGGGACGCCACGCTCTCCCACTGCTCGGGTCCGGCTGCCGCTGTGGCTGCTGCGACCTGCTGCTGCTGCTCGGTGGCTCGAGCGATGGGCCGAATCCCGGGGACTCGAGCGGCGCTCCTCGCCCGTAAGTGAAAGGGGATTGGTTTTTGGGATAGTTTATTGTCCGTGACGCCACCCACGGTTGTGGTGATTTGTTGACACCACCGCTGCTCTGTATGGGGATCCCGGGAGTGATGGTATGGAGCAGCTAGATGTTAGTCCTCCCCTCCGTGGGTAGGGGGTTGGTTGTCCCGGGGCCCAGTAGTGAGGTGGGTGATGCAGGGCTTGGTGGGGTGCAGGGACGCGGGGGCAGCGCTGTGCCTTGCGGCACTGTGGTACTCACTCAGCCTGAGACGATGACACAGTTCTCGGTAAAACACACGACTGGAAAGACGGTTCCCACAGACGGCTGGACTTGCTTTTCACCAGTAGTTGACGGTGACGGTCCCTTTTCCTGCACCTAAGATGATGATGGTTTCGATGGGTTCCCACCGGTAACCCGCTCCCCGGCTTGGATATGGGCCGGAGGAGCCCTACTTTGCCCGCAGGCGCTGGCCCTGAGAAACTGGTGCCCTGGCGGTGGCGGTGTCTCTCTGTAACGGTTGGACTGTTGCCTTCAATCGGGACTTGCTTGTTGGGAGACCCAGAGGTGCCCTTCACTAATGGTTTTGGCAAATTCACGGCGACTCCTAGCCTTGCCGGGATCTGAAAGGCCCCTGCCACTGGTGCTGACTGTTCTTCGTATACCGCTCTGGTACCGCCGGGCCACCACCCGTCCGCGGTCCTTTCGGCAACCTCCAAACAGCCACCCCTGCAGACAGTCACCGCCGTCTGCTGACCTTGCTGTCTCTCAGTCCGGGGCACACACCCGGACCAGCTTCAGGCTGTCTTAACTGTCACTTTCCCTTTCTTCAGCGCCTCTCCTTTACCACTTCCTTCTACTTCCTCCTCCTAAACTCTTCTGCCTGGTTCTCCCGCCTCCAGGGCTGTGAACTCCTCGGTGGGCAGAGCCAACCGCCTGGCCCACCCCCCCTGGTGTGGACATCAGCCCCTGGAGGAAGGCAACAAGGATTTTTGGTTAGCCTTGGTGTTCCTAACTGGGGTGTAGGGTGTGGTGGTGTTATGACCTGTGACCCCTGGCTTGCCCAGGGCGTCACACAAGCAATGTCCATCTTTTTAAGATGGACTCAGTTTCGTAGCGTGCTCAATGAGAAGTAATATATACATTTGAACCCAGCCTTAAGGTCTTGGACTTGGTCCGATTGCCTTATAGCACCTATTAAAGAGTGCATATAGGGTCACTGTTAAAGGCCACTTTACACACACAGATAAATCTTTGGCGGATCTTTGGTTGCAGTGAAATCATGGACATATTGTTCCATTTGTACACAGCCACAAACCTGGCACTGATTGTCCACAATTTCACTGCAACCACAGATCTGCTGCAGATTTATCTCTGTGTGTAAAGTGGCCTTAACACTTTAGTATAGCACACAGTACTGTACGTATATATGGATTCTTGTACTGCAGTACTCATTTTTAATAACTGACTTTGGAAATGGAAATGATAAGCATGTAAATCACATGTTCATCTATTTCTACATATATCTTTCTATGTTATAGCTAATAGAATATTTGTATTTTTTACAGAATGATGACCCTGCTCTGGCTTTGTATATCAATGAAGATATTGAAGTACTTATTGATGCCGTATGTTGCTCAGCGGTAATGTCTTTATAGTTTTCTCAAAATTTGTACTAATTAGTATTAAATATGTGTAAAACATATAGCAGGGGACAGATTAGGTTTACAGCATCTAATGTCAGGAGCGAGTTGATGCAGCAGTTACCTCTGTTAAAGAATAACCATCATTTTACATTTCATTTAAAAAAAATCACAACTACACAAGAAAATAAGAAACGTAATTTAGCTTATCAGAAAAATCCACTTCTTTCCCAGCCAGGACTGATCTTTCATTCTCAAGATTCTCAATTCATAAATAAAATCTGTATTCAGTATAGACAGATTGTTACTTTACCATACCGAGAAAGGAGATGACAGTTGGTGTTGATCAGATTCTATGTCACTGGGAGTCTGAAGGTAGAGGGAGGAGCTCTGCATCTATCTCCTCCCTCTTTCCCCTCCACATAGAGTTCTATCAGTAGTGTGACGCCCCATGGCTATGGGGTACTCAATCCTGGGCATGTGTGACACTCAGGGGAGTCGTGGGCGCGGCCGATGCCCGATTCCGTGACCCTGAGGGTCAGTCCGAGTAAAATAAAAGGATAAAAATAAAAGAGAAGGGACAAATAAAAATAAAGAGATTATCGACTACGCCACTTGCGGTGTTCGGCCAGGTTATTGGAGCCGCCGCTGCAGGGTTCTACTGGGGCTGATGGAGTTGTGCAGCTTAGGTGTTGTGGTTCCTCCGCAAGCAAGGCTGAACCCCAGCAGTAGATGATGGGGATTGTAGTGGGGAACAGTCAGTGTGTGTGTACGGAGACGGTAATGAAGCAGTCCACACCAGTATTGAAGTTTTAACTTGCCTTGTTTTACTTGTACGTTTGGACCCACTGGTGCTGGATCTAGGTGTTCCCTCTCCCCTTGTTCTCCATGCTAGCTGTGACCTGGGTTGGCTGTCTTCCATGCACACTTGTTGTTGATGGTCTCCCGTGGCCTAGAGCTACTTGGGGACCCCTCCGTCTCTGTCTTGGTCCTATTGCAGGCAGCCTGGATTATTTCAGGAGTTCAATTCCCGGTCCCCTCTTTGCTGCTTGTGCTTCAGACTTTTTAGGTTGGTGATGGACCCTGGAGATCTTCTCGCCTGGCAGAGTTATCAGCTGACCATAAAGTGTCCCACTGTCCTAGGGTCTGCACCCCGCCTTGTGCTGACTACTGTGAGCCTTGGTTCCAGACTCCACAGGCCTCCAGTGGTTCCTGGAGTCTATCGCTTCCACGGTGCCTGGAGTCCCAGTTCCGAACTCCAAAGTCCCTCACTCCTTTTACAGCACTCCAATAGTTCTTCAGGTCAGTTTTTGTACTTTCCACTACTTCCGACTATTACTCCTCTCCTTCTCTCTCCTTCACTCCTCCTAACAGACTTCTAACAGTCTGCTCTAACAGACTCCTCTAACAGACTGCACACCACTTACTCCCGCTTTTTCCAACTGATCACTGGCCCCTCCCCTTGCTGGGTCTCTCTCTACAGATTGGGTGGCAACTATCCAGTCAGTGCACATCCCTTTTACCTGTTGATAGGCAGTCTCCCAGTTTGGTGATGGGGTTGTGTGTGTGGCCTGAAAGTGCTGGTGTGTTGACTGGCGCGGATATTTTGGGGTTTGGGTTTCCACATACATTTTGTGGCACCTGGTACCGCAGGGGTGCTACATTCCCCCTTGGTTAACTCCAGCACGTCCGCGGGCTGCAAAAATAACAAGGTAGAATTTTTCATTTAAAGTTTTGTAAACATTCAATATCAACATCAACATCCCATGCAGGGGAGGTATTACCCCCATCACCCACCACCCAAAGGTCCTGGTCCCAAAACCCTCTAGGAGGAAGGTCACCGGTCTCCATGGTGACCAGGTCTCATCCTACTCTACCGCAGACCTTTCCTCCAATCTGCCTCTCCTTGGTGGCGGTGTCCATTAGGGTTCTTTGGTGAGGTAGTACTCTGATTTTGGCACAATTGTGCAACTGTATACAAGTAAAGTTTGTGTCACACCAGTCCTGTGACTGCCGGTGCATTTTTATCAAAACCTGTAAACTGAAATAACGACCCAAAAGTTCATACAGTAAAGTCTCTGTGGGATCAACAATTTTATCAAATAACATTCAATAACCATTTACATTAGGACAATTTTTCAGCTCTGTTAAATTACAACTGACTCTCTTATATCCATTCTCCATACCTGGATGGGGGCTGACCTATGTTGCTGCGACTAGATCTACGTACTTCAGGTGTCTCTCTAGTGTCTGTACTCTGTGTACATGTAAGTGTCATGGGTACACTGGGTAATTGTCTGTGCGTTCTAAAGGGCACGTTACACGCTACGATATATCTAACGATATGTCGTCGGGGTCACGTCGATAGTGACGCACATCCGGCATTGTTTGACATATCGTAGCGTGTGACAGCTACGAGCGACTGTGATGGACCAGAAATACTTACCTTATCGTTGCTCGTTGACAAGTCGCTCATTTTCAAAATATTGTTCAATTTCCTGGAAGCAGGTTGTTTGTCGCTCCTGAGGCAGCATACATCGCTCCTTGTGACACCCTGGGAGCGACGAACACAGCTTACGTGCATCCCACCGGCAATGTGGAAGGAAGGAGGTGGGCGGGATGTTACGTCCCGCTCATCTCCGCCCCTTTACTTCTATTGGACGTCTGCCGTGTGACGTCGCTGTGACGCCGCACAAACCGCCCCCGTAGAAAGGAGGTGGTTGGCCGGCCAGAGCGACATTGCATGGCAGGTAAGTACATGTGATGGGGGTAAGCGATGTTGTGCGGCACGGGCAGTGATTTGTCCGTGCCACACAAACGATGGGGGCGGGTGCGATCGCACATGCAATCGCTGGAGAAATCGACGCGTGTAAAGCAGCCTCTAGACTTACCATAGGATTGGCAGATTCACCATTTGCAGTTTCCTCTAGAACATTTTCATCTTGTCTTCCTAGTGTTTCTGCAGGTTGTGGAAAAGTGATTACTGGTACTACTATGGCTCCATTATATTGAGGCCAGTCTTCTGGAAAGTCTCCGAGTACAGTATGAATCATTTTCTTTTGTACAGGTGGTTGAGGCTAACAAGGGATCTTTTCCTTGGACTTCAATTGTTCTGGACATTTCTTTAGGAGATCACTTGAGACTGTCGCTGTTGTCCTTCCTTTGTCTTTGCTGATCATCCAAGTTTTCTTGTTATCCAAATTGGAAGATAGCACAGTATAAGGTTCAGCTTTCCATTGATCATGGGTTCTTCTTTTTCTTTTTAAGACAATTTCTCCAGGGGTTAAGGATGCTGCTGGAGCATTTTTGTTGCACTCTCTCTCTTGTTTTTTCCTGCTTTGGTTCATACTTCTTTCTACACACTCTTGTACTTTTCTGTATTGTTCTTGACGAGTAAAGTCCCAATCAGCATCTGGTGAATTGGTTTCTGGAGTCTCAATTCCCATTTCAAGATCAATTGGTAATTTTCCTGGTCTCGCTCTCATGAGGTACTTTGGAGTACAATTTGTCGTACTTACGGGGATATTGTTGTAGATGTCCAGTAGATGAAGTAGTTTTTCTGGCCACTGATTCCTCTATTCCAATGGTCATGAATTTAGCAGCTCAATCCCATTTGATTCATCCTTTCACACATGCCGTTGGTTTGTGGATGATAAGGTGTGGTACAAATTTTCTTACAACCATACAAGATTTCAGCTTCAAAGGCAGTTCCTTGATCTGTCAATACTTGTTCAGGATAACCCTGTGGTCTACAAAAGTAGGCTTGAAATGTTTTTACAGCTGTCTGCGCTGTCATGTTCTTTATTGGGACTACCACGAGAAATCTTAAGTTTTGATCCACCATGGTCAAAGCATAGGTATAGCCACTCCTGCTGTGTGTCAATTTGAGATGGTCTAGGGCTACAAGTTCCATTGGCTGCTGGTGATGATGGCTTGCAGCGGTGCCTTTTGACTACCACGGTCTCTTCTTCTTAGACTGCAAGGACCACAATTTTTGCACTAGTTTTCAATGGTTTTTCTCATGCCAACCCAATAGAATCTCTCACGCAGTAGTACTTCAAGCTTTTTCCATCCCAGGTGTCCTGTTCTGTTATGGTATGCCTCTAATACCAATTGGGACATCTCTCTTCGGCACTACTATCTGCTGCTCCAATTCTTGAGTCTTTGGGTTGATGAAGCGCCTACACAGCTTATCTTGTTAGATGAACAGCCGGCCTCTCTCTTTCCACAAGTGTTGTACTTCTGGGTATGCATCTGGTCCTGGATGAGAATCTGGTTGTGTTATTGGTTTCTTAGCCAATGCAACAGCCAGATCGCTGTCCTGGTTTTCCTTCCAATGATGGTGTGGCAAGGGGTGCAAAACCTTCTCTGACCGTCGATGATAGACTTGCTGACACTGAGATTCTCTCAGGTGATGGAAGGCTGGCAGCTCAATTTCCTCAAGATCATCTTCATCTTCTCCAGCATCCGGCAGGTGAGGCATCCTGGACAGCGCATCCGCATTTTCATTCTTACGACCAGCTCGATACTTGATGTTAAAATCGTAGTTTGCTAGTCGAGCCACCCAGCACTGCTCCAATGCACCCAGCTTTGCAGTATGCAGATGAGTTAGAGGATTGTTGTCCGTGAATACTGAGAACTTTGCAGTTGCTAGGTAGTGCTTGAACTGCTCTGTTACTGCCCAGACTAAGACCTGGAACTCCAGTTTGAATGCGCTGTAGTTATCCAGGTTTCTTTCAGTAGGACGGAGCTTCCTGCTTGTATAGACAATCACACTTTCTTTGCCCTTCTGCACCTGCGACAATATGGCTCCTAATCCCACGTTGCTGGCATCAGTGTACAGCATGAAAGGCAGATCATAGTCAGGATAGGCCAAGATTTCTTCACCTGTCAGGGCCCTCTTCATGTGATTGAAAGAGTTCTCCTCTTCCCCACCCCATTCGAATGGAGGACTGGAGGTCTTGCCCTTGTTCTTCTGGCCTACCAGGAGGTCTTGCATGGGTGCTGCTATTTTCGTGTAACCTGGGATTAATCTCTTGTAGTACCCCCCTAGGCCCAGGAACTGACGTATCTCTTTGACGGTGGTTGGTTTTGGCCAGTTATGGAGAGCAGTTACAATGTCTGGTTCTGGTGCTACAACTTCTGCACTCACCACGTGTCCAAGGTACTGAACCTTGGGCTTCAGCAAGTGACACTTGGATGGCTTCAGCTTCATACCGTACCTCAACAATGACTCGAATACCTCAGCCAGGTACCTCAGGTGCTCTTCCTAGGTTTTATAATACACTATGACGTCATTGAGGTAAAGCAGCACGGTTTCAAAGTTACGGTGCCCTAGGCAGCACTCCGTCAGCCTTTGGAATGTCCCAGGCTCGTTACAGAGTCCAAATGGCACGCTGTTGAATTCCCATAGGCCCATGGGTGTTGCAAATGCGGTCTTCTCACGATCTTCTTCTGCTACGGAGACCTGCCAATACCCACTGGTAAGATCTAGAGTGGAAAAACAGTTAAAAGCTTTCAGTGCAGCGAGGGATTCCTCTACACGTGGTAAAGGCTAAGCATCTTTACGTGTTATCCTGTTTATTTGCCTATAATTCACACATATTCTCATGGTGCCATCCTTTTTCTTAACTAGGACCAGTGCAGCTGCCTAGGGGCTGCAACTCTCTTTGATAACCCCAGCCTCCTTCATGTCTTGTAACATCTCTTTGGCACGCTGATAATGAGCTGGTGGCATAGGTCTATACCTCTCTTTGATGGGGGAATGATTTCCTGGGTGGATTTGATGTGATACCCCTTTTATCCTCACAAAATCTAATGGGTGTTTACTGAAAACTTGTTCATACTCTTGCACCACCCGATATATTCCCTGTTTTTGGTAAGAAGGAGGGGAATCGGTCCCCACATGCAATTCTTGATGCCAGTCCTCCAGCTGTTCAGTTGTACAATTACCTTATGCAGGCTCTGACGGGGTGAATGGTTTTCCTGCCTGGATGGAATTATCACTGACAGTGAATAATTTGGCAATGGTGGCATACCGGGGCAATTTAGCTTCCTCTTCCCCACAATTTAACACTCTGACAGGTACTTTTCCCCTACGTACATGTCGGGGGCGGAGGCCAGCTTCCCCGTCGTGGGGGGCTGCTCGGGGAGATTGCACTCGGATCCGGTGCCTCCTCTCGGTGGCTCAAGCGGGCCGGACCCGGGGCTCGAACAGCACTCCTCGTCCTCGAGTAAAAGGAGGAATTGGGTTTCTTTCAGGATGTGGAGGGTTCGTGACGCCACCCACGGGTTGTCGTGATGGTGGGCACCACCGCTGCTGGTGACGGGGTTCCCGGGAGCGATGGCGGGGAGCAGCTAGGTGTTGACCCTTCCGTGGGAAGGGGCTGATGGTCCCGGGGCCCTATAGGAGGGAGGAGGATTCCGCAGGATGGGTTTTGGCCGGGTGCAGGTTTGCAGTGCAGCGCAGCGCGGTGCCGGATGGCACTGTTGTACTCACGATTAAACCACACAGAGTCACTGGTAAACTAGGAACTGCCGGTGTCCGCAGCCTTCGGTACGGAGGGTGTTTTTGGGATCCCACACATGGTACAACAGACCCATGTTCTTGCCCTGCAGCCAGATGCCTCTTTCTCCTGCCTTGTTCTCCACTCTCTCTCCTCAGTCGGAAACGGGGAGCCCGCTCCCCCTGCAGTGATCCGGGTCTTCCCTTGATGCCGGCGGGCCGCTACCCTGCCCCGGTCACCTCAGGCCCCTTCCTCACACTTCCCTTCCTTACAGCAGCCAGGGGCTATCCTCCCCTGGTCTGCTCTCTTCACTCTCCTCATTCACTCTGCTCTAGCCCCTCCCCCGCTGCTCTGTTTAGCTCTTACACTGGGGGGGTCTGTCCTGCTGCACTGGTGTGGGATCAGGTTACCAAGGAGGAGAATGGCCTGCACTTTGCTGGATTTCTGCAGGCTCTGTGACACCCTGGTTTTGCCAGGGTGTCACATACATCAACCACCCCCCAGGCTGTCAGGATCGTGGACCAGCTCTCTGAGTACACGGGTTCCACCATGGCCTGGTAATCCCACCCTCCAAGGCCCACTGCTGCCCGACACCATATCATCATTTCACTTTTTGGGGGTACCACGATAGGGACTGAGTCTGTCACTCGTACATTGCCAATCTCCCCACCAGATAGGTTTACCTGGTGCTTCTGCAAGAAGGCTCGGATCTCCTTCTGCAGGGCCCTCTGTTGGCCAGCAACGGCAGTTCTGGCAATCTGTATAGCAAAAACAACACTTCTCCCAGACAGTTTTCAATGACATTTGTACCTAAAATCATCTGTGGATTTTTCTCATTGACATCAGTTTAAACCACAATCAATCCTTGACCCTTCAGCTCGACCCTCCTCAATTTTTGGTTATCTCTTTAAACCCTATTTGAGTAACTGGTAGAGATGAGCGAACCGGTCCCGGTTCGGCTCGAGGTCGGTTCGCCGAACGTAGGTCCCGTTCGAGTTCGGCTCGTCGAACGTTCGACGAACCGAACTCGAACTGCATAGGAAACAATGGCAGGCAATCACAAACACAGAAAAACACCTAGAAAACACCCTCAAAGGTGTCCAAAAGGTGACAAACAACTCACAACACATGGGAAAGTGACAAGGACATATACTCATGCGAAAACAAAAGAGCTGGACAAGGAAAAAGAGGAGGACACACAGATATATGAGTATATGCAAGGAAACATCGATTCCATTAATGTGCAACTTGAGCCCTGCTCATTTTAGGCTTCCAATCTGGATAAATTGCCTGAGCTCGCCACGTACGCCTTGGGGATCTTGTCGTGTCCTGCAGCCAGCGTTCTCTCGGAACCTGTCTTCAGTGCTGCTGGGGGTCTGCTGGCAGATAAGCACACGTGTCTGTCCACTGACAATGTGGACATGGCTCTCAGAGGACTTTTCTTCCCCTGGGTCAGCCAGGGGACGGGAAAGGCACGCGTATTTTTGAGAGTGCTTCATGCAAAGCATCTTTTTCATCTTGAAAATTGGGTCAACTGATGCCAGTCAAGTGGGGTGTGTGTGGCCCATTTAGTGGAAACGAGGGAGACTGTGGTTGGAGTCCCCTCGCTGTGTTTCTAAAAGAACCAAGATGAACAAGTCATGGCTCTCAGAGGACTTTTCTTCCCCTGGGTCAGCCAGGGGACGGGAAAGGCACGCGTATTTTTGAGAGTGCTTCATGCAAAGCATCTTTTTCATCTTGAAAATTGGGTCAACTGATGCCAGTCAAGTGGGGTGTGTGTGGCCCATTTAGTGGAAACGAGGGAGACTGTGGTTGGAGTCCCCTCGCTGTGTTTCTAAAAGAACCAAGATGAACAAGTCATGGCTCTCAGAGGACTTTTCTTCCCCTGGGTCA
Source organism: Anomaloglossus baeobatrachus (assembly GCF_048569485.1). NCBI lineage: Eukaryota > Metazoa > Chordata > Amphibia > Anura > Aromobatidae > Anomaloglossus > Anomaloglossus baeobatrachus. The sequence continues at coordinate 163,849,999 of NC_134356.1, forward strand.
GCCAGGGGACGGGAAAGGCACGCGTATTTTTGAGAGTGCTTCATGCAAAGCATCTTTTTCATCTTGAAAATTGGGTCAACTGATGCCAGTCAAGTGGGGTGTGTGTGGCCCATTTAGTGGAAACGAGGGAGACTGTGGTTGGAGTCCCCTCGCTGTGTTTCTAAAAGAACCAAGATGAACAAGTCATGGCTCTCAGAGGACTTTTCTTCCCCTGGGTCAGCCAGGGGACGGGAAAGGCACGCGTATTTTTGAGAGTGCTTCATGCAAAGCATCTTTTTCATCTTGAAAATTGGGTCAACTGATGCCAGTCAAGTGGGGTGTGTGTGGCCCATTTAGTGGAAACGAGGGAGACTGTGGTTGGAGTCCCCTCGCTGTGTTTCTAAAAGAACCAAGATGAACAAGTCATGGCTCTCAGAGGACTTTTCTTCCCCTGGGTCAGCCAGGGGACGGGAAAGGCACGCGCATTTTTGAGAGTGCTTCATGCAAAGCATCTTTTTCTTTTTCAAAAGGGGGCTCAACCGATCCCAGGCAAGTGGGGTGTGTGTGGCCCAGTTAGTGGAAACGAGGGAGACTGTGGTTGGAGTCCCCTCGCTGTGTTTTACATGCTTTTAGAAGGGCATGACATGGCTTGGAGGTTGACTTTCAGCATCTGCAAACTGTTGGCTACCAAAATGCTGCCTTTCCAACACCTGTGGTTATAGACAATGAGGAACATACTGATGAAGATGAGACGCAGATACCCGATTGGGATGACAACTTAAATATTCGGTCAGGGCAAGAAGAGGCTCGGTCTGAGGGGGAGGGGAGTGCAAACACAACAATTGATGATGAAGTTCTAGATCCCACCTACTGTCAACCCACAGTCAGACACTCGAGGAGGTCAACAGAGGCGGTGGAGGAGGATGCAACAGACGACGAAGTTACCTTGCGCCTTCCTGGACACAGTCGGAGCACTGGTAGCACGTCTACAACTGCATCCTCAGCCACCACTCTGCCTCTGAGCATTATTCGGGGTGGATCAACAGGTCGCATGGCCTCTAAGCCTTGCCTAGCCTGGTCCTTTTTTGACATAGAAAAAGATCGCCCAAATTATGTGATCTGTAAAATTTGTCATGGTTCTCTTAGTAGAGGTCAAAACCTCAGCAGTTTGACAACTTCTTCCATGAATCGTCACATGAATAAATATCATATGGCCTGGTGGGAAGCTCACCGTGCTGCAATGCGGCCTAGCGGAGCGAACCATCCACCGCCTGCCCCTTCCAGTGCATCCGCGCGCTCGTCATCTTCTAGGACTGTGGGGACAGCTGTCACACCTGTTTTTCCACCCACAACTTCCACCACTGTAACCGCAACAGGCAGTTTGCTTGGTAGGTCGTCAGTTGGTTTGGAAGCGGAAACAAGTGAGTGTGTACAGCTCTCTCAAACATCGATAGCACCAACGTTGGATGAAGGCAACATCATGTCTACGCCTGCACTTTCCTCACAAACCTGCATTTTTCCAGGGACACCCTACTCAACACCGTCTACACACAGCAGCCAGATCTCTGTCCCTCAGATGTGGTCAAATAAAAGGCCACTTCCTGCGACCCATGACAAAGTTAAGAGGTTGACTCTATCCCTCTGTAAGCTGTTGGCTACCGAAATGCTGCCTTTCCGCCTAGTGGACACACAGGATTTTAGAGACCTTATGTCTGTTGCTGTGCCCCAGTACCAGATGCCCAATCACCACTGCTTCTCCTTGGAGAAGCGTGCCCGCGCTACACCAGCATGTCGCACACAACATCACCACTTCCTTGAGAAACTCTGTGTGCGACAGGGTGCATTTCAACACAGATACTTGGACCAGTAAGCATAGACAGGGTCATTACATGTCACTGACTGGGCACTGGCAAACTATGGTGAGAGATGGAGAAGGGTCTGCTGTACAAGTCTTGCCGTCCCCACGAGTTGTTTCAATCCTTCTTCTGTATGTAGAAGTTAATACACTGCTTCTGCCTCTTCAACCTCGTGTGGGTCCTCCACCTTGGCGCAAACCCTGTGTGGTCAGGCCACCCTTCCTTGTAACTGCGCACAAGGACTACCACACACCTCCTTACTATGCTGGCAGCAGAGCTCAATGCCATCAGGCGGTCAAAGTTTTACTTTGAAATGTATGGGAAATGTGAGTCACACCGCTGAGAAGTTGTGGACGGTTAGCTCTGGATACCGAGTTTCATCAATGGTTGTCTCCACTCAACCAGCAGCCAGGGAAGGCTGGGTGCGACAATGATGCAAACATGGGTGCGGCCCTTCGCTGTGACAATGTGACACACATGCCTTGTGTGGTTCACGTGTTGAACCTGGTTGTCCAGCAATTTTTAAAGCACTATCCTGGCCCACATGGCCTTCTGCAGAGAGCACGGTGTAACGCCTTCCTTGATCCACACACTCAGATGGGCTGTTAATGATAGGCTAGAGGGAAGTGTGGCGCCCCTGACCTGGTCAGGCACCACTGAGTACTGCACCCATGCTGGGGACAGTACAATACAGGTAATCCAGAAGGCTGACAGGGGTGTGGTACACAGGCGCATAGTAATCAGCTCTCACACATGTACCCATGAGAGGACCCCTGGGGATCCCAGGAGGGGGTGAAGCATGAGCATGGCCTCCATCTCCTCTCAAGGGGTGTGGTAAGAGAGTCTGGTTGCTAGGTGGCGTAGGCAAGAACAGGAGAGGAGGGGCAGTGAGTCAGTTAGAGCAGAGAACTCCAGAGGGCTCAGTGAGGAGCAGACCTGTGGGGCTGTTGCTGTCTAACAGCGCCCGCGCAGTGGCTACTGACGGGGGAGAACGGTCAACTAGGAGTGCTACCTGAAAGCCAGCTTCAGCTAGAGAGAAAGCACGGAGTGGGAAGTAAGAAGACTGCTAGAGAGCACCAGGCCCAACCGGGCGGCAGATCCCGAAGCGAAGATAGATCCAGCTTTCTTCTGCTAAACCTGCCGGTGTGGGGCTCTCAAAGCCCACACCACAACACCACAAAAGCCGCAGCCACGTAACCGCAGTGAGGGCCCATAGGTCACAGGAGGCAAGCAGCTGGAGTGGCCTGGTCCGGGGAACAAGCACACGGCAAACGAAGGGGAGTGAGGCTTCAGCAACTTCCCTGGGTGACCCCCATAGGGACTCAAAGTCGGGGTCACCCCAAACCACCAAGGGCTAAGGAAGGCGAGTTGGTAGTCACCCTCATAAAGTCAGCCTGAAGGATACCTGGTTCCCACCTGGTTCATCTCAGCTACGCCCGGGCTACTCACCCTGCCATCAAATGTGAGTAAAGCCCTTGAAAGACAGTTCTGCCTGTGTGAGTCATTCTGCGACTTGTAGTACTACGCATCTACACCGGGCCCTGGGGCTTGCCTCACTCTCAGGAGGCTATTCCAACTAACTGCACACACACCATCAGCCCCAGGCGACCCTCAACCTGCAGTGGCGGTCCCTACTGGCCGCAATACTGAGAGTGGCGTCACGACAAGAAGAAGATCTCCTACCTGTGACCAGATCCAGCTACGTGGAGTCCCTGAAGGTAATGCACCGACACAACACCTGTGGGGCTTCACATCTGGCGTCACGAACAGGATAAGGACTAGACCTGTTCAGACAGGTGACCATGTGCCTGGGCGGTCCGCTTGAAAAATTGGAAGCGCCGCCATATTGCCACCATGAAAAGCACGCTGAAAAACAACAGCAGCCCGCGCTGGAAGAAGTTACCGCCCACGAAGAGGTGTGGCTACCCAGAGATCCTCTGCAGAGTTCTGACCTCGCTTGTGAAGAGAGTGGAAGCGTCCAGAGATGGCGGGAAGGAAAGAGAGCCACAAGCCTGCTGCTGGGAGAGGAGCTGCTGAAAGAGGCAGAGCAGAAATTGAGCAGCTTGCTATCAGAGGCAACGGCGAGTCCACAGCTGGAGAGTCGTGCAGAAGAGGGCGCAGAAGAAATGGCGTCTGACCGCAGAAATCCAGAACCGGGCTCCGCTGCCTGGTGGTATCGGGAGCTGGCCCAGTTCTGCGACCGACTGGAGAACCGGGTTGTGGAGCAGATCCGGGAAGAACGAATGGAAATGCTGGAGATGACCGCGGCGGTTCGGGCCTATGAAAGGAGAGCCGCGCGCCGAGTGCCAGACAGGACGGCGATGACGCAGACCCCGATGCTGCCACCGGTGGGTGAGTCGAGTGATGCCCCGGCCAGCGCAAGTGCCCCGACCCCTGCTGCCACGCCCGCGGTCCCCGAAGAGGCGTCCGGTGCGGCGACGCTGAAGCAGGCCGCAGCCACGCCAGGTGCGGCCTTCCAAGCCCCAGCGGCCGCAGCGATGCCCTGCTCGGCCCACCAAGACCCGGTCCCTGCAGCAACGCCCAGTCCGGCCCGCAAAGAACCGGCTGCCACCGCGACCCTCATCCGCGTCGCAGGCGTAACGCTGACCCAGGCCGCCGCCCTGCTAGGCCCGGCCCGCCGAGACCCCACCGCCGCAGCAACGCTCGTCCGCGCCGCAAGTGAGGTGCTGAACCAGGCCGCAGCCACGCCAGGCGCGGCCCGCCAAGCCCAGACTGCTGCAGCGACGTCCAGCCCAGCCTGCACAGAGCCCCCTGCAACAGCGACACAGATCCAGGCCGCCGCCATGCCAGGCCCGGCCCGCCAAGACCAGGCCGCCGCCAGCCAGGGCGCGGCCCGCCAAGACCAGGCCGCCGCCATGCCAGGCGCGGCCCGCCAAGACCAGGCCGCCGCCATCCAGGGCGCGGCCCGCCAAGACCAGGCCGCCGCCATGCCAGGCGCGGCCCGCCAAGAAGAGATTACCTCATCGTTTACCCCGGCCTGCAAGGCCAGAGCAGACACCGCTCCCCAGTCCAGAGAGGTCCCTGCTAGGAAGACCCTGATAGGAGAGGACCCCGAATACTGGAAGCTGAAGGCTGACCTAGAGGCCCAGTTCCCACAAGAGATGGTGGATCGGTATCTGCTCCCTCCGCATACCCCCAAGGAGATTCAGGCAACCCCTGCAGCCGCGCCAGAGAGTCCACCGCCCAGACCAGCTGAAGAAAGCCCATCCCCAGCACTGCCACAACCAGAGTGCAGCGAAGAACTAAGGGGGAGAGGAGGCCAGGAAGCTGAGGAGCTGACTCCGGAGCCACCAGCAGTGGATCTATACTCAGAGCCGGAGATGTTGCCCTATTCCCGTTGGGATGAGGAAGACCTGACACCGTCCGCTGACGAAGATCTGCCTAAAAGTCTCACCTGGGAGTTTGCAAGCTGTACCACGCAGAGTTCAGGCCGCAGGACAAGGCGTCGCAACAAAACAACGCTGTCCCTTGCACCACAATCTCCAGAGCAGAGGGAAGTTGCAGCCAGAGACCTACAGGAGAAAAGGTTACTGAGAAGGTCCAGAGCCCAGGCTAGAGGACCCCTTTGCAGAGGAGTAGTGGAAGATTTCAACTTGAAAAGCGGATACGGCTTTATTGTAGCCCCTGGTATCAAAGAAGGGATATTTGTCAACAGAAGAGATGTGAGCGCTCATCTGCCTAGAGGACACCCTGGCAGAAATCTAAAGATGGGAGATTCAGTCCAGTTTACTACGCATCAAGGTGAAAGAGGACTGTACGCGCTTGACGTAGCACTATGTACCAGCAAACCTTACAGCCACCCCATGCTACAAGAAAGAAAAGACAGAGATAAAGACACAGATGAAGATCAAGAGAGAAAAGACAAGGAACCTACAGATGAAACTACCTCAGACGACGACAGAGAGCAAGAAACCAGCAGGTGCCACCGCCATACAGGCTCAAGCCCTGGTAAAGAGGAGTAGAGTAAAGTAAAGTAAAGAAAGAAGTACAGAAGTTAAAGTTTTGAAAAGTTTTGTTTTGCAACGTTCTCAAGTTCAAGTAATGTGCCCACAAAAACTATTGTGAGAAATAAACCTTAAGGCTATGAACTGGCTATAGCCACAAACTCTCGCAGTGTAAATAGTTACACCAAAAGGGCACCACCACCACCAGAGTCAGCCTGTTTAGGGGCTTGGCTCGTCTGCAACCAGGAGGAGTCCGTCCGTATATAGGGCCTTGGCTCGCCTGCGACCAGAGAGCATGCCTGTTTATGGGGCCTGGCTCTCCACCACAAAGAGGGTACCTGGTCAGCACCAACTGTGGAGGCCGCCTCTGCATCCTGCCAGAAGAGGCTGAAGGCGCGGATCCACCAGGCCAGGTATACCCTGAAACCACCAGCCCATGTAAGCCGCCTCTACATCCTGCCAGAAGTGGCTGAAGCCGCAGCCAACGTGAGAGGGTTTTGGGTGGGTTAACGGACTTGTGGGTGGAGGGTGGTGATGTATGGTACCTGGTGCTTTTAAAATGTTTTACATGTTTTAATGTTTTATGCATTTTAAAATGTTGTCTTGCAGCCCGAGGACGTGCTGGTGATAACTAAGGGGGAATGTGGCGCCCCTGACCTGGTCAGGCACCACTGAGTACTGCACCCATGCTGGGGACAGTACAATACAGGTAATCCAGAAGGCTGACAGGGGTGTGGTACACAGGCGCATAGTAATCAGCTCTCACATATGTACCCATGAGAGGACCCCTGGGGATCCCAGGAGGGGGTGAAGCATGAGCATGGCCTCCATCTCCTCTCAAGGGGTGTGGTAAGAGAGTCTGGTTGCTAGGTGGCGTAGGCAAGAACAGGAGAGGAGGGGCAGTGAGTCAGTTAGAGCAGAGAACTCCAGAGGGCTCAGTGAGGAGCAGACCTGTGGGGCTGTTGCTGTCTAACAGCGCCCGCGCAGTGGCTACTGACGGGGGAGAACGGTCAACTAGGAGTGCTACCTGAAAGCCAGCTTCAGCTAGAGAGAAAGCACGGAGTGGGAAGTAAGGAGACTGCTAGAGAGCACCAGGCCCAACCGGGCGGCAGATCCCGAAGCGAAGATAGATCCAGCTTTCTTCTGCTAAACCTGCCGGTGTGGGGCTCTCAAAGCCCACACCACAACACCACAAAAGCCGCAGCCACGTAACCGCAGTGAGGGCCCATAGGTCACAGGAGGCAAGCAGCTGGAGTGGCCTGGTCCGGGGAACAAGCACACGGCAAACGAAGGGGAGTGAGGCTTCAGCAACTTCCCTGGGTGACCCCCATAGGGACTCAAAGTCGGGGTCACCCCAAACCACCAAGGGCTAAGGAAGGCGAGTTGGTAGTCACCCTCATAAAGTCAGCCTGAAGGATACCTGGTTCCCACCTGGTTCATCTCAGCTACGCCCGGGCTACTCACCCTGCCATCAAATGTGAGTAAAGCCCTTGAAAGACAGTTCTGCCTGTGTGAGTCATTCTGCGACTTGTAGTACTACGCATCTACACCGGGCCCTGGGGCTTGCCTCACTCTCAGGAGGCTATTCCAACTAACTGCACACACACCATCAGCCCCAGGCGACCCTCAACCTGCAGTGGCGGTCCCTACTGGCCGCAATACTGAGAGTGGCGTCACGACAAGAAGAAGATCTCCTACCTGTGACCAGATCCAGCTACGTGGAGTCCCTGAAGGTAATGCACCGACACAACACCTGTGGGGCTTCACAGAAGCCACTCACCAAGCAGGACCCCTAGAACCCTGAAACCCTTTAACCCCTATACAGGGATTAGGAATTGCACAGGGCCCAAGGTGATTAATACCTGTGGAAGGCTGCAGTTCCAGAGAATAGTAGTCAGACAGGGTCAAAACATTAATTGAGGAACAGGAACAGAATGGGACGGCCAGGACTTAATCAGAAAACAAGCAGAGGTGAAATGCGGATCGGCCAACAAGGTACATAAACAGCAAGCAGGAAAAGTAGTCAGGTAACAAGCACACAAAATCATAAAACTGAACTGGGGGTAAAATTAACCAGAGGTTCATAGCTATGTCTGGCAGTGGTCTGCAGACAGGATGTGCATAAAAAAGGGTGTGGTGTCTTCCCATTGGTTGTAGCTGAATGATGGTATTTCATCTGTGAGATACCCACCAGCTACATTCAGCCAGAGATTCTGCATCTGTCAAGGTAATGCAGCCCAGTGGGTGAGCATAACCTGCGTCCACCTGCGCCGCTGGCATCGACTCCTCTCCCATCATCAGCACTATTCATGAAAGGAACACGTTGTCACCTGGCGACCGGAGTACAAATTGACGGAGCGGACTCCGTTGGTGACTTAATAGCCGTGTGCGGCAATGATGCAAACCTGGCTGCGGGCCATCGTCAGGGCAATGTGACACACGTGCCTTGTATGGCTCACGTGTTGAATTTAATTCTCCAGCGATTTTTAAAACACCATCACGGCCTACATGGCCTTGTGCAGCGTGCACGCTCGCTATGTGCTCACTTCCATCGTGCGCACACAGCAGCTCAACAACTTTTGTCGCTACAGAAGTCTTTAGGTCTGGTGGTTAAACGCCTGAAATGCGATGTGCCCACACGCAGGAATTTGAATCTGCACATGTTGCAGCGTTTGTGGCAGCACCGCCGAACCCTGCTGCAATACATTATGACATATAGCCTGGGATAACTTGATCCAGAGGTGGTGCAGATCACGCTGCTGGAGTGGTGTCAGATCAAGGACCTATGCACCCTGCTACACAGTTTTGAAATGTCGACGAAGATGTTTAGCACTGGCAATGTCATTCTCAGCGTGACAATTCTGGTCATCTACATGATGGAGCACACTGTAATTATTATTCGGAGTCAGGTGTTGGGACAAGAGGAAGGGGAGGAAGTACAGGAGGAGTCATATGCGGAAGGGATAACAAGATATACGAGGTCCAGATGGTCAGCGGCACCTATGCGGCAGTCATGGTGAGGGAGAGGGATTAACAAGGGCGAATAGTATCAGCAAAAAGTGTTGAGGAAGGTGCAGGAGCCCATGAAGAAATGGAGGACGAACTGGCGATGGGCATGGAAGACTCAGCAGATGAGTGAGAGCTTGCTCACATTTCGGTTGTGCGAGGTTGTGGGGAGAGGGCAGAGGAAGGAGGCACGATTCTCACCTCTCTGCCACCAACACACCAAGGACTTGGTCCTCCTGGATGCACAAGACACATGAGCGGCTTCTTGCTGCACTACCTACAACATGACCCTCGGATTTTACGAATTCAAAGTAATCCAGAATACTGGGTTGCCACACTGTTACATCCCCGGTACAAGACAAAATTTGGCAAAATAATTCCTGCCATAGAAATGGACGCACGTATACAGGAGTATCTGCAGAATGTGGTACGCAATCTTAGATCTACTTTTCCACTAAACACCAGTGCTGCACGGAGTGAATCTCAACGCTTTGTCATGGATAGGAGGAAATGGTCTTTTACTTGTCCACATCTGAGGGACCGAGGGCTGGCTGCTGTGCTGAGATGGCGTTGAGTACGGTGTCCCTGCACAGTTGCACTTTTGGTCATATACCAAAATGAGTTGAAAAAGGACAGATGCTGGTGGAAAGGGGAACAGGTGTGTTAGAAAGGGGAAAAAAGTTTTGGTCCGTGGATTTGGTGGTTAATCAACAGTAACATTTGCTGAAGAAACACCATCTGTTACAGTGGGACTGGCAGATTTGGATAAAGTGGTATATACTATGTTACCGCTATATAACGAAAATTAATAAGAAAAGAAAGAGAAAGGTATATATCCCCATCAGCAGTCAGTGTCCACCGTGCTCCCAGTTGGAAAAGGAGAGGTTGGCAACTGGAAGGTTTGGTGGAGGATACAGAGCTGTGTGGCTATGAAACTAATAGTAGCCTGAACCGAGTTAGACGCCATTTGGATCTGGAGACTGTGAGCCCTGTTAGCGTCACAGGGTCCACATGCCCACCCAGCCCAGGAACTCCCTGTTAACAACACAGGGGCCATTGAGTACGCTGACCGTGTGCGTAGGGGCACACCTGTGGACAGCAGGCGCATCAGCAGCAGCAGGCCTGTTAATGCCACTGGGCTGCACAAGCAGGACTGGTAGGACAGGAGCTGGTCTTAACCGTTCTGCGTTACCAACTGTGGTGGTGGCCTGCATCGACACCCTATCCTTGCCTACCTCTGGCCTAAAGCCGCAATGGGTTCAACACATGGAGGTGTGCTCTTTCGGAGCATAATAGAAGACTGCGCACCTCCTTGTTGGCTCCAGCCCCTTTTATAACCTGGGTCCGCCCCAAACCAGGGTGAACCACAATGCACCTCCTGGAGACAAAAGTAGAGTGACACGTCATGAGTGGCATAACTAGCGTCCTATTTGGAACCGCAACTTCAATGATGACCTCATGGCTGCCATGACCCAAACACCTCACCAGTCATCGTCTGACCATCAATAATGCGGTGACAAGTCATAGGGGTGGCCCTCTGCAAGCCATTTGGGAGGACACCTGATGCCCTGTGGTCTATATGTGCCCCCCCACATCAGGGGCAGGGCCAAAGAGTTCATTACCGGACCTAGTCTCTGATGCAGTAAGTGCCTGAGCATTCTCAGTAGCATGAAATACAGTATCTGAAAAAAGACTATCAGCTTTAGCATGGTGTCTAGGCACAAAACAGGACTTAGACCCGGCACGTAATGCAAGCACCTGTGCAAAGAGGGTTTTCACACTTAGTGTGGGAGCATGCGCTGTATCCCGAAATGAAGACTTAGCGTCAGGAATAGCACAGTCAGGCTGAGCATACTCACTAGGCGAAACACTGTAATTAGGCTGCAGCTGGGGTAAATCGGCACACGCATGCGCACTAGCTGCCTCTACACACTTAGACGTGGAGGGGAAATTGCTCTTGGAGATGCTGTCTATGAACAGAAGGAAAAGCTAAAGGAAGCCTGACTTTCTATCCCTCCGAATTATCAAATGCAGCAATGAATTCCATGAGTTTGCTATAACATTAGCGTAGCAAAATGTGCATGAGGGTGTCATGTAGAGGTGCTAGAAATAGCTTGGCACCAGTGGGGCACTAATGGAATACAACAGCCAGTTCTATGATGCCACTAAATGGCAGTATTTTTTGCTATCATTATAGCTTATTAAAAACAGAGCAGGAGGGTGTCATGCAGAGGTGCTAGAAATAGCTTGGCACCAGTGGGGCACTAATGGAATACAACAGCCAGTTCTATGATGCCACTAAATGGCAGGATTTTTTGCTATCATTATAGCTTATTAAAAACAGAGCAGGAGGGTGTCATGCAGAGGTGCTAGAAATAGCTTGGCACCAGTGGGGCACTAATGGAATACAACAGCCAGTTCTATGATGCCACTAAATGGCAGGATTTTTTGCTATCATTATAGCTTATTAAAAACAGAGCAGGAGGGTGTCATGCAGAGGTGCTAGAAATAGCTTGGCACCAGTGGGGCACTAATGGAATACAACAGCCAGTTCTATGATGCCACTAAATGGCAGTATTTTTTGCTATCATTATAGCTTATTAAAAACAGAGTAGGAGGGTGTCATGCAGAGGTGCTAGAAATAGCTTGGCACCAGTGGGGCACTAATGGAACACAACAGCCAGTTCTATGATGCCACTAAATGGCAGTATTTTTTGCTATCATTATAGCTTATTAAAAACAGAGCAGGAGGGTGTCATGCAGAGGTGCTGCACATAGATTTGCACTAGTGTGACTAGACAAAAGTACAATATCCACGTTTAGGATGCCACTAGGTACACTGACTGTTTGCTAGTATAATGGCTTAGTTAAAAAAAGTTTGAGTGTGCAATGCAGGCAGACGTGCTGCAAATATCTTTACAATAGTGTGAATAGACAAAAGTACAATAGCCACGTTTAGGATGCCACTAGGTACACTGACTGTTTGCTAGTATAATGGCTTAGTTAAAAAGAGTTGGAGTGTGCAATGCAGGCAAACGTGATGCAAATATCTTTGCAATAGTGTGACTAGACAAAAGTACAATAGCCACGTTTAGGATGCCACTAGGTACACTGACTGTTTGCTAGTATAATGGCTTAGTTAAAAAGAGTTGGAGTGTGCAATGCAGGCAGACGTGATGCAAATATCTTTGCACTACTGTGACTAGACAAAAGTACAATAGCCACGTTTAGGATGCCACTAGGTACACTGACTGTTTGCTAGTATAATGGCTTAGTTAAAAAGAGTTGGAGTGTGCATTGCAGGCAGACGTGCTGCAAATATCTTTACAATAGTGTGAATAGACAAAAGTACAATAGCCACGTTTAGGATGCCACTAGGTACACTGACTGTTTGCTAGTATAATGGCTTAGTTAAAAAAAGTTTGAGTGTGCAATGCAGGCAGACGTGCTGCAAATATCTTTACAATAGTGTGAATAGACAAAAGTACAATAGCCACGTTTAGGATGCCACTAGGTACACTGACTGTTTGCTAGTATAATGGCTTAGTTAAAAAAAGTTGGAGTGTGCAATGCAGGCAGACGTGCTGCAAATATCTTTACAATAGTGTGAATAGACAAAAGTACAATAGCCACGTTTAGGATGCCACTAGGTACACTGACTGTTTGCTAGTATAATGGCTTAGTTAAAAAGAGTTGTAGTGTGCAATGCAGGCAGACGTGATGCAAATATCTTTGCAATAGTGTGACTAGACAAAAGTACAATAGCCACGTTTAGGATGCCACTAGGTACACTGACTGTTTGCTAGTATAATGGCTTAGTTAAAAAAAAGTTGGAGTGTGCAATGCAGGCAGACGTGCTGCAAATATCTTTACAATAGTGTGAATAGACAAAAGTACAAAAGCCACGTTTAGGATGCCACTAGGTACACTGACTGTTTGCTAGTATAATGGCTTAGTTAAAAAGAGTTGGAGTGTGCAATGCAGGCAGACGTGATGCAAATATCTTTGCACTACTGTGACTAGACAAAAGTACAATAGCCACGTTTAGGATGCCACTAGGTACACTGACTGTTTGCTAGTATAATGGCTTAGTTAAAAAGAGTTGGAGTGTGCAATGCAGGCAGACGTGATGCAAATATCTTTGCAATAGTGTGACTAGACAAAAGTACAATAGCCACGTTTAGGATGCCACTAGGTACACTGACTGTTTGCTAGTATAATGGCTTAGTTAAAAAGAGTTGGAGTGTGCAATGCAGGCAGACGTGATGCAAATATCTTTGCAATAGTGTGACTAGACAAAAGTACAATAGCCACGTTTAGGATGCCACTAGGTACACTGACTGTTTGCTAGTATAATGGCTTAGTTAAAAAAAGTTGGAGTGTGCAATGCAGGCAGACGTGCTGCAAATATCTTTGCAATAGTGTGACTAGACAAAAGTACAATAGCCACGTTTAGGATGCCACTAGGTACACTGACTGTTTGCTAGTATAATGGCTTAGTTACAAAAAGTTTGAGTGTGCAATGCAGGCAGACGTGCTGCAAATATCTTTACAATAGTGTGAATAGACAAAAGTACAATAGCCACGTTTAGGATGCCACTAGGTACACTGACTGTTTGCTAGTATAATGGCTTAGTTAAAAAGAGTTGGAGTGTGCAATGCAGGCAGACGTGATGCAAATATCTTTGCACTACTGTGACTAGACAAAAGTACAATAGCCACGTTTAGGATGCCACTAGGTACACTGACTGTTTGCTAGTATAATGGCTTAGTTAAAAAGAGTTGGAGTGTGCAATGCAGGCAGACGTGATGCAAATATCTTTGCAATAGTGTGACTAGACAAAAGTACAATAGCCACGTTTAGGATGCCACTAGGTACACTGACTGTTTGCTAGTATAATGGCTTAGTTAAAAAGAGTTGGAGTGTGCAATGCAGGCAGACGTGATGCAAATATCTTTGCACTACTGTGACTAGACAAAAGTACCATAGCCACGTTTAGGATGCCACTAGGTACACTGACTGTTTGCTAGTATAATGGCTTAGTTAAAAAGAGTTGGAGTGTGCAATGCAGGCAGACGTGCTGCAAATATCTTTACAATAGTGTGAATAGACAAAAGTACAATAGCCACGTTTAGGATGCCACTAGGTACACTGACTGTTTGCTAGTATAATGGCTTAGTTAAAAAGAGTTGGAGTGTGCAATGCAGGCATACGTGATGCAAATATCTTTGCAATAGTGTGACTAGACAAAAGTACAATAGCCACGTTTAGGATGCCACTAGGTACACTGACTGTTTGCTAGTATAATGGCTTAGTTAAAAAAAAGTTGGAGTGTGCAATGCAGGCAGACGTGCTGCAAATATCTTTACAATAGTGTGAATAGACAAAAGTACAATAGCCACGTTTAGGATGCCACTAAGTACACTGACTGTTTGCTAGTATAATGGCTTAGTTAAAAAGAGTCGGAGTGTGCAATGCAGGCAGACGTGATGCAAATATCTTTGCACTACTGTGACTACACAAAAGTACAATAGCCACGTTTAGGATGCCACTAGGTACACTGACTGTTTGCTAGTATAATGGCTTAGTTAAAAAGAGTTGGAGTGTGCAATGCAGGCAGACGTGATGCAAATATCTTTGCACTACTGTGACTAGACAAAAGTACAATAGCCATGTTTAGGATGCCACTAGGTACACTGACTGTTTGCTAGTATAATGGCTTAGTTAAAAAGAGTTGGAGTGTGCAATGCAGGCAGACGTGATGCAAATATCTTTGCACTACTGTGACTAGACAAAAGTACAATAGCCACGTTTAGGATGCCACTAGGTACACTGACTGTTTGCTAGTATAATGGCTTAGTTAAAAAGAGTTGGAGTGTGCAATGCAGGCAGACGTGATGCAAATATCTTTGCAATAGTGTGACTAGACAAAAGTACAATAGCCACGTTTAGGATGCCACTAGGTACACTGACTGTTTGCTAGTATAATGGCTTAGTTAAAAAGAGTTGGAGTGTGCAATGCAGGCAGACGTGCTGCAAATATCTTTGCACTACTGTGACTACACAAAAGTCCAATAGCCACGTTTAGGATGCCACTAGGTACACTGACTGTTTGCTAGCATAATGGCTTAGTTAAAAAGAGTTGGAGTGTGCAGAGGACAGGAGGGTACAGTGCCAGGATTGTGGGGCTCTGGGTAGAGGAATGGAAGCCTGCCTTTCTATTCCCTCCTAATGGGGAAATGCAGCGACGAAATCCCTGACCTTGGCTACACAGACGCTGTCTCTGTTTTCAGGACCTGTCACCTATGGCTCTGACCCTACCGGTTTCAGCCCTTAAAAGGACTGATAGAAAGTGCTATCCCTATGCTGTCTAACGCTGTGTATGGAGCGCATACAGCTGTATCGGCGATAGGACTCAGGAGGACGGAGCTGCGACAGTGATGTCTGACACCAAAGACGCAGAAGAGATAATGGCGTCCTGGAGGAAAATGTCCGGTTTTATAATGCAGGGACATGTGACATGGACATCCTATCACACATGCCGTTGCTTCTCTGGCTAAAAGTCCACTTAGCTGTGTGTGTGTCTGGGATTGGCTGACATGCTGGCCCGCCCCACTACACGCGCGCGCTTAGGGAAGGAAGACAAGGAAAAAAAAAAAAAATGGCGATCGCCATTATAGAAACAGCAGTGATCTGAAGGCGCTGTTCACGCACACTATACACTGAAATGTCATAATAGTGTGATTCACAGAGTGACTTACACTATTACAGCGGAAACCAAGCTAGGAATTAGCTGTTTTTTTGCTGCTAGAACCGTTCTCGAACGTTTCTAGAACTATCGAGCTTTTGCAAAAAGCTCGAGTTCTAGTTCGATCTAGAACAGGCCCCAAAATCACTCGAGCCTAGAACTGGAGAACCTCGAACCACGAACCGCGCTCAACTCTAGTAACTGGTAACCCATTCACGGCATAAATGGTGAGACCGGAGGCCGGATGGGTGAGCTCAGCATCAGCCCAGAATCTCTTGTCCAGTACATGCGGGATGGTGGTTACCTGTGAACTGGTGTCCAGTAAGACAGATGTGGGAATGCCATCCAAGGTGATGGACAGGATTGGTCATCCTCCCACATATCTGTCAAGCCATCCCTGTGGGCCTGGTTGTCCTACTCCTGGGGATTGGTCCTTGGCCCCAGGGGTTGTGGGTTTAAAGGACACACTCTGGCAAGATGTCCCGCCTTGCTACTCCAACGACAGATGGGTTGTCCAGACGAATAATAACGGTCACTGTACCTTCCTCGAGTCGATGGGATACTCCTTCCTCGCATCCATGGGACGTCCTCAGGGCAGTTGGCCAGCTGGATCTTGTCTGATGGCTTGAATTCCGGGGAAAGCTGCCTGGCTCTGATGATCTTGGCGACATCCTTTCTGAGTTGTTGCACATGGGAATGCAGATCATCAGAAGCACCGGGTGTTGCAGCCTGTCCATTTGTCTTTGCAAGGGTTAAAGATACAGGCTCCACCCCCGGGGATGGAAGGCTGCCTTGTTGCAATTGAAGGGCAGAGTCTGTAGTTGTTGGGGGCTGTAATTCTTTTATAGCCCGGTCTTTTAAGACAGCAAAGCCCTCATCAGCATGTTCAAGAACCCACTGGCACAGCTGCTTACGGTCCTCAAAAGATTGTAGGCCCTGCAGGAACTGTTCCGTTAACATACGGTTCTCTTCTCTGTCACTGATAGGGTCGACATGTTTTAATCTCCGTAATGCTGCCTGAAGTCTTAAAGTATAGTCTCTTATGTTATCTTGAGGTCTCTGCCTGCAATTATAAAACTCCATTCTCAGCTCTGCCTCTGTGCGGGTTTCAAAAGCAACTTTCAGCTTCTCAAAGATGGTAGTCACGGTCATTGCATACATGTCCAGTACAGTGCAGATTCTCTTTTTAAACCCAACCAAGGCATCTGGTTTACTGTCATACTGGGGCAACCATGCCGCTCCAGGAACATACAGTATGGCAAGGTGTTTGTCATGATCGGTGCCACTGCGCCGGGCGCTGCCGCTCCTGTGCCATCGCTAGGCCCTGCAGTCTTGCCGTCTCCCTGCTGCGCCTCCATCTTTTCTCCCCCTTGGTTAACGTTCACCAACCTTTCTTGCGGGATTGGAGCACTTCGGGAGCTTCTGGGTCAGGCGGCTGCACCTCTTCCGTCCTCAGTGGTGTCATGGGCAGAGCCTTTGGTTTCACGCCTCTTTGCAGTTTGTGGCGCAGTTATTTTCAAAGTCCAAAATGGCGGCACTTTTGCAAATTTTAGTCACAGTTCTAGTTGTAAGGCATGCTTGTCACCCGGTTTTACCGGTCTAGTCAGAATCCTGCCGACTACGCCAAGTTCGGGCTGTGACGCCCCAGAGCTATAGGGTACTCATTCCCGGGCATGTGTGACACTCAGGGGAGTCGTAGTCGCGGCCGATGCCCGGTAAAATAAAAGGGGTAAAAATAAAAGAGAAGGGAAAAATAAAGAGATTGTCGACTACGCCACTTGCGGTGTTCGGACAGGTTATTGGAGCCGCCGCTGCAGGGTTCTACTGGGGCTGATGGAGTTATGTAGCTTAGGTGTTGTGGGCTCTCCGCAAGCAGGGCTGGACTCCAGCAGTAGATGATGTAGGTTGCAGTGAGAACAGTCAGTGTGAGTGTACGGAGACTGTAAGGAAACAGTCCACACCAGTATTGCAGTTTTACCTTTGCCTTGTTTTACTTGTACATTTGGAGCTACTGGTGCTGGATCAAGGTGTTCCCGCTCCCCTTGTTCTCTGTGCCAGCTTTGACCTGGGTTGGCTGTCCTCCATGCACACTTGTTGATGGGTTCCCGTGGCCTAGAGCTACTTGGGGACCCCTACGTCTCTGTCTTGGTCCTATTGCAGGCAGCCTAGACTATTTCAGGGGTTCAATCCCCGGTCCCCTCTTTGCTGCTTGTGCTTCAGACTTTTTAGGTTGGCGATGGACCCTGGGGATCTTCTCGCCTGGCAGAATTAACAGCTGACCATAAAGTGTCCCACTGTCCTATGGTCTGCACCCCGCCTCGTGCTGAGTACTGTGAGCCTTGGTTCCAGACTTCCATAGGTCTCCCGAGGTTCCTGGAGTCTATCGCTTTAACAGATAACACACGGTGCCTGGAGCCCCAGTTCCGTACTCCATAGTCCCTCACTCCTTTTACAGCTCTCCAATGGTTCTTCAGGTCAGTTTCTGTACTTTCCACTACTTCGCTATTTCCAACTACTACTCCTCTCCTCCTCTCTCCTTCACTCCTCCTAACAGACTTCTAACAGTCTGCTCTAACAGACTTCTCTAACAGACTGCACACCACTTCTTCCCGCCTTTTCCAACTGACCACAGACCCCTCCCCTTGCTGGGTCTCTTCCTACAGATTGGGTGGTGACTATCCAGTCAGTGCCCATCCCTTTTACTTGTTGCTAGGCAGTCTCCCAGTTTGGTGTTGGGGTTGTGTGTGGCCTGAAGGTGCTGGTGTGATGACTGGCACGGATATTCCGGGGTTTGGGTTTCCACTTACATTTTGTGGCACCTGGTACCGCATGGGTGCTACAGTAGCAACTGCCATCTCCTTTCTTAGTAATGTAACAATCTGTCTTCATGCAATGCAGATTTTACTTGTGAATCAAAAATTTTGAGAATGAGTGATGGTGGGGATAGAAGCAGATTTTTCTCTGATAAGATGTATTGCAAATTTTCTAATTTTCAGAGTATCATTAATTTATGAAATATAAATTAAAACAGTGCAAAACTGTCATTTCAAGTGACTCTTCATCAGGGGCGTACATAGAAATCATGGGGCCCCATAGCAGAATTTCTAATTGGGGCCCCCCTCCAAAAAAAAATAAATTAATAATAATAAATAAAAATATTCAGCTGGGACACAGAAGAGCATATTTCCCAACTTTACAGCCCTTACCAAGTAATTTTCCTCTTATTGAAGCCCCTAGATTCCCCTTTCATTGCAGCCATAAAATATGATTGCAACAAAAGTGCCCCCCAAACACGGTCAGTATCTTATATCAGTATTTGTATCCAAGTCCAGGAGTGAGTGATAAATACAGAAGTGGTGCCCATGTTTCTATTATACCTTTCCTGTGATTGTTCCACTCCTGGTTTTGGCTACAAATACTGAGGTAAAATACCGACCAAATACTCAACATGTGCACGGGGCTTTAGAAGAGAATATCGGGCCTCAGATAGTCCTCCATATAGTAAAATGAAGAGGCGTTTACTTGTTTCACCAGACAACCTCTGTAAGTGCATATGTGCTACAGTGTAATAATCACAGGAAGGGAGGGGTTAAACATCCAAGTATTTAATCTCTATTGGAAATAAAGACTCTTTACCATATTGATATCAGAGAGAAAAAGTGACCTCCATACACAACACAATCCACTATACCACTATACCAAGACCAATAATACCACATACAAGGGGGAAATACCGCCACACCATGACCAGACAACATATTACCACCACATAGTGACCGAATACAACCACATACAAAGGAAGAAATAGTTCAACACTATGACCAGACCACATAGTGACCGAATAATACCACATGCAAGGGAGAAATACCGCCACACTGTGACTAAACCACATGGTGACCAAATAATACCACATACAAAAGAGAAATACCACCATATTGTGACCACACCACATATTAACACGACATAGTGACCGAATACAACCATATACAAGGCTCAAATACCAACATGCCATGACCAGACCATATACTGACTGAATAATACTACAATAATGATCATGAATAAAAACCACAATATTAATAACACTAATATTACCATCAGTGCCATTATACACAGGAGCTCTGTATATAGTGTCAGTGTACAGGTAATACAGTGATCACCAGTGACATTATACACAGAAGCTCTGTATATAGTGTATGTGTATAGTGTACAGGTAATACAGTGATCACCGGTGACATACCCAGGAATTCTGTATATAGTGTACAGCTAATACAGTGATCACTGGTGACGTTATAGACAGCAGATCTGTATATAGATAATACAGTGATCACCAGTGACATTATACACAGGAGTTCTGTATATAGTGTATAGTGTATAGGGTGTGTACATGTAATACACTGACTTACCAGTGACGTCTCTAGCTGACGTTGTTCACCTTCGCTTTTCCTCTCCATCTAGCGCTGACCGCCATCACTTCCCAGAACATGCCTCTGCAGAAAATAACACATGGTCACCTATACCTGATCACTCCCAGGGCACATTCCACACTGTTTCCCCAATTTCTACATTACATTAGACATTTGTTCCCACCATGGAAGATAGTATCCTAAAAAATAAACTATATTTCATCAGTAATAATGTCCCCTAATTTACCACTACAGTAATTATCTCCACTATTTGCCATCATAAACCAATAATGTATGTTGCTCACTCTGGCCCAACATAGTAATTATGTCCCCCATCCTGGCCCCCTGTATTTAATAGTGTCTCCAACCCTAGCCCCCTTTATTTAATAATGTCTACCTTCCTGGCCTCCTATATTTAATTATGTCTCCCATTGTGGCCTCCTATGTTCCTCCATCCCAGGCCCCAAAACTGTCCCATACTGGTACCCTATGTGCCTCCATCACAGGCCCCTAAACTGCCCCATCCTGGGCTCCTATGTTCCTCCATCCCAAGCCCCAAAACTGTCCCATACTGGTCCCCTATGTGCCTCCATCACAGGCCCCTAAACTGCCCCATCCTGGGCTCTTATATCCACTACTCTGTCCATTCACAGAGGGAAGAACAAAAAGATTCTTCTCACCTCCCTGCGCTCCCCCCCTCCACCCTGTGGCTTCATATCCCGTGTGGGCAAATGGCCAGCTCACCCATCTGAGGCCGCGCAATGACATCAGAGGGCGGCACATAACAGCGATGTTTAAAGATGTGATGTAGGCCCACATACATGCATACACATGCAGACAGGCACACAATGACACATGTATGCAGACATGCACACACGCACACATACGATGATGCACTGACATGCGAACGTATGTAGACACACATACATGCACACACGCTTACATACATAGACAAACAGATATACAAAGACAGACAAATGCATGTAGACAGGCACACAGGCACATGCATACAAATGCACACAGACATGAACACTCATGCAGACAAGCACACACACTTATACATACATAAACACACATGCATGAACACTAGTGATGAGCGAGCATGCTTGTAACTACTCGGTACTCGCACGAGTATCGCTGTACTCGGGCTGCTCGGCGGGGACCGAGTAATCTCGCGATACTCGTGCTGTACTCGTGGTCTTCATCCCTGCATGTTGGCGCTCTTTTGAGAGCCAGCCCTCATGCAGGGATTGGCTGGCAGACCACTGCAATGCCACAGCCCTGTTAGTTGTGGAATTGCAGTGATTGGCCGGCCTGCACAGCGTGACCGAGCCTTTATACCGGCCGGCGCGCTGTGCTCTGCTCACAGCTATCCAGACAGTGAGTGCAGGGAGACTGTCGCTGATTCAGGGAAAGCTTTGCGGCCCTTTATAGCTTTTTCAGTTGCAGGGCTGCAAACAGTGTGACCAAAAGTCCTTCTCAGGACTATTCTAGTTGTATACAGGCAGGCAGGGTATAGCCAGGTCGGAGTACAGTAGCAGAGTCCTTCTCAGGACTATTGTTGCTATATACAGGCAGGGTATAGCCAGGTCTGAATACAGGCTAGTGACCAGAAGAGTCCTTGTCAGGACTATTGTACCAGTATACAGGCAGGCAGGCAGGGTATATATAGCCATTCCTAGTGGTGACCGTATACCAGCCTTCATCATATCTGGGGCTGGTGTACACAGTCTAAAACAGTCCAGATAGTGTCTGACTTGTCTGTAATTGTCGCTCCCCAAAAAAACCTGTTAGGTTCTTATTGCGTCCGTGCTTGGTTTTTAAAACCGCACGTGTGTGCCTGTCGGTGGCAGCGTACAGGTGCACTTGTGTGCAATTTCCACAAACTTTGATATAACGCACAAGTAGTGAATATACACGTCAGCACAGCATTGCAAAATGCGCAAGGGCATTGGCAAGGAACAAGGAAGTGGACGTGATGGTGGTGCAGGCAGAGGCCGAGGTCGTGGGCAAGCTCTAATTTCGCCACAACAAAGGGCCACATCTAGTCGCTCGCACGTCCTGTCCCAAATTCTTGGGGACCGCAGCAGTACACCGCTCTTGAACCAAGACCAGTGTCAACAGGTTGTTAGTTGGATAGCAGATAATGCTTCCAGTCAGATTGGCACCACCACAAACACTCTGTCTTCCACACGGTCAAGTGTCAGTAGCCGTGATACTGCACCGCACATTTCTGAACCTGATCCTCCTTCCTACCACCAGGCTGAGTACACGTCCTCCTCGGACATTAATGATCCCACACTTGGACACTCGGAAGAGCTGTTCACGTTTCCATTCACACATTCTGGCCTCTCGCCAGCTCATATTGAAGTGGGTCATGAGGAGATCGTCTGTACAGATGGCCAAATATTTGAGCAGTCACGTTCTCACGAAGTTGGCAACGTGTCTCAACAAGTGGTGGACGATGATGAGACACAATTGTCAGGAAGTCAGGAGGAGGAGCAGGGTGCGGAAGAGGAAGACGACGTGGTGGATGATCCAGTAACTGACCCAACCTGGCAGGAGGATATGCAGAGCGAGGACAGCAGTGCACAGGGGGAGGGAGGCGTAGCATCACAACAGGCAGTAAGAAGCAGGGTGGTGGCCCCAGGCAGAAGTCAGGCAACCGTTCCCCGGAACAACACGACGACACAAGGTGCCTGTACAAATGTTAGGTCTTCCCGAGTCTGGCAGTTTTTTAAGTTGGATCCAGATGATTCAAAAAAGGCCATTTGCAACACCTGCCGTGCCAGCATCAGCAGGGGTACCAAAACTAGCAGCCTGACCACCACCAGCATGATCAGGCACATGTCAGCCAAGCACCTGACTTTGTGGGAAGTACAACAGAGTCGAGGAGCAGTGCTTGCTGATGTCACTGCTACGTCTTCGCTGGTTGTGCATGCGAGCCAATCCCCTGTCCATGCTGCCTGCGAACAAGCCTCCTCCACTCCTGCACCTGCAGTTGCCTACGCAGAAAGAACACCATCATCAAGCACGTCCTTGTCCCAGCGCAGCGTTCAGTTATCCATTCAGCAAACCTTTGAACGCAGGCGCAAATACACTGCCAACACCCCACATGCCACAGTTCTAAATGCTAACATTTCGCGACTGCTTGCGCTGGAAATGTTGCCTTTTAGGCTGGTGGAGACAGAAGCATTCCGTGACCTGATGGCGGCAGCTGTCCCACGTTACTCGGTCCCCAGCCGCCACTATTTCTCCCGGTGTGCCGTCCCCGCGTTGCATAACCACGTGTCACAAAACATCACATGTGCCCTGAACAACGCTGTTTCACCCAAGGTCCACCTAACCACAGACACGTGGACAAGTGCTTGTGGGCAAGGCCGCTACATCTCGTTGACGGCACACTGGGTTAATATTGTGGAAGCTGGGACCCAGTCTGAGCGAGGGACGGAACACGTCCTTCCCACACCAAGGTTTGCAGGCCCTACCTCAGTCAGTGTTTCACCCACACTCTACAGCTCCGGAATGTCATGCTCTTCAGCCTCCTCCTCCTCCTGCGCATCCTCATCCATTGTACCCTCCACACCAGTCACAAGCTGGGAGCACTGCAGCACTGCCTCGGCGAAGCGGCAACAGGCTGTGCTGAAGCTAATCTGCATAGGTGACAAACCCCACAATGCAGAAGAGCTGTGGACAGCTCTGAAACAGCAGGCAGATCACTGGCTCAAACCTCTGAACCTAAAGCCAGGAAAGGTCATGTGTGACAATGGCCGGAACCTGGTGGCGGCTTTGAGGCGAGGCCAGCTGACACATGTTCCATGCGTGGCCCATGTGCTCAACCTCGTGGTTCAGCGGTTTCTAAAGTCATACCCAGAGCTGTCTGATCTGCTGGTAAAAGTTCGCCGCCTGTCTGCACATTTTCGAAAGTCACCTACTACTTCAGCCGGCCTTGCCGGCTTTCAGCGCAGTTTGCATCTTCCGGCTCACAGACTGGTGTGTGATGTCCCCACGCATTGGAATTCAACTCTGCACATGTTGGTCAGGATATGTGAGCAGAAGAGGGCAGTTGTTGAGTACCTGCATCAACTAAGCCGTCGGGAAATGGTTCAAATTCCACACATAACACCTGAGGAGTGGAGATGGATGTCAGACCTATGTACCATCCTCCAAAACTTTGAGGACTCCACCAAGATGGTGAGTGGTGATGACGCCATTATTAGCGTCACCATACCGCTACTCTGCCTTCTAAAACGGTCTCTGCTGAAAAACAAACATGATGCATTGCAGGCGGAGCGCGATGAGTTGCAGCAAGAAACAGTAGTGGGTGTGGGTGATGATAACACACAGCCCAGCCTCGTCTCATCACAACGTGCAGTGGAGGACTATGACGAGGAGGAGGATGAAGACATGGAGCAACTCTCCGGCCAAATTGAGGATATGACATGCACACCAGTCATATCCTCGGTTCAGCGTGGCTGGCCAGAGGACAGGGTAGATGAGGAGGAGGAGGAGGAGGAGGAGGAGGACAGCATGTTCAGTCATCTTGTTGGTCAGGCTACTGAAGTCCTGGCTGTTAAGAGTCTGGCGCACATGGCTGACTTTATGGTAAGCTGCCTGTCTCGTGACCCTCGCGTTAAGAACATCTTGGCCGACAATCATTACTGGTTGGTAACACTGTTAGACCCACGCTAGGAGAACTTTTTGTCTCTTATTCCCGTGGAGGAGAGGTCAACCAAAATGCAGCAGTTCCGGAAGGCCATAGTCACGGAAGTAGGCAAAGCATTCCCCTCACAAAACGCTAGCGGCATAGGTCAGGAATCAGTGGACAACCGAGGCGTACAGCCGAGAGAGGCACAAGTCCAATCCGCCAGAGGTAGGGGAACAGTCTTTAAGATGTGGGACAGTTTTCTCAGCCCCTCACGTACCACAGCCCCTGAGGTGCGGGGTAGTGCCACAAGAAATCCTAAGTTTGCCCAGATGCTGAAGGAGTACCTTGCAGATCGAACAACTGTACTCCGACATTCCTCTGTGCCTTACAATTATTGGGTATCCAAGCTGGACACGTGGCATGAATTGGCTCTCTACGCCTTGGAAGTCCTGGCCTGCCCTGCCGCTAGCGTTTTGTCAGAGCGTGTTTTTAGTGCCGCAGGTGGAATCATTACAGATAAACGCACCCGCCTGTCAACTGAAAATGCTGACAGGCTGACTCTGATCAAGATGAACAAGGGTTGGATTGGGCCAGACTTCACCACACCACCAGCAAATGAGAGCGGAATTTAAAGTTTGCCATGTACCTCCACTCACCCATGGGTACACACTTCTGGACTTTGGATAATCACTGGACTGCTCCTCCTTCTCCTCATGCGCCACCATGATGACCGTTACAAATTGCAATACTTAGGCCTTTGTTTCAGGTATACCCCCAGTGGTAAATTTTTTCGCCCATTCTTTGCAGAATGGACATTACAACGACAGGAGACCCGCTCCGTTGCAATGGGAACAATGTTTTGAGGCCCTCATGCACGTCTCTACCCAGGGACAACGTGGAGCCTCCCAATTTTTGGCTGCCCTGCCTAAGGGCTATACTATAATACACCCACTTCCTGACAATGGACACTTAATGTTTTGAGGCCCTCATGCACGTCTCTACCCAGGGACAACGTGGAGCCTCCCAATTTTTGGCTGCCCTGCCTAAGGGCTATACTATAATACACCCACTTCCTGACAATGGACACTTAATGTTTTGAGGCCCTCATGCACGTCTCTACCCAGGGACAACGTGGAGCCTCCCAATTTTTGGCTGCCCTGCCTAAGGGCTATACTATAATACACCCACTTCCTGACAATGGACACTTAATGTTTTGAGGCCCTCATGCACGTCTCTACCCAGGGACAACGTGGAGCCTCCAAATTTTTGGCTGCCCTGCCTAAGGGCTATACTATAATACACCCACTTCCTGACAATGGACACTTAATGTTTTGAGGCCCTCATGCACGTCTCTACCCAGGGACAACGTGGAGCCTCCCAATTTTTGGCTGCCCTGCCTAAGGGCTATACTATAATACACCCACTTCCTGACAATGGACACTTAATGTTTTGAGGCCCTCATGCACGTCTCTACCCAGGGACAACGTGGAGCCTCCCAATTTTTGGCTGCCCTGCCTAAGGGCTATACTATAATACACCCACTTCCTGACAATGGACACTTAATGTTTTGAGGCCCTCATGCACGTCTCTACCCAGGGACAACGTGGAGCCTCCCAATTTTTGGCTGCCCTGCCTAAGGGCTATACTATAATACACCCACTTCCTGACAATGGACACTTAATGTTTTGAGGCCCTCATGCACGTCTCTACCCAGGGACAACGTGGAGCCTCCCAATTTTTGGCTGCCCTGCCTAAGGGCTATACTACAATAGACCCACTTCCTTCCAATGGGCACTTCAGGTTTACAGGCCCTCATGCACGTCTCTATCCAGGGACAACGTGGAGCCTCCCAATTTTTGGCTGCCCTGCCTAAGGGCTATACTACAATAGACCCACTTCCTTCCAATGGGCACTTCAGGTTTACAGGCCCTCATGCACGTCTCTATCCAGGGACAACGTGGAGCCTCCCAATTTTTGGCTGCCCTGCCAAAGGGCTATACTACAATAGACCCACTTCCTTCCAATGGGCACTTCAGGTTTACAGGCCCTCATGCACGTCTGTATGCAGGGGCATTGGTGAACCTCACAATTTTGGACTGCCCTGGCAAAGGAAAATACTACAAAGACTCACTTCCTCAAAATGGGCACATTAGACTCAAGAGGCCTTCATGTACGTCTCTTCTCAGGGACATCGGAGTGCCACACAATGTTTTCACGTAAAATCTTTCATGTATTAATCTCAAAAAGTAACATACACCAGCTCTATCTCACTATTGGGTATGTGCCCTTAACATTTCCGCCATGAAAAATCATTTTGGGGTCATTTTGGAAGGTTTTCTGGTGAGTCCGTAAAAATGGCGTAAAACGCGGACAAAATTGTTCACAGCTGTGACTTTTCAGTGATAAATGCTTCAAGGGGTCTTCCCCATGCTGTTGCCATGTCATTTGAGCACTCTTCTGAGACTTTTGTGACATTTTTAGGGTTTCTCCATGCTGCCGGGGGGTCATTTCACAAAAATACTCGGGTCTCCCATAGGATAACATTGGGCTCGTTGCTCGGGCCGAGTACACGAGTATCTTGGGAGGCTCGGCCCGAGCTTCGAGCACCCGAGCTTTTTAGTACTCGCTCATCACTAATGAACACATAAAGACATGCACATAGACACCCATATGCAGACACAGAAATGCGCACATACACACATATACGCTTATATACGTAGACACACAAATAAATGTACAGACATGCTGTCACACAAATAAACAGGCACACGTACACATAAGCAGGCACACAGATATGCGCACATGCAGAAAAATTTACATACATGCAGACAGGTGCACGTAGACACACATGCACGTATTCACATAGACACGCACATGAACGCAGACATACACCCATACATAATCATACAAACAGACACACGCACAGACATGCACAAGAACGCAGCCAGTCACTAGCATGCACAAGGATACAGATAAACATATGTAGACATGCAGAAGGGCAAACACATGCAAAGACACAAACACATATGTAGACACAGGCACAAGCCTGCACACACTGTATGTGGTGTGTCTATGTGGAGTGTATGCAGCGTATATGTATGTTGACACACAAACGTAGGCACATACATGCACACAGAATACAGACAGGCACATGTACAGACAAGCACAAATACATAAACACAAAGGCATACACATACACACATGTACACAGATGCATACTTATTCATATAATAAATATATATATACATATATATAAATGCACACACATATGCACACACATATACTGTATATATATATATATATATATATACACACACACACACATATTGATATTATACACACACACCTACACTCAAATACAATATACTGTGTATATATATACACAGTATATTGTATTTGAGTGTAGGTGTGTGTGTATAATATCAATATGTGTGTGTGTGTATATATATATATATATATATATATATATATACAGTATATGTGTGTGCATATGTGTGTGCATTTATATATATTTATATATATAAAAAAGCAGGGATGGTTGACCTTAGGGAGATCAACATCCGCCACTGCGGAGACACCATCGCGTGTTTCTCAACGCAGTGATTCTAGAGCAATGCCCCCTGGGAAATATTCAAAGCAAGAAGGCCTGCAGAGACACCATCACATGTTTCTCAACGATGGCAGGAAACTAGCCAGGTCTTTCACCGGGAAGGAACAACCACGGGAAGGGCAGTCTCCAGTCAAGGAGACCACCTATGCCAAACATGGTATCAATCCACAGACAGCCGTTTCAGGGTATTTGCCCCTCATCAGTGTGAAGTAGGAATCTGGCTAGCGGGAGCATTGCCTAGTAAAAGACTATGTGAGCAAGGATGGTTGACCTTAGGGAGATCAACATCCACCACTGCGGAGACACCATCACGTGTTTCTCAACGCAGTGATTCTAGAGCAATGCTCCCTGGGAGATATTCAAAGCAAGAAGGCCTGCAGAGACACCATCACATGTTTCTCAACGCTGTCAGGAAACTAGCCAGGTCTTTCACCGGGAAGGAACAACCACGGGAAGGGCAGTCTCCAGTCAAGGAGACCACCTATGCCAAACATGGTATCCATCCCCAGACAGCTGTTTCGGGGTATTTGCCCCTCATCAGTGTGGAGTAGGAATCTGGCTAGTGGGAGCATTGCCTAGTAAAAGACTATGTGAGCAAGGATGGTTGATCTTAGGGAGATCAACATCCACCACTGCGGAGACACCCTCACGTGTTTCTCAACGCAGTGATTCTAGAGCAATGCAACCATCCTTGCTCACATAGTCTTTAACTAGACAATGCTCCCACTAGCCAGATTCCTACTCCACACTGATGAGGAGCAAATACCCCGAAACGGCTGTCTGTGGATGGATACCATGTTTGGCATTGGTGGTCTCCTTGTCTGGAGACTGCCCTTCCCGTGGTTGTTCCTTCCCGGTGAAAGACCTGGCAAGTTTCCTGCCAGCGTTGAGAAACATGTGATGGTGTCTCCGCAGGCCTTCTTGCTTTGAATATTTCCCAGGGGGCATTGCTCTAGAATCACTGCGTTGAGAAACACGTGATGGTGTCTCCGCAGTGGTGGATGTTGATCTCCCTAAGGTCAGCCATCCTTGCTCACATAGTCTTTTACTAGGCAATGCTCCTACTAGCCAGATTCCTACTCCACACTGATGAGGGGCAAATACCCCGAAACAGCTGTCTGTGGATGGATACCATGTTTGGCATAGGTGGTCTTCTTGACTGGAGACTGCCCTTCCCGTGGTTGTTCCTTCCCGGTGAAAGACCTGGCTAGTTTCCTGCCAGCGTTGACAAACATGTGATGGTGTCTCTGCAGGCCTTCTTGCTTTGTGTTTATATATATATATATATATATATATATATATACATACAGGGCACACAGCATGACGTCACAGTCAGCAGACACGGCAGCGTCTGTTAACTGTGACACTCCCGGGGCTACACAAGAACATCTGAAGGTGTATTGTAGCCCCAGGAGACATAGAAAAAACAGGCGGCCCAGAACAGTCACTTCTAGAGCCGCATGGGGACCCCCTGCTCTAGCCCAGCCAGCCGATAGTAGAGGGCGGTTAACCAGCCCTATATGAAGCACGGGGGGGGGGGGCCCACTGAGGACCCAGGGCCCTCCGGTGGCTACCCCGCTGTTCCTGCATACTCACCTCACTTCGGTCCCCCGCCGCTGCTCCTTGTTCACCAGATGTCTGTGTTCTGCCTAGTACTTTAACACAGTGGCAGCTGGCGCTTACTAGTGACGTCACCGCTGTGTTGAAGAACTGTCAGAGCACAGCGGGGACAATGATGAGAGGGCGTGCTGCGCTCTGTGTCATCGTTGCTTTCAACTGTATCGGTATCTAAGATGTCGATACATTTGAAAGTGCAATCCAGCTCACGGGCCCCGTAGCAATCGCGTGGCCTGCCTCTATTGACGGTACGCCACTGCTCTTCATAGTAAGCTGTCATGTGTCTGTAAATGAAGAATATTTATATAGAAATGTAAGCCAAAAATTTTATCACATATACAAAATGCGCAAGGGCAGCCATCTACCCACCATCTACATTTCAGCTCACAACTGTCAGCCCATATGGTACCAAGAGTGGAAACAAAAAATGATCATTCTTTCCATGCTGTTTTCTTGTTTGTTTTCCAGAAGAGGTTTATTGATGCTGAGGGTCTTGCGTTTCTGGAGATATTAAGTGACATACTTCCTGGTTTGGTAATAGAACATTTATATTGCATATTGCACTTTACTCTATGTGTGTATATACTGTATGTCCACTTATTTTCTATTTTACATTAACCCCTTCACTCCCAGGTGATTTTCCGTTTTTCGTTTTTTCCTCCCCTTAACTTTATTTTTCCGGTCAATATTGCCATATGAGGGCTTGTGTTTTGTGAGATGAGTTGTACTTTTGAATGACACCATTAATTCTGCCCCATGTTGTACTGGAAATGGGAAAAAAAAATTCAAGTGCGGTGAAATTGCAAAAAAAGGTGCAATTGCACGATTGTTTTTATTTTTTTTTTTATTTACCATGTTCACTGTTTTGAAAAATAAGATATGAGATAATGACATGGCTATTCAGAACTATACTAGATTTTTAATTGGAGGTATTTGATATTATTATTATTATTATTATTATTATTATACCTACTACATATTGGGATAGGATCTTGGAGATGGGAATAACCCTTTAAAGGTACTGTCATGATGATGGCCTTGGTCATCAGTATCAGACCAGTAAGGGTGTTACACCTGGCACGCCGGCTGGTCAACTGTTCTTGTTGTTACCGGCGGCCAGACTGTATCAGTTGCAGAGTGAGAAAGCATAGCTATGTCCCCTGTATGATAGCCTCAGCGGGTTACTGCAGATCTACTCCCATTCATTCGAATAGGAGTGTATGTGCACCACTGCGCAGTTGTTGGAGCTGTGCTGTGAAACTCCAAGACTGATCACATCCGATTGCTGCTGCCACTGGGAACAGCTAATCAGCGTGCATTCTGGGTGTTTCACCCTCACTGATCTGAATTTGATGACTTTTCCTACGCCTAGGCCATCAATAAAAAAAGTACTGGGGAACCCTTTTTACTAATCCAATATATAAAGCTGAATGTGTGTGTGTATGTATGTGTGTATGTCCGGGATTGGCATCTGCACCGTCGCAGCTACAGCCACAAAATTTTGCACTCTCACACGTCTGGACCCCGAGAGCGTCATAGGCTATGTTGTGTGGCAAAATTTTAACCCCGCCCGTTCCAATTTACCAATCAATTTTGCCCCTATCTACAAAATGGGGAAAAAGTGAAACAAAAAGTGTATCCACACCGTCGCATTTATAATCACGAAATTTTGCACAGACACCTCATGTGACCCAGAGAACGTCGTAGACTATGTTTTGCAGGAAAATTTAACCCCGCGCTTTACAGTTACTCTCCTAAAAACATGCCTCCATTAAAGTAAATGGAACCTGGAACTACAGGTTATTAGTAGGAGCTGTGATTAGTTGCTCTAGGAACAAAAGACATTCATAGTATAAGAAGCTTATATGTGAGGTAATAAAATGTTGGTGGGGAGACGGATAGAGAGAGACAGAGAGACAGACAGAGAGACAGACAGAGAGAGAGACAGACAGAGACAGAAAGGGAAAGAGACAGAGAGATAGAGACAGACAGGGAAAGAGACAGACAGAGAGAGACCTGGAAAGAAACAGACCTGGAAAAAGACAGACCTAGAAAGAGACAGATGGGGAAAGAGACAGACAGACATGCAGACAGGGACAGAGACAGGCAGACAGGGAAGGAGGAGACAGCCAGAGAGACAGACAAAGATAGATGGGGAAAGACACAGACCTTGATATAGACAGACGGGGGAAAGAGACAGAGAAATAGAGACAGACAAGGAAAGAGACAGGCAGACAGGGAATGAGACAGACAGGAAAAAACACAGATAAAGAGATGGGGAGACAGACAGGGAAAGAGACAGACCTGGGAAAGAGACAGACCTGGAAAGAGACAGATGGGAAAAGAAACAGAGAGATAGAGACATACAAAGAAAGAGACAGACAGAGACAGGCAGATGGGGAAAGAGACAGACGGAGAAAGAGACAGACGGGGAAAGAGACAGACGGGGAAAGAGGCAGACCTGGAAAGAGACAAACCTGGAAGGAGACAGACCTGGAAAGAGACAGACCTGGAAAGAGACAGACGGAACACATTACTTGGCCAATTTAGTTGAATCTGTGTGGAATATCTGTGGTGTTGAAATATATGTTGTGAAATGCTTCCATTAGCTTAGTTTTTGCCTTTTAATAATTACATTTCTATCTATTTGTTTTGTGGTTTTTGTGTGCACAATACATTTTTGTTAATACATTCTATTTTGTTAACAGCAGTTATTAAACCGGGTGAAGCCGGGTAGTATAGCTAGTAAACTATACAGCTGATATTATTTTACCAATATGAATGCCTAACAGATATACCTGTTGGCTAAATGGCATAATGATTATTTTTTCTTTTCTTTTTCAGACTCTCTTGCTCGGTCCATTTTTGAATTCAGTTACAGGCATACTTGGCTTGGCCCTTCATGTAACTGTTGAAGCTGTTGAGTCAGTTGATGGACTTGTCTTTTGTATCACTGATACTGTTGATGGTGTTGTCGATGTGGTTGATAATCTAATTAATTTTCTTATTTGATTCCATACTACCATGAATGCAGGTTAAGTCTTTTCCTTATTCATACTTATAGTTTTTTTCATGTTTATAAAGTAGTTTTATTAAAGAATAAAGAAAGTGCATATTTGTTACAGTTACCAAGGAAAAGAAAACTATGGGAAGGAAAGAAATAATCTTGTCTATTGTCTATTTACTTTAGCACATACATGTATATAAAATAAAACAGGTGACAGGCCATATATCTCACATCTGCATGCTGTGAATGGTGTAGTTACTGACTGAATGGATGATCGCTCATTACCAATGAACTAAGGACAGTTTATGACTTACCATGTATATGGCACACATCAAAAAGCTTGTATTTTGTCAAATTTATCTGGGCACACCCTGCTTATCTATACAATACAGTACAATAAAGCAATGACAATATGGTGACTTTGGCCACAACAGTCATCGAGTAACTGAAATTCAGTCAGGGCTTCTACATCTTGGTGCTATTGAAGTGATTATATTATAGTGATGATACCTACACTATCACATTCAAGACAAGAAAGTCAAAATAAACCAGTATGCATTGTATTTTTTGCCACTTATTGCAGTCATGATAGTGAAGGTATCGCAATGTGCCCCCATTCACTTCCCCATGGTGTAGCAGAAGAAACCAATAAACCTTATCACATGATTGCCATCGCAGGCACAGAGACATAAAAAAGCTAGACTGCAGTTTACCAAAATGTATGTGAGTAAGGCTATGTGCGCACGCTGCGTTTTTTTGACGCTGCGTTTTTGTGCGTTTTTGGAAGCTAAACGCACAAAAACGCACCTGCGTCGAAAAAACGCATAAAAAACGCATGCGTTTTTACCACGATTTGGTGCGTTTTTGGCTGCTTTTTGCTGCGTTTTTCCAATGCATTGCATGGGCGGAAAACGCAGAAAAACGCAGGAAAGAATTGACATGTCCATTTTTTTTTCCAAGCTCAAAAACGCAGCTTAAAAAAACAGTTGTGTGCGGACAGCAAAAATGAAAACTCATAGACTTTGCTATGGAAGCAAAGTCATGCAGTTTTGAGGCCAAAAACGCACCCGAAAAACGCGCAAAAACGCCGCGAAAAACGCACTGTGCGCACATAGCCTAAGTCAAAATTCTTCTGGGAACACTTCTTGTGGACAGATGAAACCAAGATAGAGCTTTTTGGTAAAGCACATCATTCTATAGTTTACTAAAAATGGAATGAGGCCTACAAAGAAAAGAACACAGTACCTACAGTCAAATATGGTTTAGGCTCAAAGATATTTTGGGATTTGTTTTGCTGCCTCTGGAACTGGGTATGTCGCGGACAGGTGCCGCCTCCGCTGCGGCAACCGGGGCTGCTCGAGGGGCGCTCGGATCCGGGATCGTATCCTGGGCTCGAGTGGTGACCGGACCCGGGACTCGTGCAACCGCCCGTCTTCGCACACAGTGAAAAAGGGAGGTATTTACAGGTGGGATTGTCTGTGATGCCACCCGTGGGTTGCGGTGATGGGATGGTGGCACCGCCGCTGCCTTGTATGAGGGTGCCCGGGGCTGATGGAGCGAGGCAGCAAGGTGAGATCCCCTCCACGGGTAGGGGAGGTGTAGTCCCGGGGCCTAGTTGTGGGGTAATGAGCAGGACTGGGGCGCTGTTGACAGGTTGGACCGGGTGACACCGGTGTACTCACGATTAAGAATAATCCACACAGAGTCTGTACTGTATACCAAGGCGGATGCTGGTTGCCTCTGGAGGAGTGTGCTGGTCCCGCACACGGGTTAGCAATGTAGTTCCTCCTGCACTTGTGTCTTGTGGTGTGTGGATTAATCCGCTTGGAATGGGAGAAATCTGCTCCCCTGCAGCTTTGGAACGCAGAGGGAGCCGTTGCCCACAGACGCTGACCCGTGGGACTTCAATGGGTTCTTGGCGGACACCCTGTCCCCCGCGTTGGGCTTCCGGTCTGCTCTCTCTGGGCTGCTCTCTTCGGGAACAAGGCCTGGTACCTTGTCCCGCCGGTCAGTTAACAAGGGGCTTGAAGTTTGCCTCGTCCTAGGGTCCAGGTACCCCTCCCGTGCACGGCCTCCGGAGCGGATTCCCGTAGTCGGTACCGGCGGGCTACAACCCTGCCCCGGTCCACTTCAGGTCTCCCGCGACCGGGTCTCCCTCACCTGTGGCCCTACAAAGCCATCTGCCACCTAGTCGGGTCTCCCGTGGTCCAAGGGCTCCAACCCTGACCACGCTGCACTTCAGCTTCTGTCACCGACTGCTCCTCCAACTCCCAACTCTGACTCACTCCAACTCAGACTGAAAACTAAACTGTTCCCACCCCCTGTCACCTCAAGACCCCTAGGTGGGCGTTCCCATCTGCTTGGTTCCGCCCACTGGTGTGTCCTGGCTGTCATGGGGGGCAACTAGAATTTGTGGCTGGTGTTCCTGTGTGTGGGATGTGTGGTGTTAATTTCCAAGGAGGAGGCGATTCCTGTACCCTTGATGGGGGTACAGTCATCTGTGACTGCCTGGTTTTGCCAGGGCGTCACAGGTACCTAGACTGTGTGCAAGGCATCATGAAATATGAAGACTACCAAAGGATTTTGGGTGGTAATGTAGTGTCCAGTGTCAGAAAGCTGGGTTTACTTCCTAGGTCATGGATCTTCTAGCAGGAAAATGACCCGAAACATAATTCAAGAAGCCCCCAGAAAAGATTGGAAACAAAGCGCTGGAGAGTTCTGAAGTGGCCAGCAATCTAAATCATATTGAACAGCTGTAGAGAGATTTTAAAATTGTTGTTGGCAGAAGGTACCTTCAAATATGAGAGACCTGGAGCAGTTTGCAAAAGCAAAGTGGTCCAAAATTCCAGTTATGAGGTGAAAGAAGCTTGATGATGAGGAAAAAAAAAGTTGTGATCAGCTCACCCTTCCTCTGTGTCAGTGTGTCGCCCAGGGTTATGGGGTACTCGGTTTCGGGCGGTGTATAACTGGGAAATGTCACTTTGGTGGCCATTGCCTGGTTCTGTGCCCTGGGTGCGTTTTGAAAAAAGGGATATATTTACAAGGGAATTAAATGAGAGTTTATCACATGACACCACTTGCGGTTTGCGGCTATGTGGATGGAGCCGCCACTGCACAGTTTTCACTACTGGGGCTGGTGTTAGTGGCAGCCTGGATGTTAGGCCCTCTGCAAGCAGAGCCAGACCCCAGAGGATAGGTGATGTCGATGGGGGTTTAAACGAGTAGGCCACACAAGGGGTTGCACTGTAACTGGTTCCTTTACTCACAGTAAGCTGGAAACTGGTTGTCCGGGGCCGGCTGGTCTCAACTGCAGGTCCCCTTAGTCCCAGTGCCAGTTTAGTGACCTGGTAGCGTCTTTCCTCTGCACCTGTCATTGGTTGGTGGGTCCCCATAGCTTGGAGCGGCTGGGGGTCCCCTCCTGGTAGTCTCTTAACCGTAGTCCGTATGACGGTAGCGTGAACCCTGTGGGGTCAGAGTCTCTGGTCCTGGTCCCTGGTTCTACCGTTGTTACTGTGTCCCGAACTTCAAGGTCAGTGAGGGCCTTGATGGCAGATTTTATCATGTCTGCCTGGAGCATTTGCCTGACCTAGGATTCTGTACCCCGTTGGTGAGTGGTTCCGGGAGTACTCCACCGTACTCCACCGGCAACCAACCGCCTGGGCCCTCAGATCACTGTCACACTCCTGTCAGTGCTCCATCTTGCTTCCTCCTGGGGCTGGTGTTAGTGGCAGCCTGGATGTTAGGCCCTCTCCAAGCAGAGCCAGACCCCAGAGGATAGGTGATGTCGATGGGGGTTTAAACGAGTAGGCCACACAAGGGGTTGCACTGTAACTGGTTCCTTTACTCACAGTAAGCTGGAAACTGGTTGTCCGGGGCCGGCTGGTCTCAACTGCAGGTCCCCTTAGTCCCAGTGCCAGTTTAGTGACCTGGTAGCGTCTTTCCTCTGCACCTGTCATTGGTTGGTGGGTCCCCGTAGCTTGGAGCGGCTGGGGGTCCCCTCCTGGTAGTCTCTTAACCGTAGTCCGTATGACGCTAGCGTGTACCCTGTGGGGTCAGAGTCTCTGGTCCTGGTCCCTGGTTCTACCGTTGTTACTGTGTCCCGAACTTCAAGGTCAGTGAGGGCCTTGATGGCAGATTTTATCATGTCTGCCTGGAGCATTTGCCTGACCTAGGATTCTGTACCCCGTTGGTGCGTGGTTCCGGGAGTACTCCACCGTACTCCACCGGCAACCAACCGCCTGGGCCCTCAGATCACTGTCACACTCCTGTCAGTGCTCCATCTTGCTTCCTCCTTCACCGTCTCTTAGACTCCAACTCCCTCTGTCCACTGTCTGCCCCTCCCAACTGGTCGTCTAGTGGACTGGATTGGCTCAACCTCTAGGTGGCCATCCATTGGTCCAACCCTAGCCTGATACCTGTCTATGGGGAATTTTGGGGGAAAACAGGGATTTCTGGAATGTTTCATTGTTACCGGCACTGGTCTTCTGGGTCCCTAGGGGATAGGCCCTGCATCCTGGTGGGGATGCAGTACCTTGTAGGTCGCTGATGGCTTCAGGGGCGCTACGTCAGCGCATGAGTCTTGCTATGTAGAGTCGAGTCCATGAAGGAATATACTGAATAAGAAAGGTCCAGCGCTGGTCATGTCCATAAAATCTTCAGCATATTAACAAGGTGCTTCAACATAGCAAAAAAACAATTCAAAAGTCACATTGAATACAAAAATTAAAATCAAACATGTTTCGGAAGTTAGACCTTATTCATTGACTGCCATAGTCAATAATCAGGCCTAACCACTGAAACATATTTAATTATAATTTTTGTATTCATTGTGACTTATGAATTGGTTTTTTTTTTGCTATGTTGAAGCATCTTATTAATATGCTAAAGATTTTGTGGACATGACCAGCCGTGGACCTTTCATATACAAGCTTGTTGATGAGTATAGGAAGAGATTGATTGCAGTTATTATTTCCAAATTGTATTCAATCAAATATTAAGTTAAGGGTGCCAATAACTTTGTCCGACACATTTTTGGAATTTTGTGTGAAATTATGTCCAGTTTGCGCTTTTTTGTGTGGGTTTTTTTGTGCGTTTTTCTAATACACACAAAGGAAATAAACGTGTATAATTAACAAAATATGTGTAATTGCAATAAGTTTCTGGGAGAAATACTTCATTTTCTGGAATAATTTAAAATGTGCAAACACTTTCGGCCATGACGGCAATTTCTTACCTGCCGCTAACCAAGTGTGTGACCCATGGAGCATCGTTCTGAGAATGTTCTCAGAGCAAAAGCTATATAGGAATTGAAGGGTGTCATGGGACATTACACCATTGGATTATGTCAGATTATCGAGTATTTTTATTCAATAAAACTATTTTTCCCTGTTGTATGTGATTTTCAACTCTACACTTGCCGAATTAGTAATAGGGTGTCTGATAGATACCTATTCATTACTAATCCCTGGGCTGTGCCAATGGATGCACCACTTTTAGGGTATCTGCGTGCTGATATTTTTGGGCTGGGATGGGCAAAATAACCATGGATCTTCCCAGCGTGATAATACCAGCCCCGAGCTGTTTGCTTTACCTTAGCCTGCTATAAAAAATTGTTTGCTGGGCAATTACCCCCATTTTGCTTTCTTTTGCAGGCTTCAAGCCATACTAAATAGCATTTTGTATTATATGCAATAATGTGTCTATACAAAGAGCAATAATTATTTATATAAGTTGATGAACTAATATTATTTTTTATATTCCAGATACTTCCAGAAAGTTCTTGACCAAGAAAAGGAAGTGAAGAAAATAGTCTCCCCCGGATTCACAGATGATTTCTCTTCATTTACAAGACTGACAATTAATTACTTTCTCTGATCTTTAAAATTAATAAACTAGAAAAGTTGAACTGCACATGGATTTCTGTGTTTCTTGAAATGACTTATATGCTTATTTTTTCATCCTGTTTATCAATGTTTATGTTTAACTCAGAAGGAAAAATATCCCATCTTCATTAAAAGGAGAAACGTTGGCAAACACATGTGGGAAAGCCTTGGGTAGTATTTGTCAGAAGAAGTGAGTTGGACACCTGTGTGCACCAGATAGTCGCAGTTTGATGCTAAGTAACGATGAGCGAATGTATTCGCCACTATTCGGTATCCGACGGATAATGGGGTATTCGAGGTATTCACTATCCGACGGTTAATATGGTATTCGCTCCTATACTTTTATTTTCATGTCTGGACTTCCTGGCGCCTTTTTTCAGCCAATGAACACATCTGATGTTGCTTACCCTCACAGTAACGCCGCAGCCATCTTTGTTGTGGTGTTACTGTGATTGGCTTGGCCACACAGCATCATAGGGGCTATATAAGTCAGCGGCCATTTTGGTCAGTCAATCCCTTCCTCTCTCTTTCTTACTCACCGATCATGGGCGCAGTGTTGCACGGCTGCCACACTGTGGCGAGTTCTCCAGCTTTTGAAAATTCCGGCCGTACATTATTCCATCTCGTATTCCCTGCTTCCCCCGCCTACCGGCGCCTATGATTGGTTGCAAATCAAAATAGTCCGTGGAGCCTCTGTTAGGAGTCTCAACACCTAAACTGCTGAACCACGCGGACACTCACATATGCGCATAAGGGGTTGTGACTGGCACAACCACACCAGGTGAGTGTACCTCTCTTTATATTACCAACCATCATATTGGGTAAGACCCTATTGCGCCTTTTGTTCCCATCTCCAGCAGTTACTAGTTCCGGAGGAACAAATGTCCTCCCTGGAGGTATTTGGTCTAGAGTTACTGGGGAGAGAGTATTAAAAGCCTGAGATGGAAGGATGAGGCGAGGTGCTTCATTCTCCTCTTGAGCAGACTCCATGGACCGAGAGAGAGTGTCTGCCTTGTTGTTCTTACTCCCAGAAAGGTAATGCACAGAGAAATTAAAACGGGAGAAAAACAAGGCCCATCGTGCCTGACGGGGGTTCAGACGCTGTGCAGTCTGAAGGTAAGTAAGATTTTTATGGTCTGTATAATCCTGAAAGGGGTGCCTAGCCCCCTCAAGCAAATTATGCCACTCCTCGAATGCCAACCTCATGGCCAGAAGCTCTCTATCTCCAATTGTGTAATTTCTGTCAGCGGGGGGAAAAGTCTTGGCAAAGAAGAAACATGGTCTCTTTCTGCCATTGCTATCCTTCTGGTACAATACCGCTCCGGCTCCCACAGAGGACGAATACCCTTCCATAATAAAAGGTCTGTTCTCCTCAGGTCTTTGGAGAACAGGTGCACCCGAAAAATGCGTCTTCACTGCCTCAAAAGCCTGAGTAGTCTCTGCAGACCAAGCCCTTGGATTTGCTCCTTTCTTGGTCAATGCCACTAATGGAGCTACCAGGGTGGAAAAATGCGGGATAAACTGCCGGTAGTAATTGATGAATCCAAGGAATCGTTGCACGGCTTTTAAAGAACGTGGTTCTGACCATTCCAAAACCGCTGTACGTTTAGCAGGATCCATTGCCAAGCCCTCATGCAGAATAATATAACCCAAAAACAGAAGGGACGACTGCTCGAAGACGCATTTCACGAGCTTGGCAAAAAGCGAGTGCTCCCTTAGATGGAAGAGAACTCGGATAACATCCTGACGGTCTGTCTCAAGATCTGGTGAAAAAAATCAATATGTCATCCAAATAGACAACAGCGGATGACAATAACAGATCTCTAAATACGTCATTTACAAAGTCTTGAAACACTGCGGGAGCATTGCATAGTCCAAAAGGCATGACTAAATATTCATAGTGACCATCTCTGGTGTTAAATGCGGTCTTTCATTCATCACCTTCTCGGATACGCCCCAGGTTATAAGCTCCCCGCAGATCCAACTTTGTAAAAACACGAGCCCCACGTAGCCTATCAAACACCTCAGATATAAGGGGTAGATGGTACTTATTTTTGACAATAATAGCATTAAGACCCCTGTAATCAATGCATGGGCGCAAATCCCCCTCTTTTTTGCGTACAAAAAAGAATCCAGCCCTAGCAGGAGAGATGGATTTGCGTATAAAGCCTTTTTCCAAACTTTCTTTGATATAGGCGGCCATCGCTTCAGTCTCCGGTAAGGACAACGGATAAACTCTGCCTTTAGGAGGTACAGAACCTGGGATAAGATCAAAGGTGCAGTCATATGGCCTATGTGGGGGAAGTCTTTCTGCGCCATTTTTCGAAAAGACATCAGCAAAGGCCAGATAAGGAGTCGGTAACGGAGACAGATCGGGGATCACAGTAGAAGCGAGTGTCCTGGGTGTAGTAGAGAGACAGTGAGATTGACACTTCGAACCCCATTTTATGAAACTGTAAGACTCCCAATTTATTTGTCGGGATTGTGTGCAAAGCCAAGGCAACCCTAAGAGCATGTGTGCCGCCCCCGTGCCAGCGGACGAGCTGCTCGGATCCGAATCCGCAGTGGCTCAAGGGGTCTCAGGACCTGGGGGTCGTGCGGACACTCAAATAAAAAGGGGCGTAATGTTTACAGGGGATTGTTGTAGATACTTTGTGATGCCACCC
This sequence comes from Anomaloglossus baeobatrachus, assembly GCF_048569485.1. NCBI lineage: Eukaryota > Metazoa > Chordata > Amphibia > Anura > Aromobatidae > Anomaloglossus > Anomaloglossus baeobatrachus. The sequence goes on from NC_134356.1 coordinate 163,891,387, forward strand.
ACGGTGGGTGGTAAGATGGAGTACCACCGCTGCTGTTTGGGAGCACCCGCGGGCGATGGGATGGCAGCTGGATGTTAACCCCTCTGTGGGTAGGGGTGGATGCCCCGGGGCTCAGTGTCCAGAATACGGGAGGTGATGGCTGTTGGTGGTGATGCATTGGGCCGGAGCGGGGGGTGTTGGTGTACTCACGATTGAATAAACGCACAGGAGTCTGCTGGTAAACCAAGGTGTCAGTGGCTGGCTGCCGCTTCAGGGTGTATACGGTTCCCACACCCGGCTGGTGTACCAATGTCCCTTCCTCTGGCACTCTGTATTTTCCTTCTGTTTTAGACAACCTCGTCTGGAATGGGGAAGTCCACTCCCGGTTTGGTTTTGGTTGGGAGATGCAGCGAGGGTCCAGGCACCCTGCCTGTGCACAGTTTCCGGGCCGGATCTCCGCTGTCGGTACCGGCGGGCTCCAACCCTGTCCCGGTCCACTTTGGATTTCCCGTGACCGGACTCCCGTTGCCTTTGGACACGGTCCACTGCTTGCCACCTAGCCAGTAGACCAGGGCCACTACCCTGGCTACCCGTCACTAGGCTCAAGCTTGACCTTCCACTTCTTTCCAACTTGAACTCTCACTAGAACTGCACTGACTGGTTCCCTCCCCCGGATCCTCAAGACCCCTAGGTGGGCGCTCCCAATCTGCCTGGTCCTGCCCACTGGTGTGTCCTTCCTACCCTGGGGGGGTGGCTAGGATTTTGTGGCTGATGGAACCTGGTGTGAGGTGGTGTTGCATGGGGTGTATTGTTTCTCTGTGACCACCTGGCGGCGCCAGGGCGTCACACATGTCCTCTATACCCTCTGGCAAAACCAGAAAAGAAATCTCCTCCATGTGCTCGTGAGGCAAGGAAAGCTGTAAGGAAATAGTCCTCAGCGTGATTGCCTCTGGCAAAACAGTCCCATTGACAACCCGAACAAGAATAGAACTTGCTAGAAGGAAAGACGGAATATTGTGTTTCTTAACAAAAGCAGAAGAAACAAAATTCCTGTCTGCCCCAGCATCCACAAAAGCCTTAATAGGCAAGGTGGTAGAGGAATGTGAGAGCTTTCCTTGAAAAAAAAATTTAGAGGGCGATGAGGATGTGTCTAACAACTCCCCTCTTATAGTTACTAGACAGGTGAGTTTCCCTGAGGAGAAGGGCATCTATTAGCAAAATGTCCCACGCAATGGCATGCAAAACAAATAGGAAGTGCAGCCTTACGGGACACAGGAGTAGTACGTCTAACTTCATAGGAGTAGGAGAATTCTCTGATGTAGAGCTTGATGCCTGAGAGGCCGAAAACTCAGGGACGGGTTTCATCTTCGGACGAGATGGTGTAGACTCAAGCTTACGCTCCTTATGACGTACGTCAATTCTCGTTGTCACTGTGATGGGTTCCTCCAGGGTAGGAGGAACCTCTCTAGTAGCAAGAGCACCTTTAACATAACCCGCAAAACCTCTCCAAAAAAAGGGTATCAAAACCCTCTCTGGCCAATCTAATTCAGAAGCCAGAGTACGAAAGTTGATGGCATACAGACTGGTAGACGAAGACCCTTGTACCAGGTCCAATAATTTCAGAGCAGCATCATGAGTAACTCGAGGCCCTAAGAACACTGCCTTTAATGCCATTAGAAAGGATGTGGTAGTCTGAATCACTACATCATTATGCTCCCACAAGCAGGGCTGTATTTGGCCTTCGTGCTGCCCTAGGCACTTTAAGTGATCGCGCCCCTTACTGACAATGTAAAACTATGATTTTGGGCACACAACATCTATTTAAGGTCTATCTTCTCTGTAACACACTTGAAAAAGTGCTAAACGCAATAAGAATGAAGATCTGCAATTGCTGCTCACACATTCAGTTTTATTTAGCTTATTGTAACAGCTTCAGATTTTCAAAGACACTAATGGCCGCCTTACATGCTACGATATCTCGTGCGATCGCATGTGCGATCGCACACACCCCCATCATTTTTGCGGCACGGGAAATTTGTTGCCCATATCGCACAAAGTCGATAACCCCCATCACACGTACTTACCTCCTGAACGACCTCGCTGTGGGCGGTGAACATCCACTTCCTGAAGGGGGAGGGACGTTCGGCGTCACCGCGACGTCACACAGCGGCCGCCGAATAGAAGCGGAGGGGCGGAGATGAGCGGGACGTAACATCCCGCCTACCTCCTTCCTTCCGCATTGCCGGTGGGACGCAGGTAAGCTGCAGTTCATCGTTCCCGGGGTGTCACACGGAGCGATGTGTGCTGCCTCGGGAACAATGAACAACCAGCGCGCAGAAGAACGTTCGATTTTTAGAAAATGAGCGACGTGTCAATGAGCAACGATAAGGTGAGTATTTTTCCACGATCACATTCGTGTGTAGCTGGCACACTCTACGATATGTCAAACGATGCCGGATGTGCGTCACTAACGACGTGACCCCGACGACATATCGTTAAATATATTGTAGCGTGTAACGGGCCCTTTAAGGTATGTGCCCACGGGACTTTGTACCTGCGGATATTAAACATTTAAAAAATACCTTATTTTTTGGGAGATAACTTTTATGTTTTAGGTCCATTAATTCTGAGCACATTGGTGTGGGTCTGGGTCTGGAGACCCCCGTAAATTGTTCAAAAGACCCCTTAGAAGTGCACAGCTCAGAAGACAGGACAATGACTTTCTGCAGGATCCGCTCTGTGCTGTGTGTCCTCTTCTAAAAGAGCTTTTCAGTTGTAGTTGAGAGTCTCTGGACCAGATTTCTCACCAATCTGCTCAGAATTAGTGGGCATAAAATATAAAAAAACCAAAAAGTTTAGTTACTCTTTGAGGTGCATTTACAATGCTGCTAAAAATCAGAAACCGAATGATCTATTTAAACCGGCTGTCAGATCACCCGATGCACAAGCAAAAGGTTTGTTTGTCGGGTGAAGTGATTCTTCATTTACATAAATAAACATTTATATAAGGGACAATTCCTCTACAAAAATCACACACAGTTTAGCTTAAAAGGGGTTGTCCGGTCTAGAATGACAAGTCTGCAGTTCGTCTATGTGTTACTCCATGACTGCAGACCTATGAATCCTCCAAGCGCACTCATGGTGGTCAAGAATGTGATATGCAGACTCCTAGTGAGAACTCGTCTAGTGGATACGGCCTCGCATAATGCACTTGTATTGAGCGAGGTGTCGCCTCCTAGACGGGTTCCAGCTGGGAGTCTGCATATCGCATACTTGACTGTCATTCCCGGCGCAGACACAGGAGAATCCTCATAACACACAGTGAGTGCACTTGGAGGGTTCACAAATCTGCAGTCACACAGAGTGACACACAGAGGGACTGCAGACTTGTCATTCTAGACTGGACAACCCCTTTAATATTTGCTTCAAAATCTGTTTTTTAAAATGCAAATGAGGGGCTTCGGTGCACCCTTGGCGTGGACTATGCCTTGGTGCACTCTTATATTTGCATATGAAAGGCAGTCCCTTGTGTTGATTGACAGCGCTCATTTAGTAAGAGCAATACAAATCAGACATACCAGCTGATATTAGACAGAACTCAGTTTTACTATTGGAGCGCTGTCAATAAAAACAAAAGACTTTAAAATACAAATATGAGAGTGTAACGGTGCACCGAGACAAAGCCCACTCCAACGGTGCACCAAACCAAAGCCCACCCCAACGGTGCACCGACACAAAGACCACCTCAATGGTGCAGCAAAGAAAACACCACCCCAACGGTGCAGCAAAGCAAACACCACCCTAACGGTGCAGCAAAGCAAGGACCACACAAACGGTGCACCCACACAAAGACCACACCAACTGTGCACCAAAGCAAAAACCAGCCCATTGGTGCACCAAAGCAAAGACCACACCAATGGTGCACCAAAACGCCCTCATTTGCATATTAAATAAAAGTAGATTTTTCTGCAAATATTAAAGGGAACCTGTCACCAGTTTTTCAGTCTATATGCTGCGGCTGAACTCTTATATATGGCATTCTAACATGCTGTATATAAGTGCCCAGGACACTGTGTAGAACATAAAAATCCCTTTATAATACTCACCTAGGGGGCGGTGCGGTGCAGACTGATCGAATCAGTGTCTCTGTTCTCCGGTACCGGCGCCCCCTCCTTCGGCCATCTTTGTCCTCCTTCTTCTGAAGCCTGGGTGCATGACGCGTCCTACGTCATCCACATTCGCCAGCATTGTTGTCCTGTGCTGTCACATTTTGATCTGCCCTGAATGCATTCTAGTGCACCTGTGTAGGACCTCAATGTCGGCTAGTGTGGATGACGTAGAACACGTCATGCACCCACGCTTCAGAGGAAGAAGGAAAAAGATGGCCGAAAGAGGAGGCGCCGGTACCGGAGAACGGAGACACCCATTCGACCAGCCTGCACCGTACCGCTTTTTAGGTGAGTATAAAGTGATTTTCATGTTCTACACAGCGGCCTGGGCTCTTATATACAGCAGGTTAGAATGCTGTATATAAAAGAGCCCACTGGTGGTGGCCGCAGCTTATAGTCACCAAATCTGGTGACCAGTTCACTTTAAAGAAGCACTCCGGTCATTTTTTCCCCTAAACCTGTGTAAATGATAGTGTAGTTTACGGTCTGTGATAATTCACTCACCAATCGCTGTTTTCTCATGTCCTCGACTCCATAATGACTTCACATCCACAGCTCATCTCTGCAGACTTCCCTCTTCTCCGGTCTTCTGCAGCACATCTCACCATGGTGTCCTGTAAAATAATAATGTCATTATAATGTTCCCGAATAACAATAACCACAAACGCTGTGCCATAAATAAGCCCTATGCTGTGGAGTGAAAAAAAATAACTGCTCCTCATTGTGCTCCCCGCAAAAGAATATTACTCCACACACAATCCCTCTTAATGTATATGGCCTCCACACTATCCTCTCCTATAAAATATTCCCACCACACCGTCCCCGCTTATATACTATGACCGCCACACAGCCCCCTAATAAACTAAAACACCACACTGTCCTCCCTTATAAACTACACCCACCACACCTTCCTTGATTATAAAATATGATCTGCACATTGTCCTCACATCATGCTGCCCCCTCCTCACAATGTCCCTCTCTATACTGAGCCTCCCATGCTGCCTCCTCCTCACAATGTCCCATGCATGCTGCCCCTCTCCATACTGAGCCTTCCATGCTGCCCCTTTTTAATGTACTCCAAATGCTGCCTGCCCCTTTTCCATAATGAGACCACCATGCTTCCCCACTCAGCATACAGACACCACCGTGCTGCCCCACTCAGCATACAGACACCGTGTTGCCCCACTCAACATACAGACACCACCATGCTGCCCCACTCAGCATAGAGACACCACCATGCTGCCCCACTCAGCATACACACACCACCATGCTGCCCCACTCAGCATACAGACACCACTATACTGCCCCACTCAGCATACAGACACCACCACGCTGCCCCACTCAGCATACAGACACCACCACTCTGCCCCACTCAGCATACAGACACCCCCACGCTGCCCCACTGAGCATACAGACACCACCACGCTGCCCCACTCAGCGTACAGACACCACCACGCTGCCCCACTCAGCATACAGAGACCACCATGCTGCCCCACTCAGCATACAGACACCACCATGCTGCCCCACTCAGCATACAGACACCCCCACGCTGCCCCACTCAGCATACAGATGTGGCTCCCTGGACAAGCCAGGGGCCACAGAGAACAACACCAACACACCCCACACTCCCGGTCAGGCACACCGAAGTCAGACAAAACCCTTGTTGCCTTCCTCCAGGGGATGATGTCCACACCAGGGGGTGGAGCCAGGCGGTTGGTCTCCGCCCACCGAGGAGTTCACAGTCCTGGAGGCGGGAAAACAGTTTAGTTAGAGTTTTGAGGAGAAAGTGAGAGGAAGGAAAGTGGCAAGTGAGCAGACTGAAGTTGGTCCGGGTGTGTGGCCTGGACGGATCAGCAAGGTTGGCAGACGGTGGTGACCGTCTGCAGGAGTGGCCTATCGGAGTTTACCGCAAGGACCGTGGACGGGCGGTGGCCCGGCGGTACCGGACCGGTACATAAAGAGAAGTCAGCCCCATCTGGCAGGGGCTTACGGACCCCGGCAAGGCTAGGAGTCGCCGTGAATTTGCCAAATTCGTTAGCGAAGGGAACCTCCTGGGTTTCCCAGCAGCCAAGTCCCGACAGAAGACAACAGTCCAACCAAGAGAGGGAAACACAGCCACCGCCAAGGCTACCGTTCCCAGGGCCAGAGTCTGCGGGCAAAAGGGGCTCCTCCGGCCCATATCCAAGCCGGGGAGCGGGTAACCGGTGGGAACCCATTGGAACTGTTATACTACATAGGTGCAGGGAAAGGCAGTCACCATCAACCTGCCGGGAGAAACAACACTGCAGCCATCTGTGGGACCTGTCCATCCAGCCGTGTGTTTTACCGAGAACTGTGTCATCATCATAGGCTGAGTGAGTACCACCGTGCCGTGCGGCACAGCGCTGCCCCCACGACCCTGAACCTCACCAGGCCTCGTAGCCCGCCTGCCATCCATCCTTACCCATCACCGGGCCCCGGGACAACCAACCCCCTACCCACGGAGGGGAGAATCAACATCCAAGCTGCTCCCTGTCATCGCTCCAGGGATCCCCGTCCATAGCAGCGGTGGTGTCACAACCTCAACACAACCGTGGGTGGCATCACGGACAATATCCAATCCCCACAATCAACCCCCCTTTTCACTCACGGGCGAGGAACGCCGCTCGAGTCCCCGGGATCCGGCCCACTGCTCGAGCCACCACCGAGCAGCCGCAGCAGCAGCATCCGGACCCGAGCAGTGGGAGAGCGCAGCGTCACCTCCTCCGCCCGCGACAACTTGGCGTTACGAACAGGATCTTACCACTCTGCCGTCTGGTAGAGGTGCGCCTTGTGACCGCCGGAGGTGTCCGGCCGAAAATTTGGAGAAGCCGCCATCTTAGGCGCGAAAAATTCCCGCTCGAGCGTCTCCTCGAGTAGTGGAGGCGCGAAGGCCAAAACCCCGCCCCTGTAGAGGAGGAGCCAGAAAGAAACTAAGGGGACGCGGATGGAGAGATGGCGGCGTCCTCGAATTGGAGCGCGGGAGTACCCGCTACCGGAGCGTCTAAGCTCTGGGGGAACCGAGGAGGAGTAGCTTTCGAAGACTGCGGCCCGGGTGAGCTCCCCGCCGGGACCGCTGCGTGGCTGGAGCGGGAGCTGGGCCGGTTCTACTTGAAGGTGAGGGCACAGAGCCTGCAGCAGCTGCTGGACTGGAAGGCGGAGATGCGCAGGATGGTTGCCGTAGTGGGGGCCCGTGAGCAAGGGGCCGCTGCGGCCGTGCCGCGTTGCAACCAGTCCACCCAAACCCCAGAACCAGCCCTGATTGCATGGGGGCCGGCACCGCAGCTGGAGGTCCAGAGAGAATGTCGCTGATGGAGGAGGGGGTTCCGACCACGCTGCCCCCACCACCGTTCTTAACGACCGTCAGTGGTTCTGGATTGAACTGCGTGTGGAAGGAAAACCAGCTGTACCGACCGGTCCCCGAGAGTGCCGACCCCCTGCGATGGTAGCCGCTCCAAAGTCAGCGAAGTCACGTTGCAAGTTGTCCCCGTTGGGACCACCTGTGTGTTGAAAGTACCGTTTTGAAAGTTTTATGAATGATAAGTTAATAATTAATGAGAAAGTTACCTGATTACTGCTGATTTGAACCGGTCGTTGCCGCCACCGTTGTCCCCGTGGGGACTGTTCATAAGTTTTGCGTAAGGGACTCCCTACGGACAAGCCCGAGAACTAGCAGGGCAACCACAAACTTGTGGCTTGTAAATAAAATGTTTTTGTTGGCTAAACCGTGACCGCCTCCGGAGAGGCAGATTGGAGGAAGGGCCCGCAGTGGAGCAGGCTGGGGCCCAGCCACCACCGGAACCGGTGGCGATCCTCTGGGGGTTTCAGGGGTTCCCCATGGACGTGGGTCCCCTGAAAAGGACAGAACCCGCTCGGGTAACTTGTGCTGGACTGGGGTCAAGGGGTGCTGCCCATTTGCTTAGGGGCAGCATCAGGGCCAGGTTACTTGGGTGGGAGAGAGCGGAAGCTGTAACCGTTTCACAACGGTTAAGTAAGAGTACCTCCCGATGTGGGAAGATGTTATTATAATTGTAATATGTTTACCGTTTTTCTATCTTTTTCAGTTTGTGAAAATAAAACCGGTGATGGACGGGCAGCCCGCGGACGGTCTGCATTTTACTAAGGGGGAATGTGGCGCCCTGGACAAGCCAGGGGCCACAGAGAACAACACCAACACACCCCACACTCCCGGTCAGGCACACCGAAGTCAGACAAAACCCTTGCTGGCTTCCTCCAGGGGCTGATGTCCACACCAGGGGGTGGAGCCAGGCGGTTTGTCTCCGCCCACTGAGGAGTTCACAGTCCTGGAGGCGGGAAAACAGTTTAGTTAGAGTTTTGAGGAGAAAGTGAGAGGAAGGAAAGTGGCAAGTGAGCAGACTGAAGTTGGTCCGGGTGTGTGGCCTGGACGGATCAGCAAGGTTGGCAGACGGTGGTGACCGTCTGCAGGAGTGGCCTATCGGAGTTTACCGCAAGGGCCGTGGACGGGCGGTGGCCCGGCAGTACCGAACCGGTACATAAAGAGAAGTCAGCCCCATCTGGCAGGGGCTTACGGACCCCGGCAAGGCTAGGAGTCGCCGTGAATTTGCCAAATTCATTAGCGAAGGGAACCTCCTGGGTTTCCCAGCAGCCAAGTCCCGACAGAAGGCAACAGTCCAACCAAGAGAGGGAAACACAGCCACCGCCAAGGCTACCGTTCCCAGGGCCAGAGCCTGCGGGCAAAAGGGGCTCCTTCGGCCCATATCCAAGCCGGGGAGCGGGTTACCGGTGGGAACCCATTGGAACCGTTACACTACATAGGTGCAGGGAAAGGCAGTCACCATCAACCTGCCGGGAGAAACAACACCGCAGCCGTCTGTGGGACCCGTCCATCCAGCCGTGTGTTTTACCGAGAACTGTGTCCTCATCATTGGTTGAGTGAGTACCACCGTACCGTGCGTCACAGCGCTGCCCCCGTGACCCTGCACCTCACCAGGCCCCGTAACCCGCCTGCCATCCATCCTTACCCATCACCGGGCCCCGGGACAACAACCCCCTACCCACGGAGGGGAGAATCAACATCCAAGCTGCTCCCTGTCATCGCTCCCGGGATCCCCGTCCATAGCAGCGGTGGTGTCACAACCTCACCACAACCGTGGGTGGCGTCACGGACAATATCCAATCCCCACAATCAACCCCCCTTTTTCACTCACGGGCGAGGAACGCCGCTCGAGTCCCCGGGATCCGGCCTACCGCTCGAGTCACCACCGAGCAGCAGCAGCAGTAGCAGCCGGACCCGAGCAGTGGGAGAACGCAGCGTCACCTCCTCCGCCCACGACACAGACACCACCACGCTGCCCCACTCAGCATACAGACACCACCACGCTGCCCCACTCAGCATACAGACACCACCACGCTGCCCCACTCAGCGTACAGACACCACCACGCTGCCCCACTCAGCATGCAGAGACCACCATGCTGCCCCACTCAGCATACAGACACCACCATACTGCCCCACCCAGCATACAGAGACCACCATGCTGCCCCACTTAGCATACAGAGACCACTGCGCTACCTCACAACTAATGCTGAGCCCCCTCCCACACTACCTCACATTTCATACTGAGTCCCCTACATTGCTCCACTCCATACTGAGCCCTCACACTGCCCTTGTGCTTCCCCCTCCATACTTAGTGAATTGATACTCGGCACTTCTGGGGGGGTGCACAAGGAGGGTACAAAACCGCCTCAAGTAGATGTAGAAACTTGGCGCTTGATCAATGTGAATAGTGGTTTTTATTGTGAAGAGCTTGTAGGAGCAGCACAAGTCAAGCACTGCCACATAGACAGCGGAGGACACCACGTCATACCCAGCCATGCCGCTCGCCACACTACTATACCTTCTGAGGACCCTCTGCACGCAATGATGAAGGTCTTTTGACTGAAACACCTGCACTTGTGCTGGTCCTACAAGTTCTTCACAATAAAAACCACTGCTCACATTGATCTTGGGTGCCAAGTTTCTACATCTACCCCTCTCCATACTGAGACCCCCAACATACCGAGTCCTTATACTTTTCCCCATCGATTTTGTCCCTTGCACTATCACTCACACTGTAAGCCCCCTAAACCCCCCCATCTACAGCATTGGCCCCCGACAGCAATAGGTCCCCTAAACCCCCCTCCTACAGCAATAGGCCACCTAAACCCCCCTCCAACAGCAAAAGGCCCCCTAAACCCTCCCTCCTACAGCAAAAGGTCCCCCTAAACCCCCCCTCCTACAGCAAAAGGTCCCCCTAAACCCCCCTCCTACAGCAATGGGCCCCCTAAACCCCCTCCAACAGCAACAGGCTCCATTAACCCCCCTCCAACAGCAAGAGGCTCCATTACTCCCCCCCTCCAGCAGCAACAGGCTCCATTAACCCCCCCTCTTATAGCAAGAGGTTCCATTAACCCCCCCCTCCTACAGCAACAGGCTTCATGAACCCCCCTCCTACAGCGACAGGCTCCATTAATCCCCCTCCTATAGCAACAGGCTCCATTAACCCCCCTCCTACAGCAACATGCTCCATTAACCCCCCCAACAGCAACAGGCTCCATTAAACCCCCCCAACAGCAACAGACTCCATTAACCCCCCCCCCAACAGCAACAGGCTCCATTAACCCCCCCAACAGCAACAGGCTCCATTAAACCCCCCCAACAGCAACAGGCTCCATTAAACCCCCCCAACAGCAACAAGCTCCATTAAACCTCGCCCCCAACAGCAACAGGCTCCATTAACCCCCTCCCAACAGCAACAAGCTCCATTAACACCCCCCCAACAGCAACAGGCTCCATTAACCCCCCCTCCTACAGCAACAGGCTCCCTAATCCCCCCTCCTACAGCAACAGGCTCCATTAACCCCCCCCCCAACAGCAACAGGCGCCATTAACCCCCTCCCAACAGTAACAGGCTCCATTAACCCCCCCAACAGCAACAGGCTCCATTAACCCACCCCCCAACAGCAACAGGCTCCATTAACCCCCCCAACAGCAACAGGCTCCATTAAACCCCCCCAACAGCAACAGGCTCCATTAAACCCCCCCCAACAGCAACAGGCTCCATTAAACCTCGCCCCCAACAGCAACAGGCTCCATTAACCCCCTCCCAACAGCAACAGGCTCCATTAACACTCCCCCAACAGCAACAGGCTCCATTAACCCCCCCTCCTACAGCAACAGGCTCCCTAATCCCCCCTCCTACAGCAACAGGCTCCATTAACCCCCCCCTCCTACAGCAGCAAACTCCATTAACCCCCCCAACAGCAACAGACTCCATTAACCCCCCCCAACAGCAACAACAGGCTCCATTACCCCCCCCCAACAGCAACAGGCGCCATTAACCCCTCCCAACAGTAACAGGCTCCATTAACCCCCCCAACAGCAACAGGCTCCATTAACCCACCCCCCAACAGCAACAGGCTCCATTAACCCCCCCAACAGCAACAGGCTCCATTAACCCCCGCAACAGCAACAGGCTCCATTAACCCCCAACAGCAACAGGCTCCGTTAACACTCCCCCAACAGAAACAGGCTCCATTAACCCCCTTCTACAGCAACAGGCTCCATTAACCCCCTCCTACAGCAACAGGCTCCATTAACCCCCTCCTACAGCAACAGGCTCCATTAACCCTCCTCCTATAGCAACAGGCTTCATTAACCCTCCTCATTCAGCAACAGGCTCCATTAACCCTCCTCCTTCAGCAACAGGCTCCATTAACCCTCCTCCTATAGCAACAGGCTTCATTAACCCTCCTCCTTCAGCAACAGGCTCCATTAACCCCCTCCTACAGCAACAGGCTCCATTAACCCCCTCCTACAGCAACAGGCTCCATTAACCCCCCCCCTCCTACAGCAACAGGCTCCATTAACCCCCCCCCTCCAACAGCAACAGGCTCCATTAACCCCCCCTACAGCAACAGGCTCCCTAAACCTTCCCCTCTACAGCAATAGGCCCCCTTGACCACCATCTTCTTTAATAGGCCCCCTAACTCTAAGACTATACTAATAGCCCCAGCCCCCCTAAACACTGTCAAGTCATAGGCCCCTAATCTCCAGACTACAATAATAGGCGTCCTAATCCCCAGTCTATAGCCTCTGCCGGCCCCTCCCCACAATCCACAGACTATAGCCTCTGCTGCCCCTCCCTCACAATCCTAACTTTATAGTTCCTGCCTCCCCTCCCCCACAATCCTAACTTTATAGTTCCTGCCTCCCCTTCCCCACAATCCTAACTTTATAGTTCCTGCCTCCCCTCCCCCACAATCCTAACTTTACAGCCTCTGCCTGCCTCCCCCCTTCCTTTCACTTCACAGCATTAGGAACTCTGCGAGTGATTACCTGCTCCTGTGCCGCCGCCGCCCGCCTCCACCCCCTCCTCCTCTTGCCCGAGCTGCAGCTGCTCCTCCGGTGTCCGTCATCCTCCTCCTGCTGCAGGCTCCGGTGAGTTCTCTACCTCCGCGGCATCTACAGCTTTTGCCGCCACAGCATGGAGCTGATTAGCGCGCCTCTGACCCCGGAAGTGCAGGCACCGGCACTTCCGGGGTCAATCAGCTCCCTGTGTACGGCGCCCGCAGTCTATTTGTATGCGCGTCTTAAAGACGCAGATACAGATAGATGGAGGTGCGCCTCTCCCCCCTCCTCCCCCTCCGAAAACACAGCAGATTTAATAGACTGTCTAACGGAGGGGGTAAAAAAAAATTATTTTTTTTTGCAGCCAGAAAGTGCCGCCCTCCCCGCAACCCGCCGCCCCAGGCACCGGACCACGAGTGCCTAATGGTAAATACATCCCTGCCCACAAGGGAGTTGCCCACTCCAAGGCTTTATCTTGGAGCAAAGATATTATAAAGCCTACTTTCGCTTTCTCAGTAGGAAAGTGCGAGGCATTCACTGCCAAGTGTATTTGACACTGATTCACAAAACCGCGACAAGACTTGCCATCACCCAAGTACCTATTGGGCAGGGCAAGCCGAGGGTCGTGAGTCAGTGTCACCACAGTAGTTTGTGGTTTATCCTCCACAGTCTTGAGTCTAGCCTCAAGCTGCTGTATGTAGTGTTGTAAGTCTGCGATACCAGCCAGACCCTTGGCTCAGTTGTAATGTTACGGAACTGCCTAATAAAAGGTGGACACAGGCTATCAGGCAGTTAGGGTCCACCGTGCAGAGGAAACCTGCTGCTGGTGATAACAGAAGGTAGGCAGTATCTGTACCACAAAAGCGGTACTTGTCGCTGTTACCTCACAGCAGCACTAGGACCAACTGCGGCACTCTCTGTTAACTCACAGAGACTACCGAATTAGCATATGTGTAAATGAGGGTAATGCTAAATGGCTTATGGCGAGTGCCTAAATAATAATAGAGATAGACTTGCAGTTCCTGTTACTTCACAGACATTACTAAGTGAATGCGGATGGATGCCCCTACCGTAGTCCACTAACTAGCACCCCTGTTGCGTCACAGAGGTAAAGTAAGATATAGTAACACGTGTGTTAATGCTCACACAACGTATATAGTAAGATAGATGTGACGCCCTGGCACAGGCAGGTTGTCACAGAAAGAGTTAATCCTCCTTGGTAATCTGATCTCACACCGGTGCAGCAAGACAAACCACATCCCCCAGGGTAAGAGAAAAGCAGAGCAGAGGGGAGGGGCTGGAGCAGAGTGTGTGGAGAGGAGACAGAAGTGGAGCCTGGAGCTGTAGCTCCCAGGCTGAAAGCAAAGCGTGCTCCGAGAGGGCCGGGACAGGCTGTAGTGAGGAAGGGGCCAGAGGTAGCCGGAGCAGGGCGGTGGCCCCTCGGTACCTGGGTGACCCGGATCACTACAGGGGAGTGGATTCCCCGTTCCCGGCTGAGGAGAAAGAGGAAGAGAGTGGAGAGAAAGGCACCTGGCTGCAGGGAAAGAACAACAAGGGCTGCTGCACCGTGTGTGGGACGCTAACACCCCCGTACCGAAGGCTGCGGACACCGGCAATTCCTAGTTTACCAGTGACTCCGTGTGACTTACTTGTGAGTACACCCGTGCCCTCGGGCACCGCACTGCAGCACGGCGCCCTGCTCCCTGCTTACCCCATCACCGGGCCCCGGGACAACCAACCCCCTACCCACGGAGGGGAGAACTAACATCTAGCTGCTCCATACCATCACTCCCGGGATCCCCGTCCAGAGCAGCGGTGGTGTCCCAATCACCACAACCGTGGGTGGCGTCACGGACAATATAAATCTCCCTTACCAAATCCCTTTATACTGTGGAGCCTGGAATCACAGACCGGGTCACGCCACCGTGATACCCACAGAACTGACCCTGTGGCCCGGATCTGAGTACCCCCTGGTCCCCGGGCGACACATTTGGCGTCACGAACAGGATCGAACCTATCCAGTTACCTGGAGGAAGTGCGCCTTGTTCTGGACTGTCAGCGGTGATCCGCTGCAAAATTTTTAAAGTCGTCATCTTTGCCGCCATTTTGGGCGCGAAAATCTCCCGCCCAGCACCTTCTTCCCCAAGCGTTGGGCGCGAAAAAGGGGCTCCGCCCCCATGAGAACGCGGGCGGAAGTGAAGCTCCGGAGGACCGGAAGCGAAAGGGAAACTTTAAAAGTTGCTGGAAGGACTGCTCCCGAGTACCAAGGGGGAGCAGGAAGAAGGAACCGCAGTTTATGTGACTGGGACTGTAAAGGCAGGGACGCCAGGACTCTGCCAGCATTTGGTTCCTGGAGAGGCCGCCGCAGCGATGCACCGACCCGTTACCCCTGTTACCGGTAGCGGAGCCTGCAGCGCCTGTTGGGGAGGACCCAGACCTGGGGTCCCCAGGCCTCACCTTTGTCACCGCCCTGCCACCGGCCCCGACAGTCCGCCCGGCCGCGACGGAGATGACGACGGCTCCGGCAGTCCGCCCGGCCGCGACGGAGATGACGACGGCTCCGGCAGTCCGCCCGGCCGCAACGGCAGCGAAGTACCGGTCCCGTTGACCAATCTGGGGCCGTTCCTGGACTGGGGTCAAGGGGTGCTGCCTGGGTTTTAGGGGCAGCACCAAGGCCAGGTTGTTTGGGTGGGTGACTGAAGGACCCGTTACACTGTTATTATTAAAAGTGTTCGACTGTTATTGCAACGTTGAAGCAATGTACATCCCGCTGTGGAAAGATTGAAAATGCATGTGTGAAAATGTTTAAAATGTTTTATTCTTTTCCCAGTTTAATAAATGTTGGTGGCCAGACGGCCCGAGGACGGGCCGTGTTTTACCAAGGGGGTGTGTGACACCCTGGCACAGCCAGGTTGTCACAGAAAGAGTTAATCCTCCTTGGTAATCTGATCTCACACCGGTGCAGCAAGACAAACCACATCCCCCAGGGTAAGAGAAAAGCAGAGCAGAGGGGAGGGGCTGGAGCAGAGTGTGTGGAGAGGAGACAGAAGTGGAGCCTGGAGCTGTAGCTCCCAGGCTGAAAGCAAAGCGTGCTCCGAGAGGGCCGGGACAGGCTGTAGTGAGGAAGGGGCCAGAGGTAGCCGGAGCAGGGCGGTGGCCCCTCGGTACCTGGGTGACCCGGATCACTACAGGGGAGTGGATTCCCCATTCCCGGCTGAGGAGAAAGAGGAAGAGAGTGGAGAGAAAGGCACCTGGCTGCAGGGAAAGAACAACAAGGGCTGCTGCACCGTGTGTGGGATGCTAACACCCCCGTACCGAAGGCTGCGGACACCGGCAATTCCTAGTTTACCAGTGACTCCGTGTGACTTACTTGTGAGTACACCCGTGCCCTCGGGCACCGCACTGCAGCACGGCGCCCTGCTCCCTGCTTACCCCATCACCGGGCCCCGGGACAACCAACCCCCTACCCACGGAGGGGAGAACTAACATCTAGCTGCTCCATACCATCACTCCCGGGATCCCCGTCCAGAGCAGCGGTGGTGTCCCAATCACCACAACCGTGGGTGGCGTCACGGACAATATAAATCTCCCTTACCAAATCCCTTTATACTGTGGAGCCTGGGATCACAGACCGGGTCACGCCACCGTGATACCCACAGAAATGACCCTGTGGCCTGGATCTGAGTACCCCCTGGTCCCCGGGCGACACATTGGGAATCCATTACAGGTCACAGAAATCCCTGGATGCTAACCTCTATTACCTCATAGAGGGTGAAGCATGTACCTAAGGTATGGGTGAGACCAGTACTAACTATACTGCTTATGCGTAAACATCCTGCCCACCTTCTTCCTTCAGCATTGCCGGCGGGAGCCGCAGGACGCAGGTAAGCTGCCGTTCATCGTTCCCGGGGTGTAACACGGAGCGATGTGTGCTACCCCGGGTACGATGAACAACCGGCGCAAAGTAAAATAAACGATTTTTTAAAAATAAACGACGAGTGCACAACTCACGATTTGTCACTGATTTGCGATCGCTTGTAGGTGCCACACGGGACAACGTCGCCAACAAAGCCGGATGTGCGTCCCGAAAAACGTGACCCTGATGATCTATCCCACAATAGATCACCTCGTGTGACGCCCGAATTAGTCTCAAATGTACGGAGCCCCGTACATAAAGCAGGGAGCTCTCTATGCTTGCCGCACAGTATAGATCCAGAGAGTCACCTGGTGGCTCAGTGAGTGCATGAATCCCTGTCTAAGCCCTTTGTGCTTGCCGCACCATAGGGAATCAGGGAGATCTCTGTGCTTGCCGACAGTAGAGGACCAGAGAGTCACCTGTGAGTGTGAGAATCCCTGCCTAAGCCCGGTTCCACTGAGGAATGTAGAGGGCGGGAACTAGCAGTACACTAGTAGGTAAGGAGCGCTTAACCAGCGGGTGCACACTGGCTTGTGACTGTAGGTATTAGGCTAGTTAGTAGGAGAGGTCACACATGAGGCAGCTACCCCATGCATGCACCAAGAATGACTGAGCCCCGAGCAGCGTGCTGTGGGGTCCTTTATAGACAAAGCACCTCCCACAAGATGGAGGCACCCAGGGCACAATCGTTTCTCAACCAATTGCGTTCGTGAACGTCAGCGGTGACCAATCAGCATCAAGCGCGTCAGAGTCATGTGATGCCAAGTCAGCAGCGACGTCACCCACGACCAATCAGCATCCAGCGCGTCACAGTCACGTGATCCCTCGTCAGCAGTGATGTCACTCACGGCCAATCCGCGGCTGCCACGTCGTAGTCATGCGCAGATCGGGTCCAAGCTGACTTAGAACAAAATCAGCTTGTCTACTCGCGCATGCGCAGAAGAAAGAGTTCTGGACTTAGCCTCCGCAGCTAAGGAGTGAGCAGACGGGTAGAACGTCGTGGCACAGAGCCAGAGGGAGAAGAAGAAGGACGCAGACCAGCAGACCTACGACCCGTAACAGGTATCAGGAAAAAATGCACCATAAAATTAATTTTGCAATTTCTCCTGAGTACACCGATATCTCATATGTGGTGGAAATCAATTGTTTGGGTGAACGGCAAGGCTCGGAAGGGAAGGAGCATCATTTGAATTTTTGAAAGCAAAATTGTCTGGAATCATTAGCGCATGACCTCATTTTGGAAACTAGACCCCTCATGGAATTTATCTAGATGTTTAGTGAGCACTTTGAACCTCTGGGGGCTTCAGAAAAGTTAATAACTTTGAGCCGTGAAAATAAAAAAAAATAATTTTACCACGAAATTGTTACTTCAACCAGGTAGCTTTTTTTCACAAGGGTATCAGGAAAAATTGCACCATAAAATGTATTGCGCAATTTCTCCTGAGTACATAGATACCTCATATGTGGTGGAAATCAAATGTTCGGGCGCACAGCAAGGCTCCGAAGGGAAGGAGCACCATTTGACTTTTCAATGCAAAATTGTCTGCAATAGTCAGCGGATGCCTTGTTGTGTTTGGAGACCCCTTGAGGAACGTAAACAATGGAGCTTCCCCACAAGTGACCCTATTTTGGAAACTAGACCCCTCATGGAATTTATCTAGATGTTTAGTGAGCACTTTAAACCCATGGAGGCTTCACAAAAGTTTATAATGGTCAGCTGTAAAAATATTTTTTTCTAGTTTACCACGAAATTGTTATATCAATCAGGTAGCTTTTTTTTCACAAGGGTATCAGGAAAAAATGCACCATAAAACATATTGTGCAATTTCTCCTGAGTACATAAATACCTCATATGTGGTGGAAAGTAATTGTTTGGGCGTACGGCGGGGCTCAGAAGAAAAGGAGCGCCATTTCACAGCAAAATTGGTTGGAATTATTGGCGGACGCCATGTTGCATTTGGAGACCCACTGAGGTGCCTAAACAATGGAGCTCCCCCACAAGTGACCCCATTTTGGAAACTAGACCGCTCATGGAATTTATCTAGATGTTTAGTGAGCACTTTGAACCCCTGGAGGCTTCACAAAAGTTTGTAATGTTCAGCCGTGAAAATATATATATTTTTTTAACCACGAAATTGTTATTTCAACCAGGTAGCTTTTTTTTTACAAGGGTATCAGGAAAAAATGCACCATAAAACATATTGTGCAATTTCTTTGTGTTTTAATAAGAGCAGGACACTATGTAGGTTCTGTAAAATATGAAGCTGCCACCAGTATGCTTGGTCGCTGCTAGTAAGATATTGGGCTTCAGGCAGAAGTAGAGCCACTGA
This sequence comes from Anomaloglossus baeobatrachus, assembly GCF_048569485.1. Lineage (NCBI taxonomy): Eukaryota > Metazoa > Chordata > Amphibia > Anura > Aromobatidae > Anomaloglossus > Anomaloglossus baeobatrachus. The sequence continues at coordinate 163,910,167 of NC_134356.1, forward strand.
CACCGAGTATTAATTAAAATAGTCTATCATTATGCATAGTCTATCACATAGCATAGCAGTACTCAAAGTTCTCAAGAACCTCACAAATATCAACGATTCACATCTACTCAACAGTTATTATATGTGGTTGCTGACTCTCAGTATGACGGGCATGTTGGTATTCAGCTACTGCCCTCTGCTGCTCAGTAATCCTTGCCAACATATAGAATGGTGAGTTCTTCTGTGTGGGTAGGTCACACATAAGTCAGTGACATTTGCAAATTAAAGCATTTTTGCAACGCTGTAAGACCAGCAAAAGCGGCAGAGGAATGGCGGAAAATGGGCATTAATACGGCACACCTTCGCTAATAGGTACGGCAAGTCAGGGTGTTGTGAATGTCATCCGAGTGGGTGCTGGTGTGGAGCTCCCTCTGGTGGCCAGGAATGGTAATGAAGCTGAGTTTGAATCGGTGATTCAGACAGGTGATGGAATTAATTGGAAATCAAGGAAGTCCTATTGCAGATCAGCCTAGTTTATTTAGGAGAGCATTTTGTGCCTGGCAGTCGCCAGTGATAAATGTTCCTGCCTGCTTCTGAAGATGGCTGGGAGTTTTCCTTTCTGTTTTTCCCATTTATTTGGTGCCTGAATCTACTCCAGATAAGTTTACTGTTTCTGTGCTTAATTGCTGGATTTGCACTTAAGAGTGTTTCTGCTTATTCCATTTGGTTCTGTGTTTGGTTTTGTTACAGGGGGCTGTCTGATAATAACTGAAAGGAGTATCAGACAGTCAGGGTCCACCGTGCAAAGACTTTGCTGCAGACTATGGCAGAGTGCAATACCTCTGTTAACTCACAGAAGGATATAATAAGTAAGTAAAGCAATTCCTCCCTTACTTGGAGGGTGTGTGGAATGATCTCTGTTAATAATCACAGAGACAAAGGCAATGTGTGCGAAATGGCACCTACCTAGGTCCGCTCTTCTAGTGGTGCAAAAGAGACGAACAGCAGCGTAAGCCGCACAAAGCTCCTACCTGCGTTCGCTCCACTAGTGTGCGAGGACACGAACCACTAGATATGGCACCTGCCTAGGTCCGCTCTTCTAGTGGTGCAAAAGAGACGAACAGCAGCGTAAGCCGCACAAAGCTCCTACCTCTGTTCGCTCCCCTAGTGTGCGAGGATACGAACAACTGCCAGACGCAGTATAAGGAACGTTACCCTAGCGGCAACGTCCACCTACGAGTAGAATCACAAGGCCCAGCCAGACCATGTGCCTCAGGCACCTGCCTATGTCCGCTCCCCTAAGAGAAAAGGATACAGACAGCAGCCGAAGCTGTAAGGTATAAGAACGCTACCCTGCCGGTAGCGCTCACCTAGCATAGACAGAGGAATGCCTAGAGGAACGCGCACAGAGCGTCTACTCATATGCATGAACCAAGAGGACTGAGCACCATGCGGCGTGTGTCAGGGTCTTATATAGACTCTGTGCCTCATCCAAGATGGAGGACACCAGAGCCAATCCGCTGCCAGAACGACAGGAGTGACGTCATGCTGGCCTATCACCGAGCAAGACGTCACAAGCACATGACCAGCGACCAATCGGCATAGAAGGTGTCAGAGACATGTGACCTCGTGTCAGCGATGATGTCACCCGCACATGTGCAATGGCTCCAAGATTGGACTTAGTCTCCGGCGCTCGCACATGTGCAGTAGCAAGAAATCTGGACTTAGTCTCCAGCGCTCGCACATGTGCAGTAGCAAGAAATCTGGACATAGTCTCCAGTGCTCGCAGCAACCGTAACAGTACCTCCCCCTCAAGGGCCCCCCTCCCGGCGACGCAGGCAATCGGCAACTAAGTCGGGAGCATGGACAGCCTCCTCAGGCTCCCAAGAGCGATGTTCCGGGCCATAGCCCTCCCAATCAATCAAGAAGAACCTGCGCCCTCTAACCATCTTAGAACCAACTATGGCTCGTACCTCATAGCTAGAGCGAGAGGAATCAGAGGCAGGAGAGTGCACTTCACGAGCGTGAGGTAAAATAGCCGGCTTTAGCAGTGAGACATGGAATTTGTCATGAATCCTAAGATGGACAGGTAACTTCAATTGATAGACTACAGGATTTACCTGTCGAAGAACCTCATAAGGACCCAGGAAGCGAGGAGCAAATTTGACAGAGCTCACTCTAAGTCTCACGTGTTTTGCAGAGAGCCACACAAAGTCCCCTGGAGAAAAGACAGGAGCCGGGCGACGAAACCGATCGGACACCGTCTTCATACGGTCCTTAGCTGCTTGGATCGACTCTTGAGTCCAATCCCAAACCTCTCTGGCATTAGTTGCCCAGTCGGCCACAAGAGGAGGAGGTGCAGCAGCGGGAAACGGTACTGGTACCCTAGGGTGTTGCCCATTATTGAGTACGAACGGTGTCTGCCCAGTGGCCTCAGCCAGCGAATTGTTAAGGGCAAATTCTGCCCAGGGTAGGAGGGAGGACCAGTTATCGTGGTTCTCAGCAACATAGATTGATTGGTACGTTCAACCAAACCATTAGTCTCCGGATGGTATGCCGAAGAGAGATTCAACTCAATTTGCAGAAGGCTACAAAGATCTCGCCAGAAACGGGAAGTAAATTGCGGGCCTCTATCACAAATGATACGATCTGGCATCCCGTGAAGCCTAAAGACATGCTTGAGGAATAGTTTGGCTAGTACCCTGGAAGATGGGATTCTCGATAACGGTACGAGATGAACCATCCGGGAGAAATGGTCCGTAATGACCCACACAAATCTATGTCCCTGTGAACATGGAAGATCACCCACAAAGTCCATGCCTACCACCTCCCATGGTCTATCTGGCACTGGTAAAGGATGCAAGAGCCCAGCCGGTCTCTGCCGTAATGGACGGTTGCGAGCACACGAGTAGCAGGAACCGACATATCTCTTGACGTGGCTGGCTAAGTGTGGCCACCAATACCACCTCTCCAGTAACTCTCGTGTCTGCCTAATACCAAAATGCCCACCCACCTTTGAGGTGTGGGCCCATGACAGTATATCATTCTGTCGATCAGGCGGAACAAAGGTCTTGCCCGGTGGGATTTGGTCTAACGTCACAGGGGAGAGCGTATGAAAAACCCTGGAGGGAAGGATAAGACGAGGTTCGTCAATCTCTTCCTGGGTAGAAAGCATAGAGCGAGACAGGGCGTCTGCCTTGTTATTCTTACTCCCAGACAGATAGTTGATGGAGAAGTGAAAGCGGGAGAAAAACAAGGACCAGCGGGCTTGGCGAGGATTCAGACGCTGAGCGGTTTGTAAGTACGTCAGATTCTTATGGTCTGTATAGACCTGGAAAGGATGTTTCGCTCCTTCCAGCAAGTGACGCCACTCCTCCAAGGCTAATCTCAAGGCGAGCAGTTCCCTATCCCCAATGGTATAGTTTCTCTCTGCCGGTGAAAAGGTTTTAGCAAAGAAGAAACACGGCCTTTTTCTACCTGCACCGTTCTTTTGATACAAGACCGCACCAGCACCCACTGAAGAGGCATCAACCTCTAAGAGGAAGGGCTTATTCTCATCGGGTCTTTGAAGAACGGGAGCAGTTGAAAAGTGTCTTTTTACTGCCTCAAAAGCCTGAGATGTCTCAGTAGACCAGGCTTTGGGATTAGCACCTTTCTTAGTCAAGGCCACCAAAGGGGCCACCAAAGTAGAAAAATGGGGTATGAACTGCCTGTAATAATTTATGAATCCTAAGAAGCGTTGCACCGCCTTCAAGGAATGAGGTTCGGACCATTGCAGGACAGCAGAGAGCTTCGCAGGATCCATAGCCAGACCTTCTTGTGAGATAATGTAAGCCAAAAAAGGCAATGAGGACTGCTCGAATACACATTTCTCGAGTTTAGCAAACAATGAGTGCTCCCTTAAACGGGAAAGGACACGAACGACATCCTGACGATGAGTCTCCAGATCAGGAGAAAAAATCAGGATGTCGTCCAGATACACCACTACTGAGGATAACAGTAAATCCCTGAACACATCGTTTACGAAGTCCTGAAATACTGCGGGTGCATTACATAACCCAAAAGGCATGACGAGGTATTCATAGTGACCGTCTCGGGTGTTAAAAGCGGTCTTCCATTCGTCACCCTTTCGAATTCGTACCAAGTTATACGCACCCCGCAGATCCAACTTCGTAAAAACTTGAGCTCCTCTCAGTCTGTCAAAGAGCTCCGAAATTAAAGGTAATGGGTATTTGTTCTTTATTGTGATTGCGTTGAGACCCCTGTAATCTATGCAGGGACGCAAATCACCCTCTTTCTTCCGAACAAAGAAAAACCCAGCTCCCGCGGGAGAGACAGACTTACGAATGAACCCCTTCTCTAAACTCTCTCTTATATAGGTCGACATGGCCTCCGACTCAGGTATCGACAGGGGGTAAACCCTGCCTTTAGGTGGAACCGAACCTGGGATAAGGTCTATGGCACAGTCATACGGCCTATGGGGTGGAAGAACCTCAGCACCCTGTTTGGAGAACACGTCAGCGAAATCCAAATAGGGTGTAGGTATGGGAGAGAGATCAGTTGATGCAACCGCAACGACCTTAGGTGGTAAGGGAAGACATCGGGACTGACATTTCGAACGCCAACTAATAATGCTGTCAGACTCCCAGTCAATGTGAGGAGCATGAGTCCGAAGCCATGGAAGACCCAGAAGGACGTCGTCTATACCCTCAGGCAAAACAAGAAAAGAAATCTCCTCTATGTGACCCTGAGACAGGGAAAGGCGCAAGGGAACTGTCCTCAATGTAATGGAGTCAGACAACATAGTTCCATTAACAACACGGACAGGAATAGGCGCCTCTAACATGATAGAGGGAATATTGTGTCCCTTTACAAATCCTGAGGACACAAAAATCCCGTCAGCTCCGGAATCCACAAAAGCCATAATAGGCCATGTATTCTCAGATAACGAGAGCTGACCTGGGATACAACACTTAGAGGGTGCAGAAGACGTCTCTAGTAACCCCCCTCTAATGGTTACTAGGCCAGGGAGTTTCCCTGACGACTAGGACACTTGTTGGCATAGTGCCCAGCCTGACGACATACGTAACATATAGGAGGACCAGACTTGCGTAGTCTGGAGGACGTATGACCTAACTCCATAGGAGTGGGAGATGTTTCAGATGCTGAGGAAGATGGTAGTGGACCCTCAACAACTGGAATAGCCCGATGCTTAGGGCGTGAGGAAGAGACCTCGAGTCTACGTTCCTTATGGCGTACATCGATCCTCGTTGCTACTGTGATCAAGTCCTCCAGAGAAGCAGGGACCTCACGAGTAGCAAGGGCATCCTTGACATAGCCTGCCAACCCTCTCCAGAAGATAGGAATCAACACCTTCTCTGGCCAATCTAGTTCTGCCACCAGAGTTCTAAAAGCAATGGCATAAGAACTAGTGGATAACGAACCCTGAGATAGATCTAACAGTCTCAGGGCCGCATCATGGGTAACCTGCGGACCCATGAATACCGCCTTAAGAGCATCAAGAAAGTCTTGATGTCTCAGAGTAACCACATCAGAGCGCTCCCATAGGGGAGTCGCCCATTCTAAGGCTTTGTCCTGAAGTAAGGAGATGATAAAGCCTACTCTGGACCTCTCCGTAGAGAAGCGAGAAGAGTTGACCTCTAGGTGTATCTGACACTGACTAATGAAACCACGACATGATCTGGCATCGCCAGAATATCTGTTTGGCAGAGCAAGTCGAGGATCATGTGCAGATGTCACCATGGTCTGAGGTTTATCCTCTATACTCTTGAGCCGTGACTCAAGTACTTGTATGTAACGGTGTAACTGCTGATATTCTGCCATAACTGCCAGACCCTTGGCTCAGTCCTAATGTTACAGGGGGCTGTCTGATAATAACTGAAAGGAGTATCAGACAGTCAGGGTCCACCGTGCAAAGACTTTGCTGCAGACTATGGCAGAGTGCAATACCTCTGTTAACTCACAGAAGGATATAATAAGTAAGTAAAGCAATTCCTCCCTTACTTGGAGGGTGTGTGGAATGATCTCTGTTAATAATCACAGAGACAAAGGCAATGTGTGCGAAATGGCACCTACCTAGGTCCGCTCTTCTAGTGGTGCAAAAGAGACGAACAGCAGCGTAAGCCGCACAAAGCTCCTACCTGCGTTCGCTCCACTAGTGTGCGAGGACACGAACCACTAGATATGGCACCTGCCTAGGTCCGCTCTTCTAGTGGTGCAAAAGAGACGAACAGCAGCGTAAGCCGCACAAAGCTCCTACCTCTGTTCGCTCCCCTAGTGTGCGAGGATACGAACAACTGCCAGACGCAGTATAAGGAACGTTACCCTAGCGGCAACGTCCACCTACGAGTAGAATCACAAGGCCCAGCCAGACCATGTGCCTCAGGCACCTGCCTATGTCCGCTCCCCTAAGAGAAAAGGATACGGACAGCAGCCGAAGCTGTAAGGTATAAGAACGCTACCCTGCCGGTAGCGCTCACCTAGCATAGACAGAGGAATGCCTAGAGGAACGCGCACAGAGCGTCTACTCATATGCATGAACCAAGAGGACTGAGCACCATGCGGCGTGTGTCAGGGTCTTATATAGACTCTGTGCCTCATCCAAGATGGAGGACACCAGAGCCAATCCGCTGCCAGAACGACAGGAGTGACGTCATGCTGGCCTATCACCGAGCAAGACGTCACAAGCACATGACCAGCGACCAATCGGCATAGAAGGTGTCAGAGACATGTGACCTCGTGTCAGCGATGATGTCACCCGCACATGTGCAATGGCTCCAAGATTGGACTTAGTCTCCGGCGCTCGCACATGTGCAGTAGCAAGAAATCTGGACTTAGTCTCCAGCGCTCGCACATGTGCAGTAGCAAGAAATCTGGACTTAGTCTCCAGCGCTCGCACATGTGCAGTAGCAAGAAATCTGGACATAGTCTCCAGTGCTCGCAGCAACCGTAACAGGTTTCTTGTATGTTAGGATCTGTATTTCTGCTTTTGTGAGCAGGGCAGTTGCTTCAGTAAGAAAGGGAGCTTGCTCCCTGTTCATATTTGGAGTACTTGCACTTTAGAATATTATTTGTTCTGTGATTTTGTTTCTTCCCATATATAGTTCTGTTTAAAGTATCTAGCACAAGAGTACCTGATGTAGTGTGGGAGAAACCATGTGGTCTCAGATCTTTTTCCTATCAGGAGATTGGTATTTTTTGCAGTGTTTTTTTCTGGCCGCAATCAGCTATCTGTCTGTCCTGTTCTATCTAGTAAGTTGGGCCTCACCTTTTCTGATCTATATTTTCTATCTGTGTATTGTGTTTTCTTACATCACTGTTGTTGCATGTTGGGGGCTTGCTGTTTCTTTAGGGACAGCTCCGAGGCAAGTTAGGATTCCTCATTTCTATTTTTGAAGTGTAGCAAGTTTCTCAGGCAGTGACGAGGTGTCTAGGTGTGTTAGGAACATCCCACTCCTACTTTTAGTGTTGTCAGATAGGGGATTGCGGTCAGCTCAGTTTCCAACTGCTCTTCTGGTTTTGTTTTTTCCTTATTTATAGGATTTTTTGTGAGCGTCCACGGTTACCAGATCATAACAGTATCACCAGCAACACAAAAAACAGGTTCTAAAAAGAAGGAATTTTTTTTTTATTCTGTATATTTTTCCTCTTATTTTTTGGGTTCCGTGGAAGATCTTTTGCAGGCATGGATATTAACCAGTTGTCTGATTGTGTTGAGCATCTTGCTTCTGAGGTTCAGGGTATATCTAGAACCTAAAATTCCCGTTCCTGAATTTTTCTCGGGGGATAGGTCTAAATTCTTGAACTTTAAAAATAATTGTAAATTATTTTTTTGCCTTAAGACCTAAGTCCTCAGGGAGTCCCGTGCAGCAGGTATTATCATTTCCTTGTTGCGCGGTGACAATCAGGACTGGGCCATTTCCTTGGTACCTGGTGATCCGATTCTTTCTGATGGGGATTCCTTTTTTCAGGCCCTGGGATTGTTGTATGACGAACCTAATGTTGTGGATCAAGCTGAGAAAGCCTTGATAACATTGATCCAGGATCAGGATTCCGCTGAAATTTTTTGTCAGAGATTCAGAAAATGGGCGGTCCTTACAAAATGGAATGATGATGCTCTTGCGGCACTTTTTTGGAAGGGTCTTGCGGATACTGTAAAAGATGTTATGGTGGAATTTCCTATCCCTTCGGGTCTCGATGCCTCTATGACCTTGGCCATTCAGATTAATAGACGTTTACACAAGTGCAAAACGATACGTGCTGATGTATTTCTTATGGAACAGTCTTCGGAGCCTATGCAGTGTGATAGGGTTCACTCTAACACTGAGCGGCAGGGTTTTAGATGGAGAAACAAGTTGTGTTTCTATTGTGCAGATGCTTCTCACACTAACTCTGTCTGCCCTAAACAAGAAAAGAGATTTGCTCATTCATTTACTGTGGGTAGTGTGCAACCTAAGTTTCTTTTGTCAGTCTCTTTAATTTGCTCGTTATCCTCGTTTTTTGCTATGGCTTTTCTTGATTCAGGTGTTGCCTTGATGGATTTTGGGTTTGCTAAGATGCCTAATCTTTTAAGGGGCATTGATGCTACATCCTTACTGGAGAATAAACCCCAATTTTGGACCCAGGTGACTATGAGAGTTGCACCAGCTCATCAGGAGAATTTTACATTTTTGGTACTACACAACTTGCATGATATTTTGGTACTGGGATTCTCTTGGCTGCAGAACATAATCCAGTAATAGATTGGAGATCCTTGTCTGTGGTTAGTTGTGGTTGTCAATGTGTGCATAATGACCTTTCTGTGTTGTCTATTTCTGCTTAGACACATAACGTACCTGAATATTTGTTGGACTTCCTTGATGTGTTTAAAGAGACTGGTTCTGATTCCTTGCCTCCCCATAGGGAGGGTGATTGTGCCATTGACTTAGTGCCAGGTTGCAAATTTCCTAAGGGATGGATTTTCAATTTGTCTGTGCCTGAACATGATGCTATGTGAACTTGTATTAAGGAGTCATTGATTAAAGGTTATATTAGACCGTGATCTTCACCCTTTGGTGCCGTTTTTTAATTTGTGTCCAAGAAGGATGGGTCATTGAGACCTTGTATTCACTATCGCCTCCTTAATAAAATCACTGTTAAATATTAGTATACTTTGCCCTTGATGTCAGATCTGTTTTCCAGAGTTAAGGGCGCTAAATGGTTTACTAAACTTGATCTTAAGGGGGTGTACAATTTCATTCAAATCAAGGAGGATGATGAATGGAAGACGGCTTTTAATACCCCTGAAGGGCATTTTCAGTACCTAGTGATGCCTTTTGGGCTCACTAATGCCCCCTCTGTCTTCCAGTCATTCATGAATAATATTTTCTGGGAACTGATTGGTAAATTTCTGATCGTCTATTTGGATGATATTTTGATTTTTTCTGATGATTGGAAACTCTCATGTTGAGCAAGTTCGGACTGTTTTTCAGGTTCTTAAGAACAATGCATTGTACGTTAAGTGACCAAAATGTCTCTTTGGCGTACAAAAAAAATGTCATTTTGGGCTTTATTTTGTCCCAGTCTTCTATTGAAATGGATCCGGTCAAGATTCAGGCCATTTATGACTGGGTTCAGCCTACTTCTTTGAAATACCTTCAGGAATTTTTGGGTTTTGCAAATTTGTACCATAAATTTATTGGCAATTTATCTAGAATTGTTCAGCCTTTGACGGATTTGACCAAAAAGGGAGCTGATGTTGAGCATTGGACCCCAGAAGCCATAATGGCCTTCCAGGAGCTTAAAAAGAGGTTTACTTCTGCCCTAGTCCTGCAGCAACCTGATGTTTCTCTACCATGTCAAGTGGAGATAGATGCCTCAGCGATTGAAGCAGGAGCTGTTTTGTCTCAAAGAGATCCTATAACTTCCAAACTGAAGCCTTGCACCTTGTTCTCTAGGAAATTTTCTCCATCTGAACAAAACTGATGTAGGTAATTGGGAATTATTGGCTATGAAGAGGGCTTTTGAAGAATGGAGACATTGGTTGGAGGGGAATAGACATCAAATTGTTGTGCTCAGTGATCATAAGAATGTGACCTACCTTGAATCTGCCAAGACACTAAATCCTAGTCAGGCCAGGTGGGCTTTATTTTTTACGCGTTTTGATTTTGTGGTCTCTTTTCTACCGGGCACCAAGAATATTAAAGCAGATGCCCTCTCTACAAGTTTCTTTGCTGATTCTCTTCATGTTGCTAAGCCATCTACCATCCTGAATGAAGGTGTGGTTCTCTCCGCCATTTTACTCCAATTTGAGGTTATCATGTGAGAGATTTCAGGGGGGACAAACCTGAGAAATGTCCTGTGGGAAAACTGTATGTTCCTGAGCAGTGGAGGAGTTGAGTTATGTCCGAGATTCATTGTTCCATTTTGGCTGATCATCCTGGGATTTTTGGAACTAGGCATCTAGTGAGTAGGTCTTTTTGGTAGCATTCTTTATCTCGGGATGTCAGGAGTTTTGTGCAATTTTGTGGGGTTTGTTCTAGATTCAAGCCTTGTTGTTCACGTTCTAGTGGGTTGTTATTGCCATTGCCTGTCCCTAAGAGACCTTGGACTCATATCGCTATGGATTTTATTTCTGATCTTCCTGTCTCTCCGAGGGTGACGGTTATTTCTGTTATTTGTGATAGATTTTCTAAGATGGTCCATTTGGTACCATTGCCTAAGTTGCCGTCTTCATCAGAGTTGGTGTCCTTGTTTTTTCAACAGGTGGTTCGTTTATATGGTATTCCTGAGAATATTGTGTCAGACAGAGGAGTTAAGTTTGTGTCCATATTTTGGAGAGCATTTTGTTCTAAATTAGAAATTGAGTAACTATTCATATAACCCTTTAAAAATCTTAAATTTTATTGATACTTATTTTAAAATCCACAACCTTTGTGCAAATACAATGTGAAATAAAGAGGGAAGAAGGTAAGATGCTTACCCTTTACAATAGCCCTCCCTCCTGTCCACTACCTACCGCGGGGGTCGGCACCCTGATAGCTACGAAAATGGCGCCCCCACTCTGCGGTGGCTGACCCTGTAATGTCCCTAAGAAAGCCCTCAAATAGATGATGAAAAACAGATAAAGTCAAGGGTCACAGACAGGGTACACTCATCCTTCAGTGGACAGAAAGATTGGGACAACACACATGAACACCTGGTTCAGACCACCTCCAAAGTCATTGGTGATTCCGGGGTAATAATACAGACCGCAGATAGCAGATACATTAGGTGTATAGTCCTATATAACCCCAAAAGGCAATGTCAGTGGCAGATGCATGCATTAGATGCCGAAACGTAAGCCTAGGTATGCACAGTAATAAACATTAAGGTGCTTAGTGATATAAAGTGTGCAGACTAATGAACACACCCTGGCCTCCGATGCTGGCTCTTACATACGGCCGGTTTGCTCCTGCACAAAATATATCAGCGCATACCCAGTGCAACTGCCTAGGAACAACCAAATATGATCATTGAGGTTGGTCAAAAATGAAACACATCAAACACTTATCGTGTGAGGAGGGTTCATGTGTGAGTCCCAGAATCGCCCCGGTTCCGCCTCACACGATAAGTGTTTGATGTGTTTCATTTTTGACCAACCGCAAGGCCCGAGTGCCGGAGACCAGTGCAGGAAGCAGAGAGGGAGATGGAGGAGATGCAGGGGAGCCAGGCACAGCGTCGCGGGTCTCAGCAGGACGCCGGGACCGGCGGACAGAAGGCATGGAGGATGCACAGAAGGGGGAGCGAGAGGAGAAGCCACAGACAGGGGGACCGGGGACTGGAGCGGTGACAGGCAGCGTCGGGATCCTGGGAGCGTGACAGTATGGCAGATGCTACACGTTACAATGTTTTTGTCTAAAGGACTTTCAGAAAAAAATTCCAAACAGTGGCTGAACGCCCTCTTGTCCTGACTTGGGCCACAGTGGGGATATGTGCCGCCACTGCAGTGGATCGAACCTCTTGGATCCGGGGGTTTTGATTGCTTGTGGTTCGAGGGTCTCCAGTAGAGTTGAGCGTGGTTCGCGGTTCGAGGTTCTCCAGTTCGCGGCTCGAGTGATTTTGGGGGCTGTTCTAGATCGAACTAGAACTTGAGCTTTTTGTTAAAGCTCGATAGTTCTAGATACGTTCGAGAACGGTTCTAGCAGCAAAAAGACCAGCTAATTACTAGCTGGCTTTCCGCTGTAATAGTGTAAGTCACTCTGTGACTCACACTATTATGAAATTTCAGTGTATAGTGTGCGGGAACAGCGCATTCAGATCACTGCTGTATGGATAATGGCGATCGCCATTTTTTTTTTTTCCTTGTCTTCCTTCCCTAAGCGCGCGCGTGTAGTGGGGCGGGCCAGCATGTCAGAAAATCCCAGACACACACACAGCTAAGTGGACTTTTAGCCAGAGAAGCAACGGCATGTGTGATAGGGTGTCCATGTCACATGTCCCTGCAGTATAAAAACGGACATTTTCCTCCAGCACGCCATTATCTGCCTTCTGTGTCCTTGGTGTCAGTCACCGCTGGCGCAGCTCCTATCTCCGATACTGCTGTGTACGGTCCATACACAGCGCTGTACAGAATAGGGATAGAAGTTTCTATCAGTCCTTTTAAGGGCTAATACCGGCAGGGTCAGAGCCATAGGTGACAGGTCCGTGAAAACAGAGTTTACCAGCTATACAAGATCACAGCGTCTGTGTAGCTAAGGTCAGGGATTTCCTCGCTGCATTTCCCCATTAGGAGGGATAGAAAGGCAGGCTTCCTTTCCTCTACCCAGAGACCCACAACCCTGCCACTGTACCCTCCTGCCCTTTGCACACTCAAACTCATTGTTACTAAGCCATTATACTAGCAAACACTGAGTGAACTTAGTGGCATCCTAAACGTGGCTGTTGGACTTCTGTATTGTCCCACTAGTGCAAAGATATTTGCATATTTGCAGCACGTCTGCCTGCATTGCACACTCAAACTCATTGTTACTAAGCCATTCTACTAGCAAACACTGAGTGAACTTTGTGGCATCCTAAACGTGGCTGTTGGACTTCTGTATTGTCCCACTAGTGCAAAGATATTTGCAGCACGTCTGCCTGCATTGCACACTCAAACTCATTGTAACTAAGCCATTATACTAGCAAACACTGAGGAAACTTAGTGGCATCCTAAACGTGGCTGTTGGACTTCTGTATTGTCCCACTAGTGCAAAGATATTTGCAGCTTGTCTGCCTGCATTGCACACTCAAACTCATTGTAACTAAGCTATTATACTAGCAAACACTGAGGAAACTTAGTGGCATCCTAAACGTGGCTGTTGGACTTCTGTATTGTCCCACTAGTGCAAAAATATTTGCAGCACGTCTGCATTGAACATCCAAGCTCATTGTTACAAAGCTATTATACTAGCAATTTATGCTGCCAGTTTAAGGGCCGTAGTTGCATTGTCAGGGATAATTATTGTTGTTTATTCTGCTGTTAATAAAGCTAGACCACCGCTGCAATCTACACCACCTCTCAATTTTTACTACCACATTTTAAGTGCACAATCTTGTCGCAATCAAAATGAGTGGCAAAATGACAGATGCTGGCGGAAAGGGGAAGAGGCGTGTTGGAAAAGGAAAAAAAGGGTTTGTCCGTGGGGAAGGTGGCAAAGCTCCATTAACATCTGCTGAAGATAGACCATCTACCAGCAAAAGTAAGATGTCTACTACTTAACGTGGACAATCCGATGTGCTCCCTTTTTTACGGACACGAACAACTGGAACAAAGGTAGATGATGGCCAAAAAAGGAAAATGCTTGAATGGATCTCAAGTGGTCCAACAAGTGCCCTCTCCGCCACCTCAACTACCGCATCCAAAAAACACCAGTCCTCTGAGTTGTCATCCCAATCAAACTTGCTTTCTTCCAGCTCTGAAGTCTCCATCCGCCCTGCACAGTATGGTGGAACTGAGATGGCTGAGTCTGCAGAGCTGTTTAGTCACACTATAGCCTGGGAATCAGAGGTCTGCTCCCAAGCTACAGTGAGTACAGACCAGGAAATGGTCTGCAGTGATGCCCAGAACTTTTGTGACTCTGATTCAGGCCGTGAGGACCAAGTTTCTGAGCATAATGTTGACCCTTTTTCACAAACTGTAACCCCTGTTGTTATAGACAACGAGGAACATACTGATGACGATGAGACGCAGATACCAGATTGGGATGACAACTTAAATATTCGGTCAGGGCAAGAAGAGGCTCGGTCTGAGGGTGAGGGGGGTGCAAACACAACAATTGATGAGGAAGTTCTAGATCCAACCTACTGTCAACCCACAGTCAGGCACTCGAGGAGGTCAACAGAGGCGGTGGAGGAGGATGCAACCGACGACGAAGTTACCTTGTGCCTTCCTGGAAAGAGTCGGAGCACTGGTAGCACGTCTACAACTGCATCCTCAGCCACCACTGTGCCTCTGAGCACTAGTCGGGGGAGCTCAGCAGGTCGCATGCCCTCTAAGCCTTGCCTAGCCTGGTCCTTTTTTGACATAGCAAAAGATCGCCCAAATTATGTGATCTGTAAAATTTGTCGTGATTCTGTTAGTAGAGGGCAAAACCTCAGCAGTTTGACAACTTCTTCCATGAATCGTCACATGAATAAATATCATATGTCCCAGTGGGAAGCTCACCGTGCTGCAATGCGGCCTAGCGGAGCGAACCATCCACCGCCTGCCCCTTCCAGTGCATCCGCGCGCTCTTCATCTTCTAGAACTGTGGGGACAGCTGTCACACCTGGTTTTCCACGCACAACTTCCACCACTGTAACCGCAACAGGCAGTTTGCTTGGTAGGTCGTCAGTTGGTTTGGAAGGGGAAACAAATGCGTGTGTACAGCTCTCTCAGACATCGATAGCACCAACGTTGGATGAAGGCAACATCATGTCTACGCCTGCACTTTCCTCACAAACCTGCATTTTTCCAGGGACACCCTACTCAACACCGTCTACACACAGCAGCCAGATCTCTGTCCCTCAGATGTGGACAAATAAAAGGCCATTTCCAGCGACCCATGACAAAGCTAAGAGGTTGACTTTATCCCTCTGTAAGCTCTTGGCTACCGAAATGCTGCCTTTCCGCCTGGTGGACACACAGGATTTTAGAGACCTTATGTCTGTCGCTGTGCCCCAGTACCAGATGCCCATTCGCGACTACTTCTCTAAGAAAGGTGTGCCCGCGCTACACCAGCATGTCGCACACAACATCACCGCTTCCTTGAGAAACTCTGTGTGTGAACGGGTGCATTTCACCACCGATACTTGGACCAGTAAGCATGGACAGAGACGTTACATGTCGCTGACTGGGCACTGGGTGACTATGGTGATAGATGGTGAAGGGTCTGCTGCACAAGTCTTGCCGTCCCCACGACTTGTGTGTCAATCCTCTGTCTGTCCAAGTTCCGCCACTACTTCTGCCTCCTCCACCTCATCTGTGTCCTCCACCTCCGCCCCAAGCCTGCCTGGTCAGGCCACCAGCGTTCTCACTGTGCAGAAGGAATCACGCAGCCCTCATTACTATGCTGGCAGTAGAGCGCAACGGCATCAGGCGGTCTTTAGCTTGACATGTCTTGGGAATAGGAGTCACACAGCTGAGGAGTTGTGGTCAGCTCTGCGGTCCGAGTTTAATAAATGGTTGTCTCCACTCAACATGCAGCCTGGTAAGGCCGTGTGCGACAATGCTGCAAACCTGGGTGCGGCCCTTCGCCTGGGCAAAGTGACACACGTGCCTTGTATGGCTCACGTGTTGAACCTTATTGTCCAGCAATTTTTAACACACTATCCCGGCCTAGATGGCCTTCTGACCAGGGCACGAAAACTGTCTGCTCGCTTCCGCCGTTCAACCGCCGCAGCTGAGCGACTTGCATCGCTCCAGAAGTCTTTCGGCCTGCCGGTTCATCGCCTGAAATGCGATGTGGCGACACGCTGGAATTCGACTCTCCACATGTTACAGTGACTGTGGCAGCACCGCCGAGCCCTGGTGCAATACGTCATGACGTATAGCCTGGGCCAACGAGATGCAGAGGTGGGGCAGATCACCCTGATGGAGTGGTCTCAGATCAAGGACCTATGCACCCTTCTGCACAGTTTCGACATGGCGACGAATATGTTTAGCGCTGACAATGCCATTATCAGCATGACAATTCCAGTCATTTACATGCTGGAGCACATGCTAAACACTATTCGGAGTCAGGGGGTGGGACAACAGGAAGGTGAGGAACTACAGGAGGATTCATATGCGCAAGACACAACAACATCACCAAGGTCCAGACGTTCATCATCACCAACGCGGCAGGCATGTGACCATCGGGGACAGGGATCAAAAAGGGCGCATGATAGCAGGCGAAATGTTGAGGAAGGTGCAGGAGAACATGAAGAAATGGAGGACGAACTGTCCATGGACATGGAAGACTCAGCGGATGAGGGAGACCTTAGTCAAATTTCAGTTGAAAGAGGTTGGGGGGAGATGTCAGAGGAAGAAAGAACGGTTAGCACCTCTATGCCACAAACACAGCGTGGACTTGGTCCGCATGGCTGCGCAAGACACATGAGTGCCTTCTTGCTGCACTACCTCCAACATGACCCTCGTATTGTCAAAATTAGAAGTGATGATGACTACTGGCTTGCCACACTATTAGATCCCCGATACAAGTCCAAATTTTTGTGACATAATTCCAGCCATAGAAAGGGACGCACGTATGCAGGAGTATCAGCAGAAGCTGTTACTCGATCTTAGCTCGGCTTTTCCACCAAACAACCGTGCAGGTGCAGGGAGTGAATCTCCCAGTTGTAACTTGACAAACATGGGACGGTCTCGTCATCTTCAACAGTCTACCCGTACCAGTAGCACCGTATCTGGTGCTGGTAACAGCAATTTTATTGAATCTTTTCATAATTGTTTTTAGACCCTCCTTTGCAAGGCCACAAGAGACAACAAGTCTAACACATAGTCAACGGCTGGAGAGGATGGTACAGGAGTATCTCCAAATGAACATCGATGCCATGACTTTGCAAATGGAGCCTTGCTCATTTTGGGCTTCAAATCTTGAAAAATGGCCAGAGCTCTCCACTTACGCCTTGGAGATTTCGTTGTGTCCAGCTGCCAGCGTAGTCTCTGAACGTGTCTGCAGTGCTGCTGGGTGTGTGCTGACAGATAAGCGCGTGCGTCTGTCCAGTGACAATATGGAAAGACTAACGTTTATCAAAATGAACAAGTCATGGATCCACAAGGAATTTACTACCCCTGTGTCATCCTGGGGAGAGTAAATGCTTGTGGATTTGGAATGTGCTTGATGCAAATCTAGCTGTGAAGTGTACAACTAGGGCACAAGTGCTGCCACTGATGGGGTGTCTGTGTGGCCCAATTTTTGGAAAAAAGGGAGACTCTTCTTAGAGTAACCCTTGCTTACATTGTTTTTAAAAATGATCCAAGATGAACAGAACTGGGATCAGGAAAGACTTTGCTACCTACCCCGGTGTCATCCTGGGGACGGTTAAGTATGGCGTATTTTTGAATGTGCTTGATGCAAATCTAGCTGTGAAGTGTACAACTAGGGCACAACTGCTGCCACTGAATGATTGGGTGTGTGTGGGGCCCAATTTTTGGAAAAAAAGGGAGACTCCGCTTGGAGTAACCCTTGCTTACATTGTTTTTAAAAATGATCCAAGATGAACAGAGCTGGGATCAGGAAAGACTTTGCTACCTACCCCGATGTCATCCTGGGGACGGTTAAGTATGGCGTATTTTTGAATGTGCTTGATGCAAATCTAGCTGTGAAGTGTACAACTAGGACACAAGTGCTGCCACTCAATGGGTGGGTGTGTGTGGGGCACAATTTTTGGAAAAAAAGGGAGACTCCGCTAGGAGTAACCCTTACTTACATTGTTTTTAAAAATGATCCAAGATGAACAGAGCTGGGATCAGGAAAGACTTTGCTACCTACCCCGGTGTAATCCTGGGGACGGTTAAGTATGGCGTATTTTTGAATGTGCTTGATGCAAATCTAGCTGTGAAATGAACAACTAGGGCACAAGTGCTGCCACTGAATGGGTGGGTGTCTGTGGGGCCCAATTTTTGGAAAAAAAGGAGACTCAGCTTGGAGTAACCCTTGCTTACATTGTTTTTAAAAATGATCCAAGATGAACAGAGCTGAGATCAGGAAAGACTTTGCTACCTACCCCGGTGTCATCCTGGGGACGGTTAAGTATGGCGTATTTTTTAATGTGCTTGATGTAAATCAAGCTGTGAAGTGTACAACCAGGGCACAAATGCTGCCACTGAATAGGTGGGTGTGTGTGGGGCACAATTTTTGGAAAAAAAGGGAGACTCCGCTTGGAGTAACCCTTGCTTACTGTGTTTTTTAAAAGGAGCCAAGATGAACAAGTCATGGTTTAGCAAAGACTTTGCTACCTACCCCTGTGTCATCCTGGGGACGGTTAAGTATGGCGTATTTTTGAATGTGCTTGATGCAAATCTAGCTGTGAAGTGTACAACTAGGGCACAAGTGCTGCCACTGAATGGGTGGGTGTGTGTGGGGCCAAATTTTTGGAAAAATAGGCAGACTTCGCTTGGAGTAAACCTTGCTTACATTGTTTTTAAAAATGATCCAAGATGAACAGAGCTGGGATCAGGAAAGACTTTGCTACCTACCCCGGTGTCATCCTGGGGACGGTTAAGTATGGCGTATTTTTGAATGTGCTTGATGCAAATCTAGCTGTGAAGTGTACAACTAGGGCAAAAGTGCTGCCACTGATGGGGTGTCTGTGTGGCCCAATTTTTGGAAAAAGGGGAGACTCTTCTTAGAGTAACCCTTGCTTACATTGTTTTTAAAAATGATCCAAGAAGAAAAGAACTGGGATCAGGAAAGACTTTGCTACCTACCCCGGTGTCATCCTGGGGATGGTTAAGTATGGCGTATTTTTGAATGTGCTTGATGCAAATCTAGCTGTGAAGTGTACAACTAGGGCACAAGTGCTGCCACTGAATGGGTGGGTGTGTGTGGGGCCCAATTTTTGGAAAAAAAGGGAGACTCCGCTTGGAGTAACCCTTGCTTGCTGTGTTTTTTAAAAGGAGCCAAGATGAACAAGTCATGGTTCAGCAAAGACTTTGCTACCTACCCCTGTGTCATCCTGGGGACGGTTAAGTATGGCGTATTTTTGAATGTGCTTGATGCAAATCTAGCTGTGAAGTGTACAACTAGGGCACAAGTGCTGCCACTGAATGGGTGGGTGTGTGTGGGGCCAAATTTTTGGAAAAATAGGCAGACTTCGCTTGGAGTAAACCTTGCTTACATTGTTTTTAAAAATGATCCAAGATGAACAGAGCTGGGATCAGGAAAGACTTTGCTACCTACCCACCTACCCCGGTGTCACCTGGGGACGGTTAAGTATGGCGTATTTTTGAATGTGCTTGATGCAAATCTAGCTGTGAAGTGTACAACTAGGGCACAAGTGCTGCCACTGATGGGGTGTCTGTGTGGCCCAATTTTTGGAAAAAGGGGAGACTCTTCTTAGAGTAACCCTTGCTTACATTGTTTTTAAAAATGATCCAAGAAGAAAAGAACTGGGATCAGGAAAGACTTTGCTACCTACCCCGGTGTCATCCTGGGGATGGTTAAGTATGGCGTATTTTTGAATGTGCTTGATGCAAATCTAGCTGTGAAGTGTACAACTAGGGCACAAGTGCTGCCACTGAATGGGTGGGTGTGTGTGGGGCCCAATTTTTGGAAAAAAAGGGAGACTCCGCTTGGAGTAACCCTTGCTTGCTGTGTTTTTTAAAAGGAGCCAAGATGAACAAGTCATGGTTCAGCAAAGACTTTGCTACCTACCCCGGTGTCATCCTGGGGACGGTTAAGTATGGCGTATTTTTGAATCTGCTTAATGCAAATCTAGCTGTGAAGTGTACAACTAGGGCACAAGTGCTGCCACTGAATGGGTAGGTGTGTGTGGGGCCCAATTTTTGGAAAAAAAGGGAGACTCCGCTTGGAGTAACTCTTGCTTACATTGTTTTTAAAAATGATCCAAGATGAACAGAGCTGGGATCAGCAAAGACTTTGCTACCTACCCCGGTGTCATCCTGGGGACGGTTAAGTATGGCGTATTTTTGAATGTGCTTGATGCAAATCTAGCTGTGAAGTGTACAACTAGGGCACAAGTGCTGCCACTAAATGGGTGGGTGTGTGTGGGGCCCAATTTTTGGAAAAAAAGGGAGACTGAGCTTGGAGTAACCCTTGCTTACATTGTTTTTAAAAATGATCCAAGATGAACAGAGCTGGGATCAGGAAAGACTTTGCTACCTACCCCGGTGTCATCCTGGGGACGGTTAAGTATGGCGTATTTTTGAATGTGCTTGATGCAAATCTAGCTGTGAAGTGTACAACTAGGGCACAAGTGCTGCCACTGAATGGGTGGGTTTGTGTGGGGCACAATTTTTGGAAAAAAAGGGGGACTCCGCTTGGAGTAACCCTTGCTTGCTGTGTTTTTTAAAAGGAGCCAAGATGAACAAGTCATGGTTCAGCAAAGACTTTGCTACCTACCCCGGTGTCATCCTGTGGACGGTTAAGTATGGCGTATTTTTGAATCTGCCTAATGCAAATCTAGCTGTGAAGTGTACAACTAGGGCACAAGTGCTGCCACTGAATGGGTGGGTGTGTGTGGGGCCCAATTTTTGGGAAAAAAAGGGAGACTTTGCTTGGAGTAACCCTTGCTTACATTGTTTTTAAAAATAATCCAAGATGAACAGAGCTGGGATCAGGAAAGACTTTGCTACCCACCCCGGTGTCATCCTGGGGACGGTTAAGTATGGCGTATTTTTGAATGTGCTTGATGCAAATCTAGCTGTGAAGTGTACAACTAGGGCACAAGTGCTGCCACTGAATGGGTGGGTGTGTGTGGGGCCCAATTTTTGGAAAAAAAAGGGAGACTCCGCTTGGAGTAACTCTTGCTTACATTGTTTTTAAAAATGATCCAAGATGAACAGAGCTGGGATCAGGAAATACTTTGCTACCTACCCCGGTGTCATCCTGGGGACGGTTAAGTATGGCGTATTTTTGAATGTGCTTGATGCAAATCTAGCTGTGAAGTGTACAACTAGGGCACAAGTGCTGCCACTGAATGGGTGGGTGTGTGTGGGGCCCAATTTTTGGAAAAAAAAGGGAGACTCCGCTTGGAGTAACCCTTGCTTACATTGTTTTTAAAAATGATCCAAGATGAACAGAGCTGGGATCAGGAAAGACTTTGCTACCTACCCCGGTGTCATCCTGGGGACGGTTAAGTATGGCGTATTTTTGAATGTGCTTGATTCAAATCTAGCTGTGAAGTGTACAACTAGGGCACAAGTGCTGCCTCTCAATGGGTGGGTGTGTGTGGGGCCCAATTTTTGGAAAAAAAGGGAGACTCCGCTTGGAGTAACTCTTGCTTACATTGTTTTTAAAAATGATCCAAGATGAACAGAGCTGGGATCAGGAAAGACTTTGCTACCTACCCCGGTGTCATCCTGGGGACGGTTAAGTATGGCGTATTTTTGAATGTGCTTGATGCAAATCTAGCTGTGAAGTGTACAACTAGGGCACAAGTGCTGCCACTAAATGGGTGGGTGTGTGTGGGGCCCAATTTTTGGAAAAAAAAGGGAGACTCAGCTTGGAGTAACCCTTGCTTACATTGTTTTTAAAAATGATCCAAGATGAACAGAGCTAGGATCAGGAAAGGCTTTGCTACCTACCCCGGTGTCATCCTGGGGACGGTTAAGTATGGCGTATTTTTGAATGTGCTTGATGCAAATCTAGCTGTGAAGTGTACAACTAGGGCACAAGTGCTGCCTCTGAATGGGTGGGTGTGTGTGTGGCCCAATTTTTGGAAAAAAAGGGAGACTCCGCTTGGAGTAACTCTTGCTTACATTGTTTTTAAAAATGATCCAAGATGAACAGAGCTGGGATCAGCAAAGATTTTGCTACCTACCCCGGTGTCATCCTGGGGACGGTTAAGTATGGCGTATTTTTGAATGTGCTTGATGCAAATCTAGCTGTGAAGTGTACAACTAGGGCACAAGTGCTGCCACTAAATGGGTGGGTGTGTGTGGGGCCCAATTTTTGGAAAAAAAAGGGAGACTCAGCTTGGAGTAACCCTTGCTTACATTGTTTTTAAAAATGATCCAAGATGAACAGAGCTGGGATCAGGAAAGACTTTGCTACCTACCCCGGTGTCATCCTGGGGACGGTTAAGTATGGCGTATTTTTGAATCTGCTTAATGCAAATCTAGCTGTGAAGTGTACAACTAGGGCACAAGTGCTGCCACTGAATGGGTAGGTGTGTGTGGGGCCCAATTTTTGGAAAAAAAGGGAGACTCCGCTTGGAGTAACTCTTGCTTACATTGTTTTTAAAAATGATCCAAGATGAACAGAGCTGGGATCAGCAAAGACTTTGCTACCTACCCCGGTGTCATCCTGGGGACGGTTAAGTATGGCGTATTTTTGAATGTGCTTGATGCAAATCTAGCTGTGAAGTGTACAACTAGGGCACAAGTGCTGCCACTAAATGGGTGGGTGTGTGTGGGGCCCAATTTTTGGAAAAAAAAGGGAGACTGAGCTTGGAGTAACCCTTGCTTACATTGTTTTTAAAAATGATCCAAGATGAACAGAGCTGGGATCAGGAAAGACTTTGCTACCTACCCCGGTGTCATCCTGGGGACGGTTAAGTATGGCGTATTTTTGAATGTGCTTGATGCAAATCTAGCTGTGAAGTGTACAACTAGGGCACAAGTGCTGCCACTGAATGGGTGGGTTTGTGTGGGGCACAATTTTTGGAAAAAAAGGGGGACTCCGCTTGGAGTAACCCTTGCTTGCTGTGTTTTTTAAAAGGAGCCAAGATGAACAAGTCATGGTTCAGCAAAGACTTTGCTACCTACCCCGGTGTCATCCTGTGGACGGTTAAGTATGGCGTATTTTTGAATCTGCCTAATGCAAATCTAGCTGTGAAGTGTACAACTAGGGCACAAGTGCTGCCACTGAATGGGTGGGTGTGTGTGGGGCCCAATTTTTGGGAAAAAAAGGGAGACTTTGCTTGGAGTAACCCTTGCTTACATTGTTTTTAAAAATAATCCAAGATGAACAGAGCTGGGATCAGGAAAGACTTTGCTACCCACCCCGGTGTCATCCTGGGGACGGTTAAGTATGGCGTATTTTTGAATGTGCTTGATGCAAATCTAGCTGTGAAGTGTACAACTAGGGCACAAGTGCTGCCACTGAATGGGTGGGTGTGTGTGGGGCCCAATTTTTGGAAAAAAAAGGGAGACTCCGCTTGGAGTAACTCTTGCTTACATTGTTTTTAAAAATGATCCAAGATGAACAGAGCTGGGATCAGGAAATACTTTGCTACCTACCCCGGTGTCATCCTGGGGACGGTTAAGTATGGCGTATTTTTGAATGTGCTTGATGCAAATCTAGCTGTGAAGTGTACAACTAGGGCACAAGTGCTGCCACTGAATGGGTGGGTGTGTGTGGGGCCCAATTTTTGGAAAAAAAAGGGAGACTCCGCTTGGAGTAACCCTTGCTTACATTGTTTTTAAAAATGATCCAAGATGAACAGAGCTGGGATCAGGAAAGACTTTGCTACCTACCCCGGTGTCATCCTGGGGACGGTTAAGTATGGCGTATTTTTGAATGTGCTTGATTCAAATCTAGCTGTGAAGTGTACAACTAGGGCACAAGTGCTGCCTCTCAATGGGTGGGTGTGTGTGGGGCCCAATTTTTGGAAAAAAAGGGAGACTCCGCTTGGAGTAACTCTTGCTTACATTGTTTTTAAAAATGATCCAAGATGAACAGAGCTGGGATCAGGAAAGGCTTTGCTACCTACCCCGGTGTCATCCTGGGGACGGTTAAGTATGGCGTATTTTTGAATGTGCTTGATGCAAATCTAGCTGTGAAGTGTACAACTAGGGCACAAGTGCTGCCTCTGAATGGGTGGGTGTGTGTGTGGCCCAATTTTTGGAAAAAAAGGGAGACTCCGCTTGGAGTAACTCTTGCTTACATTGTTTTTAAAAATGATCCAAGATGAACAGAGCTGGGATCAGCAAAGATTTTGCTACCTACCCCGGTGTCATCCTGGGGACGGTTAAGTATGGCGTATTTTTGAATGTGCTTGATGCAAATCTAGCTGTGAAGTGTACAACTAGGGCACAAGTGCTGCCACTAAATGGGTGGGTGTGTGTGGGGCCCAATTTTTGGAAAAAAAAGGGAGACTCAGCTTGGAGTAACCCTTGCTTACATTGTTTTTAAAAATGATCCAAGATGAACAGAGCTGGGATCAGGAAAGACTTTGCTACCTACCCCGGTGTCATCCTGGGGACGGTTAAGTATGGCGTATTTTTGAATGTGCTTGATGCAAATCTAGCTGTGAAGTGTACAACTAGGGCACAAGTGCTGCCACTGAATGGGTGGGTTTGTGTGGGGCACAATTTTTGGAAAAAAAGGGAGACTCCGCTTGGAGTAACCCTTGCTTGCTGTGTTTTTTAAAAGGAGCCAAGATGAACAAGTCATGGTTCAGCAAAGACTTTGCTACCTACCCCGGTGTCATCCTGTGGACGGTTAAGTATGGCGTATTTTTGAATCTGCCTAATGCAAATCTAGCTGTGAAGTGTACAACTAGGGCACAAGTGCTGCCACTGAATGGGTGGGTGTGTGTGGGGCCCAATTTTTGGGAAAAAAAGGGAGACTTTGCTTGGAGTAACCCTTGCTTACATTGTTTTTAAAAATAATCCAAGATGAACAGAGCTGGGATCAGGAAAGACTTTGCTACCCACCCCGGTGTCATCCTGGGGACGGTTAAGTATGGCGTATTTTTGAATGTGCTTGATGCAAATCTAGCTGTGAAGTGTACAACTAGGGCACAAGTGCTGCCACTGAATGGGTGGGTGTGTGTGGGGCCCAATTTTTGGAAAAAAAAGGGAGACTCCGCTTGGAGTAACCCTTGCTTACATTGTTTTTAAAAATGATCCAAGATGAACAGAGCTGGGATCAGGAAAGACTTTGCTACCTACCCCGGTGTCATCCTGGGGACGGTTAAGTATGGCGTATTTTTTAATGTGCTTGATTCAAATCTAGCTGTGAAGTGTACAACTAGGGCACAAGTGCTGCCTCTGAATGGGTGGGTGTGTGTGGGGCCCAATTTTTGGAAAAAAAGGGAGACTCCGCTTGGAGTAACCCTTGCTTACATTGTTTTTAAAAATGATCCAAGATGAACAGAGCTGGGATCAGGAAAGACTTTGCTACCTACCCCGGTGTCATCCTGGGGACGGTAAGGTATGGCGTATTTTTGAATGTGCTTGATGCAAATCTAGCTGTGAAGTGTCCAACTAGAGCACAAGTGCTGCCACTGAATGGGTGGGTGTGTGGGGCCAAATTTTTGGAAAAAAAGGGAGACTCCGCTTGGAGTAACCCTTGCTTACATTGTTTTTAAAAATGATCCAAGATGAACAGAGCTGGGCTCAGGAAAGACTTTGCTACCTATCCCGGTGTCATCCTGGGGACGGTTAAGTATGGCGTATTTTTGAATGTGCTTGATGCAAATCTACCTGTGAAGTGTACAACTAGGGCACAAGTGCTGCCACCGAATGGGTGGGTGTGTGTGGGGCCCAATTTTTGGAAAAAAGGGAGACTCCGCTTGGAGTAATCCTTGCTTACATTGTTTTTAAAAATGATCCAAGATGAACAGAGCTGGGATCAGGAAAGACTTTGCTACCTACCCCGGTGTCATCCTGGGGACGGTTATGTATGGCGTATTTTTGAATGTGCTTGATGCAAATCTAGCTGTGAAGTGTACAACTACGGCACAAGTGCTGCCACTGAATGGGTGGGAGTGTGTAGTGCCCAATTTTTGGAAAAAAAGGGAGACTCCGCTTGGAGTAACCCTTGCTTACATTGTTTTTAAAAATGATCCAAGATGAACAGAGCTGGGATCAGCAAAGACTTTGCTACCTACCCCGGTGTCATCCTGGGGACGGTTAAGTATGGCGTATTTTTGAATGTGCTTGATGCAAATCTAGCTGTGAAGTGTACAACTAGGGCACAAGTGCTGCCACTGAATGGGTGGGTGTGTGTGGGGCCCAATTTTTGGAAAAAAAGGGAGACTCCGCTTGGAGTAACCCTTGCTTGCTGTGTTTTTAAAAGGAGCCAATATGAACAAGTCATGGTTCAGCAAAGACTTTGCTACCTACCCCGGTGTCATCCTGGGGACGATTAAGTATGGCGTATTTTTGAATGTGCTTGACACAAATCTAGCTGGGAAGTGTACAACTAGGGCACAAGTGCGGCCACTGAATGGGTGGGTGTGTGTGGGGCCCAATATTTGGAAAAAAAGGAAGACTCCGCTTGGAGTAACCCATGCTTACATTGTTTTTAAAAATAATCCAAGATGAACAGAGCTGGGATCAGGAAAGACTTTGCTACCCACCCCGGTGTCATCCTGGGGACGGTTAAGTATGGCGTATTTTTGAATGTGCTTGATGCAAATCTAGCTGTGAAGTGTCCAACTAGAGCACAAGTACTGTCACTGAATGGGTGGGTGTGTGGGGCCCAATTTTTGGAAAAAATGGGAGACTCCGCTTGGAGTAACCCTTGCTTACATTGTTTTTAAAAATGATCCAAGATGAACAGAGCTGGGCTCAGGAAAGACTTTGCTACCTACCCCGGTGTCATCCTGGGGACGGTTAAGTATGGCGTATTTTTGAATGTGCTTGATGCAAATCTAGCTGTGAAGTGTCCAACTAGAGCACAAGTGCTGCCACTGAATGGGTGGGTGTGTGTAGTGCCCAATTTTTGGAAAAAAAGGGAGACTCCGCTTGGAGTAACCCTTGCTTACATTGTTTTTAAAAATGATCCAAGATGAACAGAGCTGGGATCAGCAAAGACTTTGCTACCTACCCCGGTGTCATCCTGGGGACGGTTAAGTATGGCGTATTTTTTAATGTGCTTGATGCAAATGTAGCTATGAAGTGCACAACTAGGGCACAAGTGCTGCCACTGAATGGGTGGGTGTGTGTGGGGCCTAATTTTTGGAAAAAAAGGGAGACTCCGTTTGGAGTAACCCTTGCTTACATTGTTTTTAAAAATGATCCAAGATGAACAGAGCTGGGATCAGGAAAGACTTTGCTACCTACCCCGGTGTCATCCTGGGGACGGTTAAGTATGGCGTATTTTTTAATGTGCTTGATGCAAATGTAGCTATGAAGTGCACAACTAGGGCACAAGTGCTGCCACTGAATGGGTGGGTGTGTGTGGGGCCTAATTTTTGGAAAAAAAGGGAGACTCCGTTTGGAGTAACCCTTGCTTACATTGTTTTTAAAAATGATCCAAGATGAACAGAGCTGGGATCAGGAAAGACTTTGCTACCTACCCCGGTGTCATCCTGGGGACGGATAAGAATGGCGTATTTTTGAATGTGCTTGATGCAAATCTAGCTGTGAAGTGTACAACTAGGGCACAAGTGCTGCCACTGAATGGGTGGGTGTGTGTGGGGCCCAATTTTTGGAAAAAAAGGGAGACTCCGCTTGGAGTAACCCTTGCTTGCTGTGTTTTTTAAAAGGAGCCAATATGAACAAGTCATGGTTCAGCAAAGACTTTGCTACCTATCCCGGTGTCATCCTGGGGACGATTAAGTATGGCGTATTTTTGAATGTGCTTGACACAAATCTAGCAAGGAAGTGTACAACTAGGGCACAAGTGCTGCCACTGAATGGGTGGGTGTGTGTGGGGCCCAATATTTGGAAAAAAAGGAAGACTCCGCTTAGAGTAACCCATGCTTACATTGTTTTTAAAAATGATCCAAGATGAACAGAGCTGGGATCAGGAAAGACTTTGCTACCTACCCCGGTGTCATCCATGGGACGGTTGAGTATGGCGTATTTTTGAATGTGCTTGATGCAAATCTAGCTATGAAGTGTACAACTAGGGCACAAGTGCTGCCACTGAATGGGTGGGTGTGTGTGGGGCACAATTTTTGGAAATAAAGGGAGACTCCGCTTGGAGTAACCCTTGCTTTGCTGTGTTTTTTAAAAGGAGCCAAGATGAACAAATCATGGTTCAGCAAAAACTTTGCTACCTACCCCGGGGTCATCCTGGGGACGGGTAAGTATGGCGTATTTTTGAATGTGCTTGATGCAAATCTTGCTGTGAAGTGTCCAACTAGGGCACAAGTGCTGCCACTGAATGGGTGGGTGTGTGGGGCCCAATTTTTGGAAAAAAAGGGAGACTCCGCTTGGAGTAACCCTTGCTTACATTGTTTTTAAAAATGATCCAAGATGAACAGAGCTGGGCTCAGGAAAGACTTTGCTACCTACCCCGGTGTCATCCTGGGGACGGTTAAGTATGGCATATTTTTGAATGTGCTTGATACAAATCTAGCTGTGAAGTGTACAACTAGGGCACAAGTGCTGCCACTGAATGGGTGGGTGTGTGTGGGGCCCAATTTTTGGAAAAAAGGGAGACTCCGCTTGGAGTAACCCTTGCTTACATTGTTTTTAAAAATGATCCAAGATGAACAGAGCTGGGATCAGCAAAGACTTTGCTACCTACCCCGGTGTCATCCTGGGGACGGTTAAGTATGGCGTATTTTTTAATGTGCTTGATGCAAATCTAGCTATGAAGTGCACAACTAGGGCACAAGTGCTGCCACTAAATGGGTGGGTGTGTGTGGGGCCCAATTTTTGGAAAAAAAGGGAGACTCCGTTTGGAGTAACCCTTGCTTACATTGTTTTTAAAAATGATCCAAGATGAACAGAGCTGGGATCAGGAAAGACTTTGCTACCTACCCCGGTGTCATCCTGGGGATGGTTAAGTATGGCGTATTTTTGAATGTGCTTGATGCAAATCTAGCTGTGAAGTGTACAACTAGGGCACAAGTGCTGCCACTGAATGGGTGGGTGTGTGTGGGGCACAATTTCTGGAAAAAAAAGGGAGACTCCGCTTGGAGTAACCCTTGCTTGCTGTGTTTTTTTAAAAGGAGCCAAGATGAATAAGTCATGGTTCAGCAAAGACTTTGCTACCTACCCCGGTGTCATCCTGGGGACGGTTAAGTATGGCGTATTTTTGAATGTGCTTGATGCAAATCTAGCTGTGAAGTGTACAACTAGGGCACAAGTGCTGCCACTGAATGGGTGGGTGTGTGTGGGGCCCAATTTTTGGAAAAAAAGGGAGACTCCGCTTGGAGTAACCCTTGCTTGCTGTGTTTTTTAAAAGGAGCCAAGATGAACAACTCATGGTTCAGCAAAGACTTTTCTACCTACCCCGGTGTCATCCTGGGGACGGTTAAGTATGGCGTATTTTTGAATGTGCTTGACGCAAATCTAGCTGGGAAGTGTACAACTAGGGCACAAGTGCTGCCACTGAATGGGTGGGTGTGTGTGGGGCCCAATTTTTGGAAAAAAAGGAAGACTCCGC
Source organism: Anomaloglossus baeobatrachus (assembly GCF_048569485.1). Classification (NCBI taxonomy): domain Eukaryota; kingdom Metazoa; phylum Chordata; class Amphibia; order Anura; family Aromobatidae; genus Anomaloglossus; species Anomaloglossus baeobatrachus. The sequence continues at coordinate 163,939,620 of NC_134356.1, forward strand.
TTGGAGTAACCCTTGCTTACATTGTTTTTAAAAATGATCCAAGATGAACAGAGCTGGGATCAGGAAAGACTTTGCTACCTACCCCGGTGTCATCCATGGGACGGTTAAGTATGGCGTATTTTTGAATGTGCTTGATGCAAATCTAGCTATGAAGTGTACAACTAGGGCACAAGCGCTGCCACTGAATGGGTGGGTGTGTGTGGGGCCCAATTTTTGGAAAAAAAGGTAGACTCCGCTTGGAGTAACCCTTGCTTTCTGTGTTTTTTAAAAGGAGCCAAGATGAACAAGTCATGGTTCAGCAAAGACTTTGCTACCTACCTCGGTGTCATCCTGGGGCCGGTTAAGTATGGCATATTTTTGAATGTGCTTGATGCAAATCTAGCTGTGAAGTGTACAACTAGGGCACAAGTGCTGCCACTGAATGGGTGGGTGTGTGTGGGGCCCAATTTTTGGAAGAAAAAGGGAGACTCCGCTTGGAGTAACCTTTGCTTGCTGTGTTTTTTAAAAGGAGCCAAGATGAACAAGTCATGGTTCAGCAAATACTTTGCTACCTACCCCGGTGTCATCCTGGGGACGGATAAGTATGGTGTATTTTTGAATGTGCTTGATGCAAATCTAGCTGTGAAGTGTCCAACTAGGGCACAAGTGCTGCCACTGAATGGGTGGGTGTGTGGGGCCCAATTTTTGGAAAAAAAGAGAGACTCCGCTTGGAGTAACCCTTGCTTACATTGTTTTTAAAAATGATCCAAGATGAACAGAGCTGGGATCAGAAAAGACTTTGCTACCTACCCCGGTGTCATCCTGGGGACGGTTAAGTATGGCGTATTTTTGAATGTGCTTGATGCAAATCTATCTGTGAAGTGTACAACTAGGGCACAAGTGCTGCCACTGAATGGGTGGGTGTGTGGGGCCCAATTTTTGGAAAAAAAGGGAGACTCCGCTTGGAGTAACCCTTGCTTACATTGTTTTTAAAAATGATCCAAGATGAACAGAGCTGGGATCAGAAAAGACTTTGCTACCTACCCCGGTGTCATCCTGGGGACGGTTAAGTATGGCGTATTTTTGAATGTGCTTGATGCAAATCTAGCTGTGAAGTGTACAACTAGTGCACAAGTGCTGCCACTGAATAGGTGGGTATGTGTGGGGCCCAATTTTTGGAAAAAAAGGTAGACTCCGCTTGGAGTAACCCTTGCTGTCTGTGTTTTTTAAAAGGAGCCAAGATGAACAAGTCATGGTTAAGCAAAGACTTTGCTACCTACCTCGGTGTCATCCTGGGGCCGGTTAAGTATGGCATATTTTTGAATGTGCTTGATGCAAATCTAGCTGTGAAGTGTACAACTAGGGCACAAGTGCTGCCACTGAATGGGTGGGTGTGTGTGGGGCCCAATTTTTGGAAAAAAAAGGGAGACTCCGCTTGGAGTAACCCTTGCTTGCTGTGTTTTTTAAAAGGAGCCAAGATGAACAAGTCATGGTTCAGCAAATACTTTGCTACCTACCCCGGTGTCATCCTGGGGACGGATAAGTATGGCGTATTTTTGAATGTGCTTGATGCAAATCTAGCTGTGAAGTGTCCAACTAGGGCACAAGTGCTGCCACTGAATGGGTGGGTGTGTGGGGCCCAATTTTTGGAAAAAAAGGGAGACTCCGCTTGGAGTAACCCTTGCTTACATTGTTTTTAAAAATGATCCAAGATGAACAGAGCTGGGATCAGAAAAGACTTTGCTACTTACCCCGGTGTCATCCTGGGGACGGTTAAGTATGGCGTATTTTTGAATGTGCTTGATGCAAATCTAGCTGTGAAGTGTACAACTAGGGCACAAGTGCTGCCACTGAATGGGTGGGTGTGTGTGGGGCCCAATTTTTGGAAAAAAAGGGAGACTCCGCTTGGAGTATCCCTTGCTTACATTGTTTTTAAAAATGATCCAAGATGAACAGAGCTGGGATCAGGAAAGACTTTGCTACCTACCCCGGTGTCATCCTAGGGACGGTTAAGTATGGTGTATTTTTGAATGTGCTTGATGCAAATCTAGCTGTGAAGTGTACAACTAGGGCACAAGTGCTGCCACTGAATGGGTGGGTGTGTGTGGGGCCCAATTTTTTGGAAAAAAAGGGAGACTCCGTTTGGAGTAACCCTTGCTTACATTGTTTTTAAAAATGATCCAAGATGAACAGAGCTGGGATCAGGAAAGACTTTGCTATCTACCCCGGTGTCATCCTGGGGATGGTTAAGTATGGCGTATTTTTGAATGTGCTTGATGAAAATCTAGCTGTGAAGTGTCCAATTAGGGCACAAGTGCTGCCACTGAATGGGTGGGTGTGTGGGGCCCAATTTTTGGAAAAAAAGGGAAACTCCGCTTGGAGTAACCCTTGCTTACATTGTTTTTAAAAATGATCCAAGATGAACAGAGCTGGGATCAGAAAAGACTTTGCTACCTACCCCGGTGTCATCCTGGGGACGGTTAAGTATGGCGTATTTTTGAATGTGCTTGATGCAAATCTAGCTGTGAAGTGTACAACTAGGGCACAAGTGCTGCCACTAAATGGGTGGGTGTGTGGGGCCCAATTTTTGGAAAAAAAGGGAGACTCCGCTTGGAGTAACCCTTGCTTACATTGTTTTTAAAAATGATCCAAGATGAACAGAGCTGGGATCAGAAAAGACTTTGCTACCTACCCCGGTGTCATCCTGGGGACGGTTAAGTATGGCGTATTTTTGAATGTGCTTGATGCAAATCTAGCTGTGAAGTGTACAACTAGGGCACAAGCGCTGCCACTGAATGGGTGGGTGTGTGTGGGGCCCAATTTTTGGAAAAAAAGGTAGACTCCGCTTGGAGTAACCCGTGCTTTCTGTGTTTTTTAAAAGGAGCCAAGATGAACAAGTCATGGTTCAGCAAAGACTTTGCTACCTACCTCGGTGTCATCCTGGGGCCGGTTAAGTATGGCATATTTTTGAATGTGCTTGATGCAAATCTAGCTGTGAAGTGTACAACTAGGGCACAAGTGCTGCCACTGAATGGGTGGGTGTGTGTGGGGCCCAATTTTTGGAAGAAAAAGGGAGACTCCGCTTGGAGTAACCTTTGCTTGCTGTGTTTTTTAAAAGGAGCCAAGATGAACAAGTCATGGTTCAGCAAATACTTTGCTACCTACCCCGGTGTCATCCTGGGGACGGATAAGTATGGTGTATTTTTGAATGTGCTTGATGCAAATCTAGCTGTGAAGTGTCCAACTAGGGCACAAGTGCTGCCACTGAATGGGTGGGTGTGTGGGGCCCAATTTTTGGAAAAAAAGAGAGACTCCGCTTGGAGTAACCCTTGCTTACATTGTTTTTAAAAATGATCCAAGATGAACAGAGCTGGGATCAGAAAAGACTTTGCTACCTACCCCGGTGTCATCCTGGGGACGGTTAAGTATGGCGTATTTTTGAATGTGCTTGATGCAAATCTATCTGTGAAGTGTACAACTAGGGCACAAGTGCTGCCACTGAATGGGTGGGTGTGTGGGGCCCAATTTTTGGAAAAAAAGGGAGACTCCGCTTGGAGTAACCCTTGCTTACATTGTTTTTAAAAATGATCCAAGATGAACAGAGCTGGGATCAGAAAAGACTTTGCTACCTACCCCGGTGTCATCCTGGGGACGGTTAAGTATGGCGTATTTTTGAATGTGCTTGATGCAAATCTAGCTGTGAAGTGTACAACTAGTGCACAAGTGCTGCCACTGAATAGGTGGGTATGTGTGGGGCCCAATTTTTGGAAAAAAAGGTAGACTCCGCTTGGAGTAACCCTTGCTGTCTGTGTTTTTTAAAAGGAGCCAAGATGAACAAGTCATGGTTAAGCAAAGACTTTGCTACCTACCTCGGTGTCATCCTGGGGCCGGTTAAGTATGGCATATTTTTGAATGTGCTTGATGCAAATCTAGCTGTGAAGTGTACAACTAGGGCACAAGTGCTGCCACTGAATGGGTGGGTGTGTGTGGGGCCCAATTTTTGGAAAAAAAAGGGAGACTCCGCTTGGAGTAACCCTTGCTTGCTGTGTTTTTTAAAAGGAGCCAAGATGAACAAGTCATGGTTCAGCAAATACTTTGCTACCTACCCCGGTGTCATCCTGGGGACGGATAAGTATGGCGTATTTTTGAATGTGCTTGATGCAAATCTAGCTGTGAAGTGTCCAACTAGGGCACAAGTGCTGCCACTGAATGGGTGGGTGTGTGGGGCCCAATTTTTGGAAAAAAAGGGAGACTCCGCTTGGAGTAACCCTTGCTTACATTGTTTTTAAAAATGATCCAAGATGAACAGAGCTGGGATCAGAAAAGACTTTGCTACTTACCCCGGTGTCATCCTGGGGACGGTTAAGTATGGCGTATTTTTGAATGTGCTTGATGCAAATCTAGCTGTGAAGTGTACAACTAGGGCACAAGTGCTGCCACTGAATGGGTGGGTGTGTGTGGGGCCCAATTTTTGGAAAAAAAGGGAGACTCCGCTTGGAGTATCCCTTGCTTACATTGTTTTTAAAAATGATCCAAGATGAACAGAGCTGGGATCAGGAAAGACTTTGCTACCTACCCCGGTGTCATCCTAGGGACGGTTAAGTATGGTGTATTTTTGAATGTGCTTGATGCAAATCTAGCTGTGAAGTGTACAACTAGGGCACAAGTGCTGCCACTGAATGGGTGGGTGTGTGTGGGGCCCAATTTTTTGGAAAAAAAGGGAGACTCCGTTTGGAGTAACCCTTGCTTACATTGTTTTTAAAAATGATCCAAGATGAACAGAGCTGGGATCAGGAAAGACTTTGCTATCTACCCCGGTGTCATCCTGGGGATGGTTAAGTATGGCGTATTTTTGAATGTGCTTGATGAAAATCTAGCTGTGAAGTGTCCAATTAGGGCACAAGTGCTGCCACTGAATGGGTGGGTGTGTGGGGCCCAATTTTTGGAAAAAAAGGGAAACTCCGCTTGGAGTAACCCTTGCTTACATTGTTTTTAAAAATGATCCAAGATGAACAGAGCTGGGATCAGAAAAGACTTTGCTACCTACCCCGGTGTCATCCTGGGGACGGTTAAGTATGGCGTATTTTTGAATGTGCTTGATGCAAATCTAGCTGTGAAGTGTACAACTAGGGCACAAGTGCTGCCACTAAATGGGTGGGTGTGTGGGGCCCAATTTTTGGAAAAAAAGGGAGACTCCGCTTGGAGTAACCCTTGCTTACATTGTTTTTAAAAATGATCCAAGATGAACAGAGCTGGGATCAGAAAAGACTTTGCTACCTACCCCGGTGTCATCCTGGGGACGGTTAAGTATGGCGTATTTTTGAATGTGCTTGATGCAAATCTAGCTGTGAAGTGTACAACTAGGGCACAAGCGCTGCCACTGAATGGGTGGGTGTGTGTGGGGCCCAATTTTTGGAAAAAAAGGTAGACTCCGCTTGGAGTAACCCGTGCTTTCTGTGTTTTTTAAAAGGAGCCAAGATGAACAAGTCATGGTTCAGCAAAGACTTTGCTACCTACCTCGGTGTCATCCTGGGGCCGGTTAAGTATGGCATATTTTTGAATGTGCTTGATGCAAATCTAGCTGTGAAGTGTACAACTAGGGCACAAGTGCTGCCACTGAATGGGTGGGTGTGTGTGGGGCCCAATTTTTGGAAGAAAAAGGGAGACTCCGCTTGGAGTAACCCTTGCTTGCTGTGTTTTTTTAAAAGGAGCCAAGATGAACAAGTCATGGTTCAGCAAAGACTTTGCTACCTACCCCGGTGTCATCCTGGGGACGGTTAAGTATGGCATAGTTTTGAATGTGCTTGATGCAAATCTAGCTGTGAAGTGTACAACTGGGGCACAAGTGCTGCCACTGAAGGGGTGGGTGTGTGTGTGGCCCAATTTTTGGGAAAAAGGGAGACTCCGTTTGGAGTAACCCTTGCTTACATTGTTTTTAAAAATGATCCAAGATGCACAGAGCTGGGATCAGGAAAGACTTTGCTACCTACTCCGGTGTCATCCTGGGGACGGTTAAGTATGGCGTATTTTTGAATGTGCTTGATGCAAATCTACCTGTGAAGTGTACAACTGGGGCACAAGTGCTGCCACTGAAGGGGTGGGTGTGTGTGTGGCCCAATTTTTGGAAAAAAGGGAGACTCCGCTTGCAGTCACCTTGCGGTGTTTTACATGATTTTAGAAAGGCGTGACATGCCTATATCTGTGTCTCCTCCTCTTTTTCCTTGTCCAGCTCTTTTGTTTTCGCATAAGTATATGTCCTTGTCACTTTCCCATGTGTTTGTGTTGTGTTGTGAGTTGTTTGTCACCTTTTGGACACCTTTGAGGGTGTTTTCTAGGTGTTTTTATGTGTTTGTGATTGCCTCCCATTGTTTCCTGTGCTGTTCGAGTTTGGTTCGTCGAACGTTCGCCGAACCGAACCCGAACGAGACCTCCGTTCGACGAACCGAACTCGAACCGAACCGGGACCGGTTCGCTCATCTCTAGTCTCCAGACTCGTGGGCTAGGTGCCACACTCAAATGAAAAAGAGGGACTATTTACAGGGGACAGATATAGTTCGTGACGCCACCCATGGTGTACGGTAATTGTGAGTATCGCTGCTGCCATTGGGAGTACCCAGGGTGATGGAGTTGGGCAGCAAGATGACGTTACCCTCCACGGGTAGGGGTAGGGCCCGGGATTCTGGATGGGTATGCGGTGGTGCAGTGTAGGGGTCAGTTGGGTACTCACTCAGCAATGAAGCAGACACTGACAACAGGTTAAACCAAGTCTCAGACTGCTGCTGTCTCCTGAGGGGAGCTCGTCCGGGTCCAGTCCCCTGCAGCACTGCCTGGTGGCCTGTAACCTGCCTCCTGGCACACAATTTAGATTGTCCGTTGTGGCCCGGTAGCTTGGAGCTTTCCGGACCCCACTCCCTACTGTGGCCAAGTGAAGGAGCCTGCTCTCAGGAGCTCACGCTTGGGATTTTAGTGGGCTGCTTGCTAGGAAAGCCCTATCCCCCTCGTTGCACTAGTGCCCCCAATCTCTGAGCTTAGTGGGAACAGTCCATAAAGGCCCTGTCCTCCACAGGTTAATTGCCGGGTCACCTGAAGCTTCTCCCCGACCTAGGGTCCGTGTAGCCTGACATGCCTTCGGCCCCAGACCGGTGATAGGACCATGCTGCTGACCATCCTCCTTGATGGGTTCCAGGCACCTAGCTTCAATCCCCTGCGACCTGTGGTCCGACTCCTTTAGGTCCAGACCACCATCTGCGACCTAGTCTGCTTCTCCCCTGGGAGCTACAACTCAGAGCTCCTCACAGCTCGAAAGTTCCTACTCGACCCCACTGACACCTCCCTGTCTGACCCCTGGGTGGGCGGCCCTATTCCTGCTTAAGCAGCCCACTGGTGTGCCTGACAGGTGTGGTGCAAAGTGTATCTAGGATTTGTGAATGCTGGTGGAGGCAGTACTGCAGGTTAAGTTCCCAGAACCATGGGGGTTCGAGCCCTACACGGGGACGGCAGATTGTACAGAACCCTGTGATGACCTGAATAGTCCAGGGCATCACATGTACTCTTGAAAACAGTTGACCCAGTTCTCACTCTGGTCAAACCACTACCCCTTGGTGCCTGTGTTGGTGATATATATCTGTTACATCTCGTGGCTCTCCTGAGGCAAGGACTGAGGCAGTCTCCCATTCCTTGCCTGCCACGAGCACTCCTGCTCAGCAGCGCCGAAGGTCTGCCAGACTGCGCAATGTGCAGGAGATACCTTCTCAGAGAGGCAGCAGAAGGGTGACACCTAGTGGTTCTCCTGTTACAAGGAGTGAAGCGGTCTCCCATTCCTGGCCTGCCGCGGACTCTCCTGCTCAGCGGCCCCGAAGGTCTGCGAGGCTGCGCAATGTGCAGAGGTTTACTGCTCAGGGAAGCAGTGAGATTCCCGTTATCTCTCCACATTGTGAGACCGAGGATCCCGCCTCTATTTCCCAGAGGCAGGAGGGTGAGCATGTGCAATGCGTGGTGGTTCCTGATTTGCTCACTGACGTCACACGGCTTGATGACAAGGCTGGTGACGTGGTGAATCCTGACTGGCCAGGCTGGGACGTCGTGGACCCTGATTGGGTCAAGTCCGTCATCTCCGCCTCGCGCCCGCCCTCGGGTGGAGCTGCACCTCCTTAAAAGCTCCCCCTGCCATCATGGCGGCGCGCGACCGTCCTTCTATGTTTGGATGTCTGGCAGCGTGCTGCCACGCCACTGCTCAGGCATTACTGTCTCTTGTGGGCTTGGCCCTTGCTGCTCCGGCAGTACCTCGTTTGCAGGCCGTGTTCCTGCCTTGCTGCTCCGGCAGTACCCCCGTCAACAGGCCGTGTTCCTGTCCCAGGTGAGCTCCTCAAGTCTCCATTGGACTCACCTGGTTATTGAAAGCACACGTGCGTGGGCACCTCTGTGCTACCCTCGTGCCATATTCTCGTGACTTCCACTGGCACACGTGCGTGGGCACCTCTGTGCTTCCCCGTGCAACAGGTACACCGAGCCGTGAGATCTGTGCTATACAACCCTCACGGGTTAGGGCAGATCGGTGTACATAGATCGTCTGTGACATTCCAGACGATCGCTAGCAGCAACCCGCTCACTCTTCACCCACCATAGCGGCGGTCCCTTACACCGCACAGTGGACCTTGACCGGCGGAAGCAGTCCATTTCCCATCTTGGCACGCTTCCCCGGGTCCCCCTCGTAACATTACGGTCGCGCCAAAGGTCTGGCTATGGCTGAAGAGCAGCAGCAGTTGCTGCGTTATGTGCAGCAGTTGGAGTCACGATTGGCAGCAGTGGAGCAGTCTTCCTCCGATAAGACTACTCTGACGACAGTCGCCACCCAGGCGGCTACCCAGGCTGTGCTATTGGGCGGAAGGTCTCCTCGCCTTGCGCTTCCAGAGCGCTTTAGCGGCAACAGCTCTGAGTGCCGTGGTTTTATAAACCAGGTTACCACCTACTTAGAGCTGTCCACGACTCTTTACGCTACCGAGAAGGCGAAGGTAGCCTTCGTCCAGTCCCTGCTCACAGGGAGAGCGCTGAAGTGGTCCACGCCGTTGTGGGAGCGCGGAGATCGTGTGGTGAATAACTTAGCAGCTTATCTTGGGGCCATGAGAATGGTGTTCCTCGGGCCTCAAGTCACCCACGATTCCGCGCTGCGCCTCCTACGACTTCGGCAAGGGTCTGCTTCAGTCGGGGACTTTGCTGTACACTTTAGGACACTGGCCGCAGAGCTGGACTGGCCGGATAAGGTCCTTGTCCCTGTGTTTTGGGAGGGCCTGGCAGGGTTTGTCAAAGACGCACTGGCCACACGTGAGGTGCCTGCCACTTTAGAGTCCTTGATTCAGGTTGCCTCTCGCATAGACATCCGCCAGGCGGAGCGAAGGCTCGAGGTCTCTTCAGCACCCACGTCTTCCCGGCCTAAAAAGCGTCTGACTCCCGTCTTCCATCAGACAGGTCCCCCAGCCAGTCCTGTAGGCGACTCCGTGGAGTCAATGGAGGTGTCCAAGGTGGTCTCCTCTGCCCCAGGTTCTCGGTCTTGTGTCATCTGCTTTTCCTGTGGGCAGAGGGGACACATAGCTACCCTATGTCCCAAACCGTCGGGAAAAGACAGCATCTAGTTTCTATCAGAGGGGGGACTCTAGACGCTACTTCTCCCTCTAGGTTGACTATCAGCGCCCAGTTGCAGTTCGGCACTACTCTCTTCTCTGCCCTGGCTTGCTTGGACTCAGGCGCTGAAGGCAATTTCATCTCGACCTCCCTGGCAACCCGATACTCAGTTCCCCTGGTTCTGTTGCCCAAGCCACTCAGGGTCCGGGTAGTCGACGGGTCCATACTACTCAATCCTATCACCCAGATCACCATCCCTCTCAGGATGGATGTACCACCGGGACACCATGAGCAGGTGTCCTTCCTGGTGCTTCCAGAGGGGACGGATGAGATCCTACTGGGCCTTCCCTGGTTGAGACAGCATGCTCCTATACTCAACTGGGCCACAGGGGAGATCTCATCCTGGGCAGGATCCTGTAGAGAGCACCTCGTGACTACCGAACCACCCGCTACCATTAGGTCGGTTGGGTCCTCAGGGAATACTGAGGGGCCGGGTTTACCGACACCTTATGAGGCCTACAGGGATGTCTTTTCCAAAAGGGCCGCAGATACTCTTCCTCCCCACCGGCCATATGATTGCCGAATAGACCTGAAGCCAGGCTCCGAGCCCCCTAGGGGCAGAGTGTATCCACTCTCTGCTCCAGAGACGGAGGCTATGTCCAAATATATTCAGGACAGCCTGGCGAAGGGGTTCATTCGCAAGTCTATTTCACCGGCTGGTGCAGGGTTCTTTTTTGTGCAGAAGAAGGAAGGGGATCTGCGCCCCTGTATCGATTACAGGGGATTAAATGCAATCACAATCAAGAACAAATACCCTTTGCCCCTCATTACTGAGCTATTTGATCGATTCCGCGGGGCAAAGGTCTTCACAAAGCTGGATCTACGCGGGGCGTATAATCTAGTGCGAGTCCGAAAGGGCGATGAGTGGAAGACCGCCTTTAACACCAGGGACGGTCACTACGAGTATCTAGTAATGCCCTTCGGACTCTGCAATGCCCCCGCCGTATTTCAAGACTTTGTGAATGACATTTTCCGGGATTTGTATCTTTCCCTGGTTGCATACCTGGATGACATTCTTATCTTCTCCCCCGATCTTACCACCCATCGGAGGGATGTCATCCGAGTACTTAAGAGGCTCCGCACCCATTCGTTATATGCTAAGCTGGAAAAGTGCGTTTTTGAACAGGAATCCTTGCCGTTCCTGGGGTACATAGTGTCCAGTCAGGGGTTAGCAATGGATCCGGGGAAGTTGGAGACAGTGATGAACTGGCCTGAGCCCCGCTCGCTGAAGGCGATCCAGCGATTCTTGGGGTTTATCAATTATTATCGCCAGTTCATTCCCAACTTCTCGACGGTGGCAGCACCCATCATTGCCCTTACCCGCAAGGGCGCTAATCCCAAAGCATGGACACGGGAAACGGTAGAGGCATTTCACAATCTCAAAACTCACTTCTCCAGAGCTCCCATCCTTCATCGTCCAGACATCTCCAAACCCTTCCTACTGGAGGTAGACGCCTCTTCGGTCGGTGCAGGTGCAGTCCTGTACCAGAAAAACGAACGAGGAAGGAAACATCCGTGTTTCTTTTTCTCCAAGACCTTTTCTCCGGCTGAGAGGAACTACTCCATAGGGGATAGGGAGTTACTGGCGATGAAACTAGCATTACAGGAATGGCGGCATCTCCTGGAGGGTGCGAAGCATCCATTTGAGGTTTTTTCTGACCACAAAAACCTCACATACCTCCAGACAGCACAACGCCTGAACCCAAGGCAGGCCCGTTGGTCTTTATTCTTCTCCCGGTTCCGCTTTATTATCCGCCACCTGGCCGGTGAGAAGAACGTACGGGCCGATGCCTTGTCACGTTGTATGGTTGTGTTGGAGGAGGACGAGGAGGAGCCTCGTCTTATACTACCCCCGGACAGCTTGAGGATGGTCACTCCCACTTCTTTGGACCAGGTGCCACCTGGCAAAACCCTCGTTCCCCCTGAACTACGGAACGAGGTGCTATCGTGGGCCCATGCCTCCAAGGTCGGGGGTCACTTCGGGGTCAAAAGGACCAGAGACCTGGTGACCAGGCATTATTGGTGGCCGAGACTACCCCAGGACATACAGGAATATGTGGGAGCCTGTATGTCGTGTGCTCGGAATAAGCCGTCCCGGCAGAGACCGGCAGGTCTTCTTCACCCACTGCCAGTGCCGGATCGTCCCTGGGAAGTGGTGGGGATGGACTTCCTGGGAGATCTGCCCAAGTCAGCAGGGCACAGGGTCGTATGGGTCATCACGGACCACTTCTCTAAAATGGTCCACTTGGTGCCTCTCCCACGACTCCCGACGTCACGTGCTCTCGCCACCTTGTTCATTCGGCATGTATTTAGGTTGCCTGACAAGGTGGTGAGCGACCGGGGTCCCCAGTTCGCGTCTCGCTTCTGGAGAGAGCTCTGTAAGCTCCTGCAGATAGAGCTGAACATCTCCTCCGCATACCATCCCGAGACCAATGGACTAGTGGAGAGGACTAACCAGACCTTGGTAACTTACCTCCGCCATTTTATATCCGCGCACCACGACAACTGGGCTAACCTCCTTCCTTGGGCCGAATTTGCCATTAACAATTCGGTCCATGAATCCTCTGGCCAGACTCCGTTCCTACTCAATAACGGACAACATCCCAGAATCCCGGTTCCGATGCCCATTACGTCACCCGATACTAGAGTGGAGGATTGGGCGACCAAGGCCCGGGAGATCTGGGATGACACCCAAGAGGCTCTTAAAAGGGCTAAAGACCGGATGGTGACAACGGCTGATGTTCGCCGCCGCCCTGCACCATCCTTCGCCCCTGGTGACCTAGTATGGCTGTCCTCTAAGAATGTTAACCTACGGGTACAGGCAGCCAAATTTGCCCCTAGGTATCTGGGTCCATTTAAAGTACTATAGCAGGTAAACCCAGTGGCATATCGACTCCAGCTCCCTCCACGCTGGGCTATAGCCAACACCTTTCACGTGTCCCTCCTGAAACCCGTACGACTTAATAAATTCTCGGGGTCCCTGCCGGCTCAAACCGACTCCCCGTCCGACGACCCTGAGGTGGCAAAACTTGTGGAGACAAAAGTCATACAGGGCAAGAGGTACTACCTCGTGGAGTGGGCCGGCCATGGTCCGGAGCATAGATCCTGGGAGTTGGAGGATCATATTCGCACCCCAAGTTTGATAGCGGCCTTCGAGCACGGACAGGGGGGGGGGCCTAGACGGGGGGGTAATGTTACATCATCTTGTGGCTCTCCTGAGGCAAGGACTGAGGCAGTCTCCCATTCCTTGCCTGCCACGAGCACTCCTGCTCAGCAGCGCCGAAGGTCTGCCAGACTGCGCAATGTGCAGGAGATACCTTCTCAGAGAGGCAGCAGAAGGGTGACACCTAGTGGTTCTCCTGTTACAAGGAGTGAAGCGGTCTCCCATTCCTGGCCTGCCGCGGACTCTCCTGCTCAGCGGCCCCGAAGGTCTGCGAGGCTGCGCAATGTGCAGAGGTTTACTGCTCAGGGAAGCAGTGAGATTCCCGTTATCTCTCCACATTGTGAGACCGAGGATCCCGCCTCTATTTCCCAGAGGCAGGAGGGTGAGCATGTGCAATGCGTGGTGGTTCCTGATTCGCTCACTGACGTCACACGGCTTGATGACAAGGCTGGTGACGTGGTGAATCCTGACTGGCCAGGCTGGGACGTCGTGGACCCTGATTGGGTCAAGTCCGTCATCTCCGCCTCGCGCCCGCCCTCGGGTGGAGCTGCACCTCCTTAAAAGCTCCCCCTGCCATCATGGCGGCGCGCGACCGTCCTTCTATGTTTGGATGTCTGGCAGCGTGCTGCCACGCCACTGCTCAGGCATTACTGTCTCTTGTGGGCTTGGCCCTTGCTGCTCCGGCAGTACCTCGTTTGCAGGCCGTGTTCCTGCCTTGCTGCTCCGGCAGTACCCCCGTCAACAGGCCGTGTTCCTGTCCCAGGTGAGCTCCTCAAGTCTCCATTGGACTCACCTGGTTATTGAAAGCACACGTGTGTGGGCACCTCTGTGCTACCCTCGTGCCATATTCTCGTGACTTCCACTGGCACACGTGCGTGGGCACCTCTGTGCTTCCCCGTGCAACAGGTACACCGAGCCGTGAGATCTGTGCCATACAACCCTCACGGGTTAGGGCAGATCAGTGTACATAGATCGTCTGTGACATTCCAGACGATCGCTAGCAGCAACCCGCTCACTCTTCACCCACCATAGCGGCGGTCCCTTACACCGCACAGTGGACCTTGACCGGCGGAAGCAGTCCATTTCCCATCTTGGCACGCTTCCCCGGGTCCCCCTCGTAACACATATCCATCTTCCTCTGTGTTGCTGTGCTGGCTATGCATGTCAACGGTCCAAGTCGGATCAGTGAACTCATCTTTCTCAAGGATGAGGAAGGGAGTTCATCATTGATTTGCCCAAGTCCTGTACCAAGACGGTGATATGGATAATCTCTGACCATTTCTCCAAGATGGTGCACCTAGTGCCTCTTCCCCGAGTACCATCTTCTCGTGTTTTGGCCACACTCTTTATCCTTCACATCTTTCGGCTTCACGGGATGCCCGACAAGATAGTCTGTGACCGAAATCCCCAGTTCACTTCCCATTTCTGGCAGGAATTGTGTAAGCTCCTCAGTATCGAACTAAACTTGTCAACCGCCTATCATCCAACCAAGATGATTGGGCTGTAGTGCTTCCTTGGGCTGAATTTTCCCTCGGCAATGTGGTCTCCAACTCTATGGGACAGACGCCGTTCCTTTTAAATAACGGTCTACACCCGCGAGTTCCTGTTTCCATGCCGGTCTCCTCTGTTGACCCTGGGGTTGAGAACTGGGCAGTGGAGGCTCGCAACATTTGGGACCACACGCAAGAGGCGATCCTTGCTTCTAAGGAATGTATGAGGTCTTCAGCTGACTTTCATCATCGTCCTGCTGCAACATTTTTCCTGGGCGATATGGTATGGCTTTCTGCCTGTAACATAAAAGTGCGGGTATAGTCCACCAAATTTGCTCCCCGCTTCCTATGGCCTTTTAAGGTTCTGGCTCAAATCAACCTCGTCATTTACTGTTTACAGCTGCCATGAGACCTAAACATCATGGACACCTTCGATGTGTCACTCCTCAAACCCGTTTGCCTGACCATGTTTTCTAAACCCAATTATAGTTCAGACTCATCTTCGGACAACTATGAGGTCCAGGCGATAGATGGGTCTAAGGTGGTTTGGGGCAAAAAAATACTATCTGGTGGACTGGAGGGGCCATGGGCAAGAGAGCTGGTCTTAAGAGCCTGTTGAGCATATTTATGCCCTCCAGCTCATAGAGGCCTTTGAATGCCAAGATGGGGGGGGATAATGTTAGGTGTTGGGAGGTTTCTAGTTCTGAAGCTGACTATGTGTCATCTTCAGCTCTAGCAGTCTCCCATTTGGGTTCAGCTGTTGGGACTGCTACTCAGCTTCACTATCGATCCTCGCGCCTGGCCACAGCCCGCAATGTCCAGGCTCTTGCTGGAGGCTCTGCTCCTGTGAGCATAGTGAATGCTGAGACGCATGTGCAGAAGAAAGAGGCTTTGTATTCCACTTCTAAGTTAGGAAACTGCCCCAGTGCGCATGTCAGTGACGCGGCCACCCGCAATTGGTGGTCCAGTGTCAGCAGACCTGATGACGAGGTGACACATGATTGACCCGCGGATGACGCCATGAGTGACATGCTCGCGAGCGTTTCGGGCGTGGCTTAACCTTTAAAAGGTGCGGCCGTGCACATGGCGGCAAGCTCTGATCATTCATCAGTGTGAGGTGCAAATGTAGTACCTCTGAGGTATCAGGTGCCAAAAAATGTAAACGTGGAAACCCAAACCCCGGAATGTCCGTGCCAATCAACACACCAGCACCCTCAGGCCACATACACAACCCCAATTCCAGAATGTTAGACTGCCTAGCAACAGGTAAAACGGATGGGCAATTATTGGCTAATTGCCACCCAATCTGTAGGGAGAGACCCAGCAAGGGGAGGGACCAGTGGTCAATTGGGAAGTTGGCGGGAGGAAGTAGTCAGTTAAGTTAAGTGCAGTTGAGAGTTGAGAGGAGAGAGGAGGGAGAGAGTGAAGAAAAGAAGGAAAAAGTGTAAAGACCTAAAGCAAGAACGGGACGCTGTAACCTGGCCGCACACCGCAAGTGGCGTAGTCGATGCCCCCTGGCACCACACGCCCAGAACCGAGTACCCCACAGCGCTGGGGCGTCACACATGTGTAGCACTAAGGAAAAAAGATAAATATCAGCTCACCACATAGACGTCTCCACACAGTAGCCAACAGGTGTATGTAGAAACAATGCATGGATCCTGTGACCAGTATCCACGTAGAAGCACAGGAAAAAAGGAGTTTGAATCCAGCACTGATAAAATAAACTTCTTGCTTTATTCCATTACGTTAAAAACACAATTAAAATTAAATTATTCAAATTAAAACGTGGCCAAATGACGCGTTTCGAACAACTATATGTTCTTGATCACATTTAACATACAGTCCCTGACAAAAGTTCTGTCGCTTATCCATGTTATGTAAAAAAAGCTTATAACCTGACTTTAAATTCATCCATTGGTTTCATAAAGTACTATTTTGAAAGCTGAAACCCTCCCAAATTTGGTTTAGGTTATGAAAATAAAGTTGCTGCAAAGCTTAAATATTGATCATTTAATGAACACAGAAAGGTCAGATTTTGGCAAGACAAAAAAAATGCACCCGATCCTAGTTTACATCCTCACCTGTGCTCACTAAATTATCGGTTAATTAGTTGGTGTCTATAAAAAGAAACCCAGCACCCCAGACCTTCAGTTGAACTTCAACTTGACCTCTGACAACATGCCAAATATCCACCCTGCAACCAAAGCCTTGATTATTAAGAGGCGGAAAACCAGATCCACTGCAGAGGTGGCTGTCACTTTTAATGTGTCTCAGCGTCAAGGACAAAGAATTAAAAAAAGATTTGAAGAGACTGGAGATGTTTTTGACAAGACCAGATCCAGCAGACCTCGCAAGACAACTGCTCAGGAGGAACATTTGTTGGTTAGAAAATCCAAAGCCATCCCCTCTTCCACTGCAGCAGAGCTCCAAAAGGCCTGGTCAACTAGAACAGTTTGTAGGATTCTGTCTCGAGATGTCCTCCATATTCGAATCAGTGCCCAGAATCCAGCACTATACAAAAGGCAATTAAAAAAACGTGTGGCATTTGCCAAGTCCCACAGGCTACTAAACAGATGGATGCTGGAAAAGTGGCAGAAGGTGGATTTCTCTGATGAATCTTCAGTTGAATTACACCACAACCACCGCAAATAATGCAGGAGACCTACTGGAGCCCATATGGATCCAGAAAACAGTTACGTTTGGAGGTGGAAAGATCATGGTCTGGTGTTACATTCAGTATGTGGGTGTGTGAAACATTTTCAAGGTGGAAGGCAATATCAATAGCCTAAATCATAAAAGGGGTAAAATTCTGCAGCTGGAAGGTGTTCCATCTCATACATCCATCTCTACGGCCTAAAACACATTTCCGCATAAAAAACGTACGTGTCTCACGCTCCATTTTTCGGGTCCATGTTCCGTTTTTTATGGGCGTTTCTCCAGTACGTATGACATCCGTGTGATGGCATATGCTAGCCGTGTGTGCGTGTGGAATGGCAGTGTATGCCTACGTGTAATGTCCGTGTGAAATGATCCGTGTGTGATGCTCAAAGTCGTTGATACATGTCGGCTGACAGCAGACTTCACCCAACTTCATTGTCATACCGTGGCTCTGTCTGTGTGTCGCGTCCTGATTAGCGGTCACCCGTGAAGGACTCACCGGTGACCGCTTATCCCCTGAGTGACTGAAGTGAGCAGCTCTATTAGCGCTGCCGTCACTCAGGCTACCCGCGGCTGGCTGGAGTCCTCCCCCTGAGACCGCAACTCACCTGTGACTTCATCGCTGTCACTCGGGTGACTTGCTTTCACAGTTGGAGGATCCAGCGGTGGCCACGAGTTACCTCAGTGACATCATCGCTGATCGCGCGGCTCACCTCAGTTGCTGCGTGGAGCTGTCAGGAGTGGCAGTGTTCTTCTGCAGCTCCTGTCACCTACATGCAGCAGAGCTGGAAGCGACGCAGGACCTCCTTGGATTACGCCGGACATGGATGGGTTTTTGTGGCTTAATAAAGTGGTGAACGAGGGTATTTGTTAGTGTTTATTATTGCAAATAAAGGATTTTTTCACTGTGTGTGTTTATTAACTTTAATTTAGAGGTTACTTATTGGGGGTGTCTCATAGATGCCTGCAATGATTAATCTAGAACTTAGTGGCAGCTATGGGCTGCAGCCATTAACTCCTTATTACCCTGATTGCCAACGCACCAGGGCAAATCGGCAAGAGCCGGGTAGAGTCCCAGAACTGTCGCATCTAATGGATGCGGCAATTCTGGATGGCTGCTGGCTGATATTGTTAGGCTGGGGGGGTCCCCATAACGTGGGGCTACCCATCCTGAGAATACCAGCCTTTAGCTGTATGGCTTTATCTTGGGTGGAATCAAAATTTGGGGGGACCGCACGCCGTTTTTTTAAATTATTAAATTATTTATTTAACTGCACAGTATAGACCCGCCCACCGGCAGCTGTGATTAGTTGCAGTGAGATAGCTGTCACTCAGCGTCTGGGCGTGTCTAACTGCAACCAATCATAAACGCCTATGGGCAGGGGAAGCAGGGAAAAGTAGATTGATTAATGAGCGGACGGCTTTTTCAAATTAATTGAAGCCGCGTATCTTTCGCACAGCTGTTCTTCGCCGCGCTTATGATCGGGGATCGGTGAGTATGAGACAGGGGAAGATACAGACCGAGCGCCAACGGGATGATGACTGAGAACAACAGAAAAAAAGGTAAGTAGACTGACATTTAACAAAAAAAAAAAAAAGCCCGACATCATTCGTAAAAAAAAAGCACATGGACGGTATGTGCTGAACGGACATGCTACGTGTGCCGTCCGTGCAGGCACGGACTTATTGACTTTAGCGGGTCCGTGCCTGCATGTTGACCACCAAAAACGGACATGTCGACCGTGTGGAAAAACACACACACGTACTAACCACAAGGAGACACGTTCTGTGTGATTTTACGTGTGTGTGCCATCTACCATAGGGTAACATTGGTCAACGTGTCTCTGTGTCTCCGGTACGTGCAAAAATGTACCAAACACGTACCGGAGGCACGGACGTGTGTTGCAGGCCTACAACAAAGTTCCTCCTGGCAAAGAAGATCAAGGTGCTCAAGGACTGGCCAGCCCAGTCATTAGGCATGAACATCATTGAGCATGTATATGGTAGGATGAAAGAGGAAGCTTGGAAGACAAAACCATCATCTGGGAGGCATGTAAGGGGCACTTTGCACATTGCGACATCGCAGGTGCGATGTCGGTGGGGTCAAATTGAAAATGACGCACATCCGGCATCGCATGTGACATCGTAGTGTGTAAATCTTATTTGGAACGATAAACAATCGCAAAAACGTCGTTGTTGTATGATCGGTGCAGGGTCGGCCCAAAGCATAATCTTGGAGTGCGATTATGCGATTTTCTTCAAAATCGTACCTTTCATCCGCCTGTTTTTTGTGTGTAAAGTATGTTCGTACGACATGCAACCACCTTTTTTTATTTCATCACATTATCTCTACGTCAATCTACGTATTATAAGGACATGCTGCGTATCTCATTTATAATTGGTTAACTCATCTGCGTATGGTAGTAGTTCCTATGCTTTAAAAGGGCTTATTTCATGGGGTATGTTGGTGCGGTCAGTCACATCTTGTGGGTGAGCAATTTTCATATAATATTAATGTTTATTCAGTCTTTTTTCTAACATGTGTCCTTTTGTTGTTTTTTAATTTGATTGATGTATTTAT
This sequence comes from Anomaloglossus baeobatrachus, assembly GCF_048569485.1. Lineage (NCBI taxonomy): Eukaryota > Metazoa > Chordata > Amphibia > Anura > Aromobatidae > Anomaloglossus > Anomaloglossus baeobatrachus. The sequence goes on from NC_134356.1 coordinate 163,959,172, forward strand.
TTTAATTTATTTACCTTTTTTTGAGATCTCACTTGCATTTTTTTTAAACCCAGAAAAATATGTAATAATGTTGACTTCATAAATTTTTTTTTTTTTGTATGTGTTCAACATTTGTCTTTAATAATGTCACTCAAAATTAAGGCAAATAAGTTACAATTTAAAATCTTATTTTTTAGATTCTAACACTGCTCAAAATGCACGCGGATAATGAGCATAGTGTGGTTGGAGCTGCTATAGCTGCAGCAGCTGCGTCGGCTCTACAAGAAGCAAATGATGGAGGGCTGACTAATGAAAGACACGGCCGCATATGGGCACGCCATTGGCTGCTGCAAAGAGAACGCTACACACATATGCATCTTGTGCGAGATCTGCAGGAGAATAATCCTAAAGATTTCCATAATTATCTGCGCATGTCGGAGGAATCCTTCAATCTCCTTCACGAAAGAGTTGCACCCTATATCACACGCAAAAACACCATTATGTGAGCTGCTGTGCCCAGTGCAGACCGCCTCAGCGTCACCCTGCGTTTTCTTGCGACTGGAAGATCTCTCACTGACTTGCAGTATGCTTCGGCCATATCGCTTTCTCTCTTAAGCACTTTGATCCCAGAAACTTGCCAGGCTATTATTGAATCATTAAGAGACTTTATGCCATTCCCTAAAAATGTGAAAGAGTGGCTAGACATTGCCCAAGATTTCAACACAATGTGGCAGTTTCCAAACTGTGGAGGGGCCATCGACGGAAAACACATCCGTATAACACAGCCACACAATAGTGGCTCATATTTCCACAACTATAAAGGCTTCTTCAGCATTATTCTTCTAGCACTAGCTAATGCAAATTATGAATTCATAATGGTTGACGTTGGATTAAATGGGCGTATATCGGATGGTGGTGCACTAGAGCACACACAATTTGGGAAACGTCTCTCCCAATTTAAATTGGGACTACCAGATAATACTGCAACTTATGGCAATATGAATTTTGTTTTTTTGGCGGATGAGGCCTTTCCCTTAAGAAAAAACCTATTAAGACCTTATCCCCAAATATCATTAACTCCTCAACGGCGTGTATTTAATTATCGCCTTTCTAGAGCCAGACGGGTGGTCGAAAGTGCTTTTGGCATACTAGCGACACGCTTTAGAATTTTTCATACTGCCATTAATCTAAATATAGATTCCATAGATCGCGTTGTGTTGGCTTGCTGCATCCTGCACAACTTCCTCAGGAAAAGAGAGGGGCAAAATTACATACCTCCCGGTTATGCTGACACCATCAATCCTAGTACTGGGGAATGTGTTGATGGGGAGTGGCGAGCTCATGTTCCTCATTTATTGTCCCTAAATACGCACATCAGCAGTGGCCGGATGCACAATGATGTTATTGGCAACCGTGAAAATTACTGTAATTTTTTTAATGGTCCTGGTGCTGTGGCTTGGCAGCCTTCAACGTAGTTGATATTGTCTGTGTTTGTTTTACATTTGATGGGTTTCACATTACTTTTAATTATTGATTGTTTCTTCACATAAAAATCCGAGATATTGTTAACACATTTCCTAGGACATTACATCAAAGTACTGATGCATTTATAGTGTGTGTTTATTTCCAAACATAATACAATGTTGTCATTCTTAAAACAATATCTATTGAATTTTCTTATGTTCCTTATGAAAATTAAGCCAAAAAAATTTAATCTAAAATTTAATAAATAACTTTCTCTACCTGGCAATTTAATGTTAAATTATTTATATTTTTTCGATAGTGATGTAAGTTTACTTACTATCTAAATGATTTAGCATCAGTAAGGATAAGATTTTTTAAAAAACCATTAGAAACAATTTAGTTTTAAAAAAAAAAAAAAATATATATATTTCATGTCAAAACACTGTAAGCATACATAATATAATGTTCTAGAATATCTAATAAAAGGAACAGAAACTATGTAAAATTTATACACAGTACAGGAATATAAAATGATAGTCAGACACAAGGATTCCTGCTTGGCATTGTGGGTAATGATAATGACAGTAAAGACAGACCTGGGTAATCGAATACAGTAGTTGTGATTACAAATATGGAGAGACATTGCAGGGCTCCCGTCTGGGGTGAGGCCGAGGTCTCTTTCCTCATCCACCAACTAGACATCCTGGATTATGGTGGTAAAAGAGGAGTATCGAAGACAAGGCGACGCCAAAAAAAAATATTAAAACGGATACGAAGAGGATTATGTATTCGCTTTGGGATAAAAAGATCAATACAACAAATTAGGAAACAATGGTCCGATTTGCAGTATAGAAGCTCTACGAGAATCCAACGATTAAGAATGGAAATGGGTTATGAATCTGGTAAGTGTGTACATAGTTTGATCCACAAATGTTAGTTATTAGTTGTTTTTGTGAATAATGATATATTTACACATGAAAGTTATTTAAGCTAAACATGTATATCCCAAAACCTTTTTTAAATCCTAAATGGTCCTCGTTAATGTGGTTCAGTTCATGTTATGTTGAAACAAAAAGGTTTTTTTTTTTAAAAAAAAAATATGATTATCAATGTGTACAATAACCAAAAATTAATAGGGAAGATATAGTTCACCATAACACAAACAACAATACATCTATCATGTTTACCACAAAACATATAAAAATGTACATGTAAAAAAAAGGCAGGTCGCTAACATAACCTCTCTTTGTCATGTCAATTTATGTTTCATGTATAGGTTCACAAGCGGTTTTGGATGAATACAGGGTTTCCAATGAGCTACCAACAATTCAGAATATCCCTGAGGACAACAGAGACATAAATGCAGGTGTGAATCACAGCAACTGTCTTACAAAACCTAAATTACTTTATTTTTGGCAAATATGTCATATAACGTTAGAACATATAGCTGACACACATAGAAATTTTAAGTAAGATTTTTAAAAAATTTGAATCCCTCCGAATTATGTATTTAATAAAATTTTAAATATAATCCAAACATTCAAAAATTTGACTAATCAATGTTAAATTTGTTATCAACAAAATGTGCAAATTTTTTTATTCGCTTTATTTAATAGATAACAGAACACCTCTTTCTTAACAGGTGGAGCAGAGAGATTAGGCTGGGCTATAAGTCCCTCAGTATCAGAAGGAGAAGATCATGTGACTGCTGAATCAGGTGTGTGTATGAAGCTGCTTAATCTGACATTTGTTAATGTCATTTTTTTGTTTATAATAGAGTTGTTTTAGCTTTTTAAAATTTTTATTTTTTTTTCTTTCATATTTACTTTATTTTGTTCGCAAACATGATGTGAACCCAAACAGAACCCCTCTCAACAAACAACTTATTACAAGAGATTTTGAATTGTGTTTCAACGATTCGTCAGGCAACGGAAAAAATGGAGCATCTCATTAAGAATATTATAGAAGCCTAATGTTTTGTTGATGTTTTAAGTAATGGAAAATAATGGCATATGTTTTTACAATGTTTTAGTTAGTTTTGTTTTTATTTTCCTTTTTTCTTTTTTTATATGTGTTGACATTAACAATCATCCTATATAGATAATTTATCTTGTCAAACTGTTGTGTTTTGTAATTTTATTTTATTTTTTTTTAAAATTACTTTATTAATACTTTTAAAGTAATGTTTTAATTATGTATTCAAATGCCAAGTTTTTATCACATTCCGATTAGGAAGTTGTGTTGTTAATAAAAATTTTGATTGAATATTGTCAAACCCATTATTTGTTACATAATCGCGGTTCCCGAGGATTTTCTAACATTATTTGTCTAAATAGATAGTTTTTGGTCAAAAAAAAAAAATAAATTATATGTGTTTACGTTCATAACCATAAGTCACACAATATAACAGGTGCATAAGACACATATTAATGCATTAGTGATCACACAATGTGTTTAGTCCTTTTTCTAAGTCAAAAAAGTATTTATTAAAAATGAATGTGATATTAAGCAATTAATCAAACACAAAGAAAAAACTTCAAAGCTGGTACCTAATGGCTATTGAAACTGATTTGTAACGGCATTACAAAAATCTGTTTTGTTTTTTTTTAATTTTTGTAAAAAAAAAATTAAAAAAAAACATTTATGTGATACGTTAAACACAAAATTCTGAACATATATTGAGCATGTTCAATCTCATTCTGTGCATAATTAGTAGGCTCAACAATAATAATCATTACAAATCAAAACAGTTGGCAATTATTAAAATAAAAATATAGCCTTTAAAGGTCCAAAATATATACAATTATTAGGCCAAGTTTGATGATAAACATCATTGATCAAAAACATCATTTGCGAAAAAATTTACGTTTACATAATCTTTTTTTACAAGGAGGATCTTCACTATTAATGTGGCGCAAACGTTTGCTGATGGGGGTCACAGGTACATCTACTATTTCCTGAGCCTCCATCTGAGCGGTTGCAGCTTGTACTTCCTCTGTTGTTGTTGGTACCGCTATTTGAGGTTCAGGTTTTTTCTTTAAAATGCTGCTATTGAAATTTCTTAAATTTCCTGTGTGGGCAGCATTGATCACTTCGAGCATCCAGTGTTCTGCCAAGTTTTGGGTATCCTGATCTAAACCAATCATTTTTTCTGATACCAACTGTCCAAACGCTGATATTGTGGGTCTATTATTGCGTTCCAAAAGTGTTTTGGCTATGCCAACCAGCTGGGAAACACCAGCAAGGGGATGCATAACATTTTTTTTATTACACCAATTTCTGCGCGAACGCGATGATGGACCCGGATCTTCAACATCTACAGCTGATGAAGTATTGTCCAGGGTGGCTGAGATTTCATCCGTACTGTCTTCTTGAACTGCTATTGTGGTTATAGGGACTGAATTAAGATTCTGGAAGAAAAATGGAGATTGAGTTAAATTATCGTGGTATCAATTATGGTGTTGCTTTTTGTAACATTGATCAATGTTTATAAACGACAATGCCTTATTTTTCTAATTAAGCCAAAAAAAATAAAAAAAAAACAGTGGACTAAACGTTTAGAAAAATCGCCATTTTAGATTTTAATTGTGCAACATTTAAACAAAAAACACAAAACCTATGCACATAACAAACCTAACAAAATCACAAACAATGTTTTCTCTATTATGGTGACATTACATATTACATTAATTACCTCAGACAAGGAAGAGCCAGACTCTCTATCTTCTGTTGAAAGTGGCAGGGGAGGCAATAGAGTAGTGGAGGCACGGGGGAGCTCGTGGTCCCGAGTAAACATCATAAGCTCATAATACCACAGTTTAGGGGTATATATGTCCCCCGTGCCCGAGCCCGATTTTTTGGACTCCTCAACCTTGTTGAGTTCTTTTTTCAACACTGTGCGTAGTGCTTGCAATTTTTTCCGGACTATTTCTTCTGTGCCCTTGTCAGGATCGTGATGGCGATCATATACAGAAATTAACTTCACATATGCGGCTTTTTTCATATTTCTATTGCTGTAGTCAGCAGATTTAACTCGCCACAAACATGGATTTTCTCGGTACTCAGCTATGAATTCACGTATAAATTCCTCCTTCATATGAGCCATCATCAGATTTTGGAATAATATTGATAATTATATGAACTGTCACAAATGAAAAGGCAACTAAGAGCAAAATTAAAAAAAAAAAAATCAACATCTTTGTTCAGTCAGAAGGCAAAATATTTAATGATCTGATAAACGCAAACAAACAATTCAGATAATGACCTTTTCCAATATATCATTCATTTGAAGCCCATAAATTTAAACTAAAATAAACCAACCTCAAAAATAAAAATAACATGAAAAAAAAATAAAAAAATTAAAACCAAACAAACATGACGAAATAATGACATTTCGGTCCAAAAACATTATAAGCTATGATATGAAGCAAAATATGCTGAAGCAAATTAAAAAAGCACAAAAAGTGGCTTAATTCAACATAGTTTGATAACAAACACACTTACCACACGTGCGCCGAAGTTGAACTCACGCATGCATTTGTGGATCTCGCAGCGGAGGCTTTTTATTCACAACAACACCAATCAAAAATGTTGAACACACATGGACATTATACGACTTGTAGTATGTGTGTGTAGTATTTCACAATTGCTACTATGACGGCAGTCACATGATCACAAGTAAATGTATTTGACCTGCTTGATAAAAAGCAAAAAGAAGATACTCATTAGAGATGGTATCATTAGTACCGATATGTACAAACGTTTGTGCGATCGTTAGCAGCAAGTGTAGGCATTTATGGTCAGTTACATCGCAAGAGCAATTGCATAATGTGAAGGTTAAACAACAATCAAGGAGCTATTAACGCATATCGCTGCTGTGACGGGGGCGGGGACTATCGCACTCGCCATCGCAGCATCGCACCTGCGATGTCGCAGTGTGCAAAGCCCGCCTAAGACTGCATTCTTTGCTATTCCTCATGACTTCATCAATAAATTGCATGAATCATTGTTGAACCGCATGGATGCAGTCCCTCAAGCTCATGGAAGTCACACAAAATATTAAATATGGCTCTAATAGCACCACAACTTCATTCACCAATGTTATGCAACATATCTTTGTATCAGAAGTTAATTATTTATTTGAATTTCACATTAGTTCCACATTAAGTTATTTACAACCGACACCCATAACACGCGCACACACACACATAAACTGTTTGGATGTTTGAGGTAATATATTGGTTGTTTTCACAGCTACCCTGGATAGTTATCAAGAGGCCTATAGTAAGCAATCAGAGTTCTGCTTCTATTTTGCAACAGGCCATTGATAGGAGCTCTGATTGGTTGCTATAGGCAACAAAGAACATTCTTAGTATAAGACAGCTTATGTGTGAGAGAGAGACAGACAGAGAGAGACACAGATAGAGACAGAGAGAGACACACAGAGAGACAGAGAGCGAGACACAGAGAGAGAGAGACAGACAGAGAGAAAGACAGACAAAGAGAGACAGAGAGAGACAGATAGACAGACAGAGAGACAAACAGACAGAGAGGGAGAGAGCGCGAGAGAGCAAGAATGTGAGAGTGGAAGACAGACATAAAGACACTTAGTTACTATCCTGGGTAACACTGGGTCCTACAGTTAGTCTAATATATAAAACTGAGTGTGTGTGTGTGTGTGTGTGTATGTCCGCTAAAAGAATCCGCACCGTTGCATTTACAATCACAATATATGTCATAGACTATGTTTTGAGGGGAAAATTTAACCCCAAACATTACATTTATTTGCCAAAAACCCTGCTTGCATTAAAGTCAATGGAGCTGGAAGCTACAGGTCATTAATAGGAACTCTGATTGGTGGCTATAGGCAATGAAGGACATTCTTAGTATAAGAGCTTACGTGTGAGGTGATATGATTTCGGCAAAGACAGACACACACAGAGACACACAGAGACAGAGACAAACAGAGAGAGACAGACACACACAGACACACAGAGACATAGATGAACAGAGACACACACAGAGACAGACACATAGAGACACACACAGGAAGACACACAAAGAGAGACAAAGATACACAGAGACACAGACAACCACACAGAGACAGACACACACAGAGACACAGAGACAGACAAAAACAGAGGCATACACAGAGACAGACAGACACACACAAAGATACATACACAGAGACACACTCAAAGACACACAGACACAGAGACACACAGAGACTGATACAGAGACATAGACACACAGAGATGCACACAGATACAGGGACAGAAAGAGACACACAGACACATACTGATACAGAGACACAGACACACTCAGACACACAGAGACAGATAACACACAGAGACACAGAGACAAACAGAGACAGAGACACACAGAGACAGACACACAGCAACACACAGAGACAGACACACATAGAATCACACAGAATCATTCATACAGAGACTCACTCAGATACACACACACACACACAGAGACAGAGATACACAGACACAGAGACAGACACAGAGAAACACAGAGACACACAAAGAAAGACAGACACAGAGACAGAGACACACAGAAACATATACAGAGACAGAAACACACAGAGACAGAGACACAGACATACACAGAGACACAGACACACAGAGACTGACACATACAGAGATAGACACACACAGAGAAAGACAAAGAAACAGACACAGAGACACACACAGAGACAGAGACACACAAAGACAGAGACACACACAGACAGAGAGGCAGACAGAGAGGGAGACAGACAGAGAGAGACAGAGAGATACTTAGTTACTATCCCGGGCAACGTTGGGTACTACAGCTAGTACATGGTAAATGTGGATCACATTTTACTACACTATTTATAGTTTATTCTGCTTTTTTATTTTATTTTTTTCATTCACTATTAGAGATGAGCGAGCCTCTAGAGGCTCGAGTTCGACTCGGTTCATCGAACGGAGGCTGCGTTCGAGTTCGGTTCAGTGAGCCGTTCGACGAACCTCTCGAACCCCATTGAAAACAATGGGAGGCAAACACAAACACATAAAAACACATTATAAATGTACACATACAGTTAATAAACATTGCCATAACACTTACCTGTCCCCGCGATGCGTCCTGCACTCTGTCTCCTGCCGCTTTTCCTTCCGATAATCGCTGCGTCCTCCCGGTAACCAGAACTGATGATAGGACCTTCCGTGACGTCAAAAAAGTATGTGACCAGTCACGTGTCTATTATCTCATTGGCTACAGACTGGTCACATGGCTTTGACGTCATGCTAGGTCCTGTCATTCCATCTCTCCTGTACGCGGAGATCGTTTGTGTATCTCCGTGTACCGGCGAAATGCTCTGGCACACGGTCTGCTTCCCTGTTCCGTTATTCACCGGCTGCCACAGCCGGTGAATAACGGAGATCACCGTTGCTATAGCAACGCGCCTGTCAGCGGTGAAATCACCGCTTACAGCTAGCAGTGTCTGCTCACTCACTGAGTGATATAGACTGCATGGGAACAACAGCGTCTTCCTCCCATGCAGTGCTGCTAATGTAGCAGAGCTGCATGGGTTGAAGTAGAAAGAAGACAGAAGACCATGGATCATGGAGGGGTGAGAGGGAATAATAAAGATGGAATCGTCTCTAAGTGTGTCTGTGTATTTATTTCTATTAAAGTATTTTTTCTCTCTGTGGTGTCTTTTTTTTTAACCCTTTATTGGAGATTCTTAATGGCCGGGTCAAACTTGCCTGACATGAATGTCTGGCTTAATACTAGCTAGTAAAAGAAAGGTAGTATTAACTCATTATTACCCAGCAAGCCACCATCACCAGGGCAGCTGGAAGAGTTGAATACAGCGCCAGATGATGGCGCTTCTATGAAAGCGCCATTTTCTGGGGCGGCTGCGGACTGCAATTCGCAGCAGAGGAGCTCAGAAAGCTCGGACTAATCTGTGCTGTGGATTCCAATCCCCAGCTGCCTAGTTGTACCCGGCTGGACACAAAAATGGGGCAAAGCCCATGTCGTTTGTTTTTTTTTAATTATTTCATGAAATTCATGAAATAATTAAAAAAAAGGGCTTCCCTATATTTTTAGTTCCCAGCCGGGTACAAGGAGGCAGCTGGGAGTTGGGGGCAGCCGTACCGGCCTGCTATACCTGGCTAGCATACAAAAACATGGCGAAGCTCACGTCATTTTTTTGTAGTTTTTTGGCAAAAAAAATAAAAAATGCTTGTGAAGGTAAAACCAAGCAGTGGGGGTTAGCAGCCAGTAGCTGCTTGGATTACCCTTAGCTAGCAATACACAAAATGCAGCGGGAGCCCATATATATTTTTTTTAATTATTTATTTAAATAACTAAAAAAAGGGCTTCCCTGTATTTTGATTGCCTGACATCACAGTGCTGTAAAAAGAAATCATTTTAAAAAAATGATGTAGCGCTCCGCGGTATTTTTGATTCTCAGCGCAGATAAAGTAGACAGCTACGGGTTGCCACCCCCATCTGCCTGGCGTTACCTTGGCTGGAAATCAAAATACTGGGAAGCCCATTAATTTTATTTATTTAAAAGATTAGTTAAAAAAAAATGACGTGGGGTCCCCCCATTTTTGATAGCAAGCTAGGGTAAAGCAGACGGCTGTAGCCTGAAAACCACAGCTGGCAGCTTTACCGTGGTTGGGGATCCAATGTGGAGGTCACCCCAGGCTCTTTTTTTATAATTATTTTATAAATATTAATAATTACAAAAAAAGTAGGGTCCCCCCCAAATTGGATCACCAGCCAAGGTAAAGCGGACAGCTGTGGTCTGGTATTCTCAGGGTGGGAAGGTCCATAGTTATTGGCCCTTCACAGCCTAAAAATAGCAGGCCGCAGGCGCCCCAGAATTGGCGCATCCACTAGATGTGCCAATCCTGGCGCTTCACCCCAGCTCATTCCGTGCCCTGGTGCGGTGGCAAACGGGGTAATAAATGGGGTTGATACTAGCTGTAAGGTCACCTTACATCAAGCCCAGCAGTTTGTGATGTCATGGTGTCTATCAGATACCCGACATCACAAACTGTCAGTACTAACAAAACAAATAGACAACAAAAAAATGTATTTGAAAAAACACTCCCCAAAACATTCCCTCTTTCACCAATTTATTGTAAGGAAAAAAATAAGGGGGTCACGCGATGACTCTGGACCGTCTAGAATATGGGGGGACACACTCAGGGAATGTATCCCCCATTTTCTAGGAGTGCAGACCATCCATGTGAGGAGTGTGGGTGCAATGAATCTGCACCCACTCTCCCCGGGTCCACAGCAGCAGAGTCCATGTCGTAACTGTTGCTACAAAAGCTGCAATGCCCTGCTCATGAGGTAAGGGCATGCCTTATTAGGAGAACTATTCTACATTTCCAAATATTGGTATTTGCTGATATTATTGCTATTCTAGTCCAGTTATCCAGCTGAATGAATACTAAACAACAGAGCTCGCTATTTAGATGTGTTTTCTTGTGGCGTATAACGGACTCTCATGTTTGGTAGTCGTTCAGCAGGACAACTATAAAATCAAATACCTCCATTTGGAAATGTAGTATAGCTCTCCTGATCAGCTATGTTCCTTACCTCATGAGCAGGGCATTGCAGTAGCTTACAGATGCATGGTTACCATCACTCACTGTGTCTGAACACAGGAAGCTGAGCTGACAGCCGCTCTGTGCATGCGGAGGAGTCTATTGTGAAGGAGGGGGCTGTGGGAGATCAATGCTGCACAGGTACCCTGGGACACCGGGGAACACCGGTGGAGTTATAGGGGGTGACCTTGCAGGGCCTGGGGAGAAGTTTTCTGTCGCATGTGTCATGGCACATGCGACAGAAATCAGAGCAGTAGGGTGAATGCGGCAGGTGCGCTGCTGTGCACGCGGCCATCTTGGATTTCCGGGAGGGGGTCGGGTTGGCACTTTGGCGACACCGAGGGACCGGAGGGGACCGGGGAGGAGATTTATCTCCCATCTGACATGTTTGTTCATGCCAGATGGGAGATAAATAATTTTTTACCGGCGCTGTCATTTACTGTAATGTGATCATCGGTATACGGTGTATACCGGTAATCACGTGAGGCGGGACCGGAAAAAACGGCCTGAATCATGATCTCCAGGGTCTCAGCTACCCCCTGAAATCCCGGAGATTTTCTGACGCTGGGGGCCGCTATTCACTTATTTCTGCCTGCTGTTTATTATTGGCAGATCAGAATAAGGCTACATTCACACGACTGATCCGTTTTTGCGGTCCGCAAAAAACGGTCAGTTTTTTGCACGGGTGCATCCATGTGGCATCCGTTTCCGTTCCGTATATGGTCCGTATGTCATCTGATTGTCATCCGTGTGCCTTCCGTTTTTTAGCGTACTGCAAAAAAACTGAAGGAGGGAAAATACATAAATTTACCCAGGATCCATAACTTCAACCTACATGAGGCGGTCACATGTTCACTCCAGTGCCCTTTTCTACTGCTTTTCACAGGGTAGAGCGCTCTGGTGATTTTCCTGTGCTTTTACACTTCATATCAGTATTTTCTGTCATTATAATGGCAGAAAGACACAATGTCCCACTCTCCTGCATTTTGTAATTTTGCACCATTTGATGCCTTTCATGTGGCACTAATGGGTGCTTAGCCTTGTATTTAGCCAAAAAAAATAAATAAATTTAAAAAAAAAATGACGTGGGGGTTCCCCCTATTTTTGATAGCCAGCTAGGGTAAAGCAGACGGCTGCAGCCTGCAGTCCACAGCTGGAAGCTTCACCTTGGCTGGTATTCCAAAATTGAGGGCACCCCACGCTGTTATTTTAAATTAAATAAATAATTAAAAAAAAAAAACACGTGGACCCCCAAAATTGGATCACCAGCCAAGGTAAAGCGGACAGCTGGGGTCTGATATTCTCAGACTAGGAAGGTCCATGGTTATTGGACTCTCACCAGCCTAAAAATAGCAGGCTGCAGCTGCCCCAGAAGTGGCGCATCCATTAGATGCGCTAATCCTGGTGCTTCGCCCCAGCTCATCCCGTTTCCCTGGTGCGGTGGCAAACGGGGTAATTTATGGGGTTAAAACCAGATGTGTAATGTCACCTGGCATCAAGCCCTGGGGTTTGTGATGTGAGGCGTCTATCAGATACCCGACATCACCAACCCAGTCAGTAATAAAAAAAAAAATAGACGACAAACACATTTTTATTTGAAAAAACACTCCTCAACACATTCCCTCTTTCACCAATTTATTAGAAAGAAAAAGAAATCCGGGTTCAGCGTAATCCAATAAGGAGTTCCCATAATGATCCATACCATAGACAATGTCCCAGTCAATGAAGAACAGAATGTTCCCCATTGGCTGGGAGAGCAATGCAGTGACTTGAGCTAACATCAATAGGTCAGCCCAGGTTACTGCAGGGCATGACAAGTGCTGCTGTCAGGAGCATAGCCAGGTACATTACCTGCGGTGATTGCTGCACTCCTGATAGCAGAGCTGTCACTGAGTTCAATGACCGCCACCTTCACAAACCAAGTATTGCGGGAGCCAGTGACGTCACTGCTAGTGAAAGTCTCGGGTCGGCAGCGAGAAGAGATGTGGCAAGCGTCGGCCATGGAGGACAGTGACAGCACTTATATCGGGAGGGCAGGACTTCATCACCGCAGATAAGGCTAGGTTCACATTTCCGTTGTTTTGCATCAGTCACATGCGTTGCTTGACGCTTGTGACTGATGCATTGTACAACGGATGACAAGAATAGAATTCATTGTCGGACTCCGTTGTAAAAGAGAGAAAGATCAGCTGATCGCTCTCATTAGCTGGCCAGCTTTTGAGAATGAACAGATGATCTCCCGGCAGCCGGCTAATGAGAGCAATCAGCTGATAAATCTCAGCAGTCGGCCGCCGAGAATGTGTGCTGGCAGCGTGCAAGGTGGGTGGAGCTGAGCGGGGTAATGTGTGCAGAGTGCGAGGTGGGTGGAGCCGAGCGGTGTAATGCGTGTGGAGTGCGAGGTGGGTGGAGCCGAGCGTGGTAATGTGTGCGGGCAGCGGAGTGCGAGGTGGGTGGAGCCGAGCGGGGTAATGTGTGCGGAGTGCGAGGTGGGTGGAGACGAGTGGGGTAATGTATGCGAAGTGCGAGGAGGGTGGAGCCGAGCGAGGTAATGTGTGCGGGCAGCAGAGTGCGAGGTGGGTGGAGCCGAGCGGAGTAATGTGTGCAGGCAGCGGAGTGCGAGGTGGGTGGAGCCGAGCGGAGTAATGTGTGCAGGCAGCGGAGTGCGAGGTGGGTGGAGCCGAGCGGGGTAATGTGTGTGTAGTGCGAGGTGGGTGGAACTGAGCGGGGTAATGTGTGCGGGCAGCGGAGTGCGAGGTGGGTGAAGCCGAGCGAGGTAATGTGTGCGGAGTGCAAGATGGGTGGAGCCGAGCGGGGTAATGTGTGCGTACGGCGGATTGCGAGGTGGGTGGAGCCAAGCGGGGTAATGTGTGCAGGCAGCGGAGTGCGAGGTGAGTGGAGCCGAGCGGGGTAATGTGTGCAGGCAGTGGAGTGCAAGGTGGGTGGAGCTGAACGGAGTAATGTGTGTGGAGTGCGAGGTGGGTGGAACCGAGCGGGGTAATGTGTGCGTAATGTGAGGTGGATGGAGCCGAGCTGGGTAATGTGTGCGGGCAGCAGAGTGCGAGGTGGGTGGAGCCGAGCGAGGTAATGTGTGCGGAGTGCGAGGTGGGTGGAGCCGAGTGGGGTAATGTGTGCGGACGGCGGAGTGCGAGGTGGGTGGAGCCGAGCGGGGTAATGTGTGTGGGCAGCGGAGTGCGAGGTGGGTGGAGCCAAACAGGGTAATGTATGCGGGCAGTGGAGTGCGAGGTGGTTGGAGCCGAGCGGAGTAATTTGTGTGTAGTGCGAGGTGGGTGGAACCGAGCGGGGTAATGTGTGCGGGCAGTGGAGTGCGAGGTGGGTGAAGCCGAGGGGGGTAATGTGTGCGAGCGGCGGAGTGCGAGGTGAGTGGAGCCAAGCGGGGTAATGTGTGCAGGCAGCGGAGTGCGAAGTGAGTGGAGCCGAGCGGGGTAATGTGTGCAGGCAGCGGAGTGCGAGGTGGGTGGAGCTGAGCGGGGTAATGTGTGTGGAGTGCGAGGTGGGTGGAACTGAGTGGGATAATGTGTGCGGAGTGCAAGGTGGGTGGAGCCGAGCGGGGTAATGTGTGCGGACGGCAGATTGCGAGGTGGGTGGAGCCAAGCGGGGTAATGTGTGCAGGCAGCGGAGTGCGAGGTGAGTGGAGCCGAGCGGAGTAATGTGTGCAGGCAGCGGAGTGCGAGGTGGGTGGAGCTAAGCGGGGTAATGTGTGTGGAGTGCGAGGTGGGTGGAACCGAGTGGGGTAATGTGTGCGGAGTGCGAGGTGGGTGGAGCCGAGCGGTCTAATGTGTGTGGGCAGCGGAGTGCGAGGTGGGTGAGGCCGAGTGGGGTAATGTGTGCAGGCAGCGGAGTGCGAGGTGGGTGAAGCCGAGCGAGGTAATGTGTGCGGAGTGCGAGATGGATTTAGCCGAGCGGGGTAATGTGTGCGGATGGCGGATTGCGAGGTGGGTGGAGCCAAGCGGGGTAATATGTGCAGGCAGCGGAGTGCGAGGTGAGTGGAGCCGAGCGGGGTAATGTGTGCAGGCAGTGGAGTGCGAGGTGGGTGGAGTTGAGCGGGGTAATGTGTGTGGAGTGCGAGGTGGGTGGAACCGAGCGGGGTAATGTGTGCGGAGTGCGAGGTGGGTGGAGCCGAGCTGGGTAATGTGTGCAGGCAGCGGAGTGTGAGGTGGGTGGAGCCGAGCGGGGTAATGTGTGCGGACGGCGGAGTACGAGGTGGGTGGAGCCGAGCGGGGTAATGTGTGCGGGCAGCAGAGTGCGAGGTGGGTGGAGCCGAGCAGGGCCATGTGGCGCTGAGGAAGTCAGTGTCAGGGACTGCATGGCTGGGGACAGGTGAGTGTGAGTTTGTGTGTGTGTACATGCCGAGTGCAGGAGGGGGCGGAGCCAAGCGGGGAAGTGTCGGCTCCCTGCACACGTAACCAGGGTAGATATCGGGTTGCTAAACAAAGCGCTTTGCTTAGATACCCGATATTTATCTTGGTTACCAGCTTACCGCAGGCTGCCAGCGATGGCTCCCTGCACACTATACCTGTAAAAAGCCACGCTTTAGGTGATTGAACCATTCTCGAACATAACTCGAACTGTCAAGCTTTTAGCAAAAAGCTCAAATTCGAGTTCGATCTCGAGCACCCCCCAAAATCACTCGAACATGAAATTGGCGAACCTCGAACATCGCTCAACTCTAGTCACTATCTGAGTTTTGTATTATATTTATGCATCATTATTAGTGTTTTGATTGTTAATCCAAGATTGTCTATATTTAGCTTTCATTACAGTATACATAGTATCTAATGAGTTAACTTTACCATTTTCTCATCTATCGTGTTTGAAGCCTGAAAGAGAAATATCTTTGTTCTCATTGCAAACTTGGACTCACTCTGATAGTCCACATTGGGATACTGGATATGCGGTAAACTCTCTCCTGGGACTCTGGGGAGATCTATGATTAATGGCAGCTGCTAGACCGCAAAGTCTATGATACTTTGCACACTGATATCTTTACAATGAGCACATAGTGTTCTTTGATTCAACTGGACTGTTTTCTTTGAACCTTGCTTACATTGTATCCAGTCCTGAACTGAACTACCAGCGCTTGTTCATTTTGTACTCTGAAGCTGGTCACTAGTTTGTTGTTAATACACTGGGGAAAAAAATTAGTCAGCCACTAATTGTGCAAGTTCTCCCACTTAAAAAGATGACAGAGGCATGTAATTGACATCATAGGTAGACCACAACTATGAGAGACAAAATGAGAAAACAAATCCAGAAAATCACCTTGTCTGATTTGGCAAGATTTTTTTTGCAAATTATGGTGGAAAATAAGTATTTGGTCAATAACAAAAGTTCATCTCAATATTTTGTTATATATCCTTTGTTGGCAATGACAGAGTTCAAACATTTTCTGTAAGTCTTCCTAAGGTTGGCACACATGGTTGGTGGTATGTTGGCCCATCCCTCCATGCAGATCTCCTCTAGAGCAGTGATGTTTTGGGCCTGTCGCTGGGCAACATGGACTTTCAACTCCCTTCAAAGGTTTTCAATGGGGTTGAGATCTGGAGACTGGCGAGACCACTCCAGGACCTTCATATGCTTCTTAAGAAGCCACTCCTTCGTTTCCCTGACAGTGTGCTTGGGATCATTATCATGCTGAAAAACTTAGCCATGTTTCATCTTCAGTGTCCTTGCTGATGGAAGGAGGTTTGCACTGAAAATCTCATGATAAATGGCCCCATTCATTCTTTCATGTACAAGGATCCAAAGCATGATGTTGCCACCCCCATGATTCACAGTAGGTATGATGTTCTTTGGATACAACTCAGCATTTTGTCTCCTCCAAACACAACAAGTTGTGTTTCTACCAAACAGTTCTACTTTGGTTTCATCAGACCATATGACATACTCACAATACTCTTCTGGATAATCCAAATGCACTCTAGCAAACTTCAGACGAGCCCGGACATGTAATGGCTTAAGAAGAAGAACACATTTGGCACTGCAGGATCTCAGTCCCTGACAGAGTAGGGTGCAACTGATAGTAGCCTTTGTTATGGTGGTCCCAGCTCTATGCAGGTCATTCACTAGGCCCCCCATGTGGTTCTGGGATTTTTGCTTACCGTTCTTGTGATCATTTTGACCCCACAGGGTGAGATCTTGTGTGGAGCCCCAGATCAAGGGAGATCATTTGTGATCTTGTATATTTTTCATTTTCTTATTATTGCTTTAACAGTTTATTTCATCACACCAAGCTGCTTGCATATTGCAGATTTAGTCTTCCCATCCTGGTGCAGGGCTACAATTTTGTTTCTGGTGTCCTTCGGCACCTCTTTGGTCTTCACCATAGTGGAGTTTGGAGTGTGACTGCTTGGTATTGGGGACAGGTGTCTTTTATACTGATAACAAGTTCAAACAGATTCCATTACTACAGGTAATGAGTGGAGGACAGAGGAGCCTCTTAAAGAAGAAGTTACAGGTGTGTGAGAGCCAGAAATCTTGCATGTTTTTAGATGACTAAATACTTATTTTCCATAATCATTTTAAAAAAAAAATGTTGCCAAATCAGACAAGGTGATTTTCTGTATTTGTTTTCTCATTTTGTCTCTCATAGTTGTGGTCCAAATATTATGTCAATTACAGGCCTCTCTCATCTTTTTAAGTGGGAGAACTTGCACAATTGGAGGCTGACTAAATAATTTTTTTTCCCACTGTATGTTTATACATGTGGACTTTTCATCTGAATATAGTGTGTAAGAATGAACCAAAATCATGTTGGTTTTTTTTTGTTTGATAGGAATTCTAAATATTGATTATGTTGAGATCGTGAGACTCTAAAATATTCCTGGTAATATAACAGAGATGGATTAACTCTTAGAGGTACTTTGCATGCTGCAACATCGCAAGCCGATGCTTGTGATGCCGAGCGCGATAGTGCCCGCCCCCGTCGCAGCAGCAATATCATGTGATTGCTGGCGTAGCGAACATTATCGCTACGCCAGCTTCACATGCACTCACCTGCCCTGCAACGTCGTTCTGGCCGGCGATCCGCCTCATTCCTAAGGGGGCGGGTCGTGCAGCGTCACTGCGACGTCACACGGCAGGCGGCCAATAGCAGCGGAGGGGCGGAGATGAGCAGGACGTAAACATCCCGCCCACCTTCTTCCTTCCGCATTGCAGCCAGGACGCAGGTAAGGTGATGTTCCTCTCTCCAACGGCTTCACACACAGCGATGTGTGCTGCCGCAGGAACGAGGAACAACATCACACCGTCTCTGCTGCTAAATTATAAAAATGTCGGACCCTACACCGATCATACGATAACGATACTTTTGCGCTCGTTAATCGTATGTAAAAGGATTTGCACACTACGATATCGACAGCGATGCCGGATGTGCATCACTTTCGATTTGACCCCACCGACATCGCACCTGCGATGTTGTAGTGTGCAAAGGGCCCCTTAGGCCTTGTACGCACACTGCGGTTTTACCCGCGGTTTTGCTGCAGAAATTTCTTGAGAAATGTTTGTAACCTTTCTGCAGACATTTCCCAGCAAAACCTATGGGAAAAAAATAGCTGTGCGCACACTGCATTTTTTTCTCAAGAAAATTGTTGCTGCAGAATTTCTTGAGAAAATGTCTTGAAAAAATGTGCATGTCTGTTATGATCCGGAACCATGGAAGACCACCACAAATCATTGGCAAAAAGGTGACAAGAGCATTGGCAACTAATCTGGCCGCCATCCCCTTACTAACCATCACAACTAGAAGTAGCTGAGGGGTGAACTAACATCCTGTGCCCCGCGAACCCAGCTGGAGAACTAACTATCCTAAAGGTAGGAAAGATGAATAACTCTCTGCCTCAGAAAATACACAAGAATAGCTAGCCCCCCATATTCAAAGACTGCGGTGATATAGGAAAAACACAATACACAGGTAGATGACAGGATTAGCAAAAGGTGAGGCCCCCACTGACTAAAATAGGAAAGGACAGGAAAGGGACTGATGGTGGCCAGAGAAAAACCCTGCAAAATACCAACTTCCTGATAGTACAAAAAGGCCCTCGATCTGAACTCCGGCCTATATCAGGTGCCCTTGTCATACCAATGAACAGAAAACAAGAATTATAACAAATTCAACAAGCCACAAACACATGGACCCAAAGGAGCTATACTCCACACAGAACTGCATGGAGTTCCTCAACAATCCATTGAGGGGGAAAATCCCTGGAAGGAAATAAACTGAAACCATCCACAACAAATGACAAACCCAGATAAGCAAAAGAACCAGACAATAAATAAAGAGTAAGCACTTATCTGGAGTAGATGTGGTGTAGAACAGGATTAAGCAGGCTGGAGATACAAAGAACAACTGACATCCAGCAACAGCCTGCAATCAGACCAGGACTTAAATAAGCAGAGAGTTAGCAAAGGAAACACCCACTGCACAACACACCTGGTCTCTGTCCAAACCATTCCTGGCCACCCTCCCAGCAGCCAAAACATAACTAACATTCACAACACATGTCACTTCTTTTCCGCAGGTACCTGTGATATTTCACTTCATTCACTGTAATGTAATCGTGAAATACCGTGGGTATACCGCAGGTAGCAAATGATGTGCGGTATACCCTCGGTATAGCCGCGGTTTACCTGCCGTAATGCTCATCACTGCCTGCGGTTTGCAGGGAAGTGATGTCATTATGACAGGAAGAGGAAGCGGAGCAGAGGGTAAACACACACACACATCACAGACACAGACATAGAATACACACACATTGCACTCACACACAGACACAGACATACAGAATACACAGAAATCAAACGGACATATAAAAAAACACGGGCTCCGCCGTATTTTTACCATCCAGCCAAGGTAAACAAACAGCTGCGGCCCAGTATTCTCAGGCTGGGGAGGGCGAGGGCCAGGGTTAATGACCCCCCCCTCCGAGAATATCAGCCCGCAGGACTGTTGCATCCTTTATACGGCAGTCCCGGAGTGTCCTTGGCTCTTCCAGATGCCGTGATGCGGTGGCAATCAGGGTAATAATGAGTTAAATGGCAGCGGATCGCTGCCATATAAGTCGAGGCTTAATCATGGCAGCGTCTATGAGACAGCTTTCATGAATTAAACCCGTAAGTAAAGTGAATAAACACAAACACCGAAAAATCCTTTATTTTAAATAAAAGACAAAAATCCCCCTCTTTCACCCCTTTATTAACCCCCCCAACACACAGCTCCGGCGTAATCCACGCAGGTCCCAAGATGCTTACATCCAGCCGCGACTGACACACTACTGAATGCAGCCTCATAACAAGCCTGCAGAGGTAATTACAGGTCATTTCCCACAGTCGGTAATGTGAACACACTACCGCTTGGGAGAACTGCAGTGTGTGCTCACAGGGATTCTATCTATTGATTGATCTGTCCTCTATCTATCCCTCTATCTATCCTTCTATCTATCTATCCTTCTATCTAGCTATCTATTTATTTTTTTATCTATCTGTCCATTATCTATCTATCTATCTATCCATCTATCTATCTATCCCTCTATCTATCCTTCTATCTATCTATCTATCTTTATATCTATCCATTATCTATCTATTTCTCTATCTATATCAGAAGGAAATGACCTTTTTTTTTTCTCTTTTTCAACATGCTTTATTTATAAAAAACCGCAGGGACCAACGTGCGGAAAAACTGCGGCAAAAATGCACCAAAACCGCGGCACAAACCGCGGCAAAACCACATGCGTTTTTCCCACGGTTTTGGTGCATTTTTTTACCGCAGATGCAGTAATCTTCAACTCCCAGAAGTTTCTCAAAATTTTTCTTGAGAAAAATCCCTTTTCTAGTGCGCACATAGCCTTAATGCTCTTTTGCTGTGGAATTTTTGTAGGAATGTTGTTTTTTTCCCCTTTTTACTTTATGAATGTTGTATCAAGTGTAGAGATGAGCGAACTGGCCGTGGTTCAGCTCGAGTTCGGTTCGCCGAATGGAGGTCTCGTTCGAGTTCGGTTCGTCGAACGTTCGACGAGCCAAACTCGAACCTATAGGTTATAATAGGAGGCAATCACAAACACATAAAAATGCATGATAAATGTACACAAACAGTTAATAAACATTACCATAACACTTACCGGTCCCCGCGATCCCTCCTGCACTCTGTCTCCTGCCGCTATTCCATCCGATGATCGCTGAATCCTCCCGGTGACCGGCCAGCAGAGATGCAGGACCTATCGTGATGTCAAAATAGCCATGTGACCAGTCACGTGGCTATTATCTCATTGGCTACAGACTGGTCACATGACTATGACGCGTCATGTAGGACCTGCGAGTGCATCTCTCCGGTACACGGTGCACATTTGTGTATCGCCGTGTACCGGCGACATGCTCTAGCACACGGTCGACTCCCCGTTCCGTTAGGGACCGGCTGACACAGCCGGTCATTAACGGAGATCACCGTTGCCATAGCAACGCAGTTAGCGGTGACGTCACCGCTAACCGCGGCTCCGGGAGCACCGTTGCTATGGTAACACGTCTGTCAGCATTACTGCTGTTACCGCTGACAGCCAGCAGCACTGATCACTCAGGCTGCACGCTGCTGCACGGGAAGCAACGTCTTCCCCCATGCAGCAGTGATGGAGCAGAGCTGCATTTGTTGAACGAGAAAGACAGAAGACCATGGATCGTGGAGGGCTGACAGGGGGTAATAAAGATGGAGTCTCTAATGTATCTGTGTATTTATTTCTATTAAAGTATTTTTTCTCTGTGTGGTGTCTTTTTTTTAACCCTTTATTGGAGATTCTTAATGGCCGGGTCAAACGTGCCTGACATTAAGAATCTCTGGCTTAATACTAGCTAGTAAAACAAACCTAGTATTATCTTATTATTACCCAACAAGCCACCCGGCTTCAGGGCTGTTGGAAGAGTTGGATACAGCGCCAGATGATGGCGCTTCTATGAAAGCGCCATTTTCTGGGGCGGCTGCGGACTGCAATTCGCAGCAGAGGCGCCCAGAAACCTCGGGCTAACCTGTGCTGCGGATTCCAATCCCCAGCTGCCTAGTTGTACCCGGCTGGACACAAAAATGGGGCGAAGCCCACGTCATTTGTTTTTTAATTATTTCATGAAATAAGTGAAATAATTAAAAAAAACGGGCTTCCCTATATTTTTGGTTCCCAGTCGGGTACAAATAGGCAACTGGGGGTTGGAGGCAGGCCGTGGCTGCCTGCTGTACCTGGCTAGCATACAAAAATATGGCGAAGCCCACGTCATTTTTTTGGTGGGCAAAAAACGTCTGCATACAGTCCTGGATGGAGTATGCTGAGCCTTGTAGTTCTGCAGATGCTGTCTGCTCTTCTCCAGACAGACAGCAGCTGCAGAACTGCAGAACTAGCTGTAAAGTCACCTGGGATCAAGCCCAGCAGTTTGTAATGTCATGGCGTCTATTAGATACCCAACATCATAAACTGTCAGTACTAACAAAAAAAAAATCGACAAAAGAAATTTATTTGAAAAAACAGTCCCCAAAACATTTCCTCTTTCACCAATTTATTGTAAGAAAAAAAATAAAGGGGTCCCACGACGACTCTGGACCGTCTAAAATATGGGGGGGAGACACTCAGGGAAAGTATCCCCCATTTTCTAGGAGTGCGGACCCTTCATGTGAGGAGTGTGGGTGCAATGAATCTGCACTCACTCTCCCCGGGTCCACAGCAGCAGAGTCCATGTCGTAATAGTTGCTACCAAAGCTGCAATGCCCTGCTCATGAGGTAAGGGCATGCCTAATCAGGAGAACTATTCTACATTTCCAAATATTGGTATTTGCTTATATTATTGCTATTCCACCTACTATATATTGGGGATAGGATCTTGGAGATGGAATACCCCTTTAAGTACAGTTATCCAGCTGAATGAATACTTAACAACAGAGCTCGCTATTTAGATGTGTTTTCTTGTGGCGTATAACGGACTCTCATGTTTGGTAGTCGTTCAGCATGGAAACTATAAAAGCAAATCCCTCCATTTGGAAATGTAGTATATAGCTCTCTTGATCAATTATGTTCTATACCTCATGAGCAGGGCAATACAGTAATAATAATAATTTATTCATTTATATAGCGTTATTAATTCCATAGCACTGTATGTCTTTGGAGTATGGGAGGAAACCGGAGTACCCGGAGGAAACCCACGCAAACACAGGGAGAACATACAAACTCCTTGCAGATGGTGTCCTTGGTGAGAATTGAACCCAGGACCTCAGCGCTGCAACACTGCAGTGCTAACCACTGAGCCACCGTGCCGCCCATTTAGCTTACAGATGCATAACCACCACTCACTGTGTCTGAACACAGGAAGCTGAGCTAACAGCCGCTCTGTGCAGCGTCTATTGTGAAGGAGAGGGCCGTGGGGGGATCAACACTGCACAGGTACCGTGGGACACCGGGGAACACCGGTGGGGTTATAGGGGGTGACCTGGCAGGGCCTGGGGAGGAGTTTTCTGTCGCATGTGTCATGGCACATGCGACAGAAATCAGAGGAGTAGGGTGAATGCGGCCTTCGCGCTGCTGTGCGCGTGGCCATCTTGGATTTCTGGGAGGGCATCAGGGGGGGGGCACTTTGGCGACACCGGGGGACCGGAGGGGACCGGGGAGGAGATTTATCATGTTTGATCATGCCAGATGGGAGATAAGTAATTTTTTACCGGCGCTGTCATTTACTGTAACGTGATCATCGGTGTACGGTGTATACCTGTGATCACGTGAGCGGGGACCGGAAAAAACGTCCTGAATCATGATCTCCAGGGTCTCAGCTAGCCCTGAAACCCCGGAGATTTTCTGACGCTGGGGGGCGTTATTCACTTATTTCTGCCTGCTGTTTATAAACGGCAGATCAAAATAAGGCTACATTAACACGACCGATCCATTTTTGCGGTCTGCAAAAAACAGTCCGTTTTTTTTTCACGAGTGCATCCATGTGGCATCCGTTTCCGTTCCGTAGACGGTCCGTATGTCATCTGTTTGTCATCCGTGTGCCTTCCGTTTTTTTTGTGTACTGCAAAAAAACTGAAGGAGGGTAAATGCATAAATTTACCCAGGATCCATAGCTTCATCCTACATGAGGCGGTCACATGTTCACTCCAGTGCCATTTTCTACTGCTTTTCACAGCGTAGAGAGCTCTGGTGATTTTCTTGTGCTTGTGCACTTCATATCAGTCTTTTCTGTCATTATAATGGCAGAAAGACACATAATGTCCCACTCTCCTGCATTTTGTAATTTTGCACCCTTTGGTGCCTTTCATGTGGCACTAAGGGGTGCTTAGCTTTGTATTTAGCCAAAAAATGAAAAAAAAAATGACGTAGGGTTCCCCCTATTTTTGTAGCCAGCTAGGGTAAAGCAGACGGCTGCAGCCTGCAGACCACAGCTGGCAACCTCACCTTGGCTGGTAATCCAAAACTGAGGGCACCCCACGCTGTTATTTTAAATTAAATAAATAATTAAAAAAAAAACACGTAGGGGTCTTCCCAAAATTGGATCACCAGCCAAGGTAAAGCAGACAGCTGGGGTCTGATATTCTCAGACAAGGGAGGTCCATGGTTATTGGACTCTCCCCAGCCTAAAAATAGCAGGCCGCAGCCGCCCCAGAAGTGGCGCATCCATTAGATGTGCCAATCCTGGTGCTTCGCCCCAGCTCATCCCGCGCCCTGGTGCGGTGGCAAACGGGGTAATATATGGGGTTAATACCAGATGTGTAATGTCACCTGGCATCAAGCCCTGGGGTTGGTGAGGTCAGGCGTCTATCAGATACCCGACATCACCAACCCAGTCAGTAATAAAAGAAAATAGACGACAAACACATTTTTATTTGAAAAAATACTCCCCAATACATTCCCTCTTTAACCAATTTATTAGAAAGAAAAAAAAATCCAGGTCTGGTGTAATCCAAGGGGTTGCCATGACGATCCACACTGTCCCAGTCAATGAAGAGCAGGATGTTCCCCATTGGCTGGGAGAGCAGTGCAGTGACCTGAGCTAACATCAATGGGTCAGCCCAGGTCAATGCAGGGCATGACAAGTGCTGCTGTCAGCAAGGTACATTACCTGCGATGATCTCCTGCACTGGTGACAGCCCCTGTCACTGAGTTCAATGACCGCCGCCTTCACAGCCAAGTATCGCGAGAGGCCCGTGACGTCACCGCTAGTCAGTCTTGGGTCGGAAGCGAGAGAAGGTGATGTGACAAGCGGCGGCCATGGACGACAGTGACAGCGCTGAGGTCGGAACTTCATCACCGCAGGTAAGTCGAGCGGGACCATGTGTGCAGAATGCCAGGATGACGGACGTGTGTGTGTGTGTGTGTGTGTGTACATGCCGCGTGCAGGAGGGGGCGGAGCGAGCTGAGCGGGGAAGTGTGGGCTTCCTGCACGCAACTAGGATAAACATCGGGTTACTAACCAAAGCGCTTTGCTTGGATTCACGATGTTTATCTTGGTTACCAGCTTCTGGCAGGCTGCCAGCGATGGCTCCTGCACACTGTAGCTGAAAAAAGCCCTGCTTTTTGCTGCTAGAAACGTTCTCGAACGAATGTATCTAGAACTATCGAGCTTTAGCAAAAAAGCTCGAGTTCTAGTTCTATCTAGAACACCCCCAAAATCACTCGAACCGCGAACTGGAGAACCACGAACCACGAACCGCGCTCAACTCTAATCAAGTGTATGTATCATTGTATTGTAATGTTGGAGGCACAGATTTTGCTTTTGATAATAAAATAAAAAAAAAAAAACTACATACAGTGCCTATAAGTAGTATTCAACCCCCTTCAGATTTAGCAGGTTTACACATTCGGAATTAACTTGGCATTGTGACATTTGGACTGTAGATCAGCCTGGAAGTGTGAAATGCACTGCAGCAAAAAAGAATGTTATTTCTTTTTTTATTTTTTTTTTAAATTGTGAAAAGTTTATTCAGAGGGTCATTTATTATTCAACCCCTCAAACCACAAGAATTCTGTTTGGTTCCCCTAAAGTATTAAGAAGTATTTCAGGCACAAAGAACAATGAGCTTCACATGTTTGGATTAATTATCTCTTTTTCCAGCCTTTTCTGACTAATTAAGACCCTCCCCAAACTTGTGAACAGCACTCATACTTGGTCAACATGGGAAAGACAAAGGAGCATTCCAAGGCCATCAGAGACAAGATCGTGGAGGGTCACAAGGCTGGCAAGGGGTACAAAACCCTTTCCAAGGAGTTGGGCCTATTTGTCTCCACTGTTGGGAGCATCATCCGGAAGTGGAATGCTTATGGAACTACTGTTAGCCTTCCATGGCCTGGACAGCCTTTGAAAGTTTCCACCCGTGCCGAGGCCAGGCTTGTCCGAAGAGTCAAGGCTAACCCAAGGACAACAAGGAAGGAGCTCCGGGAAGATCTCATGGCAGTGGGGACATTGGTTTCAGTCAATACCATAAGTAACGTACTCCACCGCAATGGTCTCCGTTCCAGACGAGCCCGTAAGGTACCTTTACTTTCAAAGCATCATGTCAAGGCTCGTCTACAGTTTGCTCATGATCACTTGGAGGACTCTAAGACAGACTGGTTCAAGGTTCTCTGGTCTGATGAGACCAAGATCGAGATCTTTGGTGCCAACCACACACGTGAAGTTTGGAGACTGGATGGCACTGCATACGACCCCAAGAATACCATCCCTACAGTCAAGCATGGTGGTGGCAGCATCATGTTGTGGGGCTGTTTCTCAGCCAAGGGGCCTGGCCATCTGGTCTGCATCCATGGGAAGATGGATAGCACGGCCTACCTGGAGATTTTAGCCAAGAACCTCCGCTCCTCCATCAAGGATCTTAAGATGGGTCGTCATTTCATCTTCCAACAAGACAACGACCCAAAGCACACAGCCAAGAAAACCAAGGCCTGGTTCAAGAGGGAAAAAATCAAGGTGTTGCAGTGGCCTAGTCAGTCTCCTGACCTTAACCCAATTGAAAACTTGTGGAAGGAGCTCGAGATTAAAGTCCACATGAGACACCCAAAGAACCTAGATAACTTGGAGAAGATCTGCATGGAGGAGTGGGCCAAGATAACTCCAGAGACCTGTGCCGGCTTGATCAGGTCTTATAAAAGACGATTATTAGCTGTAATTGCAAACAAGGGTTATTCCACAAAATATTAAACCTAGGGGTTGAATAATAATTGACCCACACTTTTATGTTGAAAATTTATTAAAATTTAACTGAGCAACATAACTTGTTGGTTTGTAAGATTTATGCTTCTGTTAATAAATCCTGCTCTTGTTTGAAGTGTGCAGGCTCTAACTTATTTGCATCTTATCAAACCTGCTAAATCTGCAGGGGGTTGAATACTACTTGTAGGCACTGTAGTTAATATCATAATCAACTGATTTAGTATTTATTAGTTATATAGTTAGCATATATGTGAGAACCAGGGAGGACTGGTAGGCCCAGGAGGTGTATCCACTGTACCGAGCACCCCACCTAGAGAGCAGGGTACACGGTAGCTGGAGCACTAGCGTGGCAGGAACAGGAAAGAACCAGGTCACCAGGGTCATGGAGTCCCGTAGGACAGTACAGGAACAGGTATCAGGAAGCAAAGACAGGACCAGGTCACTAAGGTCACAGTGTACTTTAAGGCAGCAAAACAGGAAACAGGAACAAAAGGACCTGAGCACCTAGCTCACAAGACAAAGCAAGAAACACAAGCGATGATCAGGCCCCGCCCACATGGAAAGGCCAGTCTTATATACCGAGCACAGCCCCAGGTCATTTCCTGTTGCAGCAGTGCTGGCCCTATAAGACCAGGTGAGTGGGCGCAGCACGATCCTATATAGAAAAATGTGTCTAAGACTCAGAGTCAGACTCCTGAGACCTGAAACAGGACTCAGGGGAGCAAGAGCGGGAGCGGCAGGCATGACCGGTGGACGCATGGACTGGACCAGTAAGCAAGGAGCGCTGGTGCGATGGCGAGACTGGATCAGTGAGCGCGGAGCGGTGCAATGCAGGTGCGACCAGATCAGTGGGTATGGAGCGGTGCTTGGATGGTGAAACTGGCTCAGTAGGTAAGGAGCACTGCTGGGACACCGAGGGCGTGACAATATAGTTATTATAGTTATTTAATTACCCTCATATTTATTTAAATATTAAACATTTATTTTGGATACTGGTGGATACATATCTGCATTTATTCATCTGTTTTATTATTTTTTCACTTTATTTGTGATTTTTGTATTTGTATTTTTATCTGTAACATTTGTATGGAAAATTATTGAATGTTCTCAGTGAGAGGAACAAAATGATAATCTTGTCATACCTTTTACCATGCCTGATGAAGGGACCTGAGATATCTCGAAAGCTTGCTTTGTAACTAGAGATGAGAGAACCGGCCGTGGTTCGGCTCGAGTTCGGTTCGTCGAACGGAGGTCCCGTTCGAGTTCGGTTCGGCGAACGTTCGACGAACCACTAGAACCGCATAGGAAACAATGGGAGGCAATCACAAACACATAAAAACACCTAGAAAACACCCTCAAAGGTGTCCAAAAGTTGACAAACAACTCACAACACAACACAAACACATGGGAAAGTGACAAGGACATATACTCATGCGAAAACAAAAAAACTGGACAAGGAAAAAGAGGAGGAGACACAGATATAGGCATGGCACGCCCTTCTAAAATCATGTAAAACACCGCAAGGTGACTCCAAGCGGAGTCTCCCTTTCTTTCCAAAAATTGGGCCCCACATACACCCACCCCTTCAGTGGCAGCACTTGTGCCCCAGTTGTACACTTCACAGCTAGATTTGCATCAAGCACATTCAAAAATACGCCATACTTAACCGTCCCCAGGATGACACCGGGGTAGGTAGCAAAGTCTTTCCTGATCCCAGCTCTGTTCATCTTGGATCATTTTTAAAAACAATGTAAGCAAGGGTTACTCCAAATGGAGTCTCCCTTTTTTCCAAAAATTGGGCCACACACACACCCACCCCTTCAGTGGCAGCACTTGTGCCCCAGTTGTACACTTCACAGCTAGATTTGCATCAAGCACATTCAAAAATACGCCATACTTAACCATTCCCAGGATGACCCCGGGGTAGGTAGCAAAGTCTTTGCTGAACCATGACTTGTTCATCTTGGCTCCTTTTAAAAAACACAGCAAGCAAGGGTTACTCCAAGCGGAGTCTCCCTTTTTTCCAAAAATTGGGCCCCACACACACCCACCCCTTCAGTGGCAGTGTCGCGGGCAGAAGAGGTGACGCTGCGCTCTCCCACTGCTCGGGTCCGGCTGCTGCTGCTGCTCATTGTTGGCTCGAGCGGTGGGCCGGATCCCGGGGACTCGAGCGGCGTTCCTCGCCCGTGAGTGAAAAGGGGGTTTATTGTGGGGATTTTAGATATTGTCCGTGACGCCACCCACGGTTGTGGTGATATTGGTGAAACCACCGCTGCTCTGGACGGGGATCCCGGGAGCGGTGACAGGGAGCAGCTTTGATGTTAGTTCTCCCCTCCGTGGGTAGGGGGTTGGTTGTCCCGGGGCCCGGTGATGGGGTAGGTAGGGATGGATGGCAGGCGGGTTGCGGGGCCTGGTGAGGTGCTGGGTCACAGGGGCAGCGCTGTGCCGCACGGCACGGTGGTACTCACTCAGCCAATGATGAGGACACAGTTCTCGGTAAAACACACGGCTGGATGGACGGGTCCCACAGAAGGCTGCGGTTGTTTTTCCCCTGACCCTGGTTGGTAATCTAAGTCCTTTCTTTCACCTCCGTGCACGCTCCTCCTGCGGTCCGGTTTCCAGCTGGCTCCCCGTTTCGGTACCGGTGGGCCACCACCCAGCCCCGGCTATCTACGGTTCCACCAACTGTCTTCCCGGCTCCCTGCAGACGGCCACTACCGTCTGCCTCACTCTCTACTCGAGGGTCCTAGGCTCCAACCTAGGCCCCTGTCTGCTTCTGTCTCCCTGCAGACCTCCTCTCTCCTCCTCTGCCTGTCCTTGACTGGGCTTGTTTCCTGCCTCAGGCCAGCTAAACTCCTGGGTGGGCATCTCCATCTCCTGACTCCGCCCACCTGGTGTGTCTGTCTGAGCCCGAGGAAGGTCTCACTGGGGATGTCTGCTGTGAACTGCTGGGTGTGTGTGTGTGTGTTGTTACCTATGGCCCCTGGCTTGTCCAGGGCGCCACAGCAGCACTTGTGCCCGAGTTGTACATTTCACAGCTAGATTTGCATCAAGCACATTCAAAAATACGCCATACTTAACCGTCCCCAGGATGACACCGGAGTAGGTAGCAAAGTCTTTCCTGATCCCAGCTCTGTGCATCTTGAATCATTTTTAAAAACAATGTAAGCAAGGGTTACTCCAAGCGGAGTCTCCCTTTTTTCCAAAAATTGGGCCACACACACACCCACCCCTTCAGTGGCAGCACTTGTGCCCCAGTTGTACACTTCACAGCTAGATTTGCATCAAGCACATTCAAAAATACGCCATACTTAACCGTTCCCAGGATGACCCCGGGGTAGGTAGCAAAGTCTTTGCTGAACCATGACTTGTTCATCTTGGCTCCTTTTAAAAAACACAGCAAGCAAGGGTTACTCCAAGTGGAGTCTCCCTTTTTTCCAAAAATTGGGGCCCACACACACCCACCCCTTCAGTGGCAGCACTTGTGCCCCAGTTGTACATTTCACAGCTAGATTTGCATCAGGCACATTCAAAAATACGCCATACTTAACCGTCCCCAGGATGACACCGGAGTAGGTAGCAAAGTCTTTTCTGATCCCAGCTCTGTGCATCTTGGATCATTTTTAAAAACAATGTAAGCAAGGGTTACTCCAAGCGGAGTCTCCCTTTTTTCCAAAAATTGGGCTACACACACACCCACCCCTTCAGTGGCAGCACTTGTGCCCCAGTTGTACACTTCACAGCTAGATTTGCATCAAGCACATTCAAAAATACGCCATGCTTACCCGTTCCCAGGATGACCCCGGGGTAGGTAGCAAAGTCTTTGCTGAACCATGACTTGTTCATCTTGGCTTTTTTTAAAAAACACAACAAGCAAGGGTTACTCCAAGCGGAGTCTCCCTTTTTTCCAAAAATTGGGCCCCACAC
This sequence comes from Anomaloglossus baeobatrachus, assembly GCF_048569485.1. Classification (NCBI taxonomy): domain Eukaryota; kingdom Metazoa; phylum Chordata; class Amphibia; order Anura; family Aromobatidae; genus Anomaloglossus; species Anomaloglossus baeobatrachus. Next base: position 163,990,329 of record NC_134356.1, read on the forward strand.
ACACATCCCTTCAGTGGCAGCACTTGTGCCCCAGTTGTACATTTCACAGCTAGATTTGCATCAAGCACATTCAAAAATACGCCATACTTAACCGTTCCCAGGATGACACCGGGGTAGGTAGCAAAGTCTTTGCTGAACCATGACTTGTTCATCTTGGCTCCTTTTAAAAAACACAGCAAGCAAGGGTTACTCCAAGCGGAGTCTCCCTTTTTTCCAAAAATTGGGCCCCACACATACCCACCCCTTCAGTAGCAGCACTTGTGCCCCAGTTGTACACTTCACAGCTAGATTTGCATCAGGCACATTCAAAAATACGCCATACTTAACCGTCCCCAGGATGACACCGGAGTAGGTAGCAAAGTCTTTCCTGATCCCAGCTCTGTGCATCTTGGATCATTTTTAAAAACAATGTAAGCAAGGGTTACTCCAAGCGGAGTCTCCCTTTTTTCCAAAAATTGGGCCACACAGACATCCCATCAGTGGCAGCACTTGTGCCCTAGTTGTACACTTCACAGCTAGATTTGCATCAAGCACATTCAAAATACACAAGCATTTACTCTCCCCAGGATGACACAGGGGTAGTAAATTCCTTGTGGATCCATGACTTGTTCATTTTGATGAACGTTAGTCTGTCCACATTGTCACTGCACAGACGCGTGCGCTTATCTGTCAGCACACACCCAGCAGCACTGAAGACACGTTCAGAGACAACGCTGGCAGCTGGACACGACAAAATCTCCAAGGCGTAAGTGGAGAGCTCTTGCCATTTTTCAAGATTTGAAGCCCAAAATGAGCAAGGCTCCATTTGCAAAGTAATGGCATCGATGTTCATTTGGAGATACTCCTGTATCATCCTCTCCAGCCGTTGACTATGTGTCAGACTTGTTGTCTCTGGTGGCCTTGCAAAGGAGGGTCTAAAAAAATTATGAAAAGATTCAATAAAATTGCTGTTACCAGCACCAGATACGGTGCTACTGGTACGGGTAGACTGTTGAAGATGACGAGACCGTCCCATGTTTGTCAAGTTACAACTGGGAGATTCACTCCCTGCACCTGCACGGTTGTTTGGTGGAAAAGCCGAGCTAAGATCGAGTAACAGCTTCTGCTGATACTCCTGCATACGTGCGTCCCTTTCTATGGCTGGAATTATGTCACAAAATTTGGACTTGTACCGGGAATCTAATAGTGTGGCAAGCCAGTAGTCATCATCACTTCTAATTTTGACAATACGAGGGTCATGTTGGAGGTAGTGCAGCAAGAAGGCACTCATGTGTCTTGCGCAGCCATGCGGACCAAGTCCACACTGTGTTTGTGGCATAGAGGTGCTAACCGTTCTTTCTTCCTCTGACATCTCCCCCCAACCTCTTTCAACTGAAATTTGACCAAGGTCTCCCTCATCCGCTGAGTCTTCTATGTCCATGGACAGTTCGTCCTCCATTTCTTCATGTTCTCCTGCACCTTCCTCAACATTTCGCCTGCTACCATGCGCCCTTCTTGATCCCTGTCCCCCATGGTCCCATGCCTGCCGCCTTGGTGATGATGAACGTCTGGACCTTGGTGATGTTGTTGTGTCTTGTGCATATCAATCCTCCTGTAGTTCCTCCCCTTCCTGTTGTCCCACCCCCTGACTCCGAATAGTGTTTAGCGTGTGCTCCAGCATGTAAATGACTGGAATTGTCATGCTGATAATGGCATTGTCAGCGCTAAACATATTCATCGCCATGTCGAAACTGTGCAGAAGGGTGAATAGGTCCTTGATCTGAGACCACTCCATCAGGGTGATCTGCCCCACCTCTGCATCTCGTTGGCCCAGGCTATACGTCATGACGTATAGCACCAGGGCTCGGCGGTGCTGCCACAGTCGCTGTAACATGTGGAGAATCGAATTCCAGCATGTCGCCACATCGCATTTCATGCGATGAACCGGCAGGCCGAAAGACTTCTAGAGCGATGCAAGTCGCTCAGCGGCGGTGGTTGAACGGCGGAAGTGAGCAGACAGTTTTCATGCTCTGTTCAGAAGGCCATCTAGGCTGGGATAGTGTGTTAAAAATTGCTGGACAACAAGGTTCAACACGTGAGCCATACAAGGCAGGTGTGTCACCTTGCCCAGGCGAAGGGCCGCACCCAGGTTTGCAGCATTGTCGCACACGGCCTTACCAGGCTGCAGGTTGAGTGGAGACAACCATTTATTAAACTCAGTCTCCAGAGCTGCCCACAATTCAGCCGCTGTGTGACTCCTATTTCCAAGACATGTCAAGCTAAAGACCGCCTGATGCCGTTGTGCTCTGCTGCCAGCATAGTAATGAGGGGTGCGTGATTCCTTCTGCGCAGTGAGAACGCTGGTGGCCTGACCAGTCAGGCTTGGGGCGGCGGTGGAGGACCCAGATAAGGTGGAGGAGGCAGAAGCAGTGGAGGAACTTGGACAGACAGAGGATTGACACACAAGTCGTGGGGACGGCAAGACTTGTGCAGCAGACCCTTCACCATCTATCACCATAGTTACCCAGTGCCCAGTCAGCGACATGTAACATCCCTGTCCATGCTTACTGGTCCAAGTATCGGTGGTGAAATGCACCCGTTCACACACAGAGTTTCTCAAGGAAGCGGTGATGTTGTGTGCGACATGCTGGTGTAGCGTGGGCACACCTTTCTTAGAGAAGTAGTGGCGACTGGGCATCTGGTACTGGGGCACAGCATCAGACATAAGGTCTCTAAAATTCTGTGTGTCCACCAGGCGGAAAGGCAGCAGAGGCACAGTGGTGGCTGAGGATGCAGTTGTAGACGTGCTACCAGTACGCCGACTCTGTCCAGGAAGGCGCAAGGTAACTTCGTCGTCAGTTGCATCCTCCTCCACCGTCTCTGTTGACCTCCTCGAGGGCCTGATTGTGGGTTGACAGTAGGTGGGATCTAGAACTTCCTCATTAATTGTTGTGTTTGCACTCCCCTTACCCTCAGACCGAGCCTCTTCTTGCCCTGACTGAATATTTAAGTTGTCATCCCAATCTGGTATCTGCATCTCATCGTCATCAGTATGTTCCTCATTGTCTATTACATTAGGTGTTTCAGTTTGTGAATAAGGGTCAACATTATGCTCAGAAACTTGGTCATCACGGCCTGAAACTGAGTCACAAAGGTTCTGGGCATCACTGCAGACCATTTCCTGGTCTGTACTCACTGTAGCTTGGGAGCAGACCTCTGATTCCCAGGCTATAGTCTGACTGAACAGCTCTGCAGACTCAGCCATCTTAGTTCCACCATACTGTGCAGGGCGGATGGAGACTTCAGAGCTGGGAGAAAGCAAGTGTGATTGGGATGACAACTCAGAGGACTGGTGTTTTTTTGATGCGGTAGTTGAGGTGGAGGAGAGGGCATTTGTTGGACCACTTGAGATCCATTCAAGCATTTTCTTTTTTTGGCCATCATCTACCTTTGTTCCAGTTGTTCGTGTCCGTAAAAACGGGAGCACATCGGATTGTCCACGGTAAGTAGTAGACATCTTACTTTTGCTGGAAGATGGTCTATCTTCAGCAGATGTTAATGGAGCTTTGCCACCTTCCCCACGGACAAACCCTTTTTTCCTTTTCCAACACGCCTCTTCCCCTTTCCACCAGCATCTGTCATTTTGCCACTCATTTTGATTGCGACAAGATTCTGCACTTAAAATGTGGTAGTAAAAATTGAGAGGTGGTGTAGATTGCAGCGGTGGTCTATCTTTATTAACAGCAGAATAAACAACAATAACTATCCCTGACAATGTAACTACGGCCCTTAAACTGGCAGCATAGTTTGCTAGTATAATGGCTTAGTAACAATGAGTTTGAGTGTGCAATGCAGAGGTGCTGCACATAGGTTTGCACCAGTGGGACACTAATGGAAGTCCAACAGCCACTTTTAGGATGCCACTAAGTTTACTCAGTGTTTGCTAGTATAATGGCTTAGTAACAATGAGTTTGAGTGTGCAATGCAGAGGTGCTGCACATAGGTTTGCACCAGTGGGACACTAATGGAAGTCCAACAGCCACTTTTAGGATGCCACTTAGTTTACTCAGTATTTGCTAGTATAATGGCTTAGTAACAATGAGTTTGAGTGTGCAATGCAGAGGTGCTGCACATAGGTTTGCACCAGTGGGACACTAAAAAATGTAATAAAAAACAAATGGCCACGCGTTTCAGACACTTGGTCCTTTGTTAGAGCTTGATTCATTCAGTCTCTGGGCTCCTTTTTCCCTTTGTGTTTTATAACATTTTTCTAGCCCCTCGGGGTCATGTAATGTCATTTTACCTTTTGCTATATGCTGCTTTTTGAATTTTATGAGCAAGTTTGTAATAAAGCCTGGAAAGATTTTACTCCAAGTTCATTAGAAATCAAAAACGGTTTAAAGAAATCAGGTTCAATGCTGCGCTAAAAACCACAGATCCAAGGGATATCGTGAATTTCTTTACTTTATGTTCACAGGTCAACACGTTTCAAAGGTATCTCCGCCTTCTTTATCAGGACAAAAAACAGAAAGGAACAGCAAAGAAATGCTGTTCCTTTCTGTTTTCTGTTTTTTGTCCTGATGAAGAAGGCGGAGATGCCTTTGAAACACGTTGACCTGTGAAAATAAAGTAAAGGAATTCACGATATCCCTTGGATCTGTGGTTTTTAGTGCAGCATTGAACCCGATTTCTTTAAACCATTTTTGATTTCTACTACATTATCGGGGCTGCGGCTGAACACCTCTGCTTTCATTTACTTCATGCTTGTAAAGGAGTTGTGCCTGTCACAACTGCAGCAGGTGAGTACCTGTTTTATTCCCTGCACTCACTTGTTTATCGGATAAAACCCTATGTGCGCTTCTTTTCCACAGTCTTTCTGCCACTCCAAGTGCATTGGAGCTGGATTTTTTTCTTCCTTTTGCTGATTCTTACATCATACAGAGTGTTTCCTTGCTTCATGGAGGTGAAGCCCAGGTACAGGTGAGCTGGCTATACTTCACTTTGTCAACCTATTTAAATTTTGAAGTTAGCATAATCTGTATCATGACTAAGAATGAACTCTGCACTCGAAACGCATTGATGTGACGTTTGCTGTTAATATGCACTTTATGTACACAAGAAATAAAGAAACCTCATATGTTTTGAGATGGATTCTCAAACTATTTTTACTTGATTGGAAGCCATAGCGGGACTGGATCCGAGACGCCATACTGAGGATGAATGGACATGGTGGTAAGCTGGACTTTCTTTTCTCTTATAACATGCAATGAGCAAGGAGGGTGTATGTATCATTTTTAGCCCCAGATGATGAAGCATTTGTAGTTCTAATAATTCAACAGGCACTTTTAATGTAATGCTCAAAATTCCATTTATTAAGAACCAGACACAAGTACAAGTAGTTTTCTGCAGATATGATTTTTCATCCATTAAGAAATGTATGCAAATTTATAGATAGAAAAGCTGATTTGAAAGAAAGTAGGAAAGATAGCTTATGACATAACTGTCATTATGATGTGAGGAACCTGCAAAAATAAAAAGCCATGGTTAGTGTGCTAGATCATACAAGATACTATGAATAAGTGTGTGTAGCCTCATTGTTAAACTAGTAGAACCCTCCTCTTCCTCCACACTACAATATGTGTGTCTAATTTCATACAAATTGTCTCTCCAGTAAAGGAGACAAACTCTAGCACAGCGCCACCTATTGGAAGTAGCGATCCTAAAAGTCACAAGTGGATTTCCAACAATCCTTTGCAATACATACATACAAAAATCACACCATTATCCATCAAAAAATGGAAAACTCGGACTGGCCGAAGTCTGAAGTGCTTTTGGAATGTGTCATCCTCGCTCATACTTGCACATCAAAATTGCTGTCTAATACTGTCTTTCAGTCACTTCTCTGCACCAGAAAGTGGACACAGTGAGTAAATGTTTAGACTCAGCCATCCATTTGGAGGCTGGGGTGAGCTGAACTGTCAGCTGTCAGGGTCAGGGCAGGGTTTCCTACAGTGGTCTGGTCTCCTGTTTGAAGTGATTATCAGACTATTTAGCTGGCTCTCTGCCAGTTGTAGCTTTAGCTCTGTGGTATTTGCATGCCTTGTGTTCCTGTGCTCAGTCTGAGATCTATTGTTACCCAACCTTTCACCTTTTTTTCGACAATTAGATTGCCTAGCCCCTTTGTCTTAATCCACTACCTACCTGGAAGCCCTCTATGTATTTGACCCCCCAAACTCTTGTCCACACAGCCTCATGACTAGCCTGTGAGTAGTGACAAATGCCACAAGAAGCAGGATTATTAAAACAACTGCTTTTAGCTGTGCTACACAGTTTGCATTTCTTCCATGTAAATGTATAGGACTTTCATAGACCATGTAACAAAGTGACCTAGATTTTTGTTGTAACGCCTTAATTGCAAAAACAAGAAAGCTCTCTTTGCTGGACAGTTTCCATAATTCCTATTCATTTGTATGTAAGTTATACAAACAGTGTATCTCAGCAGAGCTCTGTATGTTTGTAACACTGTTGATGGAGACTTGGACATAAAAGTATTTGTTGACATCTTGGCCATGAAAGCCAAAGATTGGAATAACCCCTTAATGGACATGTATCTTTTTTCAACCTAAATAACTACCTAAGGCTATGTGCGCACAGTGCGTTTTTCGCGGCGTTTTTGCGCGTTTTTCGGGTGGGTTTTTGGCCTCAAAACTGCAGGACTTTGCTTCCCCAGCAAAGTCTCTGAGTTTTAATTTTTGCTGTCCGCACACATCTGTTTTTTTTACCTGCGTTTTTGAGTTAAAAAAAAAAAATGGACATGTCAGTTCTTTCCTGCGTTTTTCTGCGTTTTCCCCCCATGCAATGCATTGGAAAAACGCAGCAAAATGCAGAGATCAAAAACGCAGCAAAACGCAACCAAAAACGCACCAAATCGCGGCAAAAACGCATGCGTTTTTTATGCGTTTTTTTCGACGCAGGTGCGTTTTTGTGCGTTTTTAGCGGCCAAAAACGCACAAAAACGCAGCGTCAAAAAGACGCAGTGTGCGAACCTAGCCTAAAAATGATGTGTGGTTTGCTAGGGAATTAATGGAAAGCTAAGTCAGTGTCTGAATGAATAAAATTGATGCAATATCAAGTAATTATAATGTGTACTCAACAATTGAAGAGTAAATGTAATTTATTGTCTTACAATCCATTAATTTTGTATGATTTGTGATTAATTGAATCAAGAATATAAATATCGGAAATAGAGACTGTGAATTCTATTACCTTTCATTTAGCCAAATAGGCTATTCTTTCCAGTCAAAGAACTAAGAAGTGGAGATGCTACACCCAAAAGACCTTGCAGAGGGTTATCTTTCAGGGTGGATCCAAGTGTGTCATGGAGAATAGAGAAACAGGAAAACAAACCATTCACAGAACCCTGAAAAAAATATAAATATATTTATCAACAATATGTATTTAATGTGGAAGTAAAATAAATAAATAAATCCATTAGATTCCAGAAATATGACAATTTAATAATTTCTTCCATGTTACACATCTCTTTACAGACTCATGTGTTCATGAGATCTACTGTTGATCTCACCAACCATGACTGCTACAGGAGAAATGTAGTATTTATAGATGGTAGCCATTTAAATCAACATCAATCTAAGGAATACATCCTATACATGACCTAAGTGTTTCCAAGTAGAAAATCCGGAATTGTATAACTTCTTACCAACATATGATGTACAGTTACGTTACATACCAACACCCTAAGGCCACATCTTGCTCAGCAGATGATGCCTGTAATATTCAGTCACCATCTGCCTCTAACAGGATGTTAACTTATTAAATGCCACTGTCAATCGCTGGCAAAGGCATTTACAGTGCCTTAGCAGGAAGACGCATCAATTTATGTGCACATCAGCGCCCCATGACACAGCCGCGGAGCACAGATGAGTTGCCATGATGGCATAGAGTGTGCTGAAGACCCCCATGAATGTCATGATGCTTCTGTGAATGCCAGCATCTGGCTGATGTTCATAGGATATTGTGACTGTTGCTATATACAGCAATACTGTGGTATTGCTGTATATAGCACAAGAAATTGGATGATTACACATTCAAGTTTCCTAACAGGACTAAAGGCCGCTTTACACGCTACAATATATCTTACGATGTGTCGGCGGGGTCACGTCGTAAGTGACGCACATCCGGCATCGTAAGGTACATTGTAGCATGTAAAAGCTACATGCGATTGCGATTGAACGGTAAAACGCTCATCGCACGCACGTCGTTCATTTCCTAAATATTGAACGTTAGGTTGTTCATCGTACCCGGGGTAGCACACATCGCAGTGTGTGACACCCTGGGAACGATGAACAGATCTTACCTGGATTTGCATCCAGTGGCTCCCGGCCAGCAATGCGGAAGGAAGGAGGTGGGCGGGATGTTTACATCCCGCTCATCTCCGCCCCTTCGCTTCTATTGGCCAGCTGCCGCGTGACGTCGATGTGACGCCGAACGTCCCTCCCACTCCAGGAAGTGGACGTTCGCCGCCCACATCGAGGTCGTATGGACGGGTAAGTACGTGTGACGGGAAAAAAATCGTATGTGCGACACGTTCAACAAATTGAACGTGCCGCACATACGATGGGGGTGGTTACAACCGCATACGATATCGTATGCTAAATCGTAACATGTAAAGCAGCCTTAACACATACAGGCGAAAGTGAAGAAGAAAAAATGTTTACAAAAATATAAAAAAAAATAATGAAATAAATAAAAGTTCAAATCCCCACACCTTTCCTCATTAAAAAAAAATCTAAAAAAAACACATGTGGTATCAATAATGAAAAATGAAATCTAAAGGTCAAAATTTAGGCTTTCAGTCACTGCAGCATTACAAAAAATGCAATAAGAATCGATCAAAACATTGTATCTACCCCAAAATAGTATCAATAAATACGTCAGCTCTGGAACATGAGTCCTCACACAACCCCATCCCCCAAAAATATAAAACTTTACATGTCTTGGAAAATAACAACACAAACAAAATTTTATTTTACAAGTTTCCAATACTGTTTTTGTCACATAAACAAAATGCATGTTTGGTATCTCCTTAATGGTACTGACCTCGAGAATCATATTGCCAGGTCATTTTTAAAATCAAGAAAAGAAAACAGAAAACAATAAACAATTGTGGAATTTACTTATTTTTTTCAATTTTCCCGTGCTTGGAAATTTTTTCCTGCTTTCCAGAGCATTACATGATAAAAATAAATTGTGTCATTTGAAAGTACGATTCATCTCACCAAAATCAAATTCAGATGGTGACAGAAAAATAAAACAGTTATGTCTCTTGGAAAAAGAAGAGGAAAAAAACAAAAATGCAAAAATGGAAAATAGTCATGTCAGAAAGGGGTTTTATGTTCTCTACTCTTGTATATAGAAAGCAGGCTTTATCAGATAACATTAATAACATTGAGATGTCTATATGTCCTGATGTGGTGCATGGGCAAGGGGCTGCCCTTTGATGCCACAATTACTTAGGAGTTATCCACTACTTACAGATAGATTTTCTGTCCATGAGATAAGTCACCAAAGTAAGATCAGCTTTTAGTCACTGTTTACATCTGGTTACTGCTGGTAATAGCTGATCAGAGCAGGGTTTTGGACTCCACTGCTCTGCTATGGATGACCAATCCTAAGGACTGGTGATGGGCAGACTCGCAGATAGTTGGGAATGATGGGACTAACTGGAATTAAAAAAAAAATTGGTTCTGGCCTGGAATTCATCCCGGATATCTGGCCAGACGCCAGTCCCCATATAAGTCTAATCCGGTGCTTAGAAATGGAGGTAGAAGGGATAGGAGGATTAGAGCAAGTGTGCTTTACTTACTGACTCTCTGGCACGTCTGTAATTACTTCCAGGCAGATTACTCTTCTTTGGGGGCTCCTCATTTACCTTCATGCATATTCACTGCTTCCCTCACCCACCGACAGTCCTGGCATCTGTGATTGGTTGCAGTCAGACTTGTCGTCAGCCTCAGTGACAACATGTCTGACTGATTGCAATCACAGACCCTGTCTGCGGGTCACTGTCACGGTTTAAAAATAAATACATTTGAGTAGGGTCCCCCCAAATTAGGATATCGAGCCATGATGAAGTATACAGCTACAGGCTGCAGCCCCTAGCCATGTGCTTATTTTGGCTGTGTATTAAAATATGAGGAACCACATGTGGCTTTTTTTTAATATTTACATAAATGATTTAAAAAAAAACAAACAAAAAACAGTGTGCTGTCTCCGCCAATTTTCATAACCAGCCATAACCAATTATGAGGCTAATAAGCGGCCCTGGTAAAAGAGTGAGCGGTTGGGAAGCAGTTACAGCCTCGTCAGAGACTCAGTAAGTATAACACACTTGCTTTATTTTTACTTTATTGTTTTCTTTTATTTCCTGACTTGCTGAAAACTCTGGGCTTGGGCCCAGCACCCACATCCTTTTGAAACGTCATAGACCCAAACTTTTGCAGTCCGGTTCCATCCATTACTACTAAGGATACATCTGTAAGAATGAAAGTTTCTATTGAATTACAGCAGAGATCTTGAAAATCACTGAAATTATTTTCATCAAATGTATAATTTTTTTGCGTGAATTGTATGCTGTCATATTCAGTGATAATTAACTATGCAATATAAATGGATTACTTCAGAAATAGGTTGATTAGCATATCTTTGTCCAAGGCCATAGTCCAGAACTGTGATAAATTACTTTGTGATATGTGTCATGAACTGATATGTTAGTAGCCTTATGTTGTCTGGTATAAAACACACACACACACACACACACACACACACACACACACACACACACACACACACACACTGATATCTAAATGCAAGGCTTACCGTAAGACTGCATAATTTCAACAGCTCTCGTTTCAGAAGAACCTGAACATGTGCCAAGGTTACTTCCTACAGATGAACAAATGTAAAACAATATCTTCAGTGTATTCATTAAGTTTAATATACTGTATTATAAGTTTTAACACTGAGAAAGTATATTTTTGACAATAAATATGGAAGGTAATATACAATCAAATCTGACTCCTGTTATAGTTTGTGTGTCTGCATAGCATTTTATTATCATTACTTTAGTAAACCTCTTATAAATCTTAAATTCCTCACACTCTCATGGCATTAAAGAGGTATTCTACAATTTTTAATTTGGCATGCTTAATTAAACAGCAAGAGAAAAGGAAAATTTGCAATTGACTTTCTTTTTCTATTTGCTTATAAGGGTACCTTCACACTTAGCGATGCAGCAGCGATCCGACCAGCGATCTGACCTGGTCAGGATCGCTGCTGCATCGCTACATGGTCGCTGGTGAGCTGTCAAACAGGCAGATCTCACCAGCGACCAGTGAACAGCCCCCAGCCAGCAGCGACGTGCAAGCGACGCTGCGCTTGCACGGAGCCGCTGTCTGGAAGCTGCGGAGACTGGTAACTAAGGTAAACATCGGGTATGGTTACCCGATGTTTACATTAGTTACCAGTGTGAGCAGGGAGCAGGGAGCCGCCCACACTGAGCGCTGGCTCCTTGCTCTCCTAGCTACAGTACACATCGGGTTAATTAACCCGATGTGTAATGCAGCTACATGTGCAGAGAGCAGGGAGCCGCGCACACTGCTTAGTGCTGGCTCCTTGCTCTACTAGCTGCTGTACACATCGGGTTAATTAACCCGATGTGTACAGCAGCTACATGTGCAGAGAGCCGGAGCCGGCAGCACAGGCAGCGTGAGAGCTGCAGAGGCTGGTAACTAAGGTAAATATCGGGTAACCACCTTGGTTACCCGATGTTTATCTTGGATACAGCTTACCTCAGCTGTCAGACGCCGGCTCCTGCTCCCTGCTCGCTTCATTTGTCGCTCTCTTGCTGTCACACACAGCGATCTGTGTGTCACAGCAGGAGAGCGGCTTTGAAGAAAACGAACCAGGGCTGTGTGTAACGAGCAGCGATCTCGCAGCAGGGGCCAGATCGCTGCTCAGTGTCACACACAGCGAGATCGCTAATGAGGTCACTGCTGCGTCACAAAAAGCGTGACTCAGCAGCGATCTCGGCAGAGAGCTCGCTATGTGTGAAGCACCCCTTAATGTATATTAATAGGATGGAGCTCCTGGCTGGAACTGTCAAGGAGGAATGCCTGTGCCTGAGGCAACCAGGATGTAAGATAGCTGCTCAATACATAGCTTGAGACAAATTTTTCAGAAGAAAAACAGGGGTCACTGCCGCGCTTATCACCAATGCAAGTCAGAAAAGTGAATCCAAGTCGTTTATTGCAGGCACATACACAGGTCAACGCGTTTCAGGGGTTTCTGTCCCATTCTTCAGGACAGTATAGTAGTGACTATTGTCACTATTGTCACTACTATACTGTCCTGAACAAGGGGGCCTTGACCCCTGAAACACGTTGACCTGAATATGTGCCTGGAATACATGACTTGTATTAATATTTCTGACTTGCATTGATGATAAGCGTGGCTGTGACCCCCGTTTTTCTTCTGAACAATTCGTCTCATATTCCTGCGGGGCTGCAGTTATCTCCACCTATGATTATGCGATTTCAGGTGGCACTTTCACAAACCCTATAGGTGAGTGTACACTTTTTATAATTATCTGTTTTTTATCTGGTAAGACCCTGTGCACCTTTCGCTCCACAGTCCTTGATACTTTGTTCAGTAAATAACTTGAGAATACACCTTTAAATGTGACATGGCTAAATTATATGTGAAATATAATACATATATTGTGCTAATGTTTACATATAACTGGTTGCCTTTTGGTGATATTTCCTTTTTCCTCGCTCAATGTGTCTTAGAATATACATATATATTATTGTATATTATATACTATGTAATATATGTAACTATAGCTTACCACCATGCAAATACATTTTTTTGCGAATTTGTCGACACTTATTATACTTAAAACGCCATCCAAATTCTCTGACTGAAAAGAAAAGGTTAATTTATGTTTAAATAATATAGTTTTCATAAATAACAATTAAATGTAACAAAGCTGTATAGAAATTTTCCAGTCTTCCCTAGTCTGCACATTATAGATTTGCATTTACGAATAGCAGCTGCAAAGATGCGAGAGAGCAATAGCCCAAACCAATGATCAGACGGGGTGAAATTTAGACTATAGTTAAACTACAGCCAAAAATCTCAGTTCTTTCCTAATACAGATGAGCTAAAAGTCAGCCAAGCTCTGATTTAACAGCAGGTCTCTATTTTTGACAGCTGTACCATATTGCAAATATCTGCAGACTGCCTTTATGACATCCATACCGCCTATAAGGACATATCGGACAGGCTGAATTTTTAAAATATTTCATATAACTTTCATATCTAAAATATATCACTTTAATATATAGACTTTAATTAATATTAGAACTTAAATTTACATTAAGTCCTTGCTTACTCAGTGCAGTGTAAATAAAATTAAGGCGGAATTAAAACAGCCCTTTTACTAGCACTTTTTCTTTTTTTTTTATATTAAAATCACTGCAGCCATATGGTACTGTAATGCCTATAGTAAATTATTAGAAAATTGTATTATTATACACAGCATTTCTTAATGCTCCCTGTTTTTATACTGTTTGGGGATCAGTTGTTTTTTTCTCAATATGCTAGCAAGTTCTAGGTAAATTTTCTTCCTGCCATTTTTTAAATATGTTTTTCTAAAGAGTAAAAATAAGAGCAACCCCAACCCCCTTAACAAATATGCAAACTGTAAGAAAAGGTCACTAAAGAAGCATGTAAAAACTGTTATAAAAATGCTTGAGGCATTTAGAAATGCAAATAGCTTCTTTAAAAAGGAAGTGGACTTGATCTTTGATACCACCAATTGAATGTAGCAATTTTAAAAGTCAATAGCGACCTTTTAATGAATCTTGCCACATGCTTTAGGATAAGAAGCCAATTCGGAACATCTTTTTACAGACACATGTTTTGGGATACAGCACCTCCTCAGTACAAAGCAGGAGACCTAATTTGATTATGTAAGAGGTCTCTTACTGAGGGTCTAAGAGGGGATGTTTTCCTTGTGGAGTGTGACATGCCTGACATGCAGTGTAAGGAGACTTAGGGTATGTGCTCACAATCAGGACTCACTGCGTCCTGGAAACAGTGGGTAATGACCTGTGGGTCTGCAAGTCTCCTCCGCAGGAGACCGCAGCTGCTTGTACCTACAATCAGGGTTCAGTGCGATGCAGTCTCTCGCTTGTGTTCTCCCTATGGCGAACACATGCGGGCATGGGATTTCTAGAAATCCCATCCACTATGCTTGCACTCTACACCACAGCATTTTGGACGCAGCTGAAGAATGCTGCTTCCAAAACGCTGGAAACACTGATCGTGGGCATGCACCCTTATAGGCTATGCAATGCTCTACTTGCAAATTAAATATGTAAATAGTCTCTTCATTTAAAGGTTGTTATTGACTTTTAGGATTGCTACAGCCACTGGGTGGCAGCAGAGATCAAGTACTCTTCTTTTCTGAAAAGGCTATGTGCTTATTTAATTTCCCAGAAGAGCATTGCATGGCTTATTAGTCTCCTTACACTGCATATCACACATTTCATTCTCAAGAATGAAAAATGTTTTCCCTTAAACATTTGGAGCATTTTAAAATGCTGCTAAAGTAATTATAGAATATCACTTACAGAAAAGAAGACATTTCAAGGATTATAAAAAAGAGTCATGCTGCATTGTCAGTTTGGTGAGTGACAGCTTGTCCATCCAATCTGAGACTGGGTCATGCTAAGCTATTAGTATGGTAAGTGACAGTCCAGCTGCCCCATCAGGGCCAGGGCATGTTGAGTTTCCTCCAAGTGTTTCCTGTTCTGTGCGATTACCTGGCTATTTAGCTGTCTGTCAGTCTCTGATAACTGCCAATTGTAGCCTTAGCTCAGTGGTGCATGTGTGACTTGTTTTCCAGTATTCTGTCTATGATATATCACTGCCTGATTCTGGACCTTGCCTCTGACTATCTGTTTTGCATAGCCCCTTTGTATAGATCTACTACCTTCCTAGTATTCTGCCGTCGAACTGTGACCTCACTATGCCTTTGTCTTACCCTTTGTTTATGACTAGCTCTCTTAGTATCTGACTCCGGACCTCTTGATTACCCTGCCTTAAAGCTTGTCCGTAAGTATTAACTAGGGTCACTGTATTCTGATCTAGAAGAATTTGTTTTAACAAAGAAGCAAGTACATTTCTGTCTGTAAGTTTTATACAGAAAAGGAATCAAATGCAATACAATAGTTCAACTTTAGCTATTTTCTTTTCTTTTTTTTTTTGGGCTATACATCTAGAAGATGGTAAATCATATTTATTTTCCAGCTGAAATAGTGTCTTGACTCTCTAATAAAATATCTACTAACCGCTTAGTATATCCTTATTTCTCTATATAGTAAATATCCTCAACAATTAAACCTCATGCAAAGAAAAGATTATCCACAGTGCTGTCACTTTCAAGTATCTTTTTTTCATCATTATTTTTCTGTGATACTACAAATATATTGGCCATATACTTGCACACTAGTGGGCGCTACAATAGAACAGAACAATAGTTCTTATAAAAAGCTGACATTTTGGGCACTGCACTTTTTTCACTATCCTCACATATAACACAGTGCTTTTCACCGCTAGTAGCATGATTAAATAAATCACTCGATTTTTTTGTAATGGAAGTATGCAAAGACAGGCGGTGCTCTTCCCAGCACTAGCAAATGATAAATTCCAAATTTAGTGTCAATTGTGTTCCCTTTATGGGATTTCAAAAAAAAAGTGACAAAACAGGTTAAAAACATGATACTATACAAACATTGACAAAATCACTAACAGAGTGCAACTTTATATATCCTATACTATTACTTAAAGTCAGAGAAATATTATCATTTCATTTTTATCGTTTAACCCTAGAGGTCCCATTGCTCTGCTTGCAGTTATCCAGCGTGATTCTTTTCTTCATAGGGCTTTATGAGTGTCTACCCCTACTGGGGAAGGAATAATTTTTTCTAAACCAGTAAAAGACAAGATTTTTCTGTTACCCGCGTGCACCTCCTGAACGTGTTTAATTAAACACGACGCACCTATTCGCATTATAATGGAATTTAAGTGCTGTCTAAACCTTACAAACACAGGTCTTAGGCTAGGGTCCCACTTTGCGTTTCCACCTGCGTTTTAGGTGCTTTTTAGGTCCTTTTGAGAAGCACCTTTTTCATGCCAAAAGGCACGCGTTTTGATTTACCAGCAAAGTCTATGGAAAAAGTGTTTTTTCTGACCCCACTTTGTGTTTCGAAACGCTGCGTTTAATTTGCATATTTTGTGGCAAAAACCAAGCATTCAAAGAAGCAGCATGTCAGTTGTTTTTACCATTTTGGGTGCGTTTTGCTAACATTGGAGTCAATGAGAAATGGCAAAAACCAAGATTCCTTCAAATTCCTGCGTTTTACCTGCTTTTTCAGTGCAGAAAACATGCGTTTTTGACTACCAAAACGCATGCTTTTTGATCATTAAAATAATGATTTCATATGTCCCTTTACACACACACACATAGTCTGACAATTTAAATAAAGTAAATTAATACTTTATTGCTATTTTTCCTTAAAATATCATATTACCGCAATAATTTAATGAACAGAATTTAATTTCATGATTTTTCCTATGAATATAGATTTGATTTTTTTTTTCCCATTTTTTCAAAGATTTTGACTATTTAAACTTTATTAAGCAGTGTCTTTATGTTCAAAACGCAACTATCAGAATGCAGGTGGAAATGCAGGTAAAAGGCGCTGAAAACGCATCAAATACGCAGCAAATACTCATGCGTTTTCAGCGCTAAATATCTGAAAAAGGCAACTTTGGTCAAATCAATTAAGCCCAAAATGTGCGTTCTCAACTGCAAGTAGGAGAACGCAAAGTGGGGCCCTAGCCTTATTGTCTTGCCTATGTAGAGGTGCCTGCAGGGACAGAAACCGGCATATTTAGTTTTGCAGGTTATAAAATGTCTTATGGTGTGCTGCTTAGCTTCAATTATAACAGTTTTAGCTGTAATATGCTGATTGCAAAAGGAACAATCACCATACCTATAATTACCTGCTGTTTGTAGATCCTGTAACCATGTCTTTTTTGGAATTAATCTTTCTTTTATCATAATGTCACCCAAATTTTTACTGCGTCTATATGTAATTTGTGGTTTATTTATAGCAATTTCATTCATTTAGTGCTCTCAATAATATGCCAGTATTTGTTTATCACTGCTTGTATTGTTTTATCTAATGGGCTGAATTTGAAATTAAATCTAAATTGCTCTTTTTTTATTTTTTGATTCTTCCTCTTCCGTTTAGCTACTTTTTGATCATCTTCTGCTTTATCAAAAGCCTCTTTTACCAAATTCAGGGGGTCATTTATTTTTTGAAGACGAGATTTTAATTCCTTTGCTTGCTCTAAATATTTTTCATGATTATTATTTATGCTTCTGAAACTCAGAAACTGGCTATATGGAATCGCTTTTTTTACATGCATTTACATGCATTGGATGTGCATATCATATCTCAATAAATTATTTACTGCAGTTTATTTTCTGAATAATTCTCGGATAATTTTTCCATTTTTTATTCCTAATTTTACATCTAAAAATTGTGAAGTGTCTCCTCCGAAGACATATGTAAATAGCATGTTTTGCCAATTATTATTATTGAGATCTGTTATGAATAATTCAACTCAACCTTTGTTCCATCCCAAATTATTAGAATATCGTCCACGAAGCGTAAATATGTTTTTATGCATTCCAAATATGGATTATGCTTATGATAAATCATATCGTCTTTGAATTTAGCTAAATATAAATTTGCAATTGTACATGCCACTGGAGTGCCCATGGCAACTCCACCATGATGTTTAAACCATATATTACCAAATTTAAAACATTATTCTCAAGAATAAGTAATAATGCTTCACTTACGAATTCAATAAAATTATTTTCTTTATCCAGATTTACAAGAATATTTTTTATTGTTTCCACACCCAGTCCCTGTGGGATTATGGTATAAAGGCTTTAAATATCTATGGAAGGTAAATGAAAAGCTGGTTGCCACTGAATATTTTGCAATTGTGAAATAACATCCCCTGTATCTTGTACATGGGATGGTATCTCCTTCAATAATGGACACAATAGGCAATCCACATATCTAGAGAGGGGTTCAGAAACTGACCCACCCCAGACACGATGGGTCGGCCTGGAGGGTTATTAACAGATTTATGAATTTTGGGGGCAAAATAGCAATGTGGTTTTTGAGGAAACTCCGGTAACAATTTTTCTGCCTTTGATTTAGATATAGTGCCTGACATTACTTGTCTATTCAGAAAATTCCGTATCTTCTCTTTAATTTTATGAGTGGGGTCTTCTTTTAACTTTTTATATACCTCTGTATTGCCTAACTGTCGATTTGCTTCTGTTACATAGTAATCATATGTCAATCATATGTCAATAAGGCAGTGCCACCCCCTTTATCTGCTTTTCTTATTATTGTATCACTCCATGATGTAATTGTGTCCAATGCTTTTTTTTCTGCCTTGGACAAATTATGCAAAATAGGGGAATCTTATGGCTTCTATATCCTTGAGGACCATTCTCTGGAACAAATCATCACAGTTTCCTGGAGTCACTGGTGGAAAATAAGACAACTTTACACCTCCTGTGAATACCCTTGACTCCAGAATGGAGCTCTCCCCTTTTTCATCTGTGTCTATAATACTTAAAAGCGCGCCAAAGTGTCTTGACTAACTTCTTCCAGAGAATAACTCTCAAAGCAGAAACCGAATGGACCAATTTTACAAGGAACTTCAGCTATAAGTGTTGCTGCTGAGCTAGATTTTTTATCAGCAAAAATTTTTTTTAGAGGTAATTTGCGACACAATTTGAATAAATCTATGTTAAAGTCCACAAAATTGAAAGGTTCAGGTATGCAAAATTTAGTTTGCGTGGGTTTCCTCCGGGTACTCCGGTTTCCTCCCACACTCCAAAGACATACAGATAGGGACTCTAGATTGTAAGCCCCAATGGAGACAGTATTGCCAATGTATGTAAAGCGCTGAGGAATTAATAGCGCTATATAAATGAATAAAATTAATTAATTATCTAGGGCGTGATCAGTCAGATTATATATTTTAATCTCATTTAATCTCTCCAAGCAACTTGTTTGTATTTTCCTGTTGTGACTTCTATATCTTAAGGCCCAGTCACACTAAACAACTTACCAGCAATCCCAACAACGATACAACCTGATAGGGATCGCTGGTAAGTTGCTAGGAGGTCGCTGGTGAGATGTCACACTAAGGCTGGGTTTACACACTGCAACATCGCAAAGGACATCGCTGTAACGTCACCGGTTTTGTGACGTAACAGCGACCTCCCTAAGTCTCTGCTAAGTCGCTGGTGAGCTGTCAAACAGGCAAACCTGGCCAACAACTCAACAGCGATCCGGACCTGCAGAGCGACCTAGCTGGTTGTTGGGGACGTTGATAAGCAGCTTTTTGAAAGGGAAGTTGCTAACAAAGTCGCTGCAAAGTCTTTCACACACTGAAACTTTCTAGCGATGCATGCTGCACAACGGGAAACAAAGGACCTAGGAATGGTCCTGAACGATTTGTAGCGATCAGCAACTTCACAGCAGGGGCCAGGTCGCTGATGTGTTTCACACACTGCAACATCGCAAACGACATCGCTATTGCGTCACAAAACCGGTGACGTTACAGCGATGTCGTTTGAGATGTTGCAGTGTGTAAACCCAGCTTAAGCGATGCTCTAGCGATCCCACCAGCAACCTGACCTGGCAGGGATTGCTGGAGCGTCGCTATACGGGTTGCTGGTGAGCTCACCAGCAACCAGTGACCAGCCCCCTAGCCAGCAGCGACGCGTGGAAGCATGCTGCGCTTGGTAACTAAGGTAAATATCGGGTAACCAACCTGATATTTACCATGGTTACCAGCGCATACCGCTTAGCGCTGGCTTCCCTGCACACCTAGCCACAGTACACATTGGGTTAATTACCCGATGTGTACTCAGCTACGTGTGCAGGCAGCAGGGAGCCGGCTTCTGCGGACGCTGGTAACCACGGTAAACATTGGGTAACCAAGAAGCCCTTACCTTGGTTACCCGATATTTACCTTCATTACCAGCATCCCCGCTCTCACACTGCCAGTGCCGGCTCTCTGCTCCTTGCACTCCTAGCCACAGTACACATCGGGTTAATTACCCGATGTGTACTGTGGCTACGTGTGCAGAGAGCAGGGAGCCGGTACTGGCAGTGTGAGAGTGGGGACGCTGGTAATGAAGGTAAATATCGGGTAACCAAGGTAAGGGCTTCTTGGTTACCCAATGTTTACCGTGGTTACCAGCGTCCGCAGAAGCTGGCTCCTGCTGCCTGCACATTTAGTTGTTGCTCTGTCGCTGTCACACACAGCGATGTGTGCTTCACAGCGGGAGAGCAACAACTAAAAAATGGTCCAGGTCATTCAGCAACAACCAACGACCTCACAGCAGGGGCCGGGTTGTTGCTGGATGTCACACACAGCGACATCACTAGCAACATCGCTTCTACGTCACA
Source organism: Anomaloglossus baeobatrachus (assembly GCF_048569485.1). Classification (NCBI taxonomy): domain Eukaryota; kingdom Metazoa; phylum Chordata; class Amphibia; order Anura; family Aromobatidae; genus Anomaloglossus; species Anomaloglossus baeobatrachus. Next base: position 164,010,974 of record NC_134356.1, read on the forward strand.
AAAGTTGTTCCTTAGCAGCGATGTTGCTAGCGATGTTGCTTAGTGTGACGTGGCCTTTACTCGCCCTCTTCTAATTCATTTCCTAAAGGGTCTGCATTATCCTCTGATTGTCCTTGGTCTATACTCATCCTCCTTTTTGGAGGGGGTTGTAAATCTTCTAAACCACTGAAATCGGAATCTAAACACGTTCAGGAGGTGCACACAGGTAACAGAAAAATCTTGTCTTTTGCTGGTTTAGAAAAAATTATTCCTTCCCCAGCAGGGGGAAACACTCATAAAGCCCTATTAAGAGAGGAGTCTCGCGGGATCATTGAAAGCAGAGCAATGGGACCTCTAGGATTAAACGATAAAAACTATATGATAGTATTTCTCTGCTTTTAAGTAATAGTATAGAATATAAAATGTTGCATTCTGTTAGTGTTTTTGTCGATGTTTGTATATTATCATGTTTTTAAATTGTCACATGTTTTTTGAAATCCCATAACGGGAACACAATTGACACTAATCAGTATGGACCCGTTGAAGCACCACAGCTGGTGCGAAATGGCAGGCGTAGTCCGGATGTGTTTTGCACTCACTCCCTCCCCTGATGCAGGAAGTCTGAATATAGCATTTTCTTGCCATGACAGTGAGTGCCTCCAATCCTTTTCATATTTAGAACAATAGTTCAGTCTGTTCATTAAATTATCTAATCTGTTCATTAAATTTGCTAAATATTTAACTTGCAAACTTAACTAAGTTCTGACTTGTTAATATTCTATATAACGTCCATTATGAAGAGCTGGATGGAAATTTAAAATGTGGATTACTACTTACCAATATTAAATTAGTCATTTCAAGTGGCATTTCCTAAACATGAAAAGAAAAAAAACTGAGTAAAATAAACTTGATTATTAGCTTTGGCAGGTGCTTACACTTGTATAAGCATTACATTACTAAGTTCAGATTTCAAGTATTGCTGTAGCTTTCAGATGTGTGTCATATAATGCCCATTTAAATGTCTACATAAAATCAAATTTAGTTTTTGTGCTTCTAAACAATATAATTTCAGTCACTGACCTCTCCAACAACAATCGTTTTATTGCAACCAGAAAAACATCTTCATCTTGTCCTGTGGCCAATATGCCTGGACAGGTTTAAGATTCACAAAACACCATGATTACTAAATCAAAGTTAAGGCCCTGTCACACATACAGATAGATCTGTGGCAGATCTGTGGCAGATCTGTGGCAGATCTGTGGCAGATCTGTGGCAGATCTGTGGCAGATCTGTGGCAGATCTGTGGCAGATCTGTGGCAGATCTGTGGCAGATCTGTGGCAGATCTGTGGCAGATCTGTGGCAGATCTGTGGCTGCAGTGAAATTGTGGACAATCAGTGCCAGGTTTGTGGCTGTGTACAAATGCAACAATATGTCCATGATTTCACTGCAACCACAGATCTGCCAAAGATTTATCTGTGTGTGACAGGGCCTTTACTTTTTCCTCCAAAACATCTAATCTGGTGTAGTTAATTGTAGGTACCAAATCTGAGAATAAATAATACAAATGAATAATACAAGAATAAGGATGAATTTTCACAATAAGACAGGACTCACACGAACGTATGACATCCGATGCGTGAGCATCGGATGCGATATGCTAATGACTCCCAAATTAAGGCTCTGCTGCGAGCGTGAATTTTATAATTTTATAACATTGAGCTATGTGAATAAGAAATTCAATTTTTTCCACAAAAATGTTATTCTAGCCCCAAAACTTTAATTATCACAAGGGTAACAGGAAAAAATACACCATATACTTTTTTGAACAATTTCTTCTGAGTACACTGATATCCCACATGTTGTAATAAATTACTGTTTGGGTGCATAGCAGTGCTCAGAAGTGAAGGGGCGTCATTTGACTTTTGGAGTATAAAAATTGGCTGGCAAAGATAATGAATGCCATGTTGCATTTGCCAAGCCCCTGATGAACCTAAACAGTGGAAATACCCCATATGTGACCTCAATTTCTAAACTAAACCCCTCAAGTAATTTATCTTGATGTTTGGTGGGCATCTTGAACACCTCGGTGCTTCACAGTATTTTATAATGTTGAATCATGAAAATAAGCAAAAATATTTTTCCCACAAAAATGTTGCTTTGGCCCCAACATTTTTATTTTCACAAGGGTAACCAGATAAAATGGACCATACACTTTGCTGTGCAATTTTTCCTGTGTGCGCCAGTACCCTATATATAATTGTGAACTACTTTTTAGGTTCAGTACATTGCTCAGATTGTAATAAATGCCATACTATAGTGCAGATTTTGCTGCTATGGTTTGCGGGTGCCATGTCACATTGATAGAGCGCATGAAGAGCTAGAACAGTAGAACTCCCTTACAAGTGACCCCATTTAGAAACTGCTCCCCACAATGATATATATTAGTGGGTCATTGATCATAGTGACATTACATATGTGTCACAGAACTTCATATCATTGGGTGGTGAAAAAAAAAATCACATTTTTACAACATAAATGTTGTGTTAACTCCAGATTTTACATTTTTCCATGGTGAAATGGGTAAAAATGACATCAAAATTTCTACTGAACATAGCAGTAACCCACATATGTGGCTGTACAGTACTGCCTAGCCACACGGCAAGCCTCAGGAGGGAGAGAGGAGTGGTATTTGACTCTTGGAGCACAGATTTTCTTAGAATAGTTTTCAGACTCCATATACAGTGAGGGAAATAATTATTTGATCCCTTGCTGATTTTGTAAGTTTGCCACTGACAAAGACATGAACAGTCTATAATTTTAAGGGTAGGTTAATTTCAACAGTGAGAGATAGAATATCCAAAATAAAATCCAGAAAATCACATTGTATAAATTATATAAATTTATTTGCATTTTGCAGAGAGAAATAAGTATTTGATTCCCTATCAACCATTAAGAGTCCTGACTCCTTCAGAGCAGTTAGACGAGTTAATCAACTCGTTACCTGCATTAAAGCCAGCTGTCTTAAATTGTCAACTGTATAAAAGACTCCTGTCTACAGACTCAATTAATCAGACTCTAACCTCTACAACATGGGCAAGACCAAAGAGCTTTCTAAGGATGTCAGGGACAAGATCATAGCACATCCAGCACAAGGCTGGAAAGGGCTACAAAACCATAAGACGCTGGGTGAGAAGGAGACAACTGTTGGTGGAATAGTAAGAACATGGAAGAAATACAAAATTACTGTCAATCCACATCTATCAGGGGCTCCATGCAAAATCTCATTTCATGGGGTATCCAGGATCATGAGGAAGGTGAGAGTTCATCCTAAAACTGCACGGGGGGAACTTGTTAATGATCTCAAGTCAGCTGGGACCACTGTCACCAAGAAAACCATTGGTAACACATTACGCCGTAATGGCTTAAAATCCTGCAGTGCCTTCAAAGTCCCTCTGCTCAAGAAGGCACATGTGCAGGCCCATCTGAAGCTTGCCAATGAACACCTGGATGATTCTGAGAGTGATTGGGAGAAGGTGATGGGGTCAGATGAGACAAAAATTGAGCTCTTTGGCATTAACTCAACTCGCAGTGTTTGGAGGAAGAGAAATGCTACCTATGACCCACAGATCCCAGAACACCATCCCCACTATTAAGCATGGAGGTGGAAACATTATGTTTTGGGAGTATCTCTGCTAAGGGCACAGGACTACTTCATCGCATCAATGGGACAATGAATGGAACCATGTACCAAAAAATCCTGAGTGACAACCTCCTTCCCTCCGCCAGGACATTAAAAATGGGTCGTGGCTGGGTCTTCCAGCATGACAATGACCCAAAACATACAGCCAAGACAACAAAGGAGTGGCTCAAAAAGAAACACATTAAGGTCATGGAGTGGCCTAGCCAGTCTCCAGACCTTAATCTCATAGAAAATTTATGGAGGGAGCTGAAGCTCCGAGTTGCCAAACAACAGCCTCAAAATCTTAACGTTTTAGAGATGATCTGCAAAGAGGAGTAGACCATAATTCCTCCTCACATGTGCGCAAACCTCAGCATCAACTACAAAAAACGTCTGACTGCTGTGCTGCCAACCAGGGTTTTGCCACCAAGTATTAAGTCTTGTGTACCAGAGGGATCAAACACTTATTTCTCTCTGCAAAAGGCAAATAAATTTATATAATTTATACAATGTGATTTTCTGAATTTTATTTTGAATATTCTATCTCTTACTGTTAAAATTAACCTACCCTTAAAATTATAGATTGTTCATGTCTTTGCCAGTGGGCAAACTTACAAAATCAGCAGCGGATCGAATAATTATTTCCCTCACTTCCCTCACTGTACAGAGCATCTAAGTGCTAAAACAGCAGAATCCCCCCTCAAATTACCCTATTATGGAAATTGCACCTGTTTGAAAATGTATTTACAGGTGTAGTGATGATTTTGACTACGTGGTTGCTTTCCAGATCTAAGCAGTAATAGATGTTCCTGAGTGAAAACTGCAAATCTGTCATTGTAGCGTAGGTACATTGTAATGCCAAGTATGCTGTAGAGGTTATACATTGTGCCCAGTTCTTGCTTTTGGAAACACACACCCGGTAAATTAAGCGGGCTCTCTTCACTAAAGCAATGCCAAACATGTGGATGCTAAATGGGATTTTAGGCACACTGCCAGGCTCAGAAGGGAGAGGGACATTAGAATTTGTGTGCACAGAATTAGCTGGATTTATTTTGAGAGGAGCCATTTCACTTTTTCAAAACCTTAGTGCTGCATATATAATATTGTGGAAGCTTTAATTGGAAATACTTTATATACAATTTTTTTTATCACATTTATCCTGTGTTCTACACAAACCACGTACATCAGAGTTTCCATATACATCAGATGAAAATCCAGAGGAATCCATTACTATAATGAGGCAGCAAAGATACTCTGGACTAAGTCTAGCCTCTGTTCAGCAATGTCCTTCTTTTCATAAATGCACAAAACTGCGGTCGTGTTTTTATGCATGCTTAAAAATATGGACACCATCAGATCATAGGTCAGAGAGAGCCCACATTGTCTCCATCTTCCCCATTATAGGGAATCTTCCATCAAGGATTCTGTCTGAATCCTATATTTCACACATTTACAAGTAAACCACGATTTAAGCGCTCAGCGTAAAGCGCAGGATAAATGTTAGGCGAGCCTTACTGCGATCTTTGGGAGAGAGAATGAATAATTCAACAGTAGGTCAAGAACTTCTTTTATTTATTTTTTATGCCGTTAACCATGTAGTATAACTCATTAGGCGGCTTTAAGCTTTGGGACAGTGCGAATACAGCAATACCAGGTTTATGTAGTTTTTTAGGTTTTGCTAATATCAAACGCTAAATAACATTTTAATCTCCATATTTTAAGAGCTTTAATTTTTTTATATTGATGCCAACAGAGTCATGTGAGGGCTTGATCTTTCCGCAGATGACTAATTTTTGGGTACAATTTTTGGCCATAACATTTTTGATCGTTTTCTATTCTGATTTTTTGGAAGGCAGAAATGAACAAAAACAAACAATTCAGGAATTGTTTTTTGTTCTTCTACCATTCACTGTGTAGTAAAATTGATGACACAGCTTTATATTTTGGGTAAGTGACACCACAGTTATGTCTTTTTTCATGTTGGGCCCCTTTTAAACAACAAAAACAATTTTGTAAAAAAAATTGTTTTTGCTTCCCTTTGTTCTATTAGCTGTATTTTATTTCATTTCTCTGCTGGTTGAGCTGAGTGTGGCCTTGTTTTTTGCGGGACAAGATGATGTTTCCAGCAGTACCCTTTTTATTTACATTTGACTTTTCATTCGCATTTTAGTCCACTTTTTTCGTCAATGTGATAAAAAAGAATAGTTTTTTGCTACTTTTTTTTAAATAATTTTTACGATGTTCACTGAAGGGGTTAACTAGTGTGACAGTTTTATACATCTGATTGTTACGGATGTGGCAATACCAAATGTGTTTACTTTATTTGTTCATTTTTAAATATAAATATATGTATTTGTTGGTATAATTTTTTTTTTCATTTTTTTTTATTATAATTTTATATTTTTAATTATATTATTTCCCAGGATGATATGCCATTTTTCTCTGGACTGATTACTGAGCTAGTTTTCTGCAAAGTTTGACATTGCAGCGTATTAGTTCACTAAATCAAACACATACCTGGGTAACCCCAGAGCCAATGGAAAGAAAGAGCTCCCTCCCTCTAATAAGTGTATTGCTGCCGCTGTCGCTATTGATAGCGGCATCAGAGCTTACACTCGCTGATAATTTCACTAGTGCTACATGTAATCCGGCGCAATCGCAGCGTCACTCATTTACGATGGTTTACAAGAATTCACTTCCCGCAGTGCTATACATGTGTGACGGATGATGTGAAGGGGCTAAGCAGCAATTGTTGCTTAATGAATTACGTGCATGTGGTACCAAGAAAGCTCCACCACAAATGTATGCCAGTCGGGGCTGGCATACACTTCTGGAGTAGGTTATGCCTCCTCGCCACTTCAGAGGTGTAATTCATGATGAATTTGAAGGGCGAGTGTGATCATGTCCCGTTCCACCATTGCCACCAATGCTATTTTACTGAGGAGTAAATGGCAAAATTTGCTGAGTTGTTGAAAAATATTGTGACTTATTTAGATGTTTATGCCACATTTCTCCCTCATGGTGAATAAGTGTAATTTTTATGAATACTTATTTGTAATTAATATTATCTAACTTTAAAGTGGATCTTCCATTGATTATTGCTTATTTTTAGCATAGGACCTCAATTGTTCATATGAGTGTGCCTGTACCTGGCATTCCAGTTCATGCTATCAAATGAATAGGACTAAGCTGGTATAAACTGCATCACCAGGCACAGCCACACTGGTATGGACATGTGTAAGATTGTGGGGTGAAATATCTGATGTGCCTCAGGAAGTACCACTGCCATGCTATTCCACAGATTGGTGTTTGTGAGGGTTTGGTAACAGACCATTACCAATTGTATATTGATAGCCTGTCCAATTTATAAACCTGTGCACAAGGAGTGATAGGCAATATCTGGGCCACTGCACTGTGATTTCCTACATTATCATTAGGAATTTTTGTAGTCTAAGTGAAGCTTTTAGTGCAGGATACAACAACATATTCCTTTGAAAATGGCACAATTGTTTTCTGTTGCTTTTATAAAAATTCCAACAGAAAAAAAACAAGTATGACTCTACAAAATCAGCAGCTCTACGAACTACAATTAAGGCTTGATACATTCTTATGAGTTTCATATTACAGCTCTATTGTAATAGAGTATTATTACAGATGGTAACTACTATGCTGGCATAAATGACATTGCATCTTTTTCTACCCAGAACATAAATGCGTATTCCTACCATAAAAGCGCCAATTGGATGATTGCTATGTTTAATGGCAAATGAAAAAAATCTATAGAAAAAGCTTGACAAATACATAGAAATCTGGACTCCAGAAAACTCTTACTGCATTGGACTCCATCTATGAATTTTTACTTCTTTTAACTGAATAGTCAGGACCTTGCCCATTTGTTACATAAATATACAAATTCTATCATGTTAATAAAAACATAGCACTTAAAAGGATAGAAAATAAAGAAACTTTTATATTTCCGTTACCAGATTTCATTTTTTAGATTTTTAGATAATTTCTTTATGATTTATAGGGCAATAAATGTATAGTAATTTTATTCTGACCCAGCTTTGAAAGTTAATCTTCTAGTTTGGTATCCTAAAGTACCATATCAAGTTTTTGATTTAGGTAATACATTATATAAATCCCCAGCAAGTCAGCACATGCATTATCATTATTTAGACTAAAACAATAGAGCGCCAGAAAATAATGTAATTATCCACCTTTTGTCATATAAAATATAACAAAAACTATCAATACTATAAATCAGATAGGAAGGACCTTACTAGTTTTTCTAAAAGTATCTCGAAGGGACAGTCGATGTCAATGGCTAACATTTTCTGAAAAAAAAAAGGTTCATTTTAAATTGTGACCTTTTTCAATCGTACATAAATGATGTATCTTGAATAGATTTAAGTGAATCTATCAGCAGGTTTTTGCTATGTTATCTGAAGGCCCTCATATTGTATGGGTTAATCCAGAGATTTCAGCCATGTGTCCCTTATCACAAAGTGTGTTGTTCTTTAACTGCTATGCTTGTTTTAGCTTTATCGACTTATTAATTGGACTGAGGAGCACAGGATCCTAAGTCCAGCACCCCTCCCTTTGTGATTAGCTGCTTCTCACTGTCTATAGAAATGAATATACAGAGCCTGATGAGGGGAGTTTTCTCAGCTCTGCTGCATTGTTAAAGCTAAAAAATCTTAATTGCATATTTGCCTCCACTACATTTTTAGATTGTTTCTTGTTATATTAAAATTAAATACATTCATACTATTTATATTTGAAAAAAAAAGAAAGTAATAGAATATATAACATTTCAGATAACATACCAGATTAAATATCATGTGTTCTAATGCACACTTCTGCCTTGTCTTCTTTTCATGTTCAGGACATGTCTGAAAAGAACGGTAAAATCATTTTAATTCTCTTGTGGCACATTTAGACATTATGTGATGTTTCCTATTTAATGATAAATTTCCCAGATAAAATTTAGGCTTGCTTTCCAGCACGTATAAGGTGAGTGAAATTGTGACAAGTTATTTCCAAAAAAATGCAACTTCCCTTCCACACTCATTATCATGACCTCTTTCATTAATATTTCCTGACTAAGGTCTGTTTTGGATTTAACCTGTTAGCATCAGGTGATGTTCGTATATCACATCGGGTGCTTGTGTTTACAACAGGCAATTCCTTCTGTAACAGCAGCATCTGAAGGTACAGTAACTTCAATCATTGCTGTTTATCCATTTAAATGACCCTCTAATTACAGACAGCAGCATTGAAAGAGCAGAATCACCTGCGCGCCCACGCACTGTTTTTATCAGCCCACAGCACGTATGGTTGGGTTCATAGAAGAACGAAATACCATCTGTACATTTCATTTCAGTTTGACCGTGGGTACAATTTAAGTGGCCTTAAAAAAGTTTTTCAAAATATAACAAATATAAAAATTTGAATCATCACAGTTTTCTCTCATTATTAATAAAGAAACAAAAAAAGAAGCTTAATTAGTTTTCTCTAAATCTGTAAATGTCAGATCTATCAAAATAAAAAATTAATTAACCACAATGGTAAAAAACATGAAGAGAAAAAAATCAAAATGCCAGTACTGAGCTTTTTTTGTCGCCTCACCTATTTAAAAAAAATAAATGAATAATAACAAAAGTACAAAATGTTGTATCTACCCAAAAAGACTTAAATAAGCATCAACTTGCCCAAGAAAAGCAAACTCTCACCTTCATACTCTCCAGTTGTAGACCCAGTTCTTGGCTGGAACGGACATAGTAGTCAACTTTGTTTTGCTGAAATAAAATAAGCAAGTAGCAAACAAAAAAAGCAAGTATCACTAATGAGAATATTATTTTGTTATGTTTAATTAACAATAACAGCTTTTAAACAAACACCGCACAATTCTACATATTCCCTGTAATGGACTATGGATGTCAAATTTGTGGCCAATTACAACTTTGTTCTGTGATATGAGATGACTTCTCTGGATTCAAAGTGTCTCTAATTAAAAGAGGACAAGTCATGTTAAGTAACCACTTTACTTAGAATAATATTCTTAGAGGGGTTCCAAATTTAGAAAACCCATATTCAATTATCCTATTAGGAGATTCATAGTACATATGATCTTACCCCCCATATCAATTAGCCAGTGTAGAGAAGACCCCTGCATGCCTGTGCATACATTTTGTAAAAAGATTAATTGCTCTTAGAGAAACAAAATAAGAATCTTGTAGACCTTACTGTCTAATGCTTTGCTCCCTGTCTTGTGTAGTGGACTTTAAGGGAAATTGATTGTTTGCTGACAATATTACAGTGGATCATTCGGGTCCAAGTAGAAGGCAAACTTGTGTTCAGCTCATCATTACTGGACCTTACTTGTTTTACAAAAATTGACTGTCCAAAGGGAACAATCCCTTAAATTGAAACACATAGATTAGACTTTCAAAGGGTGGACGTATGATTGGTGAAACCTGTGCAGCCACACAGGAGCCCAAGAAGTAAGGGGGCACACTTCTATCTCCAAAGTAGGTAGACAATATATCTGAGGAAGATATTTGTTTGTCGAAACGCATTGTTTGTTCTTGTAAACATAATAAAAAATTGTACAGGAAATAATTACAGCCTGTATGATGAAATTGTTTGGAGCACACACAGCCTGGAGGATTTGACATTGATCTCCAAAGTAGGTGGAATTTTGCATTTTCATGAGTTATTGGACTTCAAAGGGCCCATATACTGTTTTTGCACAGGGAGCCTTTTTTATCTCTGTGCGCCAGTGAGACTTGCATATTACCACTCTTCTTACACCCACTTCTATACCAATCCATAGCCTACTTCTACATACTGCCACCTTTAGGCCTTTTACAGTAGTTCTGAATATTCATATGTCTTCAAAGGGGAGAGTGCAGAAAGTGCCTGCTAGAAAGCTCTGGCAGCGGTTCATTTCCTGAATAACAAAAGAATCAGACAAAAATTGCCTGATCTTTATTTCTCTTGACATCTTCACTTAGATAAAAAATAAGGAGGCTCCTGTACATTAGGCTCCTAATCAATCTTGCCAATATAATCAAGCTTGGCCAACTTTAATCTTATGTGTAAATCTATTGTTAACTACACAAAAACAGTTAAGATTGTCCCTTTATTACACCATCTCTGTATTCTTTTTGTGTCGGGAAAGATGTTGATTGAGAAAGTTGCCAATTACTTTTTTTCCAAGGGTAAGCCATTGCCAAATATGTTTAGACAGGGCTATAGGACAAAGGAGTGCTTTGCCGAACGATCGCTCCTGTGTATAGGAGAGTTGGATGGAGATGGCTATGCCCAAACGATTGGCCAAAGTAACGTTCAGCCAACAGTCATCTGATGTCCTTGGAGAGCAATTTATCTACAGAAAAAAGCGCTCATAATGAGTAGTAAATACCAGCTAATGTAAGATAGAGACTTTATCTAAGAAGTTCTAGATGACAATGTAGCACTGAAGAAATTCTGATTGTGCTCAAAATTAAGCCTCAATATGTTACCAGAAGAGAAGAGGATCACAGACTCACTAACAGTGCTGTTTATGGACGATACTGTGCAATAAAAAGAAACAGAGTGCATGATTTCCCAAGGATGCTGTGTTCTCCTACGCTGTTTAAGAGGTTCTACCAGTAAGTATGAAACTGTCTCTTACATCAAAGGACTTTGCTTGGCTAAATCCAGTACTGGTGTCTGTAAAAAAAAAAAAAAGAAAGAAAATAAATATTACTTGATTTTAAGAACATATGAAAGTACAAGTTAACTTCTTTGTCATACAGTCCATCAAAAGTAGAGGAAAGGATAAAAAGAATCAATAAGGTGCACTTGGACATACTATAGTGGTGAGTCAATCAAGTATCAATTGCTTAATGATTATTTTATCAGCAAAAGAGATGTCATTTATTCCAAGAGCCAACATAGTTTCCAAGATATGTCTTGCGCATATAACTAATGCTCTTTTATGGTGAATCTCTTATGGCATTGTTCAATTGTATGAACCTGTTAATTGTTGAATATCTCTACATTTTATTTTAATTTTTCTTTACTAAGATTGTTGGAAACTTCAAGGGTGGAGCTCTCGTTTGGCGTGGCTCAGAGAACACCCTTAGAACTTTTGTTGATCAACTTAACAACAACTCTATTGGTTTATGCTTCACATACGAAGCGAACCGTACAACCTTGCCATTTTTGGACATAATGGTTAGTAAGACTAAAACGGGCACCTTACAGACTTGTACCTACCGGAAACCAACGTCCACCAACTCCCTCTTGAGGTGGGAGAGTAGCCATCCAGTACCCCTCAAGAGGGGGATACACAAAGGCCAGTACCTTCGAATGCGGAGAAATTGTTCTGATGAAATAGCATTCAAACATCAGGCAGATGACTTGAAAATGAGGTTTTTGGAGAGAGGGTATCCAAAGAGGGTACTAAAACAGACTTTTAAAGAGACCAAATCCAAGAACAGGACAGACTAACTCAATTCTGCTCCAAGGAGTAACTGCAGTGGACCATTAAGGTTAATTACAACCTATAATAACGGGTCACAATATGTAAAGAACATCTTGAGTAAACACTGGCCTGTTCTTCGGATGGACCAAGATCTTGAGCAAAAAGTTGGTGAATAACATCATATTACCTACAAAAAAGGTCGGTCCATTGAAGATAGGGTGGTCCATAGCCATTTCCGCGCACCTCAGCAATTTACTTGGTTAAAGTCAGACATTTAGGGCTGCTTCAGATGTGAGAAATGTGTGTCGTGTCCCTATGTGGCTCAAACAAAGGTCTTTGAATCTAATGTCACCCAAGAAAAGTTCACCGTACGTCACTTTATTAACTGTCAGTCATGGGGCATCATTTATAAGGCCACATGCAAATGTGGTATGGAATACATAGGGAAAACGATTAGGGAATTCAGGAGGTGTATAGGTGAACACTTGGGTGATATAGAACATCAAAGAGAGACCCATCTGGCTAGGCATGTGAATGCCTTACATTGGGGCAGAAAGGAGGTCCTATCTTTTATAGGCATTGATAAAGTGGAACAACCACTTAGAGGCGGTGACTGGGACCTCTTTGTTCTTCAGCGCGAGACCAGATGGATCTTCACTGGAGACGGTCTCACCCAAAGGCTTTAATGAGCAGATTAATTTTGGGGGCTTTATTTGATCTCCCTGGTGCCTAACAGTTTTCTCCTGCCAGCTGATTTTAAATTCTGCTAAAATATCTGTGGACATGTCGGGTCTTTTGAGATTCGCTTTGTTTTTGTTTTGGTAATCTTTCAACTATTGGGTAGCTAACCCAGGTTGTAGTAAAGTGATGAACTCCATAAACATTTGATTACCCACATTTCCATTCTCACCTTTTTCCCATCCTTCTGAGCCTAATAAAGGTTTTGGGGCTATGTCAGCATTTTATCCATGTAAATATGGGTTAATTTGGAGTCTGTTTTTTTGAGTACTAGCCATGTACATCTCACTGTACCATTCGCTGGCTTTAAAATTTCTTACGGACAACGGGATGAGTTTGGCTTTTGTATGCAAAATACACATTTAAATGGTACATATTGTGTATCTATCTACAACTCCGTTATTAATGTTAAATACTATTTTTAGCCCTTGTGGTGCTGACAAGTGTGTTTCGTGGGTGTGTATCAGGTGATGCGTCATGTGATTCTTCTATCCTTCACTAGGTAACACCCTCTCCCCCTTTTCTTTGTTGACATGAACGTGAAGTCCAGCCCATGTATCGCCGTCATGTGAGTGAATATATGACGGCGTTTCTAAGCATCACGTGATGCTTAGCAGTGTATCCCTAGAGGCCCCTCCATCCTGGACGGACGGAGTGCGGATCATGTGATGACGCGATGGGACACAAGATAGCACGTCATAAACATAACGTGCTGAGCTCATTTCAACCTGGAAATACAATCCAAACCACCCACATGGTAAGTTCCGGTTTTCTCTAACGTGCGGGTCACCCGCCCGATTTTGGTGAGTATCTAATACAGCTGATTTATACATCCACACCTGTGATGGTTTTGTGTGATTGGCCAATGGGGTTACATGGTGGCCATGTAAGATGTTCATTTTGTGAGGCCAGCTTAGTACAGCAACTGGCGGCAACTCACCAGTGTTCCCCTTTATTTTCAATATTCAGCTTATGCAAATCCCCTGAAGAGTCACGTATGGTGATGAAACGCGTTGGGAAGCATAGGGGAGTTATTTTCAGGATGGCAGCTAGGTGATAGTTGTTGACCATCCTTGCAAGAGTGGGAGCTGTTGGGCGTCTTACGGTGAGCTAGCCTGAATATATGAAGAGCCCTCCCCTTTGCTTCGCCTATGTGATAGGAATGCTGTGACAGTCAGTGGGATCATCTTATGTGAGATCTTTCCTTTTCTTTGCTACTCATGTATATGTTTATGTGTGAATATGGGGGCTACATATATGACCACATGAAACCTACTATTGTCATTGTGATCAATTGAAGTCCCCCCTGCTCTCTTATACATATGCAATAGACTAGGACCACTGTCCTAGATCTATATATGAGGATCATGTTCATGATGATGATCCCCATTATATGAGGTTTAGCAATTTGGCTTTCTTGTCTGAGTGTCCTTGCCCGTAGGCTCAAACCACTGTGTGTTGCATTGGCTCAACTTTGTGTTGAATAACCTACCTAGGGCAACACTGTTTGTTTTTCCACTGTCAATGTCAATGTCAATCCGGTGGTAGTCTGATGTTTATTTTGAGGTACCTTAGTCTAGGTTTTAATTAATTGATAATATTAAAAGTTATGTTTTAACTATATATTCACAATTGTGCTTTTGTCCTCTATATATTGTGAACACTGTGTCCAGGAATTTATTTTCCCTGCTTCCTCTCTTTACTAATGTTCACTAAAGGATTATAGTTAATCTTTTTAGCTTGATCATTATCAGCAGTAGCCATGATTAGTAATAAGTTCACGCCAAATGTATCCCTAAAATAATGTTTTACAATAGACAGGAGTTTCTTGCAGCACTGACGAGGTGGGGAAATGGGTAAACATATCATTGATGCAACTTGTGCAGTCGCACAGAAACCCAAGAGGTAAGGGTGCACTACCACTTCCAACACAGGTAGAACTGTGCGCTTCGATGAGCTCTTGGGCTGCAAAGGGTCCATATATTGTTCTTGCACAGAGGCTCTCTTCTGTCTGTGTCTGTCAGTGGGTGGGGAAATGCCTAATGACAGCATAACTCCCACTTTCACATCCAGTTTAGGAGAAACCTCTGATTTTGGACATATTGCCTATTGATTTATACATGAATAATGACCATAATACAAATTTTCCTGCATAACACAAGCTATCTTACAATCACATCAAATATAAAATAAAATAATAAAAGAATTAGCTGTAACTGCCAAAATGCAGAAAGTCAAAAACGAATGACTGTGATCCCAAACTGGCTCAGTCACTAAGTGGTTTTATAGCACACATGTTGTTATAATTAATTGACTTAATAAGCATTTATACTAATGACAGTGATTAACAGTTAAAATTAAGAAAACTAGACCATATTAACCCCCAATTATCAGATAAACTGGCTGTATCAGCAGAGTAGAGTTTTTGTCATATCTCACATTTTTCTATTTGAATACTGAATAAGTCTAATTTATCTTTCTTCTAAGATGCTCAAAGCATTGCGGGAACTAATATTAACTTATTAGTAAAAATTGTAAATATAATTTAATGAAACATTTAAATCTAAGTAAAGCATTATAGAAATTGAATGAAACAAGTTTTGCAATGTAATGGGGCTAGAATAATAACTTACCAAGAAAGCTGGCAATGGCCACACAGAGGAAGATGACTGCGATTTTCATGATGCGAGTATCGTTGTTAAGCTCTTCACTTCAGGGGAAAGTAAAAGCTGTTTAAATTTTAGGCTTATGTGCTCCCCTTATATACATCCAAGGAGATGCTTGAGGGTGATCTTGTCATTTTTCCTTATTTGTTGATTGGCACAATATAAATCATTGTCATTGTGCCATCTCTTTATTACAAGGATGTAGATCTTGTCAATATTTATCAAAATTATTTCATTGTAATCAATTTCTGTTTGCTGTTTGTCCCATTGTACTCGTTGTGGTAATATGTAAATATTTTAAACCCAGTTTTCCAGTTTTTAAGCTCTAAACTTTAATGAATGTTATTAACTCTTTAATAACACAGCATATTTTAGACTTAAGGTTGCATCCCTATTTTTCTAATGGCACATGCTACTTTTGAATGTAGCAACTTATGAATGCTTTTCTTAAAAAAAAAAAAAAATCCCCTTAAAACAGATATCACACAAAATATTTAACATTTGTCTGCCTCATGAAACATAATTTTTTACCCATCTCCTAATTTTGCGGGCTGAATGAATTCTCATAAGCGTTAAGAACCTAATGTTTTAAAAACCTCCCAACCATAAGTGTGCCCTTTATTTTCAAAACAACTTAACCTCTTCACTATTTGTGCTCTAATGGGACAAAAGGTCTAATGGGGAAAGTTTCTTCTTCTGGAGAGCACCAAGTTGGTTTAGTGAGACTTGTTTCACTGGGAATGTAAATATTCGGACTTACAATAGAAAAATGAGAACTCCAGGTAGAGTATAATATGACCAATTTACAAATAACCTCAACCCCTATTAAAAATATACGTTTTATTAATAATTGGTTAAAATTCCAAGGACACACAAACACAAAAATACCATAAGCAGGTAACCCCTATATGGGAGTCGGCAATGTATATATATATCTCGTGGAAGGGGGGGGACACAAACCCTAGTAATACATATTGGTGTACCAAACCCCACTTAAATTTTGGAAGCGGCAATCTTACTTCCCCTTATTTACCTTTATTTGAGCACTGTCCCTGGTTTTAGGGTAAGGAGAAAGAGGGAAAGCCGTCATGGAACGGGGGCGCCCGGAAACTTAAGGCGTCATACCCTCCGTTGACAGGTAGGGACATCTAGTCCTTTGAGGGTTACTAGGGTTTGTCCCCCCCTTCCACGAGATATATATATACATTGCCGACTCCCATATAGGTATATATATATATATATATATATATATGTACATATATATGCTTCTGTTTTTTTTGTGTTTGTGTGTCCTTGGAATTTTAACCAATTATTAATAAAACGTATATTTTTTAATAGGGGTTGAGGTTGAATGTAAATATTCAAATAAACTCAGAGAGTAAAAGGACAGAAACTCTATTATCACCTATTGGAAGTAGCAATTCTAAAACTCAATATCGACCCTTTAAAGAGGCTTGACACATGACTTATGATAAAAAGCCAAACTAGAAACTCCATCTGCCAACACATATATGAGGTGTTTTCCTCTCATCAGTGCAAAGAACGAGATTAGCCTGAGTGAGATGCTTCTGACAGCGGGTGTAAATGCTAAAGTCTCTTTTTACCTCTTAGATCCCTTGTCAGAGGCTTCTCACCAAGCCAAACCACTTCTCCTGCTTTGCATTGATGAGGGGCAAACACCCTAAACATGTGTCAGCAAATAGAGTATCTGGTACAGCATCTTATCCTAAGTCAAATGACAAGGCCTTTAAAGGTACAATATTGATTTTAAAAATTGGTATTTCCAATAGGTGGCAAAAGAGTTTCCGTCTTCTTCCATTTGGAAGAAGCTATTTGCATATTATGGGAGCTAAAGCAAAATGGATGATAAATGCAACCATTTATTAATTTGATTCCATAGTTTTCTATAGTTTTTAGAAATATCCCATACGTGACTTTAATTGATACGTAACTCAGGCAAGGATCTCAGAAATGTAGAAGCATGATGAGAATTTGTGAACTTCTTTGTTATTAGGATGTTTTTCAGTCATCATTTACAGTTTACAGTGGCCTTAAAGTGCCAAAATGTAAGTATTTTGCTGACATGACCACCCCCACTTGACCACCAATCTGTCTAAAATTATTACAAACCTTCAATGTAGATCTCATACACATGAATAATCACAAGGGTCTCTTCAGGAAAAATTCAGTCACTTCTTCACTTCTCAACATAAACTTAGCACATGGATTCCTTTAAAAACATAAGACGGAACTTATTATATTTAATTTAATATAATGAAAACAGTAACAATCCTTAAAAGAGTACTCTGGGGAGATTAAAAAAAAGGGTCTTCTATTGTCCCTACCCTCAAACTGTAAGGATGACAAGCACAGTGCAGTTATAGTTTCCTTACAATACCAATAATTCAGTGTGCCACTTTAGGTGCTCTTTCTGTTCTCCCTCCCCTCTGGGAAATTATATCACATATCAGGGGGCCTGCTCCCTGCTGTTATTAACAGCCAGCCTCCTTATACTAGTTTCTTCTGTCTGAGAAAAGGGAGCGTGGACATGTTCCCTGCTCTCAGACTGTGGAGAAGTACAATAAGTATTGAGCACATCACTAATTTCTGCAAATATATTTCTAAAGGCGCTATTGACAAGAATGTGTCACCATACGTTGGTAACAACCCATCCAATCCACCTAGGCAAATAAATCAAACAATAGATGTCCCTAAATTTAGTGATGTGCAATAATTAGTGATGGGCGAACCTGCACATATCCTGAATCAGGGGGTCCAACCAGATTTTACAAAAAAAAAACTTGGTTCACGTCTGGAATTAATTTTGGATATCTGGTCAGACGCTGGTTTTCATATAAAGCTATGATGACCTGAAATGTGCTCTTTAAAATGGTCTAGGTGAAAAGGGCTAGGGGGATTAGAGCAGGCACTTTATACTTATCGAGTTTCCACGAGGCTATAACACTACTTCCGAGGCCGCTCATTACCCTCATGCATAAGCACTGTTTCCCCTGCCCACCGGCAGTCCCAGCGTCTCTGATTAATTGCAGTCAGACCACGCACCAACTGTAGACAGAGGGTAATTTAGCAACAAAGTCCAAGGGATATTAAAATCCAAAAATTTTATGAAAATCCATATAAAAAAAAGGTCAAAACAGGGTATAAACAACTGTCCTCTCTGACAGTTGTTTATACCCTGTTTGAACCTTTTTTATATGGATTTTAATTTGATTTAATAAAATTTTTGGATTTAAATATCCCTTGGACTTTGTTGCTGGATTACCCTCTGTCTACAATCTGGATTGCCAGTGTACCCTTTCCCTTGCACGAGTCCTGGATACGGTGACCCCTCCTTTGGCTATAGGTGAGCGGATACCAATCTTTCTTTTTGTCCCTGACACGCACCCACTGTAGTCTTACCATTGCAAGGAGACAGTTAAGTATAACGTCTCTGCTTTATTCCTATTTTCTTTCTTTTTCTTTATTTTTTGTTAGTTATTCAAATGGTTGAGTCTGGATAGTTACCTGGAGTTCCCTGAAAACTGCAGGCCAGGGTTTGCTGCACAGGTGATAGGTATCCATCGCAGACCTTTACAGCCTGGGTTCAACTCATCACTGATAATAATGAAAAAAAACACAGGGAAAATGTGAGTACATCCCAGACTGTCTGGTGAACATTGTGTGTGCCGCCCCCGTGGAAGCAGCCGAGCTGCTCGGATCCGGGTTCGCTGTGGCTCGAGAGTCTACGGACCCCTGGAATCGTGCGGCCACTCAAATGTAAGGGGGATATTTACAGGGGAATTGGTATGTAGTTCGTGACGCCACCTGTGGTGTATGGTAATTTGGGAAGTACCGCCGCTGCCATAGGAAGTGCCCGGGGTGTTGAAGTGGGGCAGCAAGGTGTTGTAACCCTCCACGGGTAGGGGGGATGCCTCGGGACTCGGTGAGGGGGTGCCGTGGGGTGCAAAGGTCACTTTTTTACTCATTCAGTTCATAAGCCGACACTGACAACCGGGTAAACCAAGTCTCTGGGTACCGCTGCAGCTGAGGGAAGCTCGTCCGGGTCCCGTCCCCAATGATGCTGCCTGGTGATCCGTGACCTGCCTCCTGGCACTTAGTTTGACTTCAACTTGTGGGTCTGGTAGCATGGAACTAGCTGAGCCCCGCTCCCTACTATGGCAAAGTATGGGAGCTTGCTCTCAGGGCTCACGCTTGGGATTTTCTGGATCGTTTTGAATTTGTAAAGTCCTATCCCCCTCGTTGCACTAATGCCCCGATTCTGGAGCAGGTGGGAACAGATCATAAAGGCTCCATTCTCCTCAGGTGAATTGTCGGGTTGCCTGAACCTACTCCCCGACCTAGGGTCCGTGTTCCCCGTCGTGCCTTCGGTCCATGACCAGTGACTGTGCTAGGCTGCCGGTTGTCCTCCTTGACAAATCTAGGCCCCTTGCCACAATCCCCTGAGACCGGGGGTCTGACTCCTATAGGCCCAGACCACCCTCTGCAACCTAGACAGTTACTTGTGTGGTGCAGGGTGTCTCTAAGATTTCATTTGCTGTTGGAGGCAACACCATTTAGTTAGGGACACCGAACCAAGAGGGGGGCAGAATACTGCACGAAAGGGCAGCTTGGGCAGTACCCTGTGACGACCTGATAGTCGAGGGACATCAAATTCCCCCTTGGTTAAACGTAGCTCGTCCCCGAGCTACAGAATATCCCGAGATTTATTTGCATAACTGTAAGAAAAAACGGAACATTTTATTTACAAGATTTTTTATCCCACATTAGGGAGGCACATTTTTAGACATTACTTAACAGTCAGAGTTCAGCATTTCAACTATGGAACGCTACTGGATATGTCAGTAGCGGAGGCTCGCACACCAGTGACTATGTAAGGGGAATACATGAAATAGCAGAAACTGCTGTGTGAATACTGACTTGAAAAATCCAATAGCTATATGCAAGAGTGAAAATGTGAAAAATGGAATCTGCATTACTGCCATGAATATATGAATCAAGAGAAATTTAGCTACTGAATTGATCAATGCAATAGAGCCCCAACACTACGCCAAAGTATTTCTCTACGTTGGGGTCCCTAGCTTGTGTGTGTCCTCTCATGCAGTTAAAAAACTTACCGTGTATGGGAAGCTGAGACCCAGGCTATTTATGCGTATGATATGGATTGGCAATAGGTGTGGTTGGGGAGGGTTCACAAACGAAAAAATACTAACAAATAGGAATAATGTTTGGAACACCATTCTAAGTCCGAACTGGGTGCAAAAACCTAAAAAAACATCACTATGGGGAGATAAGGTATGCACACCAGTGACTATGTAAGGGGAATACATGAAATAGGAGAAACTGCTGTGTGAATACTGACTTGAAAAATCCAATAGCTATATGCAAGAGTGAAAATGTGAAAAATGGAATCTGCATTACTGCCATGAACATATGAATCAAGAGAAATTTAGCTACTGAATTGATCAATGCAATAGAGCCCCAACACTACGCCAAAGTATTTCTCTACGTTGGGGTCCCTAGCTCGTGTGTGTCCTCTCATGCAGTTAAAAAACTTACCGTGTATGGGAAGCTGAGACCCAGGCTATTTATGCGTATGATATGGATTGGCAATAGGTGTGGTTGGGGAGGGTTCACAAACGAAAAAATACTAACAAATAGGAATAACGTTTGGAACACCATTCTAAGTCCGAACTGGGTGCAAAAACCTAAAAAAACATCACTATGGGGAGATAAGGTATGCACATCAGTGACTATGTAAGGGGAATACATGAAATAGCAGAAACTGCTGTGTGAATACTGACTTGAAAAATCCAATAGCTATATGCAAGAGTGAAAATGTGAAAAATGGAATCTGCATTACTGCCATGAACATATGAATCAAGAGAAATTTAGCTACTGAATTGATCAATGCAATAGAGCCCCAACACTACGCCAAAGTATTTCTCTACGTTGGGGTCCCTAGCTTGTGTGTGTCCTCTCATGCAGTTAAAAAACTTACCGTGTATGGGAAGCTGAGACCCAGGCTATTTATGCGTATGATATGGATTGGCAATAGGTGTGGTTGGGGAGGGTTCACAAACGAAAAAATACTAAGTTTTTTAACTGCATGAGAGGACACACACAAGCTAGGGACCCCAACGTAGAGAAATACTTTGGCGTAGTGTTGGGGCTCTATTGCATTGATCAATTCAGTAGCTAAATTTCTCTTGATTCATATGTTCATGGCAGTAATGCAGATTCCATTTTTTACATTTTCACTCTTGCATATAGCTATTGGATTTTTCAAGTCAGTATTCACACAGCAGTTTCTGCTATTTCATGTATTCCCCTTACATAGTCACTGGTGTGCATACCTTATCTCCCCATAGTGATGTTTTTTTAGGTTTTTGCACCCAGTTCGGACTTAGAATGGTGTTCCAAACGTTATTCCTATTTATTTAGTAGCGGAGGCTCAACCTACTCTGTTGCAGCCTCTTCCTGCAACAGTCCAGTCCCAACGTCCCGGATCCCATCAACCCGTCACCCAAACAACCTGACCCGCTGTATTCCTATCCGTGGGTCCGTGATCAGGTTAAGGTTCCAGGTGTCGCAAAGACGACTCTCGTAGGAGTCCTGAGCAACCTGGTAGCCGTTGCACTTTTGCGCCAACTCCCACCGGGCCTCCTGGTGCTGTCTACCAGCACTGCACCGTACAAGGCTCTGATGTATTTTCCCTGAAAGAAAGGGTGGAAAAAGGTTCAACAAGGAGGGTGCAGTCTACTTATAGCATAACTTTCCTGTCACCTTCCATCAGGGACCCTTCAACCGATCCCTGACAGCCTCCTCCTTTTGCAACTCTGGAGAACGTTCAACAAAGGTGACAGTCCACACCAAACTTTTTAAACTTGCAGGTTCCAATACCTTTAACATCAGACACCTCCTGGGCACACTCTTGCAAAGTGCCCTGGCAAGCCACAGCGTCGGCATATGGGTACCACCTCATCAATGGTCTCAGCTGGATTCTCTTCATCTGAAGTGGACACCTCTTCCACCTCCATTATCTCTAACTCGTGTATTGCACGTTATGACAGGGACATCCGATAGCTGTTTCCTCCAAAATAAGGTACCCATACAGCCTCTGGAGTGCTGGAACCTGAATCGCCTTCCTCCATCTCCGACTCTATCACCACCAGGACAATCTGATCAGGAGCTGCAGTCTGGTTTTCCTCAGTGGGAGTTGAGGAGTCCGCCACTGGTGTTGTGGGCAGCGTCTCGGGGCCAGCTATGGTCGGGAGTGGGGGCGACAGAGCGATGGCCGGGGGCAGACCGGACTCCGCAGCCGCATTGGCCGGTCAACCGGAGCTGGGTTTCTGCTATGTATGGGAGCTTGCTCTAAGGGCTCACGCTTGGGATTTTCTGGACTGTTTTGAATTTGGAAAGTCCTATCCCCCTCGTTGCGCTAATGCCCCAATTCTGGAGCGGGTGGGAACAGATCATAAAGGGTTCCTTCTCCTCAGGTGAATTGTCGAGTTGCCTGAAGCTACTCCCCGACCTAGGGTCCGTGTACCCTGTCTTGCATTCGGTCCCGGACTGGTCACAGTGTTAGGCTGCCAGTTGTTGTCCTCGACAATTCCAGGCCCCTTACCACAATCCCCTGCGACCGGGGGTCCGATTCCTCTAGGCCCAGACCACCGCCTGCAACCTAGACAGTTACTTCAGGAGCCACGACTCACGACTTCCTCTGAGCTCCTCACAGCACGAGGGCCACTGACTGACTGACTACACTCCTCACCTCCCCTTCCTGACGCCCAGGTGGGCGACTCTATTCCACTCAAGTGCAGGGTGTCTCTAGGATTTGATTTGCTGTTGGAGGCAACACCATTTAGTTAGGGACCCAGAACCAAGAGGGAGGCGGAATACTGCACGGAAGGGCAGCTTGTGCAGTACCCTGTGACGACTTGATAGTCCAAGGCGTCATGTGTACTTATTGCTTAGTGCGGTTGTGGAGTTTACCCCTGTTGTTTAGTAGCTTTATTCCTGCTCTTGTTTCTCCTCCTGAATCTCTTATTGTCTTTGGTTTTCCCTTGTCTGTTTTTATCTGTGGGTTTCATCACACTCCTATCCAATCCCACCCTGGGGGAGGGGGAACAGCTTAGGAGCCCCAGTTCCATGCTATCCCGTAGTCCTCATGACACTTGGTACATTTATCCATTCATCCTTCCTTCAATTACATGAAGTCTGTTAATGTCATATGCTAAAAAACAGCCCCACACCATGATGTTCCTACAGTGCCAACAAGTAGTATTCAACCCCCTGCAGATTTGGCAGGTTTGATAAGATGCAAATAAGTTAGAGCCTGCAAACTTCAAACAAGAGCAGGATTTATTAACAGATGCATAAATCTTACAAACCAACAAGTTATGTTGCTCAGTTAAATTTTAATAAATTTTCAACATAAAAGTGTGGGTCAATTATTATTCAACCCCTAGGTTTAATATTTTGTGGAATAACCCTTGTTTGCAATTACAGCTAATAATCGTCTTTTATAAGACCTGATCAGGCCGGCACAGGTCTCTGAAGTTATCTTGGCCCACTCCTCCATGCAGATCTTCTCCAAGTTATCTAGGTTCTTTGGGTGTCTCATGTGGACTTTAATCTTGAGCTCCTTCCACAAGTTTTCAATTGGGTTAAGGTCAGGAGACTGACTAGGCCACTGCAACACCTTGATTTTTTCCCTCTTGAACCAGGCCTTGGTTTTCTTGGCTGTGTGCTTTGGGTCGTTGTCTTGTTGGAAGATGAAATGACGACCCATCTTAAGATCCTTGATGAAGGAGCGGAGGTTCTTGGCCAAAATCTCCAGGTAGGCCGTGCTATCCATCTTCCCATGGATGCGGACCAGATGGCCAGGCCCCTTGGCTGAGAAACAGCCCCACAGCATGATGCTGCCACCACCATGCTTGACTGTAGGGATGGTATTCTTGGGGTCGTATGCAGTGCCATCCAGTCTCCAAACGTCACGTGTGTGGTTGGCACCAAAGATCTCGATCTTGGTCTCATCAGACCAGAGAACCTTGAACCAGTCTGTCTCAGAGTCCTCCAAGTGATCATGAGCAAACTGTAGACGAGCCTTGACATGACGCTTTGAAAGTAAAGGTACCTTACGGGCTCGTCTGGATCGGAGACCATTGCGGTGGAGTACGTTACTTATGGTATTGACTGAAACCAATGTCTCCACTGCCATGAGATCTTCCCGGAGCTCCTTCCTTGTTGTCCTTGGGTTAGCCTTGACTCTTCGGACAAGCCTGGCCTCGGCACGGGTGGAAACTTTCAAAGGCTGTCCAGGCCATGGAAGGCTCAGTAGTTCCATAAGCCTTCCACTTCCGGATGATGCTCCCAACAGTGGAGACAGGTAGGCCCAACTCCTTGGAAAGGGTTTTGAACCCCTTGCCAGCCTTGTGACCCTCCACTATCTTGTCTCTGATGGCCTTGGAATGCTCCTTTGTCTTTCCCATGTTGACCAAGTATGAGTGCTGTTCACAAGTTTGGGGAGGGTCTTAATTAGTCAAAAAAGGCTGGAAAAAGAGATAATTAATCCAAACATGTGAAGCTCATTGTTCTTTGTGCCTGAAATACTTCTTAATACTTTAGGGGAACCAAACAGAATTCTTGTGGTTTGAGGGGTTGAATAATAAATGACCCTCTGAATAAACTTTTCACAAATTCACCCCACCTACTGTCTCCTCCCCATAATCCTATAGAATGTAAGCCCGCAAGGGCAGGGCCCTCTTGCCTCTGTACTAGTCTGTCTACTGTAACTTGTACATGTATTTTGTATGTAACCCCCTTCTCATGTACAGCACCATGGAATCAATGGTGCTCTATAAATAAATAATAATAATAATAATAATAAATTTAAAAATAAATAAAAAAAGAAATAACATTCTTTTTTGCTGCAGTGCATTTCACACTTCCAGGCTGATCTACAGTCCAAATGTCACAATGCCAAGTTAATTCCGAATATGTAAACCTGCTAAATCTGCAGAGGGTTGAATACTACTTGTAGGCACTGTACCTCCAAACCTTTCTGTTGGTATGTTGTTTTTGGGGTGATATGCAGTGTCTTTTGGTCTCCACACATGATGTGTATTTTGGCATGCATAGAGTTCAATTTAGATATCATCTGTCTCATTCTCCCAGTATTTAACAAGTTTGTTTAAATGCTTTTGAGCAAACTTTAAACGCACTTGAACATAATTTTTGCTCAGCAATGGAGTCTTGCGTGGTGAGCGTGCATACAGCCCATGGAGGTTGAGCTTTCCACTGGTGGTTTTAGGCTTTGGACAAATCTTCTGATGATTTTTTTCCTTTCCTCTGAATTCTTGCGGGGATCACTTGGTCATGGCCGGTTTATAGAGCAATGATGTTCATTCCACTTCAGGATTATGGCTCCAATAGTACTCATTGGTACCTTCAGTAGTTTGGAAATTCTTCTCTAATAAATACCATTAGTAAGTTTTTCAACAATATAATTGCAGGTCTCAAGATAGCTCATTAGTTTTTCTCATCATGAGATGTTTCTTGTGTGGCACCTTATTTTAGGCTGTCAGTTGAACAAACTGATATTATTTTTCACTAAGTGGAAAGATTGCTTTCTAATTACTAATATATTTCAGCTGGTGTCATGATTTTATCAGAAAATTGGTGGTGTTCAATACTTAATTCACCCACTGTATATGACACTAATTCTCTGATTTCCGAGTCGTAAAACACATTTTAATGACACATACATTTTATATAAAACACGTGTATTTCCCAACTTGACGAATCTTTATTAGGTTGAATTTACATCATTATTCTAAACTGTACTTTTTATTTTGCAATTTGAGTACTATATTTATGAATAGTGATGGGCGGACCCAGACTGCAAAAGTCCGGATCCGCACAGGTTGAAAAGTACCCAAGCAGTGACCCTAGGCCCGGAGTTCTCAGGGACTCCAAGTAACGATCTGGGTCTGCCTACTCAGGTAATTTAAAAAAGTAAAAGAAAAAGTAAATAAAAAAAAGGGGAGAGCAGGCATTATACTTGCCAAGTCTCTCACGCGGCTGTATACTGCTTCTGGGCTGCTCACACTACTTCTGGTGCCGCTCATTAACCTCATAAATATGCACTGCTTCCCTCGACCACTTGCAGTTCTGACATCTCTAAATGGTTGCAGTCAGACACACCCCCAGCCTGTGTGACAGTGTGTCTGACTGCAATCAATTAGAGGTGCTGTGTGTGCATCTCTATTGGTGTAAAAATAAATAAATATGAAAACTCGCACAGAGTCCCCCTAAATTTTGAGACCCAGCACAGATAAATACAGAAATTGATCAAAGAAACACGGCCGCCGTACAAAACACAATAAGAATTACAGCGTTAAATGACAAGTGCATATATCAAAGTAGTGTGTGTGGGTCATATGGATGTAATAGACCTACAAGAATGATAGAAGGCATCAATTTTTTAGAACAAAAAAAAGAGAAATTCTAAGAAAAACCGATTGGGTCAAAAATAGCAAATTTTATTAGTAGTTAAAAATTAATAAATGCCAACTGGCAGTATGACTAGAACAGGGGCGTCACATGGATAAATATATAAAAATAAAGTACAGGTATTTCTGCAGAGGTATAAGGTTAGACACAATAATTCCAATATACAGGAGAAAAAACAATTAGCTGGAAAAATCAGGATCAATAAGAGTACAACACAGAAAAAAGGATTGGAACACACAGAGTTCACACATTGAAAACCAAGTAAGTTATAGATATGGTATGAGTGTACTCAGTTGCATACTATCCAGTAGCTGTACAAACTGTGTAAAAAGAGGAGTTACTCACAGAAGAAATATGGTAAGAACACAATGAACTAAGTGTGTATCACTGTATAATAAGAGTTTACTAGTTATGTTCATCTGGTGTAGTATGGTGTAATATACAACAGACACAGGAAAGTGGTGTTTATAAGTCCTGCATAGGCTTACAGAAAACTATATATTTCATACTTCTGCATCTCTACAGTGAAACTGGTGGAACATATATGTTTTTGTAATCCCTCATTGTATGCCATACTCATTTTTGAATGTCCCAAGTGTATAAATTGTTATGGTATGTGCATTTTTGATATTTTGTTTTTACAGCATAACCATACCTACACCAGTACAGTGTGTAGAATGGTGAACAGGTTTCTAAGTTCATTAACTTCCAATGCAAGTTCACACAGACTTAAATTTTACTTTTTAAGATTTATTATTTTTTATGTAATTCAGAGTCCTGAAAAGGGCCTTTTGAGTGCATCTTTAGCTTCTAAAACTTTATTGGCCAGCCTTTGCTCTTGAGCACCAACTTGCATCTCTGTGGCATTGAGTGAACAAGCTTCTGTAGATGTTCACGAGTGATGATGTGGTTCCAGGCCTGTATCAGAGCCTCAAACAACTATCTCTTGGTCCTTGGCTGTTTTTTTAGATATCTCTATTGATACCTTGTGCCACAAATTTTCAATTGGATTGAGGTCCGGGGACTGGGCTGGCCAGTCAATAGTAGCCACCTTGTTCATTTTTTTCCATTCCGTTACTGTCTTAGCTCTGTGACAAGGAGCATTATCATCCTGGAAGATATAATCCCCTGAAAACAGGTGTTGAGCAGAAGGCAGCATTTTCTTATTAAGGATGTCTATGCATTTTTTTGCATTAACCATACCCTCCACAATATGAAGCCTTCCAACACCATTGGCTGCCATACAGCCCCAGACCATTACTGTCATCGGATGTGTCACAGAGAAGCTCAAACACTCTGGCTTGTACTCTTCATGTGGAAACCTTCTCACATAAGACTTGCCATCATTTCCTAAAATGCAAAAACTGCTTTCATCACTAAATAGCACTTTTTCCCACTCCTCCTTCCTCCATTTTGAATATTTCAATGCACACAGTTTTCGCCTTTGTCTTTGTATGGCTGTCATCAATGGCTTCTTTCGGGCCTTGCACCCTCTCAATCCTGCTTCCAAACATCTCTTCCTAACAGTTGATGTTGCTACCTCAATATTGCACTTTTCTTGCCATTCTCGCAGAAGCTGAGGAGAGGTGAGCTTTTGATTGGCAAGGGATGTTCTTATCAGTACTCTATCCTCCCTTTTAGTTGACTTTCTCGGTTGACCAGATTTGGGCCTGTCCTGGGTAATTCCAAGCTGCTTATGTTTCTGCAAAATTCTTACAATTGTACTCTGATTACAGCAGACCTTCCTTGTGATCTGGGGGTATAACCCTCTTCATGTAGCACCACAACTCGCACACGATCCTCCGCTGACAAAAATCTGAAGGCTCCCATCATAAAGCTCTACAGTATGATTCACTAGATAGACCTACAGATAAAACAAACAAACTAAGCAGCAGATGTGATGCATTGTAATGGAATGTGATTGGCTGCCATATCCAGGTTATGATTGGTCACAAGAACCTCATCTGTGATTGGCTAATTTTGGATCTGAAGCTGTACAATATTTAGTTGTGCTTTCAATTGCCATATTGTTGCAATAATTTCAGGCAAAACTGCTTCAAAAGCTAAAAATATTACAGGGAGAGAATGCAAAATTGTTTTCTGAACAAAACCATATATAGTATGTCATATTAGCATCGAAGATATTCGACAGAAAACGTTTAAAACTTGAAAAATCAATTTATCCTATGCCTATGCAGGTCTTATGAACACCACTGTAAGTGTGTATCACTGTATAATAAGAGTTTACTAGTTATGTTCATCTGGTGTAGTATGGAGTAATATACAACAGACACAGGAAAAAGGAATAGATAATGAAAAAATGAAAAATATCTTAAAGAAGATAATCTGTTTTGAAGAGTAATAATAATAATAAAAAAAAAACATATGAAGGTATTGTTAAATGTTTTCCCCAATGGAGGAAAAAAGGGGGATAAGGTAGGACCCAAAAATAAATAAAGTAAAATACAGCCAATAGTATGTATAGCAATCATGTAACAGCTGTATCCATAGTACATATTATTGTAGTGATACAAAGCTGGTTATTAATGTTATTGGGGGCCAGGACTAAGTACGGTATATTGCAAATAATACTTGTATTAATATATATAACAGCTGTACTACATTATATTATTGTGCTAATGAATGTAGTTATGGAGAAAAGACACAGTGCGATTACAGCATGAGGTATCTCAAATACAGCGTGTGTCATTCACTATATATCAAGAAACAAGTATAAGGGGAAGCCTCCCAGGCATAAACATAATGAATAAGAGAGGTATTTACCTGTGCAGAAGAGGACCTGTGTGCACATGTGACGCCAGCCCCCACGTGCACGTTTCAGCGTCACCTTTACCTTTTCTACAGCCTACAGCGTGGATGATCAGATCATTGTGGAATTTATAGAGAAATATTCATGTATTTTGCATCAGGATCCTGTTCTAAAACAAAATTCTCAATAATGGTATTAACATTACGGCCAAAAGATTAAATAATCTTGGAAACATTTTATCACCGAGTTTATTCATTACCAAAGAGAATAGAAGTGATACCTGTCTGCATGTGTATCTGTCCTATAAGTGTGGTAGAGTTAAATGTAACATCTGAAAATATATGTTCAGAACTAAAGTGTTTTATGACAATAAGCCGAAGGAACATAAAATCCATGACTTTATAAAGTGTTCCAGTAGCTATGTTATATACATGGCCACATTAAATAATCGATTAACCCCTTAACGACCCATGACGTACTAGATACGTCATGGATCGTGTGCCGGTAAGCCCGCCCCCTGCCGCCGGCAGGCGGAGGCGAGACGCGCACATATCAGCTGTTATCAACAGCTGATATGTGTGCCTGCTAGCCGCGGGTGGAATCGCTTCCACCCGCGGCCATTAACCCCTTACATTTCACTGCCAAAGTCTTGGCAGCGATATGTATATGGGCGCCGCAATGACAGCGACTTACCCCGCCCCCACCGGAAGTCACGTGACATGATCACGTGACTTTCGGCGGTTGCCATGGTAGCACAGGGTCATGTGATGACGCCTGTAGCTAACATGACTCACTTCCTCTCAATGCCGGAATACAGCCGGCATTGAAAGTGAAGCAGCAAATCTGCAGTTCTCAGCTCTGTAGCTGAGATCTGCAGATAGTGCAGAGCGATCGGATTGCTGATCGCAATAGCCCCCTAGGAGGACTAGTAAAATAAAAAAAAAAAGTAGAAAAAAAAGTTTTAAAAAATTAAAAAAAAATAAAAAAACCTAAAAGTTCAAATCACCCCCCTTTCACCCCATTGAAAATTAAAGGGTTAAAAAAATAAAAAATACACACATATTTGGTATTGCCACGTTCAGAAATGTCCGATCTATCAAAATATAAAATCAATGAATCTGATCAGTAAACGGCGTAGCGGCAAAAAAATTCCAAACGCCAAAATTACGTTTTTTGGTCGCCGCAAATTTTGCGCAAAATGCAATAACAGGCGATCAAAACGTAGCATCTGCGCAAAAATGGTACCGTTAAGAACGTCAGGTCGAGACACAAAAAATAAGCCATCACTGAGCCTCAGATCCTGAAAAATGAGAACGCTACGGGTTTTGGAAAATGGCGCAAAATGTGCGCCACGTTTTTTGGACAAGCTTGTGAATTTTTTTAACCCCTTAGATAAAAGTAAACCTATACATGTTTGGTGTCTCCAAACTTGCACCGACCTGAGGCATCATACCCACACATCAGTTTTACCATATAGTGAACACGGTGAATAAAATATCCCAAAAACTATTGTACAATCCCACTTTTTTTGCAATTTTTCCGCACTTGGAATTTTTTTGCCGTTTTCCAGTACACTATATGGTAAAACTTATGGTTTCATTTAAAAGTACAACTCGTCCCGCAAAAAACAAGCCCTCATACGGCAAGATTGATGGAAAAATAAAAAAGTTACGCCTCTCAGAAGAAGGGGAGCAAAAAACAAAAACGCAAAAACGGAAAGTGTCCGGGGGCTGAAGGGGTTAAATAATCGTAATGATTTAATGTGCATATTCTGAAAGTCACATTACAGATTTAGTATGCTGTGTGTTCTCCCATTGCACAAAGATAGATATAATTTATCAATTGTGCTCTCTCTCTCTCTCTATATATATTATATATATATATATATATATATATATATATATATATATTTATATATATATGAGAGATTTTTTAATTCCTATTTCTAGGTTAAGATTTTGTTAAAATTAACCATTATTGTATGAAATCATCTTTTGATATAAATGATTTATTCTGCGATTGGAGACTGCATGACTTGTATTTTGCCTTATTTGGGTTTTCATAAAAAAGTTTTTTGACCCATTGTATTGCATCCCTATCTGTGATATTGGGATTTGTCCTGCCTTTTCAATGTGTATGGGGTTTCATTCCCCACCAGAATTGCACTTGCTAATTTTCATGAGGGTTAACAACTAAGATTTTCCTCTTTTCCTGTCTTGTATATATGTGTGTATCATTTCAGTATCTGTAGTCTATGATTAAGGACCCCATGTGTTCTGAAACGTGTATTATTTTTTATATTTTTATTCACACTATTGCACCTTATAATTTTTTTTTAAAATGAAGAAATAACGAGATTTTTTATTCCTGTGGATTTTGGTGCTGGCTGCTTTTTCTGTTTTCTATTTGTCTGGATGTGGTCTCCGTTTCCAAGCCGTGCACCAGTGGAGCTTTCAATCAACTAAGGATAAGGTTGAATATTTTTTTTTGTCTCATGTGATGACTCCTGTAGCTATCATGAATCACTTCCTCTTAGGCCCGTTTCAGACGTCAGTGAAAAACAGTGACATTTTTCACTGGCATGTAAAAACACGCACATGTCCCTGCGTGTGCCGTGATTCACGGCACACGTGGGTTGTCTAAGTGCAATCCGGGCTCCGTTCTCCGTGGCCCGTGATTGCACTTAGAAAACAACTCACCTGTGCGCGCTCCCGCTGTCCATGGTGCTGATCGCTCCCGCGGTGCAGCATCCGGCCGGCGCTGACCCCCGCAGCAGCTGCTTCCGGGTCGGCTGTGTCGCGCAGCATAATGAATATGCGCGACAGTAATGAGCCAGCTCAGAAGCAGCAGGGAGGACGGGCTGCAGAGGACATCGCTGGACGCCGGGTGAGTAAAAATGATTTTTATTTTAAAAGTACATTTTTTCTGGCACGTGTTTCACGGACCACACCACTGCGTGGTCCGTGGGACATCAGTGATGCCAGAAAAAAAATGGACATGTCTCCGTGCGGCAATCACGCACACGCGGGTGCGCCGCACGGAGACACGTGCAGTGAAAAATCACTGACGTGTGAGCAGACCCATTCATTATAATGGGTCTGCGTATGTCAGTGATTCTGGTATGTTTTAAAAAAAGCACAAACGTACAAGAATCACTGACATGTGAAAGGGGCCTTACAGCCAGCAGAGCGCCCTGTGTGAGAGGAGAGCAGCATTTCTGCAGATCAGTGCTATATAGCTGTGATCTACAGAAATGATCAAGCGATCATGTGAGCAAGGATGGTTGACCTTAGGGAGATCAACATCCACCACTGCGGAGACACCATCACGTGTTTCTCAACGCAGTGATTCTAGAGCAATGCCCCCTGGGAAATATTCAAAGCAAGAAGGCCTGCGGAGACACCATCACATGTTTCTCAATGCTGGCAGGAAACTAGCCAGGTCTTTCACCGGGAAGGAACAACCACGGGAAGGGCAGTCTCCAGTCAAGGAGACCACCTATGCCAAACATGGTATCCATCCACAGACAGCCGTTTCGGGGTATTTGCCCCTCATCAGTGTGGAGTAGGAATCTGGCTAGTGGGACATTGCCTAGTAAAAGACTATGTGAGCAAGGATGGTTGACCTTAGGGAGATCAACATCCACCACTGCGGAGACACCATCACGTGTTTCTCAACGCAGTGATTCTAGAGCAATGCCCCCTGGGAAATATTCAAAGCAAGAAGGCCTGCAAGAAGGCCCTCATCAGTGTGGAGTAGGAATCTGGCTACTCCACACTGATGAGGGGCAAATACCCCGAAACGGCTGTCTGTGGATGGATACCATGTTTGGCATAGGTGGTCTCCTTGACTGGAGACTGCCCTTCCCGTGGTTGTTCCTTCCCGGTGAAAGACCTGGCTAGTTTCCTGCCAGCGTTGAGAAACATGTGATGGTGTCTCCGCAGGCCTTCTTGCTTTGAATATTTCCCAGGGGGCATTGCTCTAGAATCACTGCGTTGAGAAACACGTGATGGTGTCTCCGCAGTGGTGGATGTTGATCTCCCTAAGGTCAACCATCCTTGCTCACATAGTCTTTTACTAGGCAATGTCCCACTAGCCAGATTCCTACTCCACACTGATGAGGGGCAAATACCCCGAAACGGCTGTCTGTGGATGGATACCATGTTTGGCATAGGTGGTCTCCTTGACTGGAGACTGCCCTTCCCGTGGTTGTTCCTTCCCGGTGAAAGACCTGGCTAGTTTCCTGCCAGCGTTGAGAAACATGTGATGGTGTCTCCGCAGGCCTTCTTGCTATGATCAAGTGATCAGACTGCTGATCCTTATTGCCCGCTAGGAAGACTAGTAAAATAAAAAAAAGTAAAATATTTTAACCCTAGAACGCACAACCATAGAAATCTACCATAGAAAGCACGTAACCTATCAGGCCTGCAGGGCCCCAGGTATGCGTTCTAGGGTTAAAAAATTAAAAAAAAATAAATAAAAAAACCTGAAAAGTTCAAATCACCGTATTCGCCCCATTGAAAATAAAGAGGTTAAAAAATAAATAATATACACACATTTGGTATCACTGCGTTAATAAACGCCCGATTTATCAAAATATAAAATTAAATGATCTGATTGGTAAATGACATAGCGGCAAAAAATTCAAAATGCCAAAATTACATTTTTTTTGTTGCCGCATATTTTACACAAAATGCAATAACAGGCGAACAAAATGTAGCATCTACGCAAAAATGGTACCATTAAAAACAACAGCTCGAGAAATAAAAAATAAGCCATCACTGAGCCTCAGATCTCAAAAAATTAGAACGTTACGGGTTTCAGAAAATTGAATTTTTTTAACCCCTTAGATAAAAGTAAACCTATACATGTTTGGTGTCTACGAACGTTTTTCAATCTGAGGCATCACACCGACACATCAGTTTTCCCATATAGTGAATATGGTGAATAAAATATCTCAAAAACAATTGTGCAATTGTACTTTTACTTGTAACTTTTCCTCCTTGGAATTTTTTTGCTATTTTCCAGTACACTCTATGGTAAAACTTATGGTTTCATTCAAAACTAAAACTCTTCCTGCAAAAAATAAACCCTTATATGGCAAAATTGACAGAAAAATGTAAAAGTTACGGCTCTCGGAAGAAGGGGAGAAAAAAAACCTGGAAGATGGAAAAGGGGTTAATGTGACCCACGTTCCAACAGTGCAGAGAAAATCCCCACAGCTCATCGACTAGCATTGCTACAGAGGTCTTTCGGTCTACCAGTTACCGGTTGATATGTGATGTGCCAATGTAACGGGGGCAGGGGGCGCCTCAGGGGGTGTAGTCGAGTCCCCTCGCCTTGTAGGTCGCAGGCTAAACCCCGGCCCGGCCGTCACTTGCAAAACAGGTGTGTTGTTGGGGCAGAGTGTGGATGCATGGGGCCCATTCATGACAGCGTTCTTTCTGTGCTCTCCAGCTCCTTCTTCACTTTCAGGAAAGAGACAATTGCAGGCAGCGGGTAAACCAAACACCGTTTTATTAAACAAAGCTTCCATCTGTCTGTTTGCAGCAGGCTTACTTTAGTACGTTACAAGTTACAAGTCCTTTTCTACGAAAACGGTTTCCTTTTTCTCTACGGGCACTTTCCTTTGCCTGCAGGGGCCAATTGTTATCCCCCTAGCAGTGGTACTCATATCCCGATTTTAGTCCAGCCCTTTCCCAGGGATTTGTATTGAACTAGGGGACAGCTCCAGTACTCACTACCAGCTCCAGATTAGCTCCAACTTCTTCACTCCACTGCCACAGCACCCACTCCTGCACTCTGCCCCGGCACTTCTCCTCAGCTCCTTTCACTCCAGCAGACCCCCCTTCTCTTCCCTCCTAGGCTGCCCTGCCCCTTCCTTCCCTGTCACTGTTACCAGGGGAACCACTCACTACACTGGCACCTAGGGGGGGAAGAACCGTACATAACACATAACATTGTACAATGTGCCACCATACTCCTGTGGCGTCTTCAGGGGGGGAAAAACGTCTTCTCCACACCAGGGGTCCGTCCACCCCTTACACCAACAAGGTGGAAATGCACTATGCACATGTTGATGCATAGCCTACCCCTACACAGTCCGGTGGTAGGGGAAGTCACCCTTGTGGAGTGAAGACAGATGAGGGACCATCGTACCCTTCTGCACAGTTTCAAAATGCCTACTAAGATGGTAAGCACTGATGATGCCGTCATCAGAATCACTATTCCGGTAATCTACAAGCTGAAGCACACT
The DNA here is from genome assembly GCF_048569485.1 of Anomaloglossus baeobatrachus. Lineage (NCBI taxonomy): Eukaryota > Metazoa > Chordata > Amphibia > Anura > Aromobatidae > Anomaloglossus > Anomaloglossus baeobatrachus. The sequence continues at coordinate 164,047,075 of NC_134356.1, forward strand.
TTGAATAGTCTTCGGAAGAGGTGGTGGTCCCAGATGAAGAGGAGGAAGCAGAGGAGAATGCAGAAGGGATAGTAATTTGAGACAAAAGCACAGTGAGCAGACAATCCAGCATCACTGACTCCAACGAGAGTTCAACTAGCAGCAGAAAAATCACTAGCCAAGGAGGAGAGCTAGGACACAAAAATAGGAGGTGCCAATCACAGGAACCATAAAGACAAAATCACAAATAGGAAGAATGAGAAAAGGCACTCACCAAGATGAAATACAAGGTCCTTTATTTCATAAAATCGAGCATAGGTAGGGAGAGGATGCGGAGGGCAAGGACGATGGCTACCGTTTTGCACTTAGAGAAGCCCTTCTATGGGTCCACATGACATGTCTGTGACACCTTTGTTGTGGCTTCTGTAGCTGCTGATGTTATAACAAGTGCTTTGATGGTTCTACAAACAAATGGTGTGTCTACTGCTGTTACAAGTTGGCTTTTTTCATGTTAATTTTATACTGAAAATAAGATGCAAAAAAAAGAAGTGAACACCTTTTAGGTTATGATCAAACCAGTATAAAAAAAATTATCATGCAGGTGACATTGCATCTGCACATTTGATAGGTACCAGGAACAATCAACAGGTAATTTGGGAGTAACCTTACAGATCTGCACATGGTGCGATGACAGGAGGAATTATATCCTGATCTGCAATAGGAATTCTTGATCCCTAAAAACAGGATGATGGTGGCGACTATAAAGAGGAAGGTCGATCATGCATGAATACCCTGTGATGGGAATCTTTAGATGAGCCTAATTAGGTGAGATCTTTCCATATCTTTTAAACATGAACCGCCATAACTTGTAAATGATGTTCAGTGGTTTGAACTGGTAAATATTAGGTCTCACCTTGTTTGTAAAAAATCCCAGTTTTCCCCTTTTGCTTGGCGGGTGGCTCCCCTCATGGGTAAGTACGGGATCTTGATATTATTGTGAATACTGCTATTCACAGGAATTATTGGTCTATTGTGCTGTACATGTATGCTGGGCCTTGTTGTCCTCTGGTATGAACCAATATACATGTCTAAACCTAAAAACACTACCCTGAATAAGACACAAACAAGTTCATAGCAAAAAATTATAAACTTTATTGTAAAAAATATATTTTTAAAAAATATTAAAAGGTAGTACAGCAGAAACAATGTGAAAGGAGTATCACTCAAATAGACACCATAACATAAACAAATAACAGTCCGTCAGTTCGGGGTAACAATCCCAATAACAATATAATATTAATTAATGATGACAAACTGTATACGATGATGATGAAAAATTACTTCACAAAGAAGGACACAGGTTTTAAATACATTAGCAACTGTGACTAGATGGCATTAAATAAACACAGGGATGTTTAAAATGACATGATAACTATAGAAAAGCTTTAAATAGAGCCCAAAAAAATCAGGAAAAAATAACGACATAAAACATGCCTGCTGAAGGAGTTTTTTCACAGTGCTACATAGAAATACAGCCTCACCATTCACACATTTAGGGTGTGAATGGTGAGGTGGTATTTCTATGTAGCACTGTGAAAAAACTCCTTCAGCAGGCATGTTTTATGTCGTTATTTTTTCCTGATTTTTTTGGGCTCTATTTAAAGCTTTTCTATAGTTATCATGTCATTTTAAACATCCCTGTGTTTATTTAATGCCATCTAGTCACAGTTGCTAATGTATTTAAAACCTGTGTCCTTCTTTGTGAAGTAATTTTTCATCATCATCGTATACAGTTTGTCATCATTAATTAATATTATATTGTTATTGGGATTGTTACCCCGAACTGACGGACTGTTATTTGTTTATATTATGGTGTCTATTTGAGTGATACTCCTTTCACATTTTTTCTGCTGTACTACCTTTTAATATTTTTTAAAAAAATATTTTTACAATAAAGTTTATATTTTTTTGCTATGAACTTGTTTGTGTCTTATTCAGGGTAGTGTTTTTAGGTTTAAATTTTGCCACTGTGTTACTACCTGGTTACTTTTACATTGGAACTGGCTTGCTTTGTTTGGTGGCCAAATTGTAGGTTAACAACATACAAGTCAACTTTTATGTTCACGTTTTTATGTGACTTTTGTCACTTTTAACTTTCACATTATTAAAAAACGGAAATGCATGACAAAAACGCAAAGTGCGCACATAGCCCAAGTGTCCAGTGTGACTATATTTCCTGCACATGGTGTGCTTAATGACTGCTGTAATGATTTTTTGCTGCTTAGCTTCCCTCTCCGGACCATCTGTAATGTTCATGTTGCCATTATTACCGATTGTTTGGGGTATTGTAACCCCTCCCCCTTATATTTTACCTCTTTATGCTTTTTTTCTGAATATTTTTCTAAATAATTGATTTTTTTGATATGTATATTAAATAAAGATTTACCTTTTTAAAATTAATTAACCCATCAACTCCAAACTTTTCTTTGTGATTAAAACTCATAATTTGGGGTGGTTTATTATGTCTTTCAAATTGATTGATACATTATGAGCCTTATGGAAATGTATGTTATTATTAGATTTCTTTGACAGGCACTCATCGCTTCATCTTTGAAATAAGGCTAATAAACATCATGTGCTACAGTGGTAGACAAGTGCTGTATCAAGCGATCCCTCCTCCTCTTGCTGCACCTCAACATTAAACACAGTTCATTCTTCAGAGGTGCCACTCCACTTACAATTGTTTCTGCCCACATCACAAATATCCAACTGGCAAACTGACTGTGGTGAACCACACAGGGGCGAGTCTGCAGAGCTGCTCACACATTCTTTCCCATGGGCATCAGATGTCTGCTCAAAAGATTCACTGACTCATGAGGAAGAAGACATCTGCACCGATGGCCAAAATCTTTGCGAGTTGGATCCTGGCCCGGATGAAATAGGGTATTAGCAGGATTCCGATCCTCGTCAGTTGACGTTAACCTCAGGGTGGAGTTGATGATGATGAGACTCAGATGCCTGCATGCATACTATTCTGTGATGTCAGGTCAGGAAGAGGAGGAATGGGACAACAAAGAGCATGACGATAAACTTCCAGATCCCACTTGGTGTGAACCCAGAAGCATGCAGCTGAGTAGCTCAGCAGATGAGGAGGAAGATGAGGATGTTACGATGGTGATTCCCGCACAAACACGTAGAGATGCAACCCTGAGAGGCACTGCATCCTCACCCACAACTCTGGCTGTGGCCAGCAGGAGTTGCGAGTCTGCAGTTTGCAGGAAGGGTTGCTTAGTCTGGGATCTTTTTTGAGACCGCAAAGGATTACCCAATTTTCAATATCTGCCAACATTGTAAACAATGGCTCAGCAGAGGCAAAAATTCAAATAATTTGATTACTACATGCATGAACCGGCACATGCACAACCAACATGCATTACTGTGTTAATCTTACTGCGCTAAAATGTGGACCATCTGGCCAACCCAACCACTGGCCACCAAATCAACTGTGTCTGTTGCTTCTTCCAACTTCTGCATAACCATCGAAACTATTCTAACATAGGTCTCCGACGGCAGAATCTCCACTTGTGTACCTGCTACAGTCGGGGTGAATGATAACCCATCAGCTGTTACAGAAGAGACTATGGCTTGTGTTTTTGACCCATGTGAGACACTGAGCACACCACATATTTCTCAATCTAGCATTACATCTCCGCCTACACCTCCCTCATAGTCCACCGGATGATCGTGTACACCTTTGTACCGCCCCGCGCGCTCGGCTGCTGCTGCCGAGCGGCTCGGGTGTGTGTTAGTGGCTCGAGCGCCTCCGGACCGGGGGGCCACGTAGCCCTGAAAAGGGGGGTGGTTGTTTTGGTGATCGGGTGGGTGCGTGGCCCGGGCCACTACACTATGGAGATTGTTCGTGACGCCACCCACGGGTCGTGGTGATTGTTGGCACCACCGCTGCTGGTGATGATGGGGGCTCCTGGGTGCGGTGTCGTGGCGCAGCTAGGCATTGTCTCCCTCCATTGGTAGAGGCGTGTGGGTCCTGGGGCCCGCTGGGGGCGAAGGTGATGCCCGAGGGGTGCAGGGCAGGGTGTCGCAGCGCTGTGCCATGCCAGAGGGCACTGGTGTACTCACTCAGAGGAAACACACTGGAGTCACTGGTAAAGCAAAAACAGGATGGTGGTCGGTGCCCGCAGCCGTCTGCTTTGTACCCCTACTCGGGTTGATGGTGTCCGCCTTTCTCCTGCACCTTTTTTAAACTGTGTGACTACTATGCCTGAGCAACGGTAGTCTGCTCCCCGACTTGTAGATGCCGCAGGAGCCCTCTTGCCCACAGGCGCTGGCTCGTGGGATCTTGGTGCCTGGGCGGTGGCTTCCTATCCCCCTCGGTGGGCTGTTGCCTTCTTTCGGGACTTTGGGTGGGAATGGACCTCAAGTCCAGGCCAGAATCAGTTGATTTGACTCAGTCCAGTTGCTTCTGGGCCTTGTACGGGGTCTTCACTGGTGCTCCGGTTTCGGTTTGACTCCCCGATTCGGTACCGGCGGGCCACTACCCTTTCCCGGTGCCTTGACGGTTCCGCAGGTTCTACTCCCAGCCTAATGCAGACGGCCACCACCATCTGTCTCCTGGCCACAGGGTCCCTAGGCCCTGACAGATTCTGCTGAACTCTCCTCTCACAACTCTCAACTCCACTCTCCACTCCAAACTTAAACACTGAACTATACTGTACTGTACTTAACTGTACTGTCTGGTTTTCCCCGTCCCTGCCCATCAATCCTCCTCGGTATGCGTGGCCAACTGCCTGACTCCGCCTCCGGGTGTGGATGTCTGGTACAGATGGGGGTGACTCAGGGTTTTTGGTGACTGATGGTACCTTTTTAGGGGACTGGTGTTGTGTAAGGGCCTATCTGTAACCCCCTGGCTAGTCCAGGGCGTCACACCTTATTTCACCCACTCTCAGCACAGCGCCATCCCTCGGCCCCTCACTTTTGGTCACGTAAAAGATCAATTCCTCCCACACATATCAAAGTGAAGAGCTTGAACTTCACCAGATCTAAACTGATGGCCACAAAAATGCTGCCTTTTCGCCTGGTAGATACCGATGGTTTTCAAAACCTGATGGCCATCGCAGTCCCCCAGTACCAGTTTCCCAGTCACTATTCCTTCTCTAATAAAGCTGTGCCGTTACCACACCATCTTGTTGCAGACAACATTAACTTTTCCTTAAAAAACTCTGTGTCTCCCAGGTGCATTTCACAACTGACACCTGGATGAGCAACCATGGCCAGGGGCGTTACATCTCGCTGACTAGGCACTGGCTTACTCTGGTGGCTGCAGGGGCAGGCGGGGAATTGTCTGCTTCCCAAGTCTTAAAATCCCCATGGCATGTGGGACAAGCCTCTGGATCTAAGGCTCCCTCCACTGCTTCTGCTTCCTCCACCTACTCTAGGGCCTCTACTTGCACCCGAACATCTCTCTTAATGTAACACAAGTTCCAAGAGTGCAGAGAGAATCATCCCCCCTACAGCTCAGCCAGTGCTCAATGCAATCAGGCAGTGCTTACATTAAAATGCATTGGAGAAGCAAGTCACACCTGGAGCCAGGGAAAGCCATGTGCGATAACGGTGCAAACCTGGTGGTGACTATACGCCTGGGTGACATCCCATGTGCACTGCATGGATCAACCTGGTTGTACAGGACTTTCTAGGGCTTGGATGCATTGCTGCAGAAGGCATGCTTGCTGTGTGCTCACTTTTTGAAATGGAAATGGCAGCCTACATCCTGTGTGTTGCAAGGCGCATACTTCCCTGGTGTCCAAAAGACACTATAGAAAGGGGGGGAGGGTTATGCTGCTGTACTGCTGCCTGCAATGTTTTTAAATATCAAGACTGCAAGGATGGTCTCAAAGTTGTGTCTTTTCTGTACTGGCAGGGGTATAAGAGCACCAACCTTACACCTGTCTCTCTATATTTCTTATGTCAATAGTCTAAGAAGCTAATGGCTATGCCAAAACAGTGGGGCTGCACTGTAAAACGTATTATTTCTATTTTCGAAGTTTTTCGACCCCCCTAAAGATGTTTTCTCTGCGTTATGTTTGGCCTCCCATTGGATCCATTGGAGTTCTAAAAGTTTTGAAAAGGTTCAGAGTTCGGTTTGGGGAACGTAGTGTTTGATTGGTAAGGCTCAGGGAACCGAACTTTGAAAGGTTCGCTCATCCTTACTGACAGGCTTCTTTTAAACTACCCTAAAGTTAAAATACCAATAAACCCAGTTTAAAATGCTAGTACCATGTTCTCCTGTCATATGCATCCAGGATAATGCTTGACATCCTTGTTTTGTCATTTTTCCTTATTTGTTGATTGGCACAATATAAATCATTGTCAATTTGCCATCACTTATTTTTACAAGGATGTATATGATAGTGTCAATATTTATCAGAATTATTTTATTGTATTATTGTATTTAATTGTTTGCTTTTCTTCCCATTGTACTTTCTGTAATATGTAGAAATCTCTTAACTAAATAAGCCTTACATTTTAGATGTTTATACGTTAAAATAAATATAATTACACTATTTGTTTAAAACACAAGCATGCAAAATTTGAGTTTATGAAAATTGTTTCATATCCAATGACTGATTCTTATCTTTTTTATGCCCTGAAAAAACACTTCTATTTTTAACTATCATGTATAGATTTTGCAGAAAATGCAAGTGAAATTATGCACAAGCGAGACGACCAAGGAAAATCTTTATTGTGGCCAAAAATGTACACAATATTATATATATACATTTCTTGAACATTCATTCTGCATCTTTTTGGATTAATTATTTCACCTTTTCCATTTCTTTTCAAAGCTTCTCTCGATCCCTTTTCTCTTATTGAAGGCAGATCTTTGTTGTCAAGCATCAACAAGCTGTAGTCCCCCATCATGTTCACGTTCCATCTACCTTGGAATCGTCATTAAAATTTTTCTTCTTGTTCTTCACTAAGAGCACCAACATTTTCAGAAAGTAGTCAAAATGGGAATGTAAAAATGTAACTTCAAAATTCATCAGACAACCCAAGGCTTTGAAATGCTTCTGCATGTTCTCCATGGTTGACTTAAATTTTGGATCTTTGTTGTGGCATAGAAATCTCTTCACCACTTTTTAAAAAGAATCCCAAGCCCTCTTCTCAACAGCTTTCATTTTTGTTTTGAACACATTGTCCTTCATGAGTTTCTGAATATCTGGACCCTCAGAAAAGCCTTCCTACAATTTTATTTCAGAAAGTCCCTGAAACGTGGTACACAGGTATTTAAAAGTTTCTTCTTCTTTCTGTAGAGCTGTCACAAACTGTTTCATCAATCCAAACTTAATGTGGAGTGGTGGTAGGAGCACTTTAGATGGACCTACTAATCTTTCTACAACTATATTCTTGAGTCAAGGTTGCAAACATGTTCTCATTGGCTAACGTTTTTGGCTACAGTGATTAGTCCTATCCCGGCTGTCCTATTCACATAAAAAGCATGGGTACTTTGTGTATCCTCCTTACTAACCAAGGAACAAAAAAAGAACTTTCAGATCCCCACTAGTGATGAGCGAGTGTGCTCGGTACTGCTCAATATTAGATCGTGCATTGAGGTGCTGTCACGATGACTTTGGGATAGTGGTGAACTGGGGCTCCTAATATATCTCTCAAGCTAGGGGTCCTTACACTATCCCAAACCTCAGGGATACTACTAATGGTGGAAAGGCCACAGTCTCCTTCCTGGCCCTACTCAAGAACCAGTCCTGATCTAATTCCCCCTCCCTCCAGGGAGGAATGGGACAGAAATGTTTTGAAACCACGGCTAAAGACAGACCAGGGAAAAAAAACCTCTGTCACACAGTACGTACAAACAGGATAAGTGCTGCATTTTGGCTGACCTCTCCGCCTCGGGAATAAGAGACATAAAGTTCTCCTTGTAGCGTGGGTCTAACAGTGTTACCAACCAGTAATGATTGTCGGCCAAGATGTTCTTAACGCGAGGGTCACGAGACAGGCAGCTTACCATAAAGTCAGCCATCTGCGCCAGACTCTTAACAGCCATCACTTCAGTATCCTGACCAACATGATGACTGAACATGCTGTCCTCCTCCTCATCCTCCTCCTCCTCCTCATCTACCCTGTCCTCTGGCCAGCCACGCTGAACCGAGGATATGACTGGTGTGCATGACATATCCTCAATTTGGTTGGAGAGTTGCTCCATGTCTTCATCCTCCTCCTCGTCATAGTCCTCCACTGCACGTTGTGATGAGATGAGGCTGGGCTGTGTGTTATCACCCACACCCACTACTGTTTCTTGCTCCAACTCATCGCGCTCCGCCTGCAATGCATCATGTTTGTTTTTGAGCAGAGACCGTTTTAGAAGGCAGAGAAGCGGTATGGTGACGCTAATAATGGCGTCATCGCCGCTCACCATCTTGGTGGAGTCCTCAAAGTTTTGGAGGATGGTACATAGGTCGGACATCCATCTCCACTCCTCAGGTGTTATGTGTTGAGTTTGACCCATTTCCCGACGGCTTAGGTGATGCAGGTACTCAACAACTGCCATCTTCTGCTCACATATCCTGACCAACACGTGCAGAGTTGAATTCCAACGCGTGGGGACATCACACACCAGTCTGTGAGCCGGAAGATGAAAACGGCGCTGAAAGCCGGCAAGGCCGGCTGAAGCAGTAGGTGACTTTTGAAAATGTGCAGACAGGCGTCGAACTTTTACCAGCAGATCAGACAGCTCTGGGTATGACTTTAGAAACCGCTGAACCACGAGGTTGAGCACATGGGCCACGCATGGAACATGTGTCAGCTGGCCTCGCCTCAAAGCCGCCACCAGGTTCCGGCCATTGTCACACATGACCTTTCCTGGCTTTAGGTTCAGAGGTGTGAGCCAGTGATCTGCCTGCTGTTTCAGAGCTGTCCACACCTCTTCTGCATTGTGGGGTTTGTCACCTATGCAGATTAGCTTCAGCACAGCCTGTTGCCGCTTCGCCGAGGCAGTGCTGCAGTGCTTCCAGCTTGGGACTGGTGTGGAGGGTAAAGTGGATGAGGATGCGCAGGAGGAGGCTGAGGAGCATGACATTCCGGAGCTGTAGAGTGTGGGTGAAACCCTGACTGAGGTAGGGCCTGCAAACCTTGGTGTGGGATGGACGTGTTCCGTCCTACGCTCAGACTGGGTCCCAGCTTCCACAATATTAACTCAGTGTGCCGTCAACGAGATGTAGCGGCCTTGCCCACAAGCACTTGTCCCCGTGTCTGTGGTTAGGTGGACTTTGGCTGAAACAGCGTTGTTCAGGGCATGTGTGATGTTTTGTGACACGTGGTTATGCAATGCAGGGACGGCACACCGGGACAAATAGTGGCGGCTGGGGACCGAGTAACGTGGGACAGCTGCCGCCATCAGGTCACGGAATGCTTCTGTCTCCACCAGCCTAAAAGGCAACATTTCCAGCGCAAGCAGTTGCGAAATATTAGCATTTAGAACTGTGGCATGTGGGGCGTTTGCAGTGTATTTGCGCCTGCGTTCAAAGGTTTGCTGAATGGATAACTGAACGCTGCGCTGGGACAAGGACGTGCTTGATGATGGTGTTATTTCTGCATGGGCAACTGCAGGTGCCGGGCCGGAGGAGGCTTGTTCGTGGGCAGCATGGACAGGGGATTGGCTCGCATGCACAACAAACGAAGACGTAGGAGTGACATCAGCAAGCACTGCTTCTCGACTCTCTTGTACATCCCACAAAGTCGGGTGCTTGGCTGACAAGTGCCTGATCAAGCTGGTGGTGGTCAGGCTGCTAGTTTTGGTACCCCTGCTGATGCTGGCATGGCAGGTGTTGCAAATGGCCTTTTTAGAATCATCTGGAGCCAACTTAAAAAACTGCCAGACTCGGGAAGACCTAACATTTGTACAGGCAACTTGTGTCGTGTTGTTGTTCCGGGAAACGGTTGCCTGACTTCTGCCTGGGGCCACCACCCTGCTTCTTACTGCCTGTTGGGATGCTACGTCTCCCTCCCCCTGTGCACTGCTGTCCTCGCTCTGCATATCCTCCTGCCAGGTTGGGTCAGTTACTGGATCATCCACCACGTCGTCTTCCTCTTCCGCACCCTGCTCCTCCTCCTTACTTCCTGACAATTGTGTCTCATCATCGTCCACCCCTTGTTGAGATACGTTGCCAACTTCGTGAGAACGTGGCTGCTCAAATATTTGGGCATCTGTACATACGATCTCCTCATGACCCACTTCAACAGGATCTGGCGAGAGGCCAGAATGTGCGAATGGAAACGTGAACAGCTCTTCCGAGTGTCCAAGTGTGGGATCAGTAATGTCCGTGGATGTGTACTCGGACTGGTGGTAGGAAGGAGGATCAGGTTCTGAAATGTGCGGTGCAGTATCACGGCTTCTGACACTTGACCGTGTGGAAGACAGAGTGTTTGTGGTGCTGCCAATCTGACTGGAAGCATTATCCGCTATCCAACTAACAACCTGTTGACACTGGTCTTGGTTCAAGAGCAGTGTACTGCTGCGGTCCCCAAGAATTTGGGACAGGACGTGCGAGCGAGTAGATGTGGCCCTTTGTTGTGGCGAAATTAGAGCTTGCACACGACCTCGGCCTCTGCCTGCACCACCATCACGTCCACTTCCTTGTTCGTTGCCAACGCCCTTGCGCATTTTGCAATGCTGTGCTGACGTGTATTCACTAGACTTGTGCATTATATCCAAGTTTGTGCAAAACGCACACAAGTGTACCTGTACGCTGCCACCGACAGGCACACACGTGAGGTTTTTAAACGCAAGCATGGACGCACTAAGAACCTAACAGGTTTTTAGGAGCGACAATTACTGAGAAGTTTGACACTATCAGACACTGCTGACGTGTATTATTCACTAGACTTGTGCATTATATACTAGTTTGTGCAAAACGCACACAAGTGCACCTGTACGCTGCCACCGACAGGCACACACGTGCGGTTTTTAAACGCAAGCACGGACGCACTAAGAACCTTACAGGTTTTTAGGAGCGACAATTACTGAGAAGTTTGACACTATCAGACACTGCTGACGTGTATTATTCACTAGACTTGTGCGTTATATACTAATCTGTGCAAAACGCACACAAGTGCACCTGTACGCTGCCACCGACAGGCACACACGTGCAGTTTTTAAATGCAAGCACGGACGCACTAAGAACCTAACAGGTTTTTAGGAGCGACAATTACTGAGAAGTTTGACACTATCAGGACTGTTTTAGACTGTGTACACCAGCCCCAGATATGATGAAGGCTGGTATACGGTCACCACTAGGAATGGCTATATACCCTGCCTGCCTGCCTGCCTGTATACAGCAACAATAGTCCTGAGAAGGACTCTTCTGGTCACTAGCCTGTATTCCGACCTGGCTATACCCTGCCTGCCCTGTCTGTATACAGCAACAATAGTCCTGAGAAGGACTCTTCTCCTGTACTCCGACCTGGCTATACCCTGCCTGCCTGTATACAACTACCATAGTCCTGAGAAGGACTTCTGATCACACTGTTTGCAGCCCTGCTACGGAAATAACTATAAAGGGCCGCAAACCTTTCCCTGAAGCAGCAACTCTCTCCCTGCACTGACTGCCTGGATGGCTGTGTGCAGAGCACAGCGCGCCCGCCGGTATAAAGGCTCGGTCACGCTGTGCGGGCCGGCCAATCACTGCAATTCCACAACTAACAGGGCTGTGGCATTGCAGTGGTCTGCCAGCCAATCCCTGCATGAGGGCTGGCTCTCAAAAGAGCGCCAACGTGCAGGGATGAAGACCACGAGTACAGCACAAGTATCGCGAGATTACTCGGTACCCGCCGAGTAGCCCGAGTACAGTGATAGTCGTGCGAGTACCGAGTAGTGACAAGCGTACTCGCTCATCACTATTAATGAACAGTCCAGGGCAACTGCTGAATGACCCTTACTGACAAATGGGTGTGGCTAGGGGTGTGGTCAAAATTTGTTTGTCCCTCTTTCCTTTCTTCAAAAGTTGGGAGGTATGATTAAGGAGGCTTTTACAGTTGCATCCTTTAGAGCCTTTCATGTGGCACTAAAAGGCGTTTTTAGGCTGGTTTAATTTACTAAGTCTATAAATAACTTAAAACTGGTGTGGGTTCTATAACTAGCCAAGGAAAAGCAGACAGCTGCGGGCACAGCTGTTTTGGGACACAGCTGACATGAAACCCAAATATCATTACCTCAATGGCCACTGCACCAAGACAAGAACCAAGGCGAGGCTGCAAAATTGTCTCATCTAACGTGAAGTACCATATTTGGGGAGGCTAATAGCTAGTATTTTTAGGCTGGGAAGGGCCCAATAACAGGGACCTTCAAAGCCTGATAATATCAGCCTGTAGCTGTTTGCTTTACCTTTGTTGGTTATCAATGATAGGGGGGACCCCATATCGTTTTCATCTATTTATTTATTTAATCATAAAAAACTTTTTTATTACATTTGGGGTTGGGGGTGAAATTAAATATCTTCAGTCTATCGAGATATACAGTATGTCTATTTATCATCTATTTAATATATTTCTATAATTTATTTATATCTTTATATATTTTTTTTCTTTTGAGATTTAAGCTTAAAAAATGGATGGCATACTTATGGCCATGTGCTGTCCGTTTCTTTCTCGCATCTATTGACTTCAGGGTCGGACTGGGGTGTCTGGGGCCCACCAGGGGAATTGACTCCAGGGGCCCACCCTACAGCTACATGCAAATATCTATTAGCCGCTATCATCCCCGTTATAGTAGAGCGATGACTGTAAAACACAGGCGGCTCCTGCCATACCTCCCAACCATCCCGGATATAGCGGGACAGCCCCGATTTTATACCTCAGTCCCGTTCTCACGCCCGGGAGCTATGTATCCTGCAGTGCAGTGAGAAGCAGCTGCCACGACCCCCTGCACTCTGCCGACCACGCCCCCCACGGATGCTGGCCACAATCTCTGGATGCCTTCCATGGCATCTATGCTGCTGGCCACACCCCTTTGCTGTCGTCCACGCCCCCTCTCAATGTGGACACACACACACTCCTCGGATGCTTTCCTTGTCCCCTCCTGTTGCTCGCTCGATGCTGGCCACGCCCCCTTTGCCTGCCCCTTCTACCCAGATCCTCACATGTGACTGGCTCATCTCCACAGCGGCTGCTTCAAAAGCGTTTGTTCTGCAACTGAGGTAAGTGCACAAGCAGCAGCAGGGAGAGAGCAGTGTGAGTGCAGGAGGGGAGAGGAGGAGAGAGTCCAGCACTTGTGTCTTCAGGTCCCCCCTCTGCCTAGATAAAGCAGACACAGAGGGGACTCAGAGAAAGCAGCCAGAGGAGCCCTCAGTGCCCCCAAGTGCTGCCATCCTGTGCCCTCAGTGCCCCCCAGTGCTGCCAGCCTGTGCCCTCAGTGCCCCCCAGTGCTGCCAGCCTGTGCCCTGAGCGCCCTCAGGACCCTGCCAGCCTGTGCCCTCAGCACCCGCACCAGCACCACATCAGCCTGTGCCCTCAGTGCCCCGCCAGCCTGTGCCCTCAGTGCCCCCCAGTGCTACCAGTGTGACGCCCTGGACTAGCCAGGGGTCACAGGTAACAACACACACACACACCCCCACCCTAGGCAGTTACAGCAGTCAGACAAAAATCCTTGTTGCCTCCCTCCAGGGGCTGATGTCCACACCAGATGGGGCGGAGCCAGGCGGTTGGCCCCACCCATCGAGGAGTTCACAGTCCTGGAGGCGGGAAAAGTAGTCAATGCAAATTAGGAGGTTGAAGTGAAAGGAGTAAACTACGGTTGTGCCTGGGTCGGAGCCCAGGCACCTACAGCAAGGTTGGCAGACGGTGGTGGCCGTCTGCAGGAGTGACGGATCTCCGCAGAACCGTAGGACCAGGGCTGGGCGGTGGCCCACCGGTATCGAACCGGGGACCGGAGTGAAGTTGAGCACACAGGCAGGGCCATCGGACCCCGACCAGGCTTGGAGCCACCGTTAATAGAAAATTTAGGAGTGACAGGAACCCCAGGGGTTTCCTAACAACCCAAGTCCCGTCAGAAGGCAACCGCTCACACCGTGAGGATATACAGCCACCGCCTCAAGCTAGAGATCCAAGGGCCAGCGCCTGCGGGCAAAAGGGCTCCTACGGCACCTATACGCCGGGGAGCAGACTACCGTGTGGGAAAACCATCGGCGTCAACACAGTACACCAAGGTGCAGGGAAAGACAGCCACCATCAGCCGTCCGGGGAGAGCACTACATCAGCACTGCAGCCGGCTGTGGGACCCGTCCATCCGGCCGTTTGGTTTACTAGAGACTCTGTCATTGATTATCTGAGTGAGTACATCAGTGCCGTCCGGCACCGCGCCATGCTGTCCCTGCAACCCTGAACCTCCCCAACCAAGCCTCCCCGTCACACCACCGGGCCCCGGGACCACCAACCCCTACCCACGGAGGGGGAAAACAACATCCCAGCTGCTCCCTACCATCGCTCCCGGGATCCCCGTCAGCAGCAGCGGTGGTGCCCACCTTCACCACGACCCGTGGGTGGCGTGACGGACACTCTCTCCCAAAACCAATCATTCCCCTTTTCACTCACGGGCGAGGAGCGCCGCTCGAGTCCCCGGATCCGGCCCACCGCTCAAGCCACCGAGCAGCAGCAGCGCCGGACCCGAGCGTCAGCGAGCGCAGCGCCCTGCCTCCCGCGACAACTTGGTGTCTGCGAACAGGATAGAACCGATCTACCTTCCGGTAGAAGTGCGCCTTGCAGTCTCCGCCGGCGGCGTCCGGCCGAAAAATTTGAAGCGTCTTCTCCGAGCAGGGAAGGCGTGAAAGTGAAGCCCCGCCCCCAAAGAAGAAGTGCTAGAAATAACCAAGTGGGGATGGGAAGAAGATGTCTGCGCCCGACGGAGCCGTTGGAGGAGTGGCGGTCGCAGCCGCAGCGGCATGTAACTAGCGCTGCAGAGTGCAGAGACGCCAGGACTCTGCCGAAACCTGTTCCTGGACCCAGCAGCAAGATGTGCCTGGAGCTCCAGGCCACAGTCCACTCCATGATGGCGGAGTGGATGTCGGAGGTAAAGGGCCTGGTTGCAACCGTGCGGGCATTTGAAGTGGAGGTGGTCTCCGAGGAGCGGGTAAGCGACCCACGCCCCTATGTCCCCGAGGGAATGGCCGTTGCGGCTGAGGGGCCCGGCCTGCTGCCATCCACCACGCCACCTCTCTCACTGCCCCTGCCCGCGGCCAGCGCCCCGACCGACCCGTTACCCCTGCCACCGGTAGCGGAGCTCGCAGCGTCTGTGGGAGAGGGCACAGACCTGCGACCCCCGGGCCTTACCTTTGTCACCGCCCTGGCACCCGTCCCGGCTTCCATCCCGGTTGCAACGGAGATGACGACGGTCCCGGCAGTCTGCCCGGCCGCAGCGGAGGCGATCCTCGAACAGAGGCCAGCACCGCAAGTCCCGTCGACCGCTCCCAAACCCCGGGCCTCGGCTGAGGCACGGCGGGGATGCAGCTGCCAGGAGGCAGAGCAGGCCACGTCACAGCGGGGTCCCTCATTACCGAAGGTACCGGTCGTAGCCGGCACGGAGGGACTCTGTCTGGGCCCATCCCCCACACCGCCTGAACCGGGGCAAGCAGAAGGTGCTCCACATCGGGAGCAGCAGCAACAGCAGCTGTGCCGCGGGATTGCTGCTTAAAGATGAGGAAAAGAAGAACTGTTGTCTCCGTTGGGACCCTCAGACCTTTGTTTTTCCGTTAAATGAAAATTAATCAATACGAAAAATCACCAGATTGCCGTCCGAGAAGAGAACCGTCCCCGATGGGACTGGAATTGCCCCTGTTGTTAACTCCCCATACTCACATGAGAAATTCCTCATGGACATGACCGAGAACTTGCAGGCCACCCACGAACTTGCGGGGTTGTAAATAATGTTGTGGGCTGGATACCGTTGCCGCCTCCGGAGAGGCTGATTTGGAGTATGGGCCTGGAGGAAAGTGATGGCCCAGGCAGGCCCGCCACTACCGAAACCGGTGGCGATCCTCCGGGGGTCAGGGGTTCCCCCTTGGACGTGGGGTCCCCCTGAAGTGACAGTCGGGTGCGAGTTACCGTACCCGTTCCCGCTCGGGCAGCCTGAACCTGGACTGGGGTAAAGGGGTGCTGCCCACTTCTTAGGGGCAGCACCAGGGCTAGGTTGCTTGGGTGGGAGAGCGGAAGACATCCGTCCGTCCGTTATTAAAAATGTTTATATGTTTGTAACGTTCAAGAGGTCCTAAAGTATGCTTGAGTTTAAATGTTTTACCGCTTCCCATGTTATTTATCTTTTACAGTTCTGAAAATAAAACCGGTGATGGACGGGCTGCCCGCAGATGGTCTGCGTTTTACCAAGGGGGAATGTGACGCCCTGGACTAGCCAGGGGTCACAGGTAACAACACACACACACCCCCACCTTAGGCAGTTACAGCAGTCAGACAAAAATCCTTGTTGACTCCGTCCAGGGGCTGATGTCCAAACCAGGTGGGGCGGAGCCAGGCGGTTGGCCCCACCCATCAAGTGCCTGTCTCACATCAAGTGCCTGTCTCACTATCTCACAGTCCTGGAAGCGGGAAAAGTAGTCAGTGCAGTTTAGGAGGTTGAAGTGAAAGGAGTAAACTACGGTCATGCCTGGGTCGGAGCCCAGGCACCTACATCAAGGTTGGCAAACGGTGGTGGCCATCTGCAGGAGTGACGGATCTCCGCAGAACCGTAGGACCAGGGCTGGGCGGTAGCCCACCGGTACCGAACCGGGGACCGGAGTGAAGTTGAGCACACAGGCAGGGCCATCGGACCCCGACCAGGCTTGGAGCCGTCGTTAATAGTCAAATCCGAGATTGACAGGAACCCCAGGGTTTTCCTAACTACCCAAGTCCCGTCAGAAGGCAACCGCTCACACCGTGAGGATATACAGCCACCGCCACAGGCTAGAGATCCAAGGGCCAGCGCCTGCGTGCAAAAGGGCTCCTACGGCACCTATACGCCGGGGAGCGGACTACCGTGTGGGAAAACCATCGGAGTCAACACAGTACACCAAGGTGCAGAGAAAGACAGCCACCATCAGCCATCCGGGGAGAGCACAACATCAGCACTGCAGCCGGCCGCGGGACCCGTCCATCCGGCCGTTTGGTTTACCAGAGACTCTGTCATTGATTATCTGAGTGAGTACACCAGTGCCGTCTGGCACCGCGCCATGCTGTCCCTGCAACCCTGCACCTCACCAACTGAGCCTCCCCGTCACACCACTGAGCCCCGGGACCACCAACCCCTACCACGGAGGGGGAAAACAACATCCCAGCTGCTCCCTACCATCGCTCCCGGGATCCCCGTCAGCAGCAGCAGTGGTGCCCACCTTCACCACGACCCGTGGGTGGCGTGACGGACACTCTCTCCCCAAACCAATCACTCCCCTTTTCACTCACGGGCGAGGAGCGCCGCTCGAGTCCCCGGATCCGGCCCACCGCTCGAGCCACCGGACCCAAGCGCTGCCGGACCCAAGCGTTTGCGAGCGCAGGGCCCCGCCTCCCACGACACCAGCCTTTGCCCTGAGCGCCCCCCAGCACCACATCAGCCTGTGCCCTCAGCACCCTGCCAGCCTGTGCCCTCAACACTCTGCCAGCCTGTGCCCTCAGTGCCCCCCCCCGTGCTGCCAATCTGTGCCCTCAGCAGTCTGTCTCTCTATCTCTGTGTCTGTCTGTCTCTCTCCCCGTCTGTCTCTCTCCCCGTCTGTCTCTATCTCTCTGCTTCTTTCCCCATCTGTCTCTTTCTAGGTCTGTCTCTTTCCCAGGTCTGTCTCTTTCCCAGGTCTGTCTCTTTCCCCGTCTGGTTCCCTGTCTATCTTTGTCCATCTCTTTGTCTGTGTCTTTTGCTGTCCGTCTCTTTCCCTGTCGTGCTGTCTCTGTCTGTATCTTTCCTTCTCTGTCTCTTTCCTTGTCTGTCTCTTTCCTTGTCTGTCTCTATCCAGGTCTGTCTCTATCCAGGTCTGTCACTGTCTCTTTTCCCATCTGCCTCTTTTCCCGTCTGTCTCTTTTCCCGTCTGTCTCTTTTCCCGTCTGTCTCTTTTGCCATCTGTCTCTTTTCCCGTCTGTCTCTTTCCCCGTCTGTCTCTTTCCCCGTCTGTATCTATCTCTCTATTTCTTTCCCCGTCTGTCTCTTTCCCCGTCTGTCTCTTTCCCCGTCTGTCTCTTTCCCCGTCTGTCTCTTTTCCCGTCTGTCTCTTTTCCCATCTGTCTCTTTTCCCGTCTGTCTCTTTCCCCGTCTGTCTCTATCTCTCTGTTTCTTTCCCTATCTGTCTCTTTCCCAAGTCTGTCTCCCCGTCTCTTTTCCTGTCTCTTTCTCTGTCTGCCTTTGTCCATCTCTTTGTCTATGTAGTTTACGGTCTGTCTCTTTCCTTGTCTGTCTCTATCCAGGTCTGTCTCTTTCCCCATCTGTCTTTGTCTTTCTCTGTCTGTCTCTTTCCCTGTCTGCCTGTCTCTGTCCCTGTCTGCCTGTCTCTGTCTCTTTATCCGTCTGTCTTTTTCCCCATCTGTCTCTTTCCCCATCTGTCTCTTTCCCGTCTGTCTGTCTGTCTCTTTCTCCATCTGTCTCTGTCTGTCTCTTTCCCCGTCTATGTCTGTCTCTTTCCCCGTTTGTCTCTGTCTGTCTCTTTACCCATCTGTCTGTTTGACTCTTTTACCGTTTGTCCCTGTCTGTCTCTCTCCCTGTCTGTCTCTTTCCCTGTCTGTCTCTTTCCCTGTCTGTCTCTTTCCCTGTCTGTCTCTCTCTCTCTGCCTGTCTGTCTCATTCTGTTCTCTCTATCAGTCTCCCCACTGACATCCTATTACCTCACACATAAGCTTCTTATACTGTGACTGTCCTTTGTTCCTATAGCAACCAAACGCAGCTGCTCCTGGTAGACCAGGCCCGCACAGGGAAACAGGTCCCTAGAGCAGAAACCCATTTACTTGGTCTGCTAAACCTACTGGTGAGGGTGCTGGATGTGCCTCACCAACCAATACAGAGTCCGCAGCATCAGCAGCAATGAGGGGGCCCATAAGTGAGACAGGGCAAGAAGCCATCTTTACATGGTCCACGCTGCCAGCAAATGGGCCAGAAAGAGAAGAAAAGGCAGTTGCGACTTCCATGGGTGATTTCCACAGAACTTCAAGTCAGGGTTCATCCGAAACAAGAAGGGCTAGGAAGGCGAGTTGACAGTCACCCCTGGCTCAGCCTGAAGGATACCTGGTTCTCCTTGCAGTTTATGTCAGTATCGCCCGGGTTGCCTCACAACTACCAACTGAACGTGAGTAACAACCCTGAAAGACATTTCTGGACTGTGTGTAAGTTCTTCTCCGACCTGTGGTTCCACACGCACATACACCAGAGCCCCTGGGGCCAGCCTCACTCTCGGGAGGCCACACCATCTAACTGCAATTGCCATCAGCCCCAGACGCTCGCTAAACTGCAGTGGCGGTCACCCCTCATACAGACTGCAAAACCGAGAGTGGCGTCACAAATCCTATCAAAGTTAACCTGACATACCTGTGGCCAGAAGGGTCCCTAATGAGAAGTCTCCGCAGGCGACTGCTGCAGCGCTGTGGTGGGTGACTCAATAACGGGCCACCCCATCCTTGTGCAGTGTATGAATAGGCCCCCCATCCTTGTGCAGTGTATGAATGGGCCCCCCCCATTCTTACCTTACCTGACCACAAGACACATAGACCCCTCCATGATCTCGTCCAATGCATGAAACCAGCCTTATACCTGTCTCTCATCCAACTCTATAGTTCTTATGTCAATAGTCTAGGAAGCTAATGGCTATGTCAAAACATTGGGGCTGCACTGTAAAACATATTTTTCTTGTTTTGGAAGCTTTTCAACCCCTAAATGTGTTTTCTCTGCCTTAGGTTTGGCATCCCATTGAATCCAATGGAGTTTGAAAAGGTTCAGCATTCGGTACAGCAAACAGTTTAGCGTACGTAGCGTTTGTTCGGCAAGGCTTGGCGAACTGAACTTTGAAAGGTTCGCTCATCTCTACACCCAAACTGGAATCAGAGTGTTCTGTACGTCTGTTCCTCACTGTATTGCCTTTTTTCTTGTCCATTTTAGCTAGCTTGCACTGTCTCCATCTCCTTTGCCTGTTTTTCAGTCAAGAATTAAAGGGAACCAAACATCAGCATTTTCCTATATAAGGTGTAGCCAGTGCAGTACTGGCACTATCATTTAAATTGTGTACATACCATTAGGGTGCAGCTCGGGTGTTTAGGCTGTGAAATTCAACTTTATAGAGTTTGAAAATTCATGCACTTTTTGATTGACGTGTGCACCTGACTCGCCCACCCCAGGGCTATGGGACACCCGGTGCCGGGCCGGACTAGTCCGGGGGTCGTCAGTGGTGGCGGGGCCCGGCTCCGTGGCCCTGGTGGGTGTCAGTTTAAATATGGCTGATGACTTGGTGATGAATAAAGTTTGTGTTCGTTACGCCACCTGTGGTATGCGGCTATTAAGCCGCCGCTGCTGTGTAAGGCCTCCGGGGTGATGATATGGCAGCAATGATGGTACTGCTCCCCACAGGTGGAGCAATGCCCCGGGGCACACTGTTGGTGCTCGTGAGAGTCTATGGTGTAATGGAAGGCTAAGCAGATAAAATAACAGAGACCACTCCAAGGGTGCAGTTTCAAGTTTTTTACTCACACGTCCTGGTATGCGCACACTGGTGCCCACAGACGACTGGAACCCACTGTCAGGGACCTCCGCCGTTTCTGGGTGATTCTTGGAGTAAAAACCGGTACCCTTCTCTCTAAAGTGTCTCTATCTTCAGCTGTCTTCCTAAGCCTAGCTCTTTTAGGATGAACCTGCTCGGCCTCCACTACAGCCTCCAGGCTGGGGGGTCACTTGTCGGATGATTATCCCCTTTCTAGAGGTTCTGCTGTGGGCTGTGGCCCGGGGAGTTTACAACTTTCCCTGGGCCTCGGTTTTTACTGTTTGGAGATAATTTTGCACTTCTCCGGTTTCTAGGGACCGCCCCCTGTTGCAGCTTGATCCCTCCACCGATGTTCCTGTGGAACAGGCTACCACAGCTCTACAGCTATCCGTGGCCCTGGAATCCCTTCTTCTCTCTGCTTGGTGTCACCTGGACCCTCTGAGTCCCAGGATCTTCACCAGGAAGCGTCTCTTTCTTCTTCTCAGCTCCTGACTGACTTGGAGCTCTCTTTCCTTCTCTCCTCCTTGCCTGCCTCCTGCAGACCTCCTCCTCCTTCCCCACTCTCTCTCCTTTTTCTGTTGCTTTCTCTGTGCGGACACTCTGAGCTCACAGAAATCCTTTCTCTTTCACAGCTACATGCTGTCTCCTCACTCTCTCACTCTCTGAGGTAAACTGAAACTAACTTGTCCTTCCTTTCTCTGACTGCTCTCTGGTGGCTCCTCCCACCTCCCCAGTTGCTAAGCTGTACCCTATAGGAGCAGGGATGGGTCTTACGGCCCCTCCCAGCATGCAGCATGGGAGGGTAACTTCCACTGTCCCTGGTCCCAGTATGTACCTAACAATGGGTGTTGTGTAGATTTACCAGGGGACCGGCGTTCACTCCTTTCCTCACCCAGAATGGGGCATCACACCTCTGGATGGGGTGCAATGTCCTGTGGCGACGGAAGCCTCAAGAGCGCCACACTCCCCCACAGCGAATCCCAGCACTTCCTCGGGCTGAAAAACAACAAGAAATGTGGAAAGAAACTGCAAAAACATTTTTACATGCATGTAACAAAAACAATAAAACTTTTCTTCCCTTTATGGGAGGCACAGATACTTGAATGTTGCAAAACTTTCTTACAAAGAAACTCTATATGTGCACTTCCAGTCCATTGCACGGTTTGGGCACTTCCCCCATAATTCTGGTAGGGTGCACAACAGGTGCAACTATATACATCTTGGCTACAACAAGTCCAGTAGCCTGGCAGTTCGTTCAGCTTTCTCAAGCTACAAAGGAAAAAACAAAATCAGCCACTAAGTCCAGTGGCCTGGTTACACAGAACACATTACACATTCACATTCACCGGGGACCACATTCCAGTTCCGTGGCCCGGTACACATAATCAAGGGGGAGTGTCATCTTCGAAAAGCACAAGGGGCAGTAAGGCAGGAAAGGTGTCATCTTCAAAAAGCACATTAGGGCAGCACAAAAGGGACGTCTTCACAAAGGATGAGGGGCAGACAGGGGCTATTTACAGTTCAGCTGCTTCATCTTCATCTCTTCACTTAATTGCAGAGGTCATGCTGCGGCAGGGCCCTGGACAGCATGCCGGCCGTGCTCAGACTGGTCTGAGTCCCTTGGTTCTGTACTGCAGCCGTTGCGGGGCTGCTGCGGGGTGATGGTATCAGAGCTGCGTCCCTGTCTTTGCGGGCCGCGCCTGGCATGGCGGCGGCCTGGATTGGAGTCGCTGCTGTGACCGGTTCTTGACGGGCCGCAACTGGCGTGGCTGCGGCCTGGGCTTGGCGGGCCGCACCTGCGGCGTGGATTAACGTTGCCGCTGCGGCGGGATCTTGTTTGGCCGAGCGGGGTATCACTGCTGGGGCCTGAGCTGGACGGGCCAGGATTGGCGTCGCTGCTGCGGCGTGGATGGGCGTCACTCCGGCGGCGAAATCTTGGCGGGCCGCACCTGGCGTGGCTGCGGCCTGGATCGGTGTCGCCATGCCGGACGTCTCTCCAGGGACCGCGGGCATGGCAGCGGGGGTTGGGGCACTCACGCCGGCAGGGGCAGCATGGGACTCACCCAGATCTAGGCCGGAGATGCTCTGCAGCAGGATCGGCATCGCTGGTGTGGGCTCTGGATGGACGTGGGCATCACCCCCACGCAGGCCTCACTGCACAGACTTCTGCAGACTCCTCATGGCCAGCACCATCTCCTTCCCCCACACGGCTGTCTCCCATCTGCTCTGCTTCTTCATCCCATCAGCCATCCTTCCGACCTCAGCCTCCAGCTCAGCGGCGGTCACAGGCCTGATCCAGGTGAGCTCCCCCTGGCCTCCGCTTACAGGAGCCATTTTCTCTCTTCCTCCAGACAGCAGCATTAACTGCCTGTCAGTTTCTTAGCGCGCCATTTTGCTCTCCTCCGCTCTCCATAGCGGGCACTGCTTCGCGCTCTTTCTCTAGACAAGGGGGTGGAGCTTCTTTTCGCGCTCTTTCTACAGGCACGCCCCCTTTCTTCCCGCGCTCAGCAGCGCTAATGGTGGCGGTTTTCACAGTAAAATACACAGTTTTGTCACACGGTTCTTCAGGCGCACAGTACCCGGTGGGACCGGGCACGAAATCCTGTTCGTGACACCAAAATTGACTCGCCCACCCCAGGGCTATGGGACACCCGGTGCCGGGCCGGACTAGTCCGGGGGTCGTCAGTGGTGGCGGGGCCCGGCTCCGTGGCCCTGGTGGGTGTCAGTTTAAATATGGCTGATGACTTGGTGATGAATAAAGTTTGTGTTCGTGAGGCCACCTGTGGTATGCGGCTATTAAGCCGCCGCTGCTGTGTAAGGCCTCCGGGGTGATGATATGGCAGCAATGATGGTACTGCTCCTTACAGGTGGAGCAATGCCCCAGGGCACACTGTTGGTGCTCGTGAGAGTCTATGGTGTAATGGAAGGCTAAGCAGATAAAATAACAGAGACCACTCCAAGGGTGCAGTTTCAAGTTTTTTACTCACATGTCCTGGTATGCGCACACTGGTGCCCTCAGACGACTGGAACCCACTGTCAGGGACCTCCGCCGTTTCTGGGTGATTCTTGGAGTAAAAACCGGTACCCTTCTCTCTAAGGTGTCTCTATCTTCAGCTGTCTTCCTAAGCCTAGCTCTTTTAGGATGAACCTGCTCGGCCTCCACTACAGCCTCCAGGCTGGGGGGTCACTTGTCGGATGATTATCCCCTTTCTAGAGGTTCTGCTGTGGGCTGTGGCCCGGGGAGTTTACAACTTTCCCTGGGCCTCGGTTTTTACTGTTTGGAGATAATTTTGCACTCCTCCGGTTTCTAGGGACCGTCCCCCGTTGCAGCTTGATCCCTCCACCGATGTTCCTGTGGAACAGGCCACCACAGCTCTACAGCTATCCGTGGCCCTGGAATCCCTTCTTCTCTCTGCTTGGTGTCACCTGGACCCTCTGAGTCCCAGGATCTTCACCAGGAAGCGTCTCTTTCTTCTTCTCAGCTCCTGACTGACTTGGAGCTCTCTTTCCTTCTCTCCTCCTTGCCTGCCTCCTGCAGACCTCCTCCTCCTTCCCCACTCTCTCTCCTTCTTCTGTTGCTTTCTCTGTGCGGACACTCTGAGCTCACAGAGCTCCTTTCTCTTTCACAGCTACATGCTGTCTCCTCACTCTCTCACTCTCTGAGGTAAACTGAAACTAACTTGACCTTCCTTTCTCTGACTGCTCTCTGGTGGCTCCTCCCACCTCCCCAGTTGCTAAGCTGTACCCTATAGGAGCAGGGATGGGTCTTACGGCCCCTCCCAGCATGCAGCATGGGAGGGTAACTGCCACTGTCCTTGGTCCCAGTATGTACAATGTATGTACAATGGGTGTTGTGTAGATTTACCAGGGGACCGGCGTTCACTCCTTTCCTCACCCAGAATGGGGCATCACACCTCTGGATGGGGTGCAATGTCCTGTGGCGACGGAAGCCTCAAGGGCGCCACACACCTCGCTGTTAATGTCAGCTGTTCTCCAGTCCTGTTGTGACCGCGCGCGCTCCTGCAGTCACAACAGATCTGAAGAAGCGAGGGCGAATGCACCGCCCTCTCATGCACCGCCCTCTCATGCACCATAATACTGTGGGCTTCAGAAACATGGCGCTGGAGATGAGCGCTATGCGCAGGTGCTAACTCTGACGCTGTGTAACTGAAGATTAGAAATTTACATACGGCCATTGAGAGGGAGGAACAGGCGGCGGGGGGCGCGGGGATACACGTGCATAACCCGCCCGGACATTAGCGGCGAGGTGCACACGTCAATCAAAAAGTGCATGAATTTTCAAGCTTTATAAAGTTGAATTTCACAGCCTAAACACCCGAGCTGCCCACTAACGGTATGTACACAATGTGCATGATAGTGCCAGTACTGCACTGGCTGCACCTTATATAGGAAAATGCTGATGTTTAGTTCCCTTTAAGAGTATTTTCAAAATAAATCCCAAACTAGGATCAGAGAGTCTTCTATATGTCTCTTGCTGCCTGTATTGCCAATTCCTCTATCTTCAGGTGACACCACTGCCTCATCCCCTGTGCTACGTGTTGGTTAAACCCCTGCCCAGGATGCAGGCGTAAATTCCTCTCACTCTGATACTGTCTTTGCACATTCGCAAACACCATCAGCAACCACTTCCACCTCCTTGTCCCAGCGCAGCATCTCGCAGTCACCTACCCACATAAACGGGGACATTTCCAGACTGCTTTCCCTGCAAATGTTGGCGTTTAGGCTTGTGGACATTGATGATTTCTGCAATCTGATGCCGGTGGCCGTCTTTCGATACCTGATCCCCAGCCTTCACTATTTCTCCTGGTGTGACTTCCCCATCATACACAACCTTATGTCCCATAACATTACCTGTGCCTCATATTCATTTTGCTTATGCCTTACAGAGACTGCATATCCTTACAGTTTACCTATTAATCCCTTCCTGACCTTAGACGTATTTACACGTCCTAGATCGGAGGTACTTAGCAATCTAGGATGTATATGTGTGTCCTAGCAATCGCACGGGTATTGGCGCTGTGCCCAATGTGATCATTGCCAGAGGCTCGGCTTTCCCGACAGCCGAGCCCCAGCCCTTACAGCCAGAGATGGTCATTGCATCGTCCCTGGATGTTTAACCTCTATCGATTGTGGCACTTAGGGGATTGGGAGAAGGATCGAACTCCCTTTCCCCTCCAATCGGTGCCCCTGCAATGTAATCGCGAGGGCATGATTATTGTAATGGTGACCCGAGATCATCAACATGATCTCTGGGTAACCTACAGGAAACCTGAGGGATCATGGTTGCATCATGATCACTCATTCTTTCACAGTGCATCTCTGGCAGCTACACTGTATTACAGTGATTACACCTTGCAGTACAGTGTATCTGCGATCAGAGCACTCTAGGGAACTAAGAAAAAAAGTAAAAAAAAATATTTAAAAAAAAAAATCACAAAATAAAGGCCAAAAAAAAGAAAAATATTCCAATAAAAAATTATATTTGTGTAAAAAGATAAATAAAAAGTACACATATTTGGTCTCTGCTTCTGTAACAACCCGATCTATAAAACTGTCACACTAGTTAACCCCTTTAGTGTACAACGTAAAAAAAATGCAGCAAAAACTGTTTTTTCATTAAAGAGCTGACAAAAAAGTGAAATAAAACAAAATCAAAAAGTCATATAGAAATAAAAATGGTACCACTGAAAACATCATCTTTAGAGGTGACCGAGTACCGTAATATTCGTAATCACTACACTCGTAGCGAGTACTTTGTAATACTCCCGTATTTATTTCAACTAGTGAGTACAATGCAAGTCAATGAGAAATGCGAGTAATTTTCTGCTGGACCCAACAAAAGGTCTGGGGGTCTGAGGCAAAGGCTGAAATGGAAGGGAAAGTGATGAAACTGAATGGGGAGAGCCTGGAGAATAAGCCTGCATGCATTTCTGACTCACATATGGTTTCTGGGAATAAGGATGTCACAGTATTATGCCACTTGTACAGATGCACAAGAACACCTACCAAAACTAACCTAAATTGCATTTTATAGGCCAAAAAGTTTACGAAACAGTTTTTCCTGCATAATAATCACTTTTATATAAGGCTAATTAAATCGGAGAAAAAGAAAATATCCCTTTTAGTGTTTATTCACATGTAGTGTTTTGGCTTTTTTTTACTTTTGCAATTGAGAGGAACCATAGGTGGCCCAGGAACATATGTTTTGGAGAGACTGCTCTTATACATTTGGGCAGTCCCTCCCTTATTGAGACTCAGATAGTGGAATACATATTCCATAGCAGTTTACAATGTGCCCATTGTAGCGTTGGGGTTTACCCTCCTCCTTCTCTTTGTCATATTGTGGCCCTCAATTCAAGATTTCAGAGGGCCTGCAGGTTTCAGGAAACATTCCCCACATGTCTACTTTACATCAGTGCAATTTCTGAAACATTTTTTTTTTTTTAGGAAGTTGGATGACTTCAAAGTTCATCAGCAATTTTTCATTTTTCCAACAAAATTTACAAAACCATTTTTTTTAGGGACCACAGCACATAGGAAATGACTTTCAAAGGCCTAGCTGACAGAAAATACCCAAAAGTGACACCATTTTAAAAACTGCACACCTCACACTGCTCAGAACCCCATCCAAGAGGTTCATTAACCCTTTAGATGCTTCACATGAAACAAAGGAATGTGTAAGGAAAAAATGAAAATTTACCTTTTTTACCTTTTTTCCACAAAAATGTTATTTTAGCCATAACATTTAGCATTTACGCAAGGGGTATCAGGAAAAAATGAACCATGAGATTTAGTTTGCAATTTCTCCTGAGTATGCTGATATCTCATATGTGGTGGAAAACAACTGTTTGGGTGCAGAGCGGGGCTTGGAAGGGAAGGAGCGCCACTTGAAATTTTGAAAGCAAATTAGCTGGAATCATTAGCGACTGCTATGTCACATTTGGAGACCACCTGAAGTGCATAAATAGTGGCGCTCCCACACAAGTGACCCCATTTTGGAAACTAGACCCCTCAAGGAATGTATCTAGATGTTTGGTGAGCACCTTGATCTCCCAGAGTCTTCACAGAAGTTTATAAGGTTGAGACGTGAAACAAAAAAAAATACATTTTTACCACAAAATTGTTATTTCTTCAAACAGATAGCTTTTTTCTCAAGGGTTTCAGGAAATAATGCACCATACAATTTATTGTGCAATTTTTCCTGAGTATGCAGGTACCTCATAGGTAGTGGAAATCAACAGCAGCAATGCACGGCAGAGCTCAAAAGGGAAGCAGCGCCTTTTGACTGAAAAATTAGCTGGAATCATTAGCGGATGCCATGTTGCGTTTTGAAAGCCCCTGATGTGCCTAAACAGTAGAGCTCCCCAACAAGTGACAATATTTTGGAAACTAGACCCCTGAAGGAACTTATCTAGATCTTTAGTGAGCACCTGGAACCCCCGGCGTCTTCATAGAATTTTATAACGTTGAGCTGTGAAAATGAAAAAGTATGTTTTTAATCACAAAAATATTGCATTAACGCTAAGTTTTTCATATATACTAAGGAAACAGGAGATAATTAATGATACAATTTGTTGTGCAAGTTCTCCTGAGTATGCCAGTACTGCATACCTGGTCAAAAACTACTTTTGAGGCACAGTACAAAGTGAAGAAGGGAAGGAGCGCCATATTGTATTGGAGTGCAGATTTACTTGGAATGGTTTGCAGGTGGCATGTCACATTGGCAGAGCCCCTGAGGTGCCAGAACAGCAAAAACTCTCTACAAGTAACCCCATTTAACAAACTGCACCCTTCAATTAATTCATTCACGGGTGCAGTGAGCATATTCACAATACAGGTGTCACAAAATTTTATACTATTGAACCGTGAACAAAAAATAATTACATTTTTACCACTGAAGTGTTGCTTTAACCCCAGCTTTCCAATTTTAACAACGGGAATAGGAAACAAAAGGCCCTATAATGTGTTACACAATTTATCTTGACCATGGAAATACCCGACATGTGACTGTACAGTACTGTTGGCTGCACCACAGGGCTCAGTAAATAAGGAGCGCCATTTGGTTTTTGGAGCACATATTTTTCTAGAATAGTTTGTGGACTCCATTTGGAAAGCCCCTAAGTGCTAGAACAGAAGAAACCCCCCTCAAGTGACCACATTTTGGAAATTACACTCCTCTGGGAATTCATCTATGGGTGTAGTGATGATTTAGTCTTTGGAAAACACTCATGGTGTCAAACACATTCAATGTTGCAGAATTAAAAATTGCAAATAAGTCCTTGTTGTGCTCAGTACAATGTAGTGCCCGTACACTGTACCCAGCTCATGCTTCTGTAAACTTGCACCCCATATGTTTAAGTGAACTCTCCTCACTACAACAATGCCAAACACGTGGATGCTAACTCTGGTTTAGGAACATTGTGTGGCTCAGAAGAGAGGGGCATTTGGATTTGACAGAGCAGATTTTGCTGGATTTCTTTTTTTGTAAGAGGTGAGGCATAGCATTTTTCGAGAGCCTTTGTACTACCAGTAATGTAGAAAGTCCACTATTTCTGTGAATCGATGATGGACCTGAGTGGGGAGTTGTGTTTTTGTGGCTTTATTTGAGTGCTACTTGGTGGAGATTTAGGTATAGAACATTTTGAATCAGACCATATTTATCCATTAGTCTACACCGTGTGCAGAATTATTAGGCAAGTTGTATTTTAGAAGTTTTTTTTTATTATTGATCAACAACTATGTTCTCAATCAACCCAAACGACTCATATATATCAAAGCTTAATTTTTTTGAAAGTTGGAGTGTTTTTTTTTTAGATTTGGCTATCTTAGGAGGATATCTGTTTGTGCAGGTAACTATTACTGTGCATGATTATTAGGCAACTTAATAAAAACCAAATATATTTCCATCTCACTTGTTTATTTTCACCAGTAAACCAATATAACTGCACAAAATTTAGAAATAAACATTTCTGACATGCAAAAACATAACCCAAAAAATTAGAGACCAATATAGCCACCTTTCTTTATGATGACACTCAACAGCCTACCATCCATAGATTCTGTCAGTTGCTTGATCTGTTTACGATCAACATTGCGTACAGCAGCCACCACAGCCTCCCAGACACTGTTCCGAAAGGTGTACTGTTTTCCCTCCCTGTAGATCTCACATTTTATGAGGGACCACAGGTTCTCTATGGGGTACAGATCAAGTGAACAAGGGGGCCATGTCATTATTTTTTCATCTTTTAGACCTGTACTGGCCAGCCACACTGTGGAGTGGTTGGATACATGTGATGGAGCATTGTCCTGCATGAACATCATGTTTTTCTTGAACGATACCGACTTCTTCCTGTACCACTGCTTGAAGAAGTTGTCTTCCAGAAACTGGCAGTAGGTCGGGGAGTTGAGCTTCACTTCATCCTCAACCCAAAAAGGTCCCACAAGTTCATCTTTGATGATACCAGCACCCCACCTCCACCTTACTGGCGTCTGAGTCGGAGTGGAGCTCTCTGCCCTTTACTATTTTTGTTCTTTATCTTCAGATTTTTTTCTATTTTTACCAATTTTTTTAACTTTATTTTGACTTTTTTACTTAGTCCCTTTATGGGACACTAAAGGCCACGTCTCACTAAGCAACATCGCTGCTGAGGCACGATTTTTGTGATGCAACAGCGATCTTGCTAGCGATGTTGCTGTGTGTGACATCCTGCAACAACCTGGCCCCTGCTGTGAGGTCGCCGGTTGTTGCTGAATGTCCTGGACCGTTTTTTAGTTGTTGCTCTCCCGCTGTGAAGCACACATCGCTGTGTGTGACAGCAAGAGAGCAACAACTGAATGTGCAGGGAGCAGAGAACCGACTTCAGCGGACACTGGTAACCACGGTAAACATCCGGTAACCGTGAAGTGCTTCGCTGGTTACCCGATATTTACCTTAGTTACTATCATCCGCCACTCTCACGCTGCCAGTGCCGGCTCCCTGCTCCCTGCACGAGTAGCCAGACTACACATCGGGTAAATAAGCACAGCGGTTTGCTTATTAACCCGATGTGTACTCTGGCTAGGAGTGCAGGGACCAGCGCTAAGCGGTGTGCGCTGGTAACCAGGGTAAATATCGGGTAACCAGCGAAGGCTTTCCTTGATTACCCGATATTTACCTCAGTTACTAAGCGCAGCATCGCTTCCACGCGTCGCTGCTGGCTGGGGGCTGGTAACTGGTCGCTGGTGAGATCTGCCTGTTTGACAGCTCACCAGCGACCATGTAGCGACGCTCCAGCGATCCCTGCCAGGTCAGGTTGCTGGTGAGATTGCTGGAGCGTCGATTAGTGTGACAGTACCTTAACTTTCAGTAATCTGATCCCTGATCTAATCCACTGGATGAGATCTGTCAGTGCTGCTACCACATACACACACACCCCCATCCCCTGTGAGGTCACACACGTCACCCGAAAGGGAGACCTGATGCCTCCCTTAGGGCTAGTAGAGCACACCAGGTAGGCGGAGTCAGGCGGAAAGGCACGCCCACCGAGGAGACTACTGTACTGAGGCAGGAAGTTCAAGCAGTTCAGTTTGTACAGTGACAGTGAGTGATAGTGTAGCAGCTGTCAGGGACCCGGGTAGGAGCCTGGGCCCCCTTGTAAACGTCAGGCAGGCAGACGGTGGTGGCCGTCTGCAGGAGTACCGGTACAGCAACCGGCAGAACCGTACGGACCGGGCCTGGGTTGGAGCCCGCCGGTCCCGAACCGGGGAGTCAACCGTGTACTGGAGCACCAAAAACCGGGTACTCAGACCCCGTCCTAGCTTAGAAGCCACTGAGTATAGGCAAATTGACTGATTGCTGGCTGGACCTCACGGGTTCATGCACACCCATGTCGCGGGCGGAGGGGACGCGCTCTCGCTAACGCTCGGGTCCGGCGCTGCTGCAGTGGCTGCTCGGTGGCTCGAGCGGAGGCCGGATCCGGAGACTCGAGCGGCGCTCCTTGCTCGTGAGTGAAAGGGGTGGTTAGTTTGGGGGATTTAGTCCGTGACGCCACCCACCGCTGCTGGTGACGGGGATCCCGGGAGCGATGGTAGGGAGCAGCTGGGATGTTGTTTCCCCCCTCGGGTCGGTAGTCCCAGGGCCCGATGAGGTGATGGGGAGGCAAGGTGGGTGAGATGCAGGGTTGCAGGGACAATGCGGCGCGGTGCCGGATGGCACGGGTGTACTCACTCAGCGAGAAAGGTACAAAGTCCTCGGTAAACCAAACGGCTGGATGGACGGGTCCCGCAGCCGGCTGCAGTGTCCCTCCCCAGACAGGTGATGGCGGCTGTCTTTCCCTGCACCTTGATGTTCTTGTTTGACTACGATGGGTTCCCAACGGTAGTCTGCTCCCCGGTGTATGGGTACCGGAGGAGCCCGTTTGCCCGCAGGCGCTGGCCCTTGGGTCTCTTAGCCTTAGGCGGTAGCTGTTACCCTCACGGTGTGGGTGGTTGCCTTCAATCGGGTCTTCGGGTGCTAGGAAACCCCTGGGGTTCCGGTCGCACTCAGATTTGACTATTTGTCGGCGGCTCCAAGCCTTGTCGGGGTCCGATGGCCCTGCTTGTGTGTGCTGGCTTCACTTCGCTCCCCGGTGGGTACCGGCGGGCCGTTGCCCGTCCCCGGTCCGACGGTTCCGCGTCGATTCACCACTACTGCAGACGGCCACCACCGTCTGCTGACCTTGCTGTCAGTGTCAGGGCCACAAACCCAGACACCCCAGTGTTCACTCCTCTCACTTCAACCTCCTCCCCTGAACTCCCACTTCTAACTGACACTTTTCCCGCCTCCAGTCCTGTGAACTCCTCGGTAGAGTTGAGCGCGGTTCTAGGTTCGAGGTTCTCCAGTTCTAGGCTCGAGTGATTTTGGGGCCTGTTCTAGATCGAACTAGAACGCGAGCTTTTTGCAAATGCTCGATAGTTCTAGAAACGTTCGATAATGGTTCTAGCAGCAAAAAAACAGCTAATTCCTAGCTGGCTTTCCGCTGTAATAGTGTAAGTCACTCTGTGACTCACACTATTATGAAATTTCAGTGTATAGTGTGTGTGAACAGCGCCTTCAGATCACTGCTGTTTGTATAATGGCGCGTCTTGTGGGGCGGGCCAGCATGTCAGCCAATCCCAGACACACACACAGCTAAGTGGACTTTTAGCCAGAGAAGCAACGGCATGTGTGATAGGATGTCCATGTCACATGTCCCTGCATTATAAAACCGGACATTTTCCTCCAGCACGCCATTATCTGCCTTCTGCGTACTTGGTGTCAGACATCACTGGCGCAGCTCCGTCCTTTGTCCTATCGCCGATACTCCTGTATGCGCTCCATACACAGCGCTGGACAGCTTAGGGATAGCACTTTCTATCAGTCCTTTTAAGGGCTCGTCTCGGCAAAGTCAGAGCCATAGGTGACAGGTCCTGAAAACAGAGACAGCGTCTGTGTAGCTAAGGTCAGGGATTTCGTCGCTGCATTTCCCCATTAGGAGGGAATAGAAAGGCAGGCTTCCTTTCCTCTACCCAGAGCCCCACAACCCTGGCACTGTACCCTCCTGTCCTCTGCACACTCCAACTCATTATAACTAAGCCATTATACTAGCAAACACTCAGAGTACCTAGTGGCATCCTAAACGTGGCTATTGGACTTTTGTCTAGTCCCACTAGTGCAAAGATATTTGCAGCACGTCTGCCTGCATAGCACACTCAAACTCATTGTTACTAAGCCATTATACTAGCAAACACTCAGTGTACCTAGTGGCATCCTAAACGTGGCTATTGGACTTTTGTCTAGTCCCACTAGTGCAAAGATATTTGCAGCACGTCTGCCTGCATTGCACACTCCAACTCATTATAACTAAGCCATTATACTAGCAAACACTCAGTGTACCTAGTGGCATCCTAAACGTGGCTATTGGACTTTTGTCTAGTCCCACTAGTGCAAAGACATTTGCAGCACGTCTGCCTGCATTGCACACTCCAACTCATTATAACTAAGCCATTATACTAGCAAACACTCAGTGTACCTAGTGGCATCCTAAACGTGGCTATTGGACTTTTGTCTAGTCCCACTAGTGCAAAGATATTTGCAGCACGTCTGCCTGCATTGCACACTCAAACTCATTGTTACTAAGCCATTATGCTAGCAAAAACTCAGTGTACCTAGTGGCATCCTAAACGTGGCTATTAGACTTTTGTCTAGTCCCACTAGTGCAAAGATATTTGCAGCACGTCTGCCTGCATTGCACATTCAAACTCATTGTTACTAAGCCATTATACTAGCAAACACTCAGTGTACCTAGTGGCATCCTAAACGTGGCTATTGGACTTTTGTCTAGTCCCACTAGTGCAAAGATATTTGCAGCACGTCTGCCTGCATTGCACACTCAAACTCATTGTTACTAAGCCATTATACTAGCAAACACTCAGTGTACCTAGTGGCATCCTAAACGTGGCTATTGGACTTTTGTCTAGTCCCACTAGTACAAAGATATTTGCAGCACGTCTGCCTGCATTGCACACTCAACCTCATTGTTACTAAGCCATCATACTAGCAAACACTGAGTGTACCTAGTGGCATCCTAAACGTGGCTATTGGACTTTTGTCTAGTCCCACTAGTGCAAAGATATTTGCAGCACGTCTGCCTGCATTGCACACTCCAACTCATTATAACTAAGCCATTATACTAGCAAACACTCAGTGTACCTAGTGGCATCCTAAACGTGGCTATTGGACTTTTGTCTAGTCCCACTAGTGCAAAGACATTTGCAGCACGTCTGCCTGCATTGCACACTCCAACTCATTATAACTAAGCCATTATACTAGCAAACACTCAGTGTACCTAGTGGCATCCTAAACGTGGCTATTGGACTTTTGTCTAGTCCCACTAGTGCAAAGATATTTGCAGCACGTCTGCCTGCATTGCACACTCAAACTCATTGTTACTAATACATTATAATACCAAAAATTGAGTAAACTTAGTGGCATACAAGAATTGGCTGTTGTACTCCATTAGTGCCCCACTGGTGCAAATCTATGTGCAGCACCTCTGCATGACACCCTCCTGCTCTGTTTTTAATAAGCTATAATGATAGCAAAAAATACTGCCATTTAGTGGCATCATAGAACTGGATGTTGTATTCCATTAGTGCCCCACTGGTGCCAAGCTATTTCTAGCACCTCTGCATGACACCCTCCTGCTCTGTTTTTAATAAGCTATAATGATAGCAAAAAATACTGCCATTTAGTGGCATCATAGAACTGGATGTTGTATTCCATTAGTGCCCCACTGGTGCCAAGCTTTTTCTAGCACTTCTGCATGACACCCTCCTGCTCTGTTTTTAATAAGCTATAATAATAATAAAAAAAATACTGCCATTTAGTGGCATCATAGAACTGGCTGTTGTATTCCATTAGTGCCCCACTGGTGCCAAGCTATTTCTAGCACTTCTGCATGACACCCTCCTGCTCTGTTTTTAATAAGCTATAATGATAATAAAAAAATACTGCAACTTATTGGTATACAAAAAATGCCTGTAGGACTCCTTTATTGTGCCACTTGTGCCAAGCAATCTCAAGCACCTCTGCATTCTACCCTCATGCACATTTTGCTATGCTAATTTTATAGCAAACTCACGGAATTCCTTGCTGCATTTGATCATTAGGAGGGATAGAAAGTGAGGCTTCTTTTACTGTCCTGGTACCCACAGAACACGGCCACTGTACCCATCTGTCCACTTTTGCCACGCTATTTAATTTGCACAAAGAGCTGACTCTTTTTCTGCCATCCTAAAATTGTCTGGAATACTAAGTTAGTGTTCCTTTGCTGCCAAGCAAGGTACAACACATGTGCATTCTACACTCCTTTCCATTTCTGGAATGCAATTATTAACTGCAGGTAGTCCAGGCAATCTGTGACGAAGGTGCAGGCGTGGATATAATGTAGCCTGCATCCAATGATGGTTCTCTCGATGTCTGACAGCTCAACAATACCTTCTGTTTCCACTTCCAAAACAAGTGATGACCTGCCAATCACACTCCCTGTTGCGGGTTAAGGAGTGGAAGTTCAGTGTGAAAAACCATGTGTGACTGCTGTCCCCACAGTCACAGAGGATGAAGAGCACGCAGATGCACTTGATGGGGCAGGCGGTGGTTGCACAGCCACGCTAGGCCGCATTGTAGCACAGTGAAATTCACATTGCGACTTATGCTTCCTTTTAAGTCGTGTACAGGGTGGGCTCCCCAGTATGCAGCAAAACCAGGCAACAGGAAAAGGACTCTAGGCAGTTGGGTTGATAAATGATTGTTTAACTTTACCAAAACAAACAATAAGAACCATGCATACAATTTAAATAATTGAACAATCTATTCTGTTGCCTACTACCTGCTAATCCCTCTGTGTAGCAGTAATTGTGTGTTTGTGCGTGTGTGTGTGTGTGTGTGTTCGAACACGACTTACCAGTGGCGCATCACAAGAGCTTCCAAGTTATCTGCCTAAACATAGACAAAACACATGACCCCCCCTGAATACCCTTGTTAGCTGAAGCCTCACAGATAATGCAGATGATAACAGTGTGAATGCAAACCACACAGCTCTGCAACACAGTCATGGAAATCTTGAAAAGCAACAGTCAATGCAAACATGTGTTGCTATCCCTCTATGATTTAAACTGTACGTGACAATTTGACAGTGCAGAGGCAGCAAGTCTTATTGTCTATATAGTCGGCCTACCCAGAACAGATATGTGTTTTGCTAATAAAACAAAGTGTTGCGTGCCCGCATTATTGTCTGGGCACAGCCTACCGTACCCGGGTACTGTGATGTCCAGTTGCCAGAAATACAGACTTTACGCTCCTCTCACGGTAAACAGTATAGACAGCACCGTAAGAATGTTGGTCTGTGGCACAAGATGCTGCTCACTGACGTTACAGTGCTCATCAAAGTACAACACAACTCCCCTCACAATTGAACGAAGTGTTTCCGCGGTGGCTCCTTGCTGTAACACACACCTTTAGCTTTTCCTTCTGTTCATAGACAGCATCTCCAAGTCCACCCCGGAAGATCAATTTTCTATTGCTGTAGTGACCAAAGGCAGATCCAAAAAAACAGCAGCCCCTTGTGTGTAGTCTGCAACAATGCATGCAATGAACGGCAAATAAGCATATTGCGTTGACAGTTGCTAAAGCTGAGCAATACACCTTCACGCTGTCAATTCATATCCATGTGATACTTCATGGAGGAAGTACTCAAAAGTGTGAGTTTTTGCCTTCTACTTACAGATTGTTGACAAATCTTACAGATTCCATGACTTGGGTGATCCTTTGCGATGTCCAAAAATTCATAGGCTAGGAAAGGCTTACAGCCCATGCGACCTGCATAGCCAACACGACATCTGCTTAGAGTCAAGTTGTGGTCCAGGATTCAGTTGTTGACGTGCTTCCAGTACTTTGTCTCTGGCCAGGAAGACGCAACGTAACCTCGTCGTCAATAGCATCCTCCTCCACCTCCTCTGCTGACCTCATCGACTGGCTGACTTTGGTTTGACAGTAAGTGTGGTCTCCAACCTCATCAATAACCCTGTGTGTTTTCATTCCCCTCGTCCTGAGTCCTCCGAGACAACCTCTTCCTGCCCTGACCGAATAGTAAAGTTGTCCTTCCAATCAGGTATCTGTGCTCCTCATCATGTTCCCCATTGTCTCCACCAGGAGGATTTACTTTTTGGAAATGAGGGTGTAGATTAGGCTCAGCACCTTCTTCATCGGGGCCTGGATCCCAGTCACAAAGCTTC
This sequence comes from Anomaloglossus baeobatrachus, assembly GCF_048569485.1. NCBI lineage: Eukaryota > Metazoa > Chordata > Amphibia > Anura > Aromobatidae > Anomaloglossus > Anomaloglossus baeobatrachus. The sequence goes on from NC_134356.1 coordinate 164,084,595, forward strand.
TGGCCATCTGCGCAGATCATTTCCCCTGTCTCATGGAACTCGCTACCTCAACACGTTAGATTATCTGCTATACACGCAAGCTTCAAACTGAATCTGAAAACTCATCTGTTCAGAAATGACTATAACCTTCAATGACACCACCACCATACGTACTTGACGCTCAACCTAAACAACTCCTACTGTCTCCTCCCAAAAATCCTTTAGAATGTAATCCCACAAGGGCAGGGCCCTCTTCCCTCTGTACCAGTCTGTCTATAGTTACTTGTATATGTATTCTGTATGTAACCCCCTTCTCATGTACAGCACCATGGAATCAATGGTGCTCTATAAATCAATAATAATAAAAATAATAATAACTTCCTTGTCTGTACTCATTGCAGCTTTGGAGCAGACCTCTGATTCCCAGGCTATAGTGCGACTGAACAGCTATGCAAACTCAACCATCTCTGTCACCCTATACTCAGCAGGGCTGGTGGAAACTTGAGAGCTTTTAGGAAGCAAGTGCGATTGGATTGACACCACAGAGGAATGGAGTATTTGGGATCTTGAAATTGGGGTGGAGGAGAGGCCACTTTATGGAGCAATTCAGATCCATTGAAGCAGCTGCTGATTTGGCCTCATCTACATTTGTTAGCGATGGTCGTGTCCATGAAAAAAGGGATCATATCAGATTATCCATGGGAAGAAGTACACCTGTTCTTTTGGATGTTATTTGTTGTTACAAAACGGTGACGCCTTAAACGCAAGCAGCCTGCTGCGGTTTCAGTTGCGCCCAGGCATCAGCTGCCATTTAGGCCTGTGCCTCGGGTTGTCCAGCTGGCTGCTTTCACCTCCACGTCTAAGTGTGGAGAGACAGCTAGTGCGCATGCGTGTGCCGATTTACCCCAGCCGCAGCCTAACTCCAGTGTTTCGCCTAGTGAGTATGCTCAGCCTGACTGTGCCATTCCTGAGGCTAAGTCTTCATTTCGGGCTACAGCGCATGCTCCCACACTTAGTGCGAAAAGCCTCTTTGCACAGGTACTTGCACTCCGTGCCGGGTCTAAGTCCTGTGTTGTGCATAGACACCATGCTAAAGCTGATAGTCTTTTTTCAGAGACTGTATTTCATGCAACTGACCATGGTCAGGCACTTACTGCATCAGAAACTAGGTCCGGTAATGAACTCTTTGGCCCTGCCCCTGATGTGGGAGGCCCATTTAGACGACAGGGCATCAGGTGTCCTGACGATGTGGTCAGGCCACTCCCAAATGGCTTGCAGAGGCCCGCCCCTATGACTTCTCACCTCATTATTGATGGTCAGACGATGACTGGTGAGGTGTTTGGGTCATGACAGCCATGAGGTCATCATTGAAGTTGCGGTTCCAAATAGGACGCTAGTTATGCCACTCATGACGTATCACTCTGCTTTTGTCTCCAGGAGGTGCATTGTGGTCCACCCTGGTTTGGGGCGGATCCAGGTTATAGAAGGGGCTGGAGACAACAAGGAGGTGCGCAGTCTTCTATTATGCTCCGAAAGAGCACACCTCCATGTGTTGAACCCATTGCGGCTTTAGGCCAGAGGTAGGCAGGGATAGAACGTCGATGCAGGCCGCCACCACAGTTGGTAACGCAGAATGGTTAAGACCAGCTCCTGTCCTACAAGTCCTGCTGTTGCAGCCCAGTGGCATTAACAGGCCTGCTGCTGCTGATGCGCCTGCTGTTCACAGGTGTGGCCCCAATGCACACGGTCAGCGTGCTGAATGGCCCCTGTGATGTTAACAGGGAGTTCCTGGGCTGGGTGGGCGTGTGGACCCTGTGAAGCTAACAGGGCTCCCAGTCTCAAGATCCGAGTGGCGTCTAACTTGGTTCAGGCTACTATTAGTTTCATAGCCACACAGCTCTGTATCCTCCACCGAACCTTCCAGTTGCCAACCTCTCCTTTTCCATCTGGGAGCACGGTGGACACTGACTGCTGATGGGGATATATACCTTTCTCTTTCTTTTCATATTAATTTTCGTTATATAGCGGTAACATAGTATATATCACCTTATCCAAATCTGCCAGTCCCACCATAACAGATGGTGTTTCTTCATCAAATGTTACTTTTGCTTAACCACCAAACCCACGGACCAAAACTTTTTCCCCTTTCCAACACACCTGTTCCCCTTTTCACCAGCATCTGTCCTTTTTCAACTCATTTTGTATATGACCAAAAGTGCAACTCTGCAGGGACACCGTACTCAATGCCATCTCAGCACAACAGCCAGCCCTCGGTCCCTCAGATGTGGACAAGTAAAAGACCATTTCCTCCTATCCAGGACAAACCGTTGAGATTCACTCTGTGCAGCACTGGTGTTTAGTGGAAAAGCAGATCGAAGATTGCGTACCACCTTCTGAAGATACTCCTGTACACGTGCGTCCCTTACTATGGCAGGAATTATTTCGCCAAATTTTGTCTTGTACCGGGGATCTAACAGTGTGGCAACCCAGTAGTTAGCATTACTACGAATCCGTACAATCCGAGGGTCATGTTGTAGGTAGTGCAGCAAGAAGACGCTCATGTGTCTTGTGCATCCAGGAGGACCAAGTCCTTGGTGTGTTGGTGGCAGAGAGGTGAGAATCGTGCCTCCTTCCTCTGCCCTCTCCCCCCAACCTCGCACAACCGAAATGTGAGCAAGCTCTCACTCATCTGCTGAGTCTTCCATGCCCATCGCAAGTTCGTCCTCCATTTCTTCATGGCTCCTGCACCTTCCTCACCAATTTTTGCTGATACTATGCGCCCTTGTTAATCCCTATCCCCCACCATAACTGCTGCCTAGGTGCCGCTTACCGTATGGACCTTGTAGATCTTATTATCCTTTTTGCATATGACTCCTCCTGTACTTCCTCACCTTCCTCTTGGACCAATACCTGACCCTGAATAATGCTTACAGTGTGCTCCATCATGTAGATGACCAGAATTGTCACGCTGAGAATGGCATTGCCAGTGCTAAACATCTTCGTCGACATTTGTAAACTGTGTAGAAGGGTGCATAGGTCCTTGTTCTGACACCACTCCAGCAGCGTGATCTGCACCACCTCTGGATCAAGTTAGCCCAGGGTATACGTCATACCGTATTTCAGCAGGGCTCTGCGGTGCTGCCACACACGCTGCAACAGGGGCAGATTCCAATTCCTGCGTGTCGGAACATCGCATTTCCGGCGTTTAACTGCCAGACCCTAAGACTTCCGGAGCGATGAAAGTTGTTGAGCTGCTGGGTGCGAAGGATGAAAGTGACCACATAGCAGCGTGTCCGCTGCACAAGGCCATGTAGGCCGGGATGTTATTTTAAAAATTGCTGGAGAATCAGATTCAACACGTGAGCCATACAAGGCCCTTGTGTCACATTGCCCTGACGAAGGGCCGCAGACAGGTTTGCATCATTGCCGCACACGGCTGCTAAGTCACCAACGTAGTCCACTCAATCAATTTGTACTCTGGTCCCAATGGGAAGACACCACACCCTTTTTTAGGCCCCTCCTGTCTGCAGACCACTGACAGACAAAGCTATGAACCTCTTGTTACTGTTACCCCCAGTTCAGTTTTATGAGTTTGTGTGCTTGTTACCTGACTACGTTACTTGCTTGCTGTTTATGTACCTCGTTGGCCGATCCGCATTTCACCTCTGCTTGTTTTCTGATTAAGTCCTGGCCATCCCATTCTGTTCCTCTTCCTCAATTAATGTTTTTGACCCTGCATGACTACTATTCTCTGGAACTGCAGCCTTCCACAGGTATTGATCAACTTGGGCCCTGTATAATTCCAAATCACTGTATAGGGGTTAAAGGGTTTCAGGGTTCTGGGTGTCCAGCTTGGTGAGTGGCTTGCCTCTAGCCTATCCTTTACAGCCCATCTGAGTGTGTCGATCCAGGCAGGTGTTACACCGTGCCCTCTGCAGAAGGCCATGTAGGCCGGGATAGTGTTTTAAAAATTGCTGGACAACCAGGTTCAACACGTGAGCCATACAAGGCACGTGTGTCACATTGCCCTGAAGAAGGGTCGCAGACTGGTTTGCATCATTGTCGCACCCGACCTTCCCTGACTGCTGGTTGAGTGGAGACAACCATTGATGAAACGTGGTCTCACTCTCCAGAGCTTGTGAGAAAAGACCTCGCCTCACCTTGTGTAGGTGCTCTGGAGAAAAAAACAGTCAGTAAATTGGAATAACTCCGGCACACTACTAATTCCCATAAGAATCAAGGAGACATGGTAAATTGAAAAATCTTTTTTCTTTTATTTTGCTCGTGAAAAAGTGAAGAGAGTGCTTTACATGCGTCCGCCGACGTTTCGGCCAATAGGCCTTCCTCAGGTCGGACAAAACTGTGTATTTACAATGGTGAAAACACAAAACAAAAAGACATTAATCAATACAGGTAATATAGGATATGTAATTTACAAAGGTATACATAAATTGGTACATGATAGGATACAATAAGTCAAATGAGGAGACCATGATATAGTGTCAGGAATATTAGTCACCATACAAGGAATATATCATGATACTGGAGAGTGTCAGTGTATTGAAGTCATATGAGTGCAAGGATATACATACATTAATAGATAATGGGGTACAAATAATCAAGGGGAAGCCATGATACAGTATCGGAGGTAGTAATCACCATACAGGGATTATGTCATCATAAGGATGTAACCTCACCAAGGAGTTAATATGGGTGAATAAAGATCAGGTTGATATTATAGGCTTATAGATAAAAAAGTAGTCCTATGATAGGTACGTGTCTGGAGTCAGTGATGGTACCAACGACGTTTCTAGTGATACTATATTTTACTATATTTAGCCATATCAGGAGGATGGGAGTGATCAGGGATGGCTCACCTGGAGAGCAGCAGGAGAAGAAGCAAATAAAAGTAGATGTATTAGACCTGTAACATAAGGGAGTAGTTGATAAGAATGCGTTGAGGGAAAAAGAAAAAAGAAAAAAGAAAAGAGAAGACTATATAGTTGGAGTAATCATACCGTATGTTGGAACAGTGGGGTGACCACTGTTATACACAGGAAAATCTATATGATTCAACTGAGGGTACTGGCTCACTCTGAGAACAAAGATATAATACAAGGGTCTATTATACGATATGGTGAGTACTGACAGAGTGATGAGAGTTCTGACATATACAGTGAGAATACCTCTTGTCAATCGAGAATCTTGAATATAACGGTCCTCTGGTGGCTGTAGTGTGACTACCGGAGAATAGACATAGGGGGTCATCAAGTCTCGTCAATAATGACCAGAGACCTATGTGTGAAGACGGATAGAATCACAAGGAGAAAACGTAGAGGGAAAATAAAAAGTGGGAACAGAGGAGTTATCTAAATCAATCACCTGTGTTGAGGTAAGTTTCCAGTAACTCTTTCTCATGGATCTAATCATTGAACCTTCCTCCTCCAGTCGGTAGCCGCCTGGATTCTCCTTGTCTCCTTGGACCCTTTCCCATACATAGGCCACTGGAATCATAGGTATACATTACCCTTTTTGCTTGCTATCTTTCACATTCCCTGTGATATCTCATACATCCCCCATAATTTATCTTTTGTGCAGGCTACTACCTGGGTCAGGTCCTACCTTACTCTACATAGCCCTTAACTATATTCCCTGGAGGTTTGTTATTTGTTGCATTCTTCATTTCCCCCTCCCCCCTTTTCTTTCTTCTGATACCTTGTTTGACATTTATTATCTTTTCTTAAACCTGGAATATGACACAGTCACAGCCGTCTTTGAATGACAGGATTCCTGAGCACCTATAAGTAATGGTAATATACGTAGAACATGGAAACATAATTATCTCTGCATATTAAAGAGTACTGGAAACTTACCTCAACACAGGTGATTGATTTAGATAACTCCTCTGTTCCCACTTTTTATTTTCCCTCTACGTTTTCTCCTTGTGATTCTATCCGTCTTCACACATAGGTCTCTGGTCATTATTGACGAGACTTGATGACCCCCTATGTCTATTCTCCGGTAGTCACACTACAGCCACCAGAGGACCGTTATATTCAAGATTCTCGATTGACAAGAGGTATTCTCACTGTATATGTCAGAACTCTCATCACTCTGTCAGTACTCACCATATCGTATAATAGACCCTTGTATTATATCTTTGTTCTCAGAGTGAGCCAGTACCCTCAGTTGAATCATATAGATTTTCCTGTGTATAACAGTGGTCACCCCACTGTTCCAACATACGGTATGATTACTCCAACTATATATTCTTCTCTTTTCTTTTTTCTTTTTTCTTTTTCCCTCAACGCATTCTTATCAACTACTCCCTTATGTTACAGGTCTAATACATCTACTTTTATTTGCTTCTTCTCCTGCTGCTCTCCAGGTGAGCCATCCCTGATCACTCCCATCCTCCTGATATGGCTAAATATAGTAAAATATAGTATCACTAGAAACGTCGTTGGTACCATCACTGACTCCAGACACGTACCTATCATAGGACTACTTTTTTATCTATAAGCCTATAATATCAACCTGATCTTTATTCACCCATATTAACTCCTTGGTGAGGTTACATCCTTATGATGACATAATCCCTGTATGGTGATTACTACCTCCGATACTGTATCATGGCTTCCCCTTGATTATTTGTACCCCATTATCTATTAATGTATGTATATCCTTGCACTCATATGACTTCAATACACTGACACTCTCCAGTATCATGATATATTCCTTGTATGGTGACTAATATTCCTGACACTATATCATGGTCTCCTCATTTGACTTATTGTATCCTATCATGTACCAATTTATGTATACCTTTGTAAATTACATATCCTATATTACCTGTATTGATTAATGTCTTTTTGTTTTGTGTTTTCACCATTGTAAATACACAGTTTTGTCCGACCTGAGGAAGGCCTATTGGCCGAAACGTCGGCGGACGCATGTAAAGCACTCTCTTCACTTTTTCACGAGCAAAATAAAAGAAAAAAGATTTTTCAATTTACCATGTCTCCTTGATTCTTATGGGAATTAGTAGTGTGCCGGAGTTATTCCAATTTACTGACTGTTTTTTTCTCCAGAGCACCTACACAAGGTGAGGCGAGGTCTTTTCTCACAAATTTTGGACTATTTTTTGACCTAGCTCCCTTTTTCCCTCAAAAAAATTTTTTTACAGCACTGGAATAACCCATGTCTATAACCAATTTCTCCACATTTTCTTACAATGAAGCAGAGACCAATGATATAGTCTCCAGGGTAACCTCACCTAACACGTTTCTTAGTATTCCAACAGAAGAAATCAGGAAGAGAGACTTTGAGAAGACTCTACAGAGACACGCGGCCCTGGATCTCCATTTAATTACCCTTGCCGAATACCATCGAACAAAAAGAATTCCGAGGGGTCTACGCGTCTCACTCCGACCTACGATTTTTGCGGATAACAACGACTTCTGTGACAAGTTCGAGGCCATCATCAATAAATGCTCTATGGACGTCATAACTTTAACAATTGATTTCCTACAAAAAGAAGTCGATCAACTGTCTGCTAATATCCAGACCACAGAAACCCAGTTAAAACAAGTTTTTTCTACCACAGATTTTGAGGAACTCAAGAAAAAATCTAACGATTATATCTCGGACTTCCGAAAATCACTTGAGGCGAAGAAACGTAACAAATTTTTACGAGACCAGGAGGACTATACACAAGGAACTGTCTATCGATGGCGTTCAGGGGACTCCTCGACCTTCTCACGACGTCCCACTCGATACACAGGATATTCCTCTTCCGGAAGCTCAGATATGGACTCCCGACCTCAACGCCAGCAGTCGAATTTTTTAGGGCAAAGGCGCCCTCCCATAAGAAGACGAGGAGGGGGCGCAGGCGGGGGTCAATATTACCGGGCGGACCGAGTGTGGACGAGGTCGCAGGTAATGACAACTTAATTTATAATATTTCCTCGTATAACCTGTCTCCAATTGAACACTCTGTTTTACAGAAAGGTCTGTCGTTCAGCCCCACGCCTTCCTATGACACCTTTACGGTACAACAAGAGCTTGACCACTTTTACAGATCTGTACGCTTAAAAACACATTTCAACAACATTGATTACGCCAGTACTGATGGCGTTGATTCAACCTCATCTCTGTCCTGTTTCTCGCTTAAAGCCCTACAACTAAGAACACATAGCCCCTACATGCCCCCTAGGACCTACCATCCAGTGGAGACTTTTGTCTCACTGGTTTCCCAAGACATAGGAATCTTAAATGAACGAATCCAGGCTGGTGAATTCCAGATTAAAAATAATCTATCGGTAGACGAGTCAAGAGCCCTACGGAGTCTCAGGGAGAATCATGCCATTATAATCAAACCAGCGGATAAGGGGGGAGCGATTGTCGTCTTAGACCGACAATACTACATATCTGAGATTATGAGTCAATTATCAGACAGGTCCACTTATGAACCTGTTTCCCAAGATCCCACTACAAGGATTGCCTCTCTCATCAGAATCACGACCCAAGATTATTTTGAACGGGACATCATTGATCAGAAACTGAGGGATTTCCTGAACAACCCACACCCCATTACCCCGGTGTTTTACACCCTCCCTAAAGTTCACAAAAACCTCACCCACCCCCCCGGGAGACCCATAGTGGCTTCCACCGACTCCATCCTCTCACCCTTGGCTAAGACCATAGAGAAAATCCTCTCACCATTTGTCCCTCTAACCCCCTCATATCTGAAGGACACATCCCACTTTCTTGAGATACTAACGGATTTACATCAGGTTCCTTGTACATCTCTCCTCGTGACTTTGGACGTTAATTCACTATACACTAGTATTAATCACAGTGATGGCTTACAGGCCATACAGTGGTTCTTTGAACAATTCACCACTCTTCCGGTAGACAATAGAAAATTTTGCATAGATTTACTTAAGATCATCCTTGAACAAAACTTTTTCCTATTCCAGGAACAGTTCTATGTTCAGCGTAGGGGGACCGCGATGGGCTCTAACGTCGCGCCCCCCTACGCTAACATTTTCATGGCATTCTTTGAAGAGCAACACGTACATTCACATCCCCTGATTTTACGCCACGCCCTTTTATGGCGCCGATATATCGACGACATCTTCCTCATTTGGGATGGCGATCTGGATTCTCTGATGACATTCTACGATGAGATTAACACATTTCTACCTGGTCTAACATTCACCATTCATCACAACACCAACAGGATCAATTTCTTAGACTGTATGGTTATTAAAAATAGTGACGGCATCATTTCCACCGATATTTACGTTAAACCTACGGATAAGAATAGTCTCCTCCATTTTAATAGTAATCATCCCAGGCACACCAAATACTCTCTACCTATCAGCCAACATACCAGGGTTAATCGCATAGTCAGCGACAAGGACATCCGCCAGACAAGACACAAGGAAATGAGTGCCAAATTTAAACAGCGAGGATATCCTCACAAAATAGCCACCAAAATGACATCTGAGTCCTCCAACCTTTCAACACAGTCTGACCGCATTCCTTTGATCAATACATTTCACCCTTTTTCTCCACTGGTCAAAAAAATAGTGCTAAAACACTGGCCATTATTAGGACTTGCTTATCCTCAGATCAAGGAATTTCAGGCACCTCCTTTATTTTGTTATAAGAAGTCACCTAACATCAGGGACAAGCTCGTACGGGCAGACATAGGCCCCTCCACCCGTCTTCCTAAACAAACATTTCTCGGCAACCCACAATATGGCACTTTCCCGTGCCTTAGCTGTGCCCAATGTTCTAATGTCACTAGAGGTTGTTCATTCACACACCCTAGAACAGGTAAATCCTTCCCGATTAGGGACTTTTTCACATGCGACAGCACCTTCGTCGTATACTACATTAAGTGCCCTTGCGGTCTCGGATATGTTGGGGAAACCACCCAGCATATCCGAGACCGCATTAATAAGCACAAATCGGACATCAGATGTGGAAGAACTTTACTACCCATTCCGTTTCACTTCACGACAGCTGGCCACAGAATTTCTCAACTCAGATTTCAGGTCATTGACCATGTGGGCATTAATCGTAGGGGCGGGGATAGGGTTAGGTCACTTCGCGAAAGAGAAGCTCGTTGGATTTTTACCTTGGGTACCCTTGAACCCCATGGTTTAAATCGCAAATATGAACTCGGTTACTGAGGTCAACGGTTACATGTGTTTTACGGTCAATTTATGCTTATGGTAACCATGTGTCCTTTTTCCTCTATATACGTGTGCAGGTCAGTACCTGTAGGTTTACTGAGACTCACCATCTGGTAATCATAACGATGTTTGTTTTCATCATTTGCTGCATTTATTCATACCATGTAGGATAACACCGTCGACACTGTCAGTTCACCCCTACTATTTTTGTGGTGTATTGATTATTCCACTCATATGCCTTTAATTTTCTGCATATGTTCTCTTGGGCCCTCATAGTTTTCCTCTTCCAATTCATATGACATATTCACCTTATGATGAATACTCCATTATCTCCATTACTTGCTTATCATGTTTCTATAAAATTTGGCTAGTGTACACGGTGTTACCCTTTCCCTATATTATGTGCATTTATTACATGTCCTATATATGTACCGTTTAATTCATTATATACTACTGATTTTCCTTTATTCCCTTTTCCCTTTGTTTTCAGAATTAGCATCACTTTTAGGGCTCAGTACACATGTCACACCCTCAGCCCTCTCAGCCTATCACTGGTCCGAGCACTGGAGCTGCACGTCCGTCTTGACCATCGGGAACGGCCCCCTAAACATGGGCTATCCACCTCTTCACCTCCGCGCCCAACCCAGCGATAGTGACGCACGCCATTAGGTCACTATAATGTGTATTTCTCCTTGCACATGCGCGATGCATCATCGTTCAAGTATCTCACATTTTTCCCGAAACCGGAAGTGACGTCGCGGCACCATCCGAAACCGGAAGTGACGTCGCGGCACTATTTCCTTCAAATACACCCTCTTCCCATATGTGCCGCACCTCACAGGACGAGCGGTCCACCTCCCCAGCACCTCTGATACCCAGTAAGTGGCTCACCTTGACAGCAGCAGACTTTTCTTTGGAAACTCTTTCTCATGGATCTAATCATTGAACCTTCCTCCTCCAATCGGTAGCCGCCTGGATTCTCCTTGTCTCCTTGGACCCTTTCCCATACATAGGCCACTGGAATCATAGGTATACATTACCCTTTTTGCTTGCTATCTGCACATTCCCTGTGATATCTCATACATCCCACATAATTTATCTTTTGTGCAGGCTACTACCTGGGTCAGGTCCTACCTTACTCTACATAGCCCTTAACTATATTCCCTGGAGGTTTGTTATTTGTTGCATTCTTCATTTCCCCCTCCCCCCTTTTCTTTCTTCTGATACCTTGTTTGACATTTATTATCTTTTCTTAAACCTGGAATATGACACAGTCACAGCCGTCTTTGAATGACAGGATTCCTGAGCACCTATAAGTAATGGTAATATACGTAGAACATGGAAACATAATTATCTCTGCATATTAAAGAGTACTGGAAACTTACCTCAACACAGGTGATTGATTTAGATAACTCCTCTGTTCCCACTTTTTATTTTCCCTCTACGTTTTCTCCTTGTGATTCTATCCGTCTTCACTAGAGATGAGCGAACCGGTCGCGGTTCGGCTCGAGGTTGGTTCGCCGAACGGACCTCCCGTTCGAGTTCGGTTCGTCGAACGTTCGACGAACCGAACTTGAACTGCATAGGAAACAATGGCAGGCAATCACAAACACAGAAAAACACCTAGAAAACACCCTCAAAGGTGTCCAAAAGGTCACAAACCACTCACAACACATGGGAAAGTGACAAGGACATATACTCATGCGAAAACAAAAGAGCTGGACAAGGAAAAAGAGGAGGACACACAGATATATGAGTATATGCAAGGAAACATGCCATTATTGTGCAACTTGAGCCCTGCTCATTCTTGGCTTCCAATCTTGATAAATTGCCTGAGCTCGCCACGTACGTCTTGGGGATCTTGTCGTGTCCTGCAGCCAGCGTTCTCTCGGAACCTGTCTTCAGTGCTGCTGTGGGTCTGCTGGCAGATAAGCACACGTGTCTGTCCACTGACAATGTGGACATGGCTCTCAGAGGACTTTTCTTCCCCTGGGTCAGCCAGGGGACGGGAAAGGCACGCGTATTTTTGAGAGTGCTTCATGCAAAGCATCTTTTTCTTTTTCAAAAGGGGGCTCAACCGATGCCAGTCAAGTGGGGTGTGTGTGGCCCAGTGAGTGGCAACGAGGGAGACTGTGGTTGGAGTCCCCTCGCTGTGTTTCTAAAAGAACCAAGATGAACAAGTCATGGCTCTCAGAGGACTTTTCTTCCCCGGGGTCAGCCAGGGGACGGGAAAGGCACGCGTATTTTTGAGAGTGCTTCATGCAAAGCATCTTTTTCTTTTTCAAAAGGGGGCTCAACCGATGCCAGTCAAGTGGGGTGTGTGTGGCCCAGTGAGTGGCAACGAGGGAGACTGTGGTTGGAGTCCCCTCGCTGTGTTTCTAAAAGAACCAAGATGAACAAGTCATGGCTCTCAGAGGACTTTTCTTCCCCGGGGTCAGCCAGGGGACGGGAAAGGCACGCGTATTTTTGAGAGTGCTTCATGCAAAGCATCTTTTTCTTTTTCAAAAGGGGGCTCAACCGATGCCAGTCAAGTGGGGTGTGTGTGGCCCAGTGAGTGGCAACGAGGGAGACTGTGGTTGGAGTCCCCTCGCTGTGTTTCTAAAAGAACCAAGATGAACAAGTCATGGCTCTCAGAGGACTTTTCTTCCCCGGGGTCAGCCAGGGGACGGGAAAGGCACGCGTATTTTTGAGAGTGCTTCATGCAAAGCATCTTTTTCTTTTTCAAAAGGGGGCTCAACCGATGCCAGTCAAGTGGGGTGTGTGTGGCCCAGTGAGTGGCAACGAGGGAGACTGTGGTTGGAGTCCCCTCGCTGTGTTTCTAAAAGAACCAAGATGAACAAGTCATGGCTCTCAGAGGACTTTTCTTCCCCGGGGTCAGCCAGGGGACAGGAAAGGCACGCGTATTTTTGAGAGTGCTTCATGCAAAGCATCTTTTTCTTTTTCAAAAGGGGGCTCAACCGATGCCAGTCAAGTGGGGTGTGTGTGGCCCAGTGAGTGGCAACGAGGGAGACTGTGGTTGGAGTCCCCTCGCTGTGTTTCTAAAAGAACCAAGATGAACAAGTCATGGCTCTCAGAGGACTTTTCTTCCCCGGGGTCAGCCAGGGGACGGGAAAGGCACGCGTATTTTTGAGAGTGCTTCATGCAAAGCATCTTTTTCTTTTTCAAAAGGGGGCTCAACCGATGCCAGTCAAGTGGGGTGTGTGTGGCCCAGTGAGTGGCAACGAGGGAGACTGTGGTTGGAGTCCCCTCGCTGTGTTTCTAAAAGAACCAAGATGAACAAGTCATGGCTCTCAGAGGACTTTTCTTCCCCGGGGTCAGCCAGGGGACGGGAAAGGCACGCGTATTTTTGAGAGTGCTTCATGCAAAGCATCTTTTTCTTTTTCAAAAGGGGGCTCAACCGATGCCAGTCAAGTGGGGTGTGTGTGGCCCAGTGAGTGGCAACGAGGGAGACTGTGGTTGGAGTCCCCTCGCTGTGTTTCTAAAAGAACCAAGATGAACAAGTCATGGCTCTCAGAGGACTTTTCTTCCCCGGGGTCAGCCAGGGGACGGGAAAGGCACGCGTATTTTTGAGAGTGCTTCATGCAAAGCATCTTTTTCTTTTTCAAAAGGGGGCTCAACCGATGCCAGTCAAGTGGGGTGTGTGTGGCCCAGTGAGTGGCAATGAGGGAGACTGTGGTTGGAGTCCCCTCGCTGTGTTTCTAAAAGAACCAAGATGAACAAGTCATGGCTCTCAGAGGACTTTTCTTCCCCGGGGTCAGCCAGGGGACGGGAAAGGCACGCGTATTTTTGAGAGTGCTTCATGCAAAGCATCTTTTTCTTTTTCAAAAGGGGGCTCAACCGATGCCAGTCAAGTGGGGTGTGTGTGGCCCAGTGAGTGGCAACGAGGGAGACTGTGGTTGGAGTCCCCTCGCTGTGTTTCTAAAAGAACCAAGATGAACAAGTCATGGCTCTCAGAGGACTTTTCTTCCCCGGGGTCAGCCAGGGGACGGGAAAGGCACGCGTATTTTTGAGAGTGCTTCATGCAAAGCATCTTTTTCTTTTTCAAAAGGGGGCTCAACCGATGCCAGTCAAGTGGGGTGTGTGTGGCCCAGTGAGTGGCAACGAGGGAGACTGTGGTTGGAGTCCCCTCGCTGTGTTTCTAAAAGAACCAAGATGAACAAGTCATGGCTCTCAGAGGACTTTTCTTCCCCGGGGTCAGCCAGGGGACGGGAAAGGCACGCGTATTTTTGAGAGTGCTTCATGCAAAGCATCTTTTTCTTTTTCAAAAGGGGGCTCAACCGATGCCAGTCAAGTGGGGTGTGTGTGGCCCAGTGAGTGGCAACGAGGGAGACTGTGGTTGGAGTCCCCTCGCTGTGTTTCTAAAAGAACCAAGATGAACAAGTCATGGCTCTCAGAGGACTTTTCTTCCCCGGGGTCAGCCAGGGGACGGGAAAGGCACGCGTATTTTTGAGAGTGCTTCATGCAAAGCATCTTTTTTTTTTTCAAAAGGGGGCTCAACCGATGCCAGTCAAGTGGGGTGTGTGTGGCCCAGTGAGTGGCAACGAGGGAGACTGTGGTTGGAGTCCCCTCGCTGTGTTTCTAAAAGAACCAAGATGAACAAGTCATGGCTCTCAGAGGACTTTTCTTCCCCGGGGTCAGCCAGGGGACGGGAAAGGCACGCGTATTTTTGAGAGTGCTTCATGCAAAGCATCTTTTTCTTTTTCAAAAGGGGGCTCAACCGATGCCAGTCAAGTGGGGTGTGTGTGGCCCAGTGAGTGGCAACGAGGGAGACTGTGGTTGGAGTCCCCTCGCTGTGTTTCTAAAAGAACCAAGATGAACAAGTCATGGCTCTCAGAGGACTTTTCTTCCCCGGGGTCAGCCAGGGGACGGGAAAGGCACGCGTATTTTTGAGAGTGCTTCATGCAAAGCATCTTTTTCTTTTTCAAAAGGGGGCTCAACCGATGCCAGTCAAGTGGGGTGTGTGTGGCCCAGTGAGTGGCAACGAGGGAGACTGTGGTTGGAGTCCCCTCGCTGTGTTTCTAAAAGAACCAAGATGAACAAGTCATGGCTCTCAGAGGACTTTTCTTCCCCGGGGTCAGCCAGGGGACGGGAAAGGCACGCGTATTTTTGAGAGTGCTTCATGCAAAGCATCTTTTTCTTTTTCAAAAGGGGGCTCAACCGATGCCAGTCAAGTGGGGTGTGTGTGGCCCAGTGAGTGGCAACGAGGGAGACTGTGGTTGGAGTCCCCTCGCTGTGTTTCTAAAAGAACCAAGATGAACAAGTCATGGCTCTCAGAGGACTTTTCTTCCCCGGGGTCAGCCAGGGGACGGGAAAGGCACGCGTATTTTTGAGAGTGCTTCATGCAAAGCATCTTTTTCTTTTTCAAAAGGGGGCTCAACCGATGCCAGTCAAGTGGGGTGTGTGTGGCCCAGTGAGTGGCAACGAGGGAGACTGTGGTTGGAGTCCCCTCGCTGTGTTTCTAAAAGAACCAAGATGAACAAGTCATGGCTCTCAGAGGACTTTTCTTCCCCGGGGTCAGCCAGGGGACGGGAAAGGCACGCGTATTTTTGAGAGTGCTTCATGCAAAGCATCTTTTTCTTTTTCAAAAGGGGGCTCAACCGATGCCAGTCAAGTGGGGTGTGTGTGGCCCAGTGAGTGGCAACGAGGGAGACTGTGGTTGGAGTCCCCTCGCTGTGTTATACATGCTTTTAGAAGGGCATGACATGGCTTGGAGGTTATATATAGGTTAGAACCTGGCTCAACCAATCTGTTAGCAGGTGCTCTGGAGAAACAGCAGACTATGTAGAAAATATACTCCGGCACACTATAGAAAAAAGTAAGGAGAAGTCCAATATGATGCTCAATAGTGTCTTTATTTTAAATTAGAATATTGTCCGACGTTTCAACCCGTCAAGGGTTTTCTTCGGGGACTAATATATAATAACAAAAGAGAAAGAAAATACATTGTCACAATAATACATCATTGTTACAAAACAACACATATCACACACAGGTGAAAATCACGTTCACATTGTTACAAAATTTGCAAATGCTGAGCTTTTCATAAAGAATGTACATAAAAAATATACCCGTGAATTAAATATGGTAAATACAAGGGGATATTCAATATATGATGTGGTTATAGAACTAAGGAGACCAGAAATCAGGACATACCTATGATAGATAAGATTACATTTCCTTAAACGAGCACCGAAAATTGCGTAGGGTAATTTGACACAATGGTGTCCACGGACGGTACTAGAGGGTGAGACATGAATATGTTAATACCGTAAATAAATATAAGACAAGCATAAGAAAAAAGACCTGTGTTTCTAGGGGTTCAGGTGGGTATACCTCAATGGATCAAGGACATCCAATCAAGTGAGTATGAAGAAACGTAAACGACCTTCACTGTTATATAGAAAGGGTTCAATATGTAAATTCCTAGAGGGTCATGTGCCTCATGTTTCAAAATGTCATCATTACAGTTTATACCATTGTGTCATATATTCATATACGTTTTCTCGGAACAGGATATAGATTCACCTCTTTGGATCCAGGGGCTGATACAACCTTACTTTCATGTGGTCCACCTGGTGTTGTTAATAACCATAGGCGAGTTTGGATACTTGAAACGGCTGGAGCACCCATTAGGACTTATTCCTACACTCATAGGTAGCATAATTTTGCCTTACCCTTAGTTGTTTTATTCTCTTATGTGTCTTTGGTCATAATTTGGATTTTATCCTTTTGTATATCACAGCACCACTTACTCATTCATACTGGTCAATTTGACCAAAACGTGACCGGGGTATTCCAGCTCGTACTCGGCCCCTCCCATGAGGTACTTTTTTCCAGATAGACCCATTACTTTTTGGATTCCATATGCGTTCATTTCTTATAAATAAATGATCTTTCTCATTTAGAAACATGAGGCACATGACCCTCTAGGAATTTACATATTGAACCCTTTCTATATAACAGTGAAGGTCGTTTACGTTTCTTCATACTCACTTGATTGGATGTCCTTGATCCATTGAGGTATACCCACCTGAACCCCTAGAAACACAGGTCTTTTTTCTTATGCTTGTCTTATATTTATTTACGGTATTAACATATTCATGTCTCACCCTCTAGTACCGTCCGTGGACACCATTGTGTCAAATTACCCTACGCAATTTTCGGTGCTCGTTTAAGGAAATGTAATCTTATCTATCATAGGTATGTCCTGATTTCTGGTCTCCTTAGTTCTATAACCACATCATATATTGAATATCCCCTTGTATTTACCATATTTAATTCACGGGTATATTTTTTATGTACATTCTTTATGAAAAGCTCAGCATTTGCAAATTTTGTAACAATGTGAACGTGATTTTCACCTGTGTGTGATATGTGTTGTTTTGTAACAATGATGTATTATTGTGACAATGTATTTTCTTTCTCTTTTGTTATTATATATTAGTCCCCGAAGAAAACCCTTGACGGGTTGAAACGTCGGACAATATTCTAATTTAAAATAAAGACACTATTGAGCATCATATTGGACTTCTCCTTACTTTTTTCTATAGTGTGCCGGAGTATATTTTCTACATGGCTTGGAGGTTGACTTTCATAAAATGCAAACTGTTGGCTACCAAAATGCTGCCTTTCCAACAACTGTGGTTATAGGCAATGAGGAACATACTGATGAAGATGAGACGCAGATACCCGATTGGGATGACAACTTAAATATTCGGTCAGGGCAAGAAGAAACTCGGTCTGAGGGGGAGGGGAGTGCAAACACAACAATTGATGATGAAGTTCTAGATCCCACCTACTGTCAACCCACAGTCAGACACTCGAGGAGGTCAATAGAGGCGGTGGAGGAGGATGCAACCGACGTCGAAGTAACCTGGCGCCTTCCTGGACACAGTCGGAGCACTGGTAGCACGTCTACAACTGCATCCTCAGCCACCACTCTGCCTCTGAGCATTATTCGGGGTGGATCAACAGGTCGCATGGCCTCTAAGCCTTGCCTAGCCTGGTCCTTTTTTGACATAAAAAAAGATCGGCCAAATTATGTGATCTGTAACATTTGCCATGGTTATCTTAGTAGAGGTCAAAACCTCAGCAGTTTGACAACTTCTTCCATGAATCGTCACATGAATAAATATCATATGGCCTGGTGGGAAGCTCACCGTGCTGCAATGCGGCCTAGTGGAGCCAACCATCCACCGCCTGCCCCTTCCAGGGCATCCGCGCGCTCGTCATCTTCTAGGACTGTGGGGACAGCTGTCACACCTGTTTTTCCACCCACAACTTCCACCACTGTAACCGCAACAGGCAGTTTGCTTGGTAGGTCGTCAGTTGGTTTGGAAGGGGAAACAAGTGAGTGTGTACAGCTCTCTCAGACATCGATAGCACCAACTTTGGATGAAGGCAACATCATGTCTCTGCCTGCACTTTCCTCCCAAAGCTGCATTTTTCCAGGGACACCCTACTCAACACCGTCTACACACAGCAGCCAGATCTCTGTCCCTCAGATGTGGTCAAATAAAAGGCCACTTCCTTCGACCCATGACAAAGCGAAGAGGTTGACTCTATCCCTCTGTAAGCTGTTGGCTACAGAAATGCTGCCTTTCCGCCTAGTGGACACACAGGATTTTAGAGACCTTATATCTGTCGCTGTGCCCCAGTACCAGATGCCTAGTCGCCACTACTTCTCTAAGAAAGGTGTGCCCGCGCTACACCAGCATGTCGCACACAATATCACCGCTTCCTTGAGAAACTCTGTGTGTGAACGGGTGAATTTCAGCACCGATACTTGGACCAGTAAGCATGGACAGGGACGTTACATGTCGCTGACTGGGCACTGGGTAACTATGGTGATAGATGGTGAAGGGTCTGCTGCACAAGTCTTGCCGTCCCCACGACTTGTGTGTCAATCCTCTGTCTGTCCAAGTTCCGCCACTGCTTCTGCATCCTCCACCTCATCTGGGTCCTCCACCTCCGCCCCAAGCCTGCCTGGTCAGGCCACCAGCGTTCTCACTGCGCAGAAGGAATCACGCACCCCTCATTACTATGCTGGCAGCAGAGCGCAACGGCATCAGGCGGTCTTTAGCTTGACATGTCTTGGGAATAAGAGTCACACAGCTGAGGAGTTGTGGTCAGCTCTGCGGTCCGAGTTTAATAAATGGTTGTCTCCACTCAACCTGCAGCCTGGTAAGGCCGTGTGCGACAATGCTGCAAACCTGGGTGCGGCCCTTCGCCTGGGCAAGGTGACACACGTGCCTTGTATGGCTCACGTGTTGAACCTTGTTGTCCAGCAATTTTTAACACACTATCCCGGCCTAGATGGCCTTCTGACCAGGGCACGGAAACTGTCTGCAGTGCTCACTTCCGCCGTTCAAGCGCCGCAGCTGAGCGACTTGCATCGCTCCAGAAGTCTTTCGGCCTGCCGGTTCATCGCCTGAAATGCGATGTGGCGACACGCTGGAATTCAACTCTCCACATGTTACAGCGACTGTGGCAGCACCGCAGAGCCCTGGTGCAATACGTCATGACGTATAGCCTGGGCCAACGAGATGCAGAGGTGGGGCAGATCACCCTGATGGAGTGATCTCAGATCACGGACCTATGCACCCTTCTGCACAGTTTCGACATGGCGACGAATATGTTTAGCGCTGACAATGCCATTATCAGCATGACGATTACAGTCATTTACATGCTGGAGCACACGCTAAACACTATTCGGAGTCAGGGGGTGGGACAACAGGAAGGGGAGGAACTACAGGAGGATTCATATGCGCAAGACACAACAACATCACCAAGGTCCAGACGTTCATCATCACCAACGCGGCAGGCATGGGACCATGGGGGACAGGGATCAACAAGGGCGCATGGTAGCAGGCGAGATGTTGAGGAAGGTGCAGGAGGACATGAAGATATGGAGGACGAACTGTCCATGGACATGGAAGACTCAGCTGATGAGGGGGACCTTGGTCAAATTTAAGTTGAAAGAGGTTGGGGGGAGATGACAGAGGAAGAAAGAACGGTTAGCACCTCTATGCCACAAACACAGCGTGGACTTGGTCCGCATGGCTGCGCAAGACACATGAGTGCCTTCTTGTTGCACTACCTCCAACATGACCCTCGTATTGTCAAAATTAGAAGTGATGATGACTACTGGCTTGCCACACTATTAGATCCCCGGGACAAGTCCAAATTTTGTGACATAATTCCACCCATAGAAAGGGACGCACGTATGCAGGAGTATCAGCAGAAGCTGTTACTCGATCTTAGCTCGGCTTTTCCACCAAACAACCGTGCAGGTGAAGGGAGTGATTCTCCCAGTTGTAACTTGACAAACATGGGACGGCCTCGTCATCTTCAACAGTCTACCCGTACCAGTAGGACCGTATCTGGTGCTGGTAACAGCAATTTTATGGAATCTTTTCATAATTTTTTTAGACCCTCCTTTGCAAGGCCACCAGAGACATCAAGTGTGTCACATAGTCAACGGATGGAGAGGATGATACAGGAGTATCTCCAAATGAACATCGATGCAATGACTTTGCAAATGGAGCCTTGCTCCTTTTGTGCTTCAAATCTAGAAAAATGTCAAGAGCTCTCCAGTTACGCCTTGAAGATTTTGTCGTGTCCAGCTGCCAGCGTTGTCTCTGAACGTGTCTTCAGTGCTGCTGGGTGTGTGCTGACAGATAAGCGCACGCGTCTGTCCAGTGACAATGTGGACAGACTGACGTTCATCAAAATGAACAAGTCATGGATCCAGAAGGAATTTACTACCCCTGTGTCATCCTGGGGAGAGTAAATGCTTGTGGATTTGGAATGTGCTTGATGCAAATCAAAACATCCTGTTTGCAACTAGGGCACAAGTCCTGCCACTGATGGGGTGTCTGTGTGCCCAATTTGGGGAAAAAAGGTAGACTCCGCTTGGAGTAACCCTTGCTTGCTGTGTTTTTTAAAAATGATACAAGATGAACAGATCTGAAGGCAAGATGAAGGCAACATCATGTCTCCGCCTGCACTTTTCTCACAAACCTGCATTTTTCCAGGGACACCCTACTCAACACCGTCTACAGACAGCAGCCAGATCTCTGTCCCTCAGATGTGGTCAAATAAAAGGCCACTTACTGCGACCCATGACAAAGCTAAGTGGTTGACTCTATCCCTCTGTAAGCTGTTGGCTACCGAAATGCTGCCTTTACGCGTAGTGGACACACAGGATTTTACAGACCTTATGTCTGTCGCTGTGCCCCAGTACCAGATGCCCAATCACCACTGCTTCTCCAAGAAAAGCATGCCCGCGCTACACCAGCATGTCGCACACAACATCACCACTTCCTTGAGAAAATCTGTGTGCGACAGGGTGCATTTCAACACAGATACTTGGACCAGTAAGCATAGACAGGGTCATTACATGTCACTGACTGGGCACTGGCAAACTATGGTGAGAGATGGAGAAGGGTCTGCTGTACAAGTCTTGCCGTCCCCACGAGTTGTTTCAATCCTTGTTCTGTATGTAGAAGTTAATACACTGCTTCTGCCTCTTCAACCTCGTGTGGGTCCTCTACCTTGGCGCAAACCCTGTGTGGTCAGGCCACCCTTCCTTGCAACTGCGCACAAGGACTACCACACACCTCCTTACTATGCTGGCAGCAGAGCTCAATGCCATCAGGCGGTCAAAGTTTTACTTTGAAATGTATGGGAAATGTGAGTCACACCGCTATTACAGAGAATAGTAGTCAGGCAGGGTCAAAACATTAATTGAGGAACAGGAACAGAATGGGACGGCCAGGAAAGAATCAGAAAACAAGCAGAGGTGAAATGCGTATCGGCCAACAAGGTACATAAACAGCAAGCAGGAAAAGTAGTCAGGTAACAAGCACACAAAATCATAAAACTGAACTGGGGGTAAAATTAACCAGAGGTTCATAGCTATGTCTGGCAGTGGTCTGCAGACAGGATGGGCATAAAAAAGGGTGTGGTGTCTTCCCATTGGTTGTAGCTGAATGATGGTATTTCATCTGTGAGATACCCACCAGCTACATTCAGCCAGAGATTCTGCATCTGTCAAGGTAATGCAGCCCAGTGGGTGAGCATAACCTGCGTCCACCTGCGCCGCTGGCATCGACTACTCTCCCATCATCAGCACTATTCATGAAAGGAACACGTTGTCACCTGGCGACCGGAGTACAAATTGACGGAGCGGACTCCGTTGGTGACTTAACAGCCGTGTGCGGCAATGATGCAAACCTGGCTGCGGGCCATCCTCAGGGCAATGTGACACACGTGCCTTTTAGGGCTCACGTGTTGAACCGAATTCGCCAGCAATTTTTAAAACACCATCACGGCCTACATGGCCTTGTGCAGTGGGCACGCTCGCTATGTGCTCACTTCCATCGTGCGCACACAGCAGCTCAACAACTTTCATCACTCCGGAAGTCTTAGGGTCTGGCAGTTAAACGCCGTAAATGCGATGTTTCGACACGCAGGAATTGGAATCTGCACATGTTGCAGCGTGTGTGGCAGCACCGCAGAGCCCTGCTGAAATACGGTAAGACATATAGCCTGGGATAACTTGATCCAGAGGTGGTGCAGATCACGCTGCTGGAGTGGTGTCAGATCAAGGACCTATGCACCCTGCTACACAGTTTTGAAATGTCGACGAAGATGTTTAGCACTGGCAATGTCATTCTCAGCGTGACAATTCTGGTCATCTACATGATGGAGCACACTGTAATTATTATTCGGAGTCAGGTGTTGGGACAAGAGGAAGGGGAGGAAGTACAGGAGGAGTCATATGCGGAAGGGATAACAAGATCTACGAGGTCCAGATGGTCAGCGGCACCTATGCGGCAGTCATGGTGAGGGAGAGGGATTAACAAGGGCGCTGTTACGGGGGGCTGTCTGATAATAATCGAAAGGAGTATCAGACAGTCAGGGTCCACCGTGCAAAGACTTTGCTGCAGACTATGGCAGAGTGCAATACCTCTGTTAACTCACAGAAGGATATAATAAGTAAGTAAAGCAATTCCTCCCTTACTTGGAGGGTGTGTGGAATGATCTCTGTTAATAATCACAGAGACAAAGGCAATGTGTGCGAAATGGCACCTACCTAGGTCCGCTCTTCTAGTGGTGCAAAAGAGACGAACAGCAGCGTAAGCCGCACAAAGCTCCTACCTGCGTTCGCTCCACTAGTGTGCGAGGACACGAACCACTAAATATGGCACCTGCCTAGGTCCGCTCTTCTAGTGGTGCAAAAGAGACGAACAGCAGCGTAAGCCGCACAAAGCTCCTACCTCTGTTCGCTCCCCTAGTGTGCGAGGATACGAACAACTGCCAGACGCAGTATAAGGAACGTTACCCTAGCGGCAACGTCCACCTACGAGTAGAATCACAAGGCCCAGCCAGACCATGTGCCTCAGGCACCTGCCTATGTCCGCTCCCCTAAGAGGTAAGGATACGGACAGCAGCCGAAGCTGTAAGGTATAAGAACGCTACCCTGCCGGTAGCGCTCACCTAGCATAGACAGAGGAATGCCTAGAGGAACGCGCACAGAGCGTCTACTCATATGCATGAACCAAGAGGACTGAGCACCATGCGGCGTGTGTCAGGGTCTTATATAGACTCTGTGCCCCATCCAAGATGGAGGACACCAGAGCCAATCCGCTGCCAGAACGACAGGAGTGACGTCATGCTGGCCTATCACCGAGCAAGACGTCACAAGCACATGACCAGCGACCAATCGGCATAGAAGGTGTCAGAGACATGTGACCTCGTGTCAGCGATGATGTCACCCGCACATGTGCAATGGCTCCAAGATTGGACTTAGTCTCCGGCGCTCGCACATGTGCAGTAGCAAGAAATCTGGACTTAGTCTCCAGCGCTCGCACATGTGCAGTAGCAAGAAATCTGGACTTAGTCTCCAGCGCTCGCACATGTGCAGTAGCAAGAAATCTGGACATAGTCTCCAGTGCTCGCAGCAACCGTAACAGTACCTCCCCCTCAAGGGCCCCCCTCCCGGCGACGCAGGTAATCGGCAACTAAGTCGGGAGCATGGACAGCCTCCTCAGGCTCCCAAGAGCGATGTTCCGGGCCATAGCCCTCCCAATCTATCAAGAAGAACCTGCGCCCTCTAACCATCTTAGAACCTACTATGGCTCGTACCTCATAGCTAGAGCGAGAGGAATCAGAGGCAGGAGAGTGCACTTCACGAGCGTGAGGTAAAATAGCCGGCTTTAGCAGTGAGACATGGAATTTGTCATGAATCCTAAGATGGACAGGTAACTTCAATTGATAGACTACAGGATTTACCTGTCGAAGAACCTCATAAGGTCCCAGGAAGCGAGGAGCAAATTTGACAGAGCTCACTCTAAGTCTCACGTGTTTTGCAGAGAGCCACACAAAGTCCCCTGGAGAAAAGACAGGAGCCGGGCGACGAAACCGATCGGACACCGTCTTCATACGGTCCTTAACTGCTTGGATCGACTCTTGAGTCCGATCCCAAACCTCTCTGGCATTAGTTGCCCAGTCGGCCACAAGAGGAGGAGGTGCAGCAGCGGGAAACGGTACCGGTACCCTAGGGTGTTGCCCATTATTGAGTACGAACGGTGTCTGCCCAGTGGCCTCAGCCAGCGAATTGTTAAGGGCAAATTCTGCCCAGGGTAGGAGGGAGGACCAGTTATCGTGGTTCTCAGCAACAAAGTGTCGAAGGTATATAATCATAGATTGATTGGTACGTTCAACCAAACCATTAGTCTCCGGATGGTATGCCGAAGAGAGATTCAACTCAATTTGCAGAAGGCTACAAAGATCTCGCCAGAAACGGGAAGTAAATTGCGGGCCTCTATCACAAATGATACGATCTGGCATCCCGTGAAGCCTAAAGACATGCTTGAGGAATAGTTTGGCTAGTACCCTGGAAGATGGGATTCTCGATAACGGTACGAGATGAACCATCCGGGAGAAATGGTCCGTAATGACCCACACAAATCTATGTCCCTGTGAACATGGAAGATCACCCACAAAGTCCATGCCTACCACCTCCCATGGTCTATCTGGCACTGGTAAAGGATGCAAGAGCCCAGCCGGTCTCTGCCGTAATGGACGGTTGCGAGCACACGAGTAGCAGGAACCGACATATCTCTTGACGTGGCTGGCTAAGTGTGGCCACCAATACCACCTCTCCAGTAACTCTCGTGTCCGCCTAATACCAAAATGCCCACCCACCTTTGAGGTGTGGGCCCATGACAGTATATCATTCTGTCGATCAGGCGGAACAAAGGTCTTGCCCGGTGGGATTTGGTCTAACGTCACAGGGGAGAGCGTATGAAAAACCCTGGAGGGAAGGATAAGACGAGGTTCGTCAATCTCTTCCTGGGTAGAAAGCATAGAGCGAGACAGGGCGTCTGCCTTGTTATTCTTACTCCCAGACAGATAGTTGATGGAGAAGTGAAAGCGGGAGAAAAACAAGGACCAGCGGGCTTGGCGAGGATTCAGACGCTGAGCGGTTTGTAAGTACGTCAGATTCTTATGGTCTGTATAGACCTGGAAAGGATGTTTCGCTCCTTCCAGCAAGTGACGCCACTCCTCCAAGGCTAATCTCAAGGCGAGCAGTTCCCTATCCCCAATGGTATAGTTTCTCTCTGCTGGTGAAAAGGTTTTAGCAAAGAAGAAACACGGCCTTTTTCTACCTGCACCGTTCTTTTGATACAAGACCGCACCAGCACCCACTGAAGAGGCATCAACCTCTAAGAGGAAGGGCTTACTCTCATCGGGTCTTTGAAGAACGGGAGCAGTTGAAAAGTGTCTTTTTACTGCCTCAAAAGCCTGAGATGTCTCAGTAGACCAGGCTTTGGGATTAGCACCTTTCTTAGTCAAGGCCACCAAAGGGGCCACCAAAGTAGAAAAATGGGGTATGAACTGCCTGTAATAATTTATGAATCCTAAGAAGCGTTGCACCGCCTTCAAGGAATGAGGTTCGGACCATTGCAGGACAGCAGAGAGCTTCGCAGGATCCATAGCCAGACCCTCTTGTGAGATAATGTAACCCAAAAAAGGCAATGAGGATTGCTCGAATACACATTTCTCGAGTTTAGCAAACAATGAGTGCTCCCTTAAACGGGAAAGGACACGAACGACATCCTGACGATGAGTCTCCAGATCAGGAGAAAAAATCAGGATGTCGTCCAGATACACCACTACTGAGGATAACAGTAAATCCCTGAACACATCGTTTACGAAGTCTTGAAATACTGCGGGTGCATTACATAACCCAAAAGGCATGACGAGGTATTCATAGTGACCGTCTCGGGTGTTAAAAGCGGTCTTCCATTCGTCACCCTTTCGAATTCGTACCAAGTTATACGCACCCCGCAGATCCAACTTCGTAAAAACTTGAGCTCCTCTCAGTCTGTCAAAGAGCTCCGAAATTAAAGGTAATGGGTATTTGTTCTTTATTGTGATTGCGTTGAGACCCCGGTAATCTATGCAGGGACGCAAATCACCCTCTTTCTTCCGAACAAAGAAAAACCCAGCTCCCGCGGGAGAGACAGACTTACGAATGAACCCCTTCTCTAAACTCTCTCTTATATAGGTCGACATGGCCTCCGACTCAGGTATCGACAGGGGGTAAACCCTGCCTTTAGGTGGAACCGAACCTGGGATAAGGTCTATGGCACAGTCATACGGCCTATGGGGTGGAAGAACCTCAGCACCCTGTTTGGAGAACACGTCAGCGAAATCCAAATAGGGTGTAGGTATGGGAGAGAGATCAGTTGATGCAACCGCAACGACCTTAGGTGGTAAGGGAAGACATCGGGACTGACATTTCGAACCCCAACTAATAATGCTGTCAGACTCCCAGTCAATGTGAGGAGCATGAGTCCGAAGCCATGGAAGACCCAGAAGGATGTCGTCTATACCCTCAGGCAAAACAAGAAAAGAAATCTCCTCTATGTGACCCTGAGACAGGGAAAGGCGCAAGGGAACTGTCCTCAATGTAATGGAGTCAGACAACATAGTTCCATTAACAACACGGACAGGAATAGGCGCCTCTAACATGATAGAGGGAATATTGTGTCCCTTTACAAATCCTGAGGACACAAAAATCCCGTCAGCTCCGGAATCCACAAAAGCCATAATAGGCCATGTATTCTCAGATAACGAGAGCTGACCTGGGATACAACACTTAGAGGGTGCAGAAGACGTCTCTAGTAACCCCCCTCTAATGGTTACTAGGCCAGGGAGTTTCCCTGACGACTAGGACACTTGTTGGCATAGTGCCCAGCCTGACGACATACGTAACATATAGGAGGACCAGACTTGCGTAGTCTGGAGAACGTATGACCTAACTCCATAGGAGTGGGAGATGTTTCAGATGCTGAGGAAGATGGTAGTGGACCCTCAACAACTGGAATAGCCCGATGCTTAGGGCGTGAGGAAGAGACCTCGAGTCTACGTTCCTTATGGCGTACATCGATTCTCGTTGCTACTGTGATCAAGTCCTCCAGAGAAGCAGGGACCTCACGAGTAGCAAGAGCATCCTTGACATAGCCTGCCAACCCTCTCCAGAAGATAGGAATCAACACCTTCTCTGGCCAATCTAGTTCTGCCACCAGAGTTCTAAAAGCAATGGCATAAGAACTAGTGGATAACGAACCCTGAGATAGATCTAACAGTCTCAGGGCCGCATCATGGGTAACCTGCGGACCCATGAATACCGCCTTAAGAGCATCAAGAAAGTCTTGATGTCTCAGAGTAACCACATCAGAGCGCTCCCATAGGGGAGTTGCCCATTCTAAGGCTTTGTCCTGAAGTAAGGAGATGATAAAGCCTACTCTGGACCTCTCCGTAGAGAAGCGAGAAGAGTTGACCTCTAGGTGTATCTGACACTGACTAATGAAACCACGACATGATCTGGCATCGCCAGAATATCTGTTTGGCAGAGCAAGTCGAGGATCATGTGCAGATGTCACCATGGTCTGAGGTTTATCCTCTATACTCTTGAGCCGTGACTCAAGTACTTGTATGTAACGGTGTAACTGCTGATATTCTGCCATAACTGCCAGACCCTTGGCTCAGTCCTAATGTTACGGGGGGCTGTCTGATAATAATCGAAAGGAGTATCAGACAGTCAGGGTCCACCGTGCAAAGACTTTGCTGCAGACTATGGCAGAGTGCAATACCTCTGTTAACTCACAGAAGGATATAATAAGTAAGTAAAGCAATTCCTCCCTTACTTGGAGGGTGTGTGGAATGATCTCTGTTAATAATCACAGAGACAAAGGCAATGTGTGCGAAATGGCACCTACCTAGGTCCGCTCTTCTAGTGGTGCAAAAGAGACGAACAGCAGCGTAAGCCGCACAAAGCTCCTACCTGCGTTCGCTCCACTAGTGTGCGAGGACACGAACCACTAAATATGGCACCTGCCTAGGTCCGCTCTTCTAGTGGTGCAAAAGAGACGAACAGCAGCGTAAGCCGCACAAAGCTCCTACCTCTGTTCGCTCCCCTAGTGTGCGAGGATACGAACAACTGCCAGACGCAGTATAAGGAACGTTACCCTAGCGGCAACGTCCACCTACGAGTAGAATCACAAGGCCCAGCCAGACCATGTGCCTCAGGCACCTGCCTATGTCCGCTCCCCTAAGAGGTAAGGATACGGACAGCAGCCGAAGCTGTAAGGTATAAGAACGCTACCCTGCCGGTAGCGCTCACCTAGCATAGACAGAGGAATGCCTAGAGGAACGCGCACAGAGCGTCTACTCATATGCATGAACCAAGAGGACTGAGCACCATGCGGCGTGTGTCAGGGTCTTATATAGACTCTGTGCCCCATCCAAGATGGAGGACACCAGAGCCAATCCGCTGCCAGAACGACAGGAGTGACGTCATGCTGGCCTATCACCGAGCAAGACGTCACAAGCACATGACCAGCGACCAATCGGCATAGAAGGTGTCAGAGACATGTGACCTCGTGTCAGCGATGATGTCACCCGCACATGTGCAATGGCTCCAAGATTGGACTTAGTCTCCGGCGCTCGCACATGTGCAGTAGCAAGAAATCTGGACTTAGTCTCCAGCGCTCGCACATGTGCAGTAGCAAGAAATCTGGACTTAGTCTCCAGCGCTCGCACATGTGCAGTAGCAAGAAATCTGGACATAGTCTCCAGTGCTCGCAGCAACCGTAACAGGCGCATAGTATCAGCAAAAAGTGTTGATGAAAGTGCAGGAGCCCATGAAGAAATGGAGGACGAACTGGCGATGGGCATGGAAGACTCAGCAGATGAGTGAGAGCTTGCTCACATTTCGGTTGTGCGAGGTTGGGGGGAGAGGGCAGAGGAAGGATGCACGATTCTCACCTCTCTGCCACCAACACACCAAGGACTTGGTCCTCCTGGATGCACAAGACACATGAGCGCCTTCTTGCTGCACTACATACATGACCCTCGGATTGTATGAATTTGAACTAATCCTGAATACTGGGTTGCCACACTGTTAGATCCCCGGTACAAGACAAAATTTGGCGAACTAATTCCTGCCATAGAAATAGACGCACGTATACAGGAGTATCTGCAGAATGTGGTACGCAATCTTAGATCTACTTGTCCACTAAACACCAGTGCTGCACAGAGTGAATCTCAACGCTTTGTCATGGATAGGAGGAAATGGTCTTTTACTTGTCCACATCGGAGGGACCGAGGGATGGCTGCTGTGCTGAGATGGCGTTGAGTACGGTGTCCCTGCACAGTTGCACTTTTGGTCATATCCCAAAATGAGTTGAAAAAGGACAGATGCTGTTGGAAAGGGGAACAGGTGTGTTGGAAAGGGGAAAAAAGTTTTGGTCCGTGGATTTGGTGGTTAAGCAACTGTAACATTTGCTGAAGAAACAACATCTGTTACAGTGGGACTGGCAGATTTGGATAAAGTGGTATATAATCTGTGACCGCTATATAACGAAAATTAATAAGAAAAGAAAGAGAAAGGTATATATCCCCATCAGCAGTCAGTGTCCACCGTGCTCCCAGTTGGAAAAGGAGAGGTTGGCAACTTGAAGGTTTG
Organism: Anomaloglossus baeobatrachus; assembly: GCF_048569485.1. Taxonomy (NCBI): domain Eukaryota; kingdom Metazoa; phylum Chordata; class Amphibia; order Anura; family Aromobatidae; genus Anomaloglossus; species Anomaloglossus baeobatrachus. Next base: position 164,114,826 of record NC_134356.1, read on the forward strand.
GTGGAGGATACAGAGCTGTGTGGCTATGAAACTAATAGTAGCCTGAACCGAGTTAGACGCCATTCGGATCTGGAGACTGTGAGCCCTGTTAGCGTCACAGGGTCCACATGCCCACCCAGCCCAGGAACTCCCTGTTAACAACACAGGGGCCATTGAGTACGCTGACCGTGTGCGTAGGGGCCACACCTGTGGACAGCAGGCGCATCAGCAGCAGCAGGCCTGTTAATGCCACTGGGCTGCACAAGCAGGACTGTTAGGACAGGAGCTTGTCTTAACCGTTCTGCGTTACCAACTGTGGTGGTGGCCTGCATCCACCACCCGATCCCTGCCTACCTCTGGCCTAAAGCCGCAATGGGTTCAACACATGGAGGTGTGCTCTTTCGGAGCATAATAGAAGACTGCGCACCTCCTTGTTGGCTCCAGCCCCTTTTATAACCTGGGTCCGCCCCAAACCAGGGTGAACCACAATGCACCTCCTGGAGACAAAAGTAGAGTGACACGTCATGAGTGGCATAACTAGCGTCCTATTTGGAAACGCAACTTCAATGATGACCTCATGGCTGCCATGACCCAAACACCTCACCAGTCATCGTCTGAGCATCAATAATGCGGTGACAAGTCATAGGTGTGGGCCTCTGCAAGCCATTTGGGAGGACACCTGATGCCCTGTGGTCTATATGGGACCCCCACATCAGGGCCAGGGCCAAAGAGTTCATTACCGGACCTAGTCTCTGATGCAGGAAGTGCCTGAGCATGCTCAGTAGCATGAAATACAGTCTCTGAAAAAAGACTATCAGCTTTAGCATGGTGTCTATGCCCAAAACAGGACTTATACCCGGCACGGAATGCAAGCACCTGTGCAAAGAGGCTTTTCACACTTAGTGTGGGAGCATGCGCTGTATCCCGAAATGAAAACTTAGCGTCAGGAATGGCACAGTCAGGCTGAGCATACTCACTAGGCGAAACACTGTAATTATGCTGCAGCTGGGGTACATCGGCACACGCATGCGCACTAGCTGCCTCTCCACACTTAGACGTGGAGGGGAAATTTGTCTTGGAGATGCTGTCTATGAACAGAAGGAAAAGCTAAAGGAAGCCTGACTTTCTATCCCTCCGAATTATGAAATGCAGCAATGAATTCCATGAGTTTGCTGTAACATTAGCGTAGCAAAATGTGCATGAGGGTGTGATGTAGAGGTGCTAGAAATAGCTTGTCACCAGTGGGGCACTAATGGAATACAACAGCCAGTTCTATGATGCCACAAAATGGCAGTATTTTGTGCTATCATTATAGCTTATTAAAAACAGAGCACGAGGTTGTCATGCAGAGGTGCTGCACATAGATTTGCAGTAGTGTGAATTGACAAAAGTACAATAGCCACGTTTAGGATACAACTAGGTACAGTGAGTGTTTGCTAGTATAATGGCTGAGTTTAAAAAAGTTTGAGTGTGCAATGCAGGCAGACGTGCTGCAAATAACGTTCCAATACTGTGAATTGACAAAAGTACAATAGCCACGTTTAGGATACAACTAGGTACAGTGAGTGTTTGCTAGTATAATGGCTGAGTTTAAAAAAGTTTGAGTGTGCAATGCAGGCAGACGTGCTGCAAATAACGTTCCAATACTGTGAATTGACAAAAGTACAATAGCCACGTTTAGGATACAACTAGGTACAGTGAGTGTTTGCTAGTATAATGGCTGAGTTTAAAAAAGTTTGAGTGTGCAATGCAGGCAGACGTGCTGCAAATAACGTTCCAATACTGTGAATTGACAAAAGTACAATAGCCACGTTTAGGATACAACTAGGTACAGTGAGTGTTTGCTAGTATAATGGCTGAGTTTAAAAAAGTTTGAGTGTGCAATGCAGGCAGACGTGCTGCAAATAACGTTCCAATACTGTGAATAGACAAAAGTACAATAGCCACGTTTAGGATACAACTAGGTACAGTGAGTGTTTGCTAGTATAATGGCTGAGTTTAAAAAAGTTTGAGTGTGCAATGCAGGCAGATGTCCTGCAAATAACGTTCCAATACTGTGAATTGACAAAAGTACAATAGCCACGTTTAGGATACAACTAGGTACAGTGAGTGTTTGCTAGTATAATGGCTGAGTTTAAAAAAGTTTGAGTGTGCAAGGCAGGCAGATGTCCTGCAAATAACGTTCCAATACTGTGAATTGACAAAAGTACAATAGCCACGTTTAGGATACAACTAGGTACAGTGAGTGTTTGCTAGTATAATGGCTGAGTTTAAAAAAGTTTGAGTGTGCAATGCAGGCAGATGTCCTGCAAATAACGTTCCAATACTGTGAATTGACAAAAGTACAATAGCCACGTTTAGGATACAACTAGGTACAGTGAGTGTTTGCTAGTATAATGGCTGAGTTTAAAAAAGTTAGAGTGTGCAATGCAGGCAGATGTCATGCAAATAACGTTCCAATACTGTGAATTGACAAAAGTCCAATAGCCACGTATAGGATGCCACTAGGTACACTGAGTGTTTGCTAGTATAATGGCTTCGTTATAATTAGTTGGAGTGTGCAACGCAGGCAGATGCGCTCTGCAAATGTCTTGGCACTAGTGGGACTATAGCAAAGTCCAATAGCCACGTATAGGATGCCACTAGGTACACTGAGTGTTTGCTAGTAAAATTGCTTAGTTTAAAAAAGTTGTAGTGTGCAATGCAGGCAGACGTGCTCTGCAAATGTCTTTGCACTAGTGGGACTATAGCAAAGTCCAATAGCCACGTTTAGGATGCCACTAGGTACACTGAGTGTTTGCTAGTATAATGGCTTACTTAGAATGAGTTGGAGTGTGCAGAGGACAAGAGGGTACAGTGGCAGGATTGTGGTGCTCTGGGTAGAGGAATGGAAGCCTGCCTTTCTATTCCCTCCTAATGGTGAAATGCAGGGAGGAAATCCCTGACCTGGGCTACACAGACGCTGTTGCTGTTTGCAGGACCTGTCACTTATGGCTCTCTGACCCTGCCGCTTTGAGCCCTTAAAAGGACTGCTAGAATGTGCTCTCCTTAAGCTGTCTAACGCTGTGTATGCAGCGCATACAGCTGTATCGGCTATAGGACTCAGGAGGACGGAGCTGCGACACTGATGTCTGACACCAAAGACGCAGAAGGCAGATAATGGCGTTCGTGAAGAAAATGTCCGGTTTTATAATGCAGGGACATGTGACATGCAGATCCTATCACACATGCCGTTGCTTCTCTGGCTCAAAGTCCACTTAGGTGTGTGTGTGTCTGTGATTGGCTGACATGCTGGCCCGCCCCACAAGACGCGCGCGCTTAGGGAAGGAAGACAAGAGAAAAAAAAAAAAAATGGCGATCGCCATTATAGAAACAGCAGTGATCTGAAGGCGCTGTTCACGCACACTATACACTGAAATGTGATAATAGTTTGATTCACAGAGTGACTTACACTATTACAGCAGAAACCAAGCTAGGATTTAGCTGTTTTTTGGCTGCTAGAACCGTTCTCGAACGTTTCTAGAACTATCGAGCTTTTGCAAAAAGCTCGAGTTCTAGTTCGATCTAGAACATGCCCCAAAATCACTCGAGCCGCGAACTGGAGAACCACGAACCACGAACCGCGCTCAACTCTAGTCTTCACACATAGGTCTCTGGTCATTATTGACGAGACTTGATGACCCCCTATGTCTATTCTCCGGTAGTCACACTACAGCCACCAGAGGACCGTTATATTCAAGATTCTCGATTGACAAGAGGTATTCTCACTGTATATGTCAGAACTCTCATCACTCTGTCAGTACTCACCATATCGTATAATAGACCCTTGTATTATATCTTTGTTCTCAGAGTGAGCCAGTACCCTCAGTTGAATCATATAGATTTTCCTGTGTATAACAGTGGTCACCCCACTGTTCCAACATACGGTATGATTACTCCAACTATATATTCTTCTCTTTTCTTTTTTCTTTTTTCTTTTTCCCTCAACGCATTCTTATCAACTACTCCCTTATGTTACAGGTCTAATACATCTACTTTTATTTGCTTCTTCTCCTGCTGCTCTCCAGGTGAGCCATCCCTGATCACTCCCATCCTCCTGATATGGCTAAATATAGTAAAATATAGTATCACTAGAAACGTCGTTGGTACCATCACTGACTCCAGACACGTACCTATCATAGGACTACTTTTTTATCTATAAGCCTATAATATCAACCTGATCTTTATTCACCCATATTAACTCCTTGGTGAGGTTACATCCTTATGATGACATAATCCCTGTATGGTGATTACTACCTCCGATACTGTATCATGGCTTCCCCTTGATTATTTGTACCCCATTATGTATTAATGTATGTATATCCTTGCACTCATATGACTTCAATACACTGACACTCTCCAGTATCATGATATATTCCTTGTATGGTGACTAATATTCCTGACACTATATCATGGTCTCCTCATTTGACTTATTGTATCCTATCATGTACCAATTTATGTATACCTTTGTAAATTACATATCCTATATTACCTGTATTGATTAATGTCTTTTTGTTTTGTGTTTTCACCATTGTAAATACAGTTTTGTCCGACCTGAGGAAGGCCTATTGGCCGAAACGTCGGCGGACGCATGTAAAGCACTCTCTTCACTTTTTCACGAGCAAAATAAAAGAAAAAAGATTTTTCAATTTACCATGTCTCCTTGATTCTTATGGGAATTAGTAGTGTGCCGGAGTTATTCCAATTCACTCTCCAGAGCTAACCGTCCACAATTCCTCAGCGGTGTCTCACATTTCCCCTACATTTCAAAGTAAACATTTGACCGCCTGATGGCCTTGAGCTCTGCTGCCAGCATAGTAAGGAGGTGTGTGGGATTCCTTGGGTGCAGTTACAAGGAAGGGTGGCCTGACCACACAGGGTTTGGGCCGAGGTGGAGGACCCACACGAGGTTGAGGAGGCAGAAGCAGTGGAGGAACTTGTACATACAGAGGAAGGATTGACACACAAGTCGTGGGGACGGCAAGACTTGTACAGCAAACCCTTCTCCATCTCTCACCATAGTTACCCAGTGCCCAGTCAGCAATATGTAACTCCCCTGTCCATGATTACTGGTCCAAGTATCTGTGTTGAAATGCACCCTGTCACACATAGAGTTTCTCAAGGAATCGGTGAGGTTGTGTGCGACCTACTGTGGTAGCGCGGGCACGCCTTTCTTGGAGAAGGAGTGACGACTGGCCATCGGCTCTTGGGGCGCTGCAATGGGCATAAGGTCTCGAAAATCCTTGGTCTCAAAAGGGTGTAAAGGCAGCCTTTCTGTTGCCAACATGTTGCAGATGATGAAACTCAACCTCTTAGGCATGTCATGCCCTTCGAAAATCATGTAAAACATAGCGAGGGGACTCCAACCACAGTCTCCCTCGTTGCCACTAATTGTGCCACACACACCCCACTTGACTGGCATCAGTTGACCCCCCTTTTGAAAAAGAAAAAGATGCTTTGCATGAAGCACTCTCAAAAATACGCGTGCCTTTCCCGTCCCCTGGCTGACCCAGGGGAAGAAAAGTCCGCTGAGAGCCATGACTTGCTCGTCTTGGTTCTTTTAGAAACACAGCGAGGGGACTCCAACCACAATCTCCCTCGTTGCCACTAATTGTGCCACACACACCCCACTTGACTGGCATCAGTTGACCCCCCTTTTGAAAAAGAAAAAGATGCTTTGCATGAAGCACTCTCAAAAATACGCGTGCCTTTCCCGTCCCCTGGCTGACCCAGGGGAAGAAAAGTCCTCTGAGAGCCATGACTTGTTCATCTTGGTTCTTTTAGAAACACAGCGAGGGGACTCCAACCACGGTCTCCCTCGTTGCCACTAATTGTGCCACACACACCCCACTTGACTGGCATCAGTTGACCCCCCTTTTGAAAAAGGAAAAGATGCTTTGCATGAAGCACTCTCAAAAATACGCTTGCCTTTCCCGTCCCCTGGCTGACCCAGGGGAAGAAAAGTCCTCTGAGAGCCATGACTTGTTCATCTTGGTTCTTTTAGAAACACAGCGAGGGGACTCCAACCACAGTCTCCCTCGTTGCCACTAATTGTGCCACACACACCCCACTTGACTGGCATCAGTTGACCCCCCTTTTGAAAAAGGAAAAGATGCTTTGCATGAAGCACTCTCAAAAATACGCGTGCCTTTCCCGTCCCCTGGCTGACCCAGGGGAAGAAAAGTCCTCTGAGAGCCATGTCCACATTGTCAGTGGACAGACACGTGTGCTTATCTGCCAGCAGACCCCCAACAGCACTGAAGACAGGTTCCGAGAGAACGCTGGCTGCAGGACACAATAAGATCCCCAAGGCGTACGTAGCGAGATCAGGCAATTTATCCAGATTGGAAGCCTAAAATGAGCAGGGCTCAAGTTGCTCAGTAATGGCATCGACGTTCCCTTGCATATACTCATATCTGTGTCTCCTCCTCTTTTTCCTTGTCCAGCTCCTTTGTTTTCGCATGAGTATATGTCCTTGTCACTTACCCATGTGTTTGTGTTGTGTTGTGAGTTGTTTGTCACCTTTTGGACACCTTTGAGGGTGTTTTGTAGGTGTTTTTATGTGTTTGTGATTGCCTGCCATTGTTTCCTATGCGGTTCGAGTTCGGTTCGTCAAACGTTTGACGAACCGAACTCGAACGGGACCTCCGTTTGGTGAACCGACCTCGAGCCGAACCGGGACCGGTTTGCTCATCTCTATCTGAGACCAGTCCATCACGGTGATCTGACCCACCCTTGCATCTCGTTGGCCCAGGCTATACGTCATGATGTATTGCACCAGGGCTCGGCGGTGCTGCCACAGTCGCTGTAACATGTGGAGAGTCGAATTCCAGTGTGTCGCCACATCGCATTTCAGGCGATGAACCGGCAGGCCGAAAGACTTCTGGAGGAATGCAAGTCGCTCAGCTGTGGCGGTTGAACGGCGGAAGTGAGCAGACAGTTTTCGTGCCCTGTTCAGAAGGCCATCTAGGCCGAGATAGTGTGTTAAAAATTGCTGGACAACAAGGTTCAACACGTGAGCCATACAAGGCATGTGTGTCACCTTGCCCAGGCGAAGGGCCGCACCCAGGTTTGCAGCATTGTCGCACACGGCCTTACCAGGCTGCAGGTTGAGTGGAGACAACCATTTACCAAACTCAGTCTCCAGAGCTGCCCACAACTCAGCCGCTGTGTGACTCTTATTTCCAAGACATTTCAAGACTAAGACCGCCTGATGCCGTTGCACTCTGCTGCCAGCATAGTAATGAGGGGTGTGTGATTCCTTCTGCGCAGTGAGAACGCTGGTGGCCTGACCAGGCAGGCTTGGGGCGGAGGTGGAGGACCCAGACGAGGTTGAGGAGGCAGAAGCAGTGGAGGAACTTGGACAGACAGAGGATTGACACACAAGTCGTGGGGACGGCAAGACTTGTGCAGCAGACCCTTCACCATCTATCACCATAGTTACCCAGTGCCCAGTCAGTGACATGTAACGTCCCTGTCCATGCTTACTGGTCCAAGTATCGGTGGTGAAATGCACCCGTTCACACACAGAGTTTCTCAAGGAAGCGGTGATGTTGTCTGCGATATGCTGGTGTAGCGCAGGCACACCTTTCTTAGAGAAGTAGTACTGGGGCACAGCAACAGACATAAGGTCTCTAAAATCCTGTGTGCCCACCAGGTGGAAAGTCAACCTCTTAGCTTTGTCATGGGTCGCAGGAAATGGCCTTTTATTTGTCCAAATCTGAGGGACAGAGATCTGGCTGCTGTGTGTACATGGTGGTGATTAGGGTGTCCCTGGAAAAATGCAGGTTTGTGAGGAAAGTGCAGGCGTAGACATGATGTTCCCTTCATCCAACGTTGGTGCTATCGATGTCTGAGAGAGCTGTACACACGCACTTGTTTCCCCTTCCAAACCAACTGACGACCTACCAAGCAAACTGCCTGTTGCGGTTACAGTGGTGGAAGTTGTGCGTGGAAAACCAGGTGTGACAGCTGTCCCCACAGTCCTAGAAGATGAAGAGCGCGCGGATGCACTGGAAGGGGCAGGTGGTGGATGGTCCGCACCGCTAGACCGCATTTCAGCACGGTGAGCTTCCCACTGGGACATATGATATTTATTCATGTGATGATTCATGGAAGAAGTTGTCAAACTGCTGAGGTTTTGCCCTCTACTAACAGAATCATGACAAATTTTACATATCACATGATTTGGGTGATCTTTTGATATGTCAAAAAAGCACCAGGCTAGGCAAGGCTTAGAGGACATGCGACCTGCTGAGCCACCCCAACTAGTACTCAGAGGCACAGTGGTGGCTGAGGATGCAGTTGTAGACGTGCTACCAGTACTCCTCCTCTGTCCAGGAAGGCGCAAGGTAACTTCGTCGTCAGTTGCATCCTCCTCCACCGCCTCTGTTGACCTTCTCGAGTGCCTGACTGTGGGTTGACAGTAGGTGGGATCTAGAACTTCCTCATCAAGCGTTGTGTTTGCACTCCCCTCACCCTCAGACTGAGCGCCTCTTCCTGCCCTGAACGAATATTTAAATTGTCATCCCAATCTGGTATCTGCATCTCATCGTCATCAGTATGTTCCTCATTGTCTATTACAACAGGTGTTTCAGTTTGTGAATAAGGGTCAACATTATGCTCAAAAACTTGTTCATCATGGCCTGAATCTGAGTCACAAAGGTTCTGCGCATCAATGCAGACCATTTCCTGGTCTGTATTCACTGTAGCTTGGGAGCAGACCTCTGATTCCCAGGCTATAGTGTGACTGAACAGCTCTGCAGACTCAGCCATCTCTGTTCCACCATACTGTGCAGGGCGGTTGGAGACTTGAGAGCTGGGAGAAAGCAAGTGTGATTGGGATGACAACTCAGAGGACTGGTGTTTTTTGGATGCGGTAGTTGAGGTGGAGGAGAGGGCACTTGTTGGACCACTTGAGATCCATTCAAGCATTTCTTTTTTTGGGCAACATCTACCTTTGTTCCAGTTGTTCGTGTTCGTAAAAAAGGGATCACATCGGATTGTCCACGGAAAGTAGTAGACATCTTACTTTTGCTGCAAGATGGCCTATCTTCAGTAGATGTTAATGGAGCTTTGCCACCTTCCCCACGGACAAAAAACTTTTTTTCCTTTTCAAACACGCCTGTTCCCCTTTCCACCAGCATCTGTCATTTTGCCACTCATTTTGCTAGTGACAAGATTGTCCACTTAAATTGTGGTAGTAAAAATTGAGAGGTGGTGTAGATTGCAGCGATGGTCTACCTTTATTGACAGCAGAATAAACAACAATAACTATCCCGGACAATGAAACTATGGCCCTTAAAATGGCAGCACAGTTTGCTAGTATAATAGCTTAGTAAAAATGAGTTTGAGTGTGCAATGCAGAGGTGCTGCAAATAGATTTGCACTAGTGGGACACTAATGGAAGTCCAACAGCTACTTTTAGGATGCCACTAAGTTTACTCAGTGTTTGCTAGTATAATGGCTTAGTAACAATGAGCTTGAGTGTGCAAAGGGCAGGAGGGTACAGTCATACCTCCCAACTTTTAAATGACGGAAAGAGGAACAAAGTTTGCAGCGCGTGTAGCGCGCCGTGGCATATTTTTAGGTCACACCCCTAACCACACCCATTTCACAGTCACGCCCATATTCACTCCTCATCCACACCCATTCAGCAAACTCTCTCACTCACTCACCGATCACCGGCGCGGGGCTGCACGGCTGTCACACTGCTCCGGTGGCTTTTCCCGATTTGAAAATGCCGGCCGCCCATTATTCAATCTCGTATTCACTGCTTTCCCCGCCCACCGGCGCCCATGATTGGTTGCAGTCAGACACGCCCCCACGCTGAGTGACAGCTGTCTCACTTCAACCAATCACAGCCGCCGGTGGGCGGGTCTATATTGTGCAGTAAAATAAATAATTAAAAAAAAAAACAACGTGCAGTCCTCCCTAATTTTGATACCAGCCAAGATAAAGCCACACGGCTGAAGGCTGGTATTCTCAGGATGGGGACCTCCACGTCATGGGGAGCCCCCCAGCCTAACAATATCAGCCAGCAGCCGCCTAGAATTGCCGCATCCATTAGATGCGACAGTCCCGGGACTCTACCCGGCTCATCCCGAATTGCCCTGGTGCGGTGGCAATCGGGGTAATAAGGGGTTAATCATGGCAGGCGTCTATGAGACACCACCATTAATTAACCTGTAAGTGAAAGTAAATAAACACATGCACCCAAAAAAATCCTTTATTTGGAATAAAAGGCAAAAAAACACCCTCTTTCACCATTTTATTAAAATCCCCAAATGCCCCTCCAGGTCCGACGTAATCCACAGAGGTCCCACGACGATTTCAGCTCTGCTACATGAAGCTGACAGCAAAGGCAGTAGAACACAACCGCTCTCTATCAGCTCCACACAGTAACTGAAGAAAGTCGCGCTGTCAGCGGTGACATCACTGAGGTAATGCCGGGTTGTGAGCAGTGATGATGCGTGCAGGGTAGTGTTGGCGTGTGCGGTAATAATGCGTGCGGTAGTGCAGGGGTGTGCCTGCGTGTGCGGTGATGATGTGTGCTGGGTAGTGCCTGCGTGTGCGGTGATGATGCGTGCGGTAGTGCAGGGGTGTGCGGTGATGATGCGTGCTGGGTAGTGCCTGCGTGTGCGGTGATGATGCGTGCTGGGTAGTGCCTACGTGTGCGGTGATGATGCGTGCTGGGTAGTGCCTGCGTGTACGGTGATGATGCATGCAGTAGTGCAGGGGTGTGCGGTGATGATGCGTGCTGGGTAGTGCTGGCGTGTGTGGTGATGATGCGTGCGGTAGTGCAGGGGTGTGTGGTGATGATGCGTGCGGTAGTGCATGGGTGTGCGGTTGTGATGCGTGCGGTAGTGCAGGGGTGTGCTGTGATGATGCATGCTGGGTAGTGCCTGCGTGTGCAGTGATGATGCGTGCTGGGTAGTGCCGGCGTGTGCGGTGATGATGCGTGCTGGGTAGTGCCGGCGTGTGCGGTGATGATGCGTGCGAGGTAGTGCCTGCGTGTGTGCGTGTGGGGTCTCTCTCGCTCAGCATAAAAAAAAAAAACCGGATCCGTCGCATCAGTTTTTTCACAATCTGAGACGGATCCGTTTCATCAGGCCCAAACCAGATTGTACCTGATTGGAAAAAACTGATGTGTGAACAGCAGCTCTGCCAGGCAGGAGATGATGCTGTCGGTAGCTGATAGAAGCATTGGAAATGCTTCTATCTTTGCATATTACCGACCAATGCTGTCTGTGCACCTGCAGGAGAGGACACAAGTGGTAAGTACACACTGTGTCCTCTCCCCAATGTCCTGATCTACCGTGGTGTGCCTGCAGCATTGAGAAGCACACTGTTTGATTCTCAATGCTGCAGGGCAGGCACACAAGATAGATAAGGACTCACGGGAGTCAGAGAAACAGCTAGAGGATCTCACGCTCCAGCCGGGGGCGGGGGAAAGGGGAATCAGCGCTGGGGAGGTTCAGTTTTCATACCTTAGCAGCAGCACAGACCACAGAGCAGACAGAGACTAGTTTCGGGCAGCGCGCTCCGCTCTGTTATGCTCACGTCACGTGTTAGGACGGTAGGAGGGAAAAGCAGGGAGGCGGGGAGAGAGTGGGTGGGCGGAGCCACGGGATACGGACCTCCCGCCCGGGGCAACGGGACAAACTCTGCAAATCGTGATAGTCCCGCTGTATCTGGGACGGTTGAGAGGTATGGGTACAGTGGCCGGGTTGTGGGTCAGTGTACAGGAAAGGAAGCCTCACTTTCTATCCCTCCTAATGGTGAAATGCAGCAAGGAACTCCCTGACCTTAGCTACTCAGACGCTCTTATCTGTAGCTGTTAAAAACTCTTTCCACGGACCTGACTGTCACCTATGGCTCTGAGCCTGCTGTAATTAGCCCTTACAAGGGCTGAAAGAAACTTCTATCCCTATTCTGTATAGCGCTGTGTGTAGAGCGTACACAGCAGTATCGGAGACAGGAGCTGCGCCAGCGGTGACTGACACCCAGACGCAGAAGGCAGATAATGGCGTGCTGGAGGAAAATGTCCGTTTTTATAATGCAGGGACATGTGACATGGACATCCTATCACATATGCCGTTGCTGCTCTGGCTAAAAGTACACTTAGCTGTGTATGTGTCTGGGATTAGCTGACATGCTGGCCCGCCCCACTACACGCACGCTTAGGGAGGGAAGGAAGAAGAGAGAAAAAAAAAAATGGCGATCGCCATTATCCCAGCAGCAGTGATCTGAACACGCTGTTCCCGCACACTATACGCTGAAATTTCATAATAGTGTGAGTCACAGAGTGACTTACACTATTACAGCGGAAAGCCAGCTAGTAATTAGCTTGGCTTTTTGCTGCTGGAACCGTTCTCGAACGTAACTAGAACTATCGAGCTTTAGCAAAAAGCTCGAGTTCTAGTTCGATCTAGATCACTCGAACCGCGAACTGGAGAACCTCGAACCACGAACCGCGCTCAACTCTATTCGTGACGCCACTCTCGGTATTGCGGTCAGGGGACCGCGACTGCAGGTTAGGGGACGCCCTGGGCTGATGTGGGTTGCAGTTAGATGTGGTGGCCTCCCAAGAGTGAGGCTGGCCCCAGGGCCCAGGTGTGGGGGTGTAGTGCAGCAGGGCGCGGAGTAATTCACTCTCAGTCTGGAAGTGTCTTTCAACTGCTTTACTCACTTTTAGTTGGTAGCAAAGTGAGGTACCCGGGCGATGCGGTGATGAATCAGGAGGGGGACCAGGCTCCTTCAGGCAAACTTAGGGGTTGGCTACTGACTCGCCTTCCTAGCCCTCTTGTGTTTGTGGTGACCCAGACTTGTAGTCCTACGGGGTCACCCATGGAAGTTGCTTCTGCCTGTTCTCCCCTTTTTCGGCCCGTTTGCTTGTAGCCTAGACCAGGTCACTCCAGCTGCTTGCCTCTTCTGAACTATGGGCCCTCTCGTTGCTACGTAGCTGTGGACTCTGTAGTGTTTTGGTGAAGGGTATGAAGTACCCTCACCTGCAGGTTGAGCAGGCCAACTGAATGGGTCTGGGGACCTGTAACCCCGTGCGGCCTGGTCCTCGCCTGGCAGTCTCCGTACTCAGCCACCTCTCTGCCCTCCGGCCTTAGGTGGATTTCGGGCGGCACTACCAGGTGACCGTTCTCCCCCGCCAGTAACCACTGCACCTGCGGTGTCTGACTAGTGACAGCCTGCAGGGTCCCTCCTTGTGACTGCTCTCCCTGAGCTTCACTAACTGACTGGCTCACTACTCACTCCCCTCTGTGCCTGCCTCCGCAACTTAGCAACCAGCCTCTCTACCACACCCCTTGAGTGGAGATGGAGGCCACGCCCCCTCCTGGATTCCTTAGGGGTCCCTTCAAAGGTCAATGTGGGAGACCCGGTTACTATGTGCCTGTGTGTCCACACCCCGGTCAGCCTTCTGGATTACCTGTATTGTACTGACCCAGCATGGGTACAGTACACAGTGGTGCCTGACCAGGTCAGGGGCGCCACACATTACTTAACCCAAAAGGCATTACCAGGTACTCATAGTGTCCCTCTGGAGTGTTAAATGCCGTTTTCCACTCATCTCCTTCTTTGATGCGGATTAGGTTATATTCACTCCTGAGATTCAGCTTGGTGAACCACCGGGCTCCTATAAGCTGGTTAAAGAGATCGGGGATGAGTGGCAGAGGGTACTGATTCTTTACAGTAATAGCATTAAGTTCACGGTAGTCAATACAAGGTCTGAGGCCACCGCCTTTTTTATCAACAAAACAGAATCCAGCGCCGACTGGTGACCTGGATGGTCTACTTAACCCCTTCTGCAGACTGTCTGCTATATAATCTTTCATGGCCTGATGCCCCGGACCCGAAAGGTTATATATTTTACCCTTGGGGAGTAGGGAATTGGGGACCAAATCTATGGGGCAGTCATATACTCTGCACGGAGGTAATCTTTCAGAGCCAGAAACAGAAAACACATTAGCAAAATCCCTGAATACATGAGGCATGAAGACAGGTTCAGCTCTAGTCATGTTAATAAAGACATGCACGTCTCCTGACACTCAGGGCTCCAGCGTACAATCTCACCCTGGTGCCAGTATATGACCAGGTTATGTTTGCGCAGCGATGGCATGCCCAATACCACTGCTGACATCAGGTTCTCAAGAACAAAAAATGACACTGATTCTACATGCAAAGCACCAACAAGCATGGAAACCTGCTGAGTCACAAAATTAACCACACCCTGGGTGAGAGGAGTACTATCAACAGCAGATATTCTAATGGGAGCATTAAATCTTAGCAAAGGGAAACCCAGCTCTTTTGCTACAATAGTGTCTATGAAATTAGCTGCAGAGCCTCAATCACTAAAGGCCTGCAGCCGCAAAGATTTTCCCTGGTGAGACAATTGAACAGGTAACATTAACCTCATAGGGTCTGCAGGGAGTACCTGGGCACCTGAGTGAGTATCATGAGGCCCACTTAGGCACTGCTGATCCTTTGGAAGTGATTGCCTCTGAGATCCAGGCTCTCAATGATTGGCTCCACAACGTGATTTGCTCCCTTGAAGTTGATGGGACTCTGGACATGCTGAGGTAGGTGCTGCAGGGGCTTTAAATTGAGCAGACGTGAGCTCTTGCACTTGTTGTGCAAGTCCTTGAACAAGGCCAGGCAGGGTGTGCACCTGGTTTAACACAATATGGAGAGAATGGGCCAAAGATAATGTAACGCCTGCCTGGATCCACAGACTCAGATGGGCTGTTATGAACAAGCTAGAGGGAAGCCACTCACCAAGCAGGACCCTCAGAACCCTGAAACCTTTTAACCCCTATACAAGAATTTGGAATTACACAGGGCCCCAGAGATCACTACCTGTGGAAGGCAGCAGTCTGAGAGAGTAGTCGTCAGGCAGGGTCAAACCAGGAACTGCGGAACAGGGACATGTACTGCCCCGTGCTCGGCAGCTGAGCCGCTCGGATCCGGACCTTCAGTGGGTGGCTCGAGGGTCTCCGGACCCGGGGGCCTCAAGGTCACTTCAACCGAAAAGGGGATTGTGGTTTGGGGACGTAGCCGGAGCTGTAAGTTCGCGACGCCAACCACAGGATGTGGTGAAGGTAGACACCACCGCTGCAGTTACGGGGGCACCCGGGGGAGATGTTGCGCAGCAAGTTGTTAACCCCTCCGTGGGCAGGGATGGTGGTCCCGGGATCCGTTGGGGGGTTTGGTGGTGCAGGGAGATGGGGCGACCGGAGGGTGTGGATGTACTCACTATCAATGAACACACGAGACTCTGGTATACCAAGGTGATGGTGGTCAGAGCCCGCTGCGGTCTGGTCCCCCACCCGGCTGGTGGTCTCTGTCTTTCTCCTGCACCTTTGTTAGATGGTGGACTACCTGCGCTTGCAACTTCAGGAGTCCGCTCCCGGCTTGTGGTTGCCTAAGGAGCCCTTTGCCAGCAGACGCTGGCCCGTGGGATCTGTGAGCCATGGCGGTGGCCTTCTATCCCCCTCGTTGGGCTGTTGCCTTCAGTCGGGACTTTGGGTGGGACAGAACCTCTAGTCCTGGCCACAAACAGTTAATTAGCTAGCCCCCAGTCACTTCTGGACCTAGCTAAAGGGTCTGAGTACCCCCCTTTGTGCTCAGAATTCCGAGTCGGTTCGGTCGGGCGACTACCCTGTCCCAGTCCACCTCGTTTCCACCGAGCCATCTTCCCGGCTCCTGCAGACGGAGACTGCTGTCTGCCTCCTAGCCCAAGGTACCAGGGCTCCTACCCCAGCATCTACTCAAATTGGTTTCTCTCCTCTGCTGGAGCTGCACACAGCTCCAGCCCACACACCTCTCCAACTTGAACTTTCGACTCTGACTCCACTCACTACTTTCCCGCCTCAGGCTGTCTGAGACTCTTCGGTGGGTGTCTTCCAACTGCCTGGATTACGCCCCCCTGGTGTGTCCATCAAGCCCTGAGGGAGGTGACTAGGGTTTAAATGTTTGGCTATGTGTTACCTATGAGGGACAGGTGTAATGCGGGGCCCTATACGTGACTACCTGGCCTGGCCAGGGCGTCACACTCCCCCTTGGTTAACCACAGACCGTCCGCGGGCTGTCCGACCACCACCGGTTTTTTTTTTGCTTTAACTGAAAAAGAAGTAAAAGTTTAAACAGTTTACAAGTATACTAACATATTTACATTCATGAAGGCTTTGGTTCATCCCTTACGGGAGGCAGTTTACTTAAACGTTACTTTTTAAAACATTTTATTAACTGGGAACGGGACGTGACCGGGTCCTTTTCACCTTTCCCCACCTAAACAAACCTAAACCCTGGTGCCACCGCTAAACACTGGTGCGCACCTTTTTTCCCCAATCCAGGAAACGGGTTCGGCTCCGGGTGTTGCCCATACAGGCCGGGTAATAAGTTCTTTACCCGGCAGTCTCTCTCAGAGGCCCCACATCCAGGGGATCCCTGGCCCGGAGGGTAGTCACCGGTTTCCTTGGTGAGTGGACCTCAGCCTACAATTTCCCGCAGGCCCTTCCTCCAACCAGCCTCTCCGTAGACTGCAGGACGGTGAAACGGGTGGTCAGGGACTATTTACAAGGCCCAAAAGTTTATGGGTTGGCCTTGTCTTTTTATATAGAAAACGAGGTATAAACAAATGGAAAGTCAACAGGGTCCCAACGGAGACGGCAGAAAGGTAGCCGGGAACCGCTACCTACTTATCATTCTTCATCTTTAAACAGCTATCTCGTGGCGCAGCTGCCGTTGCTGCCGCTCCCAGTACAGAGCGTCGGCTGTCTGCTACGGGTCAGCCTGTGTTGGGGACGGGCCCAGCCGGAGTCCCTCCGCGCCGGCTACGACCGGCACCCTCGGTAATGAGGGACCTTGCTGTGACGTGGCCTGCTCTGCTGCTTGGCAGCTACATCCCCACCGTACCTCAGCCGAGGCCGGGTGTCTGGGAGCGGTCAACGTGACTTGCAGTGCTGGCTTCTGGTTAAGGATCGCCTCCGCTGCGGCCGGGCGGACTGCCGGGGCCGTCGTCATCTCTGTCGTGGCCATGCTCGGGGCCAGGTGAAATGTCATCAGCGGTGCGGCCGGGATGGAAGCCGAGACGGGTGCCAGGGTGGTGACAAAGGTAAGGCCCGGGGGCCCCAGGTCTGGGCCCTCTCCCACAGACGCTGCGGGCTCCGCTACCGGTGACAGGGGTAACGGGTTGGTTGCGGGCATGGGCAGTGAGGGAGGTGGTGTGGTGGATGGCAGCAGGCCAGGCCCCTCAGCCTGGCAGGCCGGTTCCTGGGGAGCATAGGGGCATGGGTCACTGCTTACCTGCTCTTCTGAGACCACCTCCACTTCGAATACCCGAATGGTTGCGACCAGTCCCTTCATCTCCGATGTCCACTCTGCCAACATGGAGTTGATCTTGGCCTGGAACTTCTGGCACATTTTGCCGCTGGGTCCAGGAACGTGTTTTTGCAGAGTCCTGTCGTCCCTGCACTTATCAGCCGCGGTTACATCAGCTCTTCCCCCTTGGTCTTTTCGTGGCACTCTCCTAGCCGACCGGCAAGTTTCGTTTTGCGACTTCCAGCTTTGCTGTACCGCCGTGTTCCCAGGGGGCGAGGCTTCAGTTTTCACGCTCTTTTCGCGGGGAAGATGACTCTGGCGGGAATCTTCGCACCAAATGATGGTGGCAAGATGGCAGATTCTGGGAATTTTGCAACGGATCACCGCTGACTTCAATACAAGGTGCACTTCCAGAAGGTAAGTGGACGGGTAAGCATCCTGTTCGTGATGCCAGGTAAGTTGAGGTGTATCACCCCGTGCTCGGCAGCCGAGCCGCTCTGATCCGGACCTTCAGTGGGTGGCTCGAGAGTCTCCAGACCCGGGGGCCTCACGGTCACTTCAACCCAATAGGGGATTGTGGTTTGGGGATGTAGGTGTACGGCCGGAGCAGTGTCAAGTTCATGATGCCACCCACAGGATGTGGTAAAGGTAGACCCCACCGCTGCAGTTATGGGGACACCCGGGGGAGATGTTGCGCAGCAAGTTGTTAACCCTTCTTTGGGCAGGGATGGTGGCCCCGGGACCCATTGGGGGGGTTTGTTGGTTTGGCGGTGAAGGGAGATGGGGCGACCAGAGGGTGCGGATGTACTCATTATCAATGAACACACGAATCTCTGGTAAACCAAGGTGATGGTGGTCGGTGCCCGCAGCCGGCTGCAGTCTGATCCCCCACCCGGCTGGTGGTCTGTGTCTTTCTCCTGCACCTTTGTTAGATGGTGGACTACCTGCGCTTGCAACTTCAGGAGTCCGCTCCTGGCTTGTGGTTACCTAAGGAGCCCTTTGCCCGCAGACGCTGGCCCGTGGGATCTCTGAGCCGTGGCGGTGGCCTTCTATCCCCCTCGTTGGGTTGTTGCCTTCAGTAGGGACTTTGGGTAGAACAGGACCTCTAGTTCTGGCCACAATCAGTTAATTAGCTAGCCCCCAGTTGCTTCTGGACCTAGCTTCAGGGTCTGAGTACCACCCTTTGTGCTCTGGTTCCCGAGTCGGTTCCCCGGGTCGGTACCGGTGGGCCACTACCCTGTCCCGGTCCACCTCGGTTCCACCGAGCCGTCTTCCCGGCTCCTGCAGACGGAGACCGCCGTCTGCTTCCTAGCCAAAGGTAACAGGGCTCATACCCCGGCACCTGCTCAAATTGGTTTCTCTCCTCTGCTGGAGCTGCACACAGCTCCAGCCCACACACCTCTCCAACTTGAACTCTCGACTCTGACTCCACCACTACTTTCCCGCCTCAAGCTGTCTGAGACTCCTTGGTAGGCGTCTTCCAACTGCCTGGTTCCGCCCCCTGGTGTGTCCATCAAGTCCTGATGGAGGTGACTAGGGTTTAAATGTTTGGCTGTGTGTTACCTATGAGGGACAGGTGTAATGCGGGGCCCTATTTGTGACTACCTTGCCCGGCCAGGGCGTCAGACAGAATCAGCAGGCAAGGATGTAATCAGAAACAAGCAGAGGT
The DNA here is from genome assembly GCF_048569485.1 of Anomaloglossus baeobatrachus. Lineage (NCBI taxonomy): Eukaryota > Metazoa > Chordata > Amphibia > Anura > Aromobatidae > Anomaloglossus > Anomaloglossus baeobatrachus. Next base: position 164,133,844 of record NC_134356.1, read on the forward strand.
CAAAACTGGATCAGGCAGCGAGGTACATAAATTAGCAGGCAGAAGGGTACTCAGTAAACAAGCGGTAATCAGCACACGAAATCACAGAACAAGACGAAACAGGAGCCAGAATTTTCAGAACTATCTCTGGCAGAGGTCAGCAGACAGGAGGGGCATTAAAAAGGGTGTGGTGTCTTCCCATGGGCTGTAGCTGAATGATGGTACATCAGCTGGGAGACACCCGTCACCTACAGTCAGCCAGTGGCACTGCAGATCCTCAGGAAACCCAGACCAGTGGATGAGCGGAGCCTGCGCCCACCGGCGCCACTGGCATCGACTCCTCTTCCATCACCAGCACTATCCACGGCAGGAACATGGCGTCACCTGGCGATCGGAGTAGAAGTCGATTGAGCGGACTACGGTGGTGATGTAACAGCATAGAACTGTTCTGGATTTAGAAAACTGCTCTGCATCAGATTCTGGATTTCAGTAAACTGCTCTGCATCTGGACGTGGACTTTCAGAGATTTCCTTATGGAGATTTAAAGACTGCACTGGTAAATTACATAATCCTGTGAGGTTTTCAAGAGACTTTCCTTAAAGGCTTCATTTGATATTTTCACTGTGTGTTTATGGACTTAATTGTTTTCCTCTTCACTTAAGTCCGCTTTAAACGCTGCAATGTATCTTACGATGTGTCGGCGGGGTCACGTCGTAAGTGACGCACATCCGGCATCGTAAGGTACATTGCAGTCTGTGACAGGTACGTGCGATTGAACGGTAAAACGTTCATCGCACGCACATTGTTCATTCCTCATTGAACGTCAGATTGTTCATCGTACCCGGGGTAGCACACATCGCAGTGTGTGACACCCCGGGAACGATGAACAGATCTTACCTGCATCCTGCGGCTCCCGGCCAGTAATGCGGACGGAAGGAGGTGGGCGGGATGTTTACGTCTCGCTCAGCTCCGCCCCTCCGCATCTATTGGCCGGCTGCCACGTGACATCTATGTGATGCCGAACGTCCCTCCCACTCCAGGAAGTGGACATTCGCCGCCCACATCGAGGTCGTATGGACGACTAAGTATGTGTGACGGGGGTTAATTGTTTGTGCGTTCAACAAACTGAACGTGCCGCACATACGATGGGGGCGTTGCAAATCGCATACGATATCATATGCGAAATTGCAACGTGTAAAGCAGGCTTTAACTTTTTATCACGTGTTACAATACAAACTTTATCTCCTATAAACTGGGTTCAGTTGTGTCTTTGCTCCATGCAATAAAATTCCAGAGTTATCCATTATAATTATTACACAGGGACCCGACTCTCCCTGCCAGGAGTGGTGCCTGTATCACTCAAGGCAGATGAACTGTCTAAATGCTGCGATCAATGTGATCGCAGCAATCAGGAGGTGAGGAGAGGAATCGCTTACCTCTCCATGGCGATCGGGTCCTTGTAATGCAATCACAGGGACCCGATCACTGCCATGGTAAACCAGGATCATCACCATGATGACTACAAGTTACTGAGCTATGGATCGCCTCACAGACTGTTCCTCCCTGAGAGGGGCCCGGCCGCTTCCTCCGCTTGCTCGGGCCGAGCCGCTCGAGGTCCGGGCTCGGGTGGTCGGTGGCACGAGCGCCACCGGACCGGGGGCCACGTCACTCTGTTGGAGGGGGATAGGTAGCGGGGTGGTGGTGGTGGTGTGGGACAAGGCGCGCAGCCGGGGAGGGCCGCGTTGCCATACTACGGGTCATGACGCCACCCACGGGTCGTGGTGATGGGATGCACCACCGCTGCGGCTGTAGTGAAGGCGGGCTCGTCCGAGATCGGTGTTGCGGCCACAGCCTAGATGTTAGCCCCTCCGTGGGTAGGGGCGGCGTGTCCTGGGGCCGCGGTTCGGTGGTGGACTGAAGCGCTGAAGTTGTTGTCGGGGTGCAGGGTGCCGCGCCGCGCCTCGATGTAGTGTCGTGCCCGGATGGCACTGGTGTACTCACGATTTATTCACACTCAGTCACTGGTAAACCAAAGTTCGGATGTTCGGCTGCTGATGTCCCCTTTGGGGTTGATGGTGGCCCCTTTTCCCGTGCACGTCTGGATGTTGTGTCTGGCTCCCCTGCCTGAGCAGTGGTATCCCGCTCCCCGGCGTTGAGCTGCCGGAGGTGTCCTCGGTTGCCCGCAGGCGCTGGCCCGTCGGGTGTTTGACCCTTGGCGGTGGCGCTCACCCGGTCTCGGTGGGCTTTTGCCTTCTTTCGGGACTTGGGTGTGAATGAACCCGTGAGGTCCAGCCAGCAATCAGTCAATTTGCCTATACTCAGTGGCTTCTAAGCTAGGACGAGGTCTGAGTACCCGGTTTCTAGTGCTCCGGTACACGGTTGACTCCCCGGTTCGGGACCGGCGGGCTCCAACCCAGGCCCGGTCCGTACGGTTCCGCCAGTTGCAGTACAGATATTCCTGCAGACGGCCACCACCATCTGCCTGCCTGACGTTTACAAGGGGGCCCAGGCTCCTACCCGGGTCCCTGACAGCTGCTCCACTACCACTCACTGTCACTGTACAAACTGAACTGCTTGAACTTTCTGCCTCAAGACAGTAGTCTCCTTGGTGGGCGTGCCTTTCCACCTGACTCCGCCCCCCTGGTGTGCTCTACTAGCCCTGAGGGAGGCATCAGGTCTCCCTTTTGGGTGACATGTGTGTGACCTCACAGGGGATGGGGGTGTGTGTGTATGTGGTAGATGTAATTACCTGTTACCCCTGGGGTCCAGGGCATCACATACTCCATTGGTTTAATGCAGACCGTCCGCGGGCTGCCCGACTAACTCCGGTTTATTTTTATTTTTCCACTGTAAACGGAAAAAACGGGAAAACACTTACAATTATAATAACATTTATACACACTATGGTTACTGAAGGTCTTCCCATAACGAGAAGCATTTTGCTTTAACGTTTCAAACTTTATTAAACGGAACGGGTTCATGTCCTTCCACCTTTCCCACCCAAACAACCTAGCCTTGATGCTGCCTCTAAGAAATGGACAGCACCCCTTTTCCCCAGTCCGGAAACAGGAACATGGCCAGATCACCCAGGCGGGAACGGGTACGGTGCGGCACACCCGGCAATTGTCAAGGGCTCCCCGGAGGATGGTCACCGGTCCCGGTGGTGACTGGACCCCAGCCTGCTCTGCTGCGGGTCCTTCCTCCAATCTGCCTCTCCGGAGGCTAACGGAACGGGAAGGCATGTAAAAGGGGGATAGGGCAATATTTACAAGCCCAAAAGTTTTTGGGTGGCCGGCAAGTCCACGGCCTTGTCCATGAGCAGTCACTCACGCAACAGGGTTAACGGGGTTTTCAAACACAAGTCCCAACGGGGACGGGTCCTTTTGTAGCTAATGGGCTACCGGCTTACGCCAACTCTTCCTCAACCTCCACATCGGGGGTGTACGGTAGAGGAGGGGGCTGTCTGCCACTCCGGTCATCCAGGGCAAACCAGTCCCTCTCCCCTCGGTGCCGGGTGTAGTGCACCAAGTCTCCAGGCAGAAGGTCACGGTCCGGATACCCGAACGGGAGGTTGGCATTCACATCCCGCCGAGAAAAGAACACCTCCGTTTCCAGACCGGGGTCGTATAGGAATCCCAAGCCCTTGCCTTTGTCGAATCACCGGACCTGGCCCTGGTAGGTCAGGCCCCGCACCTCATATTCAGCACTCCTTAGGTGCTCCTTCCCCTCGATGGTGCGGGCTAGGACCTCCTTCCTCTTCATTTCTCCGGCCGCAATCTCCCGGCTCAGCTGGCTGGGCTGCCGCTCCCAATACGGTGGGTTTGCATGCCCGGGGTCTATATCGGTGGGGATCTGGCCCAGCCGGCGCTCCCCAGTGTCGACTACGATCGACACTCTCGGAGGGGAGCGCCGCTGTGTCGCGGCCGGCTCTGCTGCCTTGCAGCTGCCTCCCTGCAGAACCTCAGCCGAGGCCCGCGACCCTGGAGCGGCTTGTCTTGCCTTCTGGGCCTTCTTAGACGGGTGGGTTGCTGGAGCCTGGGCACTTTTGGGCATGGCCACTTCCGGGGCCTCCGCCATCGCCTCTGGTTCAAGTGCCAACCGGTAACGGGTCCCCACGGGCAATGGATACAGTGCGGCCAGGTTCCAATGTAAGTTCAGGCTAGCCTCCTCAAGCAGCTTCCCATAAGCGCCCAGGACATACTCCACCACCGGTGTCGGGGGTGGGGATACGGGTGGATGAGCAGCGACCACCGCTGCAGGCAATGGAGGAAGCGGTATGGCGGGCAGCAGCAGACCAAGCCCCTCTGCTGTGACAGCCGACCCCTTAAGAGCATAGGGACGTATGTCGCCTCCCCACCCCGCCAACACCGTCAGCCTCTCACGGGCCCGCACGGCAGCCACTATCTGTCCCATCTCCGCCACCCAGTGCTTCACCAGGAAGCTTACCTGGTGCTGGAAACGGCGACACATCTCCTTCGTCCGGGCCTTCACCCATGCCGCAGTTCCTTGCGCGGGTCCGGGGTATCTGGACGCTGGGAGCGAGTTGCCATACTGCACTGTCAGGGTCCAGGAATGGAACGGATACAGGGTCCTGGAGTCCCTGCCTTTTTATCTTCTCGGTTACATCAGGCAGCCTTTTCGCCCACCTCCCCCTTGGTTTTCTCTTTGCACCCCTTCTTCGGGGGCGGGGCTTCACTTTCGCGCCTTCACTGCTTGGAGAAGACGACTCGAGCGGGAAACTTTCGCGTCAAGTTGGCGGGACTTCAACTTTTTCGGCAGGACGCCGCTGACGGAAACTTCTAAGACGCACTTTCCACAGGTAAGTGGACTGTCCTAATCCTGTTCGTGACACCAGAAGAGTCGATGTGTACCACCCTGAGAGGGGCCCGGCCACTTCCTCCGCTTGCTCGGGCCGAGCCGCTCGAGGTCCGGGCTCGGGTGGTCAGTGGGACGAGCACCTCCGGACCGGGGGCCACGTCGCTCTTTAGAAGGGGATAGGTAGCGGGGTGGTGGTGGTGGTGTGGGACGAGGCGCGCAGCCGGGGAGGGCCGCGTTGCCATCCTGCGAGTCGTGACACCACCCACGGGTCGTGGTGACGGGCTGCACCACCGCTGCGGCTGGAGTGAAGGCGGGCTCGTCCGGGATCGGTGTTGCGGCCGCAGCCTAGATATTAGCCCCTCCGTGGGTAGGGGCGGCGTGTCCCAGGGCCGCGGTTCAGTGGGGGACTGAAGCACTGAAGTTGTTGTCTGGGTGCAGGGTGCCGTGCCGCGGTGTAGTGTCGTGCCTGGATGGCACTGATGTACTCACGATTGATTCACACTCAGAGTCACTGGTAAACAAAAGTTCGGATGTGGTCGGTTCCCGCGGCCGGCTGCTGATGTCCCCTGTGGGGTTGATGGTGGCCCCTTTTCCCGTGCACCTCTGGATGTTGTGTTCTAGCTCCCCTGCCTGAGCAGTGGTAGCCCACTCCCCGACGCTGAGCTACCAGAGGAGTCCTCGGTTGCCTGCAGGAGCTGGCCCGTCGGGTGTTTGGCCCTTGGCGGTTGCGCTCACCCGGTCTCGGTGGGCTTTTGCCTTCTTTCGGGAGTTTGGGTGTGGCGCCCTGGCCTAGCCAGGTCATCACAGATAACACACAAACACCCCACCCCCCATTAGACAGGGACACCAGCCAAACACAAAACCCTTGTTGCCTCCCTCCAGTGTCTGATGTCCACACCAGGTGGGGCGGAGCTAAGCGGTTGGCTCCACCCACCGAGGAGTAGAGATGAGCGAACCGGTCCCGGTTCGGCTCGAGGTCGGTTCGCCGAACGGAGGTCCCGTTCGAGTTCGGTTCGTCAAACGTTCGACGAACCGAACTCGAACCGCTTAGGAAACAATGGCAGGCAATCACAAACACATAAAAACACCTACAAAACACCCTCAAAGGTGTCCAAAAGGTGACAAACAACTCACAACACAACACAAACACATGGGAAAGTGACAAGGACATATACTCATGCGAAAACAAAGGAGCTGGACAAGGAAAAAGAGGAGGAGACACAGATATGAGTATATGCAAGGGAACATCGATGCCATTACTGAGCAACTTGAGCCCTGCTCATTTTAGGCTTCCAATGTGGATAAATTGCCTGAGCTCGCCACGTACGCCTTGGGGATCTTGTTGTGTCCTGCAGCCAGCGTTCTCTCGGAACCTGTCTTCAGTGCTGCTGGGGGTCTGCTGGCAGATAAGCACACGTGTCTGTCCACTGACAATGTGGACATGGCTCTCAGAGGACTTTTCTTCCCCTGGGTCAGCCAGGGGACGGGAAAGGCACGCGTATTTTTGATAGTGCTTCATGCAAAGCATCTTTTCCTTTTTCAAAAGGGGGGTCAACTGATGCCAGTCAAGTGGGATGTGTGTGGCACAATTAGTGGCAACGAGGGAGACTGTGGTTGGAGTCCCCTCGCTGTGTTTCTAAAAGAACCAAGATGAACAAGTCATGGCTCTCAGAGGACTTTTCTTCCCCTGGGTCAGCCAGGGGACAGGAAAGGCACGCGTATTTTTGAGAGTGCTTCATGCAAAGCATCTTTTCCTTTTTCAAAAGGGGGGTCAACTGATGCCAGTCAAGTGGGGTGTGTGTGGCACAATTAGTGGCAACGAGGGAGACTGTGGTTGGAGTCCCCTCGCTGTGTTTCTAAAAGAACCAAGATGAACAAGTCATGGCTCTCAGAGGACTTTTCTTCCCCTGGGTCAGCCAGGGGACGGGAAAGGCACGCGTATTTTTGATAGTGCTTCATGCAAAGCATCTTTTCCTTTTTCAAAAGGGGGGTCAACTGATGCCAGTCAAGTGGGGTGTGTGTGTGGCCCAATTAGTGGCAACGAGGGAGACTGTGGTTGGAGTCCTTTCGCTGTGTTTCTAAAAGAACCAAGATGAACAAGTCATGGCTCTCAGAGGACTTTTCTTCCCCTGGGTCAGCCAGGGGACGGGAAAGGCACGCGTATTTTTGATAGTGCTTCATGCAAAGCATCTTTTTCTTTTTCAAAAGGGGGGTCAACTGATGCCAGTCAAGTGGGGTGTGTGTGTGGCCCAATTAGTGGCAACGAGGGAGACTGTGGTTGGAGTCCCCTCGCTGTGTTTCTAAAAGAACCAAGATGAACAAGTCATGGCTCTCAGAGGACTTTTCTTCCCCTGGGTCAGCCAGGGGACGGGAAAGGCAAGCGTATTTTTGAGAGTGCTTCATGCAAAGCTTCTTTTTCTTTTTCAAAAGGGGGTTCAACTGATGCCAGTCAAGTGGGGTGTGTGTGGCACAATTAGTGGCAACGAGGGAGACTGTGGTTGCAGTCCCCTCGCTATGTTTTACATGATTTTCGAAGGGCATGACATGCCTAAGAGGTTGAGTTTCATCATCTGCAACTTGTTGGCAACAGAAAGGCTGCCTTTACACCCTTTTGAGACCGAGGATTTTCGAGACCTTATGCCCATTGCAGCGCCCCAAGAGCCGATGGCCAGTCGTCACTCCTTCTCCAAGAAAGGCGTGCCCGCGCTACCACAGTAGGTCGCACACAACCTCACCGATTCCTTGAGAAACTCTGTGTGTGACAGGGTGCATTTCAACACAGATACTTGGACCAGTAAGCATGGACAGGGGAGTTACATATTGCTGACTGGGCACTGGGTAACTATGGTGAGAGATGGAGAAGGGTTTGCTGTACAAGTCTTGCCGTCCCCACGACTTGTGTGTCAATCCTTCCTCTGTATGTACAAGTTCCTCCACTGCTTCTGCCTCCTCAACCTCGTGTGGGTCCTCCACCTCGGCCCAAACCCTGTGTGGTCAGGCCACCCTTCCTTGTAACTGCGCCCAAGGAATCCCACACACCTCCTTACTATGCTGGCAGCAGAGCTCAAGGCCATCAGGCGGTCAAATGTTTACTTTGAAATGTAGGGGAAATGTGAGACACCGCTGAGGAATTGTGGACAGTTAGCTCTGGAGAGTGAGACCGAGTTTCATCAATTGTTGTCTCCACTCAACCAGCAGTCAGGGAAGGTCGGGTGCGACAATGATGCAGACCAGTCTGCGACCCTTCTTCAGGGCAATGTGACACACGTGCCTTGTATGGCTCATGTGTTGAACCTGGTTGTCCAGCAATTTTTAAAACACTATCCCGGCCTACATGGCCTTTTGCAGAGGGCACGGTGTAACGCCTGCCTGGATCGACACACTCAGATGGGCTGTAAAGGATAGGCTAGAGGCAAGCCACTCACCAAGCTGGACACCCAGAACCCTGAAACCCTTTAACCCCTATACAGTGATTTGGAATTACACAGGGCCCAAGTTGATCAATACCTGTGGAAGGCTGCAGTTCCAGAGAATAGTAGTCATGCAGGGTCAAAAACATTAATTGAGGAAGAGGAACAGAATGGGATGGCCAGGACTTAATCAGAAAACAAGCAGAGGTGAAATGCGGATCGGCCAACGAGGTACATAAACAGCAAGCAGGAAACATAGTCAGGTAACAAGCACACAAACTCATAAAACTGAACTGGGGGTAACAGTAACAAGAGGTTCATAGCTTTGTCTGGCATTGGTCTGCAGACAGGAGGGGCCTAAAAAAGGGTGTGATGTCTTCCCATTGGGACCAGAGTACAAATTGATTGAGTGGAATACGTTGGTGATTTAACAGCCGTGTGCGGCAATGATGCAAACCTGTCTGCGGCCCTTCGTCAGGGCAATGTGACACACGGGCCTTGTATGGCTCACGTGTTGAATCTGATTCTCCAGCAATTTTTAAAATACCATCCCGGCCTACATGGCCTTGTGCAGCGGGCACACTGCTATGTGGTCACTTTCATCCTTCGCACCCAGCAGCTCAACAACTTTCATTGCTCCTGAAGTCTTAGGGTCTGGCGGTTAAACGCCGGAAATGCGATGTTCCGACACGCAGGACTTGGAATCTGCACATGTTGCAGCGTGTGTGGCAGCACCGCAGAGCCCTGCTGAAATACGGTATGACGTATACCCTGGGCTAACTTGATCCAGAGGTGGTGCAGATCACGCTGCTGGAGTGGTGTCAGATCAAGGACCTATGCACCCTTCTACACAGTTTATAAATGTCGACGAAGATGTTTAGCACTAGCGATGCCATTCTCAGCGTGAGAATTCTGGTCATCTACAAGATGGAGCACACTGTAAGCATTATTCGGAGTCAGGTGTTGGTCCAAGAGGAAGGGGAGGAAGTACAGGAGGAGTCATATGCAGAAGGGATAATAAGATGTACAAGGTCCATACGTTGAGCGGCACCTAGGCGGCAGTCATGGTGGGGGATAGGGATTAACAAGGGCGCATAGTATCAGCAAAAATTGTTGAGGAAGGTGCAGGAGCCATGAAGAAATGGAGGACGAACTTGCGATGGGCATGGAAGACTCAGCAGATGAGTGAGAGCTTGCTCACATTTCGGTTGTGCGAGGTTGGGGGGAGAGGGCAGAGGAAGGAGGCACGATTCTCACCTCTCTGCCACCAACACACCAAGGACTTGGTCCTCCTGGATGCACAAGACACATGAGCGTCTTCTTACTGCACTACCTACAACATGACCCTCGGATTGTACGAATTCGAAGTAATGCTAACTACTGGGTTGCCACACTGTTAGATCCCCGGTACAAGACAAAATTTGGCGAAATAATTCCTGCCATAGAAAGGGACGCACGTGTACAGGAGTATCTTCAGAAGGTGGTACGCAATCTTCGATCTGCTTTTCCACTAAACACCAGTGCTGCACAGAGTGAATCTCAACGGTTTGTCCTGGATAGGAGGAAATGGTCTTTTACTTGTCCACATCTGAGGGTCCGAGGGCTGGCTGTTGTGCTGAGATGGCATTGAGTACGGTGTCCCTGCAGAGTTGCACTTTTGGTCATATACAAAATGAGTTGAAAAAGGACAGATGCTGGTGAAAAGGGGAACAGGTGTGTTGGAAAGGGGAAAAAAGTTTTGGTCCGTGGGTTTGGTGGTTAAGCAAAAGTAACATTTGATGAAGAAACACCATCTGTTACGGTGGGACTGGCAGATTTGGATAAGGTGGTATATACTATGTTACCGCTATATAACAAAAATTAATATGAAAAGAAAGAGAAAGGTATATATCCCCATCAGCAGTCAGTGTCCACCGTGCTCCCAGATGGAAAAGGAGAGGTTGGCAACTGGAAGGTTCGGTGGAGGATACAGAGCTGTGTGGCTATGAAACTAATAGTAGCCTGAACCAAGTTAGACGCCACTCAGATCTTGAGACTGGGAGCCCTGTTAGCGTCACAGGGTCCACACGCCCACCCAGCCCAGGAACTCCCTGTTAACATCACAGGGGCCATTCAGTACGCTGACCGTGTGCATTGGGGCCACACCTGTGAACAGCAGGCGCATCAGCAGCAGCAGGCCTGTTAATGCCACTGGGCTGCAACAGCAGGACTTGTAGGACAGGAGCTGGTCTTAACCGTTCTGCGTTACCAACTGTGGTGGCGGCCTGCATCGACGCCCTATCCCTGCCTACCTCTGGCCTAAAGCCGCAATGGGTTCAACACATGGAGGTGTGCTCTTTCGGAGCATAATAGAAGACTGCGCACCTCCTTGTTGTCTCCAGCCCCTTCTATAACCTGGGTCCGCCCCAAACCAGGGTGGACCACAATGCACCTCCTGGAGACAAAAGCAGAGTGATACGTCATGAGTGGCATAACTAGCGTCCTATTTGGAACCGCAACTTCAATGATGACCTCATGGCTGTCATGACCCAAACACCTCACCAGTCATCGTCTGACCATCAATAATGAGGTGACAAGTCATAGGGGCGGGCCTCTGCAAGCCATTTGGGAGTGGCCTGGCCACATCGTCAGGACACCTGATGCCCTGTGGTCTAAATGGGCCCCCCACATCAGGGGCAGGGCTAAAGAGTTCATTATCGGACCTAGTTTCTGATGCAGTAAGTGCCTGACCATGGTCAGTTGCATGAAATACAGTCTCTGAAAAAAGACTAGCAGCTTTAGCATGGTGTCTATGCACAACACAGGACTTAGACCCGGCACGGAGTGCAAGTACCTGTGCAAAGAGGCTTTTCGCACTAAGTGTGGGAGCATGCGCTGTAGCCCGAAATGAAGACTTAGCCTCAGGAATGGCACAGTCAGGCTGAGCATACTCACTAGGCGAAACACTGGAGTTAGGCTGCGGCTGGGGTAAATCGGCACACGCATGCGCACTAGCTGCCTCTCCACACTTAGACGTGGAGGAGAAAGCAGCCAGCTGGACAACCCGAGGCACAGGCCTAAATGGCAGCTGATGCCTGGGCGCAACTGAAACCACAGCAGGCTGCTTGCGTTTAAGGCGTCACCGTTTTGTAACAACAAATAACATCCAAAACAACAAGTGTACTTCTTCCCATGGATAATCTGATATGATCCCTTTTTTCATGGACACGACCATCGCTAACAAATGTAGATGAGGCCAAATCAGCAGCTGCTTCAATGGATCTGAATTGCTCCATAAAGTGGCCTCTCCTCCACCCCAATTTCAAGATCCCAAATACTCCATTCCTCTGTGGTGTCAATCCAATCGCACTTGCTTCCTAACAGCTCTCAAGTTTCCACCAGCCCTGCTGAGTATGGGGTGAGAGATGGTTGAGTTTGCATAGCTGTTCAGTCGCACTATAGCCTGGGAATCAGAGGTCTGCTCCAAAGCTGCAATGAGTACAGACAAGGAAGTTATTATTATTTTTATTATTATTGATTTATAGAGCACCATTGATTCCATGGTGCTGTACATGAGAAGGGGGTTACATACAGAATACATATACAAGTAACTATAGACAGACTGGTACAGAGGGAAGAGGGCCCTGCCCTTGCGGGATTACATTCTAAAGGATTTTTGGGAGGAGACAGTAGGAGTTGTTTAGGTTGAGCGTCAAGTACGTATGGTGGTGGTGTCATTGAAGGTTATAGTCATTTCTGAACAGATGAGTTTTCAGATTCAGTTTGAAGCTTGCATGTGTAGCAGATAATCTAACGTGTTGAGGTAGCGAGTTCCATGAGACAGGGGAAATGATCTGCGCAGATGGCCAGAAGCTTTGTGACTGGGATCCAGGCCCCGATGAAGAAGGTGCTGAGCCTAATCTACACCCTCATTTCCAAAAAGTAAATCCTCCTGGTGGAGACAATGGGGAACATGATGAGGAGCACAGATACCTGATTGGAAGGACAACTTTACTATTCAGTCAGGGCAGGAAGAGGTTGTCTCGGAGGACTCAGGACGAGGGGAAAGAAAACACACAGGGTTATTAATGAGGTTGGAGACCACACTTACTGTCAAACCAAAGTCAGCCAGTCGATGAGGTCAGCAGAGGAGGTGGAGGAGGATGCTATTGACGACGAGGTTACGTTGCGTCTTCCTGGCCAGAGACAAAGTACTGGAAGCATGTCAACAACTGAATCCTGGACCACAACTTTGACTCTGAGCAGATGTCGTGTTGGCTATGCAGGTCGCATGGGCTGTAAGCTTTTCCTAGCCTGTGAATTTTTGGACATCGCAAAGGATCACCCAAGTCATGGAATCTGTAAGATTTGTCAACAATCTGTAAGTAGAAGGCAAAAACTCACACTTTTGAGTACTTCCTCCATGAAGTATCACATGGATATGAATTGACAGCGTGAAGGTGTATTGCTCAGCTTTAGCAACTGTCAACGCAATATGCTTATTTGCCGTTCATTGCATGCATTGTTGCAGACTACAAACAAGGGGCTGCTGTTTTTTTGGATCTGCCTTTGGTCACTATAGCAATAGAAAATTGCTCTTTGGGGGTGGACTTGGAGATGCTGTCTATGAACAGAAGGAAAAGCTAAAGGTGTGTGTTACAGCAAGGAGCCACCGCGGAAACACTTCGTTCAATTGTGAGGGGAGTTGTGTTCTACTTTGATGATGAGCACTGTAACGTCAGTGAGCAGCATCCTGTGCCACAGACCAACATTCTTATGGTGCTGTCTATACTGTTAACCGTGAGAGGAGTGTAAAGTCTGTATTTCTGGCAACTGGACATCACAGTACCCGGGTACGGTAGGCTGTGCCCAGACAATAATGCGGGCACGCAACACTTTGTTTTATTAGCAAAACACATATCTGTTCTGGGTAGGCCGACTATATAGACAATAAGACTTGCTGCCTCTGCACTGTCAAATTGTCACGTACAGTTTAAATCATAGAGGGATAGCAACACATGTTTGCATTGACTGTTGCTTTTCAAGATTTCCATGACTGTGTTGCAGAGCTGTGTGGTTTGCATAAACACTGTTATCATCTGCATTATCTGTGAGGCTTCAGCTAACAAGGGTATTCAGGGGGTCATGTGTTTTGTCTATGTTTAGGTAGATAACTTGGAAGCTCTTGTGATGCGCCACTGGTAAGTCGTGTTCGCGCACACACACACACACACACGCACAAACACACAATTACTGCTACACAGAGGGATTAGCAGGTAGTAGGCAACAGAATAGATTGTTCAATTATTTAAATTGTATGCATGGTTCTTATTGTTTGTTTTGGTAAAGTTAAACAATCATTTATCAACCCAACTGCCTAGAGTCCTTTTCCTGTTGCCTGGTTTTGCTGCATACTGGGGAGCCCACCCTGTACACGACTTAAAATGAAGCATAAGTCGCAATGTGAATTTCACTGTGCTACAATGCGGCCTAGCGTGCCTGTGCAACCACCGCCTGCCCCATCAAGTGCATTTGCGTGCTCTTCATCCTCTGTGACTGTGGGGACAGCAGTCACACATGGTTTTTCACACTGAACTTCCACTCCTTAACCCGCAACAGGGAGTGTGATTGGCAGGTCATCACTTGTTTTGGAAGTGGAAACAGAAGGTATTGTTGAGCTGTCAGACATCGAGAGAACCATCATTGGATGCAGGCTACATTATATCCACGCCTGCACCTTCGTCACAGATTGCCTGGACTACCTGCAGTTAATTGCATTCCAGAAATGGAAAGGAGTGTAGAATGCACATGTGTTGTACCTTGCTTGGCAGCAAAGGAACACTAACTTAGTATTCCAGACAATTTTAGGATGGCAGAAAAAGAGTCAGCTCTTTGTGCAAATTAAATAGCGTGGCAAAAGTGGACAGATGGGTACAGTGGCCATGTTCTGTGGGTACCAGGACAGTAAAAGAAGCATTCTATCCCTCCTAATGATCAAATGCAGCAAGGAATTCCCTGAGTTTGCTATAAAATTAGCATAGCAAAATGTGCATGAGGGTAGAATGCAGAGGTGCTTGAGATTGCTTGGCACAAGTGGCACAATAAAGGAGTCCTACAGGCATTTTTTGTATACCACTAAGTTGCAGTATTTTTTGCTATCATTATAGCTTATTAAAAACAGAGCAGGAGGGTGTTATGCAGAGGTGCTAGAAATAGCTTGGCACCAGTGGGGCACTAATGGAATACAACAGCCAGTTCTATGATGCCACTAAATGGCAGTATTTTTTGCTATCATTATAGATTATTAATAACAGAGCAGGAGGGTGTCATGCAGAAGTGCTAGAAATAGCTTGGCACCAGTGGGGCACTAATGGAATACAACAGCCAGTTCTATGATGCCACTAAATGGCAGTATTTTTTGCTATCATTATAGCTTATTAAAAACAGAGCAGGAGGGTGTCATGCAGAGGTGCTAGAAATAGCTTGGCACCAGTGGGGCACTAATGGAATACAACAGCCAGTTCTATGATGCCACTAAATGGCAGTATTTTTTGCTATCATTATAGCTTATTAAAAACAGAGCAGGAGGGTGTCATGCAGAAGTGCTAGAAATAGCTTGGCACCAGTGGGGCACTAATGGAATACAACAGCCAGTTCTATGATGCCACTAAATGGCAGTATTTTTTGCTATCATTATAGCTTATTAAAAACAGAGCAGGAGGGTGTCATGCAGAGGTGCTACACATATAATGGCTTAGTAACAATGAGTTTGAGTGTGCAATGCAGGCAGACGTGCTGCAAATATCTTTGCACTAGTGGGACTAGACAAAAGTCCAATAGCCACGTTTAGGATGCCACTAGGTACACTGAGTGTTTGCTAGTATAATGGCTTAGTTATAATGAGTTTGAGTGTGCAATGCAGGCAGACGTGCTGCAAATATCTTTGCACTAGTGGGACTATACAAAAGTCCAATAGCCACGTTTAGGATGCCACTAGGTACACTCAGTGTTTGCTAGTATAATGGCTTAGTAACAATGTGTTGGAGTGTGCAATGCAGGCAGACGTGCTGCAAATATCTTTGCACTAGTGGGACTATACAAAAGTCCAATAGCCACATTTAGGATGCCACTAGGTACACTGAGTGTTTGCTAGTATAATGGCTTAGTTATAATGAGTTTGAGTGTGCAATGCAGGCAGACGTGCTGCAAATATCTTTGCACTAGTGGGAGTAGACAAAAGTCCAATAGCCACGTTTAGGATGCCACTAGGTACACTCAGTGTTTGCTAGTATAATGGCTTAGTAACAATGAGTTGGAGTGTGCAATGCAGGCAGACGTGCTGCAAATATCTTTGCACTAGTGGGACTATACAAAAGTCCAATAGCCACGTTTAGGATGCCACTAGGTACACTCAGTGTTTGCTAGTATAATGGCTTAGTAACAATGAGTTTGATTGTGCAATGCAGGCAGACGTGCTGCAAATATCTTTGCACTAGTGGGAAGATACAGAAGTCCAACAGCCACGTTTAGGATGCCACTAGGTTCACTGAGTGTTTGCTAGTATAATGGCTTAGTAACAATGAGTTTGAGTGTGCAATGCAGGCAGACGTGCTGCAAATATCTTTGCACTAGTCGGACTATACAAAAGTCCAATAGCCACGTTTAGGATGCCACTAGGTACACTGAGTGTTTGCTAGTATAATGGCTTAGTAACAATGAGTTTGATTGTGCAATGCAGGCAGACGTGCTGCAAATATCTTTGCACTAGTGGGACGATACAGAAGTCCAATAGCCACGTTTAGGATGCCACTAGGTACACTGAGTGTTTGCTAGTATAATGGCTTAGTAACAATGAGTTTGATTGTGCAATGC
Source organism: Anomaloglossus baeobatrachus (assembly GCF_048569485.1). NCBI lineage: Eukaryota > Metazoa > Chordata > Amphibia > Anura > Aromobatidae > Anomaloglossus > Anomaloglossus baeobatrachus. The sequence goes on from NC_134356.1 coordinate 164,149,902, forward strand.
AGGCAGACGTGCTGCAAATATCTTTGCACTAGTGGGACGATACAGAAGTCCAACAGCCACGTTTAGGATGCCACTAGGTTCACTGAGTGTTTGCTAGTATAATGGCTTAGTAACAATGAGTTTGAGTGTGCAATGCAGGCAGACGTGCTGCAAATATCTTTGCACTAGTGGGACTAGACAAAAGTCCAATAGCCACGTTTAGGATGCCACTAGGTACACTGAGTGTTTGCTAGTATAATGGCTTAGTTATAATGAGTTTGAGTGTGCAATGCAGGCAGACGTGCTGCAAATATCTTTGCACTAGTGGGACGATACAGAAGTCCAACAGCCACGTTTAGGATGCCACTAGGTTCACTGAGTGTTTGCTAGTATAATGGCTTAGTAACAATGAGATTGAGTGTGCAATGCAGGCAGACGTGCTGCAAATATCTTTGCACTAGTGGGAAGATACAGAAGTCCAACAGCCACGTTTAGGATGCCACTAGGTTCACTGAGTGTTTGCTAGTATAATGGCTTAGTAACAATGAGATTGAGTGTGCAATGCAGGCAGACGTGCTGCAAATATCTTTGCACTAGTCGGACTATACAAAAGTCCAATAGCCACGTTTAGGATGCCACTAGGTACACTGAGTGTTTGCTAGTATAATGGCTTAGTTATAAGGAGTTTGAGTGTGCAATGCAGGCAGACGTGCTGCAAATATCTTTGCACTAGTGGGACCATACAGAAGTCCAACAGCCACGTTTAGGATGCCACTATTTTCACTGAGTGTTTGCTAGTATAATGGCTTAGTAACAATGTGTTGGAGTGTGCAATGCAGGCAGACGTGCTGCAAATATCTTTGCACTAGTGGGACTAGACAAAAGTCCAATAGCCACGTTTAGGATGCCACTAGGTACACTTAGTGTTTGCTAGTATATTGGCTTAGTTATAATGAGTTGGAGTGTGCAGAGGACAGGAGGGTACAGTGCCAGGATTGTGGGGCTCTGGGTAGAGGAATGGAAGCCTGCCTTTCTATTCCCTCCTAATGGGGAAATGCAGCGACGAAATCCCTGACCTTAGCTACACAGACGCTGTCTTTGTTTTCAGGACCTGTCACCTATGGCTCTGACCCTGCCGGTACGAGCCCTTAAAAGGACTGATAGAAAGTGCTCTCCCTAAGCTGTCTAGCGCTGTGTATGGAGCGTATACAGCAGTATCGGCGATAGGACAAAGGACGGAGCTGCGCCAGTGATGTCTGACACCAAGGACGCAGAAGAGATAATGGCGTCCGGATGGGCAGATACTCGTTTTTATAATGCAGGGACATGCGACATGAACATCCTATCACACATGCCGTTGCTTCTCTGGCTAAAAGTCCACTTAGCTGTGTGTGTGTCTGGGATTGGCTGCCATAATGGCCCTCCCCACTACACGCGCGCGCTTAGGGAAGGAAGACAAGGAAAAAAAAAAAAAAATGGCGATCGCCATTATACAAACAGCAGTGATCTGAAGGCGCTGTTAACGCACACTATACACTGAAATTTCATAATAGTGTGAGTCACAGAGTGACTTACACTATTACAGCGGAAAGCCAGCTAGGAATTAGCTGTTTTTTTGCTGCTAGAACCATTATCGAACGTTTCTAGAACTATCGAGCTTTTGCAAAAAGCTCGAGTTCTAGTTCAATCTAGAACAGGCCCCAAAATCACTCGAGCCTAGAACTGGAGAACCTCGAACCGAGAATCGCGCTCAACTCTAGTCTCAGATCAAGGACCTATGCACCCTTCTGCACAGTTTCGACATGGCGATGAATATGTTTAGCGCTGACAATGCCATTATCAGTGTGGCACCCTGGACAAGCCAGAGGCCACAGGTAACAACACACACACACACACCCACCCCCAGCAGTTCACAGCAGTCATCCCCAGTGAGACCTCATTTCTTCCCTCGGGTTCAGACAGACACACCAGGTGGGCGGAGTCAAGCAGATAAGCACGCCCACCGAGGAGTCTAGCTGGCCTGAGGCAGGAAACAAGGGCAGACAAGTCCAGGCAGAGGAAGAGAGAGGAGGTCTGCAGAGAGGCAGACGCAGACTGGGGCCTAGGTTGGAGCCTAGGGCCCTTGTGTAGCCAGTCAGGCAGAAGGTAGTGGCTGTCTGTGGGAGCCAGGAAGACGGTCTTGGTGAAACTGTAGGTAGCCGGGGTTGGGTGGTGGCCCACCGGTACCGAACCGGGGAGCCAGCTGGAAACCGGAGCGCAGGAGGAGCGTACAAGAAGGTGCAGGAAAGGACTTACACTACCAAACTGGGTCAGGGGAAAAACACCGCAGCCGCCTGTGGGACCCGTCCATCCAGCCGTTTGTTTTACCAGAGACTCCATGTACGTTACTGGCTGAGTGAGTACCACCGTGCCGTCTGGCACTGCGCTGCCCCGCTACCCTGCACCTCCCCAACTCCTGCCATCCACCTCCCAGTCATCATCACTGGGCCCCGGGACCACCAAATCCCCCTACCCACGGAGGGGAGAGAAACATCTCGGCTGCTCCCTGTCATCACTCCCGGGATCCCCGTCTAGAGCAGCGGTGTTGTCCCAACCTCACCACAAACTGTGGGTGGCGTCACGGACTATATCCCCTCAAACCAAATCATCCCCCTTTCACTGACGGGTGAGGAGTGCCGCTCAAGTCCCCAGATCCGGCCCACCGCTCGAGCCACGGAGCAGCCAGCAGCAGCCGGACCTGAGCCGCGAGCAGCGCACCCCCCGCCCGCGACAACTTGGTTTCAGGAACAGGATCTTACCATTCTACCGCCTGGTAGAAGTGAGCCTTGTGTCCCGCCGGAAGCGTCCGGCCGAAAAATTGCAGAATCCGCCATCTTGGGCGCGAAAAGTTCCCCGCTCGAGCGTCTTCCCGAGCAGTGGAGGCACGAAAGCCGACGCTCCGCCCCTGAAGAGGAGGTGCCGAAAAGAAACCAAGGGGGAAGGATGGCGTCCGGCCGCATGTGAACCGCGGCTGTGGAAGCAGGGACGCCAGGACTCTGCAAGTATTTGGTTCCTGGAGCACCGCTGCACGAGATGTCCTGTCCGTCCGGCTTCGCTGAAACCTCAGTGCCCATGCCCGCGGCCAATGCTACGACCGACCAGTTACCCCTGTAACCGGTAGCGGAGCTCGCAGCGTCTGTGAGGGAGGGCCCAGATCTGGCGTCCCCAGGTCTTACCTTTGTCACCGCCCAGCCACCGGGCTCGGCTTCCATCCCGGCCGCACCGCTGATGACGACGGCTCCGGCAGTCCTGCCGGCCGCAACGGCAGCGAAGTACCCGCTCGGGCAGCCTGGTGATGGACTGGGGCAAGGAGTGCTGTTCATTTGCTTAGGGGCAGCATCAGGGCCAGGTTGTTTGGGTGGGTGACTGAAGGACCCGTTCCATTGTTATTATTAAAAGTATTTTATTGTTGTTGCAACGGTTGAAGTGATATGCCTCCCGTAAGGGAAGATTTCTGAATATGCTTGTTTATTTTCATTTTCAGTTGTGAAAATAAAACCGGTAATGGACGGGCAGCCCACGGACGGTCTGCATTTAACCAAGGGAAAATGTGGCGCCCTGGACTAGCCAGGGGCAACAGGTAACAACACACACCCACCCCCACCCCCAGCAGTTCACAGCTGTCATCCCCAGTGAGACCTAATTTCTTCCCTCGGGTTCAGACAGACACACCAGGTGGGCAGAGTCCAGCAGATAGGCACGCCCACCGAGGAGTCTAGCTGGCCTGAGGCAGGAAACAAGGGTAGACAAGTCCCGGCAGAGGAAGAGAGAGGAGGTCTGCAGAGAGGCAGACGCAGACTGGGGCCTAGGTTGGAGCCTAGGGCTCTCGTGTAGCCAGTCAGGCAGAAGGTAGTGGCCGTCTGCGGGAGCCGGGAAGACGATCTTGGTGAAACTGTAGGTAGCCGGGGTTGGGCGGTGGCCCGGCGGTACCGAACCGGGGAGCCAGCTGGAAACCGGAGCACAGGAGGAGCGTACAAGAAGGTGCAGGAAAGGACTTACACTACCAAACTGGGTCAGGGGAAAAACACCGCAGCCGCCTGTGGGACCCGTCCATCCAGCCATTTGTTTTACCAGAGACTCCGTGTATGTTACTGGCTGAGTGAGTACTTCCGTGCCGTCTGGCACTGCGCTGCCCCGCGACCCTGCACCTCCCCAACTCCTGCCATCCACCTCCCAGTCATTATCACCGGGCCCCGGGACCACCAAATCCCCCTACCCACGGAGGGGAGAGAAACATCTCGGCTGCTCCCTGTCATCGCTCCCGGGATCCCCGTCTAGAGCAGCGGTGGTGTCCCAACTAGAGATGAGCGAACCGGTCGCGGTTCGGCTCGAGTTCGGTTCGGCGAACGTTCGACGAACCGAACTCGAACCGCATAGGAAACAATAGCAGGCAATCACAAACACATAAAAACACCTAGTAAACACCCTCAAAGGTGTCCAAAAGGTGACAAACAACTCACAACACAACACAAACACATGGGAAAGTGACAAGGACATATACTCATGCGAAAGCAAAAGAGCTGGACAAGGAAAAAGAGGAGGAGACACAGATATAGGCATGGCACGCCCTTCTAAAATCATGTAAAACACCGCAAGGTGACTCCAAGCGGAGTCTCCCTTTTTTTCCAAAAATTGGGCCACACACACACCCACCCCTTCAGTGGCAGCACTTCTCAGCTAGAATTGCATCAAGCACATTCAAAAATACGCCATACTTAACCGTCCCCAGGATGACACCGGGGTAGGTAGCAAAGTCTTTGCTGAACCATGACTTGTTCATCTTGGCTCCTTTTAAAAAACACAGCAAGCAAGGGTTACTCCAAGCGGAGTCTCCCTTTTTTTTCCAAAAATTGGGCCACACAGACACTCACCCCTTCAGTGGCAGCACTTGTGCCCCAGTTGTACACTTCACAGGTAGATTTGCATCAAGCACAATCAAAAATACGCCATACTTAACCGTCCCCAGGATCACCCCGGGGTAGGTAGCAAAGTCTTTCCTGATCCCAGCTCTGTGCATCTTGGATCATTTTTAAAAACAATGTAAGCAAGGGTTACTCCAAGCGGAGTCTCCCTTTTTTCCAAAAATTGGCCCACACAGACACTCACCCCTTCAGTGGCAGCACTTGTGCCCCAGTTGTACACTTCACAGCTAGATTTGCATCAAGCACATTCAAAAATACGCCATACTTAACCGTCCACAGGATGACACCGGGGTAGGTAGCAAAGTCTTTGCTGAACCATGACTTGTTCATCTTGGCTTCTTTTAAAAAACACAGCAAGCAAGGGTTACTCCAAGCGGAGTCTCCCTTTTTTTCCAAAAATTGGGCCACACACACACCCACCCCTTCAGTGGCAGCACTTGTGCCCCAGTTGTACACTTCACAGCTAGATTTGCATCAAGCACATTCAAAAATACGCCATACTTAACCGTCCCCAGGATGACCCCGGGGTAGGTAGCAAAGTCTTTCCTGATCCCAGCTCTGTGCATCTTGGATCATTTTTAAAAACAATGTAAGCAAGGGTTACTCCAAGCGGAGTCTCCCTTTTTTCCAAAAATTGGGCCACACAGACACTCACCCCTTCAGTGGCAGTACTTGTGCCCTAGTTGCAAACAGGATGTTTTGATTTGCATCAAGCACATTCCAAATCCACAAGCATTTACTCTCCCCAGGATGACACAGGGGTAGTAAATTCCTTGTGGATCCATGACTTGTTCATTTTGATGAACGTTAGTCTGTCCACATTATCACTGGACAGATGTGTGCACTTATCTGTCAGCACACACCCAGCAGCACTGAAGACACGTTCAGAGACAACGCTGGCAGCTGGACACGACAAAATCTCCAAGGCGTAAGTGGAGAGCTCTGGACATTTTTCAACATTTGAAGCCCAAAATGAGCAAGGCTCCATTTGCAAAGTCATGGCATCGATGTTCATTTGGAGATACTCCTGTATCATCCTCTACAGCCGTTGACTATGTGTCAGACTTGTTGTTTCTGGTGGCCTTGCAAATGAGGGTGTAAAAAAATTATGAAAAGATTCCATAAAATTGCTGCTACCAGCACCAGATACGGTGCTACTGGTACGGGTAGACTGTTGAACATGACGAGACCGTCCCATGTTTGTCAAGTTACAACTGGGAGATTCACTCCCTGCACCTGCACGGTTGTTTGGTGGAAAAGCCGAGCTAAGATCGAGTAACAGCTTTTGCTGATACTCCTGCATACGTGCGTCCCTTTCTATGGCTGGGTACCGGGGATCTAATAGTGTGGCAAGCCAGTAGTCATCATCACTTCTAATTTTGACAATACGAGGGTCATGTTGGAGGTAGTGCAGCAAGAAGGCGCTCATGTGTCTGGCGCAGCCATGCGGACCAAGTCCACGCTGTGTTTGTGGCATAGAGGTGCTAACCGTTCTTTCTTCCTCTGACATCTCCCCCCAACCTCTTTCAACTGAAATTTGACCAAGGTCTCCCTCATCCGCTGAGTCTTCCATGTCCATGGACAGTTCGTCCTCCATTTCTTCATGTTCTCCTGCACCTTCCTCAACATTTCGCGTGCTACCATGCGTCCTTGTTGATCCCTGTCCCCCATGGTCCCATGCCTGCTGCGTTGGTGATGATGAACGTCTGGACCTTGGTGATGTTGTTGTGTCTTGCGCATATGAATCCTCCTGTAGTTCCTCCCCTTCCTGTTGTCCCACTCCCTGACTCCGAATAGTGTTTAGCGTGTGCTCCAGCATGTAAATGACTGGAATTGTCATGCTGATAATGGCATTGTCAGCGCTAAACATATTCGTCGCCATGTCGAAACTGTGCAGAAGGGTGCATAGGTCATTGATCTGAGACCACTCCATCAGGGTGATCTGCCCCACCTCTGCATCTCGTTGGCCCAGGCTATACGTCATGACGTATTGCACCAGGGCTCGGCGGTGCTGCCACAGTCGCTGTAACATGTGGAGAGTCGAATTCCAGCGTGTCGCCACATCGCATTTCAGGCAATGAACCGGCAGGCCGAAAGACTTCTGGAGCGATGCAAGTCGCTCAGCTGCGGCGGTTGAACGGCGGAAGTGAGCAGTTTTCGTGCCCTGGTCAGATGGCCATCTAGGCCGGGATAGTGTGTTAAAAATTGCTGGACAACAAGGTTCAACACGTGAGCCATACAAGGCACGTGTGTCACCTTGCCCAGGTGAAGGGCCGCACCCAGGTTTGCAGCATTGTCGCACACGGCCTTACCAGGCTGCAGGTTGAGTGGAGACAACCATTTATTAAACTCAGTCTCCAGAGCTGCCCACAACTAGGCCGCTGTGTGACTCCTATTTCCAAGACATGTCAAGCTAAAGACCGCCTGATGCCGTTGCGCTCTGCTGCCAGCATAGTAATGAGGGGTGCGTGATTCCTTCTGCGCAGTGAGAACGCTGGTGGCCTGACCAGGCAGGCTTGGGGCGGAGGTGGAGGACACAGATGAGGTGGAGGAGGCAGAAGCAGTGGCGGAACTTGGACAGACAGAGGCTTGACACACAAGTCGTGGGGACGGCAAGACTTGTGCAGCAGACCCTTCACCATCTATCACCATAGTTACCCAGTGCCCAGTCAGCGACATGTAACGTCTCTGTCCATGCTTACTGGTCCAAGTATCGGTGGTGGAATGCACCCGTTCACACACAGAGTTTCTCAAGGAAGCGGTGATGTTGTGTGCGACATGCTGGTGTAGCGCGGGCACACCTTTCTTAGAGAAGTAGTGGCGACTGGGCATCTGGTACTGGGGCACAGCGACAGACATAAGGTCTCTAAAATCCTGTGTGTCCACCAGGCGCAAAGGCAGCATTTCGGTAGCCAAGAGCTTACAGAGGGATAAAGTCAACCTCTTAGCTTTGTCATGGGTCGCAGGAAATGGCCTTTTATTTGTCCACATCTGAGGGACAGAGATCTGGCTGCTGTGTGTAGACGGTGTTGAGTAGGGTGTCCCTGGAAAAATGCAGGTTTGTGAGGAAAGTGCAGGCGTAGACATGATGTTGCCTTCATCCAACGTTGGTGCTATCGATGTCTGAGAGAGCTGTACACACGCACTTGTTTCCCCTTCCAAACCAACTGACGACCTACCAAGCAAACTGCCTGTTGCGGTTACAGTGGTGGAAGTTGTGCGTGGAAAACCAGATCTGACAGCTGTCCCCACAGTCCTAGAAGATGAAGAGCGCGCAGATGCACTGGAAGGGGCAGGCGGTGGATGGTTTGCTTCGCTAGGCCGCATTGCAGCACGGTGAGCTTCCCACTGGGACATATGATATTTATTCATGTGACGATTCATGGAAGAAGTTGTCAAACTGCTAAGGTTTTGCCCTCTACTAACAGAATCACGACAAATTTTACAGATCACAAAATTTGGGCGATCTTTTGCTATGTCAAAAAAGGACCAGGCTAGGCAAGGCTTAGAGGGCATGCGACCTGCTGATCCACCCCGACTAGTGCTCAGAGGCACAGTGGTGGCTGAGGATGCAGTTGTAGACGTGCTACCAGTACTCCGACTCTGTCCAGGAAGGCGCAAGGTAACTTCGTCGTCAGTTGCATCCTTCTCCACCGTCTCTGTTGACCTCCTCGAGGGCCTGACTGTGGGTTGACAGTAGGTGGGATCTAGAACTTCCTCATCAATTGTTGTGTTTGCACTCCCCTCACCCTCAGACCGAGCCTCTTCTTGCCCTGACCGAATATTTAAGTTGTCATCCCAATCTGGTATCTGCGTCTCATCGTCATCAGTATGTTCCTCGTTGTCTATAACAACAGGTGTTACAGTTTGTGAAAAAGGGTCACCATTATGCTCAGAAACTTGGTCCTCACGGCCTGAATCTGAGTCACAAAGGTTCTGGGCATCACTGCAGACCATTTCCTGGTCTGTACTCACTGTAGCTTGGGAGTAGACCTCTGATTCCCAGGCTATAGTGTGACTGAACAGCTCTGCAGACTCAGCCATCTCAGTTCCACCATACTGTGCAGGGCGGATGGAGACTTCAGAGCTGGGAGAAAGCAAGTTTGACTGGGATGACAACTCAAAGGACTGGTGTTTTTTGGATGCGGTAGTTGAGGTGGCGGAGAGGGCAATTGTTGGACCACTTGAGATCCATTCAAGCATTTTCCTTTTTTGGCCATCATCTACCTTTGTTCCAGTTGTTCGTGTCCGTAAAAAAGGGAGCACATCGGATTGTCCACGGTAAGTAGTAGACATCTTACTTTTGCTGGAAGATGGTCTATCTTCAGCAGATGTTAATGGAGCTTTGCCACCTTCCCCACGGACAAACCTTTTTTTTCCTTTTCCTACACGCCTCTTCCCCTTTCCACCAGCATCTGTCATTTTGCCACTCATTTTGATTACGACAAGATTGTGCACTTAAATTGTGGTAGTAAAAATTGAGAGGTGGTGTAGATTGCAGCGGTAGTCTATCTTTATTAACAGCAGAATAAACAACAATAACTATCTCTGACAATGCAACTATGGCCCTTAAACTGGCAGCATAGTTTGCTAGTATAATGGCTTAGTAACAATGAGTTTGAGTGTGCAATGCAGAGATGCTGCACATAGATTTGCACCAGTGGGACACTAATGGAAGTCCAACAGCCACTTTTAGGATGCCACTAAGTTTACTTAGTGTTTGCTAGTATAATGGCTTAGTAACAATGAGTTTGAGTGTGCAATGCAGAGGTGCTGCACATAGATTTGCACCAGTGGGACACTAATGGAAGTCCAACAGCCGCTTTTAGGATGCCACTAAGTTTACTCAGTGTTTGGTAGTATAATGGCTTAGTAACAATGAGTTTGAGTGTGCAATGTAGAGGTGATGCACATAGATTTGCACCAGTGGGACACTAATGGAAGTCCAACAGCCAATTTTAGGATGCCACTAAGTTTACTCAGTGTTTGCTAGTATATTGGCTTAGTAACAATGAGTTTGAGTGTGCAATGCAGAGATGCTGCACATAGATTTGCACCAGTGGGACACTAATGGAAGTCCAACAGCCACTTTAAGGATGCCACTAAGTTTACTCAGTGTTTGCTAGTATAATGGCTTAGCAACAATGAGTTTAAGTGTGCAATGCAGAGGTGCTGCACATAGATTTGCACCAGTGGGACACTAATGGAAGTCCAACAGCCACTTTTAGAATGCCACTAAGTTTACTCAGTGTTTGCTAGTATAATGGCTTAGTAACAATGAGTTTGAGTGTGCAATGCAGAGATGCTGCACATAGATTTTCACCAGTGGGACACTAATGGAAGTCCAACAGCCACTTTTAGGATGCCACTAAGTTTACTCAGTGTTTGCTAGTATAATGGCTTAGTAACAATGAGCTTGAGTGTGCAAAGGGCAGGAGGGTACAGTGGCAGGGTTGTGGGTCTGGGTAGAGGAAAGGAAGCCTCCCTTTCTATCCCTCCTTATGAGGAAATCCCTGACCTTAGCTACACAGACGCTGTCATCTTGTGTAGCTGTTAAAATCTGTTTTCACGGACCTGACTGTCACCTATGGCTCTGACCCTGCCGGTATTAGACCTTAAAAGGACTAATAGAAACTTCTATCCCTATTCTGTATAGCGCTGTGTATAGAGCGTACACAGCAGTATTGGAGACAGGAGCTATGCCAGCGGTGACTGACACCAAGACGCAGAAGGCAGATAATGGCGTGCTGGAGGAAAATGTCCGTTTTTATAATGCATGGACATGTGACATGGACATCCTATCACACATGCCATTGCTTCTCTGGCTAAAAGTCCACTTAGCTGTGTGTGTGTCTGGGATTGGCCGACATGCTGGCCCGCCCCACTACACGCGCGCGCTTAGGGAAGGAAGACAAGGAAAAAAAAAAAAAAAGAATGGCGATTGCCATTATCCAAACAGCAGTGATCTGAATGCGCTGTTCCCGCACACTATACGCTGAAATTTCATAATAGTGTGAGTCACAGAGTGACTTACACTATTACAGCGGAAAGCCAGCTAGTAATTAGCTTGTGTTTTTGCTGCTAGAACTGTTCTCGAACGTATCTAGAACTATCGAGCTTTAGCAAAAAGCTCGAGTTCTAGTTCGATCTAGAACAGCCCCCAAAATCACTCGAGCCGCGAGCTGGAGAACCTCGAACCGCGCTCAACTCCAGTCCCAACCTCACCACAAACCGTGGGTGGCATCACGGACTATATCCCCTCAAACCAAATCATCCCCCTTTCACTCACATGCGAGGAGCGCCGCTCGAGTCCCCGGATTCGGCCCACCGCTCGAGCCACCGAGCAGCCAGCAGCAGTCGGACGCGAGCGCGGTCGAGCAGCGCACCCCCTGCCCGCGACAACTGCATGACAATTCCAGTCATTTACATGCTGGAGCACACGCTAAACACTATTCGGACTCAGGGAATGGGACAACAGGAAGGGGAGGAACTACAGGAGGATTCATATACGCAAGAGACAACAACATCACCAAGGTCCAGATGTTCATCATCACCAAGGTGGCTGTCATGGGACCATGGGGGACAGGGATCAACAAGGGCGCATGGTAGCAGGCGAAATGTTGAGGAAGGTGCAGGAGAACATGAAGAAATGGAGGACGAACTGTCCATGGACATGGAAGACTCAGCGGATGAGGGAGACCTTGGTCAAATTTCAGTTGAAAGAGGTTGGGGGAAGATGTCAGAGGAAGAAAGAACGGTTAGCACCTCTATGCCACAAACACAGCATGGACTTGGTCCGCATGGCTGCGCCAGATACATGAGCGCCTTCTTGCTGCACTACCTCCAACATGACCCTCGTATTGTCAAAATTAGAAGTGATGATGAGTACTGGCTTGCCACACTTTTAGATCCCCTGTACAAGTCCAAATTTTTTGACATAATTCCAGCCATAGAAAGGGACGCACGTATGCAGGAGTATCAGCAAAAGCTGTTACTCGATCTTAACTCGGCTTTTCCACAAAACACCCGTGGTGCACTGAGTGAATCTCCCAGTTGTAACTCGACAAACATGAGATGGTGTTGTCATCTTCAACAGTCTAAGGCTATGTGCACACGGTGCGTTTTTCTCGGCATTTTTGCGCGTTTTTCGGGTGCGTTTTTGGCCTCAAAACTGCATGACTTTGCTTCCCCAGCAAAGTCTATGAGTTTTCATTTTTGCTGTCCCCACACAGCGTTTTTTTTCAGCTGCGTTTTTGTGGTGACCACAAAAACGCAGCATGTCAATTATTCCCGCGTTTTTCACTGCGCTTTTCATCCATTGAGTTCAATGGGATGTTGAAAGACGCAATGAGAAACGCAAATAGCTGCGTTTTGGTGCGTTTCTAAGACCAAAAACGCAGCTATAAGTGCAGGAGGTGGGTAGTAAAGTGACGTGTACAGGAAGAGGATTCCTTCTGTCAGTATATACAGAAGCATGAATCCTCCCGGTACCGTCACCGCCGCTTCCACCTCCCGTCCTGGGCATGAATGCTGCCGTGCGGCGCCATGTACAGGCAGGAGGTGGAAGCGGCTGCGAAAACAAAAGTTAACAGTAGAATAAAAAAAAAAAAAAGTTATACTCACCTGTGTGCAGCCTCGCGGTGCCATGCCCGCTCCCAGCTCCTGTCACGGTATCGCCGCTCCCGCTCCGGCTGTGTGCAGTCTCCCCGGGGCAGGACCTTGCTTGCAGGACCTGGCGATGGATCACCTGATGCAGTCACCTGACGCATCAGCTGATCGAGTCTCGAGCTGACGCGGGCGCCCGGCCGGTATCAGCGGATGCGTCAGGAGACTTCATCCCTGATTACCGGCAGCTGCTGCAGCGATCGGACAGGATCAGACTCCCGCCCCATCGCTCCGGGAGCTGCCGGTAATTCAGCACATAAGTGAGTATTATTATTTTTTTTTTTTTTTCTACTGATGCATCAGCTGATTGTATAATCGGCTTTTATACAATCAGCTGCTGTGTCATGTGATTCACATCCTTGAACCTGACATCATCTGATCGCTTTGCCTTCCAGCAAACCGATCAGATGATATTGGATCCTGATTGGACGGCGCGGGACCCTGACCCAGGATTACTGCGGAGGGGGGTTCTTTATTTCAATAAAGATGGAGTCACTAATTGTGTTGTGTTTTATTTCTAATAAAAATATTTTTCTGTGTGTTGTGTTTTTTTTTTATCTTTACTAGAAATTCATGGTGGCCATGTCTAATATTGGCGTGACACCATGAATTTCGGGCTTAGGGCTAGCTGATAATATACAGCTAGCCCTAACTCCATTATTACCTGGCTAGCCACCCGGCATCAGGGCAGCCGGAAGAGTTGGATACAGCGCCAGAAGATGGCGCTTCTATGAAAGCGCCATTTTCTGGGGTGGCTGCGGTACTGCAATTCACAGCGGGGGTGCCCAGAAAGCATGGGCACCCTGCACTGTGGATTCCAATCCCCAGCTGCCTAGTTGTACCTGACTGGACTCAAAAATGGGGCGAAGCTCACGTCATTTTTTTTTTAAATTATTTCATGAAATTCATGAAATAATTTAAAAAAAAAAGGGCTTCCCTATATTTTTGGTTCCCAGCCGGGTACAAATAGGCAGCTGGGGGTTGGGGGCAGCCCGTACCTGCCTGCTGTACCCGGCTAGCATACAAAAATATGGTGAAGCCCACGTCATTTTTTTTTTTTGGGGGGGCAAAGAAATCCTGCATACAGTCCTGGAAGGAGGATGCTGAGCCTTGTAGTTCGACAGCTGCTGTCTGCTCTCCTGCATACACTATTGGATGGAGGATGCTGAGCCTTGTAGTTCGACAGCTGCTGTCTGCTGTCCTGCATACACTATTGGATCGAGGATGCTGAGCCTTGTAGTTCTGCAGCTGTCTGCTCTTCTGCATACACTAGTGGAGAATGAAGAACACATTGAAGGAAATGACATCAGACCTTTTATTTTTTTGTTCACTGATAAAAAACGCATAAGGACGCATTGAGCAAAAATGCAGCAAAACGCAGCAAAAAAACGCACTAAATCGCGGCAAAACGCAGGTGCGTTTCTGTGCGTTTTTAGCGGCCAAAAACGCACAAAAACGCAGCGTCAAAAAAACGCAGCGTGTGCACATAGCCTAACCGTACCAGCAGCACCGTATCTGGTGCTGGTAACACCAATTTTATTGAATCTTTTCATACTTTTTTTAGACCATCCTTTGCATGTCCACCAGAGACAACAAGTCTGACACATAATCAACGGCTGGAGAGGATGATACAGGAGTATCTCCAAATGAACATCGATGCCATGACTTTGCAACTGGAGCCTTGCTCATTTTGGGCTTCAAATCTTGAAAAATGGCTAGAGCTATCCACTTACGCCTTGGAGATCTTGTCGTGTACAGCTGCCAGCGTTGTCTCTGAACGTGTCTTCAGTGCTGCTGGGTGTGTGCTGAGAGATAAGCGCACGCGTCTGTCCAGTGACTATGTGGACAGACTAACGTTCATCAAAATGAACAAGTCATGGATCCACAAGGAATTTACTACCCCTGTGTCATCCTGGGGAGAGTAAATGCTTGTGTATTTTGAATGTGCTTGATGCAAATCTACCTGTGAAGTGTACAACTGGGGCACAAGTGCTGCCACTGAAGGGGTGGGTGTCTGTGTGGCCCAATTTTTGGAAAAAAGGGAGACTCTGCTTGGAGTAACCCTTGCTTGCTGTGTTTTTAAAAAGGAGCCAAGATGAACAAGTCATGGTTCAGTAAAGACTTTGCTACCTACCCCGGTGTCATCCTGGGGACGGTTAAGGATGGCGTATTTTTGAATGTGCTTGATGCAAATCTAACTGTGAAGTGTACAACTGGGGCACAAGTGCTGCCACTGAAGGGGTGGGTGTCTGTGTGGCCCAATTTTTGGAAAAAAGGGAGACTCTGCTTGGAGTAACCCTTGCTTGCTGTGTTTTTAAAAAGGAGCCAAGATGAACAAGTCATGGTTCAGTAAAGACTTTGCTACCTACCCCGGTGTCATCCTGGGGACGGTTAAGGATGGCGTATTTTTGAATGTGCTTGATGCAAATCTAACTGTGAAGTGTACAACTGGGGCAGAAGTGCTGCCACTGAAGGGGTGGGTGTCTGTGTGGCCCAATTTTTGGAAAAAAGGGAGATTCCGCTTGGAGTAACCTTGCGGTGTTTTAGATGATTTTAGAAGGGCATGCCATGCCTATATCTGTGTCTCGTCCTCTTTTTCCTCATAACGCTGTTTTGTTTTCGCATGAGAATTTGTTCTTGTCAAAAATACGTGTGCATTTCGCGTCCCCTGGCTGACCCAGGGGAAGATAAGTCCTCTGAGAGCCATGTCCACATTGTCAGTGTACAGACGCGTGTTCTTATCTGCCAGCAGACCCCCAGCAGCAATGAAGACAGGTTCCGAGAGAACGCTGGCTGCAGGACACAAGATCCCCAAGGCGTACGTGGCAAGCTCAGGCAATTTATCCAGATTGGAAGCCTAAAATGAGCAGGGATCAAGTTGCACAGTAATGGCATCGATGTTTCCTTGCATATACTCAAATATCTGTGTCTCCTCTTTTTCCTTGTCCAGCTCTTTTGTTTTCGCATGAGTATGTCCTTGTCACTTTCCCATGCGTTTGTGTTGTGTTGTGAGTTGTTTGTCACATTTTGGACACCTTTGAGGGTGTTTTCTAGGTGTTTTTATGTGTTTGTGATTGCCTCCCATTGTTTCCTATGCGGTTCGAGTGGTTCGCCGAACCGGTTCGCCGAACAGAACTCGAACGAGACCTCCATTCGGTGAACCGAACTCGAGCCGAACCACGACCGGTTCGCTCATCTCTAGTCACGAATCCCTATTGAAGGTGACCTACCTGTGACCAGAAAACCACCAAGATCGTGGCGACCCTGCGACGACCGACAGCAGAAGGTAATGCGGGCGACACATCTTTTCTGGCATCACGAACAGGATAAGGACTAGACCTGTTAAGACAGGTGACCATGTGCCTGGGCAGTCCGCTTAAAAAGTTTGAAGCGCCGCCATATTGCCACCATGAAAAGAGTGCCAAGAAACAACAGCAGCGCACAAAAACAGATGTCACCGCCAACGAAGAGGTGCGGCTACCCAGAGAATCCCTGCAGCGCTCTGACCTTGCGAGCGATGTGGGCGGATATGTCCAGAGATGGCGGGAAGGAGAGGTCTCGAGTCTGCCGCTGCCAGTGAAGATGGAAGGTTGTAAAGGGGAAATGGCATCTGAATGCAGAGATCCAGAACAAGGCTCCGCTGCCTGGTGGGACTGGGAGATCGCCCAGTTCTGTGACCGGCTAGAAGCAAGGGTCATGCAGCAGATCTGAGAGGGATGCACGGAGCTTCGGGAGATGGCTGCATCGATATGGGCCTATGAAAGGTGGACCGCGCGACAAGTGACACGCCTGGCAGCGACCACTCAGACCCCGATGATGCTACCTATGGGTGAGTGGGGTGTTGCCCCTGCCCGCTCGAGTGTGCTGACCCCGCCGGCGCTGCCACACCCAGAGGCCGCTACGATACCCTAGGCACGCCATGCTGCCACGCCCGATGTGATCCCCGCTGCAATCCCAGAGGCGATGCCCGCGAAAATCCCTGCTGCGATCCCAGAAGCAAAGCCTGCCACAGTCCATGCAGCAAAGTCTGCGTTCCCCGCGGAGACGCCCAGCACCGCGACGCCCTGTCCAGCCCGACCAGACCAGGCCTCAACAGTGTCCCGCACCCACAAAGACCAGACCAGGCCGCAACAGCATCCCGCCCGGCAGACCAGACCAGGCCACAACGCCGTCTAGTCCAGCCTGCACAGCAGAGACAGCCACCGCACCCCAGCCACCACCCAAGGAATCAGGTCCTGCGTCCAAGCCGGGAAAAGACCCAGTGTCCCTGAGACTTAAGGAGGAGCTGAGTGCCCGCTACCTGAAAAACCTGGTGGACCGGTACATCGTCCCCAGGCGTTTACCCGGAGTGGCTCCAGTAACTTCTGCGGCTGAGAGCCCACCGCCCTGGCCTGCTGATGAAGACCTATCCCCAGCGTTACAACAGGAGGAGTGCTCTGGAGCACTAAGGGGGAGGGGAGGCCTGGAGGCTGAGGAGTCGACCCCAGAACCATCGGAGGAGGACGTAGCACCTTGTGTGGTTGAGGGAGGCCCGGAGCCGGAGATGCTACCTTACTCCCGCTGGGAGGAGAGCCCAACACCCCCTGCTGAAGACGAAACGCTGACCATAGTGATGCCAGGCATGTATGTTGCTTGGGAGCCCGCAGGCAGTGAGGCGGTCGCCAAAAAGAACCCGACCAGCAGAGCACGGCGCCGCAGCAGAGCCAGGTTACTTCCAGCACAACAGTCCCCAGAGAAAAAGGAAGACGTGAAAACCCGGGACTTAGAAGAAAAGCCTGCCACCAGGAAAGAGGTCCCCTTTACCATGGAGTCGTGGGAGAATTTAGTTTAAAATCTGGATACGCGTTTATTGTCGCGCCTGGTATGAAAGAAGGGATATTCGTTAGTAGGAGAGATGTAAGAGCCCATTTGCCAAGAGGACATCCAGGATGAAATCTGCATATGGGAGACCTGGTGGAGTTCACTAATCATCAAGGAGAGCGTGGGTGGTATGCGCTAGATGTTACACCATGCCCCAGGAATTCCTACACCAGTGCAACAATCCCTACCCAACCCCTAAAGCAAGTAAATCAAGACAGAGAAGAGGAAAAGGAACCAGAAACAGACAGCACAGACGACAACAGAGATGCGAGAAGCGTCAGGTGCCACAGCCCTACAGGCCAAAGCCCTGGTGAAGAAGAATCCATGTAAGAAGAAGTAAAGCAAGAAGTTAAAGTTACCAGTTTTTGTAACGTTTAAAGAAAAAATTTAAGATAAAGCGCCCACATGAACTAGTGTGAGAACCTGTTGATAAGAATACTTTGGACCTGGTTTGTGCACTTTCAAAAGGACCATAGGCTATGAACTGGCTATAGCCACAAACTCTCGCAGTGTGAATAGTTACCCCAGAGGTACAACCACCTGGCCATGCCCATTTATGGGGCCTGGCTCGTCTGTGACCCTAGAGCATGCCTGTTTATGGGGCTTGGCTCTCCACCACAAAGAGGGTACCCTGTCCGACCGACTGTGGATGCCGCCTTTACATCCTGCCAGAAGAGGCCGAAGGCACGGCTCCATGAGGGAGGGTTACCCGTTAACATCAACCGAGAAAGCCACCTCTACATTCCTGCCAGAAGAGGCCGAAGACGCGGCTCGACGGGAAGGGGCTTGTCTTCAACCACCAGCCCCAGGAGAGGAAGATTGAAGGAAAGGCTGGGATAGAGCTTGCCCTTGAGAGGGTTTAGGGTGGGTAACGGACTAGTGGGTGGAGGGTGATGATGTATGGTACCTGGTGGTTTTATAGTTTTTTTATGATGCTTTTATGATGTTTTAATGTTTCATGCATTTTTAAAATGTTTTCTTTGCAGCCCGAGGACGTGCTGTTGATAACTAAGGGGGAATGTGGCGCCCCTGACCTGGTCAGGCACCACTGCGTACTGCACCCATGCTGGGTCAGTACAATACAGGTAATCCAGAAGGCTGACCGGGGTGTGGACACACAGGCACATAGTAAGCGGGTCTCCCACACTGACCTTTGAAGGGAGCCCTGGGGAATCCAGGAGGGGGCATGGCCTCCATCTCCACTCAAGGGGTGTGGTAGAGAGGATGGTTGCTAAGTTGCAGAGGCAGGCAGAGAGGGGAGGGAGTAGTGAGCCAGTCAGTTAGTGAAGCTCAGGGAGAGCAGTCGCAAGGAGGGACCCTGCAGGCTGTCACTAGTCAGACACCGCAGGTGCAGAGGTTACTGGCAGGGGAGAATGGTCCCCTGGTAGTGCCGCCCGAAATCCACCTAAGGCCGGAGCGCAGAGAGGTGGCTGAGTACGGGGACTGCCAAGCGAGGACCAGGCCACATGGGGTTACAGGTCCCCAGAGCAGGGACCCATTCAGTTGGCCTGCTCAACCTGCAGGTGGGGGTACTTCATATCCTCCACCAAAGCACCACAGAGTCCGCAGCCACGTAGCAACGAGAGGGCCCATAGTTCACAAGAGGCAAGCAGCCGGAGTGACCTGGTCCAGGCTACAAGCAAATGGGCCGAAAAAGGGGAGAACAGGCAGAAGCAACTTCCATGGGTGACTCCGTAGGACTACAAGTCTGGGTCACCACAAACACAAGAGAGCTAGGAAGGCGAGTCAGTAGCCACCCCCTAAGTCAGCCTGAAGGAGCCTGGTTCCCCTCCTGGTTCATCACCGCATCGCCCGGGTACCTCACTCTGCTACCAACTAAAAGTGAGTAAAGCAGTTGAAAGACACTTCCAGACTGAGAGTGAATTACTCCGCACCCTGCTGCACTACACCCCCACACCTGGGCCCTGGGGCCAGCCTCACTCTCGGGAAGCCACCACATCTAACTACAACCAACATCAGCCCCAGGCGTCACCTAACCTGCAGTGACGGTCCCCTGACCGCAATAACGAGAGTGGCGTCACGAATCCCCATTGAAGGTGACCTACCTGTGACCAGAAAACCACCAAGATCGTGGAGACCCCGCGACGACCGGCAGCAGAAGGTAATGCGGGGCAACGCAAATGCTCCGGCTGTCTTTCAGAACTTATCAGAGATATCTGTGGTCAGTATGTGGTGATCTATCTGGATGACATTCTGATTTATTCTTCCGATGCTACGTCACATGTCCAACATGTTTGCACTGTGCTCCAGAGACTCAGGGAGAACTCCCTATTTGCTAAATATGAGAAATGTGTTGGTTTTTTGTTGTTTTTTTTTTTGAGGGGATCACACTAGGATATATGCCAGATCAGAATCCCAATTTGCAGACACAGTGTTTCGGGGTGATTGTTAAAAGGCCAATTTTGACTTTTAGTATTGCTACTTCCAATAGGTGGCGCTAGAGTTTGTCTCCTTTCCTGGAGAGACAATTTTTTTTTGAGGCAGAGGTTAATTTCCTGGGTTATATTTTGTCTGCAGAAGGCATCCGCATGGATCCCTCTAAGCTTCAACCGATTAAGGAGTGGGTGCAACCCAAGTCTCTGAAAGCCTTGCAGCGTTTCCTTGGATTTGCTAATTATTATCGCAAATTTATTAGAGATTTTTCCAAAATTGCCAAACCCCTCACCGATTTGACTAAAAAGGGGGCTGATGTGGTTAATTGGAAGCCAGAGGCGATCCATGCCTTCTCGAAATTAAAGGAATGTTTTTCCTCCGACCCGATTCTGGTTCAGCCTGACCTTATGCGTTCGTTTATTGTAGAAGTCGATGCATCTGAGGTCGGAGTGGGAGTGGTGCTATCACAAGGCACTCCATCTCTCACTCAGCTTCGTCCTTGTGCCTTCTTTTCCCGCAAGTTTTCTCCCACGGAGAGAAATTATGATATTGGTAATGGAGAAATGTTGGCAATCAAATGAGCCTTCGAGGAATGGCACCTCTTCCTCGAAGGCGCCAAACATAAGGTCAAAGTTCTCACAGACCATAAGAATCTCACTTATCTGGAATCTGCTAAGAGACTCAATCCTAGGCAAGCCAGGTGGGCATTGTTCTTCTCCAGATTTGATTTTGTGGTAACGTTTTGGCCCAGTACCAAGAACACCAGAGCTGATGCACTTTCCCGTAGCTTCTGTCCCTCTCAGTCTGACAACTCTGAACCAGTCCCTATTTTAGCTAAAGGCATGATGTGATCTGTTTCCTTAGATTTGATAGAAGAGGTACAGAATACCCAAGACCAAGCTCCTGAAACCACTCCTGACCGTAAACTGTTTGTCGCCCCCTCACTTCACCTATGGGTACTCCAGGAATCCCACAATTCTGTGCTGGCAGGTCACCCTGGTATCGGCAATACCCTCCGACTAGTAACCAGGTATTTTTGGTGGCCAACCATAGCGAAGGATTGTAAGGAATATGTACTGACTCGTGAAACTTGTGCTCCAGCCAAGGCACCCCCGTACCCGCCGTGCTGGATTTCTCCAGTCCCTACCTACTCCAGCAAGCCCTTGGACCCAGCTCTCCATGGACTTCATCACTGACCTTCCACCCTCAGAAGGGAAGACTTGTATCTGGGTAGTAGTGGATAGATTCAGCAAACAGTGTCATTTTGTTCCTCTGTCCGGATTACCTAATGCTGAAACTCTTAGCAGGTTGTTTATTAGGTATATTGTGCGGTTACACGGGGTTCCGGAAAATATTGTTTCTGACCGAGGAACACAATTTGTCTCAAAATTCTGGAGGGCGTTCTGTAAAAAGATCAATATAGAATTATTATTTTCATCTGCCTACCACCCAGAGACCAATGGTCAGACTGAACGTTCCAATCAAACCCTTGAACAATATCTCCGGTGTTATGTGTCTGACCATCAGTATGACTGGGTGGAATATCTGCCGCTAGCTGAGTTCGCCATCAATAATCAGTATCAGGAATCCATCCAAACTACCCCCTTTTTCTGCAATTTAGGGTTGCATCCACGTTTTGGTTCTTTTTCTTCCACTGCAGTGGATACTCCTGAGGCTCAAAAAACTGTGGACAAGCTGAAGGCTATCTGGTCTGAGGTGAAAGAGAACTTGAAGAAGGCACAGGTTGGTCAAGCCTCCTCTGCTAATAAGAGATGTTCCATGGACCCAAACCTTGGCGTTGGGGACAAGGTATGGTTATCCACACGGAAAGTTAAACTCAAAGTCCCTTCTGCTAAGCTGGGTCCCAGATTTATTGGACCTTACGAGATAATTGAGGTCATTAATCCCACAGTTTTCGGCCTGCAACTCCCCCCATCCTTTAAGATATCAAATGTATTCCACAAGTACCTCCTCAAGTTATATCGTGTCCCCATTCACCCAGTCAGGGCCCCCCCTCCTCCTGTTTTGGTTGAAGGTAACGTGAAGTATTAGGTACAAAGAATACTTGATTCCCGTATTGTCCGAGGGACGGTACAGTATTTGGTGCATTGGAGGGGTTACGGCCCTGAGGAGAGGTCATGGGTCCCTGCAAACGATATTCATGCTAAGGGTCTGGTCCAGCGATTTCACCTCCAATTTCCTGGCAAGCCAGGTTTTGAAGGTCCGGAGGCCCCTCGTGGAGCGTGGGGGGTACTGTTACGTCACTACCGGAGTCCACTCCATCGACTTCTACTCCGATCGCCAGGCGACGCCATGTTCCTGCCGTGGATCGTGCTGGTGATGGAAGAGGAGTCGATGCCAGCAGGCTCTATTCATCCACTGGTCTGGGTTTCCTGGGGATGTGCAGTGCCACTGGCTGACTGTAGGTGGCGGGTGTCTCCCAGCTGAAGTACCATCATTCAGCTACAGCCTATGGAAAGACACTACACCCTTTTTTTAAATGTCCCTCCTGTCTGCTGACCTCTGCGAGAGATAGTTCTGAAAAATCTGGCTCCTGTTTCGTCCTGTTCTGTGATTTCGTGTGCTGATTACCGCTTGTTTACTGACTACCCTTATGCCTGCTGTTTTTGTATCTCGCTGCCCGATCCGGTTTTCACCTCTTGTTTCTGATTACGTCCTTGCTTGACGATTCTGTCCCTGTTCCGCAATTCCTGGTTTGATCCTGCCTGACGACTACTCTGACTTCAGCCTTCCACAGGTAGTGATCTCCAGTGCCCTGTGTAATTCCAAATCCCTGTATAGGGGTTACAGGGTTTAAGGTTTCTGGGGCTCCTGCTTGGTGAGTGACTTCCCTTTAGCCTGTCCATTAAAGCCCGTCTGAGTCTGTGGATCCAGGCAGGCATTACACGTGCTCTGCTACTGCATCCATACAAACATGGAAGTAACAATGCACTTATTTAAGCAAACCAGCTTACATGTCAGCTGAGGCAGGTCAAACAAGAGCCGCAGCAGAGGACAAGGTAACAGCAGCTGGAAGCAGTAGGCAAGCTGATAGCAGGTGAAGGTAGCAGAACCTCTGATGAGCAGCAACGGGAGCTTCACACAAGAATTGCTGGAGTAGGTGGAGGAACTTGAGAAGCCACTAAGAGCAGGAAACCAGGCAGAATACTCAAGCAGAGGACTAGAGGCTGGACTGGGGTTTATAAAGGCAGAAGGGCTAAAAATACATGGAGAGTAATGAAGCAGAGAACGCCATCTTGAAAGAGGGCAAAAATGCCCTAAAGGTAATGAAAATAGCCGGAGTCCTGACACCCGGCTGTAATTTCAGCCGATGACCCGGTGGCGATAGCGGGGGTAGAGCGCAGGAACCCCCGTGATCACAATTACATACCTTTACGGACCGACTTCTCTAATGTACTGTATAGTAACGTCAAGGTCGGAAAGGGGTTAAAAATTGTATCTCTGTGGGGGAAATCTAATTTTGGCTGTGAGGTGAACTCTGACAAGAAATTGAATAAGGCTCTTTTTAAACTGGTTTCTCTGTGTGTGAAACCTTCACTTTTACATGACAATGCATCTACCATCAATGACAGTTTGTCAATGCCCTTGGACAGCCTGGCACACATGAGTGAATACATGCTACAGTGACTGCCAATTAATCTTAAAGTTCCTCTGACTTTTAGCAGTACAAATTGTTGTGTGACCAACCTGCTGGATGCCCACTAGAATGACAAGATGCATCCTTATTTCCATCATTGCAGCATTACCGGGTCCAGGGCCAGACTGACCATCTGGCAATTCTGGCAATTGCCAGAAAGGCCAGTCCCTGCAGTGGGCTGCTCAATCTCCAGTCACCACTACTCTCCTCTGCAGCATGCATGCTGGGCAGCATTAGTTTGCCTTGCACTACACAGCTGAAACCTGCAGGACCAGGAGGCATCGTGCAGTGCTGTGCTGTACCGCCCCGGCCCTGCTGTGCGATTCTGTGCCCTGTGTACATGCTGCTATGGAGAATGGTGGTGACCTCAGCTCCCTCCTTCCTGATCAAAGGTATTTGCATCTCTCATCCATAAATACATTTAATCACTGTAGTGCTGGGACTTGAGCAGCAATGTACAGCAGCGTGATATGGTCAACACCTTGCTGACGTCATCACACTGCTGCTGGTGCCGCAGAGAGAGACACGTCAGGCTGCGGTAAGCGTGCCATGGAGGAGTCGAAGATAAACTATGTAATCAATGTTGATAAGTGAGGAGAGGCTTATGGCACATAATGGGGAAACATCTGTTAAAGGGACACCGCTTTGCGAGAGGCAGTGGGGGGATTACTTTATTTAGAGGGGCAGTGGGTGAGGAGGAGATATTTTACAAAAGGGCAGTGTGGAGGGAATATTTTGGAGAGGGTATATTATAAACAGATGCAGTGTGAGGGTTATATTATAGAGAGGCAGTGTGGGGGTATATTATGGAGAGCAGAAGCATGGGGGTATATTATTGAAAGGCAGTGTGTGGGAATACTGTGAAGAGAGGAAGCGTGGGTGGTGTATTATGATGTAGAGAGGCAGCATGGGTGGTATCCTATGGAGAAAGGTAGTGTGGGTGGTATATTATGGAGAGAGGCAGCGTGGGGAATATTATGGAGACAGGCAGCAAGTGTTGTATATTATGGTGAGAGGCAGCATAGGGTGATATTAAGGAGAGAGGCAACGGTGGGGGGATATTATGGAGAGAGGAAATGTGGGGGGATATTATAGGGAGAGGCAGCACGGGGGGTATATTATGGAGAGAGGCTGCATGGGGAGTATATTATGGAGAGAAGCAGCGTCGGTGTTATATTATAGAGCGTGACAGTGTTGGTGGTATATTATAAAGAGTGGCAGTATGGGGGAATATTATGGAGAGAGGCAGCGTGGGTGGTATATGATAGAGAGAGGCAGCATGGGGGTATATTATGGAAAGAGGCAGCGTGGGGGTATATGATAGAGAGAGGCAGCATGAGGGTATATTATGGAGAGAGGCAGTGTGGGTGTATAATATGGAGTGGGGCAGTGTGGGGTATATTATGGAGAGAGGCAGCGGGAGGGGTATATTATGGAGAGAGGTTGCGTGGGAGTATATTATGGAGACAGGCAGCATGGGGGTTATATTATGGATCGGGCAGCGTGGGAATATTATGGAGAGGGACAGTGTGGGAAAATATTAGAGAGTGGCAGTGTGGGGGTATATTGAGGAGAGAGGCAGTATAGAGGAATATAATTTTGTATATGGGCAGTGTGTTTGTGGTTGGAGAGATTTTGCAAAGGAAGCACAGCAATTATTTATTCAAGGGCACAGCATGGAAGATATTTATATTTATGGGCCAGTATAATGATACTTTTATTTTTAAAGGCACTGTGTCAGGAAGTGCTACTGAAGAACGAAGGAGGTCTTCAGAGATGAGCTGTGGCCATGAAATCTCATCATGGCATCTGTACTACGTGGAGACAAAAGAAACAGGAATTAATCCGATCAGAAAAGATGTCAGCTATAAGGTACCTGGTGTTACGGGGGGGCCGGCAGATTAGGACCAGGGGGTATATATCATAATCGCCAGTCGGGGCCCACCGTGCTCCAGATGACAAAGGAGCTGCTGGCACCTGAGGGTTAGGCGGAGACTATAGAGCTGGATGGCTCTGAGATAACCCAGGAACTCTGGGAACCGGCCACATGTGTAGGACACGTCAGGCCGAGCGGTCCTCCGATTAGCGTTTCTGGCCACCTTTCGACTGGCCACGTGTGTGTGGGACACGTCAGACCAGATGGGTACACCAGTAGCGTTGACCGGGAAGCCGAGGAGGATAAGGAACACCCTGTTAAATCCACAGGGGTCCTGGGGTACGCTGTCCGTGCGCGTAGGGGGCACAACCGGACAGTTGGCGCAGCAGGTGCGTTGTCCGTGTGCGTAGGGGGCACAATCGGACAGGTGGCGCAGCAGGTGCGTTGTCCGTGTGCGTAGGTGGCACAATCGGACAGGTGGCGCAGCAGGTGCGTTGTCCGTGTGCGTAGGGGGCACAATCGGACAGGAAGCACAGCAGCCGCAGCCCAGTTAACGCCACTGGGCTGCTATAGCAAGACTGGAACGGCAGGAGGGAAGCACGGCGCCTGACCCTGATGTGCCGAGCCACGAATCTTGGCGTGACAGGCACTGTTCGCCTAACCCTACCTACCGCTTCCCAACATAGGCTTATGCCGCAATGAGGCTCTAATATGGAGGTGTGCTCTGACTGAGCAAAAGTGAAGACTGCGCACCTCCATGTTGTCTCCAGCCCCTTTTATAACCTGGGTCCGCCCCAAACCCAGGGTGGAACCACCAAGGTCCAATAGCAGAGTGCCATGTCATCAGTGACCAGTGACGTCACATGCGACCTATCCGGAACCGCCACGTCATTGATGACCTCATGACAGCCACGCCCCAAACACTTCACCAGTCATCGTCTGACGACCAATACTGAGGTGCCAGATCATAGGGGCGGGCCTCTGCGAGCCAGTCTGGAGTTGCCACGTCATCAGGACACCTGACACCCTCTGCCCTATCAGGGCCTGCCACCTCACGGACATGCTCAGTGAGGTCCTTACCGGACCTAGCCTCTGGTGCACTAAGTGCCTGAGCATGCCCAGTAGCCTGAGCAACAGGCTCAGAAAGCAGACTATCAGTTTGAGCATGCTCAGTAGGCACATCCCAGCACTTAGACACAGCACGAAGTCCAAGTACCTGTGCAAAGAGGCTGTTAGGGTTAATTGTGGGAGCATGCTCAGTAGCCTGAACTGAGGACTTAGTCTCAGACATAACACAATCAGGCTGAGCATGCTCACTAGGCAAAACACCGGGCTTAAACTCTGGCTGGGGTAAATCGGCGCACGCATGCGCACTAGCCGCCTCTCCACACTTAGACGTGGTGGAAGGAACAGCCAACTGGACGACCCGAGGCACGGCCAAGAACGGCAGCCGGCGCCTGGGTGCAACAGGAACCGGAGCAGGCTGCTTGCGGCTATGGTGGCGCCGGTTCGTAACAGTACCCCCCCCTCTAGCGGCCCTCCCACTCGAATGGTCTATAGTCGCCACAGATACCACTGAGCGACGGGCGGAAGATGGAGACATGCAGTGGGAGCTACAAGACTCGCTCCACCGCGTAATCACCCCAGACAACCAGTCGATACGTGGGGAATGTTGCTTTAACCAAGGAATACCCAGCAAAATATCATCTGCACCCTTAGGGAGAACCAGAAATGAAATGGTCTCCCTATGCCCAGATGACATGGCAAGGGTAATGGGCACTGTCCGCTGGTGAATTACCTTGGGCAACAAGGACCCATCCAATACACGGACTCTCACTGGCCTTGGCATTTGCACCAGTGGGATGGCATGCCGCCGGGCAAAAAAGGAGGAGATGAAACTATCCCCAGCACCTGTGTCCACACTTGCCCTTGTGGACCATGTTGACCCCTTAAAGGAAATGGACCCGGGAAACGTCACCCTAATGGATGACGCAGAGTCCAGTCTACCTTCAGCTATGGTCACCAATAGTGGTCGCTTACCCTGACGCTTTGGGCAACGGTTGGCATAAAGACCATACTGCCCACAAGCGAAACAGGAAATGCCCTTGCGACTCGAAGACCTAGCAACACCAACCCTAGAGATGTCCATAGGGACAGAGATGTCCTCTAAGGGAGGTGCAGTAGGAGAGACCACTACAGTGGCTGAACGACCCTCTGACCTGCGCTCCAGCTGACGTTCGGAGGTCCGCAGGTCAATGCGGGTAGCCAGAGTCATGAGGCCCTCAAGGGTAGTTGGTACCTCACGCGACGCTAATGCGTCCTTCACATGCGAGGCTAATCCCCTCCAGAACAGTGGAATGAGAGTCCTCTCTGACCACCCCAGTTCTGCAGCAAGTGTCCTGAAACTCACAGCATATTGACTTGAGGAGGTACGCCCCTGCTCCAAAGTCAGTAGCTGTAGGGCCGAGTCGTGAGTGACCTGAGGCCCCAGGAAGACTTGTCGCAAGGACTCCAAAAACTCCTTAGAGTCCTGTACTACGGGGTCATTCCTCTCCCACAATGGTGTAGCCCACTCCAGTGCTCTATCAGAGAGCAAGGAGATGATAAACCCCACCTTCGACCTCTCTGTAGGAAACCATGCAGCCAACAGCTCTAGATGGACTGAGCACTGGTTCACGAATCCCCTACATGCCTTGCTGTTCCCCGTAAACTTGTTGGGCAGCGAGAGGTGAGGGAGGGTTGGAGTAGGCTTGGTGACGGACACCATTGCAGCCGCTTGAGCCACCACATCATCCATATCAGCAGCAAGAGCAGACTTCTCCAGAGACCTCACTCTGGCATCAAGCTGCAGCATGAACTGACGTAGCTGCTCCATCTCCGCCATGCCAGCCAGACCCTGGCACAGTCTTACTGTTACAGGGGGACCGGCAAATTAGGACCAGGGGGTATATATCCTAATCGCCAGTCGGGGCCCACCGTGCTCCAGATGACAAAGGAGCTGCTGGCACCTGAGGGTTAGGCGGAGACTATAGAGCTGGATGGCTCTGAGAGAACCCAGGAACTCTGGGAACCGGTAACGTGTGTTGGGACACGTCAGACCGGACGACAACCCGATTAGCATTTTGGTGCACCTAGCGCTACACCAACGTGTGCAGGAAACACGTCAGGCCGGGTGGTAACCAGGTAGCGTTGACCGGAAGACCGCCACGAAAGCGCCCTGTCGGCCACATGTGTAGGACACGTCAGGCCGAGCGGTCCTCCGATTAGCGTTGCTGGCCACCTCTCGACTGGCCACGTGTGTGTGGGACACGTCAGACCAGATGGGTACACCAGAAGCGTTGACCGGGAAGCCGAGGAGGATAAGGAACACCCTGTTAACTCCACAGGGGTCCTGGGGTACGCTGTCCGTGCGCGTAGGGGGCACAACCGGACAGGTGGCGCAGCAGGTGCATTGTCCGTGTGCGTAGGGGGCACAATCGGACAGGTGGCGCAGCAGGTGCGTTGTCCGTGTGCGTAGGTGGCACAATCGGACAGGTGGCGCAGCAGGTGCGTTGTCCGTGTGCGTAGGGGGCACAATCGGACAGGAAGCACAGCAGCCGCAGCCCAGTTAACGCCACTGGGCTGCTATAGCAAGACTGGAACGGCAAGAGGGAAGCACGGTGCCTGACCCTGATGTGCCGAGCCACGAATCTTGGCGTGACAGGCACCATTTGCCTAACTCTACCTACCGCTTCCCAACATAGGCTTATGCCGCAATGAGGCTCTAACATGGAGGTGTGCTCTGACTGAGCAAAAGTGAAGACTGCGCACCTCCATGTTGTCTCTAGCCCCTTTTATAACCTGGGTCCGCCCCAAACCCAGGGTGGAACCACCAAGGTCCAATAGCAGAGTGCCATGTCATCAGTGATGTCACATGCGACCTATCCGGAACCGCCACGTCATTGATGACCTCATGGCAGCCACGCCCCAAACACTTCACCAGTCATCGTCTGACGACCAATACTGAGGTGCCAGATCATAGGGGCGGGCCTCTGCGAGCCAGTCCGGAGTTGCCACGTCATCAGGACACCTGACACCCTCTGCCCTATCAGGACCTGCCACCTCACGGACATGCTCAGTGAGGTCCTTACCGGACCTAGCCTCTGGTGCACTAAGTGCCTGAGCATGCCCAGTAGCCTGAGCAACAGGCTCAGAAAGCAGACTATCAGTTTGAGCATGCTCAGTAGGCACATCCCAGCACTTAGACACAGCACGAAGTCCAAGTACCTGTGCAAAGAAGCTGTAAGGGTTAATTGTGGGAGCATGCTCAGTAGCCTGAACTGAGGACTTAGTCTCAGACATAACACAATCAGGCTGAGCATGCTCACTAGGCAAAACACCGGGCTTAAACTCTGGCTGGGGTAAATCGGCGCACGCATGCGCACTAGCAACCTCTCCACACTTAGACGTGGTGGAAGGAACAGCCAACTGGACGACCCGAGGCACGGCCAAGAACGGCAGCCGGCGCCTGGGTGCAACAGGAACCGCAGCAGGCTGCTTGCGGCTATGGCGGCGCCGGTTCGTAACACCTGGATGTAAATGTTTATTTGTGAGACTGCTTGCCTCTTATCAGTACTGTGGTTCCTGTATGGTCCACAGTCTGATAATTATTGATAACAACAACTCACAGCATCTCCTTACCATTGTTAAGGACAAAGTGGGTGATGTAGGTTCATGAGATACTATTGTACCTGGGGCTAAGCATGGTGATTTGTTTATGTGCTGGTAGTTGTTCTGGCACTGCATTGATGTGCTGATGATTGCTCTGATGCTGCATTCTTGTGTGGATGATGATTCTGGTGGGGCATTCATGTGCTGATGATGGTTCTGATGCTGCATTCATGTGCTTATGATGGTTCTGATGCTGCATTCATTTGCTGATGATGGTTCTGGTGCAGCTTTCATGTGCTGATGGTAATCCTGGCACTGCATTCATGTGCTGATGGTGGTACTGGTGCTGCATTCATGTGCTGATGGTTGTTTTGACACTGCATTTATGTGCTAACTGTGGTTCTGACGCTCGCTGCATTCATGTACTGACAGTGGTTCTGATGTTACATTCATGTGTTGATGGTGTTCTGGCACCGCATTCATGTGTTGATGGAGGATCTGGTGCTGCATTCTTGTGTGGATGAAGGTTCTGTTGTGGCATTCATCTGCTAATGGTAGTCCTGGCACTGCATTCATGTGCTGATGGTGCGGCATTTATGTGCTGATGGATGTTCTAGCACTGCATTCATGTGCTGATGGTGGTTCTAAACTTGTACACATTTAACAATCCAAAACAAATGTCATGGCTATGTAAAAGCTTAAAAATCCTCAAAACTGTTTTGAGATTAGGAGTAGAATTTGGTGAGATTCTTCTCAGTGTCTTCTCCAAAAACAGTGTAAGTTAGCATATGTTTAAACATATTTTTTGAATCAGAAACTCAGCAGAATCTCTCCAAATCCTCCTCAGATATTCAAAACTTGGTTCTAGTGATGTAATCATGAAATCGCATGTTATATGATGCTGACTGCTCACGTCCTCATTATGTCTAGTGTGTTCTTTCTATTATAAAAAAAATACAAACTGCTGTTGCTTCTGTTGTCTATAATTGTAGCATCTCTGAAATCACATCAACAGTGCTGTAGCCAATCAATCGGTTAGGTGCTGAGCTTCTTGATTGGTTGCAGCACTGTCATTGTGACGTGACATCAGTGCTGCAGACAATAGCAGACCTGAGGAGAGTGAATAAAACAAACAATGCAGGGAATGGGTTTCTAAGGCCCCCGTCACACACAGCGAGATCGCTAGCGAGATCGCTAGCGAGATCGCTGAAATGTCACAGATTTTGTGACGTATCAGCGACCTCGCTAGCGATGTCTCGGTGTGTGAAAAGCAGCAGCAAGTGGGCCCCTGCTGCGAGGTTGCTGATCATGACAAAACGATCAGGACCATTTTTTACTCGTTTGTCTTCCGCTGTGCAGCACGCATCAACGTGTTTGACAGCGGGAGACCAACGAGCGTCGGTTCTGAGTAAGCAGTGAGCCGTCGTTACATGGGTCGCTGGTGGCTGATCTCTGATCGCTGTGGAGATCTGCCTGATTGACAGCTCACCAGCGACCATGTAGCGACGTTCCAGCGATCCCTGCCAGGTCGGATCACTGGTTGGATCACTGGTGCGTCGCTACGTGTAACGAGACCCTAAGACCGGAAAACCTAAGGGTATGTGCACACAAGGTATTTTCAAGCAAATGTTGAAAACTATCGTGTTTTTCCCTGACCCATCTTTTATGCAGTTTTCCAGTCGTTTCCTGGATATTTTCTCTATGGTTTTGACCATCTTTGTTTGTTAGTTTTTTCCATTGCTTTTGTCACATTTTTTACTGCACTTTAAAAAAAAAAAAGAGAGAGATGGTAGAACACAAAGAAAGACGTCCGGGCATCTTCCTAGCCTTCCCGTCAATGTGCATCAGAATGGAAACCACCAAAAAATTGAACCAATCACTTTTTCTAACCGCTGGTTGGTTTTAGGAGTGGTTAAAATATGCTCAAAATCCTGAATCTGTGAACGGCAATCTATTTTTTTAAAATCTAAATGCATATGTTCATTCAGTTTGAGTATTTTTCATAGTGGTTTCCATGGTGGGGTTTTCCCCCAAAAATGTCATTGCACATACCCAATAGGGCAGTCATGGTGAACCTTTCACAGGCCGAGTGCCCAAACTGTAGCCCTAGACCCAATTTGTTTTCCGAAGTGCCAACCAATCCTATTATGTAAATAATTGATTTTAACCTTACCTTTGCAGTTTTCTCTTCTCTTCAGCAGGGGGCATCACGCTCATGCATGCTTACCACACATTGAAGCTCAGCCACTCCCACTGCCCTTTCCATACACAGCAGTTGGATTGATCCCTCTGGAAAAAATTGCAGCATATTAGAGATTTTAGCATGGAATGCAATCAGATTTCACCCTGTAATCCACATCTACATTTCAAAGTCTGAACATCTTGAAATCCCATAAAGACATACGAGTTTCTCCCCTCCCCTTTCATTGTGTAGTTATGTCCCCCTTCCTGGGCCACTTCCTGGTAAACATGTCCCCCATCCTGATATTTTTCCTACATTCTGGTATATTTGTCCCCATCATGGCCCCATCCTGGTAAATGTACCTCATCCCGGCATATTCACCATCCTGGTAAATGTACCCCATCCCGGAATATTCATCATCCTGGTAAATATTCGTCATCCTGGTAAATGTTTTCCCATCCTGGTAAATGTTCCCCATCCCAACACGTTCTCCCATCCTGGTAAATATTTCCCATCCTGACATGTTCCCACATCCCGACATGTTCCCCCATCCTGGTAAATGTTCCCCTTCCTGGCAAATGTACTCTAAATGTGCCCAGGTCTGCCGCAGTCTAACAACAGGTGTCTGGGTCGGAGCCCAGCCACCTCTGGCTAGGAGGCATACGGTGGCCTCAGCCTGCAGGAGTCGGGAAGACGGCTCGGTGGAACCGTAATGGACTGGGGGAGGCTAGTGACCCGCCGATACCGAACCGGGGAACTGACTGGAAACCAGAGCACAAAGGGGGGTACTCAGACCCTGAAACAAGATCTAGAAACAAGTGGACCAAGTTAATTAACTGACTGAGGTCTGGACTTTAGGTCATTTCCCACCCACGTCCCGACTGAAAACAACAGCCCACCGAGGGGGATAGAAAGCCACTGCAAAGGCAGAGAGATCCCACGGGCCAGCGTCTGCGGGAAAACGGGCTCCCCTGACATACACAACGCTGGGCAGCAGGCTCCCGTTGCTGAAGCACAGGCAGCCCAGAGCTACAATACAAGGTGCAGGAGAAAGGCGGAGACCAACCCGAGTGGGGGACCAGACGCAACCGGCTGCAGGCACCGACCACCATCATCTTGGTTTACCAGAGACTCTTGTGCATTAATCATAGTGACTACTACTGTGCCCTCCGGCCGTGCACCGCCCTGCCCCGCCAAGCACCGTCATACCATCCCAATCGGGACCCGGGGCCATCACCCCTACCCACGGAGGGGTTAACACCTTTGCTGCGCAACATCTTCCCCGGGTACCTAGTAAGCAGCAGTGGTGGTGTCCACATTCACCACAACCCGTGCGTGGTGTCACGAACTTAACTAAAACCACGGCACCGGCCGTAAATCTAACCCCTTCAAAGCGCCAGCCCCTTTCAGAGCGAAGTGACCCCGGGTCCGGAGGCGCTCGAGCCACCCACCGACGAGCCCGGATCCGAGCGGCTCAGCTGCAGCCGAGCGCGGGGCGGTACACATCGACTCTTCTGGCGTCACGAACAGGATACTTACCTAATCACCTACCTGGTGAAGTGTGCCTTGAAGTGGAAGTCAGCGGTGACCCGTTGAAAAATTTCAGAATCCGCCATCTTGCCGCCATCTTTTGGCGCGAAGATTCCCGCCAAAGCTTTCTTCCCTGCTGAAAAAGCGCGAGAGTTGAAGCCCCGCCCCCTGGGAACTCGGCCGTGCCGAAAAGTGAGCAATCAAAAAACGAAACTGAGCAGAAAGAGAAGCGAGTGCCGTGAAAAGACCAAGGAAGAGCGGGAAGATGTCCACGCCTAATCCTGACGGTGGAGTGGCGCCAGCTGATGGAGCGGCAGCGCCCACAAGTGCGCCTGACGACGGAAACGTGGCAGCGCTCGCTCCAGTCGCATGAATGGGGGAGGCCGTGACTCTAATGGTCACCCAGGTAATGCCACTCTCCTTGCCCTACGTGCCCGGTGCTGCTTGGCCACCCCAGTACGATGGGAAGCTGGATGCCTTGCAGGTGTTCCGGAAGAAAATATGCACAATCCTTGATTTATATGCCATGACTGGCAAGCAGCGTGCAGCGGTAGTGCTAGGGTAGCTGACCGGCTCCGCTGAGCAGGAGGTGGAGACCTGGACCGATGCGAACCGCACCTCTGTAGCCGGCTTTTTTGATAAACTTCAGGTCGCCTTTGAGACCCGCACCAAAGCGGAGTTGCGGATGCAGTTCTACCATTGCCGGCAACGACAAACGGACAGTATTAGAGACTATGCTTTGCGGCTGCAAATGGCCTTGCGTACCCTAAAGCGGGTGGACCTCATCAATGAGGCTGACAGCAACAAAATGCTAGTGGAACAGTTCCTGCACGGACTGGGGTCTGCTGAAGACCGGAAAACAACTGTGGCTGTGGTCTTTGGAGCACGCCGACCTGGACTTTGCGGTGCTGAAAGAGCGGGCCATTAAGGCCCTACAGACACCGAATGCCGGCACTTCTGATCCGCCATCTTGGCCGGTTGACACTGCTCCCATCTCGATGGTGCCCCCCTGCTGGCCTTGCCGGCCCCGGCTGCAGCCACCAGACCTCTGAAAGATCTGTCATCGCAGGTCCGGCATCTGAATGAGGACGTCGCCCGGATCCTTGCCGCTCTCCAGCTCCCGCGAGAGTCAAGCCAGCGGGGAAGATCCAGCTCGCCTACAGCCCGGAGGACGTCCCTTGGATGTAGCGGAAGAGGAACAACGACCCACAGTATGGACCGCCTGTCTGCTACAAGTGTAACAAGACCGGCCATTACTCCCTGGCGGTGGATGGTGTCCTGACCATGGCCCTGCTCGACACCGGATCGCAGGTAACGACTATGCCTTACACATTGTTCCAACGGTATTGGGCTGATAGCGAACTTGCCCCTCCGGACGATAGCCTAACCATCATTGCGGCCAATGTGCTCCCTATGACCCAGGTGGGGTTCAAAGAAGTGACATTGACTGTGGGGTGGACGGAGTTGAGACGTCAAGGGATGATTGTGGTGCAGAATGATTCCAGTGATCGAAACCCAAAGGTGGTCCTCGGGACCAACGTGATTGAGCACTGTATGGGGGAAGTGTTGAGCCTGTTGCAGAAATTGTGTGTCACTGCGGGAGGGGGCCGCCAGAGGGCGCTGCAACGTGAAATCCGGGCTGTCCTGCAGCGGCAGCAGGTGAATATGTCGGGTGGAGAGATTAGTGGTGTGCGGGTGATGGAAGCAGCGCCTTTGGTGGTGCCGCCGCGGAGTGAGATGATGATTTGGTGTAGGGCAGCAGTAGGCTCCCAAGGACAGGATTACGCGGCAATGGTAGAGCCCTTGCCTTCACAGCACTGGCCCACATTAATGACAGCCAGGGGGGTGATTGATGTCAGGAAGGGGAGACTGCCCGTGAAAGTGATGAATTGTGGGGAAGAGGAGGTCAGGCTTCCCCGCTACGCCACCATAGCCAAGTTGTTCACCGTAGACGCACACGCCATCCACGAAACCACCCCTGCAACCACTACGCCACACTCAGGTAGTGACTCTCCACCCAAACAATTAGAGGAGTGGTGCCAGGAGTTGCATGTTGGCACTGAAGCCACACCTGCGCACCACCAGGAAGGGGTATACAGGGTAGTGCAGGAGTATGGGCAGGTCTTCAGCAAGCACCCGCTAGATTTTGGGAGAATAAAAGGGGTTCAACACAATATCCCCATGGGTACACATCCACCCATTAAAGAAAGGTACAGGCCCATCCCACCTGCACACTACCAGTGCGCCAAAGACATGTTGAGGAACATGAAGGAGGCAGGGGTCATCCGGGATAGTTGTAGTCCCTGGGCAGCTCCATTGGTGTTGGTGAAGAAGAAGGAATGCACCATGAGAATGTGTGTGGATTACCGGGATATCAACCAGATAACGCATAAAGATGCCTACCCTCTCCCCCGCATTGAAGAGTCACTGGACTGCTAATTATTTTTCTACCCTTGACCTTACTAGTGGTTACTGGCAGGTGGCGGTTGCCCAGGGAGACCGCGAGAAGACTGCGTTCGCTACTCCCATGGGACTCTGTGAGTTCAACAGTATGCCGTTTGGGCTGTGCAATGCCCCGGGGACCTTCCAGAGGCTCATGGAGTGCTGTTTGGGACACCTCAACTTCAAGACTGTTCTGCTGTATCTGGATGACATGATTCTGTGTTCCAAGGCGTATGAGGCCCATCTGGAGCACCTGGCAGAGGTGTTTGCGGCCCTCTCCAAGTACGGGATGAAACTGAAACCCTCGAAGTGCCATCTGTTTAAACCCAGAGTGCAGTACCTCGGGCATGTGGTGAGTGCGGAGGACGTAGCCCCGGATCCTGAGAAGATTACTGCTATCCAGGTATGGCCGCAACCGACCACGGTGAAGGAGGTGAGACAGTTCCTAGGCCTGGTGGGTTATTACTGCTGTTTTATTAAGGGATACAAACAGATGGCCGCGCCTATGCAAGACCTCCTGGTGGGACAGACCAAGAATGGTAGATCTCCTGGACCCCCATTTGTCTGGGGTGAGAAGCATGAGGAGTCCTTCCAGCAGCTGAAGTCGGCCCTGACGGGGGAAAAAGTCCTGGCTTACCCTGATTACGGCCTCCCGCTTGTCCTTTAGAGCGCAGGAACCCCCGCGATCACAATTACATACCTTTACGGACCGACTTCTCTAATGTACTGTATAGTAACGTCAAGGTCGGAAAGGGGTTAAAAATTGTATCTCTGTGGGGGAAATCTAATTTTGGCTGTGAGGTGAACTCTGACAAGAAGCTGATTAAGGCTCTTTTTAAACTGGTTTCTCTGTGTGTGAAACCTTCACTTTTACATGACAATGCATTTCCCATCAATGACAGTTTGTCAATGCCCTTGGACAGCCTCGCACTGTGAAGCCCCACAAGTGCAGTGTCGGTGCATTACCTTCAGGGACTCCACTCGGCTGGATCTGGTCACAGGTAGGAGATCTTCTTCTTGTCGTGACGCCACTCTCAGAATTGCGGCCAGTAGGGACCGCCACTGCAGGTTGAGGGACGCCTGGGGCTGATGGTGAGTGCAGTTAGTTGGAATAGCCTCCTGAGAGTGAGGCAAGCCCCAGGGCCCTGTGTAGGTGCGTAGTACCACAAGGCGCAGAATAACTCCACACAGGCAGAATGTCTTTCAGGGTTTTTACTCACTTCAGATGGCAGGGTGAGTAACCCGGGCGTAGCTGGGATGAACCAGGCTGGAACCAGGTATCCTTCAGGCTGACTTCTGATGGTGACTACCAACTCGCCTTCCTTAGCCCTTGGTGGTTTGGGGTAACCCCGACTTTTAGTCCCTATGGGGGTCACCCAGGGAAGTTGCTGAAGCCTCACTCCCCTTCGTTTGCCGTTTGCTTGTTGCCTGGGCCAGATCACTCCAGCTGCTTGCCTCCTGTGAACTGTGGGCCCTAACTGTGGCTACGTGGCTGCGGCTTTTAGGTGTTGTGGTGTGGGCTTTGAGGGCCCCACACCGGCAGGTTTAGCAGGGAAAGGTGGATCTATCCCCGCTCCGGGATCTGCCGCCCGTTTGGGCCTGGTTCTCCCTAGCAGTCTCCTTACTTCCCACTCTGTGCTCTCTCTCTAGCTGGAGATGGGTTTCGGGTAGCACTCCTAGGTGACCGTTCTCCCCCGTCGGTAGCCACTGCGCGGACGCTGTCAGACTACAGCAGCCCAGGGGAAGGGGTCAGCTCTCCTCGGAGCTCCCTGGACTCTGCTCTGAACCGGCTCACATCTGGGACCTTCACCGCTGCTCCTGTCTGAGCTCCACTTTCCTGCTCCTCACTCCTCCACACTCTGCTGCAGACTGTTTACTCCTCCTTCTCTTTTCCCTTTGTGCCTGCCTACGCCACCTAGCAACCAGGCTCTCTTACCACACCCCTTGAGAGGAGATGGAGGCTTTTGGCCCCCTCCACTATTCCAGTGGAGGTGAAGGCTTTTCCCCCTCCTGGGATCCCCAGGGGTCCTCTCAAAGGTACATGTGTGAGACCTGATCACTATGCGCCTGTGTAGTCACACCTCGGTCAGCCTTCTGGATTACCTGTATTGTACTGTCCCCAGCATGGGTGCAGTACTCAGTGGTGCCTGACCAGGTCAGGGGCGCCACAGCACACATGAGTGAATACATGCTACAGTGACTGCCAATTAATCTTAAAGTTCCTCTGACTTTTAGCAGTACAAATTGTTGTGTGACCAACCTGCTGGATGCCCACTAGAATGACAAGATGCATCCTTATTTCCATCATTGCAGCATTACCGGGTCCAGGGCCGGACTGACCATCTGGCAATTCTGGCAATTGCCAGAAAGGCCAGTCCCTGCAGTGGGCTGCTCAATCTCCAGTCACCACTACTCTCCTCTGCAGCATGCATGCTGGGCAGCATTAGTTTGCCTTGCACTACACAGCTGAAACCTGCAGGACCAGGAGGCATCGTGCAGTGCTGTGCTGTACCGCCCCGGCCCTGCTGTGCGATTCTGTGCCCTGTGTATATGCTGCTATGGAGAATGGTGGTGACCTCAGCTCCCTCCTTCCTGATCAAAGGTATTTGCATCTCTCATCCATAAATACATTTAATCACTGTAGTGCTGGGACTTGAGCAGCAATGTACAGCAGCGTGATATGGTCAACACCTTGCTGACGTCATCACACTGCTGCTGGTGCCGCAGAGAGAGACACGTCAGGCTGCGGTAAGCGTGCCATGGAGGAGTCGAAGATAAACTATGTAATCAATGTTGATAAGTGAGGAGAGGCTTATGGCACATAATGGGGAAACATCTGTTAAAGGGACACCGCTTTGCGAGAGTCAGTGGGGGGATTACTTTATTTAGAGGGGCAGTGGGTGAGGAGGAGATATTTTACAAAAGGGCAGTGTGGAGGGAATATTTTGGAGAGGGTATATTATAAACAGATGCAGTGTGAAGGTTATATTATAGAGAGGCAGTGTGGGGGTATATTATGGAGAGCAGAAGCATGGGGGTATATTATTGAAAGGCAGTGTGTGGGAATACTGTGAAGAGAGGAAGCGTGGGTGGTGTATTATGATGTAGAGAGGCAGCATGGGTGGTATCCTATGGAGAAAGGTAGTGTGGGTGGTATATTATGGAGAGAGGCAGCGTGGGGAATATTATGGAGACAGGCAGCAAGTGTTGTATATTATGGTGAGAGGCAGCATAGGGTGATATTAAGGAGAGAGGCAACGGTGGGGGGATATTATGGAGAGAGGAAATGTGGGGGGATATTATAGGGAGAGGCAGCACGGGGGGTATATTATGGAGAGAGGCTGCATGGGGAGTATATTATGGAGAGAAGCAGCGTCGGTGTTATATTATAGAGAGTGAAAGTGTTGGTGGTATATGGAGTGGCAGTATGGGGGATATTATGGAGAGAGGCAGCGTGGGTGGTATATGATAGAGAGAGGCAGCATGGGGGTATATTATGGAAAGAGGCAGCGTGGGGGTATATGATAGAGAGAGGCAGCATGAGGATATATTATGGAGAGAGGCAGTGTGGGTGTATAATATGGAGTGGGGCAGTGTGGGGTATATTATGGAGAGAGGCAGCGGGAGGGGTATATTATGGAGAGAGGTTGCGTGGGAGTATATTATGGAGACAGGCAGCATGGGGGTTATATTATGGATCGGGCAGCGTGGGAATATTATGGAGAGGGACAGTGTGGGAAAATATTAGAGAGTGGCAGTGTGGGGGTATATTGTGGAGAGAGGCAGTATAGGGGAATATAATTTTGTATATGGGCAGTGTGTTTGTGGTTGGAGAGATTTTGCAAAGAAAGCAAGAAAAAGGGAATGCACAGCCAACCAATATAAGAAAATGAGGGTGCACAGTCTGCTGTAAACAATAGGTACTAGAGAGGAAAAGAAGCAGGCATTGGCACTCAGCTCAATATATAATGCATGACAATCAATATATAAATAACCAGAAATCTTTTATTGAAAACATACCCCAATAAACACATTTAAAAGGCAAAAAACACCAGACAAGAAAAACAATGATTAGCTGTTGTGCTATACAATGATGCAAAATATTAACCAGCAAAGGACAAAATAGCCATAGGACATATCAATGAGTCCATTCAAGAGATGCAAAAAAATACATATATAATGGCACAGCTGGATAATTGCACACATGAAATAACCCACCATAACAGAAGTACATCACTGTTAAGAGCCTAAGTGAGCAAAGTAGCAATCAGAAGTCTGGTGAACCCCCCCATACCCAACGCGTGTCGCTCATCAAGTGAGCTTCATCAGGAGAGAATGAGATTTTGCAAAGGAAGCACAGCAATTATTTATTCAATGGCACAAAATGGAAGATATTTATATTTATGGGCCAGTATAATGATACTTTTATTTTTAAAGGCACTGTGTCAGGAAGTGCTACTGAAGAACGAAGGAGGTCTTCAGAGATGAGCTGTGGCCATGAAATCTCATCATGGCAACTGTACTACGTGGAGACAAAAGAAACAGGAATTAATCCGATCAGAAAAGATGTCAGCTAGAAGGTACCTGGATGTAAATGTTTATTTGTGAGACTGCCTGCCTCTTATCAGTACTGTGCTTCCTGTATGGTCCACAGTCTGATAATTATTGATAATAACAACTCACAGCATCTCCTTTCCATTGTTAAGGACAAATTGGGTGATGTAGGTTCATGAGATACTATTGTACCTGGGGCTAAGCATGGTGATTTGTTTATGTGCTGGTGGTTGTTCTGGCACTGCATTGATGTGCTGATGATTGCTCTGATGCTGCATTCTTGTGTGGATGATGATTCTGGTGGGGTATTCATGTGCTGATGATGGTTCTGATGCTACATTCATGTGCTTATGATGGTTCTGATGCTGCATTCATTTGCTGATGATGGTTCTGGTGCAGCTTTCATGTGCTGATGGTAATCCTGGCACTGCAGTCATGTGCTGATGGTGGTACTGGTGCTGCATTCATGTGCTGATGGTTGTTTTGACACTGCATTTATGTGCTAACTGTGGTTCTGACGCTCGCTGCATTCATGTACTGACAGTGGTTCTGATGTTACATTCATGTGTTGATGGTGGTTCTGGCACCGCATTCATGTGTTGATGGAGGATCTGGTGCTGCATTCTTGTGTGGATGATGGTTCTGTTGTGGCATTCATCTGCTAATGGTAGTTCTGGCACTGCATTCATGTGCTGATGGTGCGGCATTTATGTGCTGATGGAGGTTCTAGCACTGCATTCATGTGCTGATGGTGGTTCTAAACTTGTACACATTTAACAATCCAAAACAAATGTCATGGCTATGTAAAAGCTTAAAAATCCTCAAAACTGTTTTGAGATTAGGAGTAGAATTTGGTGAGATTCTTCTCAGTGTCTTCTCCAAAAACAGTGTAAGTTAGCATATGTTTAAACATATTTTTTGAATCAGAAACTCAGCAGAATCTCTCCAAATCCTCCTCAGATATTCAAAACTTGGTTCTAGTGATGTAATCATGAAATCGCATGTTATATGATGCTGACTGCTCACGTCCTCATTATGTCTAGTGTGTTCTTTCTATTATAAAAAAAATACAAACTGCTGTTGCTTCTGGTGTCTATAATTGTAGCATCTCTGAAATCACATCAACAGTGCTGTAGCCAATCAATCGGTTAGGTGCTGAGCTTCTTGATTGGTTGCAGCACTGTCATTATGACGTGACATCAGTGCTGCAGACAATAGCAGACCTGAGGAGAGTGAATAAAACAAACAATGCAGGGAATGGGTTTCTAAGGCCCCCGTCACACACAGCGAGATCGCTAGCGAGATCGCTAGCGAGATCGCTGAAATGTCATAGGTTTTGTGACGTATCAGCGACCTCGCTAGCGATGTCTCGGTGTGTGAAAAGCAGCAGCAAGTGGGCCCCTGCTGCGAGGTTGCTGATCATGACAAAACGATCAGGACCATTTTTTACTCGTTTGTCTTCCGCTGTGCAGCACGCATCAACGTGTTTGACAGCGGGAGACCAACGAGCGCCGGTTCTGAGTAAGCAGTGAGCCGTCGTTACATGGGTCGCTGGTGGCTGATCTCTGATCGCTGTGGAGATCTGCCTGATTGACAGCTCACCAGCGACCATGTAGCGACATTCCAGCGATCCCTGCCAGGTCGGATCACTGGTTGGATCACTGGTGCGTCGCTACGTGTAACGAGACCCTAAGACCGGAAAACCTAAGGGTATGTGCACACGAGGTATTTTCAAGCAAATGTTGAAAACTATCGTGTTTTTCCCTGACCCATCTTTTATGCAGTTTTCCAGTCGTTTCCTGGATATTTTCTCTATGGTTTTGACCATCTTTGTTTGTTAGTTTTTTCCATTGCTTTTGTCACATTTTTTACTGCACTTTAAAAAAAAAAAAAAAAAGAGAGATGGTAGAACACAAAGAAAGACGTCCGGGCATCTTCCTAGCCTTCCCGTCAATGTGCATCAGAATGGAAACCACCAAAAAATTGAACCAGTCACTTTTTCTAACCGCTGGTTGGTTTTAGGAGTGGTTAAAATATGCTCAAAAGCCTGAATCTGTGAACGGCAATCTATTTTTTTAAAATCTAAATGCATATGTTCATTCAGTTTGAGTATTTTTCATAGTGGTTTCCATGGTGGGGTTTTCCCCCAAAAATGTCATTGCACATACCCAATAGGGCAGTCATGGTGAACCTTTCACAGGCCGAGTGCCCAAACTGTAGCCCTAGACCCAATTTGTTTTCCGAAGTGCCAACCAATCCTATTATGTAAATAATTGATTTTAACCTTACCTTTGCAGTTTTCTCTTCTCTTCAGCAGGGGGCATCACGCTCATGCATGCTTACCACACATTGAAGCTCAGCCACTCCCACTGCCCTTTCCATACACAGCAGTTGGATTGATCCCTCTGGAAAAAATTGCAGCATATTAGAGATTTTAGCATGGAATGCAATCAGATTTCACCCTGTAATCCACATCTACATTTCAAAGTCTGAACATCTTGAAATCCCATAAAGACATACGAGTTTCTCCCCTCCCCTTTCATTGTGTAGTTATGTCCCCCTTCCTGGGCCACTTCCTGGTAAACATGTCCCCCATCCTGATATTTTTCCTACATTCTGGTATATTTGTCCCCATCATGGCCCCATCCTGGTAAATGTACCTCATCCCAGCATATTCACCATCCTGGTAAATGTACCCCATCCCGGAATATTCATCATCCTGGTAAATATTCGTCATCCTGGTAAATGTTTTCCCATCCTGGTAAATGTTCCCCATCCCAACACGTTATCCCATCCTGGTAAATATTTCCCATCCTGACATGTTCCCCCATCCCGACATGTTCCCCCATCCTGGTAAATGTTCCCCTTCCTGGCAAATGTACTCTAAATGTGCCCAGGTCTGCCGCAGTCTAACAACAGGTGTCTGGGTCGGAGCCCAGCCACCTCTGGCTAGGAGGCATACGGTGGCCTCAGCCTGCAGGAGCCGGGAAGACGGCTCGGTGGAACCGTAATGGACTGGGGCAGGCTAGTGACCCGCCGATACCGAACCGGGGAACTGACTGGAAACCAGAGCACAAAGGGGGGTACTCAGACCCTGAAACAAGATCTAGAAACAAGTGGACCAAGTTAATTAACTGACTGAGGTCTGGACTTTAGGTCATTTCCCACCCCCGTCCCGACTGAAAACAACAGCCCACCGAGGGGGATAGAAAGCCACTGCAAAGGCAGAGAGATCCCACGGGCCAGCGTCTGCGGGAAAACGGGCTCCCCTGACATACACAACGCTGGGCAGCAGGCTCCCGTTGCTGAAGCACAGGCAGCCCAGAGCTACAATACAAGGTGCAGGAGAAAGGCGGAGACCAACCCGAGTGGGGTACCAGACGCAACCGGCTGCAGGCACCGACCACCATCATCTTGGTTTACCAGAGACTCTTGTGCATTAATCATAGTGACTACTACTGTGCCCACTGGCCGTGCACCGCCCTGCCCCGCCAAGCACTGTCATACCATCCCAATCGGGACCCGGGG
Source organism: Anomaloglossus baeobatrachus (assembly GCF_048569485.1). Lineage (NCBI taxonomy): Eukaryota > Metazoa > Chordata > Amphibia > Anura > Aromobatidae > Anomaloglossus > Anomaloglossus baeobatrachus. Next base: position 164,194,181 of record NC_134356.1, read on the forward strand.
CCATCACCCCTACCCACGGAGGGGTTAACACCTTTGCTGCGCAACATCTTCCCCGGGTACCTAGTAAGCAGCAGTGGTGGTGTCCACATTCACCACAACCCGTGCGTGGTGTCACGAACTTAACTAAAACCACGGCACCGGCCGTAAATCTAACCCCTTCAAAGCGCCAGCCCCTTTCAGAGCGAAGTGACCCCGGGTCCGGAGGCGCTCGAGCCACCCACCGACGAGCCCGGATCCGAGCGGCTCGGCTGCAGCCGAGCGCGGGGCGGTACACATCGACTCTTCTGGCGTCACGAACAGGATACTTACCTAATCACCTACCTGGTGAAGTGTGCCTTGAAGTGGAAGTCAGCGGTGACCCGTTGAAAAATTTCAGAATCCGCCATCTTGGCGCCATCTTTTGGCGCGAAGATTCCCGCCAAAGCTTTCTTCCCTGCGAAAAAAGCGCGAGAGTTGAAGCCCCGCACCCTGGGAACTCGGCCGTGCCGAAAAGTGAGCAGTCAAAAAACGAAACTGAGCAGAAAGAGAAGCGAGTGCCGCGAAAAGACCAAGGAAGAGCGGGAAGATGTCTGCGCCTAATCCTGACGGTGGAGTGGCGCCAGCTGATGGAGCGGCAGCGCCCACAAGTGCGCCTGACGACGGAAACGTGGCGGCGCTCGCTCCAGTCGCATGAATGGGGGAGGCCGCGGCTCTGATGGTCACCCAGGTAATGCCAATCTCCTTGCCCTACGTGCCCGGTGCTACTTGGCCACCCCAGCACGATGGGAAGCTGGATGCCTTGTAGGTGTTCCGGAAGAAAATATGCACAATCCTTGATTTATATGCTATGACTGGCAAGCAGCGTGCAGCGGTAGTGCTAGGGCAGCTGACCGGCTCCGCCGAGCAGGAGGTGGAGACCTGGACCGATGCGAACCGCACCTCTATAGCCGCCTTTTTTGATAAACTTCAGGTCGCCTTTGAGACCCGCACCAAAGCGGAATTGCGGATGCAGTTCTACCATTGCCGGCAGCGACAAACGGACAGTATTAGAGACTATGCTTTGCGGCTGCAAACGGCCTTGCGTACCCTAAAGCGGGTGGACCTCATCAATGAGGCGGACAGCAACAAAATGCTAGTGGAACAGTTCCTGCACGGACTGGGGTCTGCTGAAGACCGGAAAACAACTGTGGCTGTGGTCTTTGGAGCACGCCGACCTGGACTTTGCGGTGCTGAAAGAGCGGGCCATTAAGGCCCTACAGACACCGAATGCACTTCTGATCCGCCATCTTGGCCGGTTGACACTGCTCCCATCTCGATGGTGCCCCCCTGCTGGCCTTGCCGGCCCCGGCTGCAGCCACCAGACCTCTGAAAGATCTGTCATCGCAGGTCTGGCATCTGAATGAGGACGTCGCCCGGATCCTTGCCGCTCTCCAGCTCCCGCGAGAGTCAAGCCAGCGGGGAAGATCCAGCTCGCCTACAGCCCGGAGGACGTCCCTTGGATGCAGCGGAAGAGGAACAACGACCCACGGTATGGACCGCCTGTCTGCTACAAGTGTAACAAGACTGGCCATTACTCCCTGGCGGTGGATGGTGTCCTGACCATGGCCCTGCTCGACACCGGATCGCAGGTAACGACTATGCCTTACACATTGTTCCAACGGTATTGGGCTGATAGCGAACTTGCCCCTCCGGACGATAGCCTAACCATCATTGCAGCCATTGGGCTCCCTATGACCCAGGTGGGGTTCAAAGAAGTGACCCTGACTGTGGGGCGGACGGAGATGAGACGTCAAGGGATGATTGTGGTGCAGAATGATTCCAGTGATCGAAACCCAAAAGTGGTCCTCGGGACCAACGTGATTGAGCACTGTATGGGGGAAGTGTTGAGCCTGTTGCAGAAATTGTGTGTCACTGCGGGAGGGGGCCGCCAGAGGGCGCTGCAACGTGAAATCCGGGCTGTCCTGCAGCGGCAGCAGGTGAATATGTCGGGTGGAGAGATTAGTGGTGTGCGGGTGATGGAAGCAGCGCCTTTGGTGGTGCCGCCGCGGAGTGAGATGATGATTTGGTGTAGGGCAGCAGTAGGCTCCCAAGGACAGGATTACGCGGCAATGGTAGAGCCCTTGCCTTCACAGCACTGGCCCACATTAATGACAGCCAGGGGGGTAATTGATGTCAGGAAGGGGAGACTGCCCGTGAGAGTGATGAATTGTGGGGAAGAGGAGGTCAGGCTTCCCCGCTACGCCACCATAGCCAAGTTGTTCACCGTAGACGCACACGCCATCCACGAAACCACCCCTGCAACCATTACGCCACACTCAGGTAGTGACTCTCCACCCAAACAATTAGAGGAGTGGTGCCGGGAGTTGCATGTTGGAACTGAAGCCACACCTGCGCACCACCAGGAAGGGGTATACAGGGTAGTGCAGGAGTATGGGCAGGTCTTCAGCAAGCACCCGCTAGATTTTGGGAGAATAAAAGGGGTTCAACACAATATCCCCATGGGTACACATCCACCCATTAAAGAAAGGTACAGGCCCATCCCACCTGCACACTACCAGTGCGCCAAAGACATGTTGAGGAACATGAAGGAGGCAGGGGTCATCCGGGATAGTTGTAGTCCCTGGGCAGCTCCATTGGTGTTGGTGAAGAAGAAGGATGGCACCATGAGAATGTGTGTGGATTACCGGGAGATCAACCAGATAACGCATAAAGATGCCTACCCTCTCCCCCGCATTTAAGAGTCACTGGACTGCTAATTTTTTTCTACCCTTGACCTTACTAGTGGCTACTGGCAGGTGGCGGTTGCCCAGGAAGACCGCGAGAAGACTGCGTTCGCTACTCCCATGGGACTCTGTGAGTTCAACAGTATGCCGTTTGGGCTGTGCAATGCCCCGGGGACCTTCCAGAGGCTCATGGAGTGCTGTTTGGGACACTTCAACTTCAAGACTGTTCTGCTGTATCTGGATGACATGATTCTGTGTTCCAAGGCGTATGAGGCCCATCTGGAGCACCTGGCAGAGGTGTTTGCGGCCCTCTCCAAGTACGGGATGAAACTGAAACCCTCGAAGTGCCATCTATTTAAACCCAGAGTGCAGTACCTCGGGCATGTGGTGAGTGCGGAGGGCGTAGCCCCGGATCCTGAGAAGATTACTGCTATCCAGGTATTGCCGCAACCGACCACGGTGAAGGAGGTGAGACAGTTCCTAGGCCTGGTGGGTTATTACTGCTGTTTTATTAAGGGATACAAACAGATGGCTGTGCCTATGCAAGACCTCCTGGTGGGACAGACCAAGAATGGTAGATCTCCTGGACCCCCGTTTGTCTGGGGTGAGAAGCATGAGGAGTCCTTCCAGCAGCTGAAGTCGGCCCTGACGGGCGAAGAAGTCCTGGCTTACCCTGATTACGGCCTCCCGCTTGTCCTTTACACCGACGCCAGCAATGTGGGCCTGGGTGCGATCTTGTCCCAGGTACAAGATGGTAAGGAGAAGGTGATCGCCTACGCAAGCAGGAAGCAACTGAGAGGAACCCCAAGAATTACAGCTCCTTCAAGCTCGAGTTCCTGGCCCTCGTGTGGGCGATAACAGAGACGCTTAAACATTACCTCGCGGCGAAGTTCACTGCCTATATGGATAACAACCCGTTGACACATCTGGATACGGCTAAGCTAGGCGCCCTGGAGCAGCGGTGGATGGCCTAGCTGTCAAATTGCGACTTCACCATCAAGTACAGGGCGGGCCGCAAGAACACCAACGTGGATGTGCTGTCTCGGATGCCACACCTGCCCGATGAGGGGATGGAGGAAGACGGCCTGGAGGAGATCGAGCTACCCGCATTCCATCGGCCAAGGGATGAGAAGCCCTGTGTCAGTCAACAGCAACAGCAGGCGAACGTTGACCCGCTGCCTAGTCAGGGGTGGCCAGAGGCCCAGGATCGGGAGCCTGCAGTTAAGCTGGTCAAAACGATGATTGTCCAGGGCGCTTCTTGAATGGACCCCACAGCCCCCTCTGAAGCTCAGCGGTTGTAGAAAGAGAGAGACCGCCTGTAGCTGTATCAAGGTAAGCTGTACAGGGGGTTAATCAACCCGAAGACCCATGAGGAAGTCCGCCAGCTGGTGGTGCCCCAGGTATGCGTACCTAAGGTCCTGCAGGCCTACCATGATGGCTCAGGGCACTTCGGCTGGAAAAAGCTTGAGATGCTGCTGAGGGAGCGCTTTTCTGGAGCGGGATGCGAGAGTCCATGGAAGCCTGGTGCCGAGTGTGCGGTCCCTGTACACTGAGAAGACGGACCGAAGCCAGTCAGAAGGCCCCGCCACAGCCGATCGTCACCCATCAGCCACTCGAGTTGGTCGCCCTGGATCATGTCAAGCTCACGCCCAGCCGGAATGGGTACACCTACACCCTGACAATGGTGGACCACTACTCAAGATTCATGGTGGTCGTTCCCATTAAAGACTTAACTGGCCGCACCGCAGCCAGACCCTTCCAGGCCTACTTTTGCCGACCGCATGGCTACCCGGAGAAGGTACTCATGGATCAGGGTCCGGCATTTGAAGCAGAGGTGTTCCAGGAGTTCTTCCACTTATACGGGTGTAAGAAGATCCGAACCACACCGTACCATGCCCAAACGAATGGGATGTGCGAGAAAATGAACCATCTGGTCCTGAACCTCCTCAAGACACTACCCCTGGAAGAATGGAATCTGTGGCCGGAGAAGCTGCCTTATTTGGTGGACATGTACAATAACATTCCCTGCAGCTCCACCAAGTGCACCCCTGCCTACCTGATGAGAGCCCAGCCAGGGCGGCTGCCAGTGGACCTGGAAATGGATGTGGAAGTGCCCGAAGCTCTTCCTCCCACTGCGAACTGGGATAACAAGTGACAAACACAGTGTGACGCCCTGGACTAGCCAGCGGGTCACAGATAGGCCCTTGCACAACACCAGTCCCCTAAAAAGGTACCATCAGTCACCAAAAACCCTGAGTCACCCCCATCTGTACCAGATGTCCACACGCAGAGGCGGAGTCAGGTGGTTGGCCACGCCTACCAAGGAGGATTGATGAGCAGGGGCGGGGAAAACCAGACAGTTGACAGTGGAGCACAGTGGAGTTGAGAGTTGGGAGAGGAGAATTCAGCAGAAGTCTGTCAGGGCCTGGGTTGGAGCCTAGGGACCCTGTGGCCAGGAGACAGATGGTGGTGGCCATCTGCAGGAGGCCGGGAGTAGAACCGGTGGAACAGTCAAGGCACAGGGACAGGGTAGTGGCCCGCCGGTACCGAATCAGGAAGTCAAACCGAAATCGGAGCACCAGGGAAGGGTACTCAGACCCCGTACAAGGCCCAGAAGCAACTGGACCAAGTCAAATCAACTGATTGCGGCCTGGACTTGAGGTCCATTCCCACCCAAAGTCCTGAAGGAAGGCAACGGCCCACTGAGGGGGATAGTGTTACGGTTGCTGTGGCACTGGAGACTATGTTCGGATTTCTTGCTACTGCACATGTGCGAGCACTGGAGACTATGTTCGGATTTCTTGCTACTGCACATGAGCAAGCGCTGGAGACTAAGTCCTATCTTGGAGCCATTGCACATGTGCGGGTGACATCATCGCTGAGGTCACATGTCTCTGACACCTTCTATGCCGATTGGTCGCTGGTCATGTGCTTGTGACGCTTTGCTCGGTGATAGGCCAGCGTGACGTCACTGCTGTCGTTCTGACAGCGGATTGGCTCTGGTTTCCTCCATCTTGAATGAGGCACAGAGTCTATATAAGACCCTGACGCACGCCGCCCGGCGCTCAGTCCTCTTGGTTCATGCATGAGAGTAGACGCTCTGTGCACGTCCATCTAGGCATCTATCTGTCTATGCTAGGTGAGCGCTACCGGCAGGGTAGCGTTCTTGTACCTTACAGCTTCGGCTGAGGTCCGTATCCTTACATCTTAGTGGAGCGGACATAGGCAGGTGCCTGAGGCACATGGTCCGGCTGGGCCTTGTGATTCTACTTGTAGGTGGACGTTGCCGCTAGGGTAACGTTCCTTAGACTGCGTCTGGCAGTTGTTCGCATCCTCACACACTAGGGGAGCGAACAAGGGTAGGAGCTTTGTGCGGCTTGCGCTGTTGTCCGTCTCTTTTGCACCACTAGTGGAGCGGACCTAAGCAGGTGCCATATCTAGTGGTTCGTGTCCTCGCGCACTAGTGGAGCGAACGCAGGTAGGAGCTTTATGCGGCATACGCTGCTGTCCGTCTCCTGGCACCACTAGAGGAACGGACCTAGGTAGGTGCCATTTCACACTCACTGCTTTTGTCTCTGATCACTAACAGAGACCATACCACACACCCTCCAAGTAAGGGAGGAATTGCTTTATTTCCTAACTATATGCCTCTGTGAGTTTAACAGAGGTATTGCACTCTGCACTTGTGCTACTACTATTTACAGCGGCACACTTATATACTCTTCCTCACTCATTAACCTATCCCTTTTACGTTAATGCTAAATATGGTAGTCGCTGTTACTTTAACAGTACACGCCGTGATTGGCTCTAGTGTCACTGAGACGTATCAGTGTCAGTACTGCTTCCATAGTACAAGATACCCCTTATCCTCTGCCATAGTCTGCAGCAGAGACTTTGCACGGTGGAACCTGACTGTCTGATATCCCTTTGGTTTTTATAATCAGACAGCCCCCGTAACAGATAGGAAGCCACCGCCCAGGCACCAAGATCCCATGGGCCAGTGCCTGCGGGCAAGAGGGCTCCTCCGGCATCTACAAGTCTGGGAGTGGACTACCGTTGCTCAGGCATAGTAGTCACACAGTTTACAAAAGGTGCAGGAGAAAGGCGGACACCATCAACCCGAGTAGGGGGAACAACGCAGCCGGCTGCGGGCACCGACCACCATCCCGTTTTTGGTTTATCAGTGACTCCAGTGTGTTTCCTCTGAGTGAGTACCCCAGTGCCCTCCGGCACGGCACCATGCTGCACCGCCCTGCCCTGCACCCCTCGGGCATCACCTTCGCCCCCCAGCGGGCCCCGGGACCCACACGCCCCTACCCACGGAGGGAGCCAACACCTAGCTGCACTACAACACCGCACCCGGGAGCCCCCACCATCACCAGCAGCGGTGGTGCCAACAATCACCACAACTCGTATGTGGCATCATGAACAATCTCCATAGCGGCCCCGGCCGCGCACCCACCCGATCACCAAAACAACCACCCCCCCTTTTCAGGGCGACGTGACCTCCCCCCGGTCCGAAGGCGCTCGAGCCACCGACACACCCGTGCCCGGACCCGAGCCGCTCGGCAGCAGCAGCCGAGCGCGGGGCAGTACAGCAGTACCGGCAGATCCAGGAGTTTGTGGAAAGGAATCTGCGTCAAAATCGAGAAAAGCAAGAGCAGCGCTTCAACAAGCGGGCTCAAGCTGCCCCTTTTGGACCCGGGGATGTGGTGCTGAAGAGCAAAAGGAAAATGCATAAGCTCGATGATCAATGGGAAAGGACCCCCTACGTCATACAGCCAACCGGGTGGGAGAATGAGAAGACCTACTTGATCAGTCGCGACCAGGGGAAGACGACGGCCACTGTTTCCAGGGACCACCGGAAGAGATGCCCAGGTCCCCTGATACTGGTAGATGAGGTCCCGGAGGCCCCGCCGAGCATGGAGAAGAAAGAGGTGATCCATACAGTAATAGGTGACTTTCCAGCTGATTGGCCTACACAGAATGGCGCGATGATTGTTCCCGTGATAATGTTCCCACAACCCATGGAAGAAATGGAACCGGAGACACCCACCAGTGAGCCACCCGAACAAGCACCCAGGGATGCACCTACACCACGGCCCCGCAGGTCTCTACCCACCATACCTGACACCCAGGAAGAGGGAACGGTTGTCCCCTCTTCCCTATCGCCTCCCCCTGAGTAGTGGGCCCAGAAGGTCCACACGCCCTAATCTAGGTCGACCCCCACTTAGATACAGGGAAACTGCCATCTAGGGACGCCGCATAATGATTATGTAAATAGATGTGTGAATGAATGGCAATCACCCGAGACTCTCACCTGATTAAAAAGTAAGAAGAATACAAGTAGAGGTAGCGGTTCCCGGCTACCATGTTTCCGTCCCCATTGGGACTTTGTTTGATCCCGCTGTTTACCCCGTTTAAACAATAGAGACAAAGCCGAGAACTTGCAGGCCACCCAAAAACGTTTGGGCTTTGTAAATAGCCCCTTGGACCACCTTTCATCTCTACAGTCTCCGGAGAGGCTGGTTGGAGGAAGGGCCTGCGGCAGAGTCGGCCAAGGTCCCGTCACCATAGCAACTGGTGACAACCCTCCGGGGCCAGGGGTCCCCTGGATGTGGGGCCTCTGAGAGACTGCCGGGTATGGAACTTTGTACCCGGCCCGTTGTGGGCAGTACCCGTACCTGAACCCGTTTCCTGGACTGGGGAAAAAGGGGTGCTGACCTGTTCTTAGAGGCAGCATCAAGGTGTAGGTTTGCTTGGGTGGGCAAATGGAAGGACCCGGTCCCGTTCCTGTTTAATAAAAATGTTTTACCAGTTTGCAACGTTAAAGAAAACTCCCTCCCGCAAGGGACGATCCTTAAAGTCTGCTTAAAATGGAAAAAAAGTTAATATATATGTATATATTTTCCCGTTTTATCTTTTTCAGTTTCAAAAATAAACCGGAGGTGGTCGGACAGCCCGTGGATGGTCTGTATTAAACCAAGGGGGAATGTGACGCCCTGGACTAGCTAGGTGGTCACAGGTAGGCCCTTGCACAACACCCGTCACCTAAAAAGGTGTCAACAGCCAACCTTAAAACCCTAGCCACCTCCCTCAGGTTTTGATGTTCACACCAGGGGGCATGCCCAGGCGGTTGGACATGCCCATCGAGGAGTTCACAGGCCCTGAGGCAGGAAAAACAGTTAGATTAGTTTGAGGAGAGAAGGAGATAAGTTTTGACGTTCAAGTGAGGAGGCAGGACTGTGCCCAGGTCTGCCGCAGTCTAACAACAGGTGTCTGAGTCGGAGCCCAGCCACCTCTGGCTAGGAGGTATTCTGTGGCCTCAGCCTGCAGGAGCCGGGAAGATGGCTCGGTGGAACCGTAAGGGACCGGGTCAGGGTAGTGGCCCGCCGGTACCGAACCGGGGAACCGACTGGAAACCGGAGCACAAATGGGGGTACTCAGACCCTGAAACGAGGTCCAGAAACCAGTGGACCACGTTAATTAACTGATTGAGGTCTGGACTTTAAGTCCTTTGCCACCCACGTCCCGACTGAAGACAACAGACCACCGAGGGGGATAGAAAGCCACCGCAAAGGCAGAGAGATCCCACGGGCCAACGTCTGCGGGCAAACGGGCTCTCCCGACATACACAACGCCGGGGAGCGGGCTTCTGTTGCTGAAGCACAGGCAGTCCAGAGCTACAATACAAGGTGTGGGAGAAAGGCGGAGACCATCAACCTGAGTGGGGGACCAGGTGCAGCCGGCTGCGGGCACCGACCACCATCATCTTGGTTTACCAGAGACTCTTGTGCATCAATCGTAGTAAGTCCTACTATGCCCTCGGGCCGCGCACCACCCTGCACCGCCAAGCACCGACATAGCATCCCAATCAGGTCCCGGGGCCATCACCCCTTCCCACGGAGGGGTTAACACCTTTGCTGCGCGACATCTTCCCCGGGTGCCTAGTAAACAGCAGTGGTGGTGTCCACATTCACCAGAACGCATGGGTGGCGTCACGAACTTAACCAAAACCACGGCTCTGGCCGTAATCCTAAGCCCTTCAAAGCGCCAGCCCCTTTCAGAGCAAAGTGACCCCGGGTCCGGAGGCGCTCGAGCCACCCACCGACGAGCTCGGATCCGAGCGGCTCGGCTGCAGCCGAGCACGGGGCGGTACACATGCATGTTTCCCCCATCCAGGCATGCATGTTTCCCCATGCTGGCACTGCCCCCCATCCTGGCATGCATGTTTTCCCATGATGGCACTGCCCCCCCCCCATCCTGGCATGCATGTTTCCCCCATCCTGGCATGTATGTTTCCCCCATCCTGGCATGCATGTTTTCCCATGATGGCACTGCCCCCCCCATCCTGGCATGCATGTTTTCCCATGATGGCACTGCCCCCATCATCCTGGCATGCATGTTTTCCCATGCTGGAGTGACGCCCTGGCAATACCAGGAAGTCACAGTTAGACCCCCGCATTACACCGTTCCCTCACTAGGAAACACACAGCCAACCAGAAAACCCTAGTGACCCCCCTTATGGACAGACAGACACACCAGTGAGCGTGACCAGGCAGTTGGAACACGCCCACCCAGGGGTCTAGACAGCCCGGGGTGGGAAAGAAAACAGATAAGTTTGGAGCTCAGTTTGGAGAGGAGTGTGGGCTGGAGCTAGATGTAGCTCCAGCAGTCAAGTTCAAGTTGAACGGTACCAGGGTTGGAGCCCTGATGCCACTGGGTAGGAGGCAGACGGTGGTCTCCGTCAGCAGGAGACGGCTCGGTGGAACCGAGGTTGAACGGGACAGGGTTGTAGCCCGCCGGTACCGACATGGGGAACCGACCCGGAAAACCGTAGCACAAAAAGGGTACTCGGACCCTGAAGCAGGAAACCGGAATCAAGCGGACTGGTTAATTAACAGATTGAGGCCAGGACTAGAGGTTCCGTCCCACCCAAAGTCCCTCATAGAAGACAACAGCCCACCAATTAGGGATAAGAGGTCACCGCCAGGGCCTATAGGTCTCACGGGCCAGCGTCTGCGGGCACGGCTCCTTAGGCCACATCTAGCCGGGAGCGGACTCCTGAGTTTCACACTAGGAAAGTCTGTGACGCCCTGGACTAGCCAGGTAGTCACAAACACAACATCACACACACCCCCTCCCCTGGATAGTCAACAACAGTCAAACAAAATCCTTGTTGCCTCCTCCAGGGTCTGATGTCCACACCAGGTGGGGCGGAGCCAGGTGGTTGGCCCCACCCACCGAGGAGTTCACAGGCCTGGAGGCGGGAAAAGTGACAGATTCGAGTTGGAGTTGAAAGTGAGAGGACAGAAACTGTTAGTGTCTGGGTAGAAGTGGGTGCAGGTCAGCGGAACCGTAGGACCGGGGACGAGTGGTGGCCCGCCAGTACCGAGCCGAGGAGCAGATCTGTACCAAGCACAAAGGCAGGCCCATCAGACCCCGACCAGGCTGGGAGCCGCCGAAAAGGTCAAATCCGATAGTGACCGGGACCTCAGGGGTTCCCTCACACCCAAGACCCGACAGAAGGCAACCGTCCACACAGTGAGGATAAAAAACCACCGCCATAGGCTAGAGATCCAAGGGCCAGCGCCTGCGGGCAAAACGGGCTCCTTCGGTACATACACGCCGGGGAGTGGACAACCGTTGGGCAACCATCGGAGTCAATACTTATTACAACGGTGCAGGAAAAGACAGCCACAATCAACCTGTCCGGGGAGAGCAAAGACACTGCAGCCGGCAGCAGGACCCGTCCATCCAGCCGTTTGGTTTATCAGAGACTCTGTGAATCTGTGCCTGAATGAGTACAACCGTGCCATCCGGCACCGCGCCCCGCTGCCTCCGCAACCCTGCACCCCAGCTATCCTGCCTCCCCGTACCGCCACCGGGCCCCGGGATCACCAACCCCTACCCACGGAGGGGGAACCAACATCCTAGCTGCTCCCTGCCATCGCTCCCGGGATCCCTGTCACCAATGTGGCACCCTGGACAAGCCAGGTCGTCACAGATCTACACCAACACACCCCACACCCCGGTTAGGCACACCGAAGCCAAACACAAAATCCTTGTTGCCTTCCTCCAGGGACTGATGTCCACACCAGGGGGTGGGCCAGGCGGTTGGTCCCGCCCACCGAGGAGTTCACAGTCCTGGAGGCGGGAAAAAGGAGCAGATTAGTTTTGGAGTTTGAAAGGAGAGGAGTGAAGTGGTAGAGGAGCAACTGACTGATGGCGTCCGGGTGTGTGGCCGGGACAGTACAGCAAGGTTGGCAGACGGTGGTGACCGTCTGCAGGAGAGGCCGATTGGAGCGAACCAAAAGGACCGTGGATGGGCGGTGGCCCGGCGGTACCGGACCGGCGAGCAAAGAGAAGCCAGCACCATCCGGCAGGGCCTACGGACCCCGACAAGGCTAGGAGTCGCCGTCCAATTTGTCAAATCCGTTAGCGAAGGGAACCTCCGGGGTTTCCCAGCAGTAAAGTCCCGATAGAAGGCGACAGCTCAAACCGTGAAGGGAAACACAGCCACCGCCAAGGCTACAGTTCCCAGGGCCAGAGCCTGCGGGCAAAAGGGGCTCCCTCAGCATCCATCCAAGCTGGGGAGCGGGTTACCGGTGGGAAGCCATTGGAACCGTAACACAACACAGGTGCAGGGAAAGGCAGTCACCATCAACCTACCGGGAGCAGAAACCACCGCAGCCATCAGTGGGCCACGTCCATCCAGCGTGTGTTTTACCAAGGACTTTGTCTTCGTCATTGGCTGAGTGAGTACTACCGTGCGGCACCGCGCTGCCCCCGCGACCCTGCACCTCACCAGGCCCCATAACCCGCCTGTCATCCCTAACCCTCACCGGGCCCCGGGACAACCAACCCCCTACCCACGGAGGGGAGAACCAACATCCAAGCTGCTCCCTGTCACCGCTCCCGGGATCCCCGTCCAGAGCAGCGGTGGTGTCAAAACCTAACCACAACCGTGGGTGGCGTCACGGACAATATAAAATCCCCAAAATCAATCCCCTTTTCACTCACGGGCGAGGAGCGCCGCTCGAGGCCCCGGATCCGGCCCGCCGCTCGAGCCACCAAGCAGCGAGCAAGCAAGCCGCAGCAGCGCCGGACCCGAGCAATGGGTGAGCGCAGCGCCCTCCCCGCCCGCGACAACTTGGCATCACGAACAGGATCTTACCGCTCTGCCGTCTGGTAGAGGTGCGCCTTGTGACCGCCGGAGGTGTCCGGCCGAAAATTTGGCGAAGCCGCCATCTTGGGCGCGAAAAAATCCCGCTCGAGCGTCTCCTCGAGCAGTGGAGGCGCGAAGGCCTAAACCCCGCCCCTGTAGAGGAGGAGCCGGAAAGAGACTAAGGGGGACGCGGATGGAGACATGGCGGCGTCCTCGAATTGCAGCGCGGAAGTACCCGCTACCGGAGCGTCTAAGCTCTGGGGGAACCGAGGAGGAGTAGCCTTCGAAGACTGCGGCCCGGGTGAGCTCCCCGCCGGGACCGCTGCGTGGCTGGAGTGGGAGCTGGGCCGGTTCTGCTTGAAGGTGAGAGCGCAGAGCCTGCAGCAGCTGCTGGACTGGAAGGCGGAGATGCGCAGGATGGTTGCCGTAGTGGGAGCCCGTGAGCAAGGGGCCGCTGCGGTCGTGCCGCATCGCGACCAGTCCACCCAAACCCCAGAACCAGCCCTGATTGTGTGGTGCCCTGGACAAGCCAGGGGCCACAGGTAACTACATCACCACACCCCACACTCCCTGTAGGCACATCAAGGTCAGACACAAAATCCTTGTTGCCCTCCCCAGGGGCTGATGTCCACACCAGGGGGTGGAGCCAGGCGGTTGGTCTCCACCCACCAAGGAGTTCACAGTCCTGGAGGAGGGAAAAAGGGTCAGTCTAGTTTTGGAGGAGAACAGTTTAGGAAGTGAAAGTGGTAGATGGAAAGGGTAGTAGTGGAGCAACTGACTGACGGAGTCCGGGTGTGTGGCCCGGACGGAACAGCAAGTTTGGCAGACGGTGGTGACCGTCTGCAGTGGAGGCCGATTGGAGTCTACCGTAAGGACCGTGGACAGGCGGTGGCCCGGCGGTACCGGATCGGTACACAAAGAGAAGCCAGCACCAGTGGCAGGGGCTTTTCGGACCCCGGCAAGGCTTGGAGTCACTGTGAATTTGCCGAATCCGTTAGTGAAGAGGACCTCCTGGGTTTCCAAACAACAAAGTCCCGACAGAAGGCAACCGTCCAACCGAGCAGGAGAGACACCGCCACCGCCAAGGGCAACAGTTTCCCAGGGCCAGCGCCTGCGGGCAAAAGGGGCTCCTCCGGCCCATATCCAAGTCGGGGAGCGGGTTACCGGTGGGAACCCATCGCAACCAACACTGAACTTAGGTGCAGGGAGAGACAGTCATCACTAACCTGCAGGGAGGAACAACCGCAGCCGTCTGGGGGACCCGTCCATCCAGCCGAGTGTTTTACCAAGAACTGTGTCCTGATTACTGGCTGAGTGAGTACCCCTGTGCCGTGCAGCACAGCGCTAGCCCTGCGACCCTGCACCTCGCCAGGCCCCGCAACCCGCCTGCCATCCATCCCTACCTACCCCATCACTGGGCCCCGGGACAACCAATCCCCTACCCACGGAGGGGAGAACTACCAACCAAGCTGCTCCCTGTCACCACTCCCGGGATCCCCATATAGAGCAGCAGTGGTGTCACCAAAATCACCACAACCGTGGGTGGCGTCACGGACAATATATCCAATCCCCACAATCAATTCCCTTTTCACTCACGGGCGAGGAACGCCGCTCGAGTCCCCGGGATCCGGCCCACCGCTCAAGCCACCACCGAGCAGCAGCAGCCGCAGCAGCAGCAGCCGGACCCGAGCAGTGGGACAGCGCAGCGTCCCCTCCTCCGCCCGCGACAATTGCATGGGAACCGGGGACCGGCACCGCAGCTGGAGGTCCAGAGAGAATGTCGCTGATGGAGGAGGGGGTTCCAACCACACTGCCCCCGCCACCGTTCTTAACGACCGTCAGTGGTTCTGGACTGAACTGCCTGTGGAAGTAGAACCAGCTGTACCGACCGGTCCCCGAGTGGGCCGACCCCCTGCGGTGGTAGCCGCTCCAAAGTCAGCGGAGCTCCGCTGCAAGTTGTCCCCATTGGGACCACCAGCAAAGTTGTGTGTTGAAAGTACCGTTTAGAAAGTTTTGAATGATAAGTGAAAATGATTATCCGAAGAAGTTTACCTGATTTGCAACCGTGATTGAACCAGCCGTTGCCGGCAACTGTTGTCCCCGTGGGGACTGTTTACGAATATGCTGAGTGAGTATTACCGTGCCGTGCGGCACCGCGCTGCCCCCGTGACCCTGCACCTCACCAGGCCCCGTAACCCGCCTGTCATCCCTAAAGCCTGCTTTACACGGTACGACCGATTGTGCGATTTCACAATCGATCGTACCCGCCCCCGTCCTTTTTGCGTCACGGGCAAATCGCTGCCCGTGTCGCACAAAGTTACTAAACCCGTCACACATACTTACCTCTCGTGCGACCTCGCTGTGGGCGGCGAATGTTCACTTCCTGGAGTGGGAGGGACGTTCGGCGTCACAGCGACGTCACACGGGCGCCGGCCAATAGAAGCGGAGGGGCGGAGATGAGCGGGACGTAAACATCCCGCCCACCTCCTTCCTTCCACATAGAGCCGGCGGCGGCCGCAGGAGGCAGGTGAGCTGCTCATCGTTCCCGTGGTGTCACACGGAGCGACGTGTGCTACCACGGAAACGATGGGCGACTAAAGTAACTGATATTATGGAACCTAACGAGCAGTACCCGACTCACGATTTGTGAGCGATACTGCGTCGCTAGGAGGTGTCACACAGGCCGGCATCGCCAGCGATGCCGGATGTGCGTCACAAAAACCGTGACCCCGACGATCTATCGCACGATAGATTGCCTGGTGTAAAGCAGGCTTAACCCTCACCGGGCCCCGGGACAACCAACCCCCTACCCACGGATGGGAGAACCAACATCCAAGCTGCTCCCTGTCACCGCTCCCGGGATCCCTGTCCAGAGCAGCGGTGGTGTCAAAACCTCACCACAACCGTGGGTGGCGTCACAGACAATATCAAATCCCCAAAATCAATCCCCTTTTCACTCACGGGCGAGGAGCGCCGCTCGAGGCCCCGATCCGGTCCGCCGCTCGAGCCACCGAGCAGCGAGCAAGCAAGCCGCAGCAGCACCGGACCCGAGCAGTGGGTGAGCGCAGCGCTCTCCCCGCCCGCGAAACCAGCAGCGGTGGTGCCCACTATTACCATGACCCATGGGTGGCGTCACGAACTATCTCCCCAAAACAAACCACCCCCTTTTCAGGCGAGGAGCGCTGCTCGAGTCCCCGGGTCCGGCCCACCGTTCGAGCCACCGAGCAGCAGCAGCCCCGGACCCGAGCGTAGCGAGCGCGGCCCCTCCGCCCGCGACAAGTCCACCTTACACAACGTAGTGCAGGAAAAGGATAGAGACCACTAGCCGGGTGGGGGACCCCGAACGCAACCGGCCGCGGCACCACCCACCATCACCTTGGTTTACCAGAGACTTGTGTGTTTTACTAACAGTGAGTACACCAGCACCCCCTGCGATCGCCATCCCCTGCACCGAGCCACCGGGTCTCGGGGCCACCAACCCTGCCCACGGAGGGGTTAACCACTTGCTGCATAACATCTCCCCCGGGTGCCCCATAACAGCAGCGGTGGTGTCCCACCTCACCACACACCGTGGGTGGCGTCACGAACTTACTACGGCCTAGCCCGTACATCTACGTCCCCCCATTTATTCGGCGTGTCCGCGAGACCCCTGGGTCCGGAGACCCTCGAGCCATCAGCCCTGAAGGCCCGGATTCGAGCAGCACCGGCTGCTGGCACGGGGGAGGCACACCCCGAAACTTGGCGTCACAAACAGGATACTTACCCATCCACTTACCTTGTGGAAGTGCACCTTGTATTGTCAGCGGTGATCCGTTGCAAAATTTTCAGAAGTCGCCATCTTTGCCGCCATTTTGGCGTGAAAAACTACAGTCCAGCGTCTTCTTCCCCAAGAAAAGGGCGCGAAAGCCAAAGCCCCGCCCCCTGGGAACGTGGCCGGAAAGCGAGCCTGGAAGTCGAAAAACGAAACTAGTAGGCCGCAGAAAGAAGTGCCGGCAAAAGACCAAGGGGGAGAAGCAGGAAGATGTCCGCACCTAACCCGATGGCGAAGTGGCGCCGGCCGCTGTAACAGCGGCGCCCGCAAATGACAGAAATGTGGCGGCTCTCACTCCGGTCGCAGGTGCAGGGGGAGCTGTGGACCCGGCGGTCACCTAGGTGATGCCAATCTACTTGCTATACGTGCCTGGGGATGCCTGGCTATCCCAGTATAATGGGAAGCCAGATACACTGCAGATGTTCAGGAAGAAAATCTGTACTATCCTCGATTTGTATGCCATGACTGGCAAGCAGCGTGCATCTGTGGTAGTCGGGCAGCTGACCGGCGCTGCTGAGCAGGAGGTGGAGACCTGGGCAGACGCCGACCGGGCCTCAGTAACCGCCATTTTTGATAAACTGCAGGTTGCTTTTGAGACTCGTACTGAAGCAGAGTTACGGATGCAGTTCTATAACTGCCGACAGCGCCCGCAGGACAGCATCCGAGACTACGCCTTGAGGCTGCAGACAGCCCTGGGCACCCTGAAGGAGGTGGACCCTATTAATGAGGCCGAGAGCAACAATATGCTGGTGGAACAGTTTTTGCAGGGGCTGGGCTCCGCTGAAGATCGTAAACAACTACGGCTGTGGTCTCTGGAGCACCCGAACTTGAGCTTTGAGGTTCTAAAAGACCAGGCCATTAAGGCACTACAGGCGGTTGATGCTGGTGCCACCGACCCGCCACCCTGGCCGGCTGACACCGCTCCCGTTTTGGTAGCGCCCCCCTTGCTGGCCCTGCCAGCTTCCGCAGCAGCAGTGGCTGGGACTCCGAAGGATTTGTCGTTGCAAGTCCAGCGTCTGAGTGATGACGTCGCTAGGATCCTCGCCGCCTTAAAGCTACCGTCGAAAGCCAAGCCAGCAGAGAAGATACAGCTCGCCGACAGCCCGGAAGACATCCTGTGGATGCAGCGGAGGAGGAACAACGACAGCCGCTATGGACCACCCGTCTGCTACAAATGTAACAAGACTGGTCACTACGCTCGCCGGTGCCCTTTAAACGAGCAACCCCGAGGCCAAGGTCCAATCCTCAGGAATAGACCCTCAAGGCCCAGCTGACTGGCGTGATCGATATGTTGGAGGCCGCCGCATCATCTCCCTGGCTGTGGACGGTATCCCGACTTACGCCCTTCTTGACACGGGTTCGCAGGTAACAACTATGCCTTAGGCCTGCAACACACTTCCGTGCCTCCGGTACGTGTTTGGTACGTTTTTGCACGTACCGGAGACACGTGCACACGTAGACCAATGTTAGCCTATGGTAGATGGCACACACACGTAAAATCACACGGAACGTGTGTCCGTGTGATAAGTACGTGTGTGCTTTTTCCCACACGGACGACATGTCCGTTTTTGGCAGTCAGCACGCAGGCACAGACGCGCTAAAGTCTATGGGTCCGTGCCTGCTTGGACGGCACACGTAGCATGTCCGTGTGATGCACGTATCGTCCGTGTGCGTTTTTAATCCAAACATCAGCAACACTTGTTTCCAATCGTGCCGGGCAATTGAAGGCTATTAATTCTGGCGCCAAACACTCATATCCTGTCTCATTAGCAAGCCAGACGGCAGCTGGGCACCTGTCCTCTCACTGCAGGGGTAAACTGAGCTATCACAACACCACAGGTACTCATAATGGCGCCAAGGATCAATACAGAGAGGCTGATTGGGGAAGTAGAGAGGCATCCAGAGCTATGGGACACACGTGTGGATGGATACCATGACAGGTTGATGGTGGAGAGAGCATGGATGACTGTGGCTGAACAAGTCTACCCCAGGAATGGATGGTCTCAAAGCACCCCTGGAAGGCAAAGTAAATATGGTGAGTACAGATATTTCCATGGCTTCTGTCATTACCTACATGTGTTCATTCTGTTGGCAGATTATATCCATTTTTGTACAGTATATTGGGCATTTATTAATGGGCCTGACTCATTTTGAGCTACAATAGTGACACCCATACAGGATAGTGTGGATATTTTTAGTTTTTGATTATTTTTCCCTTTTGAAAGCAATGAGATAATGGATATATAGCACGGTAAGCATTTCATGCAATTTCCAAAGACATTTCATGTAGGAAAAGCAACAGACCTACATGTTTTATCAACTGACATACCTATATTGTCACGCTTCCCGGGTCCTCACCCCCGCTCCCCGGCTCACCTGCCACGCTCCCCGCTCTCCAGCCACCGGATCCCGTCCGTCCCAGGGTCCCTGGACCCCGATCCCGGCGCCCGACAGCTTCCCTGGACCTGGCCGGCTCCCCTGCGTCCTCCTCGCAGCCTCCTTCCCTGGCTTCTGGCACTCGGGCGGCGCGCATGCGCATTAGGGCGCGCGCGCGGTCACTGACCCTTTCTTAAAGGGCCAGCGTCCATTAACAGGAAATGAGGTTGCACAGGTACAGGGTATATAGGGGGTCATTGTCCAAGGGGGCGGGGCCTGATCTTCGTGTTCCCTGAGCTAGGAGTCAGGTCTCCTGGTGTTTATGTGCCTATACTCACCTATCTCTCTTTGTAGAGCCGTACCTGCCGCGCCATCCAGTCTGCCGTGTCCTGAACCCCGCACGCTGTCCGTCTGCCAACTGACAGTCCGTACCATCTCGGATCCCTGCGGTGACCCGTCATCCCGCTCCAGAGGTTCCGGACCCCGCCTACTATCATCTCGGCTTCCGAACCTGAGCTACGTCACCAGTACCACCATCTGTGACTCCGTGGTCCCAGGGACTCCTCCGCTGCCCTCACTTGCACGGACTGTTCTGCCGCCCTTCAGTGCTTCAGCTGCCGGACTCCTTACCACCATCTTAGAGTCCGGTCCAGTGGATCCACCTCCTGGGTCTACCCGACCGCCCGGCCGTGACATATATAGTTTATTTGTGATCTGCAACATCCCTATACACATAGGTTCACCTGCAGCAGACTGCAATTTTTTTTATTTTTAATTGTAATAATTTGTTTTTTTTTTATTATGGTGTATTTTTCTTTGATGTGAAAAATAGGGCACATATGGCAATGCATGTCTTTATGGTCAGTATTGTTTACAAGGTTTCCTTATGCCTTAACAGTTGTTTGTTATATACCAACATAACTGATTTTTTTCCAATTACTATTTTGCATTGTCATGTTTACTGGGTTATTTTGGTTTGCTTATGTTTGTTTTATGACAATATATGCTAGACATGGCAGTTGCATTTTGTAGCATCCAATTTTTTACTGTTAAATATTATTTATGGACATTACAAGAACTTTGTGGCATGGAATTTGATTTTTCATATTTGTGCTAAATATACTGTTGTTGCTTTGTTATAGTGGATATGGTGAAACGCAGTTGGCGGTCTGCACGTGACCAATTTCGTCGAGAATTTAATCCAGTGACTACCACAGCTGCAGCTTCCAAGAAGAAAAAATATGTGCATTATGACAAACTCAGCTACCTTATGCCTATTATGGAGGTTACAAAGTAAGTGTAAAGATTGTGCTCACATGGATGTTTTTGGTGTAATTTTAACAATCATTAATATTGTCATTTCATCAAATATTACCAAGGATAATCTAGAAGACAGTGAAGAGGCGCAGTCCACAGTCATATCAGCTATAGCTACATCAGCATCAGAGATGGAGCCTACCTCCTATCAACAACCAACAACACAGAACACCATCCAGTCAGAAGCAGCAGTATCATCTGATTTGGGTTTGGGAACAAGTCGATCCACTGCTCTAATCACAGGCCTGTCTACAGGGCAACAAAGTGGTCCATCAAAAGTTCTTGCAGAGAGTAGTCCACAACAAAATGCAGGCACACAGCCAAGACCAGCAACAAATACCCTGCGCACAGTAGCTCAATCTATCCGTGATCGCAGACATAGGCATTATGAGGATTTGCGTTCCCTGCTAGATATCAATGATACCAGAATAATACACATGATATATTCACTAATACCAGAGAGTGATGGAGAGAGATTTTGTCACTCCCTCTCTCCCTCTCTTGCACCTGATAGGCAGGACAGGTTGAGGGCGTCCTTAATCCCATGATAGAGCAATGGAGAGCCAATCCACGTGGCCCACACAAACACAACACAACTAACTGTGGAAACCTACCTGAGGAAGGGGGAACATTTAACCCCGAAACGCGTTGTGGCTTATAATCTTGCAATAAAAAAAGTTTTTTGGAACAATACCATCATCTTTATGAACTTTAATAGCAGCGCAGCCAATACCGTGGTTTTTTCATTATCCCCAAATCCTAACTGTGGAAACCCAAACTGAAGAACAGACAGCTAATTCTCAACTAAATACTGTAGTGCAACAAACACATATACAGTGGCCATCTTCTTCTTTGGGAAGGGAATCACAAAATAGGCAAACAACTGTCCCACACCAAACAGGTACGTTATTTACACAAATGCTATCACAACAGCCATCTTTTTACCAACAAGGCCCCCAACAGACACCTATGCAATCCTCTATTAGCTTTCCAAGTAATGTAAGTAATGTTCATAGACTACCACAAATGATCCATAAACCAACATCCTACCATATGCAACCTAATCCACAGCAACAGTACTTTCAAAGTCAGCCTTACCCTACCAACTTAACATACACACATACTCAGCCTATTCCGTCACAACAATATGTACTACCTACACTTGGTCTTCCATCTGGTCAAACAACCACAGCAATGTTTGTTCTAAGCACAACAAATGTCACTAGTGTAAACACTGTTCAGGCACTTACTACAACATCTAGTGTTGTGCAGCCAACATATGCAGTAGGTGACAATGCCATGGAGACTACACAGCAAAGCATCACAATCCTTGAGGATTTAGTTGACACATAATTTGATATAGTAATATAAGAATAACATTTTGGAATTGTTTCTTGGTTGAGCCTGTTCGGAAACAATTCCAAAAGAATTTTTATTACTTTGTCAATATGTTTGGGTTACTATTTGTTATCCATGGGTCAAAATGGAATAGTACGTTACTCTATCACTTTCCAAACATTATCTGCATGTTT
This sequence comes from Anomaloglossus baeobatrachus, assembly GCF_048569485.1. Classification (NCBI taxonomy): domain Eukaryota; kingdom Metazoa; phylum Chordata; class Amphibia; order Anura; family Aromobatidae; genus Anomaloglossus; species Anomaloglossus baeobatrachus. Next base: position 164,216,087 of record NC_134356.1, read on the forward strand.
CAATGTTGTCTTGCTCAGGACATGAGGTGATGACCATCCATTTCAAATAACTTTTTTTTGGCCAAATATGCACGCACATAACCAACTACATTTACATTCAAACACCTTTATCTATTTTTAAAAACCCAGCCAATATGCAGTATCTGCATATGGTCTGGTCCCATACTTGTATTCCAATAGTGTCAAACAAATTATGTTTGCATGACATTATTGCATAATACAGTATGGTGTGTTGTCTGGGATAATGTCTCAGTACAAATTTTGTATAAACATAAAAAGAATACATGGTGTCTTGCAAAAGATAACAGGCATACATAGGTAACTAAAACAGACAGTACTAATGTTAGACGGACCAAATTTGATAAATAATTTTATTTCTTTTACAATAATATTGTGCCTAACACAAAAACCAGTAAATGTACATTATTATGGAATACAATAACACTCAAAATAGATATTTGGAATTTTCCATTCAAAAAATTCAAAAACTAACCAAAAATATAGACCTATGTATGGCCATTTTCTCTTTTGGAAAACATCTGTGTTTGTGAATATGTTAGTGAGTGGTATAACTATATACAAATGTGTAAAATATACATTACTAAACAGATTTAAACTAAAATAATCTTTAAACTGATTCCTCACTTGTAGGCCAGAAGTGGCCAAATTGGTTATTCCACTTCCGTTACTTACTAATGGGGCATTTAAACGTGGCAAATCATCAAAGTCATCGTCATTGCTTTCAGGTAATCTACAGTAATTATGTAAAAGTACTGTAGCTTTCATGACAGCCTTGACAGTGGTTGGTTGTAGCTGGATGGTGGTTTGATAAATGCGCCATCTTGATGCCAAAATGCCAAAGGCTCGTTCAACATAGCAACGTGCTCTGGCCAAGGTGCTATTAAATTGGGCTTTTGATCTGTCCAGTCCACGTCTTGGATATGGACGCATCAAATGCCTAGACAAGGCAAACCCCTAATCTGCAACCATGACAAATGGAGCATTAGGTCCATTAGTACCAGGTAAAGGTCTGGGTGCAGGCAAATTTAGATTGTCAGACATTAATCGTCTTGCTAAACGTGAACTCCTGAAAATTCGTGCATGAGAGGCACTGCCATAGGCACCACTATCAGCAAAAAGAAAACAGTAGTTAGTGTCTACCAAAGCCAAAATAACTACTGAAAAAAACTTGTGAAAATTAAAATATCTAGAGGCAGAGTTAGATGGTTTCTTCACTCTAATGTGCTTTCCGTCTATGGCGCCAATACAATTAGGAAATGATGTTTTGTCAAAATATTCTTCTGAAATGCACATCCAATCCTGTGATGTAGGCTGCTGCATGACATGATGTTTAACCCCTTCAGCCCCGGGGCACTTTCCGTTTTTGCGTTTTTGTTTTTTGCTCCCCTTCTTCCGAGAGCCGTAACTTTTTTATTTTTCCGTCAATCTTGCCATATGAGGGCTTGTTTTTTGCGGGACAAGTTGTACTTTTAAATGAAACCATAAGTTTTACCATATGGTGTACTAGAAAGCAGCAAAAAAATTCCAAGTGTGGAAAAATTGCAAAAAAAGTGTGATGGCACAATAGTTTTTGGGATCTTTTATTCACGGTGTTCACTATATGGTAAAACTGATGTGTGGGTATGATGCCTGAGGTCGGTGCGAGTTTGTAGACACCAAACATGTATAGGTTTACTTGTATCTAAGGGGTTAAAAAAAATTCACAAGCTTGTCCAATAAAAGTGGCGTACGTTTTGCGCCATTTTCCGAAACCCGTAGAGTTCTCATTTTTTGGGATCTATGGCTCAGTGATGACTTATTTTTTGCGTCTCGAGCTGATGTTTCTAATGGTAGCATTTTTGCGCAGATGCTATGTTTTGATCGCCTGTTATTGCATTTTGCGTAAAACTTGCGGCGACCAAAAAACGTAATTTTGGTGTTTGGAATTTATTTGCCACTACGCCGTTTACCAATCAGATTAATTGATTTTAGATTTTGATAGATCGGGCATTTCTGAACGCGGCGATACCAAATATGTGTATATTTATTTATTTTTTAACCATTTAATTTTCAATGGGGGGAAAGGGGGGGGATTTGAACTTTTAGGTTTTTTGTTTTTTTTTTAATTTTTTAAAACTTTTTTATTTCATTTTACTAGTCCCCCTAGGGGGCTATAGCGATCAGCAATCCGATTGCTGATCGCTATCTGCTGATCACAGCTATACCGCTGTAAACAGCAGAAATAGTCACTTTCTTTTTTCCTCTGCTCCGTGCCGAGGAAAAAGGAAAGTGAAACTTCTTAGCAGCAGGCATCATCACATGACCCTGTGCTACGATGGCAACCACCGAACGTCACGTGATCACTCACGTGATGTCCGGAGGGGGCGGCGGTAAGTAGAAAACATGGCCGCGCGCATATAGATCTCGCTGCCAGACTTTGGCAGCGAGATCTAAGGGGTTAATGTTCCGGGTGGAATGCGATTCCACTCGGAACATGTAGGCACACATGTCAGCTGTTGAAAACAGCTGATATGTGTGCCGACGATCCACGCCACCTGCCCGCGGCAGGGGGCGGGGCTTACCGGGACACGATCCATGACGGAAAGATCCGTCCATGGTCGTGAAGGGGTTAAGGGTTTCCCATAGCACAGTGCAGGTATGCAGTATTATCATGCCAATTGTAGATCTTCCCAATAAAAATTCAAAATGTAGACTGCTGATGGATTGCCTAGTTGCCAGGTAACTAAAAATAACAAGAACATGACATTACTATGTATATTATTTATAGTTTGAAATGTTTGTATACAAAGGTTTAATACAATGGCTGGATACATATAATAATTAACAATTTTTTTATGGCTTTTTTGAAAAATGAAAATGCAAATTCATATATATTTCCATATTGGAAAACACAAAATATTTATGTTTAATAAACAAGTTTCTTTGAATTTAGAATCTCGTTTCCTTTTTCTAATAAATGGTAGAATGTTATGTCTAAGCACTCAGACTATGTTAATGTAAAAAAAATATTGAAATATGTGTTAATAATAATTTTCAAAATACTGTACATACAAAGATACATGAAGGTACATATTGGAAGTTACTGAATGTTTCTACATGTAAACACATTTTATACCCCAAAAAAACAAATATGGGTAGTCAATAAAACACATACCGTAAAGTTACCAACAAGCGTTCCTCAGGGGAGATGCTGAGAGGCATACAGGTGTCCTGATGCTTCAATTGGTGATGCACAGGGCCAAGGATGTTGTCAAGGGAAGTTAGGGTGATATGGCAGTAGGCTTGAAATTTTGGTGGAAATTTGCGCATTTCACCATGCAGAATGTTGCAATGTCCATGCGTTTTCCGTAGCTTGACAAGGGGGTGGATCCACATCCTTTTTTCAACTGGTGGCTCATAACCCAGCATACGTCGCCTAACTCCAAATCTCCTAGATATCAACCATAGCAAATACATGGTTGCTTCATTGGAGAGAGACATTTTGGAGTCTGTATAATGATTGAAACAGCCCAGAAACAATGAATTGAAATGTTTTTTAACCTAATAAATCAATGATGGACGTTAATTGACCAAATTAATACACCAGGAACTCATGATAAGGCATTAACAATGTAATTTGGGTATGAATGCGGATCTCAAAAACGGACGACACATGGACAGCACACATACGTATTTTATGCCAACACGGACATTCCACACATACACACGGCGAGCATACGCCATCACACGGATGTCATACGTACTGGAGAAACGACCATAAAAAACGGAACACGGACCCGAAAAACAGAACGTGAGACACGTACGTTTTTTATGCGGAAGTGTGTTTTAGGTCTTATATACTGTACAAGCAATACTGGTCTGATAGTGAGCTCACCCCCAGGACGTCAGCTTGACCATCATTGCAGCTATTGGACTCCCTATGACCCTAGTGGGGTTTAAAGAGGTGACCCTGAAGGTGTGGCGGGTGGAGCTGAAACAGCAAGGGCCAAATGTACAGAATGACCCCAGTGACTGTAACCCAAAAATGGTCCTGGGGACCAACGTGATTGAGAACTGCATGGGGGAAGTGCTGCACCTATTGCAACAACGGTCTATCACAGCAGGAGGGGGCCAGAAGAGGGCTCTGCAACGTGAAATCCAGGCCCAACTGCAGCGGCAGCAAGTGAACATGTCAGGTGGAGAGATTGATGGTGTGCGAGTGATGGACGTGGCACCTCTAGTGGTGCCTCCGCGGCGCAAAATGATTATCTGGTGTAGGGTGGCAGTGGGAACCCGTGGACAGGATTACTCAGCAGTGGTGGAGCCTCTGCCTTCCGAGCATTAGCCCACAGTGATGGCAGCCAGAGGGGTGATTGATGTCAAGAAAGAACGGGTGCCCGTGAGAGTGATGAACTGCGGAGAGGAAGAGGTTAGGCTACCCCGCTATGCCACCATTGCTAAATTATTCACTGTAGATGCAGAAGCCATCCACGTAGCAGCCTCCACTATGACTGCATCACAGCCAGGCAGTGACACCCCATCCAAACAGCTAGAAGAGTGGTGCCAGGAGCTGCATGTTGGCACAGAGTAAACCCCTGCACATCACAAGGAGGGGGTGCATCGGGTAGTGCAAGAGTATGAGCAGGTATTCAGCAAACACCCGTTAGATTTTGGGAGGATTAAGGGGGTTCAGCACCATATTCCCACTGGCACACACCTGCCTATCAAAGAGAGGTATAGGCCGATCCCACCTGCACATTACCCGTGCGCCAAAGATATGTTGAGGAACATGAAGGAGGCAGGGGTCATCCATGATAGTTGTAGTCCCTGGGCAGCTCCGTTGGTCCTGGTAAAGAAGAAGGATGGCACCATGAGAATGTGTGTGGATTACCGGAAAATTAATCAGATAACGCATAAGGATGCGTACCCTCTCCCCCGCATTGAAGAGTTATTGGCCGCGTTGAAGACAGCTAATTATTTCTCTACTTTTGACCTCACTAGTGGCTACTGGCAGGTGTCGGTTGCGGATTAAGACCGCGAGAAGACTGCATTTGCTACCCTGATGGGGCTCTGCGAGTTCAACAGCATGCCTTTTGGGCTGTGTAATGGCCCGGGAACCTTTCAGAGGCTCATTGAGTGCTGCTTGGGACATTGCAACTTCGAGACGGTCTTGTTGTACCTGGATGATGTTATCGTCTACTCCAAGACGTATGAAGCCCATCTAGAACACCTCGCGGAGGTGTTTGAAGCCCTATCCAAGTACGGGATGAAATTGAAGCCCTCTAAGTGCCATCTGTTGAAGCCCAGAGTGCAGTACCTCGGACATATGGTGAGTGACGAAGGTGTGGCCCCGGACCCTGAGAAGATCACTGCCATCCAGGGTTGGCCGCAGCCTACCACAGTTAAAGAGGTGCGGCAGTTCCTGGGCCTGGTGAGCTACTACCGTCGCTTCATTAAGGGATACACCAAGATAGCCGCTCCCATGCAGGACCTCCTCGTGGGACAGACTAAGAATGGCAGGACACCCGGACCCCCGTTTGCATGGGGTGAGAATCATGAGGAATCCTTCCAACAGCTGAAGTCTGCCCTAACTGGAGAAGAGATCCTGACTTATCCTGACTATGGTCTTCCGTTCATTCTTTACACGGACGCCAGCAATGTGGGCTTGGGTGCTGCCCTGTCCCAGATGCAAGATGGCAGGGAAAAGGTGATTGCCTATGCAAGCAGGAAGCTCCGGCCGATGGAAAGAAACCCCGAGACTACAGCTCTTTCAAGTTGGAGTTCTCGGCACTCGTCTGGGCGATAACGGAGAGGTTCAAACATTACCTGGTGTCGGCGAAGGTCACCACCTATACGGACAACAACCCTTTGACACACCTGTACACGGCAAAACTGGGGGCCCTGGAACAGCGCTGGGTAGCCCAGCTAGCCAACTACGACTTCACAATTAAGTACAGAGCCGGCCGCAAGAACACCAACGCGGATGACTTGTCCCGGATGCCGCACCTACCTGATGAAGGGGTGGATGAAGATGGGTTGGAAGAAATCAAGCTGCCCACGTTCCATCAACCAAGGGATGAAAATCCATATGTTGGCCAGCAGCAGGCGAACTGTCACCCGTTACTCTGCCATGGGTGGCGAGGAGCTCAAGATCAGAAACCCGCGGTCCGGTTTGTCAAAACAATGATTTTTCAAGATGCTACCAGGTTAGAGCCTACTGCCCCCTCTGAAGCACAGTGGTTATGGAAAGAGAGGGACCGTCTCTACTTATAACAGGGCAATCTATACCGGGGATTGATCAACCCAAAGACGCACGTGAAGGTCAACAAGCTGGTGGTACCGCAGGCATACGTGCCCATGGTTCTGAAGGCTTATGACGGGGCCGGACATTTTGGCTGGAAGAAGCTGGAGATGCTGCTGAGAAAGCGCTTCTACTGGAGCGGGATGAGAGAGTCCGTAGAGGTCTGGTGCAGAGAGTGTGGTCCCTGTGCGCTGAGAAGACAGGACGAAACCAGTCAAAAGGCCCCACTGCAGCCAATTGTCACTCGCCAGCCATTGGAGCTGGTTGCCTTGGACCATGTGAAGCTCACACTTAGCCGGATCGGATATACGTATGCCCTGACCATCGTAGACCACTACTCCAGGTTTATGGTGGCGGTCCCTGTTAAGGATTTAACAGGCCGCACTGTGGCAAGAGTTTTCCAGGCGTACTTCTACCAACCAAAATAAAGCAAAAAAGGGCCACTTAAACAGAAAATAATTGGCAACAACTCAAAATAACAATGAAACCCGAGTAACGGAGTCTTTAAATTTGCCAGATGACAAATATACCCAAGCCATAATTATGAATGTACAAAACATTTTATTTTTATAATGCTGCAGGGATATCAAGGTAAATAAACAATACATAAACATAGGACCAAGGGAAATTAGTGCTAGAGGGGAAACCCCACGTGTCCCAGACACTATTCAAGGAGAGCAAGTCTCCACTGAGTTAAGGCAGACTTCTCAGGGTTAAGGTAACCCGCAGGTAGAAAAAGGCTCAACTGTATAAACATGGCCAAAGAGGCCAGAGTAGTAGAAAGTATAGCCAAAAAGGCAGAGCACCTACCAGGAAGATGAATCGCCGAGGACCAGGATAGCACGTTGGTCCCCACGTGCTATCCTGGTCCTCGGCGATTCATCTTCCTGGTAGGTGCTCTGCCTTTTTGGCTATACTTTCTACTACTCTGGCCTCTTTGGCCATGTTTATACAGTTGAGCCTTTTTCTACCTGCGGGTTACCTTAACCCTGAGAAGTCTGCCTTAACTCAGTGGAGACTTGCTCTCCTTGAATAGTGTCTGGGACACGTGGGGTTTCCCCTCTAGCACTAATTTCCCTTGGTCCTATGTTTATGTATTGTTTATTTACCTTGATATCCCTGCAGCACTATAAAAATAAAATGTTTTGTACATTCATAATTATGGCTTGTTTGGGTATATTTGTCATCTGGCAAATTTAAAGACTCCGTTACTCTGGTTTCATTGTACTTCTGCCAACCGCACGGTTACCCGGAGAAGGTGCTTACGGACCGGGGCCCAGCCTTCGAGGCAGAGGTTTTCCAAGAATTCTGCAACTTATATGGGTGCAAGAAGATCAGAACCACGGCCTACCATGCCCAGACTAACGGGATGTGTAAGAAAATGAATCACTTGGTTCTCAATCTCCTCAAGACCCTGCCTCTGGAAGAGAGAAACTTGTGGCCCGAGAAACTGCCCGACTTGGTGGACATGTACAATAACATTCCCTGCAGCTCCACGAAGTGTATGCATGCGTACCTGATGAGAGCCCGGCCCGGGAAGTTGCCGGTGGACCTAGAATTTAACGTTGAAGTACCAGAGACAATCTCACCCACTACCAATTGGGACATCAAGCGCCAGAAGCAGTATCGGCAGATCCAGGAGTATGTAGAGAAGAACCTGTGCCAGAGCAGAGAGAGATGAGCAGCGTTTTAACAGGCGAGCTTGGGCTGCCCCTTTTGGACCTGGAGATGTGGTACTGAAGAGGAAGAGAAGGACACACAAGCTGGATGACCAGTGGGAAAGGACCCCTTATGTTATCCAACCCACTGGATGGGAAGACCAGAAGACATACCTTGTCAGTCGTGATCAGGGAAGAACTACGGCCACTGTCTCCAGGGACTACCTGAAGAAGTGCCCAGAACCCCTGAGGATGGTGGAAGAGGTCTCCCCCTCCTACACCGAACGTGGAGCAAAAGAAAGAGGTGATCCACACTGTGATGGGTGATTTTCCGGCTGATTGGCCTATGCAGAATGGAGCGGTGATTGTTCCCGTTATCATGATCCCACAACCCGTGGAAGAAAGCGAGCCAGAAGAGCCTGTCAGCAGTGTACCAATACCAGCGCCCAGGGATGCACCTACACCCCGCCCCCTAGGTCTCTGCCAGCCATACCTGGCGTAGGGGAAGAGGGGTCTGTACCCACATCTCCCCTACTGGTTCCATGTGAACCTAGAGGGCCCAGAAGGTCCACACACCCTAACTTGGGCCAGCCACCACTTAGGTACAGAGAGACCGCAATCTAGTGGGTGGTGTCTGTGCATTGTGTAAATACGAGTGGGAATGAATACCAATCAACCGAGGTCGTCACCAGATTTAGATGTTTAGGTAGCGGTTCACGGCTACCCACAGTTAAAGTCCCCGTTGGGATTGTGTGTGCTTTAAAGTCCCCGTATTTCAGTTGAAAAGGACAATGGCTTAGAACTTGCAAGCCAGCCCATAAACTTTTGGGTCTTGTAAATAACCCCCAACCAACCTCACCAAGCCGCAGTCTCTGGAGAGGCTAATTGGAGGATGGGCCTGCGGTAGTGTCGGCCGAGGCCCTGTCACCACCGAAACCGGTGACCAACCTCCGGGTCAGAGGTCCCCTGGACGTGGGGCCCTTGAAAGGACTGCCGGGTAAGGAACTTTTTACCCGGCCCATTTGGGGAACACCCAGACCTACCCTGGACTTGGGCAAGGTTTTAAATGTGTAACGTTCAAGTAACATGCCTCCCGTAAGGGAAGACAACAAAATATACTTAATTGTAAATATGTATTATACTTGTAACTGTTTATCTTTTATCTTTTTCAGTTAAATAAATGGTGGTGGTCGGACAGCCCGCGGACGGTCTGTGTTTAACCAAGGGGGAGTCTGACGCCCTGGCAAAACCAGGTAGTCACAGTTAGGCCCCCGCATTACACCGTTCCCTCACTAGGAAATACACAGCCAACCAGAAAACCCTAGTCACCCCCCTTAGGGACAGACAGACACACCAGTGGGCGTGACCAGGCGATTGGAACACTCCCACCCTGGGGTTTAGACAGCTCGGGGTGGGAAAGCAAGCAGATACGTTTGGAGTTCAGTTTGGAGAGGAGTGTGGGCTGGAGCTAGGTGTAGCTCTAGCAGTCATGTTCAAGTTGAACGGTACCAGGGTTGGAGCCCTGGTGCCACTGGCTAGGAGGCAGACGGTGGTCTCCGTCAGCAGGAGACGGGAAGACGGCTCAGTGGAACTGAGGTGGACTGGGACAGGGTTGTAGCCCGCCGGTACCGACACAGGGAACCGACCCGGAAACCGTAGCACATAAGGGGGGTACTCTGACTCTGAAGCCAGAAACCGGAATCAAGCGGACTAGTTAATTAACCGATTGAGGCCAGGACTAGAGGTCCCATCCCACCCAAAGTCCCTCATAGAGGACAACAGCCCACCGATTAGGGATAAGAGGTCACCGCCAGGGCCCATAGATCCCACGGGCCAGCGTCTGCGGGCACGGCTCCTTAGGCCACATCTAGCCGGGAGCGGACTCCTGAGTTTCACACTAGGAAAGTCCACCTTACACAACGTAGTGCAGGAAAAGGATAGAGACCACCAGCCGCGTGGGGGACCCCGAACGAAACCGGCTGCGGCACCGGCCACCATCACCTTGGTTTACCAGAGACTTGTGTGTTTTACTAACAGTGAGTACACCAGCACCCCATGCGGTCACCATCCCCTGCACCGAGCCACCGGGTCCCGGGGCCACCATCCTTGCCCACGGAGGGGTTAACAACTTGCTGAACAACATCTCCCCCGGGTGCCCCATAACAGCAGCAGTGGTGTCCCACCTTCACCACATCCCGTGGGTGGCGTCATGAACTTAACACAGCCTCAGCCATACACCTACGCCCCCAAACCACAATCCCTTTTTGGGTTGAAGTGACCGCGGGTGGCGTCACGAACTTACTACGGCCTAGCCCGTACATCTACTTCCCCCATTTATTCGGCGTGTCCGCGAGACCCACGGGTCCGGAGACCCTCGAGCCACCACCCCTGAAGGCCCGGATCCGAGCAGCGCCGGCTGCTGGCACGGGGGTGGCACACTGGCACTGCCCCCCCATCCTGGCATGCATGTTTTCTCATGCAGGCACTGCCCCCCCCTTGGCACAGCAGCGCACAAGTTAAAAAAAAAACAAAAAAAACCCCCACACAACTCACCTTCCAGCACCCGCTCCACCGCTGCGTGCCGCTGGGTCCTCAGTTCCCGTGCGGCCAGAAGACGTCACTACGCCGACGCTGCTTACTGACGCTCCTCCGTCTCCTAGGCAACAGACCTGCGCCCAGGAGAGGAGGAGTGTCAGAGCAAAAAGAAATATCCCTCCGCTCCAACACAACTTTGAACTGCCGACGTGACCGCGCCAGCAGTTCAAAGCGGCAGGATCAGGCGACAGTGCGTGTGCCAGCAGAAAGGGCTCTGTGTGCCAATGTTGGCACACGTGCCATAGGTTCGCCATCACTGCCATAGGGTATGTGCCCACGATGAAGATTCACTGCGTCCTAGACACAGCAGATCCTGATCTGGAGAACGCAGGAAACCACAGCTGCTTGTACCCACGATCAGGGTTCAGTGCGCTGCGGTCTCCTGCTTGTGTTCTCCCTACGGAGGACGCATGCGGATTTGCAGCAAACAATTGACATGCTGCGGTCTGGAAAGAAGCACCGCAGATCAGTGTCTGCTGCAGAAAAAACAAGTACAGTGGGTATGGGATTTCTAGAAATCCCATCCACTGTGCTTGTATTGTACAACTCAGCATTTTGGACGCAGCTGAAGCATGCTGCATCCAAAACGCTGCAAACACGGATCGTGGGCACGTACTCTAAGTGGTATGCACCCAAAATTACCATCAGTGAAAACTACAGCTTCCTTATCACCTATCTGTATAATAGATCATCAATATTAGTTCAGGGGGATCTTATTTTGTATCCCTGCCCATCAGCTATATGACGAGGCTGCAGCACTATGGAGAGTAGCATCCCCTTCATTATCTATGAAACCTAGTTCTGTAGGTAAAATAGCGGCTTTGCCAGATTCTGCAACCAAGAGCAATAAATAGGACTGAGCTTTAATACTGGACACAGCTGTGACTACATGCAGGGCCGTATTTACCATTAGGCACCCGTGGTCCCGTGCCTAGGGCGGCAGGATGCAGGGGGCGGCACCTTCTAGCAGTAAAAAAAAAAAAATTTTTTTTTTACACATTCATTAAATCCGCTGTATTTTTGGAGGGGGGAGGGGGGAGAGGCGCACCTTTATTTATTTGTATCCATGTCAATTAAGACGTGAATGCAGACAAACTGCAGCGGCCGGGCACAGAGAGCTGATTGACCCCGGAACTGCCGGCGCCTGCACTTCCGGGGTCACAGGCACGCCAATCAGCTCCTTCCTCTGTGCTGCGTCCAATGCTGTATGGATTTCACATGCAGAGCTCACAGCAGGACGCCGCAGTGGACGCCGCGATGGAAGCCGGTGTCAGAAGAGGATACTCACGTGAGCCAGGAAGATGACGGCGGGCCCTGGAGCAGGTAAGTGCTCGCAGAGCTGAAGATTCATAAGGAGCGTGGGGGTGTCTCTAATGCAGACTGGAGATCTGCGTATGGGGTGGGAGGAGAGAGGCTGATACTGGGGGAGACTTGGGGGAAGAGAAGCTGATACTGGGGGAGGCTGGGAGGAGAGAGTATGATGCTGGGGGAGGCTGGAAGGGGGGAGGCTGATGTTGCGGAAGGCTGGGATGGGGGGAGGCTGACGCTGGGGGAGGCTGGGAGGAGGGAGGCTGATGCTGAGGGAGGCTGATGGTGGGGGAGGCTGGGAGGAGAGAGGCTGATGCTGGGGGAGGCTGGGAGGAGAGAGGCTGATGCTGGGGGAGGCTGGGAGGAGAGAGGCTGATGCTGGGGGAGGCTGATGCTGGGGGAGGCTGGGAGGAGGGAGGCTGATGCTGAGTGAGGCTGATGCTGGGGGAGGCTGGGAGGAGAGAGGCTGATGCTGAGGGAGGCTGATGCTGGGGGAGGCTGGGAGGAGAGAGGGGGAGGCTGGGAGGAGGGAGGCTGATGCTGAGGGAGGCTGATGCTGGGGGAGGCTGGGAGGAGAGAGGCTGATGCTGGGGGAGGATGATGCTGGGGGAGGCTGGGAGGAGGGAGGCTGATGCTGAGGGAGGCTGATGCTGGGGGAGGCTGGGAGGGGGGAGGCTGGGAGGAGGGAGGCTGATGCTGAGGGAGGCTGGGAGGAGAGAGGCTGATGCTGAGGGAGGGGGAGGCTGGGAGAAGAGAGGGGGAGGCTGGGAGGAGAGAGGCTGATACTGGGGGAGGCTGATGCTGGGAGAGTTTGGGAGGAGAGAGGCTGATGCTGGGGGAGGCTGGGAGGAGAGAGGCTGGTGCTGGGGGAGGCTGATGCTGGGGGAGGCTGGGAGGAGGGAGGCTGATGCTGAGGGAGGCTGGGAGGAGAGAGGCTGATGCTGGGGGAGGCTGGGAGGAGGGAGGCTGATGCTGAGGGAGGCTGATGCTGGGAGAGGCTGATGCTTCGGGAGGCTCGGAGGAGAGAGGCTGATGCTGGTGGAGGCTGATACTGGGAGAGGCTGGGAGGGAGGAGGCTTATGCTGGGGAAGGCTGGGAGGGTGGAGGCTGATACTGGGGGGGCTGATGCTGGGGGAGGCTGGGAGGAGTGAGGCTGATGCTGGGGGAGGCTGGGAGAAGAGAGGCTGATGCTGGGGGCAGAGAGGCTGATGCTGGGGGAAGCTGGGGGAGAGAGGCTGATGCTGGGGGAAGCTGGGGGAGAGAGGCTGATGCTGGGGGAAGCTGGGGGATAGAGGCTGATGCTGGGGGAAGCTGGGGGAGAGAGGCTGATGCTGGGTAGGCTGGGGGGAGAGAGGCTGATGCTGGGGGAGGCTGATACTGGGAGAGGCTGTGAGGGGGGAGGCTGGGGGGAGAGAGGCTGAAGCTGGGTGACGCTGGGGGGAGAGAGGTTGACGCTGGGTAGGCTGGGGGGAGAGAGGCTGATGCTGGGGGAGGCTGATACTGGGAGAGGCTGTGAGGGGGGAGGCTGGGAGGGGGAAGGCTGATGCTGGGGGAGGCTGGGAGGGTGGAGGCTGATGCTGGGGGGCTGATGCTGGGGGAGGCTGGGAGGAGTGAGGCTGATGCTGGGGGAGGCTGGGGGCAGAGAGGCTGATGCTGGGGGCAGAGAGGCTGATGCTGGGGGAAGCTGGTGGAGAGAGGCTGGTGCTGCGGGAAGCTGGGGGAGAGAGGCTGATGCTGGGGGAATCTGGGGGAGAGAGGCTGATGCTGGGGGAAGCTGGGGGAGAGAGGCTGATGCTGGGGGAAGCTGGGGGAGAGAGGCTGAAGCTGGGGGAAGCTGGGGGAGAGAGGCTGAAGCTGGGGGAGGCTGGGGGGAGAGAGGCTGAAGCTGGGGGAGGCTGGGGGGAGAGAGGTTGATGCTGGGGGGGCTGGGGGGAGAGAGGCTGATGCTGGGGGAGAGGCTGCTGGTGAAGGCGGGGGAGAGCGGCTGCTGGGGGAATGGGAGAGAGGGGCCAATCCTAGAGACAGAGGACAAGGGTTGAGGGATAGTGCAATGACAAAATCGATGGCGGGGGAGTGTAAGGACTCAGAATGAGAGGGGGGCAGCATTGGGAGCTCATTATGGAGAAGGGGCAGCATGTGTGGGCTCAGTATGGAGTGGAGCAATGTAGGGGAGTCAATATCAAGAGTGGGGTAGTGTGTGTGTGTGTGTGTGTGTGTGTGTGAGGGGTGTCTCAGCATAAGTGTTAGTGTGGTGGTCTTAGGATGAGTGGGGCAGCATGGAGGTGTCATTATAAAAAAGAGGAAGGCAGCATTAGGAGCTCATGGAGAGGGGCAGCATGCATGGGACATTGTGAGGAGGGAACAGCATGCATGGGAAACTGTGAGGAGGGAGCAGCATTCATGGGAGACTGTGAGGAGGGGGCAGCATGCATGGGACATTGTGAGGAGGGGGCAGCATGCATGGGACATTGTGAGGAGGGGGCAGCATGCATGGGACATTGTGAGGAGGGGGCAGCATGCATGGGACATTGTGAGGAGGGAACAGCATGCATGGGAAACTGTGAGGAGGGAGCAGCATGCATGGGACATTGTGAGGAGGGGGCAGCACGCATGGGACACTGTGAGGAGGGGGCAGCATGCATGGGACACTGTGAGGAGGGGGAAGCATGCATGGGACATTGTGAGGAGGGGGCAGCATGCATGGGACATTGTGAGGAAGGGGCAGCATGCATGTGACATTGGGAGGAGGGGGCAGAATGCATGGGACATTGTGAGGAGCGGGCAGCATGCATGAGACATTGTGAGGAGGGGGCAGCATGCATGGGACACTGTGAGGAGGGGGCAGCATGCATGGGACATTGTGAGGAGTGGGCAGCATGCATGGGACACTGTGAGGAAGGGGCAGCATGCATGGGACATTGGGAGGAGGGGGCAGCAAGCATGGGACATTGTGAGGAGGGGGCAGCATGCATGAGACATTGTGAGGAGGGGGCAGCATGCATGGGACACTGTGAGGAGGGGGCAGCATGCATGGGACATTGTGAGGAGGGGGCAGCATGCATGGGACATTGGGAGGAAGGGGCAGCATGCATGGGACATTGGGAGGAGGGGGCAGCATGCATGGGACATTGTGAGGAGGGGGCAGCATGCATGGGACATTGTGAGGAACGGGCAGCATGCATGGGACATTGGGAGGAGGGGGCAGCAAGCATGGGACATTGTGAGGAGGGGGCAGCATGCATGGGACATTGTGAGGAGGGGGCAGCATGCATGGGACATTGTGAGGAGGGGGCAGCATGCATGAGACATTGTGAGGAGGGGGCAGCATGCATGGGACACTGTGAGGAGGGGGCAGCATGATGTGAGGTCAATGTGCAGATCATATTTCATAATTGAGGAAGGTGTGGTGGGTATAATTTATAAGGGAGGGCAGTGTGTAGTTTATTAGGGGCAGTGTGACAGTCACAGTATATAAGTGGGGACGGTTTGGTGGGAATATTTTATACTCATGCTATGTTTTGATGTGCCTGTGGTGATCCCCATTGGGGGGGTTAGTGCCCTTTGTTTCTCATTGATACTTTTTCAAGTGTTTTACAGAGTAGATCTGCCTTAATCAGATGTCGTGTGCGAAAACTCAGTGTTACGTTGTCACTAAGGGGCGCGACCACTTAAAGTGCCTAGGGCAGCACGAAGGCAAAATACAGCCCTGACTACATGTTATATGGCCGTGTTACACTCATCATTCTTCTTGCAACCTACAAGTGCACAAAGATATTAAACGTTCACTATGCGACAAGTGAACCTGTGCATCTTCAAATGCCAGGGCTGAAATTGAGTCTCAGTCCGGCCCTGACCAGATGCCCTTTTACTCATGGCCCCAGTACCGACAAACCAAAAAATAGAAACAATGTCTTATTCCTTTATTCCTAACTGCAGTATTCATTAGCAGCTGTCTGCTTTGAATACTATTTTTTTTTATGTTTCTTGGCTGTGTAGTTCAACTGTGGAAAGACGCTCTGTTTGGGCCTATATTAAAAATGTATGCTCTCTGGTTAAACTCTGGCAGTCTTGGTGACTCACCCACCCCAGGGCTATGGGACACCTGGTGCCGGACCGGACTAGTCCGGGGGTCATCAGTGGTGGCGGGGCCCGGCTATGTGGCCCTGGGGGGGTCAATTAATATGGCTGGTGACTTGGGGTGAACAAAGTTTATATTTGTCGTGACGCCACCTGTGGTTTGCGGCTGTTAAGCCGCCGCTGCTGTATGAGGCCTCCGGGGTGATGGAATGGCAGCAATGGTGGTACTGCTCCCCACAGGTGGAGCGGTGCCCCGGGGACACTGTTGGTCTATGGTGTAAGGTGTAGTGCAGGGCCGACAGGCGGTGAAAGGACCGGACACAAACAACAGTCTCTTTACCTTCTCCTCTTTTACTTTGCAGACGGTTAGTCCTGGGAGACCGTTACAGGTGGTAGAGGGCTCCAGCCGGCCTGGAAGTAACTGAGGTATCTTTTTGGCCAGATGTGTATGAGGCCTACTCCTGTTCTTTCCTTACTGTTATAGGACCCTGCTCTCTGGATTGGCAATGGCCCTCTTGCTGCTGGGACCGGTGGTTCGTCCCTTTTTCTGTGTGGTAGGCTGCGCAGGCCCTCTCTGGTGCTTCTCTGCTGGAGTCCACACTGGGCCCTTGGGATGCAGCTGTACCTTCAGATTGCTTCTGGGCCAGGGGGCTTGCAGCTCTCCTGCCCTCCAGATTCGGCTACCAGGGAAGGATTTTACACCCTGGCAACCACAGACTCCGATGTCCGAGTCTTCTTCTGTGCCTCTCTGCTCCTCCTGCTTCACTGGGCCAAGCTACTCCAGCTTCAGGCCCCAGTCCGCAGGACAGCACTACTCTGAGTCTGCTCTCTCTGCTTTCTCTCTACAGACTGAACACTAACTCCTCCCTCAGGTCAGACTTAAGGAATGCTCCCTGGAACCCCAGGTTCAGAGCTCCCCCTGCTGGCCTGAGGGAGAAACTGCGTTGGATGTTAAACTTACTGGCCATTAGACCTCCCAATTACCTCCAGGCTCAGCATTAACCCTTTGGAGGGCCAATGCTGTTGTAGCGACCAGGTCCTGGGGCACAACACTGGCTGTGGAGAAGAGGCTCTGTCGAGGACTATATTTGAAATTTGTGCTCTGTATTCTTGGCTGTGTTGAATGTGAAAATAAGCTTGGTAAGGGGCTTTTTGCACGTTTGCTCTGTGGGTGAACTTTGCCAATCTTGCCTGTGTGGGTCAAATATGTAAACAGGTTCTGTTAGGTCCTTTATTAATATTATTTGTCTGTGGAGAAACTCTGAAATCTCTGTGGGGTCACTTAAAATTTTTAGTTTCTTCATTTTCTTGCTATTTATCCATGATTGCTATTGTGGCGCCCCTGAGTATATCAGGCTGCCACAGGGTACTGCAATCCTTACCAAGGGTGCAGGGTGCAGGGCCTACCCCCCTGGTTCCAGATTCCTAAGAAACCGGTGTCATTACCATCAGCACCACAGATCATACCTCCCAACTGTCGAAGAAAGGAATGAGGGACAAAGTCTGTAGCGTGCGCAGAGCGCCGCAGCCATTTCTTTTACCATGCCCCTAGCCACACCCATTTGTCAGTAAAGGTCATTCAGCAGATGCCCCGGACTGTTCATTCATAGTCCTAGCAGCCAGAATTTTCTTATATTTATATGTGTCACTATATGACATGTTACCTATTTGTGCCTATAAGGCCGTGGTCACACGCTGCATAAATCCTGTGTTTTTTGTTTCTGCCGCTGTCTGCACCAAACTACACAATAACAATATTCTCTGATTATTCCATTTTTGCTGCAGTTTTTCTGCCTTTTCTCCATTAATTAATGCGTTTTTGGTTCAGATGTGAATCTGTGTTTTTAAGTGTTTTTATTGTACAAGAAGAAGTTTTTTCCTGGGTTTTTTTAAGCTGCACATAGAAACCTCCAGAGAAAAAAAAAAACATCAAAACCGCAGAGTTCAGCGGCGTCTTCTCATGGAATCACATCCACTTTGCTTGGATAATTAAACACAGCAGAAATAATGTGCAAAAAAAAATGCAGAAAAAAATGCAGCATTTACACTACATGTGAACACGGACTAAATTTCCAAGCAAAATGGATGAGACGTCATGAAATCTCCGCCCCTTTTGCGTGTAAAGACACCGCTGAACTGTGTGGATTTGGTGTTTTTTCTTTATAAGCTTCAGGATTCACATCTGCACCAAACATGTATCAAATAAGGGGGACAATGCATAAAAAATACCGCAAACACGCAAATAATCAGAGAAGAATAAAAGAAAAATAATAGATTGTGCCTTTTTTATGCCATTTACCGATCCCCAGAAATAATCTGATCGCTGTGCTGTTCGGGTCATTACGATTACAGGGACACCAAATATGTCCATGTTATTTGCTGATTTGTGATGTTTGTTATTTTATTTAAAAAAAAAATGTAACAAAATTACATTTTTTTTTTATTATTTTTAGTAATTTTATAAAGAAGAAAAAAATCTCTTTTCCTCTCCCTCTCCCTCTCTCTCTCTCTCTCTAGAATAAAGGACACAGAGATGCTGCTCTGTACAGTCATGGCCAAAAGTTTTGAGAATGCAACAAATATTAATTTTTACAAAGTCTACTGCTTAAGTTTTTCTAATGGCAATTTGCATATACTCCAAAATGTCATAAAGAGGGATCAGCTTAACAGCAATTACTTGCAAAGTCAATATTGGCTAAGAAAATGAACTTTAACCCCCAAAACACAATCCAAAATCATTGCATTCCTGCCTTAAAAGGAGCAGCTAAGGCCCATTTCACATGTCAGTGAAAAACACAGACGTTTTTCACTGGCGTGTAAAACACGCACGTGTCCCTGCGTGTGCCGAAAATCACGGCACACGTGGGTTGTCTAAGTGCAATCCGGGCTCCATTCTCCGTGGCCCGTGATTGCACTTAGACATTCACTCACCTGCGCCCGCTCCCGCTCTCCATGGTGCTGAATCCTTCCGCGACGCAGCATCCGGCCGGCGGTGACCCCTGCAGCAGCTGCTTCCGGGTCGGCTGTGTCGCGCATAATGAATATGCGTGACAGTAATCAGCCGGCACAGAAGGAGCAGGGAGGACGGGCTGCAGAGGACATCGCTGGACGCCGGGTGAGTTAAAATGTTTTTTATTTTAAAAGCACGTTTTTTTCTCGCACGTGTTTCACGGACCACACCACTGCGTGGTCCGTGGAACATCAGCGATGCCAGAAAAAAATGGACATGTCTCCGTGCAGCAAACACGCACACGCGGGTACGCTGCACGGAGACACGTGCAGTGACAAATCACTGACGTGTGAGCAGACCCATTCATTATAATGGGTCTGCGTATGTCAGTGATTCTGGTACGTTTAAAAAAAAGCACAAACGTACCAGAATCACTGACGTGTGAAAGGGGCCTAACATTGTTTTAGTGATTGTTCCATTAACACAGGTGTGGGTGTTGATGAGGACAGGGCTGGCGATCAATCAGTCATGATTAAGTAAGAATGACACCACTGGACACTTTAAAAGAAGGCTGGTGCTTGGTATCATTGTTTCTCTTCAGTTAACCATGTCATCTCTAAAGAAACACATGCAGCCATCATTGCTCTGCACAAAAATGGCCTAACAGGGAAGAGTATCGCAGTTACAAAGATTGCACCTCAGTCAACAATCTATCGCATCATCAAGAACTTCAAGGAGAGAGCTTCCATTGTTGCCAAAAAGGCTCCAGGGCGCCCAAGAAGTACCAGCCAACGCCAGGACCGTATCTTAAAACACAAAAAACCTGAGCTGAAACAATGTTCAGTAAACATGCAACATTAAGCATGTGAATTGCAGCCTTAAGACTAGAAAAAAACCAAAGAGAAAAATTGCATGAAAAATACCCTGACTATAAATAAATAAATTGCAAGTGCTTAATAACAGGGTACTTAGTGTATACATTTTTGCAAAAAGGTAAAAAGCTGTCTCACCTCGTCACGGTGTACCCATCTGAGACAGTCCCTAACCTACTGAAGTTAAAAACATTATCCATACCTGACTTGTGTCATGTCAAACTCCAATATGAATGGTGGCAAGTGGTCAGCTGTGTCCCAGATTAAATACACAGTGAAGTGAGACGCAATTAGTTGTTCAGTCTCAGTATTAGGAGGGCTGCGCCCCCAACTTGCAAAAAAGCAAGATAACATACAAAAAACACAAAAAACCTGAGCTGAAACAATGTTCAGTAAACATGCAAGATTAAGCATGTGAATTGCAGCCTCAAGACTAGAAAAAAACCCGCTCCCGCTCTCCATGGTGCTGAATCCTTCCGCGACGCAGCATCCGGCCGGCGGTGACCCCTGCAGCAGCTGCTTCCGGGTCGGCTGTGTCGCGCATAATGAATATGCGTGACAGTAATCAGCCGGCACAGAAGGAGCAGGGAGGACGGGCTGCAGAGGACATCGCTGGACGCCGGGTGAGTTAAAATGTTTTTTATTTTAAAAGCACGTTTTTTTCTCGCACGTGTTTCACGGACCACACCACTGCGTGGTCCGTGGAACATCAGCGATGCCAGAAAAAAATGGACATGTCTCCGTGCAGCAAACACGCACACGCGGGTACGCTGCATGGAGACACGTGCAGTGACAAATCACTGACGTGTGAGCAGACCCATTCATTATAATGGGTCTGCGTATGTCAGTGATTCTGGTACGTTTAAAAAAAAGCACAAACGTACCAGAATCACTGACGTGTGAAAGGGGCCTAACATTGTTTTAGTGATTGTTCCATTAACACAGGTGTGGGTGTTGATGAGGACAGGGCTGGCGATCAATCAGTCATGATTAAGTAAGAATGACACCACTGGACACTTTAAAAGAAGGCTGGTGCTTGGTATCATTGTTTCTCTTCAGTTAACCATGTCATCTCTAAAGAAACACGTGCAGCTATCATTGCTCTGCACAAAAATGGCCTAACAGGGAAGAGTATCGCAGTTACAAAGATTGCACCTCAGTCAACAATCTATCGCATCATCAAGAACTTCAAGGAGAGAGCTTCCATTGTTGCCAAAAAGGCTCCAGGGCGCCCAAGAAGTACCAGCCAACGCCAGGACCGTATCTTAAAACTGTTTCAGCTGCGGGATCGGACTACCAGCAAGTGCCGAGCTAGCTCAGCAATGGCAGCAGGCTGGTGTGAGTGCTTCTGCACGCACTTTGAGGCGGAGACTCTTTGAGCAAGGCCTGGTTTCAAGGAGGCCAGCAAAAAGTCACTTCTCTCCAGAAAAAACATCAGCGATACCACCAGTCTTGTCTCATGCCAACTGTTAAGCATCCTGAAATGATTCATGTGTGGGGTTGCTTCTCAGCCAAGGGAATCACACCACTCACAGTCTTGCCTAAAAACACAGCCATGAATAAAGAATGGTACCAGAATGTCCTCCAAGAGCAACTACTCCCAACTGTCCAAGAGCAGTTTGGCGCCCAAAAATGCCTTTTCCAGCATGATGGAGCACCTTGCCATAAAGCAAAGGTGATCACTAAATGGCTCATGGAACAAAACATAGAGATTTTGGGTCCATGGCCTGGAAACTCCCCAGATCTTAATCCCATTGAGAACTTGTGGGCAATCATCAAGAGACGGGTGGACAAACAAAATCCAACAAATTCTGGCAAAATGCAAGCATTGCTTATGCAAGAATGGACAGCTATCAGTCAGGATTTGGTCCAGAAGTTGATTGAGAGCATGCCAGGGAGAATTGCAGAGGTCCTGAAGAAGGGTCAACACTGCAAATATTGACTTGCTGCATTAACTCATTCTAACTGTCAATATAACCTTTTGGTACTCATAATATGATTGCAATTATATTTCTGCATGTGATGTAAACATCAGACAAACACAATTAAAAACCAGAGGGCAACAGATCATGTGAAAATATAATTTTGGTGTCATTCTCCAAACTTTTGGCCATGACTTTACAATGGAGCTCGGTGTCCTGTGTAATCTACTGTGTAATCAGAGGCTGCATTGTAGGTTTATTCATATAAAATCCTCCCTCTGACATCATCATTCCTAGTGGCTCAACAGCTTAGATCAGCTAGAAAAGCTTAACCCCTTCACGACCATGGACAGATCTTTCCGTCATGGATCGTGTCCCGGTAAGCCCCGCCCCCTGCCGCGGGCAGGCGGCGGGGATCGGCACACATATCAGCTGTTTTTAACAGCTGACATGTGTGCCTACATGTTCCGAGTGGAATCAAATTCCACCCGGAACATTAACCCCTTAGATCTCGCTGCCAAAGTCTGGCAGCGAGATCTATATGCGCGCGGCCATGTTTTTTACTTACCGCCCCCTCCGGACGTCACGTGAGTGATCACATGACGTTCGGTGGTTGCCATCGTAGCACAGGGTCATGTGATGACGCCTGCTGCTATGAAATTTCACTTTCATTCTTCCTCGGCACGGAGCAGAGGAAAAAAGAAAGTGACTATTTCTGCTGTTTACAGCGGTATAGCTGTGATCAGCAGATAGCGATCAGCAATCGGATTGCTGATCGCTATAGCCCCCTAGGGGGACTAGTAAAATGAAATAAAAAAAAGTAAAAAAAAAGTTTTAAAAAATTAAAAAAAAAAACAAAAAACCTAAAAGTTCAAATCACCCCCCTTTCTCCCCCATTGAAAATTAAAGGGTTAAAAAATAAATAAATATACACATATTTGGTATCGCCGCGTTCAGAAATGCCCGATCTATCAAAATATAAAATCAATTAATCTGATTGGTAAACGGCGTAGTGGCAAAAAAAATCCAAATGCCAAAATTACGTTTTTTGGTCGCCGCAAGTTTTACGCAAAATGCAATAACAGGCGATCAAAACGTAGCATCTGCGCAAAAATGCTACCATTAGAAACATCAGCTCGAGACGCAAAAAATAAGCCATCACTGATCCCAAAAAATAAGAACGCTACGTGTTTCGGAAAATGGCGCAAAATGTGCGCCACTTTTATTGGACAAACTTGTGAATTTTTTTTAACCCCTTAGATACAAGTAAATCTATATATGTTTGGTGTCTACAAACTCGCACCGACCTCAGGCATCATACCTACACATCAGTTTTACCATATAGTGAACACCGTGAATAAAACATCCCAAAAACTATTGTGCCATCACACTTTTTTTGCAATTTTTCCACACTTGGAATTTTTTTGCTGCTTTCTAGTACACCATATGGTAAAACTTATGGTTTCATTTAAAATTACAACTTGTCCCGCAAAAAACAAGCCCTCATATGGCAAGATTGACGGAAAAATAAAAAAGTTACGGCTCTCGGAAGAAGGGGAGCAAAAAACAAAAACGCAAAAACGGAAAGTGCCCTGGGGCTGAAGGGGTTAAAAAGCTAGGAGGCTGCTGGACACATGTTTGAAAATTGCTGGTTTGAATCCAAGGTGATGAACATAAAAAAATTTTTTTATTTTTTTCCTCATTTCTTTATAGTAGTTTTATGGGAACAAATGAATCTGACTCCTTCACCTACAAAGAGATGCAGTATCTATTATATATTTAACATTTATCTATCTATCTATATGTCTATCATGTCTGTATCTATTATATATCTATATACCGTATATCCATCCATCCCTCCATCCCTCCCTCCCTCCCTCCATCCATCCCTGCATCCATCCATCCCTCCATTCATTCATCCATTCCTCCATTCATCCATTCCTCCATCCCTCCCTCCATTCCTCCATCCCTCCATCCCTCCCTCCATTCCTCCATCCCTCCATCCCTCCATCCATCTTTGCAGCTGAATAATCTGCTTCTGGTTTCTCAACTGCAATATAGAGGTCAAGATAACCAAAAATGCCAATGTTTTTCAATTCAGTGGCTCAGTGGTAGAACTGCTGCCTATGGAACAATGAGCTTTTCATGGTTCACGAGTTCTAGTCCCGGCTGCCCTGATGAGGTATGCCACAAATCCCAATCACACCTCACATCATGACCTGTCAGACACACCAGTGGGTTGGTCAAGCTGGAATAGAGCTGCCCACCTAGGGGTCAGGCAGACTGGTGGGAGGGAAGAAGCAGGAGAGTAGTGAGAGCCCTCAAAGAGTGAGGAGCTGGATAGTGCTAGCTCCCAGGGAGCTAGACCGAGGTTGGGTAGCAGACGGTGGTCCTGGACCAGAGGAGTCGGGGATCGGTGGCAGTGATATTGGAAAGGGTGCGACAAACAGTCTAGGACAGGGGTGGGCAATTAATTTTCCCATGGGGCCGAATGAGAAACTGGGATGGTTTTAGAGGGCCGGACTAATATTAACTCAGTTCTACCCAATAAACTACATTACTACACCCCCTCCATATACTACACCTGTAATATACTACATCACTAAAGCCCCCCATATACTACACCTGTAATATACTACACCACTGCACCCCCATTTACTACACTTGTAATATACTACACCACTACAACCCCCATATACTACACCTGTAATATACAGGTAAGTTTACATCATTACACCTGTAATATATTACATCACTACACCCCCCCATATACTACACCTGTAATATACTACACCACTACATCCCCCATATACTACACCACCTCACCCCCATTTACTACACCTGTAATATACTACATCACTACACCCCCATATACTACACCTGTAATATACTACACCACTACAACCTTCATATACTACACCCCCATATACTACACCTCTAATATACTACAACACTACACCCCCATTTACTACAATTGTAATATACTACATCACTACACACCCCACTTACTACACCTGTAATATACTACATCACTACACCCCCATTTACTACACCACTATATACTACACCCCCATATACTACACCTGTAATAGTACGGGATTGAAATAGACCAGGTGAGTGTTGCTAAGAGCAGTTCTACTATTCATATGTGAGGCCGTATGGCACATTTTATAAAAATATTTTAGTGTAGGACTGCCCCAGATGAGATTTGCCGTGACGTGGCGGGGTAGCTCAAGAAATTGCAATTTTTTGCCAAAAATCTCAAAAAAAATTTGTAATAAGTACAGTTTGGAATGTTTAGTGCTGAAGTGTACATTTAGTGCTGGCTTTTTGGTTTTTCTACACCTGTAATAAAACTACATCACTACATCCCATGTACTACACCATTATATATTACTCTACTATATACACAACACGATATATTACACCTGTAAAACTACCCCACCACACCCCCAGTATTAGTCACCAGCCCCCCCCTCCTCCCCCATTGTCCCCTCCACAGCTTATTAGTCACTACTTACTTCTCCCTTCTTATTGTGTCCGTCCTCAGGCAGCTCCGTACAGGCCCCCCACTGAGCTGCTCCTTCTCGTGTACAGGCCCTGGCTGCGCCGATGCTGTTCTCTGAGGGTTCTCTGCCGCTGCTTCTCTCCGTGAAGGCCAATGCTGTGCCGAGTCTTACTCTGCCCGGCGGGAACTTTTGAAATGACACACGCCGCGCAGTACTGACAACATCAGAGCGAGCGCGTGTGTCATAGAGAAAGTGCCGGGCAGGGAACAGAGGAGAGATTCCTGCGTTCTGCTGCCTACACTGTGCGGAGCTGCAGGATCGCTCCCTGCCCGACACGCAGCAACCCAGGTCCACTACATCGCCTGAAGACGGTTGGGCCGGTCACAGACAGTATAGCAAGGAGAGAAATGTCACTTTCTATATATGGCAGCCCCCATGCAGCGGTGGATTCCGCGACTGACAACCCACACAGCGTTTTTCCTCACATTTGTGCTACTGAGGAAGGTCCATATAGGACCAAAACCGTTTTTGTTATGCACATGAATAAATATTTCTTCAAATCATCTTGGGAGTGCCTTGTATACTTCTCACTGTATGGTCACAGACAGTAGGCGGGCCGGATGTGGCCCGCAGGCCGCCCTTTGCCCAGGTCTGGTCTAGGAGGACAGTTGGCATCAGAAACCCAAAAGAACTGACCGGTACCAAGCACGACGGGGTACAGGACCCTAGGTTAGGAACCGATTCAACATCCTGATAATTAACCTGGGAGGGAAAGTATCTTCGTGAACTTCCCTAAGAGCTTAGAGATTGAAGGTGACAGCACACCGTGGGGGATATGGCTTTTTTTTAAAGCAGCCCACTAAAATCCCAAGTGCCAGTGTACCTCCCTGTTCTAGGCAGCTGAGCCGCTCGGATCCGGACCTTCAGTGGGTGGCTCAAAGGTCTCCAGAGGGCCTCGTGGTCACTTCAATCCAAAAGGGGATTGTGGTTTGGAGACGTAGGTGTACGGCCAAGGCAATATTAAGTTCGTGACGCCATCCACGGGATGCCTCCTAGCCAAGGTACCAGGGCTCCTACCCCGGCGCCTGTCCAATTTGAATTCTCGCCTCTGCTGGAGCTGCACACAGTTCCAGCCCACATGCCTCTCCAACTTGCTCTCTACTTCACTGTCTCAGGCTGTCTGAGACTCCTTGGTGGGCGACTTCCAACCGCCTGGTTCCGCCCCCTGGTGTGTCCATCAAGCCCGGAGGGGGTGACTAGGGTTTAATGTTTGGCTGTGTGTTACCTATGAGGGACAGGTGTAATGCGGGGCGCTATCTGTGACTACCTGGCCCGGCCAGGGCGTCACACTAGCCATCAAGAGCACAGCTACACTAAATATAGTGAGCGGTGCCCTAACAGCTTCAAGGCGAGGGGCCACAAAAGAGAACTAAATTATGCATGGAGGCGGTTCCCGATTACTAAGTGACACCAGTGGGAGCGGACACCTGGACGGGCTCCCCGTAGTGACTGTGATGCACAGAGACTTTGGTTTATCTTCAGTGTGAGTGTCTAATTTATAATCCTCATCCAGCACCATGACTACCTACAGTGAGTACCCTGGTCCCCTGCACCCTGCGCTCCCAAATATCCACCAAAACCCCAGAGGCCGGGCCTTCCCTACCTGTGAAGGGACCGACACTTTGCTGCTCAACACCATCTGCCCCGGTCCTCGTTCCAGCAGCGGCGGTACTCCCTTTACCGCAATCCGCAGGTGGCGTCACTAACTTCTCCCCTGTAAATAAGCCTTTTTCGAGGATCGGAGTGTTTGCTGAGCCCGGGTCCAGACCCCTCTAGCCACAACCACCCCGGATCCAAGCACCCCGGTCAACGCCGGGGCGGCACACTATCGTGACAGAAGCCCAGTAAGTCATTTACCTTTCCTCATTTTTTGCGGTTCAATTGTCCTGCTCTTACACCCATGCTTCCTTTTTCAGCCCCCTAGCTCTTACTAAGGCCATTTTACAGTCATTTTTCAGCATAGAATTTCGGGTCCCCATTAACTTGTATGGGGTTTGGAGGTCGGGATCAAGTTTGGACAAGTTCAGTTCCCAAGCCGAACTGTTTTTAAAGTCCGTCCAAGCCCGGCGAACCTGAATATTCATGGGTCCGCTCATATGAGTTTTACAGATTCTCTTTAAACAATTAGAAAAAAATTGAGAAGTATAGCTTATTGTTCTGTAGAAACAAGACGTGTTGCACAAATACCCTGGCAAAAATAACATTATATCCAGCTAATTTTCTGATTTCCAGATAGATAAAATGCAAACAATTATTTTATATGACACAGACATTTTATAAAAACCAGACGTATTTCCTTGTTTTTAGAATGTTTACTTGACTAAATGTACATGCTAATTCCCAATCGTGTACTTTTAACTTTGCCAACATTTGAATACAATGGATAGAAACACATTGCTGTTAAAAGAAGATGTCAATGGAAATAGATACAAAGTAGGAAATAATCTAATCCATACCAGGGGCATACCGTCCATACCAGCAGCCCAATCCGCCGCTATGGGGACCATGATTTGGATGGGGTCCCCTGTCATCACATTTTCAGTAGTATCCTCATACTAGGCAAAATGCTCCAGGATCCAGTACTGTATTCAGCCTGCGCTAGTGAATCTGGGACTACATCGTGTCTCTAGTGTGTGGAGTCTCACTAGTCACTCTGCACAGAGTAGAGCAGCATGCCGAGGTAATGGAGCCAGGGCTGTGGAGTCAGAGTTGGAGTCGTGGAGTCGGAGTCAGAGCTCATTTTGGTGGAGTCGGAGTCGGTATAAAATGCACCTACTCCGACTCCTAAAATATATAATAAATTGGGGACCGTAGTGCAATGCAGAGTGTGATGAAATTTTTTTCATAGGAATTTGCGAAACTTATGAAATGTCCTATAAATGTCTGTTCTATTCCTGATCTAAGGCTGCATTCACACACAGGGCTTTTGCTGCGTTTTTTGAGGATACGTTTTTCAGCTGCAAAGGCAGATCAGCTTTTTAAAAAACCACATCACCTGAAAGGTTTTTGACCTCATAAATAATGCTTTCAATAGCAAAATCAGATTCGAAAAACACCACACAATCTGACATGCTCATTCTTTGTGAGGATCCTCACAAAACGCTGGGTCTGAATGTCCTATCTTGAAACCCATTGCCTTTGCTGGGATGCCCAGAGTCACTGCATTTCACTGAATTATTTTGCTATCAATGTTCGATATGTTTGTGACAAAGAAATTGTTAGTAAAGGCCACGTCTCATTAAGCAACATCGCTAGTGTGACGCCCTGGACTAGCCAGGGGTCACAGGTAACAACACACACACACCCACCCCCAGCAGTTCACAGCAGTCATCCCCGGTGAGACCTCATTTCTTCCCTCGGGTTCAGACAGACACACCAGGTGGGCGGAGTCAGGCAGATGGGCACGCCCACCGAGGAGTTTAGCTGGCTGAGGCAGAAAACAAGTTCAGACAAGTCCAGGCAGAGGAAGAGAGAGGAGGTGTGCAGAGAGGCAGACGCAGACTGGGGCCTAGGTTGGAGCCTAGGGCCCTCGTGTAGCCAGTCAGACAGACGGTAGTGGCCGTCTGCAGGAGTCGGGAAGACAGTCTTGGTGGAACCGTAGGTAGCCGGGACAGGGTGGTGGCCCGTCCGGTACCGAACCGGGGAGCCAGCTGGAAACCGGAGCACAGGAGGAGCGTACAAGAAGGTGCAGGAAAGGACTCACAATACCATCCCGGGTTCAGGGAAAAAACACTGCAGCCGGCTGCGGGACCCGTCCATCCGGCCGTTTGGTTTACCAGAGACTTTGTGACTTTCTGTCTGAGTGAGTACAACAGTGCCATCCGGCACCGCGCCGCGCTTCCCCTGCAACCCTGCCACCCAGCTATCCAGCCTCCCCGCACCATCACCGGGCCCCGGGAACACCAACCCCTACCCACGGAGGGGACAACATCCTAGATGCTCCCTACCATCGCTCCCGGGATCCCCGTCACCAGCAGTGGTGGTGCCATCATCACCACGTCCCATGGGTGGCGTCACGAACTATCTCCCCAAACAAACCACCCCCTTTTCACTCACGGGTGAGGAGCGCTGCTCGAGTCCCCGGGTCCGGCCCACTGGTCGAGCCACCGAGCAGCAGCAGCAGAAGCCCCGGACCCGAGCGTGGCGAGCGCATGCCTCCGCCCGCGACACTAGCAACATCGCTGCTGAGGCACGTCTTGCTAGCGATGTTGCTGTGTGTGACATCCAGCAACAACCTGGCCCCTGCTGTGAGGTCGCTGGTTGTTGCTGAATGTCCTGGGCCATTTTTTAGTTGTTTCTCTCCCACTGTGAAGCACACATCGCTGTGTGACAGCGAGAGAGCAACAACTGAATGTGCAGTGAGCAGGGAGCCGGCTTCTGCGGACGCTGGTAACCAAGGTAAACATCGGGTAACCAAGAAGCCCTTTCCTTGGTTACCCAATATTTACCTTCGTTACCAGCGTTTGCCACTCTCACGCTGTCAGTGTCAGCTCCCTGCTCCCTGCACACATAACCAGACTACACATCGGGTAATTAACCCGATGTGTACTCTGGCTAGGAGTGCAGGGAGCCAGCGCTAAGCGGTGTGCGCTGGTAACCAAGGTAAATATCGGGTTGGTTACCCGATATTTATCTTAGTTACCAAGCTCAGCGTCGCTTCCAAGCGTCGCTGCTGGCTGGGGGCTGGTCACTGGTTGCTGGTGAGATCTGCCTGTTTGACAGCTCACCAGCAACCCGTGTAGCGACGCTCCAGCGATCCCTGCCAGGTCAGGTTGCTGGTGGGATCGCTGGAGTGTCACTTAGTGTGACGGTACCTTTAGACACTGGCAGTAAAAGATACTAAAGCTCATCACACCAGCCAGTTTCTCCAGGCCTTAGTGGAAAAATTTCTGCAAGATTAGAAACACAAAAAAGAACAGGTTCTTGCTATTGTAACAAACAATGCTTCAAACATAAGTACAATTAAACTGATGAATGAGAGTAATGAACAACAGCTAGAAGAAAATTAAGGATTTAGTATGTGTGAGATGGAAGGCCGCAGTGCTGTTCATGTAACTAGGGAAGAAACAGATATTACAACAGAAGAACAGCAAAATGATACTTTAGGATTAGATAATCTTATTGAAACTGCTTCAAAACACTTTCATATTCATCACATGCGCTGTGTTGTGCACACACTGCAGCTGGCAATAAGAGATAGTCTGCAAGAGGGACCCCGGTTTCACACATCCATCTTTTCGCCGGTTTGGAGGATGTGGCACACTCCAATACAGTGTATACAGTACAGTGGCAGAGCGACAAACGACGGTCACATGCTTTCATGTGACCGGAGCATGTGACCCGGAAGTTGTGGCGCTGCCACTGTACTGTATCACACTATACTGGCGTGCGCCACATCCGCCAAAAAGCCGGATGTGTGAAACTGGGCAGACATGCTGAAAATCTGATTGGAAAAGGGTGGAAGTTGGTTATTGCCGCCAGAACCCCTAAAATTGATTCCATCTTGAAGAAATGTGCTAGAAAGGGGCAATTGTTGATCTATATATATATATATATATATATATATATATATTACACATGCACACACAAGATATATATGTAATCTACTGTATATTACATATTATATAACATATTTACAATTCATTACTGTTTTTTAGTTCTAAAGTTGTATTCCATTAAATATATTTTATGTTCTATCTAAATATCTTGATTATTGTATCATAAAAATGATTAAATGTCTGATGTTCACATTGTACTACAATAAATTTTTCATTTAACTATAAGCAATATATGTGGGAGTCAGAGTCGTGGAGTCGGAGTCGGTACAAGGGAAATTGAGGAGTCGGAGTCAAAGGTTTGGCTTAAGTAGTGCATATTTTTAAGAGTCAATAATTATGAGAGCCATAATAGTGAATGGGTACTGGGGAGGGCCATAATACATTGTTTTTTGGGGGCTGGAAAAGGCCGTAATACTGAGGGGGGCTAGAACACTGATTGGACGGCTGATAGGTCAATTATACTGAATGGGGGGGTTGTTGGGGGGGGCCATAATACTAAGTGGGAGCCTGGTAGGAACCATAATACTGAGTGGGAACCTGGTGGGGGCCATAAGACTGAGTTGGGGAGCTGTTGGGAAACATAATACTGAGTGGGGAGATTTGTTGAATACATAACACTGAGTGGGTTGTGGGGCAGAGGGGGATCATAATACGGTGGTGAAGCCGATTTGACCATATTACAGAGTGGGATGGCTGGTGAGGGCCATAATACTGTGTGAGTAGCTATGAGCGATTATATTGAGTTGAAGATTTTGCGGGCCCCCATACTACGGTAAGTGGGAGCTCTCATGCTGAGTAATGTACTGTTGGGGTCCTCATTCTGTGTGGGGGTTACCATTCTTTATGAGGGGGATGTGGTGGCCGGAACACTGTTTGAGGGGCTGTCGGGGGCCATAATTCTGAGTAGTATGGGCTATAATATAGTGTGGTTTAGGCCTTAATACTGAGTGGGGAAGGGACTAGTGAGTGCCATAATACTGAGCTGGGAGGCTTGTGGGGGCCATAATACTAAGTGAGGATTGGTGGTGGCCATAATACTGAGTGGGAAGATCTGGTGGGGCCATATTACTCAGTTGTGGGGCAGGTAAATGCCATAATAATATGTCATGGTGGACTGTTAAGGCCTCAAAATTGAGGTGATGATTGTGAGGTCCCCTATACTTAGTGGTGTACTGTTGGTATCCTTATTCTGTGTGGCGCCTCTCATTCTGTGTTTCTGGGCTGTGGTGTGTCATACTAGGCACGGGGAAGTACCAAGCAAATGGCAAAAGGTAAGAGAAGGGGACCCATGCATCTAGGGAAGGAGGAGATGGTGACCCCTGACCAAACCTACAGCTAGTCCCTGGAGTCCACCACCACCCTAGATATGTTCCACACCTATGTGCCAAGCCGGATACCTGACCTTAGGTGCTGGAACCAAAATAGAGAATGGGTGGGATGAGCTCTTCTTCAACCTCACTAAATGCTAAAGGAGGATACAAGGAGGACACATGGGGGAAAAGGCATGATCTACTTTTCTACAGATGACACAAACAGGAGTTCAGCAAGTTTTAGCAGTGATACTACAGATGAGAGCAAGCCACCTGCTTGCCACCACAGCTTGAATAAACTGAATAAGGCTAGGTTCACACACTGCGTTTTTTTGACGCTGCATTTTTGTGCGTTTTTTTGCGGCAAAAAACACACAAAAACGCACCCGCGTCAAAAAAATGTGGCAAAAAACGCACGCATTTTTGCTGCAATTTGGTGCGTTTTTGCTCACTGCGTCTTTATGCATTTTTTATCAGTGAACAATGTCATTAAAGATTGTTGGGAAAAAAAAAGGTCTGATGTCATTTCCTTCTTCAATATGTTCTTCATTCTCCACTAGTGTATGTGTGACGCCCTGGGCAAGCCAGGGGTCACAGGTCATCACACCACCACACCCTACATCCCAGTTAGGAACACCAAAGCTACTCAAATCCTTGTTGCCTTCTTCCAGGGGCTGATGTTCACACCAGGGGGTGGGCCAGGCGGTTGGCTCCGCCCACCGAGGAGTACACAGCCCTGGAGGCGGGAAGAAACCAGAGTCAGCTCAGGGAAGAGCTAGAGTGAAGAAGGAGAAAACAGTGGAGTGGTAGAGAGCCTAAGTGAAGTGAAAGGAAAGTGGTAGTGGAGCAAAGAAGAAAAGGAGCAAAAGTGAGCGTAGAAAGACCTGAAGTTAGTCCATCTAAGTGCAGGACAGTGTCAGCAAGGTCAGCAACAGCGGTGATCGTCTGGAGGGGGACTGCTCGGAGGTTGCTGGAAGGACCGCGGACGGGTAGTGGCCCGGCGGTCTGGAGCAGTATACGATGGACAGTCAGCACCAGGGCAGGGGCCTCTCGGACCCCGGCAAGGCTAGGAGTCGCCATAATTTGCCGAATCCGTCAGTGAAGGGGACGTGGATCCCCCAACAACCAAGTCCCGACTGAAGGCAACAGTCCAACCATTGAGGAGAAACACCGCCACCGCCAGGGCACCAGTTTCTCAGGGCCAGCGCCTGCGGGCAAAGTAGGGCTCCTCCGGCCCATATCCAAGCCGGGGAGCGGGTTACCGGTGGGAACCCATCGCTACCAACATAGGAACACTAGGTGCAGGTCAAAGGGACATCACCGTTACCTACTGGGAGAGCAAGTGCAGCCGTCCGTGGGAACCGTCTTTCCAGCCGTGTGGTTTACCGTAGAACTGTGTCAACGTCTCAGGCTGAGTGAGTACCACAGTGCCGCAAGGCACAGCGCTGCCCCCGCGTCCCTGCGCCCACCAGGCCCTGCACCTCCCTCACCATCATTGGGCCCCGGGATCACCAACCCCTACCCACGGAGGGGCAACACAACACCTGGCTGCTCCGCATCACCACTCCCGGGATCCCCATATTGAGCAGCGGTGGTGCTACAAATCACCACAACCGTGGGTGGTGTCACGGACAATAAACAACCCACACACCCAAAAACAACCCCCTTTCACTCACGGGCGAGGAGCGCCGCTAGAGTCCCCGGGATCCGGCCCACCGCTCGAGCCACCGAGCAGCAGCAGGCCGCAGCAGCCGCGGCAGCCGGACCCGAGCAGCAGTGGGAGAGCGCGGCGTCCCCTCCTCCGCCCGCGACATATGCAGGAGAGCAGACAGCTGCAGAACTACAAGGCTCAGCATACTCCATCCAATAGTGTATGCAGGAGAGCAGACAGCAGCTGCAGAACTACAAGGCTCAGCATCCTCCATCCAGGACTGTATGCAGGAGTTTTTTGCCCCCCAAAAAAAGGACGTGGGCTTCGCCATATTTTTGTATGCTAGCCAGGTACAGCAGGCAGGTACTGGCTGCCCCCAACCCCCAGCTGCCTATTTGTACCCGGCTGGAAACCAAAAATACAGGGAAGCATTTTTTTTTTTATTTCATGAATTTCATGAAATAATTAAAAAAAAATGACGTGGGCTTCGCCCAATTTTTGAGTCCAGCCAGGTACAACTAGGCAGCTGGGGATTGGAATCCACAGTGCAGGGTGCCCATGCTTCCTGGGCACCCCCGCTGCGAATTGCAGTCCGCAGCCACCCCAGAAAATGGCGCTTTCATAGAAGCGCCATCTTCTGGCGCTGTTTCCAACTCTTCCAGCTGCCCTGGTGACGGGTGGCACACTGGGTAATAATGGGGTTAGGGATAGCTGTATATTATCAGCTGGCCCTAAGCCCGATATTCATGGTGTCATGCCAATATTAGACATGGCCACCATGAATTTCTAGTAAAGATAAAAAAAAACACAACACACAGAGAAATATTTTTATTAGAAATAAAACAGAACACAGTTAGTGACTCCATCTTTATTGAAATAAAGAACCCCCCTCCGCAGTAATCCTGGGTCAAGGGTCCCGTGACGTCCAATCCGGATCCAATATCATCTGATCGGTTTGCTGGAAGGCAAAGCGATCAGATGATGTGTCAGGTTCCAGGATGTGAATCACATGACACAGCAGCTGATTGTATAAAAGCCGTTTATACAATCAGATGATGCATCAGTGCAAAAAAAAAAAAAATACTCACTTATGTGCTGATTACCGGCAGCTCCTGGAGCAGAGTCTGATCCCGTCCGATCGCTGCAGGAGCTGCCAGTAATCAGGGATGAAGTCTCCTGACGGCATCCGCTGACAGGTTAAGCCGGCCGGGCGCTGGCGCCACCGCGAGACTTACGATAAGCTGATGCGTCGGGTGACTGCATCAGGTGATCAGCACCAGGTCCTGCAGCTATCGGAGGTACCCGGCCATCTGCACACAGCCGGAGTGGCGGTACCGGGAGAGGAACTGGGAGCGGACATGGCACCGGGAGTCTGCAGACAGGTGAGTATGACATTTTTTTTTCTACTGTTCCCTTTTGATTTCACAGCTGCCTCCACCTCCCGCCCAGATATGGCGCCGCACGGCAGCAGACATGCACAGGACTGGAGGTGGAAGCGGCGGTGATGGTACCGGGAGGATTCACGCTTCTGTATTTACTGACAGAAGGAATCCTCTTCCTGTACATGTCACTTTACTACCCAAACCTTTCGTTTATAGCTGCGTTTTTAGTCATAGAAACGCACTAAAACGCAGCTATATTTGCAATTTGCGTTTTTCATTGCGTTTTTGAACATCTCATTGAACTCAATGGGTGCAAAACGCAGTGAAAAACGCAAAAATAATTGACATGCTGCGTTTTTGTGGGCACCACAAAAACGCAGCCCAAAAATAACGCTGTGTGCATACAGCAAAAATGAAAACTCATAGACTTTGCTGGGGAAGCAAAGTCATGCAGTTTTCTGAGCAAAAACGCACCTGAAAAACGCGCAAAAACGCAGTGTGTGAACTTACCCTAGATACTCCATTCTTTCCACGACTGGTGCAGGTGAAATTTTCAGTAAGGGGTGCTTCACACATAGCGATATCGCTACCGAAATCGCTGCTACGTCACGGCTTTGGTGACGCAACAGTGACCTCATTAGCGATCTCGCTGTGTGTGACACTGAGCAGTGATCTGGCCCCTGCTGTGAGATCGCTGCTCGTTACACACAGCCCTGGTTCGTTTTCTTCAAAGGCGCTGTCCTGCTGTGCAGGATGCATCTGTGTGTTTGACACCTACTTTAGCGACTTTGTTAACGACTCATATGGGCGTGCTTCTTCGTTGTTTTCCGCGCCCTCTCTCTGTTCCGATTGGTGATTGCTACTGCGTTCTCATTGGGCGTCTCATTGGACGTCTTCTATCCTTTGTTCTGACTTTATAGTTCATTTTGTAGGGCTTGGATTCACTTGTCCCGGACCGCGTGTAGCAAGCAGATTGCAATACAGTACATTCTGCATCGCTTCATCCGTTCATCAGATATTCTTGGCGTTGTACTTTGCAAGGTAGGCATTGTTGGGGGTCGCAAATGCGTTCCATAATATAACAGTATCTATCATCGTCCTATTCAACATTGTGTTTGTGCTTCTACACTTGCAAGCAAATGGTGGGAGGGCTTGTCTTCTATCTGTATACATGCTTTTCTAAAAAAAGGAAAGCGAAAAATCGGCCTGTCGTGAAGGGTTTTAAAGGGGTCTCATGTGCACACACCCATATACAGTCTGTTTTGTGGTAAACTTTCAAATGAAATTCAACGTATTTTTAAGTTTCCTTCAACGTATTTTTACGTTTACATTATGCAATTATCTATTATCATTGACCTATACAACATTGTGTTTATGCTTCTACACTTGCAAGCAAATGGTGGGAGGGCTTGTCTTCTATCTGTATACATGCTTTTCTATGGGCAGCCATTTTAAGGGGGTCTCATGTGCACACACCCATATACAGTACGTTTTGTGGCACACTTGAAAATGTTATTCAACGTATTTTTACGTTTAATTCAACGTATTTTTACGTTTACTGTATGCAATTATCTACTATCATTGACTATTCAACATTGTGTGTTTATGCTTCTACACTTGCAATCAAATGGTGGGAGGGCTTGTCTTCTATCTGTATACATGCTTTTTTATGGGCAGCCATTTTAAACCCCTTAACAACCGTGTGCAGTAAAATTACGTAGCATCTGCGCAAAAATGATACCGTTAAAAACGTCAGATCGAGTTGCAATAAATAAGCCGTCAATGAGCCATAGAACCCGAAAAATGAGAACGCTATGGGTCACGGATTATGGCGTTAAACGTGCGCCACTTTTTTCAGACAAAGTTCCGATTTTTTTTTTAACCCCTTATATAAAAGTAAACATATACATGTTTGGTGTCTACGAACTCGCAGTGACCTGAGGCATCACACCCACACATCAGTTTTACCATACAGTGAACACATTGAATAAAATATGTAAAAAAAAATAGTGCTATCGCCCTTTTTTTGTAATATTTCTGCATTTGTAATTTTTTTGCCGATTTCCAGGACACTTTATGGTAAAACCTATGGTTCCATTTTAAAGTGCAGCTCGTTCCGCAAAAACGGAGTCCTCACATGACCATATTGACTGAAAAGTAAAACAGTTACGTCTCTCATAAAAAGAATGGCTTTAAAAAAAAAAGGAAAGCGAAAAATCGGCCTGTCGTGAAGGGTTTTAAAGGGGTCTCATGTGCACACACCCATATACAGTCTGTTTTGTGGTAAACTTTCAAATGAAATTCAACGTATTTTTAAGTTTCCTTCAACGTATTTTTACGTTTACATTATGCAATTATCTATTATCATTGACCTATACAACATTGTGTGTTTATGCTTCTACACTTGCAAGCAAATGGTGGGAGGGCTTGTCTTCTATCTGTATACATGCTTTTTATGGGCAGCCATTTTAAGGGGGTGTCATGTGCACACACCCATATACAGTACGTTTTGTGGCACAATTGCATATGTAATTCAACATATTTTTACGTTAATGTTACTATGTACAGTAATAATTGCGATATTATTTTTTTGCAACTGTTCTCATATTTTCCATTTCATTTTCATTTCCCTAGATTGCACAACATGAACGATGAGGAGTGTAATCTTGTGGTGGCTGCTTTGCTGCTTGAGGCAGCTCAGCTAGAAGAGAAGGCACAGAGGAGGCGTTCCAAACAAAAGCGGCTTATGTGGACCAGACAGTGGCTGCAGAAGAGGTCCGAATTGACGCACATGCAACTGGTTAGAGAGCTGCAGGAGAAGAATCCTCACGATTTCAGAAACTATCTACAGATGTCGGAGGAATCCTTCAAACTATTGCTGGAAACAATAACGCCAGTCATTCAACGGAAGGATACAGCAATGCATGCTGCTGTCCCGGTAGATGAAAGACTGGCCGTCACGCTCCGTTTCCTCGCCACCGGGCGCTCACTGCAGGATTTATACTTTTTTTCGGCCATTTCACGGCCCCTGCTCAGCGTGTTAATTCCAGAGACATGTAATGCAATTTTCAACTGTCTGCGCAGCTACATTCAATTTCCCAACACGGAGGAGGAATGGAGAAAGATTGCCTCTGATTTTAATCACCTCTGGCAGTTCCCTAATTGTGGAGGGCCGTTGGACAGGAAACATGTCCGTATAACTCAACCCCATAACAGCGGTTCATATTTTTTTAACTATAAGGGCTATTTCAGTGTCATCCTGATGGCCTTGGTGAACGCCAATTACGAGTTTCTATTTGTAGATGTTGGCATGAACGGCAGGGTTTCCGATGGGGGTGTTTTCGAGCAAACACGCTTTCCCGACCGTTTGAACAACTGTGACCTGCACTTGCCTCCCAACTCACAGACTACAGGCAATTTTAATTTTGTTTTCGTTGGGGATGAAGCATTCCCACTTCATTCAAATCTTCTAAAACCCTATCCACAAAAAAATCTAACAGAGGAAAGGCGCATTTTTAACTACCGATTGTCACGGGCACGGCGGGTAGTGGAAAATGCTTTCGGGATAATGGCCAATCGCTTTAGAATTTTTCACACGCCCATTAACATGAAACTTGGCTCAATAGACTCGGTTGTTTTGGCATGTTGCGACGCCGTCGTGATACTGATAGCTACTGTCCGTCTGCCTTCGTGGACACTGTGGACCGAACAAGTGGTGAAGTGCTGCTCGGCAATTGGCACGCAGACAGTCCTGCGATTGCAGGACTTCAGCCTTGTGCACACGGCAGAAACCCCGATGATGCAAAGACCTGCTGAGAGAAGTACTGTGACTATTTTAACGGCCCTGGTGCTGTTAGTTGGCAGCATCAGATCATATAGTGGCCTTCTGATGACATTTATATTGTGATTTCATCTTTATGAACAGCAGGCAGAAATAAGTGAATAGCGCCCCCCAGCGTCTGAAAATCTCAGTGGTTTCAGGGGGTAGCTGAGACCCAGGAGATCATGATTCAGGCTTGTTTTTCCGTTCCCCGCTCACAAGATCACCGTTATACACCATATCCCGATGATCACGTTACAGTAAATGACAGCGCCGTTAAAAAATTATTTATTTGCCATCTGGCATGAACAAACATGTCGGATGGGAAATAAATCTCCTCCCCGGTCGACTCTGGTCCCTCTGATTTCGGTTGCATGTGCCATGACACATTCAAACGAAAACTCAACCCTATGCCCTGCTTGAGAGGTAAGGTCTGCGTCTCACTTGCGAGTTTCTCGCAGTCGAGCAATGCGAGAAAATCTCGCATTGGAATCGGACATATGTTAGTGAATGATTCAGCTCTCATCTGCGATTTTTTTCTCAGTACAAATCGGACTGAGAAAAAAATCGCAGCATGCTGGATTTTTGCGAGTTTCTACTGCGAGTCTCTCCAATGCAAGTCTATGGGAGCGTGTAAATAATCGGATGTCACGAGTGATGTCTCACAATGTCTGTCAATCACTATTCTCTGTCAGTCGGTCTCTCCCTCTCGGTCTCTATTCTCTCTGTGTCGGTCACTATCTCTGTCCCTCACTCTCTGTCCATGTCGGTCTATCCCTCCCCCCCCCTCTCATACTCACCGATCCCCGATCACCAGCGCGGCGCTGCACGGCGTTCACACTGCTCCGGCGGCTTCTCCGTATTTGAAAAAGCCGGCCGCTCATTAAACAATCTCGTATTCCCTGCTTTACCCGCCCACCGTCGCCTATGATTGGTTGCCGTCAGACAGGCCCCCACGCTGAGTGACAGCTGTC
This sequence comes from Anomaloglossus baeobatrachus, assembly GCF_048569485.1. Classification (NCBI taxonomy): domain Eukaryota; kingdom Metazoa; phylum Chordata; class Amphibia; order Anura; family Aromobatidae; genus Anomaloglossus; species Anomaloglossus baeobatrachus. Next base: position 164,256,034 of record NC_134356.1, read on the forward strand.
TCACTGCAACCAATCACAGCAGCCAGTGGGCGTGTCTATGCTGTGCAGTAAAATAAATAAATAAATAACTAAAAAAAATTGCATGCAGTCCCCCCCAATTTTAATACCAGCCAGATAAAGCCATACGGCTAAAAGCTGGTATTCTCAGGATGGGGAGCTCCATGTTATGGGGAGCCCCCCAGCCTAACAATATCAGCCAGCAGCCACCCAGAATTGCCGCATACATTAGATGCGACAGTTCTGGGACTGTACCCGGCTCTTCCCGATTTGCCCTGGTGCGTTGGCAAATCAGTGTAATAAGGAGTTAATGGCAGCCCATAGCTGACACTAAATCCTAGATTAATCATGTCAGGCGTCTATGAGACTTTTACTTGCATAGATGTAGGTCAGACGGCCCACGGCCGGCTGCAAACGGGATGGTGTGACGGGGGCCTCCTTTCTCCCGCACCACAACTTCGGTGGACTACGGTGCCTAGACATGGATGGTCCGCTCCCCGGCGAGTATCTCGAAGGTGCTCCTTGCCCGCAGGCTTTGACCCTAGGATCTGTGGCCTCTGGCGGTAGCTGTTATCCTGTTAGGTTGGTCTGTTGCCTTCACTCGTGTCTTTGGATGGGAAAGGACCCTGTGAGGTCCATACCTCAATCAGTCAATTCGACTATGCATTGGCCTACGGCCTAGTCAGGGTCTGAGTACCCTTCCTGGTGCTCAGGTACACTGTTGGCTCCCTGGTTTGCGTCCGGTGGGATCCAACCCTGCTCTGGTCCCTACGGTTCCGCCGGTCGTGTTCCCGGTCTCCTGCAGGCGTCCACTGTCGTCTGACTGCCTCCTACCCAGGCCCCTTGCAGAGCTGTGTCTCACACTTTCCACTGCCCTCAATGGGCTCCTGAACTCCACTCTCTACTGTCCACCACTGGACTGTAACGGACACTCTCTTACAACAAACTGCTGTTTCCCTGTCTCAGGCCAGCAGACTCCTCGGTGGGCGTGTCATTCAGCCTGACTCCACCTACCTGGTGTGACTGCCTACCACTGAGAGAGGCAATCTGGACTTGATTGACAGGTGTTACTTTCCTATTGTGTGAAGGTGGGGGGGGTGTGTTACTAACCTGGGACCCCTGGTTTCCCAGGGCGTCACATTAACACTCCTAGAAAATGGGGGATACATTCCCTGAGTGTGCCCACCCATAATCTAGACAGTCCTGAGTCATCGTGGGACACCCCCTTTTTTTTTTAACATAAATTGGTGAAAGAGAATGTTTGGGGGGGGGTGTTTTTTCAAGTTAATTTTTTTTTGTCTATTTTTTTGGTTAGTACTGACAAGTTTATGATGTCGGGTATGTGATAGATGACATGACATCACAAACTGCTGTGCTCGATGATAGGTGACTTTGCAGCTAGTATGAACCCCATTTATTTCCCCGTTTGACACTGCACCAGGGCACGGGATGAGCTGGGGTGAAGCGCCAGTATTGGCGCATCTAGTGGATGCGCCACTTATGGGGCGCCAGCGGCCTATTTTAAAGCGGGCTTTACACACTGCGATATCGATCCCGATATCGCTAGTGTGGGTACCCGCCCCCATCTGTTGCGCGACACGGGCAAATCGCTGCCCGTGCCGCACAACATCGCCCAGACCCGTCACACATACTTACCTGCTCGGCGATGACGCTGGGACCGGTGAACCGCCTCCTTCGGCGTCACATCAACGTCACTGAGCGGCCGCCCAATAGTAGCGGAGGGGCGGAGCTGAGCGGGACGTAACATCCCACCTCCTCCCTTCCGCATAGCGGCCGGGAGGCAGGTAAGGAGAGCTTCCTCGTTCCTGCGGTGTCACACGGAGCGATGTGTGCTGCCGCAGGAACGAGGAACGACCTCGTTACTGCTGCTGTAACGATTTTTGAGAATGGACCCACATGTCACCGATGAGCAATTTTGGACGTTTTTGCAACGATGCAAAATCGCTCATCGGTGTCACACGCAACGGCATCGCTAATGCGGACTGATGTGCGTCACCAATTCCGTGACCCCAACGAGTTCGAATTAGCGAGGTCATAGCGTGTAAAGCCCCCTTTAGGCTGTGAAGGGCCAATAACTATGGACATTCCCACCCTGAGAATCCCGAAACAGACCTGTGCTTTTAACATTGCCTGTTGATCCAATTGGGGGGGAAACCATCTTTTTTTGGTAATTATTATTATTTATTAAAACCAAGTAGGCCTGATTATAGCTATCTCAAGAAGCAAAACGTACGTAAAGTGATAAACAAAACACATTTTATTACAAAGCAATACAAAAATAAATAAATATATATATGACATTTTCTAGATTATACAGTATATATATATATACACATATATATATATATATGTATATAAATATATATATATATATATATATATATATATATATATATATATATATAATGAAATAACAAAACAACCTTTAATTAACTTTTCCAATAAAAACAACGGAAAAAGAAAAGTAAGATGACAACAACCATCATGTTTCGTAGTGGTTCCTTGAATTCGAATAACCTTGCCTGGGAGGAGAATTTAGCTGTGCAGGGAATGATTGTGGCATAAAAGAGCACTCTGGAGTGGGGGGCACAAGCATGTTGTTAGGGCCAGGTGGACGGGCAGACCCAGGAGGTGGATCCAATGGGCTGAACACCTCACCGAAGGCAAGGTGCCCGGTAGCCGGAGCACTACAGGTAGCAGGACAGTCCGTTCAGAGGAGTGGAGTGAAGGAGTCCCTGGGACCACGGAGTCTCTGAAGGTAGTCCGGGTGACGGAGCTCAGGTTCGGAGGCCGAGATGACGTCAGGCAGAGTCCAGAACCGACGGAGCGAGAAGACGGGTCACCACAGGGATCGGAGATGGTATGAACTGACGGGATGGCAGACCGTCACCATTCGGGGTTCGGGTATCGTCAGGACCGGTTGGCGAGGCAGGAGCGGCTCTAGGAGAGAGATAGGTAAGTATACCACAAGACACAAGGAGACCTGACTCCTAGCTTAGCAAAACACGAAGAACAGGCCCCGCCCACTTGGAAAGGATCTCCCTATATACCTGACTCGCCCACCCCAGGGCTATGGGACACCCGGTGCCGGGCCGGACTAGTCCGGTGGTAGTCAGTGGTGGCTGGGCCCGGCTCCGTGGCCCTGGTGGGTGTCAGTTGAATATGTGGCTTGCTTGTTAATGGTTGTGTTCGTGACGCCACCTGTGGCATGCGGCTATTAAGCCGCCGCTGCTGTGTGAGGCCTCCGGGATGATGATATAGCAGCTATGGTAGTACTGCTCCCCACAGGTGGAGCAATGCCCGGGGCACAGTTGGTGCTTGTGAAAGTCTATGGTGCTGTGTGACTAACACGGTGCAGGGCCGACAGGCGAGGAAAGAACCAGGCACAAACAACAGTCTCTTTACCTTTTCCTCTTTTACTCTGGGAACAGTCCAGTCCTGGGAGACCGTTACAGGTGGTGATGGGGATCCGGTCGGCCTGGAAGTACTTGGGGTGATCTTTCTGGCCAGCTGAGTATGAGGCCTACTCCTGTACCTTTCTTGGTGATGATAGGACCCTGCTTCTCTGAATCCAGCAATGGCCCTCTTCGCTGCTGGGACCAATAGCACGTCCCTTCCCTCTGTAGGTGGCTGCGCAGGCCCACTCTCTGGTGCTTCTCCGCTGGGGTCCACACCGGGCCCTGATGCTGCAGCTGTACCTTGGATGTGTCTGGGCCAGGGGCTTGCAGCTCCCCTGCCCTTCGGATTCGGCTACCAGGGACGGATTTTATACCCTGGCAACCACAGACTCCGATGTCCGAGTCTCTCTGCTGCCTCTCAGCTACTCCTGCTTCTCTGGGCCAAACTGCTCCAGCTCTAGGCCCCAGATTCACAGGACAGCTCACTCTGTGTCTGTTCACTTCTGCTGCTCCCTACAGACTAGCTAACTCCTCCCCCAGGTCAGGCTTAAGGAAGCTCCCTGAAACTTCAGGTTCAGAGCTCCCCCTACTGACCTGAGGGAGAAACTGCGGTGGATGTTAACTTACTGGCCAGTAGATTTCCCCATTACCTCCAGGCTCAGCATTAACCCTCAGGAGGGCAATGCCGTTGTGGCGACCAGGTCCTAGGGCGCCACATACCCTGCACCTGATTCTTCAATATCCTGTTTGAGGACACTGGCCCTTTAAGAGAGGGTCAATGACCGCGCGCGCCCTAATGCGCATGCGCGAGGCCCGGGTGCCAGAAGCCAGAGCAGGGAGCGGTGAACAGGAGGCAGGAGAGCCGGGCTGGAGCAGGGTTGCCGACGGGCGCCGGGAGTGGGGACCGGGCTGCCTGGCGACCGCAGGTGGTAGAGAATGGAGGCTGTGGAGCGGGGGACGCCTGGCAGAGGAGCCGGGGAGCAAGGCAGGGAAGCCGGGGAGCGTGGCAGGGGAGCCGGGGAGCGTGGCAGTGGAGCCGGGGAGCGTGGCAGGGGAGCCCCGGGGAGCGTGACAGTACCCCCTCCCCCACGCCCCCCTCCCCGCAACCGGGACAGGAAGGCACGTATCAGGGGAGTACCCACATTCTCCCGGGGTTCCCAGGACCTATCCTCAGGACCATACCCTGCCCAGTCCACCAGGAAGAACTGTCGGCCCAGTACGGTTTTCATGGCCACGATATCCCTTACCGCATAGATGTCATCATCAGCAATAGGAGGAGGAGCAGAACTGGCAGCAGCGGAGAAGGGACCAAGGACAACCAGCTTGAGCAGGGAGACGTGGAAGGAGTTGGGTATTCTCATCGTGGCCGGGAGCTGCAGCTTGTAGGAGACCTCATTTATTTTGCTGAGGACTTTAAACGGCCCGATGTAGCGAGGACCCAGCTTGTATGATGGTAGCTTCAATCGGACGTACTTGGAAGCAAGCCAGACCAGATCTCCTGGGGAGAAACACGGAGGATCCAGACGCCTCTTGTCTGCGTGTCTCTTCATCCGCAGGGAAGCACGTCCAAGGGACGTCTTGACAGAGTCCCAAATTGTTGTAAAGTTACGGACTACAGCATCAGCAGCAGGGACATCCGAGGAAGAAGATACAGGTAAAGGGACGGAAGGCTGAAGTCCGTAAATGACATGGAAGGGAGAGCTGGAGGAGGACTCACTGACGTGGTGGTTATGGGAGAATTCTGCCCAAGGAAGAAGCGTGGACCAGTCGTCGTGATGGGCGTTAACGTAGTGACGTAAGAAGGAGGTCAAGATCTGATTGACTCGTTCCACTTGGCCATTCGACTGAGGATGGTAGGCTGAAGAAAAGTCCAGAGTCACTCCCAGATGTTTGCAGAGGGCCCTCCAGAAGCGGGAGGTAAACTGAGTTCCTCTGTCGGACACAATGTGTGATGGAAAGCCATGCAACCGGAAGATGTGCTGTATGTAGGCGTCAGCGAGTTCCTGGGCAGAGGGCAGTCCAGCCATAGGGACGAAATGAGCCATTTTGGAGAACCGATCCACCACGACCCATATCACTGTGTGTCCGGAGGACAGGGGCAAGTCTGTAATAAAGTTCTTTGCAATCTGTTGCCACGGAATGGAGGGTATAGGCAGAGGCAGAAGACGACCATATGGCAGGTGTTTGGGCGTCTTGTTCCTGGCACAAGAGGAGCAGGCTGAGACAAAAGAAGCGACGTCCGTGCAAAGGGATGGACACCAGTAGTGACGTACAATTGTATTCCATGTTTTCTTCTGACCAGCATGACTGGCTATTTTCGAGGCATGGCCCCAGTGCAACACTTTTTGCCTGTCAGTCTCAGAGACATAGGTCTTCCCGGGCGGTATCTGGGCCAGGGTGACAGGGGCCACCGGAATGATTTTACTTGGGCAGATGATGGGCTGGGATGTCTCCTCCTCTTGTTCCATGGGCATGAATGACCTGACCTGGACAAGGCATCTGCTCGCACATTCTTGTCCGCGGGTCGAAAATGGAGCTGGAAATCGAACCTGGCAAAGAACAAGGACCACCTGGCTTGCCGTGGGTTCAGTCGCTGAGCGGACCGCAGGTATTCCAGGTTCTTGTGGTCCGTGTAAATGATCACGGGGTACACCGCTCCCTCCAGAAGGTAGCGCCATTCCTCCAGAGCCAGTTTGACTGCTAATAGCTCTCGGTCACCGATGGTGTAGTTGCGTTCAGGCGCTGAGAAGCCCTTGGAGTAGAAACCGCAAGTAACCATCTTCCCAGAGGAGGACTTCTGCAGGAGCACTGCTCCGGCTCCCGAGGAGGAGGCATCCACCTCCAAGGTGAACTGTCGGTTTAACTCCGGACGGTGGAGCACAGGGGAAGAAGCAAATGCCTGTTTCAGGGAGCCAAACGCGGCGTCGGCCGCAGGTGACCAGTCCTTTGGATTAGCCCCCTTCTTGGTCAAGGCGGAGAGAGGTGCAGTCAGGGCAGAGAAGTGAGGGATGAACTGACGGTAATAGTTTGCGAATCCAAGAAAGCGTTGGATTGCCTTCAGTCCGGAAGGAGGGGGCCAGTTGAGAATAGAAGAGACCTTCTCCGGGTCCATCTGCAGACCGGTATCGGAGATAACGTAACCCAGGAAGGGAAGAGAAGACTGCTCGAAGACACACTTCTCGTACTTGGCGTACAGACGTTTCTCTCTCAGTCTTTGTAGTACCAGCTGCACGTTCTCTCTGTGGGTCTGGAGGTCCGGAGAGAAGACCAGGATGTCATCCAGATATACCACCACACAGACGTAGAGAAGGTCCCGGAACACGTCGTTCACCAATTCCTGAAAGACTGCTGGTGCGTTACACAGGCCGAAGGGCATCACACAGTATTCATAGTGCCCATCGCGAGTATTGAATGCGGTCTTCCATTCGTCCCCAGAGCGGATGCGGACCAGGTTGTAGGCACCCCGAAGATCCAACTTGGTAAACACACGAGCTCCTCTAAGCCGATCAAACAATTCGGGGATGAGCGGCAGGGGGTATTTATTTTTCACGGTGATTTGGTTCAATCCCCGGTAGTCAATGCATGGGCGTAGGTCGCCCTCTTTCTTCTTAACGAAGAAGAAGCCTGCTCCAGCAGGAGAGGAGGATCTCCGAATGAATCCCCTTGCCAGGTTCTCCGTGATGTAGGCAGACATGGCCCTTGTTTCAGCAGGAGACAGAGGATATATCCGTCCTCGAGTTGGTGTAGTTCCCGGGAGTAGGTCGATGGCACAGTCATAAGGACGATGTGGCGGCAGTACCTCTGACTCCTTTTTATCAAAGACGTCCGCGAAGGACCAATAGGCCGAGGGCAGTCCCGGTAGGGACTCCGGAACCGGAGGTCGTCGGAGGGGCTGTATAGTCTTCAGACAGTTTTCGTGGCAAGAGGAGCCCCATCGGGTGATTTCACCCGTACACCAGCTGACTGACGGTTCGTGTGTCCGTAACCAGGGGAGTCCCAGCAGGATTTGATGAGACATGTGTGGGAGGACGTAGAGAGCGATGTTCTCGGTGTGCAGGGCACCGATACGTAGTTCCACCGGCTTGGTGATCCACGAGATGGTGTCAGAGAGGGGTCTCCCATCCACAGAGGCAATCACGAGGGGTTTGTCGAGTGGAGTAACAGGCACCTGGTACTTGTCCACCGTGGCCTGCTGGATGAAATTGCCTGCTGCCCCGGAATCGAGGTACGCCTCGGCCGTGAACCGCGTCTCTCCCGTTGTTACTTGAACAGTCCACGTAACCGGGTCTGAGAGAGTCCCAGCACCTAGGGTGGCCTCTCCTACCAACCCTAGGCTTTGGAGTTTCCCGGCCTCTCTGGACAGGAACATAGCAGGTGTGTGCCCTCTCCGCAGTAGAAGCAGAGGCCCTTGGCGAGCCGTTCTGCTCGGGGTTGTTCGGACTGCCGCAAACGGTCGATCTGCATGGGCTCGTTGACAGAGACACCAGACGACGCTGACTGAAGGACGGCGGGCTTCTGCGGAGGAGAGGAATGCCGTATTGGACGTCTCTCACAGGACACCTCTTTGGATCGTTCCTGGAATCTGAGGTCCACGCGGGTGGCTAGTGCGATCAGGGCATCCAGGGTGGAAGGAACATCGCGGCCTGCCAGCTCGTCCTTAATACGACTGGAGAGTCCTTCCCAGAAGGCGGCGGTGAGGGCTTCATTGTTCCACCCCAATTCTGAGGTCAAAGTGCGGAAGCGGATGGCATACTGCCCCACCGTCATGGTCCCCTGACGTAGCCTGAGGAGTGATGAGGCGGATGCGGCGGCACGTCCGGGTTCGTCAAAGGTGGTTCTAAACGCCTGCAGGAAGTCCTGGATGTTAGTGGTCACAGGGTCCTCCTTCTCCCACAAGGGGTTCATCCAGGCCAGTGCCTCACCCTCTAGATGGGACATCACAAACGCCACCTTGGCTTGGTCGGAGGCAAACAGGTGCGGAAGCAGCTTGAAATGGAGGGAGCACTGGTTTAAGAATCCTCTGCAGGTCTTGGGATCTCCGGCATATCAAGTTGGAGAGGCCAAGCGGAGTTTAGCAGCCTCCGAGGTATCCGTCACGGGAACCGTGGCCGTGGACTGTGCAGTTGTAACCTGAGATGCCAGGGACATGGCAGATGCTTGCAGCGTGTGCAGGCGGGTATCCACCGAGGACATGAAGGCCAGCATGCGGGACTGGGTCTCGCGCTGTCGTCCGAGTTCCTGCTGCAAGTTGCCCAGCTGGGCCGCTAGTGCTTCGGCGGGATCCATGGCCTGTTCTTACTGTTAGGGCCAGGTGGACGGGCAGACCCAGGAGGTGGATCCACTGGGCTGAACACCTCACCAAAGGCAAGGTGCCCGGTAGCCGGAGCACTACAGGTAGCAGGACAGTCCGTTCAGAGGAATGGAGTGAAGGAGTCCCTGGGACCACGGAGTCTCTGAAGGTAGTCCGGGTGACGAAGCTCAGGTTCGGAGGCCGAGATGACGTCAGGCAGAGTCCAGAACCGACGGAGCGAGAAGACGGGTCACCACAGGAATCGGAGATGGTATGAACTGACGGGATGGCAGACCGTCACCGTTCGGGGTTCGGGTATCGTCAGGACCGGTTGGCGAGGCAGGAGCGGCTCTAGGAGAGAGATAGGTAAGTATACCACAAGACACAAGTAGACCTGACTCCTAGCTTAGCAAAACATGAAGAACAGGCCCCACCCACTTGGAAAGGATCTCCCTATATACCCTGCACCTGATTCTTCAATATCCTGTTTGAGGACACTGGCCCTTTAAGAGAGGGTCAATGACCGCGCGCGCGCCCTAATGCGCATGCGCGAGGCCCGGGTGCCAGAAGCCAGAGCAGGGAGCGGTGAACAGGAGGCAGGAGAGCCGGGCTGGAGCAGGGTTGCCGACGGGCGCCGGGAGCGGGGAACGGGCTGCCTGGGGACCGCAGGTGATGGAGCATGGAGGCTGTGGAGCGGGGGACGCCTGGCAGAGGAGCCGGGGAGTGAGGCAGGGAAGCCGGGGAGCGTGGCAGGGGAGCCGGGGAGCGTGGCAGGGGAGCCGGGGAGCGTGGCAGGGGAGCCGGGGAGCGTGACACATGTTTTGTGGAGGACCTATCCTAGGCACTGGTATGCTGTGCAGTGTGTTTGGTGTTTGTGTCCATAAGTATTGTTGACCTACACCACGGTCTAGACTACTACTCAGAGTAGTTGTTTCGTCCAGGTTCCTGGCAGCAGCTCGAGATAGCGGCTCAAGAATCAGGCTTTCCGCATGGCTTCTTTGACTGGCGTCCAACTTCTGCAGTCGATTGGCAGTCATCCTGCTAAAGAAGTCCATGCCGGCATTGGACTGTTTATCTAAAATGCTTTTTGCCAAAGAAATGAATTGTTCAGATGACGATGCTGTGGCATCCTTTCTTCGGAGATTTCTTAGCCGCTGGGTTTGTGGTTCAGTTGAGGGTGCATTTCCTTCAATTCCCTCCCCACTACTTTCCGCCACACTCTGGATCTCGCCACTTGACTGTGTTGAGGGCCATTGTGAACTGTCCTGCAGGACAACAAAACATAACATTAATGATTAAGATAAACCCCTCAATTTATATAAAATAGATCTCACAACCCCATCACGGAAATGATACCCCATTAGAGATATACAGTTAGCATGCAATGGTAAAAAGGAGTGTGGTGGCACAAGTAGTATGAGATATTACATGACATTCAACGGTATGAGAACAGAGTGGGGCTAAACTTGAAAAGTGTATTAGGCTCGATATATACAATTACACACAAATTTTCTAGACTAAATTAATCAATGACATGGGCATACAAAGCTTACATGCTGTGCATCGGGAAGCCCCGAAGGTACTTACATCTCCATCTGTGGTATCAGTCAGTCTCGCTGTGTCTTCTTTGGTGGTGAGCCCGAAAGAACACACAGATGCCCGAGGTAGTTCCTGGTTGCGGGTGAAGTCCAGTAAATGAAAATACCAAAGGGAGGACTCCTAAACGTCCTCTGTACCACAACCAGACCTTTTGGACCTCTCAACCTTGTTCAGTTCTTTCTTATAGACATAGGCCCTGGATTTTTTTGCGTACCACGTTCTCATCGACCTTCTCACTAGGATCATGTTGCTTAAATAGAGCAATCAATGTATCATACGCCTCCCTTTTCTTGTTTCGATTACAATACTCCGGCGATTTCACTTTCCAAAGGCAGGGCAGGGACCGATACAACTCAATTAGTTTGCGGATAAAATCTTTGCTATTGTAAGACATCTGTAATTTTTTTTAAGAAAAAAAAAAAACAAAAAAAAACATACATGTAAATAAAAGGACACGACTAATCATGCAAGTATGTTAACAAAAAGAGGCCACGAGTACTGGTGCTTCCCCATTTATGCAAAGAAAGCCCAAAATGTAGTTTTGCACACGAGAATCAAACCCCCAACCGCGCCCTGCATGGCTGTAATGGCTGCATCATTGTAAAATGGCTGCATCATGCAAAAACCTATGTACAATGCTTCATAGTGTGATTAAATTCTGTCCACAAAGTAGAATAAAAATAATGGACACAAAATTGAATGGAGCTATGATTACAAGTAAATGATACCTACAAATATATCCAAAGTAATATTATAAAACATAATAATTAAAATATTGTACTTATTAAAGAAAAGCTACATAGATAATAATTGAAGAACGCAAAGAATACCTACTTTTCTAAATGATGTGAAGATACAGAAATAACTGGACACACTAGCGATGTCAAAAAAAATGAGACCGCGGAACAGATGCAGAGCTTGCAAGCACCTAGAACAAAGAATGGAAGTCCTGCTGCGTTGCCTTTCTTAATTGACAAGGTCGCCCAATCACAGAAAGACTTGTTGAGCAGTGGATAACCAATCAGAGAAGGACAACGCTTTAGTGGCCAACAATGTTAACACACAAATAAACAAGTTTATATTGACAAGGTCGCCGAATCACAGAAAGACTTGTTGAGCAGTGGATAACCAATCAGAGAAGGACAACGCACTAGTGGCCAACAATCAGAACACACAAATAAACAAGTTTACATGCACATACCAACACTTTGCAGGCATTGAAACATTGTTACAGCTATGAAACGCTGTATTGATTAGGGAGGGAAATCATTTCTTGAACGCAGCAGTGTCTCCACCGGGCGGCAGGATTTAATTAACATTGTGATCAAGCAGGGCTACATGACAATCAGGCAGCTAGCGGGATTGCTACTGCGACGCGGCTTTGGGCCGTTCGTGAGACGTGACGTGATGACGTTTCTCTCGTCATCTTTGAAGTCTAGTGGGCGGCGTTCATGTTCTGTTGTGCTCAGAGGCGGTAACATGGCGGCCAGGAGAGGCTGTTCACCCTGGGGCCTGTTGAGGTCAATTACATCATTAAGATGATGTTAAAAAAAGATTATTGATGTGAGGCTGACCATGAGCATCCTATGCTTCATAAGCAGGCGGTGCTGGGCATGATCAGCAGAGGCCTGGCCTGCAGATTTGGGGTTGAACGTTCCACAACCCAAATCCGCAAGAAGCTGGCAGACCTGTGCTACAGGTCCAGTGATCTCCTCGCCAGCATCCAGGCAGACATCCAGAGGCGTCGTGGTGAGTGCTGTTTAGCAGCTTTGGCAAGGCTTGGTTTTGTTAACCCCTGAACAACACGACTTAGTGCAGGGGTCTCAAACACGCGGCCCGTCAGGCTGCTTCGTGCGGCCCCCAGGCCCGTGCCCCTGTTCACTATCGCGGCCGGTGCAGGGGCCGCAGCCACTGTCTGTACTCTGTTAGATAAGTGTTTTGCCGGCGTTGCGTTCTGAGAGGCAAGGACTGTGCGCGCGCAGCGCCGGCAAAACAACCATCTGATCTGACATAAATGGCTGATGGAGGCTGCGGCCCCTGCAACGGCCGCGAAAGTCACCGGGGCACGGCCTGCAGACAGCAAGAAGCAGAGATGAGGAGCCGAGGGAACGCCGGACAGTTGAGAAGAATGGTGTTTTTTTATTTTTTGTGTATGTGAAGGGCTTCACATTAACCCCTTAGCGACCTATGACGTACGGGGTACGTCATAGCTCCCTGGTACTTAATGATCCATGATGTACCCAGTACGTCATGGCGAAATCGCAGCCACAGTGGCTGCGATCGCTGTTTGCATTGCAAATAGCAAATACCTTACATTCGGGGAGGAGGGGACCTCAGGAGGGGTGGTGTCTCATCCCCGGACCTACGGAGGCTGTGATTGGCTGTGCGGCATTCGTCAGCCAATCACAGCCACTGTAATGTTTCAGCCATTGAAAATGGCTGTAACATTGAAATCCAGCCCTGATCAGTGCAGCTGTAGCACCGATCATTGTCTGGAGCTGGGTGACCTCTGTTTCCCCCGCCCCCAGCTCTGATTGGAGAGACCGGCCTTGTGACCAATCTCTTCAATCACTGTGGATCTGGGGCCAGAGACCGCCCCCTCAGCTTCAAATCTGAGGAATCTGTGGGTGGAAGCCGAGAGCGATCGCTAAATTATAGCGCCCCCTTTCAGCCGCCACTGCCCCCACCACCCATTACTACAGGATGGGGACATTACTATAGAATAGGGACAAGGTGGGCACATGACTATAGGATAGGGACAAGGTGGGCACATTACTATAGAATAGGGACAAGGTGGGCACATGTCTACAGGATGGGGACAAGGTGGGCACATGTCTATAGGATGAGGACAAGGTGGGCACATGACTATAGGATGGGGACAAGGTGGGCACATTACTATAGGATAGGGAACATTACTAAAAGATGTTGGCCCAAATTTCTATATAGTGATAATTGTAACTCTATTAGTTACAAGAAAGGGATAAAATGTAAAAAAAAAAAACAAAATAAGGCATGACTTTTTTTTAACATCAATTTTTTTTTTTTATATATTTAACCAAAGAATGTGCACATTTGTTATAATATACAAGTGAAAAATGTTGAAAATCAGTGATCTAAAGGTGTGTAAAAAAATATATATGGTACCAATAAAAATGTCACTTTGTCATGCAAAGAATGCGGACTCCCAAATTATTTTTTTCCTCTGTGCGTCCCATATACCCAGCCGAGTTTGAGACCCCTGACTTACGTCATGGATCTTGTTTGCTTAATCGCCAACTCCTTCCGTGGGCATGCTGTGGAGATCCGTACAGATATAATCTAATTTCAACAATTAACGTGTACCCTGTGTCACCGAAAATAAGACACTGTTCAATAGAAGTTTTCTCCTATACCTAGGACCACCTCCAGCTGGTCCAGAATCTGCTGCGGATCCCCCACCTCCACCTGCTTCACCATCTCCTGCTGAGGCACCCTCACCTTCTCCTACACCATCTCCTGCTGCAACCCCATCTCCACATTCTACCCCATCGCCACCTTATACCCTGTCTCCTCCGATTTCCCAGTCTCCCGATGTGGCCTTCTCCCCAGCATCAGTTGGGGAGTTTGGTGCAGGCAACCCTTCCTGTAATTGAAGCACATAATATGGTGTCCCTTCAAGTTTAACGGATACATGGGTGTTAAAATGATGGAGGGCTGTTGTGTAATATTAATTGATGTGTGTTCCCTAGCCTCAGGATCTGGTTGGGTCGTCAGTCCCTCCGAGGATGAAGCTGATGAACCCCAGAACCGTAAGTGGTAAACAACAAACACATACCTGTCACTTCGATGTTTGAACAAGGCTGGTTAACTTTTCCCATTCCCTCCACAGAAATCCCCACACTACAGGACCTGGTGGACTCACACCGGCGGATGCTGGTATCACACCGGCGGATGATGGCATCACACAGGCGGATGTCGGACGACATCCGTGAACATGGCGACATGCTGACCAAGTTTGTGGCGGCCCATCCGCAGGGCCACTAAAGTTTTGTAAAAAACTGTTTGTGTTTCATTTGTTACATAAATATTTCTATGTTATATTCGCTGTTGTGTAAATTTTTTTTAAAAACGTTTATAACAGGGGTTGGGAACCTTTTTACTGCCGGGGGCCATTTTGAAATTTCGACCAACCTTCGGGGGCCGCACCAAATTATCAACTTGAAAACGACCAAGCTAGATTTGGTCAAACTATTAATTAACTCACCTCTAAAGTGGTGGCTGGAGCGACTGTGATGTTTGGTGATATTAATCATTTTATTTCTGACCACTGCTTTTCCAGGTTTGTGTTGGGCTGTAGAGGCTGGGGGCATACTCATCACTTTAGAAGCTGGGGCATACAGTCAGGGCCAGAAATATTTGGACAGTGACACAACTTTTGTTATTTTAGCTGTTTACAAAAACATGTTCAGAAATACAATTATATATATAATATGGGCTGAAAGTGCACACTCCCAGCTGCAATAGGAGAGTTTTCACATCCAAATCGGAGAAAGGGTTTAGGAATCATAGCTCTGTAATGCATAGCCTCCTCTTTTTCAAGGGACCAAAAGTAATTGGACAAGGGACTCTAAGGGCTGCAATTAACTCTGAAGGCATCTCCCTCGTTAACCTGTAATCAATGAAGTAGTTAAAAGGTCTGGGGTTGATTACAGGTGTGTGGTTTTGCATTTGGAAGCTGTTGCTGTGACCAGACAACATGCGGTCTAAGGAACTCTCAATTGAGGTGAAGCAGAACATCCTGAGGCTGAAAAAAAAGAAAAAATCCATCAGAGAGATAGCAGACATGCTTGGAGTAGCAAAATCAACAGTCGGGTACATTCTGAGAAAAAAGGAATTGACTGGTGAGCTTGGGAACTCAAAAAGGCCTGGGCGTCCACGGATGAAAACAGTGGTGGATGATCGCCGCATACTTTCTTTGGTGAAGAAGAACCCGTTCACAACATCAACTGAAGTCCAGAACACTCTCAGTGAAGTAGGTGTATCTGTCTCTAAGTCAACAGTAAAGAGAAGACTCCATGAAAGTAAATACAAAGGGTTGACATCTAGATGCAAACCATTCATCAGTTCCAAAAATAGACAGGCCAGAGTTAAATTTGCTGAAAAACACCTCATGAATAGAGTTGAGCGCGGTTCGCGGTTCGAGGTTCTCCAGTTCGAGGCTCGAGTGATTTTTGGGGGTGTTCTAGATCGAACTAGAACTCGAGCTTTTTGCAAAAGCTCGATAGTTCTAGATACGTTCGAGAACGGTTCTAGCAGCAAAAAGCAGGGCTTTTTACAGCTACAGTGTGCAGGAGCCATCGCTGGCAGCCTGCCACAAGCTGGTAACCAAGATAAACATCGGGTATCCAAGCAAAGCGCTTTGGTTAGTAACCCGATGTTTATCCTAGTTACGTGCAGGAAGCCCACACTTCCCCGCTCAGCTCGCTCCGCCCCCTCCTGCCCGCGGCATGTACACACGTACACACACACACTGCACTCTGCACACATGGTCCCGCTCGGCTTACCTGCGGTGATGAAGTCCCGCCATCCCGACCTCAGCGCTGTCACTGTCCTCCATGGCCGCCGCTTGTCACATCACCTTCTCTCGCTTCCGACCCGAGACTGACTAGCGGTGACGTCACGGGCCTCTCGCGATGCTTAGCTGTGAAGGCGGCGGTCATTGAACTCAGTGACAGGTGCTGTCAGCAGTGCTGGAGATCAGCGCAGGTAATGTACCTCGCTGACAGCAGCACTTGTCATGCCCTGCAGTGACCTGGGCTGACCCATTGATGTTAGCTCAGGTAACTGCATTGCTCTCCCAGCCAATGGGGAACATTCTGCTCTTCATTGACTGGGACAGTGTGGATCGTCATGGCAACCCCTTGGATTACACCAGACCTGGATTTGTTTTTCTTTCTAATAAATTGGTTAAAGAGGGAATGTTTTGGGGAGTGTTTTTTCAAATAAAAATGTGTTTGTCGTCTATTTTTTTTATTACTGACTGGGTTGGTGATGTCGGGTATCTGATAGACGCCTGACCTCACCAACCCCAGGGCTTGATGCCAGGTGACATTACACATCTGGTATTAACCCCATATATTACCCCGTTTGCCCCCGCACCGGGGCGTGGGATGAGCTGGGGTGAAGCACCAGGATTGGCGCATCTAATGGATGCGCCACTTCTGGGGCGGCTGCAGCCTGCTATTTTTAGGCTGGAGAGAGTCCAATAACCATGGACCTCTGTTACACGTCGTGGCTCTCTTGTTGCAAGGAATGAGGTGGTCCCCCATTCCTTGTCTGCCACGAGCCCTCCTGCTCAGCAGCACCAAATGTCTGGGAAACTGTGCAGTCTGCAGGAGTTGCCTCCTCAGAGACACAGCAGAAGGGTGACACCTAGTGGTTCTCCCCTTGCAAGGAATGGAGCGGTCTCCCATCCCTTGCCTGCCACAAGCTCTCCTGCTCAGCATCACAGAGGCTCTGGGAGGTTGCGCAGTGTGCAAAGAATAGATGCTCAGGGAAGCAGCAAGACTTCCCATGTCTCTGCACATTGTGAAACCGAGGATCCCGCCTTTATGACCCAGAGGCAGGAAGATGAGCATGTGCTCCACGTGACGTCTTCTGATTCGCTCACTGATATCACACGGCCCCATGACGAGGCTGGTGATGTGCTGAATCCTGACTGGCTGGGCCAGGACGTCACGAACCCTGATTGGGTCACGCCCGTCTCGCGCCCGCCCTTGGGTGGAGCTACACCTCCTTAAAAGCTCCCCCTGCCATCATGGCGATGCGTGACAGTCCTTCTATGTTTGGATGTCTGGCAGCGTGCTGCCACGTCACTGCTCAGGCACAATTGTCTTTTGTGGGCTTTGCCCTTGCTGCTCAGGCAGCACCTAGTTTGCAGGTCTTTCCCCTGCCTTGCTGCTCCGGCAGTATCCCGTTTAGCAGGCTGTGTTCCTGTCCCAGGTGAGCTCCTCGAGTCTCTGTCGGACTCACTTGGTTTCTGAAGCACACACGCGTGGGCACCTCTGTGCTACCCCTGTGCCATATTCCTGTGACTCCCGCTGGCACACGTGTGTAGGCACCTCTGTGCGTCCCCGTGCAACAGGCACATCGTACGAGAAGCCCCGAGCCATACAACCCTCACGGGTTAGGGCGGACCGGTGTACATAGATCGTCTGTGACGTTCCAGACGATCACCAGCAGCAACCCGCTCACTCTTTCCTGACCATAGCAGCGGTCCCTTACACCGCACAGTGGACCTTGACCGGTGGAAGCTGTCCATTTCCCATCTTGGCACGCTTCTCCGGGTCCCCCTCGTAACAGACCTCCCTAGTCTGAGAATATCAGACCCCAGCTGTCTGCTTTACCTTGGCTGGTGATCCAATTTTGGGGGGACCCCTATGTGTTTTTTTTTTTAATTATTTATTTAATTTAAAATAACAGCGTGGGGTGCCCTCAGTTTTGGATTACCAGCCAAGGTGAGGTTGCCAGCTGTGGTCTGCAGGCTGCAGCCGTCTGCTTTACCCTAGCTGGCTACAAAACTAGGGGGAACCCTACGTCATTTTTTTTTTTCTCATTTTTTTGGCTAAATACAAAGCTAAGCACCCCTTAGTGCTACATGAAAGGCACCAAAGGGTGCAAAATTACAAAATGCAGGAGAGTGGGACATTATGTGTCTTTCTGCCATTATAATGACAGAAAAGACTGATATGAAGTGCACAAGCACAAGAAAATCACCAGAGCGCTCTACGCTGTGAAAAGCAGTAGAAAATGGTACTGGAGTGAACATGTGACCGCCTCATGTAGGATGAAGCTATGGATCCTGGGTAAATTTATGCATTTACCCTCCTTCAGTTTTTTTGCAGTACACAAAAAAAACAATAGGCACACGGATGACAAACAGATGACATACGGACCGTCTACGGAACGGAAACGGATGCCACACGGATGCACCCGGGAAAAAAAACGGACTGTTTTTTGCAGACCGCAAAAATGGATCGGTCGTGTTAATGTAGCCTTATTCTGATCTGCCGTTTATAAACAGCAGGCAGAAATAAGTGAATAACGCCCCCTGGCGTCAGAAAATCTCCGGGGTTTCAGGGCTAGCTGAGACCCTGGAGATCATGATTCAGGACGGTTTTTCCAGTCCCCGCTCACATGATCACAGGTATACACCGTACACCGATGATCACGTTACAGTAAATGACAGCGCCGGTAAAAAATTATTTATCTCCCATCTGGCATGAACAAACACTTCTTCTCCACTTTTTCTCCACTTTTTCTCCACTTTTTCTCCGTTCTTTTTCTATGGTCGGTCTACCCATTAGCTCTGCCATGCATAGTGTAGCTCTACACCTACTGCACATGTTACTTTATGATTGACATCTCTTTCGTACCAGAGCTGTCTAAGCCTACTCTGACCCCATATTTGTCATTACTATATTGTCCTTGTACTGTATTATGACAATTGTATCATGTGTTTCATTTCTTGCTGTGTTGCAATTTTTTTGCTGCATCCCAATTGTACCTCTACATTGTTCGAGTTTATGCTATTGTTCTCTCACTCTTATGTGATACTGATTAGTCATTTTTCAGGATTACATGCAGATAAGTCCAATCTGACGAAGGCTCAGGCCAAAACGTCATTTGTAACTTGTTTTGGACAAAAACATATATGCTTATGAAAAAAAAAATTTCTTAATACGGACCAATAAAGAGTGATTTTGCATTACTATCCGTTGTGACTTACTGACTTAGTCTGGGAGATTTAGAGTGCCGAGGTTACTCACTAATTTTATCTATTATTACCTCTGAGCACCTATATACCAGTGAGCAGAGCTTCCTCTACAGTAGTTCTCCTGATTAGGCATGCCCTTACCTCATAAGCAGGGCATTGCAGCTTTGGTAGCAACCATTACGACATGGACTCTGCTGCTGTGGACCCGGGGAGAGTGAGTGCAGATTCATTGCACCCACACTCCTCACATGAAGGGTCCGCACTCCTAGAAAATGGGGGATACGTTCCCTGAGTGTCTCCCCCCCATATTCTAGACGGTCCAGAGTCGTCGTGGGACCCCTTTTTTTTTTTCTTACAATAAATTGGTGAAAGAGGAAATGTTTTGGGGACTGTTTTTTCAAATAAATTTCTTTGTCGATTTTTTTTTTTTGTTTTTTTTGTTAGTACTGACAGTTTATGATGTTGGGTATCTAATAGACGCCATGACATCACAAACTGCTGGGCTTGATCTCAGGTGACTTTACAGCTAGTATCAACCCGATTTATTACCCTGTTTGCCACTGCACCAGGGCACGGGATGAGCTGGGGTGAAGCGCCAGGATTGGCGCATCTAGTGGATGCGCCACGTCTGGGGTGCCTGCGGCCTTCTATTTTTAGGCTGTGAAGGCCCAATAACTATGGACCTTCCCACCCTGAGAATACCAGACCACAGCTGTCCGCTTTACCTTGGCTGGTGATCCAATTTGGGGGGGACCCTACTTTTTTTGTGTAATTATTAATATTTATAAAATAATTATAAAAAAAAGAGCCTGGGGGGTCCTCCACATTGGATCCCCAACCACGGTAAAGCTGCCAGCTGTGGTTTTCAGGCTACAGCCGTCTGCTTTACCCTAGCTGGCTATCAAAAATGGGGGGACCCAACGTCATTTTTTTTTTTAACTATTTTTTAAATAGAAAAAATTAATGGGCTTCCCTGTATTTTGATTGCCAACCAAGGTAACGGCGGGCAGATGGGGGTGGCAACCCATAGCTGTCTGCTTTATCTGCGCTGAGAATCAAAAATACCGCGGAGCGCTACGTCATTTTTTTTAAAGATTTATTTTTACAGCACTGTGATGTCCAGCAATCAAAATACAGGGAAGCCCATTTTGTTTTTAGTTATTTAAATAAATAATAAAAAAATATATATATGGGCTCCCGCTGCATTTTTTGTATTGCTAGCTAAGGGTAATCCAAGCAGCTACTGGCTGCTAACCCCCACTGCTTGGTGTTACCTTCACTGGCAATGGAAAATCCAGGGAAGCATTTTTTATTTTTTTTGCCAAAAAACTACAAAAAAAGGACGTGAGCTTCGCCATATTTTTGTATGCTAGCCAGGTATAGCAGGCAGGTGTTGGAAGAGTTGGATACAGCGCCAGAAGATGGCGCTTCTATGAAAATGCCATTTTCTGAGGCGGCTGCAGACTGCAATTCGCAGCAGTGGGGCCCAGAAAGCTCAGGCCAACCTGTGCTGCGGATTCCAATCCCCAGCTGCCTAGTTGTACCTGGCTGGACACAAAAATGGGGCGAAGCCTACGTCATTTGTTTTCTAATTATTTCATGAAATTCATGAAATAATAAAAAAGGGCTTCCCTTTATTTTTGGTTCCCAGCCGGGTACAAATAGGCAACTGGGGGTTGCGGGCAGCCGTACTTGCCTGCTGTACCTGGCTAGCATACAAAAATATGGCGAAGCCCACAATTTTTTTCAGGGGGCAAAAAACTTCTGCATACAGTGCATACAGTCCTGGATGGAGTATGCTGAGCCTTGTAGTTCTGCAGCTGCTGTCTGTCTGTATGAAGAAGAGCAGACAGCAGCTGCAGAACTACAAGGCTCAGCATACTCCATCCAGGACTGTATGCAGAAGTTTTTTGCCCACCAAAAAAATGACGTGGGCTTCGCCATATTTTTGTATGCTAGCCAGGTACACCAGGCAGCCACGGGCTGCCTCCAACCCCCAGTTGCCTATTTGTACCCGGCTGGGAACCAAAAATATAGGGAAGCCCGTTTTTTTTAATTATTTCACTTATTTCATGAAATAATTAAAAAACAAATGACGTGGGCTTCGCCCCATTTTTGTGTCCAGCCAGGTACAACTAGGCAGCTGCGGATTGGAATCCGCAGCACAGGTTAGCCCGAGGTTTCTGGGCGCCTCTGCTGCGAATTTCAGTCCGCAGCCGTCCCAGAAAATGGCGCTCTCATAGAAGCGCCATCATCTGGCGCTGTATCCAACTCTTCCAACAGCCCTGGAGCCGGGTGGCTTGTTGGGTAATCATGAGTTAATACTGGCTTTGTTTTACTAGCCAGTATTAAGCCAGAGATTCTTAATGTCAGGCACGTTTGACCCGGCCATTAAGAATCTCCAATAAAGGGTTAAAAAAAAAGACACCACACAGAGAAAAAATACTTTAATAGTAATAAATACACAGACACATTAGAGACTCCATCTTTATTACCCCCTGTCAGCCCAATAAATCCCCAATAAACCAGCGCTGATAAGAGGTTTTTAATAGAGGCTTAAATTATAAGCAGCAATTTCAGCGTTCCAAGTGCCTTTAAATGAATTTGAAGAAACTGCACTTCAGGATTGTAGTGAGGATTGTAGTGAGGATGAGGTGCCCCAGCCCATTACTTGATGAGCTGGGGCACCTCATCCTCACTACAATCCTCACTAGTGTAGTAGTAGTGACGATTGTAGTGAGGATGAGGTGCCCCAGCTCATCACTTGATGGGCTGGGGCACCTCATCCTCACTACAATCCTCACTACAATCGGGAAGCAGCGTGCAGCCTTCACTCCGTGAGTGATCAGTGCTGCTAGCGGTAACAGCGGTAACGCTGACAGACGCGTTACCATAGCAACGGTGCTCCCGGAGCCGCGGTTAGCGGTGACGTCACCGCTAACTGCGTTGCTATGGCAACGGTGATCTCCGTTAATGACCGGCTGTGTCAGCCGGTCCCTAACGGAACGGAGAGTCGACCGTGTGCTAGAGCATATCGCCGGTACATGGCGATACACAAATGTGCACCGTGTACCGGAGAGATGCATTCGCAGGTCCTACATGACGCGTCATAGTCATGTGACCAGTCTGTAGCCAATGAGATAATAGCCAAGTGACTGGTCACATGGCTATTTTGACGTCACGATAGGTCCTGCTTCTCTGCTGGCAGTGCCGGTCACCGGGAGGATTCAGCGATCATCGGATGGAATAGCGGCAGGAGACAGAGTGCAGGAGGGATCGCGGGGACCGGTAAGTGTTATGGCAATGTTTATTTACTGTATGTGTTGTGAGGTAGCGTGGTCGGCTGCGCAGCAGAAGACACGGGATCAAGGCATTAAGGTTCACAGCACACGGTTTTAATGTCCAAACAAAAGTCCACAACAATATACATGTGCCTCTCCAGCAGAGAACTCAGGGAGTTCTGTTCACTCCCTCACACCCGGCACACCTGCCCTTGTTCCTGTTTCCATTTAACCCTTCCTTCAGCCTGTAGGGAAACAGCATTAACCCTAGAGTGGATTTACTTTCTATCATGGAGTGAGCACAACCGGGGCGAGACATACCGGCCGTCATAGATAACCCCGGTCACAGTCTCACATACCCCCCCCTCAGTTCAAGCATGCGGGGTTGAACTCCCGCCATCAAACACGGGCCGCGGGACAAGGCATCGGTGTTGCCCTGCAACCCACCGGCCCTATGTTCAACCGTAAACCGGAAGTTCTGCAGAGAAAGGAACCACCGGGTAACCCGGGCATTCCGTTCCTTGGCGGACCTCATCCAGACCAGTGGAGAGTGATCCGTCACCAAGCGAAACTGCCGTCCCAGCAGGTAATAGCGTAGGGACTTCAAGGCCCACTTGATCGCCAGGCACTCCTTCTCCACTACGCTATAATTCCGCTCGGGAGGGGTGAGCTTCCTACTTAAGAAGGTGACGGGGTGTTCCTCCCCCTGGACCACCTGAGACAGCACTGCCCCCAGGCCGACCTCTGAGTCGTCAGCCTGTACTATGAACTCCTTCCGGAAATCAGGGTGTACAAGAACGGGCTCTCCGCACAGGACCCCCTTCAGGGCCCGGAAGGAGTCCTCGGCCTGCGGAGTCCAGCGCACCATGACGGACTTCTTGACTTTGAGAAGGTCCGTCAAGGGGGCTGATAGTCCCGCAAAATCCTTTACAAACCTCCTGTAGTACCCCACGATACCCAGGAAGGCCCTAACCTGCTTCGTGGTCAGGGGTCTAGGCCACTTCAGGATCGCCTCAACCTTGTTAATTTGGGGCTTAATCACTCCTTGGCCTATCACGTAGCCCAAGTAGCGGGCTTCCGTGAGTCCCAACGCACATTTCTTGGGATTGGCTGTCAATCCGGCTGTTCGAAGCGCGTCCACCACCGCTTGTACCTGTTCCAAGTGGGTCTGCCAATCGGAGCTGTAAATAATGATGTCATCAAGGTACGCTGATGCATACGCCTGGTGGGGTTCCAGCACTAAGTCCATCAACCTCTGGAACGTGGCCGGAGCGCCATGTAAGCCAAAAGGCAAGACAACATAGTGGAAGAGACCCTCCGGCGTAACAAAAGCGGTTTTCTCCTTGGCGGACTCCGTCAGTGGCACCTGCCAGTACCCCTTGGTCAGGTCGAGCGTGGTAAAATATCGCGCCTGTCCCAGCCTATCAATCAGCTCATCCACCCGGGGCATGGGGTAGAGATCGAACTTGGATATTTCGTTCAATCTCCTAAAGTCATTGCAGAACCTTAAGGAGCCATCGGGTTTTGGTATTAGGACAATCGGACTAGCCCATTCACTCCGGGATTTTTCGATGACCCCCAGGCGTAACATTGTCTTTACTTCCTCCGATATGGCTTGTCGTCGAGCCTCCGGTACCCGGTATGACTTCAGGCGTACCTTCAGGTGGGGCTCGGTGACAATATCATGTCGTATCAGACTGGTCCTACCGGGCAGCTCGGAGAAGACATCGGGGTTCTGCTGAACCAACCGTCTGGCCTCTCGCCTCTGAGTCTTGGTGAGGGCTTCTCCAATCCTTACTTACGGTTCGTCCTCTCCGGAGGTCGCTGGAGCCGGAGGTGAACGACCCGAAGAGGAGGGAGATGGGGAAAAAACAGCCATCAGGTTTTCCCGTTCCTGCCAAGGTTTTAATAGGTTGACATGGTATATTTGTTCAGGTTTCCGCCTACCGGGCTGCAATACTTTATAGTTAACCACCCCGACTCTTTCCTTTATCTCGTAGGGGCCTTGCCACTGAGCCAGGAATTTACTCTCCGCCGTGGGGATTAATACCAACACCCGATCCCCGGGTTTAAAGGTCCGCACGGTGGCTTGTCTATTGTAGCGGCCGCTTTGCGCGGCCTGAGCCTCCTGTAAATGCTCCTTCACAATTGGCATGACCGCGCTTATGCGGTTCTGCATTCCTAAAATGTGTTCAATCACACTTTTATGGGGGGTGGGCTCTTGCTCCCATGTGTCCTTTGCCAGGTCCAACAATCCCCGGGGATGTCGCCCGTATAACAATTCAAAAGGCGAAAACCCCGTGGATGCCTGTGGCACCTCACGGATGGCAAACATCAAATAGGGAAGCATCATATCCCAGTCTTTCCCGTCTTTTGAAATCACCCTTTTGAGCATGGTTTTCAGGGTTTTATTGAAACGCTCGACTAAACCGTCCGTTTGAGGATGATACACAGACGTACGCAACTGCTTGATCTGGAGTAGCCGGCATAGCTCTTTGGTCACTTTAGACATGAATGGGGTCACCTGATCCGTAAGGATCTCCTTGGGCAACCCCACCCGGCAGAACACAGCAAACAACTCCCGAGCTATAAGCTTTGCTGCAGTATGTCTGAGAGGTATCGCCTCGGGATACCGGGTGGCATAGTCAACGATCACTAGGATGTGTTGGTGCCCTCGAGCGGACTTTATGAGGGGCCCCACCAGATCCATCCCTATCCGTTCAAAAGGGACTTCTATAATGGGTAACGGTACCAACGGACTGCGAAAATGGGTCAGGGGTGCGGTAAGCTGACACTCCGGGCAGGTTTCGCAGAACCGTTTTACCTCCCCAAAGACCCCGGGCCAATAGAACCTTTGCAATATTCGCTCCTGCGTTTTCTTGACCCCTAGGTGGCCACTCATCAGGTGTTTATGAGCCAAGTCGAGGACCCGCCGGCGATACGGCTGGGGCACCACCAACTGCTCTACCCCCACGCCCCGTATTTCATCTACCCGGTAGAGTAAATCTTGCTTAAGAGCGAAATGGGGGTACCTTACCTGGGCACCGGGCAGCTGTGCCACCCCGTCAACTACTGTCACCCGACTCCGGGCATGTATTAACGTAGGGTCCTGGAGTTGGGCTGTCCCAAACGTATCCGGGGACGCCTCCAACTCCGGGATGGGCTCGACCATCTCAGCCTCTCCTGCCAATACCTCTAGGGGTGACCTATCGGGTTCACACTCTGTCCCTATCATGGTGACCCCTACGGCAGGCGTCCCGGATTCAGGATTGTAGGGCTCAGGTCCTGGACTGACCAATATCTGAGGGGACTTAGGAAGTCCCATCCATAAAGTCCAAAAATAGGGCAGATCCCTTCCTAGGATCACGTCATAAGGAAGAGTGTTAAGAAGTCCCACCTCATGTTGCACCTGACCGCAAGGTGCTGTGATGGTGACAATCCCCGTGGGATAGTCTCGGCGGTCCCCATGTATGCAAACCACCCCCACGGTACGTCCTGTGGCCTTTACTTTGGCCCTCAAGGTGGATCGCACAAGGGTCACTAAGCTTCCGGAATCCAACAATCCTGTAACCGGACATCCATTCACCTGTATTTGGCACAAGTGGGGCTCCGTCTCTGGGGAGACCAGGTCAGCGGTACACACCACCTGAGCATATATTGAACCCCGCCGGGTAACCCCACAATCCATGGGCTCCGTGGTGATTGGACACTGGGCTTCCATATGTCCCACCCGCTGGCACCGCCAACATCTAATAGGGAAGGAAACCCCCTTGACGGGTTGTCGTTTAGGGTACAGAACCTTCCGGACCTCAGGAACGGCGGGCACGGCCTCAGACGGGACGGTAGGGGACTCCTGCACCGTTGTCAGCGGTGGGTCCTTGGCCCTAGGCTTGGAGGGGCCGGACCGACGGGCGGTACGCAAAGTCTCAGTGTCCCGTATCAAGTCCTGCGTAGCCACATGCCGCTCTACCAGGGACACTAATTGGTCGAGGGTACTCGGGTCACCCTGTCCTACCCACCGTTGAACGGTGACGGGTAAAGTGCGCACAAAACGATCAACTACTACCCTTTCCACCATTTGCGCCGGGCTCAGAGTGTCAGGCTGCAACCACTTTTTTACAAGATGCAACAAGTCATAGGCCTGGGAGCGTACGGGTTTGGCTTCCTCATAGAACCACTGATTTACCCGCTGAGCCCGTACATAGGTATTCACCCCCAACCGAGCCAGTATTTCGGCTTTCAGGGTCACATAGTCAATGGCGTCCTCGGTACAGAGGTCCAGGTACGCTTTTTGGGGTTCCCCCGTTAGATAGGGCGACAATACCTCAGCCCACTGGGGGGTCGGCAGCTTTTCCCGCTCGGCCACCCGCTCAAACACTGCCAGGAACGCTTCCACATCATCCCCCGGGGTCATCTTTTGCAACGCTTGTCTCACCGCTTTCCGGACGCTGCCGTCGTCACCCGGTCCCGGGGTTGTTGCTGCCGGTCCGGCACGGATCGACTTGGCCAGGAGAACCATCTGTTCTTGGTGCCTTTTTTCCTGCACTTGCAAGGATTGCTGCTGACGTTCCAACGCCCGGAGCAGGTGTGCATTGGTCTGTTGCTGCTGTTCATTAGCTTGTTGTTGCTGTGCATTAGCCTGAGCCAGCTGCTTTAGTATGTCCTCCATGGCGTCACCGGGTTTTGGCTGTAGTATACCCGCTCGAATCCAGGACATGTGCTACCGGGTCACCAGGGATGGATGCTACACCTCACCGGGCTGGCATGCCCGCATTCTCCACCATATGTGAGGTAGCGTGGTCGGCTGCGCAGCAGAAGACACGGGATCCAGGCATTAAGGTTCACAGCACCCGGTTTTAATGTCCAAACAAAAGTCCACAACAATATACATGTGCTTCTCCAGCAGAGAACTCAGGAAGTTCTGTTCACTCCCTCACACCCGGCACACCTGCCCTTGTTCCTGTTTCCATTTAACCCTTCCTTCAGCCTGTAGGGAAACAGCATTAACCCTAGAGTGGATTTACTTTCTATCATGGAGTGAGCACAACCGGGGCGAGACATACCGGCATTCATAGATAACCCCGGTCACAGTCTCACAGTGTACATTTATAATGCATTTTTATGTGTTTGTGATTGCCTCCCATTATAGCCTATTGGTTCAAGTTCGGTTCGTCGAACGTTCGACGAACCGAACTCGAACGGGAGTTCCGTTCGGCGAGCCGCCCTCGAGCCGAACCGCGACCGGTTCGCTCATCTCTACTCATGAAGCCAGCTCAGTTCTGGAAAAGTATTCTATGGACAGATGAGACAAAGATCAACCTGTACCAGAATGATGGGAAGAAAAAAGTTTGGAGAAGAAAGGGAACGGCATATGATCCAAGGCACACCACATCCTCTGTAAAACATGGTGGAGGCAACGTGATGGCATGGACATGCATGGCTTTCAATGGCACTGGGTCACTTGTGTTTATTGATGACATAACAGCAGACAAGAGTAGCCGGATGAATTCTGAAGTGTACCGGGATATACTTTCAGCCCAGATTCAGCCAAATGCCGCAAAGTTGATCGGACGGCGCTTCATAGTACAGATGGACAATGACCCCAAGCATACAGCCAAAGCTACCCAGGAGTTCATGAGTGCAAAAAAGTGGAACATTCTGCAATGGCCAAGTCAATCACCAGATCTTAACCCAATTGAGCATGCATTTCACTTGCTCAAATCCAGACTTAAGACGGAAAGACCCACAAACAAGCAAGACCTGAAGGCTGCGGCTGTAAAGGCCTGGCAAAGCATTAAGAAGGAGGAAACCCAGCGTTTGGTCATGTCCATGGGTTCCAGACTTAAGGCAGTGATTGCCTCCAAAGGATTCGCAACAAAATATTGAAAATAAAAATATTTTGTTTGGGTTTGGTTTATTTGTCCAATTACTTTTGACCTCCTAAAATGTGGAGTGTTTGTAAAGAAATGTGTACAATTCCTACAATTTCTATGAGATATTTTTGTTCAAACCTTCAAATTAAACGTTACAATCTGCACTTGAATTCTGTTGTAGAGGTTTCATTTCAAATCCAATGTGGTGGCATGCAGAGCCCAACTCGCGAAAATTGTGTCACTGTCCAAATATTTCTGGACCTAACTGTATACATCACAGGAGACACTGAGGCATATACATCCCAGGAGAGGCTGCGTCATATCCAATCCATAAGAGTCTGGTGCATATACATCACCCGGAGTAGTATGTGGCACCACAAAGAGCACTGTGCCGCCCTGGCAAAACCAGGGTGTCACAGAGGTCTGCATCCATATTTTTGGTGCAGATCTCACTCTCCCTTGGGGAGCTTACACACACAAACACACACCAGCCAATCTGACCCCATTCCCCCCCAGAGCAGAGTTTGAGCTGTAGCCAGTCTGCAGGAGGAGAGAAGTCTGGAAGCAGCCCCTGTGTGGGGCTGGGGAGAGTGGTAGTCAGGGCCTCAGGAATAGGCCAGCCGCTTGTGGGACCCAAAGTGGAGAGGGTAGTGGCCCCCCTGGTGCCAGCTGTCGGGACCCAGTCCGGACCAGTGTGCAAAGCAAACACAGACCTCGGGTAGGAAAAGAGCACCTGAATTACACACACGGACACACACGCACACTGTGCGTCTTCACAGCAGCCAACCAATGGGAGGGGCGGACTAGTACTACAGGATATGAAATATCATTAAACGGTATGAAAATAGAGTGGTGTGAAACTAGTAAAGGAGTATACTTATCTGAACTGGAAGGGATACATTTTTGAAATCTGCAACAGTAATCATAGAAAACCATGGTAACTATTTTCAATTTAATAATGCCCTGTACATACAAAGTTTCAATAAGGTACTTACATCTCCAATAGGGGTTTCAGGCCGGACCTATAAGGCTGTGGTTCTTGACCCAATGTCAGGGATGACATTGTGCGCGGGACCCTTGGTCTCTGGTGAAGGCCAGCAAATCGTAGTACCACAACTTTGGAACGTAAAGTTCCTCCGTTCCGGTGCCAGATTTGCTGGCCTTCTCCACCTTATTTAGTTCTTTTTTATAAACGGTCCACAGGCCCTGAATTTTCTTGCGCACAATGTCTTCCGTGATGGTCTCCGTTGGGTTGTTTCTCTTAAATATTTCGATCAGCTGCACATATGCCTGCTTCTTCTTGTAACGATTGCTATAATCCACTGACTTTATCCTCCACAAACATGGGAGGGATCTATACATATCGATCACCTCCCGTATAAAATCCTGTTTGTTAGAAGACATCTGAAAAAATCAAAGCAAAATAATATATTACTACATTGTTATATACTACGCACAAGAATATAACTACTATAATACTGCCCCTATATTCAAAAACATAACTATATGTACAGCTGTATTGAATAATATTACATGTAGAAAATATCTATATGTTCAAGAACATAAGTACGATAATAATGGCTCCATATATATATATAATATATATTCGTATTATATATATATCTATATCTATATCTATCTATTCCTATGTTCAGGAATATAAAAGCTATGCTAACACTTCCCCTATGTACATAAATAAATATATCTGCTATAATACTGCTCCTATGTACTGTCACGCTCCCCGGGTCCTTGGCTCCCCTCCCCGGGTCCTCTGCTCCGCTCCCCGGGTCCTCAGCCCCGCTCCCCGGCTCACCTGCCACGCTCCCCGGGTCCTTGGCTCCGGTGCCCGTCCTTCCCAGGCCCCCTGGTCTCCGATCGCGGCGCCCGACGGCTTCCCAGGCCCTGGCCGGCTCCCCTGCGTCCTCTTCTCAGCCTCCTTTCCTGGCTTCTGGCACCCGGGCTGCGCGCATGCGCATTAGGGCGCGCGCGCGGTCACTGACCCTTTCTTAAAGGGCCAGCGTCCATTAACAGGAAATGAGGCTAAACAGGTACAGGGTATAAAGGGGTGTATTGTCCAAGAGGGCGGGGCCTGATCTTCGTGTTTTCCAAGCTAGGAGTCAGGTCTCCTTGTGTCGTCTTGCCATACTCACGTATCTCTCTTCTAGAGCTGATCCTGCCTCGCCAGCCGGTCCTGCTGAATCCCGAACCCCGCACGCTGTCCGTCTACCATCTGACAGTCCGTACCATCTTGGATCCCTGCTGTGACCCGTCATCTCGCTCCAAAAGGTTCCGGACCCCGCCTGACATCATCTCGGCTTCCGAACCTGAGCTACGTCACCCGGACTACCATCCGTGACTCCGTGGTCCCAGGGACTTCTTCGGTACCTTCACTTGCACGGACTGTTCTACTGCCCATACTGCTGCAGCTACCGGACTCCTTACCACCATCTTAGAGTTCGGCCCAGTGGATCCACCTCCTGGGTCTGCCCGACCGCCTGGCCCTGACAGTAAGATCAGGCCATGGATCCCGCTGCAGCACTAGCGGCCTTGCAAGAGGAACTCCAACGCCAGCGTGAAGTCCAGACCCGCATGCTGAACTTTATGACTTCCGTGGACACCCGCCTGTACACGTTACAAGCGGCAGTTACGCCTTCAACGTTCCGGGCCTCCACTAGTCAATCCACGGCTCCCGCACCCGTGGCAGCCTCTTCGAATGCTTCCCAACTCCGTTTGGCTTCACCACCTCGTTATGCCGGAGATCCCAAGACCTGCAGGGGCTTCATAAACCAATGTTCCCTTCATTTCACGCAGCTACCACATCTGTTTGCCTCCGACCAAGCCAAGGTCGCCTTCATCATGTCTCACCTGGAGGGCGAGGCACTGGCGTGGATGAACCCGTTGTGGGAAAAGGAGGACCCTATGACCAAGGATCTTCAAGAGTTCCTGCAGGCCTTTCGTAGCACCTTTGACGAGCCGGGACGCGCCTCTGCGTCTGCTTCATCCCTCCTCCGCTTACGTCAAGGAACATTGACGGTGGGCCAATACGCCATCCGTTTCCGCACTCTGGCTTCAGAACTCGGGTGGAATAATGAGGCCCTAACAGCCGCCTTCTGGGAAGGACTCTCGAGTCGCATCAAAAATGAGTTGGCGGGTCGTGACGTGCCCTCCACCCTAGATGCCCTGATTGCCCTAGCAACTCGAGTGGACATTCGTTTTCAGGAGCGCTCCAAAGAGCTGTCTCGGGAGAGACGTCCGGTACGGTTGACCAAAAAAGAGGCTAATCCAAAGGACTGGTCACCTGCGGCCGACGCCGCGTTTTGCTCGCTGAAGCAAGCATTTGCCTCCGCTCCTGTACTCCACCGTCCGGAGTTAAACCGCCAGTTCACCTTGGAGGTGGATGCCTTCTCCTCGGGAGCCGGAGCAGTGCTCATGCAGAAGTCCTCCTCCGGCAAGATGGTGACGTGCGGTTTCTTCTCCAAGAGCTTCTCAGCGCCTGAACGTAATTACACCATCGGTGACCGAGAACTATTGGCGGTCAAACTGGCTCTGGAGGAGTGGCGCTACCTCCTGGAAGGAGCAGTGTACCCCGTGATTATCTACACGGACCACAAGAACCTGGAATACCTGCGGTCCGCTCAGCGACTGAACCCACGGCAAGCCAGGTGGTCCCTATTCTTTGCCAGGTTCGACTTCCAGCTCCATTTCCGACCCGCGGACAAGAACGTACGCGCTGATGCTTTGTCTAGGTCTTTCATGCCCATGGAGCAGGAGGAAGAGACTACCCAACCCATCATCTCTCCTAGCAAGATCATTTCGGTGGCTCCTGTCACCCTGGCCCAGATACCGCCCGGAAAGACCTATGTCTCTGAGACTGACAGGCAAAAAGTGTTGCACTGGGGTCATGCCTCAAAAACAGCCGGTCATGCAGGCCAGAAGAGAACATGGGGGGCGATTGTACGCCATTACTGGTGGCCATCCCTTCGCACGGACGTCGCTGCTTTTGTCTCTGCCTGCTCCTCTTGTGCCAGAAACAAGACGCCCAAACACCTGCCCTATGGCCGTCTTCTGCCTCTGCCTATACCCTCAGTTCCGTGGCAACACATAGCGATGGATTTTATTACGGACTTGCCATTATCCTCTGGACACACAGTCATATGGGTCGTGGTGGACCGGTTCTCCAAAATGGCTCACTTCATCCCCATGGCTGGACTGCCCTCTGCTCAGGAACTCGCGGAAGCCTATATCCATCACATCTTCCGCTTGCATGGCTTTCCATCCCACATCGTGTCCGACAGAGGAACTCAGTTCACCTCCCGCTTCTGGAGGGCGCTCTGCAAACATCTGGGAGTAACTCTGGACTTTTCTTCCGCATACCATCCTCAGTCTAATGGCCAAGTGGAGAGGGTCAATCAAATCTTGACATCCTTCTTACGTCACTATGTCAACGCCCATCACGACGACTGGTCCACGCTTCTGCCTTGGGCTGAATTCTCACATAACCACCACATCAGTGAGTCGTCCTCCAAATCTCCCTTCCATGTCGTTTACGGACTTCAGCCCTCCGTTCCATTGCCTATATCCCCTTCTTCGGATGTCCCTGTGGCTGATACTGTAGCCCGTGACTTCGCTACCATTTGGGACTCTGTCAAGGCGTCCCTTGGACGTGCTTCCCAGCGGATGAAGAAACACGCTGACAAGAGGCGTCTGGACCCTCCGTGTTTCTCTCCTGGTGACCTGGTCTGGCTTGCTTCCCAATACATCCGATTGAAGATACCTTCCTACAAGCTGGGTCCTCGCTACATCGGGCCGTTTAAGGTCCTCTGCAAGATCAACGAGGTCTCCTACAAGCTACAGCTCCCGGCCACGATGAGGATACCCAACTCATTCCACGTCTCCCTGCTCAAGCCGGTTGTCCTTGGTCCCTTCTCCGCTGCTGCCAGTCCGGCTCCTCCACCTATTGCCGATGACGACATCTATGCGGTAAGGGATATCGTGGCCATGAAGACTGTTCGAGGCCGACAGTTCTTTCTGGTGGACTGGGAGGGGTATGGTCCTGAGGATAGGTCCTGGGAGCCCAGGGAGAACGTGGGCACTCCTCTGATCCGTGCCTTCATGTCCCGGTTGCGGGGAGGGGGGCGTGGGGGGGGGGGTACTGTCACGCTCCCCGGGTCCTTGGCTCCCCTCCCCGGGTCCTCTGCTCCGCTCCCCGGGTCCTCAGCCCCGCTCCCCGGCTCACCTGCCACGCTCCCCGGGTCCTTGGCTCCGGTGCCCGTCCTTCCCAGGCCCCCTGGTCTCCGATCGCGGCGCCCGACGGCTTCCCAGGCCCTGGCCGGCTCCCCTGCGTCCTCTTCTCAGCCTCCTTTCCTGGCTTCTGGCACCCGGGCTGCGCGCATGCGCATTAGGGCGCGCGCGCGGTCACTGACCCTTTCTTAAAGGGCCAGCGTCCATTAACAGGAAATGAGGCTAAACAGGTACAGGGTATAAAGGGGTGTATTGTCCAAGAGGGCAGGGCCTGATCTTCGTGTTTTCCAAGCTAGGAGTCAGGTCTCCTTGTGTCGTCTTGCCATACTCACGTATCTCTCTTCTAGAGCTGATCCTGCCTCGCCAGCCGGTCCTGCTGAATCCCGAACCCCGCACGCTGTCCGTCTGCCATCTGACAGTCCGTACCATCTTGGATCCCTGCTGTGACCCGTCATCTCGCTCCAAAAGGTTCCGGACCCCGCCTGACATCATCTCGGCTTCCGAACCTGAGCTACGTCACCCGGACTACCATCCGTGACTCCGTGGTCCCAGGGACTTCTTCGGTACCTTCACTTGCACGGACTGTTCTACTGCCCATACTGCTGCAGCTACCGGACTCCTTACCACCATCTTAGAGTTCGGCCCAGTGGATCCACCTCCTGGGTCTGCCCGACCGCCTGGCCCTGACAGTAAGATCAGGCCATGGATCCCGCTGCAGCACTAGCGGCCTTGCAAGAGGAACTCCAACGCCAGCGTGAAGTCCAGACCCGCATGCTGAACTTTATGACTTCCGTGGACACCCGCCTGTACACGTTACAAGCGGCAGTTACGCCTTCAACGTTCCGGGCCTCCACTAGTCAATCCACGGCTCCCGCACCCGTGGCAGCCTCTTCGAATGCTTCCCAACTCCGTTTGGCTTCACCACCTCGTTATGCCGGAGATCCCAAGACCTGCAGGGGCTTCATAAACCAATGTTCCCTTCATTTCACGCAGCTACCACATCTGTTTGCCTCCGACCAAGCCAAGGTCGCCTTCATCATGTCTCACCTGGAGGGCGAGGCACTGGCGTGGATGAACCCGTTGTGGGAAAAGGAGGACCCTATGACCAAGGATCTTCAAGAGTTCCTGCAGGCCTTTCGTAGCACCTTTGACGAGCCGGGACGCGCCTCTGCGTCTGCTTCATCCCTCCTCCGCTTACGTCAAGGAACATTGACGGTGGGCCAATACGCCATCCGTTTCCGCACTCTGGCTTCAGAACTCGGGTGGAATAATGAGGCCCTAACAGCCGCCTTCTGGGAAGGACTCTCGAGTCGCATCAAAGATGAGTTGGCGGGTCGTGACGTGCCCTCCACCCTAGATGCCCTGATTGCCCTAGCAACTCGAGTGGACATTCGTTTTCAGGAGCGCTCCAAAGAGCTGTCTCGGGAGAGACGTCCGGTACGGCATTCCTCTCCTCCACAGAAGCCCTCCGTATCTCAGTCATCAACAGCTGGGATTCCCGTCCACGAGCCCATGCAGATCGACCGAGTACGACAGTCTGAACAACGTCGAGCAGAGCGGCTCGCCAAGGGTCTCTGCTTTTACTGCGGAGAGGACACACACCTCCTACGCTCCTGTCCGGAAAGGCCGGGAAACTCCAAAGCCTAGGGTTGGTAGGAGAGGCCACCCTAGGTGCTGGGAATCTCTCAGACCCGGTTATGTGGACTGTGCAAGTGTCAACGGGAGAGACGCGCTTCACGGCTGAGGCATACCTCGACTCTGGAGCAGCAGGCAATTTCATCCAGCAGGCCACGGTGGACAAGTACCAGCTGCCTGTTACTCCACTCGAGAAGCCCCTAGTGATTGCCTCTGTGGATGGGAGACCCCTCTCTGATACCATCTCCTGGGTCACCAGTCCGGTCGTACTGCGTATCGGTGCCCTGCACACCGAGAACATCGCTCTCTACGTCCTTCCACACATGTCCCATCAAATCCTGCTGGGACTTCCCTGGTTGCGGACACACGAACCATCAGTCAGCTGGGGTACTGGCGAAATCACCCGATGGGGTCCTGCTTGTCATGAGAAGTGTCTGAAGTCCATACAACCCATCCGACGACCTCCGGTTCCAGAGAACCTGCCGGAACTGCCTTCGGCCTATTGGTCCTTCGCAGACGTTTTTGACAAGAAGGAGTCTGAGGTACTTCCGCCACACCGTCCCTACGATTGTGCCATCGACCTACTCCCAGGAACAACACCGCCTCGAGGACGGATATATCCGTTGTCTCCAGCCGAAACCAGGGCCATGTCCACCTACGTCACAGAAAGCCTGGCAAAGGGATTCATCCGGAGATCCTCCTCTCCTGCGGGAGCAGGCTTCTTCTTCGTTAAGAAGAAAGAGGGTGACCTACGCCCATGCATCGACTACCGGGGTCTGAATCAGATCACCGTAAAAAACAAGTACCCTCTGCCGCTCATCCCCGAATTGTTCGACCGGCTCAGAGGAGCCCATGTGTTCACCAAGCTGGATCTTCGGGGTGCCTACAACCTAGTTCGTATCCGCTCTGGGGACGAATGGAAGACCGCGTTTAATACTCGCGATGGGCATTATGAATACTGCGTGATGCCCTTCGGCCTGTGTAACGCACCAGCAGTCTTCCAAGAATTGGTGAACGACATATTCCGGGACCTCCTCTACATCTGTGTAGTAGTTTATCTGGACGACATCCTTATCTTCTCTCCGGACCTCCAGACCCACAGAGAGAACGTACAGCTGGTTTTACAAAGACTGAGAGAGAATCGTCTCTACGCCAAATATGAGAAGTGTGTCTTTGAGCAGTCTTCTCTCCCTTTCCTGGGATACATCATCTCGGGCACTGGACTGCAGATGGATCCAAAGAAGGTCTCCTCCATACTCAACTGGCCTCCCCCTTCTGGACTGAAGGCAATCCAACGGTTCTTGGGATTCGCCAACTACTACCGCCAGTTTATCCCTCACTTCTCTGCCCTGACTGCTCCTCTCTCCGCTTTGACCAAAAAAGAGGCTAATCCAAAGGACTGGTCACCTGCGGCCGACGCCGCGTTTTGCTCGCTGAAGCAAGCATTTGCCTCCGCTCCTGTACTCCACCGTCCGGAGTTAAACCGCCAGTTCACCTTGGAGGTGGATGCCTCCTCCTCGGGAGCCGGAGCAGTGCTCATGCAGAAGTCCTCCTCCGGCAAGATGGTGACGTGTGGTTTCTTCTCCAAGAGCTTCTCAGCGCCTGAACGTAATTACACCATCGGTGACCGAGAACTATTGGCGGTCAAACTGGCTCTGGAGGAGTGGCGCTACCTCCTGGAAGGAGCAGTGTACCCCGTGATTATCTACACGGACCACAAGAACCTGGAATACCTGCGGTCCGCTCAGCGACTGAACCCACGGCAAGCCAGGTGGTCCCTATTCTTTGCCAGGTTCGACTTCCAGCTCCATTTCCGACCCGCGGACAAGAACGTACGCGCTGATGCTTTGTCTAGGTCTTTCATGCCCATGGAGCAGGAGGAAGAGACTACCCAACCCATCATCTCTCCTAGCAAGATCATTTCGGTGGCTCCTGTCACCCTGGCCCAGATACCGCCCGGAAAGACCTATGTCTCTGAGACTGACAGGCAAAAAGTGTTGCACTGGGGTCATGCCTCAAAAACAGCCGGTCATGCAGGCCAGAAGAGAACATGGGGGGCGATTGTACGCCATTACTGGTGGCCATCCCTTCGCACGGACGTCGCTGCTTTTGTCTCTGCCTGCTCCTCTTGTGCCAGAAACAAGACGCCCAAACACCTGCCCTATGGCCGTCTTCTGCCTCTGCCTATACCCTCAGTTCCGTGGCAACACATAGCGATGGATTTTATTACGGACTTGCCATTATCCTCTGGACACACAGTCATATGGGTCGTGGTGGACCGGTTCTCCAAAATGGCTCACTTCATCCCCATGGCTGGACTGCCCTCTGCTCAGGAACTCGCGGAAGCCTATATCCATCACATCTTCCGCTTGCATGGCTTTCCATCCCACATCGTGTCCGACAGAGGAACTCAGTTCACCTCCCGCTTCTGGAGGGCGCTCTGCAAACATCTGGGAGTAACTCTGGACTTTTCTTCCGCATACCATCCTCAGTCTAATGGCCAAGTGGAGAGGGTCAATCAAATCTTGACATCCTTCTTACGTCACTATGTCAACGCCCATCACGACGACTGGTCCACGCTTCTGCCTTGGGCTGAATTCTCACATAACCACCACATCAGTGAGTCGTCCTCCAAATCTCCCTTCCATGTCGTTTACGGACTTCAGCCCTCCGTTCCATTGCCTATATCCCCTTCTTCGGATGTCCCTGCGGCTGATACTGTAGCCCGTGACTTCGCTACCATTTGGGACTCTGTCAAGGCGTCCCTTGGACGCGCTTCCCAGCGGATGAAGAAACACGCTGACAAGAGGCGTCTGGACCCTCCGTGTTTCTCTCCTGGTGACCTGGTCTGGCTTGCTTCCCAATACATCCGATTGAAGATACCTTCCTACAAGCTGGGTCCTCGCTACATTGGGCCGTTTAAGGTCCTCTGCAAGATCAACGAGGTCTCCTACAAGCTACAGCTCCCGGCCACGATGAGGATACCCAACTCATTCCACGTCTCCCTGCTCAAGCCGGTTGTCCTTGGTCCCTTCTCCGCTGCTGCCAGTCCGGCTCCTCCACCTATTGCCGATGACGACATCTATGCGGTAAGGGATATCGTGGCCATGAAGACTGTTCGAGGCCGACAGTTCTTTCTGGTGGACTGGGAGGGGTATGGTCCTGAGGATAGGTCCTGGGAGCCCAGGGAGAACGTGGGCACTCCTCTGATCCGTGCCTTCATGTCCCGGTTGCGGGGAGGGGGGCGTGGGGGGGGGGTACTGTCACGCTCCCCGGGTCCTTGGCTCCCCTCCCCGGGTCCTCTGCTCCGCTCCCCGGGTCCTCAGCCCCGCTCCCCGGCTCACCTGCCACGCTCCCCGGGTCCTTGGCTCCGGTGCCCGTCCTTCCCAGGCCCCCTGGTCTCCGATCGCGGCGCCCGACGGCTTCCCAGGCCCTGGCCGGCTCCCCTGCGTCCTCTTCTCAGCCTCCTTTCCTGGCTTCTGGCACCCGGGCTGCGCGCATGCGCATTAGGGCGCGCGCGCGGTCACTGACCCTTTCTTAAAGGGCCAGCGTCCATTAACAGGAAATGAGGCTAAACAGGTACAGGGTATAAAGGGGTGTATTGTCCAAGAGGGCGGGACCTGATCTTCGTGTTTTCCAAGCTAGGAGTCAGGTCTCCTTGTGTCGTCTTGCCATACTCACGTATCTCTCTTCTAGAGCTGATCCTGCCTCGCCAGCCGGTCCTGCTGAATCCCGAACCCCGCACGCTGTCCGTCTGCCATCTGACAGTCCGTACCATCTTGGATCCCTGCTGTGACCCGTCATCTCGCTCCAAAAGGTTCCGGACCCCGCCTGACATCATCTCGGCTTCCGAACCTGAGCTACGTCACCCGGACTACCATCCGTGACTCCGTGGTCCCAGGGACTTCTTCGGTACCTTCACTTGCACGGACTGTTCTACTGCCCATACTGCTGCAGCTACCGGACTCCTTACCACCATCTTAGAGTTCGGCCCAGTGGATCCACCTCCTGGGTCTGCCCGACCGCCTGGCCCTGACATGTACAAGAATATAGCTACTAAAATACTGCCCTCTATATAGAAGAATATAACTACTATATATACAAGAATAAAGCTGCTATAATAATGTCCCTATGTACAAGAATATAGATAGAATACTGCCCACAAATAATGCAAATAATACCCACCTTCAAGTCAGAAGAAGTTGGAAAATCCACGAAGAAATTAATTATAAAGCAGATGGGATCACTGGCACAAACTGCGTGTTAAAAAAAACTCAGGTATGGGACTGTGTTCAGATACAGGGAGTATGGAGAAGTGTCGCGGGCGGAGGAGGTGCGCTGCGCTCACCCACTGCTCGGGTCCGGCTGCTGCTGCTACTGCTGCTCGGTGGTGGCACGAGCGGTGAGCCAGATCCCGGGGCCTCGAGCGGCACTCCTCGCCCGTGAGTGAAAAGGGGGGTTGATTGTGAGGATTGGATATTGTCCGTGACACCACCCACGGTTGTGGTGAGGTTGTGACACCATTGCTGCTCTGGACGGGGATCCCGGGAGCGATGACAGGGAGCAGCTTGGATGTTGGTTCTCCCCTCCATGGGTAGGGGGGTTGGTTGTCCCGGGGCCCGGTGAGGGGTAGGGAATGGATGGCAGGCGGGTTACGGGGCCTGGTGAGGTGCAGGGTCGCGGGGGCAGTGCTGTGCCACACAGCACGGTGGTACTCACTCAGCCAATGATGAAGACACAGTTCTTGGTAAAACACACGGCTGGATGGACGGGTCCCACAGACGGCTGCGGTGGTTTCTGCTCCCGGTAGGTTGATGGTGACTGCCTTTCCCTGCACCTGTGTAGTGTAGACGGCTCCAATGGGTTCCCACCGGTAACCCGCTCCCCAGCTTGGATGTGTGCTGAAGGAGCCCCTTTTGCCCACAGGCTCTGGCCCTGGGAACTGTAGCCTTGGCGGTGGCTGTGTTTCCCTCTCTCAGTTGGACTGTTGCCTTCTGTCGGGACTTGGCTGCTGGGAAACCCAGGAGGTTCCCTTCGCTAACGGATTTGACAAATTGCACGGCGACTCCTAGCCTTGTCGGTGTCCGTAAGCCCCTGCCGGATGGTGCTGGCTTCTCTTTGCGTACCGGTCCGGTACCGCCGGGCCACCGCCCGTCCTCGGTCCTTACGGCTAGCTCCAATCAGCCTCTCCTGCAGACGGTCACCACCGTCTGCCAACCTTGCTGTTCCGTCTGGGCCACACACCCGTACCAACTTCAGACTGCTCTCTTGCCACTTCACTTCCTCTCACTTTCTCCTCCACAACTCTAACTAACTGTTTTCCCGCCTCCAGGACTGTGAACTCCTCGGTGGTTGGAGACCAACCGCCTGGCTCCACCCCCTGGTGTGGACATCAGCCCCTGGAGGAAGGCAACAAGGATTTTGTTTGACTTTGGTGTGCCTAACTGGGAGTGTGGGGTGTGTTGGTGTAGTGCTTGTGACGTCCTGGCTTGTCCATGGCGCCACAGAAGCATTCACTCAGTCTTACAAAATACATACAATATTCAGTTTGCTCTGACACCACAGTGGGCGATTTTTAACATGTTGGAGGAGGCTCAACAAAGTCTTCTGAGAGGTACCAGGGCAATGTTAACTATTTGGGCCTCGGCGACTAGGAAAAGTATCCTACATCTCTGGGTAAATCCTGAAGCAACCTCTCTAGCGTTTATCCAAACAAAACTAATGTTCATATTCAAAATGGACTGGCTGGATGCACTGTCGAATAGGAGAAGTTGACTAAGCGTTTCTTTGAAACATGGTCTTTATTTATACCTAACTTGGCTACAGTGCTTAAGGATAGACTTAAATCTCAGTTTGGACAGACCTCTTGGTACCTTCTTGAACTGCTCAATGGACACATACCAATTACATAAGTTACCATTTTAAGTTGCTTCTGGTCGCACGCAGAGCGGGGGGAGGGGTGGGCGGGACTATTTTGATTATAATGTCATCAATGGAATGTTCTTTGTATAAGAGCAGATTGTGAAAGAAAATCGGTTAAAATTCAATAAAAAGATGTTTGAAAAAAAACCAAAAAAACTCAGGTAGAATGAATTAAAACGCTACTGCGTCGTCCTTTGTTTGCCACGTTCACCCAATCAGGCGACGCTGTAATGATCCCCAATCGGAGCAGAGGGGCGTGAAGAAAGGCGCTGTTTCAATCGCCAATCGGAACAGGGGGGCAGGAAAAGAGGCAACGCAAAACAGGTTTATGGGTAAACACCACACCTCCATTAATATCTGGATCGTCGCAACAGTAACGCGTGTGACACCGCACAACGACCGTCCAGATCGCTATGATCACTGCTCCGTCGCTACTTAAATTACATGTGTGACAGCTTTACTAGCGATCATCTAGGGTCGTTGTTACGTCACATGAAGTGGTGACATAACAGCGACGTCGTTATCGCTGTCGTTGTGTGTGAACCCACCCTAAAGGACATGTTAAAACCATTTAAAATATACATAGAGACAGAAAACACCCATTGAGCGGGACCAGGCCCAAGGTATGACAGCAATAAGCAAAAATGCGAAATAGAAATGTACCATAAATAGTATGGTGAAGAGAGACACACAAATGGTGCAATATCAAGTATCGAGTGTTAAATGATCCCCTGTTGGTGTAGATCATATGCGAGGATACTGAAAAGATAACAATAGCTGGTGGTAGCATATAGAGATATACATATAACAAGAGCAAATATATCTTTAAAGCAAATAACCAATAGGCAGAAAGGTATAGAAGTCTGAATTGTTGGTTCAAAAACACACAGTCCCGAGATTTGATAGTAAACAACAATAGCTGTACCCAAGAAATGTAGTATGGCACAGGCGTGTCAAAAACATATGCATCCAATGCTGGGGGGCAAAGGAGACGTATGGACAAGTATAGTTGTAATGACAAAAAATAGGTCCAAGCATATACAATATGCCCAAGATGGTGAATGGGGCTGCAACAGCATCAATTGGACATCACAAGAGAATGCATAATAAACTAATAAGCCTAGAATCTGGTATAAGACACAAGATATACAGTCATCGCCAAAAGTTTTGAGAATGACACCAAAATTATATTTTCATATAATCTGTTACCCTCTGGTTTTTAACTGTGTTTGTCTGATGTTTACATCACATACAGAAATATAATTGCAATCATATTATGAGTACCAAAAGGTTATATTGGCAGTTAGAATGAGTTAATGCAGCAAGTCAATATTTGCACTGTTGACCCTTCTTCTTCAGGACCTCTGCAATTCTCACTGGCATGCTCTCAATCAACTTCTGGACCAAATCCTGACTGATAGCTGTCCATTCTTGCATAAGCAATGCTTGCATTTTGCCAGAATTTGTTGGTTTTTGTTTGTCCACCCGTCTCTTGATGATTGCCCACAAGTTCTCAATGGGATTAAGATCTGGGGAGTTTCCAGGCCATGGACCCAAAATCTCTATGTTTTGTTCCATGAGCCATTTAGTGATCACCTTTGCTTTATGGCAAGGTGCTCCATCATGCTGGAAAAGGCATTGTTGGGTGCCAAACTGCTCTTGGACAGCTGGGAGAAGTTGC
This sequence comes from Anomaloglossus baeobatrachus, assembly GCF_048569485.1. NCBI lineage: Eukaryota > Metazoa > Chordata > Amphibia > Anura > Aromobatidae > Anomaloglossus > Anomaloglossus baeobatrachus. Next base: position 164,298,727 of record NC_134356.1, read on the forward strand.
TCTTGGAGGACATTCTGGTACCATTCTTTAGTCATGGCTGTGTTTTTAGGCAAGACTTTGAGTGAGCCGATTCCCTTGGCTGAGAAGCAACCCCACACATGAATGGTTTCAGGATGCTTAACAGTTGGCATGAGACAAGACTGGTGGTAGCGCTCACCTCTTCTTCTCCTAATAAGCTGTTTTCTAGATGTCCCAAACAATCGAAAAGGGGATTCATCTGAGAAAATGACTTTACCCCAGTCCTCAGCAGTCCACTCCCTGTACCTTTTGCAGAATATCAGTCGGTCCCTGATGTTTTTTCTGGAGAGAAGTGGCTTCTTTGCTGCCCTCCTTGAAACCAGGCCTTGATCAAGCAGTCTCTGCCTCACAGTGCGTGCAGAAGCACTCACACCAGCCTGCTGCCATTGCTGAGCTAGCTCGGCACTGCTGGTAGTTTCATCCTGCAGCTGAAACAGTTTTAAGATACGGTCCTGGCGATTGCTGATCCTTCTTGGGCGCCCTGGAGCCTTTTTGCAACAATGGAAGCTCTCTCCTTGAAGTTCTTGATGATGCGATAGATTGTTGACTGAGCTGCAATCTTTGTAGCTGCGATACTCTTCCCTGTTAGGCTATTTTTGTGCAGAGCAATGATGGCTGCACGTGTTTCTTTAGAGATAACCATGGTTAACTGAAGAGAAACAATGATACCAAGCACCAGCCTCCTTATAAAGTGTCCAGTGGTGTAATTCTTACTTAATCATGACTGACTGATCGCCAGCCCTGTCCTCATCAACACCCACACCTGTGTTAATGGAACAATCACTAAAACAATGTTAGCTGCTCCTTTTAAGGCAGGAATGCAATGATGTTGAAATGTGTTTTGGGGGTTAAAGTTCATTTTCTTAGCCAATATTGACTTTGCAAGTAATTGCTGTTAAGCTGATCACTCTTTATGACATTCTGGAGTATATGCAAATTGCCATTAGAAAAACTTAAGCAGTAGACTTTGTAAAAATTAATATTTGTAGCATTCTCAAAACTTTTGGCCATGACTGTAGTATAGACGAAATAATCACCAGTGGAAGGCACAGGGTCAATCAATCACACATATTGTGTGCAAGGGTTAGGTCAGATATGCCGCTCAAATGGGTGGCCGACGCGTATCGCCGCCGCAGTGGCTTCATCAGGAAAGGTAACATAAGTGCATAACAAGGGAATATATATATACATAAGTAATATGTGAATAAACTCACACACCTGTGAGGCAGAACAACCAGCATGGTCTGTGTAGCGGAACGCCATGTTCCGCATGCGCAAAGCAACGGGACGGCAAGACGAAGTGGTCAAAAAGTAAAAAAAGGCAAATAGTAGTGAAGCGCCGCATAGCGCATGCGCACTACAGACAGGACGGCAAGACAAGGCAGCAAAAAGGCTTTGGAAGGCGAGTCACACAGAGGACGCATACGCAGAGTACAGATAGTGAGACATCGAATAAGCGCTAGCGTAGTGGGACAGCCATAGGTTATGACACAGGCAGAGGACTGCATTTGTTATCACAAATAATGCGCATGTGATGCCCTGGACTAGCCAGGGGGTCACAGGTAGGCCCTTACACTACACCTGTCCCCCAAAAAGGTACCAGCAGTCACCCGAAAACCCTGAATCACCCCCATCTGTACCAGACGTCCACACCTGGGGGTGGAGTCTGGAGTCAGGCGACGCCCAATGAAGAGGATTGATGGTCAGGGGCGGGGAAAACCAGACAGTACGGTTCAGTACAGTTGAGTACAACAGAGTGGAGTGAAGTGGGAGTTGGGAGTTGAGAGTGGAGAGTTGGAGTTCGGGAGAAGTCTGGCAGGGCCTAGGTTGGAGCCTAGGGACCCTGTGGCCAGGAGACAGGCAGTGGTGGCCGTCTTCAGGAGGCCAGAAGAAGAACCGGTGGAACCGTCAAGGCACCAGGGCAGGGTAGCAGCCCGCCGGTACCGAATCGGGGAGTCAAACCGAAACACCAGGAAAGGGTACTACGAGGCCCAGAAGCAACTGGACCAAGTCAAATTAACTGATTGCGGTCTGGACTATAGGTCCATTCCCACCCCAAGTCCCGAGAGAAGGCAATATCCCACCGAGGAAGATAGGAAGCCACCGCCCAGGCACCAAGATCCCACAGGCCAGCACCTGCGAGCAAAAGGGCTCCTTCAGCATCTACAAGTCAGAGAGCGGACTACCTTGGTCAGGCATAGTAGTCACACAGCTTACAGAGGTGCAGGAGAAAGACGGATACCATCAACCTGAGTAGGGGGTACAACACAACCGGCTGCGGGCAACGATCACCATCCCGTTTTTGGTTTACCAGTGACTCCAGTGTGTTTCCTCAGAATGAGTACTCCAGTGCCCTCTGGCACCGCACCGCGCTACGCCGCCCTGCCCTGCACCCCTCTGACATCACCTTCACCCCAGCGTCCCCGGGACCCACATCCCCTACCCACAGAGGGGGTCAACACCTAGCTGCGCCACAACACTGCCCCCACCATCACCAGCAGCGATGGTGCCAATAATCACCACAACCCGTGGGTGGCGTCACGCACAATCCCTATAGCGGCCTCGGCCGCGCACCCACCCGATCACCAAAACAACCCCTTCACAGAGCGACGTGACCCCCTGTCCGGAGACGCTCGCGCCACCGACACACCCAAGCCCGGATCCGAGCCGCTCGGCTGCAGCCGAGTGCGGGGCGGTACACGCACATACAGAGCACACCATACATAAGCCAAAAGGCATAGATAAATATAGAATGAAGAGTGTTAGGACAGCATATGTAAAAAGAACAAATATTAACATGGGTCAGATTTGCAAAGGCGGGACAAAAACAGCGTTTACAGGATGAGTCACTAGAAATACAAAGAGGTATCCAAAGACACGTAGAGTAATGTGCATATGTATATATTTTTTATATTTATTATTATACATTTTTTATATTGTTATAGGCACAGTATATTGTATACGCCAGACGGCAGATGCATTAATATAACAACAAACAGTGTTCCAGGTAGGGGTGTTAAAGGATACCCATACACTATGAATATCCCGAGAAGAAGGGTCACAGTCAGTGAACTTGTGGCACCCAAACCTGGGGGTACCATAAGTTTACATATAGATGTAAAGCCAGAGGGGCCAAACCAGAGAATGGAATACAAAGGTTAGGCATAATATATTAGTATATATACACAAAAGGTATATGCTTGAACAGATAGAATAGACAGAAGAGCCCGAATAGCGTACATATACATACTTAGCCACCACGTATACAAAACCCAAGAAAACATAAGAGGGCAATAGGGAAGACCAACCCATATGGCCATGAGGTAAGGTAGATATATGTATATATAGGGGGCCCCCGGTACCCAGCTGAGGGTGGTTAAGTCCAAAGTGGACAATAAATATGGATACTTGATATTGCACAGATGGTGAATAGTTGTGTTGTGTCCAGGGTGGACCATATACATGGATACTTGATATTGCACAAATGATTATACAATTAAGAACCACTGATAAATAGATGTCAAAACATCATGGTGGACAATCCGGACAAAAATACAAGTATATAGGGCGCCACTGAATGGCGGGGGACAGCCATCACAATACAAAGGTAGAATGTAAAGTACATTTTGAATCCGAAAACAGATGGACGATAATTGTGGAAGATGGAAGCCAGATAACCGGGTATGATGGTATTCTTGTGCACGCGAAGGTCATAAAAGATATATATAAGTTGAAGACATCAGAAACAGGGGTGTGCCTAAGTACAAGAGGAAAATAAAAAAACACAGATTAATATATGATTACTGGAATGTAAGGAGATAAGAAAAGGGGGAGGGTGAGGAGAAAAAGGGGGGGGTTTATGCATCAACCAAGGAAACCAGTGAAGAGAAGTTCCTCGTTAAGGCCCGAAGGAGCCATAGAATTTAATCTGAAAATCTATCTGGATTCATTTTGGAGAAGCCATCTTGTACAGGTGCCCCCCCCTGGCACTAATATGGCACTTCTGGAGCCCAAAGACACGAATCCCTCGTGGACTGCCATGGTGGTAAGATAAAAAGTGAGCTGCCACCGGCGTGATGGATTTACATTTTAGGGTATGAGAGACTGCCAAGTTAATAGTTGAGAAGTGTTTCTGGATCCTCTTTCTGAGTTCTTGAGTAGTCTGGCCAATGTAAACTTTATCACACGGACAGATCATGCAGTATATCACATTCTTAGTCTTACAATTGATGTAAGACCTGATGGGATGGTTTGTAGAATCCTCAGGATTATAAAAGGTGTTATGGGTAGCTTGCATGAAACCACAGATATTGCAGTCCCCACATGGAAAGAGCCCCTGAGAGTGACACCACGATGTAGTTTGGTCGTGGGCCTGACAATATGGCTGAGAGTCAGAAGGTCCCTTAAATTGGGAGCCCATTGTGCAGTAAGCAGGGGTTAAGAAGAAACCACTGGGGAAGTCTGTGTGTCCGTGGTTAGAATGGGCCAGTGTTTTTGCAGAATGCTTCTCACCTGTTGCCATTCGTTGTTGAAGGTAGTAATAAATCTGACGTAGTTATCCTTACACCTCGGTTTGGGTCTGATGAGTGACTCCTGCGTTTCGCCTTTTGCCCTCTTGTATGCCTTGGAGATTATCTTTTTGGGATAGCCATGATTCACAAACCTGGAGGTAAGATTGGAGGCTTGTTGGCCAAAATCAATATCCTCACTGCAATTACGTCGCACCCGCAGGAATTGCCCAGTGGGTATACCTGTTCTGATGTGTTGCGGGTGGAAGCTTGTGAAATGCAGAAGAGCATTGGTGGCCGTGGACTTCCTATAAAGGTTTGTTGAAAGGCCGCCATCTTTAATGGAGATTTCCAGATCCAAAAATGACACCACTGCAGATGAAATATGCTGAGAAAGAAAGATGTTGAGATTATTGATATTTAAGCTGGAAATGAAAGCGCAACAGTCCTCCTCCGATCCCTCCCAGACAAAAAAGATGTCGTCAATATATCGATGCCAATGTGAGACTCCTTCCTTAAACATCTGGGACTGAAAGACGATGGTGGACTCCCAGCAACCTAAAAATAGGTTGACGAAAGACGGCGCACACCGTGCACCCATTGCCACTCCTGAGGTTTGTCTATAAAAGAAAATAATTGTGGCGTAGGACAAAGTCAAGGAGGTCCACCAGGAAAAAGTTATGCATGCGGTTAGAACGGGGTTGTAAATCCAAAAAATAGGTGATCGCATGCATGCCATCTGGGTGCTGGATGTTGGTATACAATGATTCGACATCGCATGTCACCAATAATGCGCCAGGAGAGACCGTAATGCCCCTACAGATTTAGACAAAATTAACAGTGTCCTGGACGAAAGAAGGAAGCTTGCTGATGAGTGGTTGGAGAAAAAAGTCCACGTAAGTACTGGCTTTCTCACAGAGACTCCCTATGCTGGCCACTATGGGCCAGCCGGGAGGTCTGGAGGTTGATTTGTGGACTTTGGGGAGCAGATAGAAGGTGGGAACAATGGGATCCGGGACCCACATGTACTTGAGCTCCTTCTCAGAAATGATACCAAGATGCTGGGCAGAGTGTAATAAGAGATGGAATTTAGACATAAACACCTGCATCGGATCAGATGGTAGTTTAGTATAAAACTCTGTATTCTTTAACTGTCTATGCGCTTCTTCCAAGTACATGTCGGTAGGCCAGATCACCACGTTCCCACCCTTATCAGCTTCCTTGATGAGGAAGTTGTTGTTCTCAGTTTAAAAATGGCTCGCCTTTCCTGAATGGACAGATTAGGTGCCCTAGGTGTGCCAGATGTTAATTTGGCTATATCTGCCCTGGCCAATTCAAAAAAGATTTTGATAGCCAGTACCAGAGAAAATCAGGGGGTAGCCACAGATTTGTTCCTCATTGGAAATTGCCTCCTACCTAGTCCATCAGTATTTTCTTCCAACAGGTCCAGCAAGTCCTGAAAGGTTTGTCTTTCAACTAGTGCCATATTGTCAATGATTTGGGGTCTTCTATAGATGACCTGAAAAACGAGGTTCCAACAGAAAAGGTCTTTAGTCAGGGAGAACTTATCAACAGTGTAAGTGGGTGAAAACGTAAGTCCTCGTTCCAACACCGAGATCTCTTGTGGAGACAGGTCATAAGTAGAAAGGTTTATGATCTGTAGTGAGTCTCTTACCTGAATACCCGTGGCTGTGTCGGAAGCATTGTCAGCCATATCTAAAATCGGTATATTGTTTTTCTGAATGGTAATTTGCGATGGCTGTACCCTTGTTTTTTTCCGGTTTTGCCCCTTACGGCCCCCTCTTCTAACCCTGCGTCGGGGTCGCTGCTTGTTGATAAAAAAAAAAAAAAAAAATCACTGGAACTACTTTCTTGTGGGGGAGACATTATTGACATTTCTATGTCCTCTGGTATTGCCCCTGTGTCTCCACTTAAATGCCATTTTATTATCAAAATCAGACCTATCTCACTGGAACTTCCCACACTTTCCATCCACAATTTCCTTTTCATACTTGTCCATCTGCTCTTTAAGTTTGGCCTGAAATAGTCCAACTTGTGAGTGATCCTCAAGTCTAGCCAATTTGGCCTCCAAGTCCTTTATATTGGTCTTGGTGGTCGCTAGTAATACCCTGTCATGTTCAAGTAGCATGTTTATAAGTATATTTGAGCAGCGAAGGAGACCCTGCTCCCAGGTGTCCTGAAAGGCCGCAAAAGGTTCCCACGCGGGGAAAATATTAACCCAAAGCCCTCGTGGAACAATACCAGCCCTGAGGTATTCCTCAAGGCTACGTATGTTCCACCAGAGACGTATGCCCGTTTTATGGGCAGAAGTGAGGTCCGACGTGAGAAGGGAAAACTCATCAGAGATTCTAGCTGGGGGCACAGAGGAAAAGACATTATCAGATTGTTGTTGCCAAGCAGCTTCACGTGTATCCCAATCCATCCCAAAGCTGGGTTCACACTAAGCGACAGCGACAACGACATCGCCATTTTCTGTGACGTAACAGCGACCTTGTAAGTCGCTGTTATGATCGCTGCTTAGCTGTCAAACACAGCAGCCGAAGCAGCGATCATAACGACACGCGTCGCTGTGCTGCAACATGTGCAGAGAGCAGGGAGCCGCGCACACTGTTAATCACCCGATGTGTACTGCAGCTACGTGTGCAGAGAGCAGGGAGCCGCGCACACTGCTTAGCGCTGGCTCCCTGCTCTCCTAGCTACAGTACACATCGGGTTAATTACTCGATGTGTACTGCAGCCACATGTGCAGAGAGGTGGGAGCTGGCAGCGTGAGAACGGCGGAGGCTGGTAACGAAGGTAAATATCAGGTAACCACCTTGGTTACCCGATGTTTACCTTGGTTACAGCTTACCGCAGGCTGTCAGACGCCGGCTCCTGCTCCCTGCACATTCAGGATTGTTGCTCTCTCACTGTCACACACAGCAATGTGTGCTTATGTGTGCTTATCAGCGGGAGAGCAACAATAAAAAAATGAACCAGGGTTGTGTGTAACGAGCAGCAATCTCACAGCAGGGGCCAGATCGCTGCTCAGTGTCACACACAGCGAGATCGCTAATGAGGTCACTGCTGCATCACAAAAACCGTGATTCAGCAGCAATCTCAGCAGCGATCTCGCTGTGTGTGAAGCACCCCTAACAGTCAGCAACAATGGATACCACTACACAGAACTACCACACAGATGAGTGAGAAAAATAGAGAATGTGTAAATATACAGCTTAATCAAAACTAACGTTTATAATAAAATGGTGTGCAGCTCCAGAGCTGTGACCCCAAGGGGGGAACAGAGGGGATATAACTGGAGAAACAAAGAGCGGAGCGCACCACTTATAATGTAATCAAGTGTAATCAATAAATGAAGATAATAATACCAAAGAATTTGTGATTGCAATCATTTTCAAGAAGAAACTAAGTATTCTCTGACAGAATTGCAGGGGTGCCAATACTTCTGGCCAGCACTGTAGAAAGTAATGGTTAAAAATTATTCATAACTGTATAGGTATGAATAATGTTGATAGATCTGCGGTTTTACTCATTTCAATATCCATCCCATGTGGTTTACAATTCATCATAAAATTCCATATAATTCCATATGTTCATACCACATGAGTTGATATCATTTTTATATATAGTTATTATATTATACTATTCACTGTCCATTGCTCCCTACTATCAATTAATATTCATTTTAGTTTATTACTTTTATTATACTAATTATTGGTAAGATAAGTAAATTAAACTATATAAACCACATGTAAAAGGTGACAATGGAAATAAGCAATTATGAAACAATTTGTAGAAAACCGCAGATCTATACAAAAACTGCTAGCATTAATTATTGTCAAGGAGGAAAATACATTAGATACAATAATATCACTCCATTCTTTTTTTTGATGGGAAGGATGCAGTCAGGAAATACATGAATTTGGTTTGCACACTCCAAAAGCGCAGCCCCAGCAAGTCAATCTGAACTGTAACATTAGAGGGGAGAAAAATTCTCTCATATAGATGCTATTTTATCGAACGATGGTATTGTTCTCATGGTCCGCTCAAGCAGCGCTTCAGGAATGCATAGAAGTAGACAAGCATAAAACAAGTAAAGGTAACGTAAATCTACTGAATAACTGTTTGAATTAATACTTTATAGAGGAAGAAACCGTTTATTCTAATTACTATAATATCATTCAATTTATTGTTATTTTATCAGGGGAAGTACTGTCAGGATACACATGCACTTGTATTCCAGGAACGCAGTCTGTGCAAGCCAATCCAAGCTAATCTAAGCTACAACATCGGGAGGGAGAAAGAATTTTTTTTTCTCTCAGATGGATATACTTATTTCAGACATTGTTCACATTATTATAGTCCACACAGACCGCGTTTCTCGAATCAAAAGGAATAATTATGAGAGGGAGGCGGAGGGAAGGGGAAGAAAGGAACTAGGAGCATACTCAATAATGTAAGATGAGATCTTGTCGATTGTTCATACTATAAGGGTATCTACACTCCAAGGTGAGTATCCAATATGTTTCTCTATTTAACAATTTTTCCTGTGGTCCCCACCCAGAGTTGGTTTATGTACTTTTTCTATTCCTAAAAAACGGAAACCCTGGAGATCTCCTGCATGTATTTTCTGAAAATGTTTAGAGACTGCTTAAATTGATGTTGCCAAAAGATTAACCGCATCAGATAAATGGCGTTGAATTCTGTTTTTGAGTGGACCAGTGGTGCATCCCGTATATTGAACATTGCAAATGTTGCAAGTAATAAGGTAAACCACATGGTCCATGTTACAGTTAATGAAATCATTAATTTTGTATTCTTTCGAATTTTTTAGGGATTTAAAAGTGCGACTTATTTGTGCATAATCGCATGCTTTACATTTGGTGGCTCCACACTTAAAATATTCCTTTAAGTCTAGCCAGGTGGTGCTAGATTGTATTTTATTATCCTTACTACTGAAACGGCTGGGTGACAATAGGTTATTAAATGTAGGTGCTTTTCTAGCAATAAACCCTATGCCTTTTTTAGGCTGTGTTTGCACTTTGCTTTTTACCTGCTTTTTACCTGCTTTTTTGCTGCTTTTTCAACTGCAGCGTTTAATGCCAAAATGCATGTGTTCTGCTTTTCAAGCAAAGTCTATGGGAATTTGGGTTTCTTCTCCACACTATGCTGTTCAAAATGCTGCCTCTTTAAAAAAAATACCCTCTTTTACCATTTTATTAAAATACCCCCAAATACCCCTCCAGGTCTGACATAATCCACAGAGGTCCCGCGACGCTCTCAGCTTTGCTACATGAAGCTGACAGGAGCGTCCGTAGAACACCGCTGCTCCTGGGAGCTCCACAAAGCACTGAGGGGAATCGCGCTGTCAGCAGGGGACGTCACTCAAGTAATGCCGGGGTGTGTGCGGTGATGATGCGTGCGGGAGTGCCGGTGTGTGTGCGGTGATGGTGTGTGCGGGAGTGCCGGTGTATGTGCGGTGATGATGGGTGCGGGAGTGCCGGTGTATGTGCAGTGATGATGCGTGCGGGAGTGCCGGTGTATGTGCGGTGATGATGGGTGCGGGAGTGCCGGTGTATGTGTGACGCCCCGGACTAGTCGGGTCGTCCCAGGTAATCAAACACAACACCACACCCCCCTCCCAGTTAGGTAACACCAGTCAAACTAAAAGCCTTGTCACCACCCTCCAGGTTTGATGTCCATACCAGGGGGGCGGAGCCAGGCAGTTGGCTCCGCCCACCGAGGAGTTCACAGGCCTAGAGGCGGGAAAACAGAGAAGAACAGTTGAAGCTCGAGTGTAGAGCAGTCAAGGTCACGGGTAGTCCTGTGTTCGGGCCCTGATAAGAGGCTACCAGGTGGCTGGGTCGGAGCCCAGTCGCCATTGGCAAGGAGGCAGATGGTGGTGGCTGCCTGCAGGAGACCGGGAAGACGACTGGTGGAACCATAAGGAACCGGGACAGGGTAGTGGCCCACCTGGACCGAACCGGGGAGCCAACTGGATACCGGAGTACCAGGCAGGATACTCAGACCTAGTACAAAGCCCTGAACCGACAGGGCCGAGTCGAATCAACTGATAGCGGACTGGACTTTAGGACCTATCCCACACAAGTCCCGTTAGAAGACAACAGCCCAACCATACAGGTTAAAGCCACCGCCAAGGCATAGAGACCTAAAGGGCCAGCGTCTGTGGGCAAACGGGCTCCTACGGCATATACAAGTCGGGGAGCGGACTAACGGTGTCTAGGCATAGGAGTCAAACACTTACACACAGAGGTGCAGGAAAAAGGCGGAAACCACCAACCTATTCTGGGAGAAGCTGCAGCCGGCTGCGGGCTGGGAGATCGAGGCCTGTGAGAGGAGGAAAGCAGAGATCCTTGCCCGCACAATCCGGGAGAAGGACAACCTGCAGAGTGCTACCTACTTGGTGCGGGGCCCGACCTTCCAAGGCCAAGTCCGCCGGTTTGACCCCAGCGTGGATGGGGGTTCATCTTCGAACCGGGCCTGGAGGCCGAAGTGTTTGTTTCCCGATGGGACGTCAACTCCCATCTCCTGTTGGGTCATCCGGATCAGGATCTAGTTCGAGGGGACCTGGTGACCTACACCCGGCATTGCGGGGAGAGGGGCTGGTTTGCCCTCAGTGTTAAAAGGAGGGTGCGCCAGGATGTCCCGGAGCGCTCCCAGTCCCCTCCCCCGCCGTACAGCCTTGGAGTGACCGTTGAGGCTGAGTACGAAGAAGATGAGGATCAAGAGTAAAGGCAGCGGAACCTGGCTGCCAAAGTGACACAGTCCTCATTGGGACCCTGACTGCCCGTCCCCGTTGGGACTTTTGTTGCCCCTGTTTCACAAAGTCACGGCCAAGAACTTGCAGGCCACCCAAAAAATTTTGGGTTTGTAAATAATACCCCTCCCCTTTAACCAGCCGTCCGGTTTCACCGCCTCCGGAGAGGCAGACTGGAGGATGGGCCTGCGGGAAGCTGTTGGCCGAGGCCCGTTACCACTAGAACCGGTGGCCATCCTCCAAGTCAGGGGTCCCCTGGACGTGGGGCCTCTGAAAGGACTGTGAAGCCTGCACCCGTCCCGTTAAACACCTGGGCCCGTTCCTGGACTGGGGAAAAGGGGTGCTGCCCACTTCTTAGGGGCAGCATCAAGGTCTAGGTTGTTTAAGTAGGTGACTGAGGACCCGGTTCCCGTGTTATTAAAAATGTTATCGTAATGTTCAAATATATGCCTCCCGTATGGGAAGATCCAAAAGATAAACATGTTGAAACTTTGTACAAATGTTATTATACTTGTATTATGCTCCGTTTTTTATCTTTCAGAACAACAAAAAAAAACCTGTGATGGACTCGCAGCCCGCAGACGGTCTGCATTAAACCAAGGGGGAATGTGACGCCCCGGACTAGTCGGGTCGTCCCAGGTAGTCAAACAAAACACCACCCCCCCCCTCCCGGTTAGGTAACACCAGTCAAACTAAAAGCCTTGTCACCACCCTCCAGGTTTGATGTCCACACCAGGAGGGGCGGAGCCAGGCAGTTGGCTCCGCCCATCGAGGAGTTCACAGGCCTGGAGGCGGGAAAACAGAGAAGAACAGTTGAAGCTCGAGTGTAGAGCAGTCAAGGTCATGGGCAGTCCTGTGTCCGCGCCCTGATAAGAGGCTACCAGGTGGCTGGGTTGGAGCCCAGTCGCCATTGGCAAGGAGGCAGACGGTGGTGGCCTCCTGCAGGAGACCGGGAAGACGACCGGTGGAACCGTAAGGAACCGGGACAGGGTAGTGGCCCGCCAGGACTGAACCGGGGAGCCAACTGGATACCGGAGCACCAGGCAGGGTACTCAGACCCAGTACAAAGTCCTGAACCGACAGGGCCGAGTCAAATCAACTGATTGCGGACTGGACTTTAGGACCTATCCCACACAAGTCCCGTTAGAAGACAACAGCCCAACCATACAGGGTAAAGCCACTGCCAAGGCATAGAGACCCAAAGGGCCAGCGTCTGCGGGCAAACGGGCTCTTACGGCATATACAAGTCGGGGAGCGGACTACCGGTGTCTAGGCATAGGAGTCAAACACTTACACACAGAGGTGCAGGAAAAAGGCGGAAACCACCAACCTATTCTGGGAGAAGCTGCAGCCGGCAGCGGGCCCCGTTCGTCACTCCGTTTGGTTTACCGGAGACTCCAGTGTTTTGTGTCAGAGTGAGAACACCAGTGCCATCGGACACCGCACCGCACTGCACCCCTATTTTCTTGGTCTTATAATGCAAGTATGGCAGTGTTAATTTGATGCTTCCATAGATACGACCCCGTGGCCTACTTGTTTTAGGTCTGTTCTAAGACCACCGTGTTCTTGCAATAGAGGCATCATAGCTTGGGCTAGAGATTTTTCCATAAAGGAACTGGAGATAGGTGCGGCATTGTTGGAGTATGATTTGGAGTCATCATTACTTGAATCTGAGTCCTTTTGTGCCGTGGTAACTAAACACGAAGGTGGTTGTACCGCCCCAGCACCAGCAGCCGGGCTGCTGCTCGGATCCGGATCCGCAGTGGCTCGTGGGATCTCTGGACTTGGGAGGGGCCGCGCTGACACCCGAAATAAAAAGGGGGTATTTACAAGGTGTTTTGTCATTAGAGTTCGTGACGCCACCCATGGTGTATGGTAAGGTGTAATACCACCGCTGCTGTGGAGAGTGCCCGGTGGCGATGGGATAGCAGCTAGATGTTGAACCCCTCCGTGGGTACGGGAAGAATGCCTCGGGGCTTGGTAGTGGTGAGAGGGGAGCTCCGTTGGGGAGGAAAGGGTCACTGCATACTCACTCTTTCCAATAACGCCGACACCGACAATTTGTAAACCGGAATTCTTAGCACCGCTGTAGTAGGGAGGGAGCACGCTGGCATCCGTGCCTGATGGGGTTGCTTGTTAGCCTGTCACCTTTTCCTTGGCACTTTCTTTACTGGTTGGCCCCTGTAGTGTAAAACTAGTCGGGTCCCGCTCACCCATATGGCTAAAGGAGTGAGCTTGCTCTCATGGTTCATGCTTGGGATTTTCTGGACTGTGTATAGGGAAAGTCCTAGCCCCCAAGTTGCGCTAGTACCCCGATTTTGGAGCGGGTGGAGAACGAATCATGAAGTCTTCGCCCTCATCGGGTAAATTACCAGGACGCTTGAAGCTACTTCCCGGCCTAGGGTCCACGTACCCCACTGTGGCCTGGCCCCTGCCCGGAGATGGCTCAAGACCGCCGGCTGCCCTGCTCGGCAGTTCCGTGCCCCTTGACATGATCCCCTGTGACCAGGGTTCCAGCTCCTACCAGGCCCAGACCAACATCTGCCACCTAGTACTGAGGAGCCCAGCTCCTAACCTCCTCCAACTACTTGTGACCTCTCCTCTCAAGAGTCACCACTCGACTGACCTGCTCCTGACACTCTTGACCCTCCCTTACCAACCCCCCAATCAGGCGGCCCTATTCCCTTCAGGCTACCCATTGGTGTGTCTGGTGGGTGTGGTGCAGAGTGTTTCTAGGATTTTTGACTGGCTTGTTCTCAGCAACACCAAAGGCCAGGGACCCGTAACCAAGGAGGAGATGGACACCATGCAGAAGGGCAGATTGCACAATGTCCTGTGACGACCTGATAGGCCAGGGCGTCACATTCCCCCTTGGTTAAATGTAGCTCGTCCCCGAGCTACAGGACACCAGAGGTTTATTATTAGTTTTTTTAACTGTAGAAAAAAAGGTGGAAAAAGAGTTAACACGTTTTATTAACATTTTCCATCCCTCGCAGGGGAGGCACTTTTCTTAAACGTTACTTAACTATAACGAGTTCATCATCCAATGGTGTGACGCTACCAGTTTTTGTGGTAACGGAGGCTCAACTTACTACGTTGCAGCCCATTCCTGCGACAATCCAGTCCCAATGGCCCAGATCCCAATAACTCGCCACCCAAACAACCTGACCCCCTGGAAACCTATCCGCGGGTCCGTGACAAGGTTAAGGTCCCGGGCGTGGTTTTAGACGACTCTGGTTGGCACAGGAAGTGCAACTATACACAATACACAAGTTTGTGTTGGTCACGCCAGTCCTATGACCATGGTCCATATTTACTTAATGATATAAAAACAACGGAGTCCATATACCGGGTGTACACTCTGTAAAAGAATCTGGTTATTAATCAGGTAACTTCTTCGTTCTTTTGCAAATGGTTACTCAAGCATTCATTTGCTAACATCTCTACATGAAAAACAACAAACTGTGGAAAATAATAACCGTAAACACTGATACCTAACAGTTCTATGGCATCGCAAAACTACTGGTATTATAACATTTTTCAACACTGTTCTCTGTACCTCCGTGGAGTTTGACCAAAGTTAGCACGGGTTGACTTCCTTAATGCTGGACCCTCATCCTCGTCTGATGACATAGCTACATTCCCTGCAGGTTCCTCGCCCTCAGTGCTGGGTGTAACTGGTAAGACCCTACGTGTGCGTGACAAGGGGAAAGGCGGTACTCTAGGTGCTGGAGTGGGTGCAGTGTCAGTAAGCCTTTCCTGCTCAGGTTCTTCCACGGGTTGTGAGAATGTTAACACAAGGACTATTTCTGCATAGGCCAATTTTCCGGAAAATCAACTAGAATGGTGTAAATCACTCCCTTCCTTCCACCGCTTGAGGCTGGGGCTGAGGTTCTTCCATCTTCCTTAAGGGTTCTGGGCACCTTTTCAAATGATCCTGAGATACCGTAGCCATGGTTCTCCCGTGATCCTTGCTGATCAAGCAGATTGTCGAAGTTGGACAACTGTATTATATACGGCTCCTTCTCCCACTGGTCATCCAACTTGTGTTGCTTCCTCTTTCTCTTTAACATGATTTCCCCAGGGGCGAAGGGAGCTGCTTTCGCTTGTTTGTTAAAGTTCCTTTCTTGCCGTTCAGTCCCAATCTTCTCCGGGTGCGCAGGCTTCAGGCAATTCAACCTCCATCTTCAAGTCCACTGGAAGTCTTCCAGGTCGAGCTCTTATCAGGTAGGCTGGGGTACACTTGGTGGATCCTACGGGGATGTTGTTGTAGATGTTTACCAGGTCTGGCAGTTTTTCAGGCCACTGGTTCCACTCTTCCAGGAGAAGGGTTTTCAGCAGATTGATCACCAGGTGGTTCATCTTCTCGCACATCCCATTCGTCTGCACATGGTAGGGTGTAGTGCTGATATTCTTGCAACCGTACACACTGCAGAACTCCTGAAAGATCTCAGCTTCAAATGCAGGGCCCTGATCCATAAGAACTCAGTCAGGGTACCCATGCGGCTTACAGAAGTGGGCCTGGAACGCTTTTGCCGCAGTACTGGCAGTCAAATCTTTAACAGGCACCACCACCAGGAACCGTGAGTAGTGGTCAACCATCGTGAGCGCATAGGTGTACCCACTTCGGCTGGGGGTTAGCTTGACATGGTCCAGAGCCACGATCTCCAGGGGCTGCTTGGTGACAATCGGCTGAAGTGGTGCTCGTTGACTAGTGCCATCTTGCCTCCTCAAGGCACAGGGGCCACAATTCCTACACCAGGCCTCTATGGAGTTCCTCATTCCTATCCAGTAGAAGCGACTCCTTAGCAACAACTCTAGCTTCTTCCACCCGAAGTGCCCGGCTCCATCATGATATGCCTCCAGCACCACTGGGATGTACAACTTTGAAACCACGATCTGGAAGGTTCTCTCATGAGTCTTGGGGTTGATAAAGCTCCTGCATAGCTTGCCTTGGTGCAGATAAAGCCGACTTTGGTCTTGCCACAAATTTCTGGCCTCCTCTTGGGCGCCTGGTCTAAGACTGGCATCAGCTCTGGCCAGCAACACTTTGACCAATTTGATCACAGGGTCCCGATCCTGGGCTTCTTGCCAGCCGTGATGAGGCAACGGGTTACAGGTCATCTCCTGCTGGTGAACACTGGATCTGGACCGCTCTTCGGGCAGGGGCTGATGGAACGCAGGCAGCTCCACTTCTTCCAGGTCATCTTCATCCCTCCCATCATCGAACAAATGGGGCATTCTGGACAGTGCATCTGCATTATTGTTCTTGCGGCCAGCCCTGTATTTGATAACAAAATCATAATTGGCTAACCGTGTGACCCATCATTGCTCCAGGGCTCCCAGCTTCACCGTATCCAAATGAGACAATATCTGTGTACACCGTGAAATTGGCAGCGGCAAGGTAAAGCTTGAATCTTTCTGTCACAGCCCAGACGAGTGCCAGAAACTTGAAGGAGCTATAATTTTCTGGGTTCCTCTCTGTAGGTCTTAACTTACGGCTGGCATAAACGATCACCTTCTCCTTGCCCTTCTGTACCTGTGACAAGACACCCCCCAATCCTACATTACTGGCATCCGTATACAAAACGAGCGGGAGACCGTAATCGGAATAAGCCAGGATTTCGTCCCCAGTCAGGACAGACTTCATCCGTTCAAAGGAGTCTTCCTGTTCCTGGCCCCACTTGAATGGGGGCCCTGAAGATTTGCCATGTCCAGTCTGACTCACCAGAAGGTCCTGCAAGGGGGCTGTCATTTGGGTGTACCCCTTGACGAACCTCCAGTAGTATCCCATCAGGCCCAGGAACTGCCGCACTTCTCTGATGGTAGTGGGCCGCGGCCAATTTTGTATGGCTGTGATCTTTTCGGGGTCCGGTGCCACACCTTCAGCGCTCACCACATGCCCTAAGTACTGCACCTACGGTTTCAGCAAGTGGTACTTGGATGGCTTGAGCTTCATTCCGTATTTGGACAGAGCGTCAAACACCTCAGCCAGGTGCTCCAGGTGTGCCTCGTCGATCTTGGAGTAGACGGCGACGTCGTCCAGATACAACAAAACGGTCTCAAAGTTGCAGTGGCCCAGGCAACACTCCATCAACCTCTGGAATGTCCTGGGTGCATTGCACAGCCCAAATGGCATGCTATTAAACTCACATAGACCCATCAGAGTAGCGAATGCGGTCTTCTCACGGTTCTCCATGGTGACTGCCACCTGCCAGTACCCGCTGGTGCATGCTGCCCCCTCCTCACAATGTCCCATGCATGCTGCCCCCTCCTCACAATGTGCCATGCATGCTGCCCCCTCCTAACAATGTCCTATGCATGCTGCCCCTCTCCATGAGCTCCTAATGCTGCCTTTCTTTTTTCCATAATGACACCTCCATGCTGCCCCACTCATCATACTAAGACCACCACACTAGCGCTTATGCTGAGAAACCCCCCCCACACACACACACACTACCCCACTCTTGATATTGATTCCCCTACATTGCTCCACTCCATACTGAGCCCACACATGCTGCCCCTTCTCCATAATGAGCTCCCATTGCTGCCCCCTCCCATTCTGAGTCCTTACACTCCCCCCATCGATTTTGTCATTGCACTATCCCTCAACCCTTGTCCTCTGTCTCTAGCATTGGCCCCTGTCTCCCATTCCCCCAGCAGCAGCCTCTCCCCCAGCATCAGCCTCTCTCCCGCCAGCCTCCCCCAGCATCAGCATCTCTCCCTCCAGACCCCCCCAGCATCAGCCTCTCTCCCCCCAGCCTCCCCCAGCATCAGCTTCTCTCCCCCGGCCCCCCAGCATCAGCCTCTCTCCCCCCAGCCTCCCCCATCATCAGCCTCTCTGCCCCCAGCCTCCCCCAGCATCAGCCTCTCTCCCCTCAGCCTCCCCCAGCATCAGCCTCTCTCCCCCCAGCCTCCCCCAGAATCAGCCATCAGCCTCTCTCCCCCAGCTTCCCCCAGCATCAGCTCTCTGCCCCCAGCTTCCCCCAGCATCAGCCTCTCTGCCCCCAGCATCAGCCTCTCTGCCCCCAGCATCAGCCTCTCTCCTCCCAGCCTCCCCCAGCATCAGCCTCCCCCCTCCCAGTCTCCCCCAGCATCAGCCTCTCCCAGCATCAGCCTCTCTACTCTCAGACTCCCCTAGCATCAGCCTCCCCAAGCATCAGCCTCTCTCCTCCCAGCCTCCCCCAGCATCAGCCTATCTCCACCCAGCTCCCCCCCAGCATCAGCCTCTCTCCTCCCAGCCCCCCAGAATCAGCCTCCCCCAGCATCAGCCTCTCTCCTCCCTGCCTCTCCCAGCATCAGCCTCTCCCCTACCAGCCCCCCCAGCATCAGCCTCCCCCAGCATCAGCCTCTCTCCTCCCAGCCTCCCCCAGCATCAGCCTCTTTCCTCCCAGTTCCCCCCCAGCATCAGCCTCTCTCCTCCCAGCCCCCCCCCCCAGAATCAGCCTCCCCCAGCATCAGCCTCTCTCCTCCCAGCCTCTCCCAGCATCAGCCTCTCTCCTCCCAGCCCCCCCCAGCATCAGACTCCCCCAGCATCAGCCTCTCTCCTCCCAGCCCCCCCAGCATCAGCCTCTCCCAGCATCAGCCTCTCTCCCCCCAGCCTCCCCCAGCATCAGCTTCTCTCCCCCGGCCCCCCAGCATCAGCCTCTATGCCCCCAGCCTCCCCTAGCATCAGCCTCTCTCCCCCCAGCCTCCCCCATCATCAGCCTCTCTGCCCCCAGCCTCCCCCAGCATCAGCCTCTCTCCCCTCAGCCTCCCCCAGCATCAGCCTCTCTCCCCCCAGCCTCCCCCAGAATCAGCCATCAGTCTCTCTCCCCCAGCTTCCCCCAGCATCAGCTCTCTGCCCCCAGCTTCCCCCAGCATCAGCCTCTCTGCCCCCAGCATCAGCCTCTCTGCCCCCAGCATCAGCCTCTCTCCTCCCAGCCTCCCCCAGCATCAGCCTCCCCCCTCCCAGTCTCCCCCAGCATCAGCCTCTCTACTCCCAGACTCCCCTAGCATCAGCCTCCCCAAGCATCAGCCTCTCTCCTCCCAGCCTCCCCCAGCATCAGCCTATCTCCACCCAGCTCCCCCCAGTATCAGCCTCTCTCCTCCAAGCCCCCCAGAATCAGCCTCCCCCAGCATCAGCCTCTCTCCTCCCTGCCTCTCCCAGCATCAGCCTCTCTCCTCCCAGCCCCCCCCCAGCATCAGCCTCCCCCAGCATCAGCCTCTTTCCTCCCAGTTCCCCCCCCAGCATCAGCCTCTCTCCTCCCAGCCCCCCCCAGAATCAGCCTCCCCCAGCATCAGCCTCTCTCCTCCCAGCCTCTCCCAGCATCAGCCTCTCTCCTCCCAGCCCCCCCCAGCATCAGACTCCCCCAGCATCAGCCTCTCTCCTCCCAGCCCCCCCCAGCATCAGCCTCTCCCAGCATCAGCCTCTCTCCTTCCAGCCTCTCCCAGCATCAGCCTCTCTCCTCCCAGCCTCTCCCAGCATCAGCCTCTCTCCTCCCAGCCTCTCCCAGCATCAGCCTCCCCCAGCATCAGCCTCTCTCCTCCCAGCTTCCCCCAGCATCAGCCTCCCCCAGCATCAGCCTCCCTCCTCCCAGCCTCACCCAGCATCAGCCTCCCTCTTACCAGCCTCCCCCAGCATCAGCCTCTATCCTCCCACCCTCCCCCAGCATCAGCCTCTCTCCTCCCATTCACCCCCAGCATCAGCCTCTCTTCTCCCAGCCTCCCCCAGCATCAGCCTCTCTCCTGCCAGCCTCCCCTAGCATCAGCCTCTCTACTCCCAGCCTCTCCCAGCATCAGCCTCTCTCCTCCCAGCCTCCCCCAGCATCAGCCTCTCCCAATATTAGCCTCCCCCAGCATCAGCCTTCTCCCTCCCAGCCTCCCCATCATCAGCCTCCCCCCTCCTAGCCTCCCCCAGCATCAGCCTCTCTCCTCCTAGCCTCCCCCAGCATCAGCCTCTCTCCTCCTAGCCTCCCCCAGCATCAGCCTCTCTTCCCCCAAGTCTACCCCAGTATCAGCCTCTCTTCCCCCAAGTCGCCCCCAGTATCAGCCTCTCTTCCCCCAAGTGTCCCCCAGTATCAGCCTCTCTTCCCCCAAGTCTCCCCCAGTATCAGCCTCTCTTTCCCCAAGTCTCCCCCAGTATCAGCCTCTCTTCCCCCAAGTCTCCCCCAGTATCAGCCTCTCTTCCCCCAAGTCTCCCCCAGTATCAGCCTCTCTTCCCCCAAGTCTCCCCCAGTATCAGCCTCTCTTCCCCCAAGTCTCCCCCAGTATCAGCCTCTCTTCCCCCAAGTCTTCCCCAGTATCAGCCTGTAATACTTATTATATGTTCTGAGGATTTCGATAGCGTAGGGCAATGATCAGCAGAGACGAGTTTTTGATACAAGATGTTTTATAATCTGTAACCACGGTAGATAACAACGGAACAAACACAGCAATACAAATACACACAATACCTTCCCGAAACGGAGCGGAGGGAATTCCCGGGGCCACGCCCCGGACTCCCCCAGGGAGACCACCAGAGCGAACCCCTATACAGGGACTGTCCGGCAATCACCCCGGAAGGCCTAAATGCGCAGCAGCCGGGACACAAGGGCAAGCGGTAAAAGTCCAGGAGTGTCCGTACGGGATGATTGTCCAGAGTGGTTACGAACCAGAGAGAACCGGGCAGAGTGCTGACCTAAGATGGCAGACGGAATCCGGGCACAGCTTGAGAAACCGGGTAAGGTCCAGAGTCGGTCGGTCGGTAGTCTTTAGGAGGATCCAAAAGCAATCAGGATTAGCAGCAGCAAAGCAGGAGCACACAGCAAGCAGTATACTCAGGCACTGGACTGGGCTGAGAGGCGGCCTTTTAAGCAGCTGGACAGGAAGTAGGGCAACAGAACCTTAAAACTCCATGTTAACTGAGGGCAAGCTCATTCAAAAGAGAACTGGAAAACCTGGAAACCTGACATTACTCCCCCCCCAGAGACGGCCTCAGGACGGATCAGGGCCCGGCTTGTCCGGGAACCGTCGATGAAACTGAGCGATCTTCCGGGGTGCCCGAATGTTACCCACCGGTTCCCAGGAATCGTCCTCGGGGGCGTACCCCTGCCAACGTACCAGATATTGAAGCCGACGACGATGGAGCCGGGAGTCAATAATGTCCTCAACCACGAACTGCTCCTCGCCGTCGACCATCACAGGCGGAGGAGGAGGCACAACACGACCACGAAACGTATTAGGGGAGACAGGTTTGAGGAGAGACACATGAAAGACCGGGTGTACCTTTAGATGGTGCGGCAACCGTAGCCGACAGGCCACAGGGCTCACGATCCCGGTGATCTTAAATGGACCGATGAATTTTTGTCCCAGCTTCTGCGAAGGAACACCCAATCTCAGGTTTTTGGTGGACAACCATACAGAGTCCCCTACCTTGTACATGGGTGCTGGTTTCCGGTGAGTGTCGGCCGACCTCTTGTAACGCTCCTGGGCCGTAGCCACAGTGTCCTTCAGAACCTCCAGATTTTGTCGTAGCTCTGTCAATCTGTCCTCCACCGCTGGCACCGAAACCGCAACCGGTGACCTAGGCAAAACATTCGGATGGTAACCTAAGTTAGCGAAAAAGGGCGTTACCTTAGTGGAGCTGCTCTGAGTGTTATATGAGAACTCCGCCAACGGAAGCATCTTCAACCAATCGTCTTGGAGATGGCTGACATAACATCGAAGGTATTGTTCCAGGGTTTGATTCGTCCGTTCGGTTTGCCCATTTGTCTGAGGATGGTATGCAGAAGACAAACAGACATCAATCTGGAGTGCCGTACAAAACCCCTTCCAGAATCTAGACGTGAACTGCACGCCCCGGTCAGAGATGATCTCGTCTGGTACCCCATGCAATCGGAATACATTCTGGATAACCAAATCCACTGTCTCTGCGGCTGAGGGAAGACCGGTACACGGAATGAAGTGAGCAGCTTTAGTCAATCGATCTACCACCACTAAAATGGTATTGTGTCCGCATGAGACCGGCAACTCCACAATAAAATCCATGGAGATAGACCCCCAAGGGCGAGATGGCACGGGTAACGGTTGGAGGAGTCCCGTAGGAGCCACACGAGGGACCTTGCACCGGGCACAAACCACACATGAGTGGACATAGTCCTTCACATCCTTTAAGCAAGTAGGCCACCAGAAAAAACGGCTCAGAAATTCTTGCGTCTTCTGTACCCCCCTATGACCAGCCAACACGGAGTCATGGACCAACTTGAGAACCCGAAGTCTTACGGCCTCCGGGACATAAATGCGTCGCTCTCTCAACCACACACCATTCCGAAGAACAAGCGTTACATCATTCGGGGGGGCAGCAAGAAATACGTCACCATCATAGGCCAGCTTGATGTCCTTCCACAAGTCCTGGTCCTGGATTACTCCAACGAAATTGGCATCCGATAACACGGTCTGAGACGGGGTTCCAGGCACGGAGTCCACGGCGTGGATTCGGGACAAGGCATCGGCTTTCCCATTACGTGAACCTGGACGGTATGTAACGACAAAATTGAATTGGTTAAGAAATAGGCTCCAACGGGCTTGCCGTGGAGACAGGCACCTGGCAGACTTCAGAAATTCCAGATTACGATGATCCGTGAGTACTATCACTTGCTGCGCGGCTCCCTGTAAGTGGTGTCTCCATTCCTTGAAAGCGGAAATAATCGCCAATAATTCCTTGTCCGCAATGTCGTAGTTCCTTTCTGCAGGGGACAACCGGCGGGAAAAGAAGGCACACGGATGCAAGAGACTCTTGTCCCCAGTCCTTTGAGAAAGAATGGCCCCTAATGCATAGTCGGAAGCGTCGACCTCCACGATAAAGGGAAGTGCGGGATTCGGATGGACTAATATTGGCGCTGAGGTAAAACATACCTTGAGACGATGGAATGCTTCCTGGGCCTGGGCGGACCACACAAACTTCTGTCCTTTCTTGGTTAACAGAGTGATGGGACGGACAATCTCTGAAAAGTTACGGATAAAGCGTCGGTAAAAGTTGGCAAAACCGACAAAGCGTTGTACCTCCTTGATGTTTCCCGGTTCCGGCCAGTCCAGAATGGCTTGTATCTTGCTAGATTCCATGTTTAGTCCCTGAGGAGAGATGACATAACCTAAGAATTGTATTTGTGAGCAGTGGAACTCGCATTTCTCCAGCTTAATGTACAGGTGGTTTTCCCTCAGACGGGTAAGTACGGTCTTGACGTGCTCCTGGTGTTCCTGTAGAGAATCAGAAAAGATTAGGATATCGTCCAGATAGATCACCATGAATTGGTCCATGATATCCCTAAAAATATCGTTAACTAGATGTTGAAATGCCGCGGGAGCGTTACAAAGTCCAAAAGGCATCACTAGGTACTCAAAATGTCCGTACCGACATCGGAACGCGGTCTTCCACTCGTCTCCGGGACGTATACGAAGCAGATTATATGCCCCACGGAGGTCCAATTTGGTGAATATTTTTGCCTGTTGGACCCTCTCCAATAGCTCAGGAATCAACGGTAACGGATACCGGTTCCGGATGGTTATTTTATTCAGTTCCCGGTAGTCAATACAGGGTCTCAGAGTCCCCTCTTTCTTTTTCACGAAAAAGATGGGTGCCCCTGCGGGGGAGGTAGACGGACGAATAAATCCCTTGGCTAGGCTTTCATCAATATACTCTTTTAGTGCTGCTAGCTCAGGTGCCGCCAACGGGTAGACATGACCAAACGGAATCTCCGCCCCTGGGAGTAAGTCTATGGGGCAATCATATGGTCTATGCGGGGGAAGTCGGTCGGCTTTTCTTTTGTCGCATATATCAGCGAAGTCACGGTAAACCGGGGGTAAAACAGGTACCTGTACAGTGCTCTCCGTATTTGGTGGTACTGGAACCGGAACAGCTGGACTAATGGTCGGAATATTCTGCGGTGGGAAGGATATTTCCTTAGTTTCCCAATCGATGACCGGATTTGTAGACCGTAGCCACGGAATACCTAAAATAATCGGAAAATGAGGAGATGAAATTAGCATGAAAACAAGGGTCTCCTGCTGACCTGGCTTCATGACGCATTCTAGCGGTACGGTTTCCCGATCGACTGGTCCAGAGATTAACGGAGATCCGTCTACCGTCTCCATGGTAACCGGTGAGGATCTTTGCTGAGTCCGGATACCGTGTTTCCTGGCAAAAGAAGAGTCCATGAAATTTCCCCCTGCCCCAGAGTCTATCATTGCAGAGGTAGGTATTAGCTGTCCCTCCCACCGGATCTGAATGGGGAGCGAGCAATGGGTATATTTCCCTTCCGAGTCCTTCGGTGAGGTTGACATTACAGTCAAGGGAAATACCGCATCCAAGTGTCCACTTGCCTCAGAGATATCGGACTCTGCGTCCGTGTTGTCACCCTCTGCCATGGCTGCCAATACCTTATTTGGGCGATTCGGACGTTTCGGGCAGTCGATCAAGAAATGGTCCGATTGACCGCAATAGAAACACAAGCGCTCACGGAGCCGGTGTTCGCGACGTTCATTGGTCTCTCGCTTTTGCAGAGAGTCTACTTGCATAGGAACGTCCTCGGCCTCCCGTGGCGTCCTGAGAGCGGGTTCTCTGGAAGGAAATGTAAAGTTGTTTACACGGTTTACAGCCGCCCATTTTTCCTGTCTACGTTCCGTCAAGCGGGTATCAATACGCACACAGTGCTGGAGAAACAGTTCAAAATCCCCTGGAGATTCGGAACGAGCTAACTCGTCCTTGATGGTACCGGACAACCCCTTTCTGAAAACAGACAATAATGCATTGTTTCCCCAGTCGGTGTCTACCACTAACCTCTTAAATTCAGTGGCGTATTCAACGACAGAACGCTTTCCCTGACGTAAGGAAAGGAGAGCCGATTCAGCGGTAGCACGGCGATTCGGATCATCAAACATTTGCGCCATTGCGGTCAGAAATTCATCTAGGTGATTTAAACGGATGTCTCGGTTCTCTATCATAGGATTAGCCCAAGCCAGTGCTCGTGAGGTTAATAACATAATTATACATAACACTTTGGACCGGTCAGAACGGTAATAATCAGCATGTACATCAAAAAACAGTATACATTGGTTCACAAATCCACGAAACTGACCACGGTCACCATTGAAACGGAATGGGGGTAACCTAGGCATACCGGCAGCTGATACGGACGTAGTGGGGCCGGCTTCCTGAGCCTCCACTCTGACTTGCAAATCCTGTATAGCCGGACCCAGTACCTGGTGATCATGACCCAGCTGTGCCTCCACATCTCTAAGTTTAGTCTGCACCACCTCCATCTCCTGCTGCAAGGAGTTAATCATAGAAAAGAGCTGATCTACTCCTCGTGTCTCAGTCATTGCCCCAGCGAAATCCTCTTTTTTAGGCCTGAGTATAATGTAATACTTATTATATGTTCTGAGGATTTCGATAGCGTAGGGCAATGATCAGCAGAGACGAGTTTTTGATACAAGATGTTTTATAATCTGTAACCACGGTAGATAACAACGGAACAAACACAGCAATACAAATACACACAATACCTTCCCGAAACGGAGCGGAGGGAATTCCCGGGGCCACGCACCGACTCCCCCAGGGAGACCACCAGAGCGAACCCCTATACAGGGACTGTCCGGCAATCACCCCGGAAGGCCTAAATGCGCAGCAGCCGGGACACAAGGGCAAGCGGTAAAAGTCCAGGAGTGTCCGTACGGGATGATTGTCCAGAGTGGTTACGAACCAGAGAGAACCGGGCAGAGTGCTGACCTAAGATGGCAGACGGAATCCGGGCACAGCTTGAGAAACCGGGTAAGGTCCAGAGTCGGTCGGTCGGTAGTCTTTAGGAGGATCCAAAAGCAATCAGGATTAGCAGCAGCAAAGCAGGAGCACACAGCAAGCAGTATACTCAGGCACTGGACTGGGCTGAGAGGCGGCCTTTTAAGCAGCTGGACAGGAAGTAGGGCAACAGAACCTTAAAACTCCATGTTAACTGAGGGCAAGCTCATTCAAAAGAGAACTAGAAAACCTGGAAACCTGACACAGCCTCTCTTCCCCCAAGTCTCCCCCAGGATCCGCCTCTCTTCCCCCACCGCATGCGAAGATCTCCAGTCTGCATTAGAGACACCCCCACGCACACTCCTTATGAATCTTCAGCTCTGCGAGCACTTACCTGCTCCAGTGCCCGCCGCCATCATCCTGGCTCACGTGAATATCCTCTTCTGACACCGGCTTCCATCGGGCGTCCTCTGCAGCGTCCTGCTGTGAGCTCTGCATGTGACATCCACACAGCAGTGGACGCAGCACAGAGGAAGCTGATTGGCGTGCCTGTGACCCCGGAAGTGCAGGCGCCGGCAGTTTCGGGGTCAATCAGCTCCCTGTGCCCGATGGCCACAGTGTGTCTGCATTTGTGTCTTAATTGACGCGAATACAAATAAATGGAGGGGCGCCTCTCCCCCCTCCCCACTCCAAAAACACAGCGGATTTCATGGATGTGTAAAAAAAAAATATTTTTTGCTGCTAGAAGGTGCCGCCCCCCCGCATCCTGTCGCCCCAGGCACGGGGCCACGGGTGCCTAATGGTAAATATGGCCCTGCCTGTGGGTATGTGATGTTGTACCCTTTAATCCGCCCAAAGTCCAATGGGTGTTTGCTAAAGACCTGCTCGCACTCCCTGACAACCGTGTAAACCCCTTGTTTGTGATGTTTAGGTGTAGGTGTAACTCCTGACACCATTTCTCTACCGGGTCTTGGGGGCTAGCCCTAGGAAACTGGCTAGGTTTGTCTGAAGAGCCTGTTGCATGAATATCATCTGCACTTACTGTAAACAGCTTGCCTATAGTGGCATATCTGGGCAGTGTAACTTCATCCTCCCCACAGTTTAGTACTCGCACGGGCACTCTCCTCTTCTGGACATCAACTACCCCCGTAGCCGTGAACACGGTGGGCCAATGCTCTGAGGGTAGGGGCTCTACCACTGCCTAGTAATCCTGTCCCCAGGATCCTAAAGCTGCCCTGCACCATATCAACATCTCGCTTCATAGGGGCACTATCAGAGGGGCTACATCCATTACCCGTACACCACCTGTCTCTCCTCCAGAGAGATTTACCTGTTGCCGCTGCAGAAGGGGTCAGATCTCCCGTTGCAGGACTCTCTGTCGCCCTGGTCCTGCAGTCTCAGACAGCTTTTGAAGCAAAAACAGTACTTCCCCCATACAATTCTCAATGACATTTATGCCTAAAATGATCTTCGGGATCACTAGGGTCATTTTGGACTACTATGAGGCATTGCCTCGGCAATTCTACCCGGCCCACCTTAATGGTCACCTCCTTGAATCCAATTTGAGTCACTGGTAACCCGTTGACAGCATAGATGGTCAGGTTGTCGTCCGGTGGGGTCAGATCATCAAGCCAGAATTTCTTATACAGTACTGTTACGTCATCACCGGAGTCCGCTCCATCGACTTCTTCTCCGATCGCCAGGCGACGCCGTGTTCCTGCCATGGATAGTGCTGGTGATGGGAAGGGAACTAAGAAGGGTGTGGTGTCTTCCCATTGGCTGTAGCTGAATGATGGTACTTCAGCTGGGAGACACCCGCCACCTACAGTCAGCCAGTGGTATTGCAGATCCCAAGATAACCCAGACCAGTGGATGAGCGGAGCCTGCGCCCACCAGCGCCGCCGGCATCGACTCCTCTCCCATCACCAGCACTATCCACGGCAGGAACACGGCGTCGCCTGGCAATCGTAGTAGAAGTCGATGGAGCGGACTCCGGTGGTGACGTAACAAGTACATAAGGAATAGTCGTTACCTGGGAGCCGGTATCAAGAAGTGCAGAAGTCGGGATCCCATCCAAGGTGATGGAAACGATGGGCCGTCCCCCTACATAACGCTCTCTCCAGTCGGCTGGGCCTTGGCAATTTATTCCTTGGGATTGGCCCTTGGCCCCAGGGGTTGCCCATTTAAAGGACAGCTTCTTGCGTAGTGGCCAGTCTTGTTGCATCTGTAGCAGACTGGTGGGCCATACCGGTCCCAGTCGTTGCTCCTTCCTCTGTATGCCGCGGTCCGCTTCCTCATCCAGGGGATGTCCTCAGGGCAGTCAGCCAGTTGGATTTCCCTTGATAAAGTAGTCTTGGAGTTGAGCTGCATTGCCTCTAGAACCCGGGCGACATCTATACTTACTGTAATTGTTGCACTTGGGTTGACAAATCGCTTGTTCTGGCTCCGGGCGTTACTTCAGGAACTGGTTCCAGCAGTGCCAAGGCAGGAGGCATCACTTGCATCGGGGATGTCCCAGCTAGAGATGAGCGAACCGGTCGTGGTTCGGTTTGCCAAACGGAGGTCTCGTTCAAGTTCGGTTCGGCGAACCGGTTCGGCGAATTACTCGAACCGCATAGGAAACAAGGGGAGGCAATCACAAACACATAAAAACACCTAGAAAACACCCTCAAAGGTGTCCAAAAGGTGACAAACAACTCACAACACAACACAAACACATGGGAAAGTGACAAGAACAAATTCTCATGCGAAAACAAAACAGCGTTACAAGGAAAAAGAGGACGAGACACAGATATAGGCATGGCATGCCCTTCTAAATTCATGTATAACACCGCAAGGGAACTCCAAGCAGAGTCTCCCTTTTTTCCAAAAATTGGGCCAAACAGACACCACTTCAGTAGCAGCACTTGTGCCCCAGTTGCAAACTGGACAGGTAGATTTGCATCAAGCACATTCAAAAATACGCCAGCCTTAACAGTCCCCAGGAATGACACCGGGGTAGGTAGCAAAGTCTTTGCTGATCCCAGATCTGTTCATCTTGGATCATTTTTAGAAACACAGCAAGCAAGGGTTACTCCAAGCGGAGTCTTCCTTTTTTCCAAAAATTGGGCCACACAGACACCCACCCCTTCAGTGGCAGCACTTGTGCCCCAGTTGTACACTTCACAGGTAGATTTGCATCAAGCACATTCAAAAATACACAAGCATTTACTCTCCCCAGGATGACACCGGGGTAGGTAGCAAAGACTGTGCTGAACCATGAATTGTTCATCTTGGCTCCTTTTAAAAAACACAGCAAGCAAGGGTTACTCCAAGCGGAGTCTCCCTTTTTACCAAAAATTGGGCCCCACACACACCCACCCCTTCAGTGGCAGTGTGGCGCCCTGGGCAAGCCAGGTCGTCACAGGTACTGCAACAACACACCCCACACCCCGGCTAGGCACACCGCAGTCAGACAAAATCCTTGTTGCCTCCCTCCAGGGGCTGATGTCCACACCAGGGGGTGGAGCCAGGCGGTTGGCCCCACCCGCCGAGGAGTTCACAGTCCTGGAGGCGGGAAAAGGAAGTCAGTGTAGTTTGGAGTGTAGTGCAGAGTAGTGTGAGAGTGAGGTGATAAAGGAGCAGACTGACCGTGTCCGGGTACGTGGCCCGGGCACATACAGCAAGGTTGGAGAGGCCGATTGGAGGGATCCGTAAGGACCGGGGTCGGGCAGTGGCCCGCCGGTACCGGATCGGGGAACGAAGAGAAGCCAGCACCATTCGGCAGGGCTTACGGACCCCGACCAGGCTTGGAGTCGCCGTAAAACCGGTCAAATCCGTTAGCGAAGGGAACCTCCGGGGTTTCCCAGCAGTCAAGACCCGATTGAAGGCAACAGCTCACACCGTGAAGGGAAACACAGTCACCGTCAAGGCTGCAGTTCCCAGGGCCAGAGCCTGCGGGCAAAAGGGGCTCCCTCAGCATCCATCCAAGCTGGGGAGCGGGTTACCGGTGGGAAGCCATCAGTACCACAAAAAAACCAAAGGTGCAGGGAAAGACAGTTACCATCAACCTACTGGGAGCAGAAACCACCGCAGCCGTCAGTGGGACCCATCCATCCAGCCGTGTGTTTTACCAAGGACTTTGCATTCGTCATTGGCTGAGTGAGTACCACTGTGCCGTGCAGCACCGCGCTGCCCCCGCGACCCTGCACCTCACCAGGTCCCGTAACCCACCTGCCACACATCCCTCCCTCACCGGGCCCCGGGACAACCAACCCCCCTACCCACGGAGGAGAAAACAACAACTGCGCTGCTCCCTGTCATCGCTCCTGGGATCCCCATTCAGAGCAGCGGTGGTGTCACAACCTCACCACAACCGTGGGTGGAGTCACGGACAATCAATCCCCAAAACCATTCCCCCTTTTCACTCACGGGTGAGGAGCGCCGCTCGAGTCCCCGGATCCAGCCCACCGCTCGAGCCACCGAGCAGCGAGCAAGCGAAGCAGTAGCCGTGCCGGACCCGAGCAGTAAGTGAGCGCAGCGCCCTCCCCGCCCGCGACAGCAGCACTTGTGCTCCAGTTGTACACTTCACAGGTAGATTTGCATCAAGCACATTCAAAAATACGCCAGCCTTAACAGTCCCCAGGAATGACACTGGGGTAGGTAGCAAAGTCTTTGCTGATCCCAGATCTGTTCATCTTGGATCATTTTTAGAAACACAGCAAGCAAGGGTTACTCCAAGCGGAGTCTCCCTTTTTCCCAAAAATTGGGCCACACAGACACCCACCCCTTCAGTGGCAGCACTTGTGCCCCAGTTGTACACTTCACAGGTAGATTTGCATCAAGCACATTCTAAAATACGCCATACTTAACCGTCCCCAGGATGACCTTGGGGTAGGTAGCAAAGTCTTTGCTGAACCATGAATTGTTCAACTTGGCTCCTTTTAAAAAACACAGCAAGCAAGGGTTACTCCAAGCGGAGTCTCCCTTTTTTCCAAAAATTGGGCCACACAGACACCCACCCTTTCAGTGGCAGCACTTGTGCCCCAGTACACTTCACAGGTAGATTTGCATCAAGCACATTCAAAAATACGCCATACTTAACCGTCCCCAGGATGACACCGGGCTAGGTAGCAAAGTCTTTGCTGAACCATGAATTGTTCATCTTGGATCCTTTTAAAAAACACAGCAAGCAAGGGTTACTCCAAGCGGAGTCTCCCTTTTTTCCAAAAATTGGGCCACACAGACACCCACCCCTTCAGTGGCAGCACTTGTGTCCCAGTTGTACACTTCACAGGTAAATTTGCATCTGTCACGCTTCCCGGTCCCCGTGCCCCGCTCTCCGGTCCCCGTGGCCCGCTCCCCGCTTCCCGGCGGCGTCCCCGGCTCACCACTCCGGTCCCGGCCTCCTCTTCCTCGCCTGCGCCCTCCATGCGTCCAGCTCCCCGCTCCCGGCGCTCCTCAGCGACATGGGACACCCTGCCGGGCACCCCTGCTTCCTCTGCACCGCTCCCTGGAATGGCTTCTGGCACACGGGCCTCGCGCATGCGCATTAGGGCGCGCACGCGGTCATTGACCCTTTCTTAAAGGGCCAGCACCTTGAAACAGGAAATTGCATAGACAGGTACAGGGTATATTAGGATTCTCTTTCCTGGTGGGCGGGGCCTGTTCTACGTGTTTAGTAAGCTAGGAGTTCAGGTCCCCGTATTGCTTTGCCCTGTATTAACCCTGTCTGTCTCGCAGAGTCTGTCCTACCACGCCAGCCGCTCCGAACCACGTCCATTCCAGTACCCTGACGGTGACTTCGCCGGATGTTCCACCACCTCTGCAGCTCCGCCAGTCTCCAGTCCCTGGCTCCGTTTGGTGACCCGTCCCATCGCTCAGCAGGTTCCGGATCCCGCCTGACCCTACAACCCGGCCTCGGACCCTGAGCCTCGTCACCCGGACTACCGTCCAGAACTCCGTGTTCTCAGCGACATCCACCTTTCCAGCTCCCCTACGGACTGTCTTGCTACCAATAGTGCTTCGGCTGCCGTGCATCAAGACCCTCTGGCGGGGTGACCGGCCTGGCTGCCTCCTCAGGGGAAACCGGAGTACGGTCCAGTGTTTCCACCACCCGGACATAACAGCTAGAACAGGCCATGGATCCTGCCGAAGCACTAGCGGCCCAGCTGGGTACCTTGCAGCAGGAACTCGTACGACAGCGCGAGACCCAGTCCCGCATGCTGGCCTTCATGTCCTCGGTGGATACCCGCCTGAACACGCTACAAGCAACGGCCACGTCCTTGGCATCTCAGGCTTCTACTGCACAGTCTACGGCCGCAGTTCCCGTGGCAGCCTCCTCGGATACTTCCAAACTTCGTTTGGCCTCACCACCCCGGTACGCCGGAGATCCCAAGACCTGCAGGGGATTCATAAATCAATGCTCCCTCCATTTCAAGCTGCTGCCGCACCTTTTTGCCTCTGACCAAGCCAAGGTCGCGTTCGTGATGTCCCATCTAGAGGGAGAGGCACTGGCCTGGATGAACCCCTTGTGGGAGAAGGAGGATCCGGTAACCACTAACATCCAGGAGTTCCTGCAGGCTTTTCGTAGCACCTTTGACGAGCCCGGACGCGCCTCCGCGTCCGCCTCATCGCTCCTCAGGCTACGTCAGGGGACTCTGACGGTGGGCCAATATGCTATTCGTTTTCGCACCTTGGCCTCGGAATTAGGGTGGAACAATGAGGCGCTAACCGCCTCCTTCTGGGAGGGACTCTCGGGTCGTATTAAAGATGAGCTGGCTGGTCGTGACGTGCCTTCCACCCTGGATGCCCTGATCGCTCTAGCGACTCGAGTGGATCTTCGCTTTCAGGAACGATCCAAAGAGGTGTCCCGCGAGAGGCGTCCGATAAGGCACTCCTCCCCACCACTGAAGTCCATCGCTCCCCAGTCGGCGTCACCTGGCGCGTCTACCTACGAGCCCATGCAGATTGACCGCCTGAGGCAGTCTGAGCAACGCAGAGCAGAATGACTAGCAAAGGGTCTCTTCTTCTACTGCGGTGATGGCACACACCTGCTACGCTCTTGTCCCGAGAAGCCGGGAAACTCTAAAGCCTAGGCTTGGTAGGAGAGGCCACCCTTGGTGCTGGGACTCTCTCAGACTCCGTTACATGGACTGTTCAAGTCACTACAGAAGAGACCCGGTTCACGGCAGAGGCATATCTCGATTCCGGAGCAGCAGGCAACTTCATCCAGCAGGCCACGGTGGATAAGTACCAGGTGCCTGTTCTCCCACTAGAAAAACCGCTGGTGATCGCCTCTGTAGATGGGAGACCCCTCTCTGACACCGTCTCACTGATCACCAAGCCTGTGGAATTACGGATCGGTGCCCTGCACACCGAAAATATCACCTTCTACGTCCTCCCGCGCATGTCTCATCAGATCCTGCTGGGACTCCCATGGTTACGGGCACACGAACCGTCGGTCAGCTGGAGTACAGGTGAAATTACCCGATGGGGCTCCTCGTGTCACGAGAGATGTCTGAAATCCATACAGCCCATCCGACGACCTCCGGTTCCAGAGTCTCTACCAGGACTGCCTTCTGCCTACTGGTCCTTCACGGACGTTTTTGATAAAAAGGAGTCAGAGGTACTACCGCCTCATCGTCCCTACGACTGTGCCATCGACTTACTGCCGGGAACTATGCCTCCTAGAGGAAGGATATACCCCTTGTCCCCTGCTGAAACACGGGCCATGTCTGCCTATATCACCGAGAGCCTGGCAAAAGGGTTCATTCGGAGATCTTCTTCCCCTGCCGGAGCAGGTTTTTTCTTCGTCAAGAAGAAGGAAGGTGATCTGCGCCCTTGCATTGACTACCGGGGATTAAACCAGATCACCGTAAAAAACAAATACCCTCTGCCACTCATCCCCGAACTATTCGATCGGCTCCGAGGAGCTCGTGTATTCACCAAGTTGGACCTCCGTGGGGCCTATAACCTGGTTTGCATTCGCTCTGGAGACGAATGGAAGACCGCATTCAACACTCGGGATGGGCACTACGAGTATTGTGTCATGCCCTTTGGTCTGTGTAATGCTCAGGCAGTCTTCCAAGAACTAGTGAACGACGTGTTCAGAGACCTCCTCTATGTCTGTGTCGTGGTGTATCTGGACGACATCCTGGTCTTCTCTCCGGACCTACAGACCCACAGAGAGAACGTGCAGCTAGTACTCCAAAGGCTTAGAGAGAACCGTCTGTACGCCAAGTACGAGAAGTGC
Organism: Anomaloglossus baeobatrachus; assembly: GCF_048569485.1. Classification (NCBI taxonomy): domain Eukaryota; kingdom Metazoa; phylum Chordata; class Amphibia; order Anura; family Aromobatidae; genus Anomaloglossus; species Anomaloglossus baeobatrachus. Next base: position 164,333,037 of record NC_134356.1, read on the forward strand.
GTCTTTGAAAAGTCGTCTCTTCCCTTCCTGGGTTATGTAATCTCGGACACTGGCCTGCAGATGGACCCAGAGAAAGTGTCTTCCATCCTCAACTGGCCTCCTCCTTCCGGACTGAAGGCTATCCAACGCTTCCTTGGCTTTGCAAACTATTATCGTCAATTCATCCCGCACTTCTCTGCCCTGACTGCGCCTTTCTCTGCTTTGACTAAAAAGGGAGCTAATCCTAAGGACTGGCCACCGGCGGCCGATGCCGCGTTCTGCTCTTTGAAACAGGCGTTTGCTTCTTCCCAGGTTCTCCATCGCCCTGAATTGAACCGACAGTTCACCTTAGAGGTGGATGCCTCCTCCTCAGGGGCCGGGGCAGTGTTGATGCAGAAATCCTCCTCCGGGAAGATGGTCACTTGCGGATTCTTCTCCAAGAGCTTCTCGGCACCCGAACGCAACTACACCATCGGGGATCGGGAGCTACTGGCCATCAAGCTGGCCTTGGAGGAATGGCACTACCTCTTGGAGGGAGCAGTATACCCTGTGATCATCTACACGGACCACAAGAATCTGGAATACCTGCGGTCAGCCCAAAGACTGAACCCGCGACAAGCTCGCTGGTCCTTGTTTTTTGCTCGTTTTGATTTCCAACTCCATTTTCGGCCCGCAGATAAGAACGTGCGGGCAGACGCCTTGTCTAGGTCCTTCGTGCCCGTAGAGCTGGAGGAGGAGACATTCCAGCCCATCATCATCCCCAGTAAAGTCATTCCGGTGGCTCCTGTCGCTCTGACTCAGATACCCCCTGGGAAAACCTATGTCTCAGATACTGACAAACAGAGAGTCCTGCAATGGGGTCATGCCTCAAAGATCGCCGGCCATGCTGGTCAGAAGAAGACTTGGAGTACGATTGTTCGTCACTATTGGTGGCCGTCCCTCCGTAAAGACGTCGCAACCTTCGTCTCAGCCTGTCCGTCCTGTGCCCGGAACAAGACACCCAAGCACCTACCATATGGACGTCTTCTGCCTCTGCCCATTCCTTCCGTTCCATGGCAACATATAGCAATGGACTTCATTACGGACTTACCCTTATCCTCCGGACACACAGTCATATGGGTTGTGGTGGACCGTTTCTCAAAAATGGCTCACTTCGTTCCCATGGCCGGGCTGCCCTCTGCCCAGGAACTAGCTGACTCCTTCATACAGCACATATTCCGATTGCATGGCTTTCCCGCACACATTGTGTCCGACAGAGGAACTCAGTTTACTTCGCGCTTCTGGAGGGCTCTCTGCAAACATCTGGGAGTATCCTTGGACTTTTCTTCGGCCTACCATCCTCAGTCGAATGGCCAAGTGGAACGGGTCAATCAGATCCTGACCTCCTTCCTGCGCCACTACGTCAACAGCCATCATGACGATTGGTCCACACTCCTACCTTGGGCTGAGTTCTCCCACAACCAACAAATCAGCGAGTCCACCTCCAGCTCTCCCTTCCAGGTCGTTTACGGACTTCAGCCTTCTGTCCCGTTGCCAGTATCCTCGGCTTCCGATGTCCCCGCAGCAGATGCTCTGGTCCAGGACTTCTCAGCCATATGGAGCTCTGTCAAGACTTCCCTAGAGCGTGCTTCTTTGCGGATGAAGAGACATGCGGACAAAAGGCGCCTGGATCCCCCGTGTTTCTCCCCAGGTGATCTGGTCTGGCTTGCGTCCAAATATGTCCGATTAAAGTTACCATCATACAAGTTGGGTCCTCGTTACATTGGGCCGTTTAAAGTCATCAGCAAGATTAATGCAGTCTCCTACAAGCTGCAGCTCCCGGCCACGATGCGGATACCCAACTCCTTCCATGTCTCCTTGCTCAAGCCTGTTGTCCTTGGTCCCTTCTCCGCTGATGCCGGTACTGCTCCTCCTCCCATCGCTGACGATGACATCTATGCGGTAAGGGATATCGTGGCCATGAAGACCGTGCGAGGTCGGCAATACTTCCTGGTGGACTGGGCGGGTTATGGTCCCGAGGATAGGTCCTGGGAGCCCCGGGAGAATGTTGGCACTCCTCTGATTCGTGGGGGTACTGTCACGCTTCCCGGTCCCCGTGCCCCGCTCTCCGGTCCCCGTGGCCCACTCCCCGCTTCCCGGCGGCGTCCCCGGCTCACCACTCCGGTCCCGGCCTCCTCTTCCTCGCCTGCGCCCTCCATGCGTCCAGCTCCCCGCTCCCGGCGCTCCTCAGCGACATGGGACACCCTGCCGGGCACCCCTGCTTCCTCTGCACCGCTCCCTGGACTGGCTTCTGGCACACGGGCCTCGCGCATGCGCATTAGGGCGCGCGCGCGGTCATTGACCCTTTCTTAAAGGGCCAGCACATTGAAACAGGAAATTGCATAGACAGGTACAGGGTATATTAGGATTCTCTTTCCTGGTGGGCGGGGCCTGTTCTACGTGTTTAGTAAGCTAGGAGTTCAGGTCCCCGTATTGCTTTGCCCTGTATTAACCCTGTCTATCTCGCAGAGCCTGTCCTACCACGCCAGCCGCTCCGAACCACGTCCATTCCAGTACCCTGACGGTGACTTCGCCGGATGTTCCACCACCTCTGCAGCTCCGCCAGTCTCCAGTCCCTGGCTCCGTTTGGTGACCCGTCCCATCGCTCAGCAGGTTGCGGATCCCGCCTGACCCTACAACCCGGCCTCGGACCCTGAGCCTCGTCACCCGGACTACCGTCCAGAACTCCGTGTTCTCAGCGACATCCACCTTTCCAGCTCCCCTACGGACTGTCTTGCTACCAATAGTGCTTCGGCTGCCGTGCATCAAGACCCTCTGGCGGGATGACCGGCCTGGCTGCCTCATCAGGGGAAACCGGTGTACGGTCCAGTGTTTCCACCACCCGGACGTAACAGCATCAAGCACATTCAAAAATACGCCATACTTAACCATCCCCAGGATGACACCGGGGTAGGTAGCAAAGTCTTTGCTGAACCATGAATTGTTCATCTTGGCTCCTTTTAAAAAACACAGCAAGCAAGGGTTACTCCAAGCGGAGTCTCCCTTTTTTCCAAAAATTGGACCACACACACCCACCCATTCAGTGGCAGCACTTGGGCCCCTGTTGCAAACAGGATGTTTTGATTTGCATCAAGCACATTCCAAATCCACAAGCATTTACTCTCCCCAGGATGACACAGGAGTAGTAAATTCCTTGTGGATCCATGACTTGTTCATTTTGATGAACGTTAGTCTGTCCACATTGTCACTGGACAGACGCGTGCGCTTATCTGTCAGCACACACCCAGCAACACTGAAGACATGTTCAGAGACAACGCTGGCAGCTGGACACGACAAGATCTCCAAGGCGTAAGTGGAGAGCTCTGGCCATTTTTCAAGATTTGAAGACCAAAATGAGCAAGGCTCCATTTGCAAAGTCATGGCATCGATGTTCATTTGGAGATACTCCTGGGAGATTCACTCCCTGCACCACGGTTGTTTGGTGGAAAAGCCGAGCTAAGATCGAGTAACAGCTTTTGCTGATAGTCCTGCATACGTGCGTCCTTTTCTATGGCTGGAATTATGTCACAAAATTTGGACTTGTACCGGGGATCTAATAGTGTGGCAAGCCAGTAGTCATCATCACTTCTAATTTTGACAATACGCGGGTCATGTTGGAGGTAGTGCAGCAAGAAGGCGCTCATGTGTCTTGCGCAGCCATGCGGACCAAGTCCACGCTGTGTTTGTGGCATAGAGGTGCTAACGTTCTTTCTTCCTCTGACATCTCCCCCCAACCTCTTTCAACTGAAATTTGACCAAGGTCTCCCTCATTCGCTGAGTCTTCCATGTCCATGGACAGTTCGTCCTCCATTTCTTCATGTTCTCCTGCACCTTCCTCAACATTTCGCCTGCTACTATGCGCTCTTGTTGATCCCTGTCCCCCATGGTCCCATGCCTGCCGCCTTGGTGATGATGAACGTCTGGACCTTGGTGATGTTGTTGTCTCTTGCGCATATGAATCCTCCTGTAGTTCCTCCCCTTCCTGTTGTCCCACCCCCTGACTCCGAATAGTGTTTAGCGCGTGCTCCACAATGTAAATGACTGGAATTGTCATGCTGATAATGGCATTGTCAGCACTAAACATATTCGTCGCCATGCCGAAACTGTGCAGAAGGGTGCATAGGTCCTTGATCTGAGACCACTCCATCAAGGTGATCTGCCCCACCTCTGCATCTCGTTGACCCAGGCTATACGTCATGACGTATTGCACCAGGGCTCGGCGGTGCTGCCACAGTCGCTGTAACATGTGGAGAGTCGAATTCCAGCGTGTCGGCACATCGCATTTGAGGCGATGAACCGGCAGGCCGAAAGACTTCTGGAGCGATGCAAGTCGCTCAGCTGCGGTGGTTGAACGGCGGAAGTGAGCAGACAGTTTTCGTGCCCTGATCAGAAGGCCATCTATGCCGGGATAGTGTGTTAAAAATTGCTGGACAACCAGGTTCAACACGTGAGCCATACAAGGCACGTGTGTCACCTTGCCCAGGCGAAGGGCCGCACCCAGGTTTGCAGCATTGTCGCACACGGCCTTACCAGGCTGCAGGTTGAGTGGAGACAACCATTTACCAAACTCAGTCTCCAGAGCTGCCCACAACTCAGCCGCTGTGTGACTCTTATTTCCAAGACATTTCAAGCTAAAGACCGCCTGATGCCGTTGAGCTCTGCTGCCAGCATAGTAATGAGGGGTGCATGATTCCTTCTGCGCAGTTAGAACGCTGGCGGCCTAACCAGGCAGGCTTGGGGCGGAGGTGGAGGACCCAGAAGAGGTGGAGGAGGCAGAAGCAGTGGCGGAATTTGGACAGACAGAGGATTGACACACAAGTCGTGGGGACGGCAAGACTTGGGCAGCAGACCCTTCACCATCTATCACCATAGTCACCCAGTGCCCAGTCAGCGACATGTAACGTCCCTGTCCATGCTTACTGGTCCAAGTATCGGTGGTGAAATGCACTCGTTCACACACAGCGTTTCTCAGGGAAGCGGTGATGTTGTGTGCGACATGCTGGTGTATCGCAGGCACACCTTTCTTAGAGAAGTAGTGGCGACTGGGCATCTGGTACTGAGGCACAGCGACAGACATAAGGTCTCTAAAATCCTGTGTGTCCACCAGGCAGAAAGGCAGCATTTCGGTAGCCAAGAGCTTACAGAGGGATAAAGTCAACCTCTTAGCTTTGTCATGGGTCGCAGGAAATGGCCTTTTATTTGTCCACATCTGAGGGACAGAGATCTGGCTGCTGTGTGTAGACGGTGGTGAGTAGGGTGTCCCTGGAAAAATGCAGGTTTGTGAGGAAAGTGCAGGCGTAGACATGATGTTGCCTTCATCCAACGTTGGTGCTATCGATGTCTGAGAGAGCTGTACACACGCACTTGTTTCCCCTTCCAAACCAACTGACGACCTACCAAGCAAACTGCCTGTTACGGTTACAGTGGTGGAAGTTGTGCGTGGAAAATCAGGTGTGACAGCTGTCTCCACAGTCCTAGAAGATGAAGAGCGCGCGGATGCACTGGAAGGGGCAGGCAGTGGATGGTCCGCTCCGCTAGGCCGCATTGCAGAACGGTGAGCTTCCCACTGGGACATATGATATTTATTCATGTGACGATTCATGGAAGAAGTGTTCAAACTGCTGAGATTTTGCCCTCTACTAACAGAATCACAACAAATTTTACATATCACATGATTTGGGAGATCTTTTTCTATGTCAAAAAAGGACCAGGCTAGGCAAGGCTTAGAGGGCATGCGACCTGCTGAGCCCCCCTGACTAGTGCTCAGAGGCAGAGTGGTGGCTGAGGATGCAGTTGTAGACGTGCTACCAGTACTACTCCTCTGTCCAGGAAGGCGCAGGGTAACTTCGTCGTCAGTAGCATCCTCCTCCACCGCCTCTTTTGACCTCCTCGAGTGCCTGACTGTGGGTTGACAGTAGGTGGGATCTAGAACTTCCTTATCAAGTGTTGAGTTTGCACTCCCTTCACCCTTAGACCGAGCCTCTTCCTGACGTGAACGAATATTATGCTCAGAAACTTGATCCTCACGGCCTGAATCAGAGTCTCAAAGGTTCTGGGCATCACTGCAGACCATTTTCTGCTCTGTACTCACTGTAGTTTGGGAGCAGACCTCTGATTCCCAGGCTATAGTGTGACTGAACAGCTCTGCAGACTCAGCCATCTGAGTTCCACCATACTGTACAGGGCGGATGGAGACTTGAGAGCTGGGAGAAAGCAAGTGTGATTGGGATGACAACTCAGAGGACTGGTGTTTTTTGGATGCGGTAGTTGAGGTGGCGGAGAGGGCACTTGTTTGACCACTTGAGATCCATTCAAGCATTTTCTTTTTTTGGCCATCATCTACCTTTGTTTCAGTTGTTCGTGTCCGTAAAAAAGGGAGCACATCGGATTGTCCACGGTAAGTAGTAGACATCTTACTTTTGCTGGAAGATGGTCTATCTTCAGCAGATGTTAATGGAGCTTTGCCACCTTCCCCACGGACAAACCCTTTTTTTCCTTTTCCAACACGCCTCTTCCCCTTTCGATCAGCATCTGTCATTTTGCCACTCATTTTGATTGCGACAAGATTGTGCACTTAAATTGTGGTAGTAAAAATTGAGAGGTGGAGTAGATTGCAGTGGTGGTCTAGCTTTATTAACAGCAGAATAAACAACAATAACTATCCCTGACAATGCAACTACAGCCCTTAAACTGGCAGCACAGTTTGCTCTTATAATGGCTTAGTAACAATGAGTTTCAGTGTGCAATGCAGTGGTGCTGCAAATAGCTTTGCACCAGTGGGACAATAATGAAGTCCAACAGCCACTTTTAGGATGCCACTAAGTTTCCTCAGTGTTTGCTAGTATAATAGCTTAGTAAAAATGAGTTTGAGTGTGCAATGCAGTGGTGCTGCAAATAGCTTTGCACCAGTGGGACAATAATAAAGTCCAACAGCCACTTTTAGGATGCCACTAAGTTTCCTCAGTGTTTGCTAGTATAATGGCTTAATAAAAATGAGCTTTTGTGTGCAAAAGGCAGGAGGGTACAGTGGCAGGGTTGGGGGTCTGTGTAGAGGAAAGGAATCCTCACTTTATATCCCTCCTAATGGGGAAATGCAGCGAGGAAGTCCCTGACCTTAGCTACACAGACGCTCTTATCTGTAGCTGTTAAAATCTGTTTCCACGTACCTGACTGTCGCCTGTGGCTCTGAGCCTGCTGTTATTAGCCGTTACAAGGGCTAAAAGAAACTTCTATCCCTATTCTGTATAGCGCTGTGTATAGACCGTACACAGCAGTATCAGAGACAGTAGCTATGCCAGCGGTGACTGACACCCAGACGCAGAAGGCAGATAATGGTGTCCTGACAGCAGATACCCGTTTTTATAATGCAGGGACATGTGACATGGACATCCTATCACACATGCCGTTGCTTCTCTGGCTAAAAGTCAACTTAGCTGTGTGTGTCTGGGAATGGCTGACATGCTGGCCCGCCCCACTACACGCGCGCGCTTAGGGAAGGAAGACAAGGAAAAAAAAAAAATAGCGATAGCCATTATCCCAGCAGCAGTGATCTGAATGCGCAGTCCACGCACACTATACGCTGAAATTTCATAACAGTGTGAGTCACAGAGTGACTTACACTATTACAGTGAAAAGCCAGCTAGTAATTAGCTTGGCTTTTTGCTGCTAGAACCGTTCTCGAACGTAACTAGAACTATCGAGCTTTAGCAAAAAGCTCGAGTTCTAGTTCGATCTAGAACAGCCCCCAAAATCACTCGAACCGCGAACTGGAGAACCACGAACCCCGAACCGCGCTCAACTCAAGTCCCAGCTTGCCAAGTTGGGAGCGGAGAGTCGGGGGCCTCCGGGGGCTGCAGGGACTTGATTGCCCATTCCTTCAGAATAGCAAAGTCCAAAGCTGGATGTTCTAGGGCCCACAAACGGAGCTGCTTTCGGTCCTCCACTGACCCTAGGCCTTGCAGGAACTGCTCCACCAGTATCTTGTATCTCCGATGTCGTTAGTCAGCCTCAGGGTTCGCAGCCCTGATGCAGCTTTAAGGCGTAATTTCGGATGCTGTCCTTGGGCCATTGCTTGCAGCTATAAAATCTAATCCTCAGTTCTGCTTCGGTGCGGGTCTCAAACGCAGCTCCCAGTCTCCTGAAAATGGCAGCTACATATATCCGATCCGCTTCAGTCCATGCTTCCACCTCCAATTTGGCAGCGCCAGTTAACTGCCCGTGTACCACCGACGCCCGCTGCCATCGGTTCGAGGCATACATGTCAAGGACGTTACAGATTTTCCTCTTGAATCCCTGTAGCGCGTCTGGTCGGCCATCATACTGTGGAAGACAGGTCGCGCCCGGTACATACGTCAAGGTTATCAGCATTATTGGAAGAACCGCTTCGGGTCCCGGTGCCGCTGCTCCCGCGGCATCCGCGGCACCAGCGTTACACTGGTCGGGTGAAGGCAGCGCCGCCATACTTCCATCATCCGGCGCCGATATCTTCGCGCGCCCCTTCGGTTTTCTCTCAGCAGTCTTTCGCGTGCTGTGGCCCTCTGGGAACTTCCAGTTCTGGCCTAACACACAAGACAAAGGACGGGGCTTAGACTTTGCGCACTTTCGCAGGGAAAACAGCGCTTTGGCGCGAAAAGATGGCGAAAAATGGCGGAATCAGCGGGAAGAGGAATTTTGACTTGCGGTTTTCGGCTTCAAGGCACACGTCACCCAGGTAAGTGGGTCCTGCTCGTATCCTGTTCATGATGTCAGAAGTTTCGAGGTATACCGCCCCAGCGCCAGCAGCCGGGCTGCTGCTCGTATCCGGATCCACGGTGGCTCAAGGGATCTCCGGACCCGGAAGGGGCCACGGGGACACCCGAAATAAAAGGGGGGTATTTACAAATGGGTTTTGTAGTTAGAGTTCGTGACGCCACCCACGGTGTGTGGTAAGGTGTAATACCACCGCTGCTGTGGAGAGCGCCTGGTGGCGATAGGATTGCAGCTAGGTGTTTAACCCCTCCGTGGGTAGGGGAAGAATGCCCCGGGGCTTGGTGGTGGTGAGAGGGGAGCTCCATTGGGGAGGAAAGGGTCACTGTGTACTCAGTCAGTCCAATAACGCTGATACCGACAACTTGTAAACCGGAATTCTTAGCACCGCTGTAATAGGGAGGGAGCACGCTGGGATCCGTGCCTGATGGTGTTGCTCATTAGCCCGTGATCTTTTCCTTGGCACTTTCTTTACTGGTTGGCCCCTGTAGTGTAAAACTAGTCAGGTCCTGCTCACCCGTATGGCTAAAGGGGTGAGCTTGCTCTCAGGGTTCACGCTTGGCATTTTCTGGACTGTGTATAGGGAAAGTCCTATCCCCCTCGTTGCGCTGGTACCACGATTTTGCAGCGGGGTGAGAACGAATCATGAAGTCTTCGCCCTCGTCGGGTAAATTACTAGGACGCTTGAAGCTACTTCCCGGCCTATGGTCCCCGTAACCCGCCGTGCCCTGGCCCCTGCCCGGAGATGGCTCAAGGCCGCCGGCTGCCCTGCTCGGCAGTTCCGGGTCCCTTGACACGATCCCCTGCGACCAGGGTTCCAGCTCCTACCAGGCCCAGACCAACGTCTGCCACCTAGTACTGAGGAGCCTAGCTCCTAACCTCCTCCAACTACTTGTGACCTCTCCTCTCGAGAGTCAACACTCGATTGACCTGCGCCTGACACTCTTGACCCTCCCTTACCAACCCCCCAAGTAGGCAGCCTTATTCCCTTCAGGCTACCCATTGGTGTGTCTGGTGGGTGTGGTGCAGAGTGTGTCTAGGATTTTTGACTGGCTTGTTCTCAGCAACACCAAAGGCCAGGGACCCGTAACCAAGGAGGAGATGGACACCATGCAGAAGGGCAGATTGCACAATGTCCTGTGACGACCTGATAGGCCAGGGCGTCACATGGTCTCTTGGAAGGAGTCTGTGGAGCAGAGAGCTTTTTCTTTTGAAATGTATCTAATGCTCTTTTTTTATGAGTATTGTTTTCAGCAGTGTTTTTTGTATGCTCTTTATTTAACTATACTATTTTTCAATTTTGAGCATACACTAAGGAGGATCACTACTTGTGCATAGAACAGGATCTATGTGTACATTCTTTTATTTTGTTGTCACTGGTAAGCATATGAAAATAGGATTAAGAGAAATAGAGATACTGTATTTTTTGATGACCAGGAGATGGCAGTACTGTATAAGCTTGCTTAATATTCTCAATAAATTAGAATATCCTCAAAGTTAATTTATTTCAGTAATTCAATCCAAAAAGGGAACCACATATATTATATAGAGTCATTTCACACAGAGTGATCTATTTCTATATATTATATAGAGTCATTACACACAGAGTGATCTATTTCCAGTGTTTATTTCTGTTAATGTTGATGATTATGGCTTACAGCCAATGAGAACCCGAAAGTCATTATCTCAGAAAGTTAAATTATATAAGACGAACTGAAAAAATGATTTTACACTTAGAAATGTTGGTGCCTACTGAAAAAGCTGTACATTAAATGCCCCAATACTTGGTCGGGGCTCCTTTTGCATGAATTACTGTGTGTTAATACGGCCTGGCATGGAGGCGATCAGCCTGTAGCACTGCTGAGGTGTTATGGAAGCCCAGGTTGCTTTGATAGCAGCCTTCAGCTCGTCTGCATTTTTGGGTCTGGTGTTTCTCATCTTCATCTTGACAATACCCCATATATCTCTATGGGGTTTAGGTCAGGTGAGTTTGCTGGTCAATCAAACACAGTGATACTGTAGTTATTAAACCAGATATTGGTACTTTTGGCAGTGTGGACAGGTGCCAAATCCTGCTGGAAAATAAAATTTCCATCTCCAAAAAGCTTGTCGGCAGAGGGAAGCATGAAGTGCTCTAAAATGTCCTGATAGGTGGCTGTGCTGAGTTTGGTCTTGTTAAAACACAGTGGACCTACACCAGCAGATGACATGGCTCCCCAAACAATCACTGACTGTGGAAACTTCACACTAGACCTCAAGCAGCTTGGATTGTGGCCTCTCCACTCTTCCTCCAAACTCTGGGACTGCGATTTCCAAATGAAATGCAAAATTTACTTTAATCTGAAAACAACACCTTGGACCACTGAGCAACAGTCCAGTTCTTTTTCTCCTTGGTCCGGGTAAGATGCTTCTGGCAAAGTCTATTGGTCATGAGTGGCTTGACACAAGGAATGCGACAGTTGTAGCCCATGTCTTGGATACGTCTCTGTCTGCTGGCTCTTGAAGCAATGACTCCAGCAGTGGTCCACTCCTTGTAAATCGCCATTAAATCTTTGAATTCCTTTTTCTTATCAATCCTATGAAGGCTGCGATTATCCCGATTACTTGTGCACCCTTTTCTACCACACTTTTTGCTTAAACTCAACTTAAAATCAACTCCATTGATATGCTTGGATACAGCACTCGATGAACAGTCAGCTTGTTTTGCAATGACCTTTTGTGACTTACCCTCCTTGTGGAGTGTGTCAATGACTGGCTTCTGGACATCTGTTAAGTAAGCAGTCTTCCCCATGATTGTTTAGCATACTAAACCAGACTAAAGGGTGCTTTACACCAGACGATCTATCGTGCGATAGATCGTCGGGGTTACGGTTTTTGTGACGCACATCCAGCATCGCTTGCGACGTCGGGCTGTGTGACACCTCCGAACGACGCAGTATCGCTCACAAATCATGAGACATGTACTCGTCGATCGGTTTCATAATCTCATTTAATTAAAATGGCGCTGGTTGCTCATCGTTCCCGGGGTAGCACACGCCGCTTCGTGTGACACCCCGGGAACGATGAACAGCAGCTTACCTACGTCCCGCGGCTCCCGCTGGCTATGTGGATGGAAGGAGGTGGGCGGGATGTTTACATCCCGCTCATATCTGCCCCTCCGCTTCTATTGGCCGGCCGCAGCGTGACGTTGCTGTGACGCCGAACATCCCTCCCACTTCAGGAAGTGGATGTTCGCCGCACTCAGCGACTTTGCCCGGGAGGAAAGTACGTGTGACGGGGGGTTAACAACTTGGTGCGCCATGGGCAATCAATTGCCCATGACGCACAAATGACGAGGGCGGGTACGATCGATCGTGAAATTGCACGATCGGTCGTCCCGTGTAAAGCACCCTTAAGGGACCATTTTAAACACTTAGGAAGCATTTACTGGTGTTTTGTGGTAATCATTCTAATTTTCTGAGATAATGACTTTTGAGTTTTCATTGCCTGTAAGCCATTATCATCATTAACAGAAATAAACACATGAAATAGATCAGTCTGTTTGTAATGACTCTACATAACATATGTGTTTCACTTTTTGTATTGAATTACTGAAATAAATTGACTTTTTGATGCTATTCTAATTTATTGAGAAACACTTGTATATACGTAGATTAAGAACCCTTTTTGTTTTTCCAAACTTTGCCGAATATACTAAGCGTACTGAAAGAATTCACTGGAAAGGTGTTATGTCCTGGTTCTTTAATGGGAGACAGAGTGTTATGTCACCACCGGAGTCCGCTCCAGCGACTTCTGCTCCGATCGCCAGGCGACGCCGTGTTCCTGCTGTGGATGGTGCTGGTGATGGGAGAAGAGTCGATGCCAGCGGCACCGGTGGGCGCAGGCTCCGCTCATCCACTAGGCTGGGTTTCCCTGGAGCCTGCAGTACCACTGGCTGACTGTAGGTGGCGTGTGTCTGCCAGCTTGAAGTTGCCAACATTCACCTGCAGCCAATGGGAAGACACCACACCCTTTTATTCCCCCTCCTGTCACATGACCACTGCCAGAGATAGTTCTGTATTAATGGCTCTTGTGCTGTTTATACTTTGATTCTTGTGCATTGACCTTTGCTTGTTGTTTGACTTCCCTTCTGCCTGCTGCTTTTGTACCTTGCTGCCCAATCCATATTTGACCTCTGCTACATTTTCTGTTTACTTCTTTGCCTGCCGATTCTATCCCTGTTCTGCTGTTCCTGGTTTGACCCTGCCTGACGACTACTCTCATCAGACTGCAGCCTTCCACAGGTAGAGATCTCCAGGGCCCTGTGTATTTCCAAATCCCTGTATAGGGGTTAAAGGGTTTCAGGGTTCTGGGGGTCCTGCTTGGTGAGTGGCTTCCCTCTAGTCTGTCCATTAAATCCCCCCTGAGTCTTTTGATCCAGGCAGGCGTTACATTATCTCTGGCCCTCTAACAAGGAGAGAAGAAGAAGAAAAAATGGATTCTCTCCATGCTGTGCTAAACCAGGTGCACACCCTTTCTGGCCTGGTTCATTGACTTACACTGCAAGTGCAGGATCTCAGGTCTGCCCAGGTTCAAGCCCCTGTAGCACCTACCTCATCGTGTCCAGAGTTCCGTCGACTGCAAGGGAGCAGATCACATTGTGGAGCCAAACATGGAGTGCCTGAATCTCAGAGGCCATCGCTTCCAGAGCAGCAACCGCACCTGAGTGAGTCCCAGAATACTCACTCAGGGGCCCAGGTACTTCCTGCAGACCCTATGAGGGTTATGTTACCTGTCTCATTGTCTCACCAGGAAAAATCTTTGCGGCTGCAGGCCTTTGTTGATTGTGGCTCTGCCGCTAATTTCATAGACACTATTGTAGCAAAAGAGCTGGGTTTGCCTTTGCTAAGATTGAATGCTCCCATTAGAATATCTGCTATCGATAGTACACCTCTCACGCAGGGTGTGGTTACTTTTGTAACTCCAGAGATCTCCATGCTTGTTGGGGCTCTGCATGTAGAATCTGTGTTATTTTTTGTTCTTCAGAATCTGATGTCAGCAGTGGTATTGGGCATGCCATGGCTGCGCAAACATAACCCGGTCATAGACTGGCACCAGGGTGAGATTGTGTGCTGGAGCCCTGAGTGTCAGGAGACGTGTATGTCTTTATCTGTTAACCTGACTAAAGCTGAACCTATCTTCATACCTCATGCATTGAGAGAATTTGATGATGTGTTTTCTGTATCTGAATATGAAAAATTACCTCCGCACAGAGATTATGACTGCCCCATAGATTTGGTCCCCAATTCCCGACTCACCAAGGGTAAAATGTATAATCTTTCTGGTCCGGAGCGTCAGGCCATGAAAGATTATATAGCAGACAGTCTGCAGAGAGGGTTTATCAGACCATCCAGGTCACCAGTCGGCGCTGGATTCTTTTTCGTTGACAAAAAAGATGGTGGCCTCAGACCTTGTATTGACTACCGTGAACTTAATGCTATTACTGTAAAGAATCAGTACCGTCTGCCACTCATTCTCCATCTCTTTAATCAGCTCATAGGAGCTCGGTGGTTCACCAAGCTGGATCTCAGGGGAGCATATAACCTAATCCGCATCAGAGAAGGAGATGAGTGGCAAACAGCATTTAACACTCCAGAGGGACACTATGAGTACCTAGTAATGCCTTTTGAATTAAAGGGAACCAGTCATCAGAAATTTTGACATACACCTAAAAGATTCCCCCTCTGCAGCTCCTGGGCTGGATTCTAGCAAGGTTCCTGTTGTTCTTGTGCCCCCTTTCTGACCAAAATAAAGACTTTATAAAGTGGTACCTTTTTGTATTCAAATCTTGATAATGGTACATGGGGGCGGGCTCTCTGGTATCCGTTAGTCTGCCTCCTGTCGCTTTAGGCCGTCCCCCATTGCGCAATTTCAAAGAGGTGATGTGAGGTAAGCTGGCCAGCGCTTGCGCAGAACGGTGGAGGCGGCGGTGAAAGCGCGAGCATGAGATTATGGGCAGATACTTGCTGATGAAAGTCACAGCGCTGCCCATAATCTCGCGCCTGCGCAATTGTCACCAGCGGTCACACTGTGCATATTGCACAGTCCCGCGAGAGTGGCACGGCGCATGCACGAGACCTCGGACGCACTGGGCGGCCTCCTGAGGTATGAAATTGCGCGACGGGGGACGGCCTAAAGCAGCAGGAGGCAGACTAACGGACACCAGAGAACCTGCTCCCGTGTACCATTATCAAGATTTGAATACAAAAAGGTACCACTTTATAAAGTCTTTATTTTGGTCAGAAAGGGGGCACAAGAACAACAGGAACCTTGCTAGAATGCAGCCCAGGAGCTGCAGAGGGGGAATCTTTTAGGTTTATGGCAAAATTTCTGATGACAGGTTCCCTTTAAGTAATGCGCCGGCTGTTTTTCAGAACTTTGTCAATGACATTTTCAGAGATATCTGTGGTCAATATGTGGTGGTCTATCTGGATGACATCCTGATTTATTCTCCTGATGCTACGTCACATGTCCAACATGTATGCACTGTACTCCAGAGACTCAGGGAGAACTCCCTATTTGCTAAATACGAGAAATGTGTTGGGTTTTATTTGTGGCAGAGGTTAATTTCCTGGGTTATATATTGTCTGCAGAAGGCTTCCGCATAGATCCCTGTAAGCTTCAACCGATTAAGGAGTGGATGCAACCCAAGTCTCTGAAAGCCTTGTAACGTTTCCTTGGGTTTGCTAATTATTATCGCAAATTTATTAGAGACTTTCCAAAATTGCCAAACCCCTCACCGATTTGACTAAAAAGGGGGCTGATGTGGTTAATTAGAAGCCAGAGGCGATCCATGCCTTCTCTACATTAAAAGAATGTTTTTCCTCAGACCCGATTCTGGTTCAGCCTGACCTTCTGCGTCCGTTTATTGTAGAAGTCGATGCATCCGAGGTTGGAGTGGGAGCGGTGCTATCACAAGGTACTCCGTCTCTCACACAGCTTCGTCCTTGTGCCTTCTTTTCCCGCAAGTTTTCTCCCACAGAGAGAAATTATGACATTGGTAATCGTGAGCTGTTGGCAATTAAATGGGCCTTCGAGGAATGACGCTACTTCCTCGAAGGCGCCAAATATAAGGTCACAGTTATCATAGACCATAAGAACCTCACTTATCTGTAATCTGCTAAGAGACTCAATCCTAGGCAAGCTAGGTGGGCATTGTTCTTCTCCAGATTTAATTTTGTGGTAACATTCCGGCCCGGTATCAAGAACACAAAAGCTGATGCACTTTCCCGTAGCTTCTGTTCATATTACCCAAGAACAAGCTCCTGAAACCACTCCTGACCATAAACTGTTTGTCGCCCCCCTCACTTCGCCTACGGGTACTCCAGGAATCCCACAATTCTGTGCTTGCAGGCCACCCTGGTATAGGCAATACCCTCCGACTAGTAACCAGGAATTTTTGGTGGCCAACCATAGCAAAAGATTGTAAGGAATATCTACTGGCTTGGGAAACATGTGCTCAAGCCAAGGCACCCCGTACCCCCCCTGCTGGATTTCTCCAGTCCCTACCTACTCCAGTAAGCCCTTGGACACATTTCTCCATGGACTTCATCACTGACCTTCCACCCTCAGAAGGGAAGACTTGTATCTGGGTAGTAAACAGTGTCATTTTGTTCCTCTGTCCGGATTACCCAATTCTGAAACTCTTAGCAAGTTGTTTATTAGGCATATTGTGCGGTTACATGGGGTTCCGGAAAATATTGTTTCTGACCGAGAAACACAACTGGTCTCAAAATTCTGGAGGGCGTTTTGTAAAAGATCAATATAGAGCTATCTTTTTCATCTGCCTACCACCCAGAGACCAATGGTCAGACTGAACGTTCCAATCAAACCCTTGAACAATATCTCTGGTGTTATGTGTCTGACCGTCAGTCTGACTGGGTGGAATATCTGCCGCTAGCTGAGCTCGCCATCAATAATCAGTATCAGGAATCCATCAAGAATACCCCCTTTTTCTGCAATTTAGGGTTGCATCCACGTTTTGGTTCGTTTTCATCCGCTGTGGTGGATACTCCTGAGGCTGAATCAACTGTGGACAAACTGAAGGTTATCTGGTCTGAAGTGACAGAGAACTTGAAGAAGGCAAAGGTTGGTCAAGCCTCCTCTGCTAATAAGAGACGTTCCAACGGCCCTAGCCTTGGAGTTGGGGACAAGGTATGGTTATCAACATGGAATATTAAACTCAAAGTCCTTTCTGCTAAGCTGGGTCCGAGATTTATTGGACCTTACGAGATAATCAAGGTCATTAATCCCACAGCTTTCCGCCTGCAACTCCCCTCATCCTTTAAGATATCGCATGTGTTCCATAAGTCCCTACTTAAGTTATATCGTGTCCCCATTCACCGAGTCAGTGACCCCCCCTCCTCCTGTTTTGGTTGAAGGTAACTTGGAGTATGAGGTACAGAGTATACTTGATTGCCGTATTGTCAGAGGGGTGGTACAATATTTGGTGCATTGGGGGGTTTACGGCCCTGAGGAGAGGTCATGGGTCCCTCTGAGCGATATTCATGCTAAGGGTCTGGTCCAGCGGTTTCACCTCCGATTTCCTGGCAAGCCGGGTTTTGAGGGTCCGGAGGCCCCTCATGGAGGGGGGGTACTGTTACGTCACCACCGGAGTCCGCTCCAGCGACTTCTGCTCCGATCGCGAGGCGACGCCATGTTCCTGCCGTGGATAGTGCTGGTGATGGGAGAGAAGTCGATGCCAGCGGTAACGGTGGGCGCAGGCTCCGCTCATCCACTAGGCTCAGTTTCCCTGGAGCCTACAGTACCACTGGCTGACTGCAGGTGGCGTGTGTCTTCCAGCTTGAAATTGGCAACCTGCAGCCAATGGGAAGACACCACACCCTTCTTATTCCCCCTCCTGTCACATGACCACTGCCAAAGATAGTTCTGTACTCCTGGTTCTTGTGCTGTTTGTATTTTGATTCTTGTACGCTGACCATTGCTTGTTGTTTGACTACCCTTCTGCCTGCTGCTTTTGTACCTCGCTGCCCGATCCGGATTTGACCTCCTGCTACATTTTCTGTTTACGTCTTTGCCTGCCGATTCTGTCCTTGTTCTGCTATTCCTGGTTTGACCCTGCCTGACTACTACTCTCATCGGACTGCAGCCTTCCACAGGTAGAGATCTCCAGGGCCCTGTGTAATTCCAAATTCCTGTATAGGGGTTAAAGGGTTTCAGGGTTCTGGGGGTCCTGCTTGGTTAGTGGCTTCCCTCTAGTCTGTCATCCCACCTGAGTCTGTTGATCCAGGCAGGCGTTACACAGAGTGGAAGAGAAGAGCAGCTCAACTCAGGGGTGCAGTGTCTCTTTAATAGGGCCTTAAGATGTCTAAATTTGGTGCCAAAGGAGAGCAGATATTTAAGATGGCTGATTTGTGGCTTCCACAAAGCCTAGTGAGTCCAATAATGTTCTTTATGGTTATTTTTACAATAAATACCAAAAAAGATGTATAATTACTAGAGTTGAGCGCGGTTCGTGGTTCGTGGTTCTCCAGTTCGCGGCTCGAGTGATTTTTGGGCTGTTCGAGATCGAACTAGAACTCGAGCTTTTTGCTAAAAGCTCGATAGTTCTAGATACGTTCGAGAACGGTTCTAGCAGCAAAAAGCAGGGCTTTTTACAGCTACAGTGAGCAGGAGCCATCGCTGGCAGCCTGCCACAAGCTGGTAACCAAGATAAACATCGGGTATCCAAGCAAAGCGCTTTGGTTAGTAACCCAATGTTTATCTTAGTTACGTGCAGGAAGCCCACACTTTCCCGCTCAGCTCGCTCCACCCCCTCCTGCCCGCGGCATGTACACATACATACACATACACAAACACACACACACACACATCCACATCCCCCCCCCCCCCGCCCGCCCGCCCGCCCGCTCGCTCGCTCGCTCGCTCGCTCGGCTTACCTGCGGTGATGAAGTCCCGCCATCCCGACCTCAGCGCTGTCACTTTCCTCCATGGCCGCCGCTTGTCACATCACCTATCGCTTCCGACCCGAGACTGACTAGCGGTGACGTCACGGACCTCTCGCGATACTTGGTGTGAAGGCGCCGGGCGGTCATTGAGCTCAGTGACAGGGGCTGTCAGTGTGCTGGAGATCAGCGCAGGTAATGTACCTCGCTGACAGCAGCACTTGTCATCCCCCTGCAGTGACCTGGGCTGACCCATTGATGTTAGCTCAGGTCACTGCACTGCTCTCCCAGCCAATGGGGAACATCCTGCTCTTCATTGACTGGGACAGTGTGGATCGTCATGGCAACCCCTTGGATTACACCAGACCTGGATTTGTTTTTCAATCTAATAAATTGGTTAAAGAGGGAATGTTTTGGGGAGTGTTTTTTCAAATAAAAATGTGTTTGTCGTGTATTTTTTTTTTATTACTGACTGGGTTGGTGATGTCGGGTATCTGATAGACGCCTGACCTCACCAACCCCAGGGCTTGATGCCAGGTGACATTACACATCTGGTATTAACCCCAAATATTACCCCGTTTGCCACCGCACCAGGGCGCGGGATGAGCTGGGGCGAAGCACCAGGATTGGCGCATCTAATGGATGCGCCACTTCTGGGGCGGCTGCGGCCTGCTATTTTTAGGCTGGGGAGATTCCAATAACCATGGACCTCCCTAGTCTGAGAATATCAGGCCCCAGCTGTCTGCTTTACCTTGGCTGGTGATCCAATTTTGGGGGACCCCTACGTGTTTTTTTTTTCAATTATTTATTTAATTTAAAATAACAGCGTGGGGTGCCCTCAGTTTTGGATTACCAGCCAAGGTGAGGTTGCCAGCTGTGGTCTGCAGGCTGCAGCCGTCTGCTTTACCCTAGCTGGCTACAAAACTAGGGGGAACCCTATGTCATTTTTTTTTCATTTTTTTGGCTAAATACAAAGCTAAGCACCCCTTAGTGCCACATGAAAGGTACCAAAGGGTGTTCCACTTTTTCTCCATTTTTTTCTCCACTTTCTCTCCACTTTTTCTCCACTTTTTCTCCATTTTTTTCTCCACTTATTCTCCACTTTTTCTCCTCTTATTCTCCACTTTTTCTCCACTTTTTCTCCACTTTTTCTCCTCTTATTCTCCACTTTTTCTCCTCTTATGCTCCACTTTTTCTCCACTTTTTCTCCACTTTTTCTCCTCTTAATCTCCTCTTAATCTCCACTTTTTCTCCACTTTTTCTCCACTTTTTCTCCACTTTTTCTCCACTTTTTTCTCCACTTTTTCTCCACTTTTTCTCCTCTTATGCTCCACTTTTTCTCCACTTTTTCTCCACTTTTTCTCCTCTTATGCTCCACTTTTTCTCCACTTTTTCTCCACTTTTTCTCCACTTTTTCTCCACTTTTTTCTCCACTTTTTCTCCACTTTTTCTCCTCTTATGCTCCACTTTTTCTCCACTTTTTCTCCACTTTTTCTCCATTTTTTTCTCCACTTATTCTCCACTTTTTCTCCTCCTATTCTCCACTTTTTCTCCACTTTTTCTCCACTTTTTCTCCTCTTATGCTCCACTTTTTCTCCACTTTTTCTCCACTTTTTCTCCTCTTATTCTCCACTTTTTCTCCACTTTTTCTCCACTTTTTCTCCTCTTATTCTCCACTTTTTCTCCACTTTTTCTCCACTTTTTCTCCATTTTTTTCTCCACTTTCTCCACTTTTTCTCCACTTTTTCTCCACTTTTTCTCCTCTTATTCTCCACTTTTTCTCCACTTTTTCTCCACTTTTTCTCCATTTTTTTCTCCACTTTCTCCACTTTTTCTCCACTTTTTCTCCACTTTTTCTCCACTTTTTCTCCACGTTTTCTCCACGTTTTCTCCACTTTTTTCTCCACTTTTTCTCCTCTTAATCTCCACTTTTTCTCCACTTTTTCTCCACTTTTTCTCCACTTTTTCTCCACTTTTTTCTCCACTTTTTCTCCACTTTTTCTCCTCTTATGTTCCACTTATTCTCCACTTTTTCTCCACTTTTTCTCTACTTTTTCTATGGTCGGTCTACCCATTAGCTCTGCCATGCATAGTGTAGCTCTACACCTACTGCACATGTTACTTTATGATTGACATCTCTTTCGTACCAGAGCTGTCTAAGTCTACTCTGACCCCATATTTGTCATTACTATATTGTCCTTGTACTGTATTATGACATTTGTATCATGTGTTTCATTTCTTGCTGTGTTGCAATTTTTTTGCTGCATCCCAATTGTACCTCTACATTGTTCGAGTTTATGTTATTGTTCTCTCACTCTTATGTGATACTGATTATTGTCATTTTTCATGATTACATGCAGATAAGTCCAATCTGACGAAGGCTCAGGCCGAAACGTCATTTGTAACTTGTTTTGGACAAAAACATATATGCTTATGAAAAAAAAATTTTCTTAATACGGACCAATAAAGAGTGATTTTGCATTACTATCCGTTGTGACTTACTGACTTAGTCTGGGAGATATAGAGTGCCGAGGTTACTCACTAATTTTATCTATTATTACCTCTGAGCACCTATATACCAGTGAGCAGAGCTTCCTCTACAGTAGTTCTCCTGATTAGGCATGCCCTTACCTCATGAGCAGGGCATTGCAGCTTTGGTAGCAACCATTACGACATGGACTCTGCTGCTGTGGACCCGGGGAGAGTGAGTGCAGATTCATTGCACCCACACTCCTCACATGAAGGGTCCGCACTCCTAGAAAATGGGGGATACGTTCCCTGAGTGTCTCCCCCCCATATTCTAGACGGTCCAGAGTTGTCGTGGGACCCCTTTATTTTTTTTCTTACAATAAATTGGTGAAAGAGGAAATGTTTTGGGGACTGTTTTTTCAAATAAATTTCTTTTGTCGATTTTTTGTTTTTGTTAGTACTGACAGTTTATGATGTTGGGTATCTAATAGACGCCATGACATCACAAACTGCTGGGCTTGATCTCAGGTGACTTTACAGCTAGTATCAACCCGATTTATTACCCCGTTTGCCACTGCACCAGGGCACGGGATGAGCTGGGGTGAAGCGCCAGGATTGGCGCATCTAGTGGATGCGCCACGTCTGGGGTGCCTGCGGCCTGCTATTTTTAGGCTGTGAAGGCCCAATAACTATGGACCTTCCCACCCTGAGAATACCAGACCACAGCTGTCCGCTTTACCTTGGCTGGTGATCCAATTTGGGGGGTCCCCTACTTTTATTGTGTAATTATTAATATTTATAAAATAATTATAAAAAAGAGCCTGAGGGGACCTCCACATTGGATCCCCAACCACGGTAAAGCTGCCAGCTGTGGTTTTCAGGCTACAGCCGTCTGCTTTACCCTAGCTGGCTATCAAAAATGGGGGGACCCAACGTAATTTTTTTTTTTTAACTATTTTTTAAATAGAAAAAATTAATGGGCTTCCCTGTATTTTGATTGCCAACCAAGGTAACGGCAGGCAGATGGGGGTGGCAACCCATAGCTGTCTGCTTTATCTGCGCTGAGAATCAAAAATACCGCGGAGCGCTACGTCATTTTTTTAAAGATTTATTTTTACAGCACTGTGATGTCCAGCAATCAAAATACAGGGAAGCCCATTTTATTTTTAGTTATTTAAATAAATAATTAAAAAAAATATATGTTAGCTCCCACTGCATTTTTTGTATTGCTAGCTAAGGGTAATCCAAGCAGCTACTGGCTGCTAACCCCCACTGCTTGGTGTTACCTTCACTGGCAATGGAAAATCCAGGGAAGCATTTTTTTTTTTTTTTGCCAAAAAGCTACAAAAAAAGGACGTGAGCTTCGCCATATTTTTGTATGCTAGCCAGGTATAGCAGGCAGGTGCTGGAAGAGTTGGATACAGCGCCAGAAGATGGCGCTTCTATGAAAATGCCATTTTCTGAGGTGGCTGCAGACTGCAATTCGCAGCAGTGGGGCCCAGAAAGCTCAGGCCAACCGGTGGTGCGGATTCCAATCCCAGCTGCCTAGTTGTACCTGACTGGACACAAAAATGGGGCAAAGCCTACGTTATTTGTTTTCTAATTATTTCATGAAATTCATGAAATAATAAAAAAAGGGCTTCCCTTTATTTTTGGTTCCCAGCCGGGTACAAATAGGCAACTGGGGGTTGGGGGCAGCCGTACCTGCCTGCTGTACCTGGCTAGCATACAAAAATATGGCGAAGCCACATAATTTTTTCAGGGGGCAAAAAACTTCTGCATACAGTCCTGGATGGAGTATGCTGAGCCTTGTAGTTCTGCAGCTGCTGTCTGTCTGTATGGAGAAGAGCAGACAGCAGCTGCAGAACTACAAGGCTCAGCATACTCCATCCAGGACTGCATGCAGAAGTTTTTTGCCCACCAAAAAAATGACGTGGGCTTCGCCATATTTTTGTATGCTAGCCAGGTACAGCTGGCAGCCACGGGCTGCCTCCAACCCCCAGTTGCCTATTTGTACCCGGCTGGGAACCAAAAATATAGGGAAGCCCGTTTTTTTTAATTATTTCACTTATTTCATGAAATAATTAAAAAACAAATGACGTGGGCTTCGCCCTATTTTTGTGTCCAGCCGGGTACAACTAGGCAGCTGGGGATTGGAATCCGCAGCACAGGTTAGCCCGAGGTTTGTGGGCGCCTCTGCTGCGGATTTCAGTCCGCAGCCGTCCCAGAAAATGGCGCTCTCATAGAAGCGCCATCATCTGGCGCTGTATCCAACTCTTCCAACAGCCCTGGAGCCGGGTGGCTTGTTGGGTAATCATGAGTTAATACTGGCTTTGTTTTACCAGCCAGTATTAAGCCAGAGATTCTTAATGTCAGGCACGTTTGACCCGGCCATTAAGAATCTCCAATAAAGGGTTAAAAAAAGACACCACACAGAGAAAAAATACTTTAATAGAAATAAATACACAGACACATTAGAGACTCCATCTTTATTACCCCCTGTCAGCCCTCCACGATCCTGCTCTTCTATCTGCTTTCTTTCTAGTGTAGTAGTAGTGACGATTGTAGTGAGGGGCATCACTTGGGGCTGGGGAACCTCCATCCTAACTACAATGCTCACTACAATCGGGAAGCAGCGTGCAGCCTTCACTCCGTGAGTGATCACTGCTGGCTGCTAGCGGTAACAGCGGTAACGCTGACAGACGCGTTACCATAGCAACGGTGCTCCCGGAGCCGCGGTTAGCGGTGACGTCACCGCTAACTGCGTTGCTATGGCAACGGTGATCTCCGTTAATGACCGGCTGTGTCAGCCGGTCCCTAACGGAACGGGGAGTCGACCGTGTGCTAGAGCATGTCGCCGGTACACGGCGATACACATATGTGCACCGTGTACCGGAGAGATGCACTCGCAGGTCCTACATGACGTGTCATAGTCATGTGACCAGTCTGTAGCCAATGAGATAATAGCCACGTGACTGGTCACATGGCTATTTTGACGTCACGATAGGTCCTGCTTCTCTGCTGGCAGTGCAGGTCACCGGGAGGATTCAGCGATCATCGGATGGAATAGCGGCAGGAGACAGAGTGCAGAAGGGATCGCGGGGACCGGTAAGTGTTATGGCAATGTTTATTAACTGTTTGTGTACATTTATAATGCATTTTTATGTGTTTGTGATTGCCTCCCATTATAGCCTATTGGTTCTAGTTCGGTTCGTCGAACGTTCGACGAACCGAACTCGAACGGGACCCCCGTTCGGCGAACCGGCCTCGAGCCGAACCGGGACCGGTTCGCTCATCTCTAATAATTACCCAGGATTTTTTTTTACCAGAAACAGCAGGGCAATACCAAAGAATGTGCGTACAATTAAACATATAAAATTTAACCTTTATTGAATCTATTAAAAGATTAAAAACGCACAAAGAGACTGCAATCAGCAGCCATTGTCCTACATAGATTCACATAGAAGAAATAACCATAGTGTGATAAAAGACCCACTACCCAGTTATTCTTACAAAAAAGCTGTTATCAAGCTGTGGCGCCCTGGACAAGCCAGGGGCCACAAAGAACAACACCAACACACCCCACACTCCCGGTAGGCACATCAAAGTCAGACAAAAACCCTTGTTGCCTTCCTCCAGGGGCTGATGTCCACACCAGGGGGTGGAGCCAGGCGGTTGGTCTCCGCCCACCGAGGAGTTCACAGTCCTGGAGGCGGGAAAACAGTCAGATGAGTGTTGGAGGTTAAAGTGAGCAGAAGGAAGCGGTAGTTGAGCAGACTGAAGTTGGTCCGGGTGTGTGGCCCGGACAGATCAGCAAGGTTGGCAGACGGTGGTGACCGTCTGCAGGAGTGGCCTATTGGAGCTAGCCGTAAGGACCGTGGACGGGCGGTGGCCCGGCGGTACCGGACCGGTACGCAAAGAGAAGCCACCACCATCCGGCAGGGGCTTACGGACCCCGACAAGGCTAGGAGTCACCGTGAATTTGTCAAATCCGTTAGCGAAGGGAACCTCCTGGGTTTCCCAGCAGCCAAGTCCCGACAGAAGGCAACAGTCCAACCGAGAGAGGGAAACACAGCCACCGCCAAGGCTACTGTTCCCAGGGCCAGAGCCTGCGGGCAAAAGGGGCTCCTCCAGCCCATATCCAAGCTGGGGAGCGGGTTACCGGTGGGAACCCATCGGAACCAAACAGTACACAGGTGCAGGGAAAGGCAGTCACCATCAACCTGCCGGGAGCAGAAAACACCGCAGACGCAGCGGTGGTGTCACTAATCTCACCACAACCGTGGGTGGCGTCACGGACAATATCCAATCCCCACAATCAAATCCCCTTTTCCCTCATGGGCGAGGAGCGCCGCTCGAGGCCCCGGGTTCCGGCCCACCGCTCGTGCCACCACCGAGCAGCAGTAGCAGCAGCAGCCGGACCCGAGCAGTGGGTGAGCGCAGCGCACCTCCTCCGCCCGCGACAACTTGGCGTCACGAACAGGATCTTACCGCTCTGCCGTCTGGTAGAGGTGCGCCTTGTGACCGCCGGAGGTGTCCGGCCGAAAATTTGGAGAAGCCGCCATCTTGGGCGCGAAAAATTCCCGCTCGAGCGTCTCCTCGAGTAGTGGAGGCGCGAAGGCCTGAACCCCGCCCCTGTAGAGGAGGAGCTGGAAAGAGACTAAGGGGGACTGATGGAGTCTGGCCACATGTAGCTCGCGGCTATAAAAGCAGGGACGCCAGGACCCTGCGGCCATCTTGTTGTTCCTGGAAGAGGCCGCCAGAGCCATGTTCATGCCGTCCCGCAGCACCGTAGCCCCCGCACCTGGAACCGCGGCGTGGGTGGAGATCCGGACAGCGCAGCTCCAACAACGGCTGCAGGTCAAGATGCAACTCCTCCTGGAGGAGTGGGAGACCAACATGGCGGAGGTTATAGCGACTGTGCGGAGACGCGAGGAGGGAGTTTCGGAAGAGAGGGTGAGTGACCCACGCCCCGGTACCCCTAGTGGGTAGGTCATCGCGGCTGCGGGACCCGGTCTAAACCTTCTCACCCTGCTACCTCCCTCGCTACCCGTATTGGCTGCCGCCACCCCGCCACTAGGCCCGCTACCACCGCAACCGGTAGCGATACCCCGCACGTCCGCCCAGGCGGATCGGCCTGCAGCCGGAGCCCGTGACCGACCGGAAGTGCTACCCTGGAAGGTGCAGAAGCCTGAGCCGGAGGCATCCCCCGAAAAACTTCCTCAGCTGGAGCCGACAGGCCGCTCCGTGCAGGAGGCCCGGCGGAAGAGGACCCCTGTGCCCATCCCCCACACCTTGGCTGAGGTTGCGCCGGGTTGCCGCTGCAAGGCAGCATCCCAGGCAAGTCACCGCGGGACCTTCCACCCAGATCACCAGTGGTGGGCAGTGTCCAGAAGGTCTCGCGGGGCCCAACCCGTGTGCTGGAGTTCGCAGCAGCTCCGTATTGGGACAGGGAACCGACACCGCTGGGCCCAGAGATTGCCGAGAGAGAGAGAGGAAGAAGACGGAGTTGGTGGCCCGTACGATCCGGGAGAAAGAGAGCCTCCGTCAAGCGTCCTTCCGTGTCCGGGGCCCCCTGTATGAAGGGCAGGTGAGGCGGTTTGATGTCCGCCGGGGCTATGGTTTCATCTATGAACCGGGCCTGGAGGCCGAAGTCCTTATAGCCCGGCGGGATGTTAATGCCCATCTGCCGGAGGAGCATCCAGGCCGCAATCTGATGCTCAGAGACCTGGTACAGTACACCCGTCACTGCGGGGAGAGGGGGTGGTGTGCGCTAGATGCAAAGTTGAGGGGCAGCCAAGAGGCCCGTGTGTGCACCGCGCCCCCTCCCCCGACCGATGCAGAGGAATCCGAGTGATGGCAGCGGAGCCCCGTTGCAAGTGTCCCCCATTTGGACCCCCAGGAATTTTGTGTGTGTTGAAAGTACCGTTACAAGTTTTGAATGATAAGTAAATAATTGATGAGAAGTTTACCTGATTGACAACCTGATTTGAACCGGTCGTTGCCGGCACCGTTGTCCCCGTGGGGACTGTTCACAAGTTTTGCGTAAGGGACTCCTTACGGACAAACCCGAGAACTAGCAGGGCAACCACAAACTTGTGGCTTGTAAATAAAAATATGTTGTTGGCTTTACCGTGAACGCCTCCGGAGAGGCAGATTGGAGGAAGGGCCCGCAGTGGAGCAGGCTGGGGCCCAGCCACCACCGGAACCGGTGGCGATCCTCTGGGGGTTTCAGGGGTTCCCCATGGACGTGGGTCCCCTGAAAAGGACAGAACCCGCTCGGGCAACTTGGTGCAGGACTGGGGTCAAGGGGTGCTGCCCATTTGCTTAGGGGCAGCATCAGGGCCAGGTTGCTTGGGTGGGAGAGAGCCGTTACCGTTACGCAACATTTAAGTAAGAGTACCTCCCGATGTGGGAAGATGTTATTATATTTGTAACCTGCTTTACCGTTTATCTTTTCAGTTTGTGAAAATAAAACCGGTGATGGACGGGCAGCCCGCGGACGGTCTGCATTTTACTAAGGGGGAATGTGGCACCCTGGACAAGCCAGGGGCCACAAAGAACAACACCAACACACCCCACACTCCCGGTAGGCACATCAAAGTCAGACAAAAACCCTTGTTGCCTTCCTCCAGGGGCTGATGTCCACACCAGGGGGTGTAGCCAGGCGGTTGGTCTCCGCCCACCGATGAGTTCACAGTCCTGGAGGCGGGAAAACAGTCAGATGAGTGTTGGAGGTGAAAGTGAGTAGAAGGAAGCGGTGGTTGTGCAGACTGAAGTTGGTCCGGGTGTGTGGCCTGGACAGATCAGCAAGGTTGGCAGACGGTGGTGACCGTCTGCAGGAGTGGCCTATTGGAACTAGCCGTAAAGACCGTGGACGGGCGGTGGCCCGGCGGTACCGGACCGGTACGCAAAGAGAAGCCAGCACCATCCGGCAGGGGCTTACGGACCCCGACAAGGCTAGGAGTCACCGTGAATTTGTCAAATCCGTTAGCGAAGGGAACCTCCTTGGTTTCCCAGCAGCCAAGTCCTGACAGAAGGCAACAGTCCAACCGAGAGAAAGAAACACAGCCACCGCCAAGGCTACCGTTCCCAGGGCCAGAGCCTGCGGGCAAAAGGGGCTCCTCCAGCCCATATCCAAGCTGGGGAGCGGGTTACCGGTGGGAACCCATCGGAACCAAACAGTACACAGGTGCAGGGAAAGGCAGTCACCATCAACCTGCCGGGAGCAGAAAACACCACAGCCGTCTGTGGGACCCGTCCATCCAGCCGTGTGTTTTACCAAGAACTGTGTCTTCATCATTGGCTGAGTGAGTACCACCGTGCCGTGCGGCACAGCGCTGCCCCTGCGACCCTGCACATCACCAGGCCCCGTAACCCGCCTGCCATCCATTCCCTACCCCTCACCGGGCCCCGGGACAACTAACCCCCTACCCACGGAGGGGAGAACTAACATCCAGGCTGCTTCCTGTCATCGCTCCCGGGATCCCCGTCCAGAGCAGCGGTGGTGTCACCAATCTCACCATAACCGTGGGTGGCGTCACGGACAATATCCAATCCCCACAATCAAATCCCCTTTTCACTCACGGGCGAGGAGCGCCGCTCGAGGCCCCGGGATCCGGTCCACCGCTCGTGTCACCACCGAGCAGCAGTAGGGGCAGCAGCCGGACCCGAGCAGTGGGTGAGCGCAGCGCACCTCCTCCGCCCGCGACAAAGCAGTCGTCAATTTCCCCAAATATCTCAGGGAAAATATAGCCCAATTGATTACACAGGTATTAAACACAGCAGAGAAAGGGCATGTTAATGAGTGTAGCCTGGAATTAATACCCAACTCAAAGCTTGATAGGTGACTTGAAAAGTTTGTGAAACTCAGGGATACATAACATAAGCAACGTGACACACTCCAAGCAATTACAAAACCAAATACCAAGCCACACACATTTTGTAAAGTTCAATAATAATTACTTGAGAGATGTCAGATATGGTTATCTTAATAGGGGGGGATGATACTAGTATCCCTATCACAGCCATAACCTTAATAATCACTGACATTCTTAACAATAACCTTAGGGATAATTTTAAGATATGCAACAAGCAGTGATAAAGAGAAAGATGTTACCACCATACACCATAGGGAAGGGCTATTGTCACGGCCACACCATTATTATCATTATTATCCAAGCTCCTGGACCTCCCGATGCGTATTGCTTGACACACAGCACAGACATTTATGCCCACTCTCATCCAATATTAGGATGAAATTGCTCTACTGACCATTGTTTCTCCCCTGATGAGTCCAACGAAACGCGATGAAAGGTCCAGGAGCTTGGATAATAATGATAATAATGGTGTGGCCTTGGCAATAGCCCCCCCCCCTCTCTGGTGTATATATGACGCCCCTGTACTATTCAGGGCGTCACAGGGTACTGCACTTCCTATTCTTGGTGCACTATTCAACCCCTTATGGTTCTGGGTTCCCAACCTGTGGTACTACCTCCATCTGGAATAAGGCTGCCCACCTAGGGGTCAGGTAGACTGGTGGGAGGGAAGTAGATAGAGTAGTGTTAGCCCTCGAGAAGTGAGGAGCTGGGGAGTGTGTGGCTCCCTGTTTGTGACAGGTTGGGTCACAGTATTGAGTTGAGACACGGTCGCAGGGTATTGAGTCTGGGTGCTTAGACCTGGTCTTGGAGGACGGGAGGCATCTGAGTCTAATAACAGGTCCGGGACCAAAAGCACGGTGGGGTACAGGACCC
This sequence comes from Anomaloglossus baeobatrachus, assembly GCF_048569485.1. Taxonomy (NCBI): domain Eukaryota; kingdom Metazoa; phylum Chordata; class Amphibia; order Anura; family Aromobatidae; genus Anomaloglossus; species Anomaloglossus baeobatrachus. The sequence goes on from NC_134356.1 coordinate 164,362,966, forward strand.
TAGGTCGGGGAGTAGCTTCAGGCAACCCGGCAATTAACCTGAGGATAGTGACTTTATGGACTGTCCCCAAGAAGCTCAGAGATCAGGGGCACTAGTGCAACGAGGGGGATAGGGCTTTCCAACCCATGCAGCCCACAGAAATCCCAAGCGTGAGCCCTTGAGAGCACAGCTCCACTACCAACCAGGAGGGAGCGGGGCCCGGACAGCTTTACGCCAACGGGCCACCAGGACACTTTAAAAATTTGTGCACGGAGGCAGGCTCCGGATCACCCGGCAGCACTACAGGGGACGGATACCCGGACAGGCTTCTCCAAGAGTGCAGCGGCACCCAGAGACTTGGTTTACCTTGTTGTCAGAGTCTGGTTTGTGGTCGCACCATCACCCATGCTGCCTGAGTGAGTACATGGTCCTCCCCTGCTTCCAACTGGCCCTGCGCACCCCCGCTCCACCATCATCCTGCGTCCCGGGGCCTCCCCTACCCATGGAGGGAACGTCATCTGGCTGCCCCACTCCATCTCCCCCAGGTACTCCCATCGGCAGCGGCGGTACTCCCCTTACCTCGAACCACGGGTGGCGTCATGAACTCTTACCCCCTGGAAATAGTTCCCTTTACATTTAAAGTGGCCACGAGCCCCCGGGTCCAGAGACCCTCGAGCCACAGCAGCGACCCTGGATCCGAGCGGTTCGACCGCTGCAGGGGCGGCACATATGGTGGTAACACCTTTCTCTTTATCATTGCTTGTTGCCTATAGCAAAATTATCCCTAAGGTTAGAGAGAGAGGGAGAGAGAGAGACTCTGATCACGCCAGGCTGGTTTCTGGGCATGCTCTGTAGAGCAAACAGAATCCTGTCTATACCACTGTTCACATGCGTTTGCGTGCACTACAGTCAGGATCCAGTGACATGCAGTATTTGTACGCAGGTCAAAAACTTAGTCACTGGATCCTGACTGCAAACGCATGTGAACGCATGTTGAGGCAACTCCATTGCAAATGCATTGAAATTAAACCGCATTTGCAATGGATCCGTTTTTGCATTAAAAAAACGTAGTGTGAAAGTACCCTGTGTATTGGGTCTTTTCCCACACTATGTTTATTTCTTCTAGAGTGCCTTGCGAAAGTATTCAGCCCCCTTGAATTTTTCAACCTTTTCCCACATTTCAGGCTTCAAACTTAAAGATAAAAATTTAACTTTTATGGTGAAGAATCAACAAGTGGGACATAATTGTGATGTTGAAAGATATTTAAGGCTTATTTTAAACTTTTGTAAAAAATAAAAACCTGAAAATTGGGGCGTGCAATATTATTCATCCCCTTTACTTTCAGTGCAGCAAACTCACTCCAGAAGTTCATTGAGGATCTCTGAATGATTCAATGTTGTCCTAAATGACTGATGATGATAAATATAAGCCACCTGTGTGTAATCAAGTCTCCGTATAAATGCACCTGCTCTGTGATTGTCTCAGTGTTTTGTTTAAGGCACAAAGAGCATCATGAAGACTAAGGAACACAACAGGCAGGTCTATGATAGCTGAATTTGGTTGCAACAAGATTTCCAAAACTTTAAACATCCCAAGAAGCACTGTGCAAGCGATCATATTGAAATGGAAGGGTATCATACCACTGCAAGTCTACCAAGACCCGGTCGTCCATCAAAAATTTCATCTCAAACAAGGAGAAGACTGATCAGAGATGCAGCCAAGAGGCCCATGATCATTCTGGATAACCTGCAGAGATCTCCAGCTGAGGTGTAAGGTGGCTTTACACGCTGTGACATCGCTAGCGATTGCTAGCGATGTCGAGCGCAATAGCACCCGCCCCCGTCGCACATGCGATATGTGGTGATAGTTGCCGTAGCGAAACATTATCGCTACGACAGCTTCACACGCACATACCTGTTCTGCGACGTTGCTGTAACCGGCGAACCGGCCGCCCACCTCCTTCCTTCCGCCTTTCCGGTGGACGTAGGTAAGGAGATGTGACTCGCCCACCCCAGGGCTTTGGGACACCCGGTGCCAGGCCGGACTTGTCCGGGGGTAGTCAGTGGTGGCGGGGCCCGACTCCGTGACCCTGGCGGGGTCAACTAATATGGCAACTGTGTTGGGGGTGATTATTAAAGTTTGTATTCATGACGCCACCTGTGGTTTGCGGCTATTAAGCCACCGCTGCTGTATGGGGCCTCCGGGGCTGGTGGAATGGCAGCTTGGATAGTCCTGCTCCCCACAGCACAGAGGTGAAGGGGATCCGGTCGGCCTGGAAGTAACTGGGGTGATCTTCTTGGCCAATCGAGTATTGAGGCCTACTCCCTGTTCTTCCTTCGCTTCTACAGGACCCTGCACTTTGGGTTTAGCAATGGCCCTCTTGCTGCTGGGACCGGTGGTTCGTCCCTTTCTCCTAGGATAGGCTGCGCAGGCCCTCTCTGATGCTTCCCTGCCGGGGTCCACACCGGACCCTGATGATGCAACTGTACCTTCGGATTGTTTTGGGGGTCAGGAGACCTGCAGTCCTCCTGCCCTTCAGATTCGGCTGACAGGAAAGGGTTTTTTTTACCCTGGCAACCACAGACTCCGATGTCTAATTCTTTTTCTGTGCCTCTCTACAGCTCTTGCTTTCCTGGGTTGAGCTAACCTAGCTCCAACCCCAGCTCACAAGACTGCACTACTCCACGTCCTCTCTCTCCAAACTTCCCTAACAGAGTCCCCTAACTCCTCCCCCAGGTCAGGCTTAAGGAAGTGCTCCCTGGAACTCCAGGTTTAGAGCTCCCTCTGCTGGCCTGAGAGAGGAACGAGTTGAATGATGGAACTTACTGGCCAATAGACTTCCCCAATTACCTCCAGGCTCAGCATTAACCCTTTGGAGGGGCAACACTGTTGTGGAGACCAGATCCTGGGGCGCCACACTCCCCCTTAGTTAAAACCAGTACTACCGGACTGAGGAAAAACATAAACAAGAATATTAGAACATTTCATCCCTTTTTGGGAGGTACATTTCTTAAACGTTACAAACTTAAATGACAACTATTATGAGTCTAGTGTGGCTCCCTGCCGGGTGTCCATTACACTGCTCCATGGGGGACCCGCCGCGATAAAACCCCCAATGTAGGCTCTGGGCGTGCGTCAGAGCATCGATGACCCCTTTGTATGCACGCCAGACGGGTTTTTATTCTGGGGTGTTGAGCACACTGGTGTTAACTACATACAAGCAAAGTTTTGGTCACCCATAGTCCAGTGACCCAATTGTCCATATACTTAATCACCTAAAACAAAAAGCATTTTATACAATACACTTTCACATAACTATTTACACTCTGATTGGTATTCTATATTCTATACTTTGGAGGGGGCTGTCCCCGGGTGCTACGTTGGGACCTGCGTAGTACTTTTGTTTGTTCCTGACTACTTGGAGTGTCTGCTACCTCAGTGTTACTGATAGGCCTAACCCTGATAGGTATGCGTGATTGTTGCCTACGGGGTCTGAGATTCGCCAAGGGTACGACAGGTTCACCACTGGCAGGGGGTTGATTCTCCTGTTCCACTGCTGGCATGACATCTTGTGTTGGGACTGATAGTTCTTCAGGTGGATCTGGAACTTCCTCTGTAGCTGGCATGACTTCTTGCGGGAATGTCAATACTGGTACCACTATAGCCTTATTTATTTGGGTCCATGTTTTGGGGAATTTTCCGAGTATTGTTTGGATCATATCTTCCTCTTTTTCTTGAAGTTGGGGACTTTCTTGAACTTCTTCTTGGATTTTACACCGTTCAGGGCATACCTTCAGACGATCTCTTGAAACTGCTTGATATGTTTTGCCTCCATCTTTGCTTATTAGACACACTTTGCTGTTGTCAAAATTCGAGGGAATAATTGTGTAGGGCTCATTTTCCCACTGGTCATCTAATTTGTGCATTCTCCGCTTTTTCTTGAGGACCTGATCTCCAGGTGCTAAGGGAGTTGCTGGGGCTGTTTGATTGTAGTTTTTTTCTTGTCTCATTCTGGCTTGGGACAGGTTCTTTTCCACGCATTCTTGAACTTGGCGGTATTGTTGTTGTCGCTCTGTATCCCAATCTTCTATCTGTTGAACCGCTTCAGGTGACACAGTTCCCATTTCAAAGTCTACAAGTAACTTGCCAGGTCTTGCTCGCATCAAGTAAGCGGGGCTGCAATTGGTGGAATTTACTGGTATATGATTGTACAAGTCCACTAGATCTGGCAACTTCTCTGGCCATTGGTTTCTTTCTTCTAGAGGTAGAGTCTTGAGCAAATCAATAACCACATGGTTCATCTTCTCACACAATCCATTGGTTTGAGGGTGGTATGGTGTTGCTCTTATTTTCTTACAGCCGTACATGTTACAGAATTCTTGGAACACTTCTGCCTCGAATGCAGGGCCTTGATCAGTCAGTACTCTTTCAGGATAACCGTGGGGTCGACAAAAGTATGCTTGAAATGCCCTAACTGCTGTTCTGGCTGTTTGGTCTTTCACAGGCACTACTACCAGGAAACGAGAGTAATGGTCCACTATGGTAAGGGCGTAGACATAGCCTGACCAGCTTGGTGTTAGTTTCACGTGGTCCATGGCCACCAATTCAAGGGGCTGCTTCGTGATAATTGGCTGCAGGGGCAACCTCTGGCTAGTATCATCTTTTCGCCTCAGGTTACACGGACCACAGTCTCGGCACCACTTCTCGACGGCCTTTCTCATGTGTACCCAGTAGAACCGATCACGGAGTAGGACCTCCAACTTCTTCCACCCGAAATGTCCTGCTTTATCGTGGAAAGCGGCTAGGACCATAGGGGCATCCCTCTGTGGAACCACTATTTGCCAGACGAGTTAATTGGTTCGCCAGTTAACATATCTCTTGCATAACTTGCCTTTGTAGAGAAACAGTGGTCCCCTCTCTTTCCACAGCTGTTGGGCTTCTTGTGGAGCATCTGGACGAAGATTGGTTTCAGCTTGTGCTAGCTTTTCTTTGACCAATCGGAGGGCTGGGTCACTGTTCTGGGTTTCTTCCCATTTATGGTGGAGTAATGGGTTGACCGAGACATCGTGCTGGCTCGAGTGCTTCCCTCTTACAGCATGCTCACACTGGGAGACACCTTGGCGATGGAAAGCCGGTAACTCTATCTCTTCGAGTTCATCCAGGTCTTCTCCAGACTCGGGTAAGTGAGGCATTCTGGACAGTGCATCAGCATTGTTGTTCTTTCGGCCAGCCCGGTACTTGATGGTAAAGTCAAAGTTGGACAGTCAAGCCATCCATCGCTGTTCTAGCGCACCTAGCTTGGCTGTTGCCAGATGGGTCAACGGATTGTTGTCCGTGAAGATGGTAAACTTGGCCGATGCGAGATAGTGCTTGAAGCGTTCAGTCACTGCCCAGACAATGGCGAGGAACTGCAGCTTAAAGGAACTGTAGTTTTCTGGATTCCTTTCTCTGGGACGAAGTTTTCTACTGGCGTAGGCTATCATTTTCTCTCTGCCTTCTTGTACCTGGGACAGAACTGCTCCCAATCCTACGTTGCTGGCATCCGTGTATAGTGCAAACGGCTGGCCATTGTCAGGGTAGGCCAGAATTTCTTCTCCCGTGAGAGCCATCTTCAACTGGACAAAGGATGTTTCTATTTGGCTGTTCCACTCGAAGGGAGGACTTTGCTTCTTAGCCTTCTTTGGCTGACCCACCAGGAGATCTTGAAGAGGTGCTGCTATTTTTGGGAAACCGTCAATGAACCTTCAGTAGTAACCCACCAGCTCAAGGAACTGCCGCACCTCCTTTATCGTGGTGGGTCTTGGCCAGTCCTTGATTACTGTGACTTTCTCTGGATCAGGTGCTACACCCTCTGCACTGACTACATGACCCAGGTACTGTACCTTTGGCTTCAAGAGGTGACATTTTGACGGCTTTATCTTCAGGCCATACTTTGACAAGGACTCAAATGTGGTGCCCTGGACAAGCCAGGTCGTCACAGGTACTGCAACAACACACCCCACACCCCGGCTAGGCACATCAAAGTCAGACAAAAATCCTTGTTGCCTCCCTCCAGGGGCTGATGTCCACACCAGGGGGTGGAGCCAGGCGGTTGGCCCCGCCCGCCGAGGAGTACACAGTCCTGGAGGCGGGAAAAGGAAGGCAGTGTAGTGTAGTAGAGGAAGGAAAAGGAAGCAGGAGAGTGTAGTTTGGAGTTCAGTAGGAGAGGATTAAAGTGGTAAAGGAGCAGAAAGAAACTGACCATGTCCGGGTACATGGCCAGGGCACATACAGCAAGGTTGGCAAACGGTGGTGACCGTCTGCAGGAGAGGCTGATTGACGTAAACCGTAAGGACCGGGGACGGGCGGTGGCCCGCCGGTACCGGATCGGGGAGCGAAGAGAAGCCAGCACCATTCGGCAGGGCTTACGGACCCCGACCAGGCTTGGAGTCGCCGTAAAACCGGTCAAATCCGTTACTGAAGGGAACCTCCTGGGTTTCCCAGCAGAAAAAGACCCGATTGAAGGAAACCGCTCAAACCGTGAAGGGAAATGCAGTCACCGCCAAGGCTACAGCTCCCAGGGCCAGAGCCTGCGGGCAAAAGGGGCTCCCTCAGCATTCATCCAAGCTGGGGAGTGGGTTACCGGTGGGAAGCCATCAGAACCAGAAACATCCTACAGGTGCAGGGAAAGGAAGTCACCGCCAACCTACTGGGAGGAAAAGCCACCGCAGCCGTCTGTGGGACCCGTCCATCCAGCCGTTTGTTTTACCGGAGACTTTGCATTCATCATTGGCTGAGTGAGTAGTACCATGCCGTGCGGCACCGCGCTGCCCCTGCGACCCTGCACCTCACCAAAGCACGCCATCCACCTTCCTTTCACCCTCACCGGGCCCCGGGACAACCAACCCCTACCAACGGAGGGGGAAAACAACATCCAAGCTGCTCCCCTGTCATTGCTTCCGGGATCCCCGTCCAGAGCAGTGGTGGTGCCACAACCTCACCACAACCGTGGGTGGCGTCACGGACAATACCCTCCAAAAACCCCAAAACCTTCCCCCTTTTCACTCACGGGCGAGGAGCGCCGCTCGAGTCCCCGGATCCGGCCCAGCGCTCGAGCCACCGAGCAGCAAGCAAAGCAGCCCAGAGCCGGACCCGAGCGTGGTGAGCGCAGCGTCCCCTCCCCGCCCGCGACAACTTGGTGTCACGAACAGGATCTTACCGCTCTGCCGTCTGGTAGAGGTGCGCCTTGTGTCCCGCCGGAGGTGTCCGGCCGAAAATTTTCAGAAGCCGCCATTTTGGGTGCGAAAAGTCCCTGCTCGAGCGTCTCCTCGAGCAGTGCAGGCGCGAAAGCCGAAACCCCGCCCCTGTAGAGGAGGAGCCGGAAAAAGACTAAGAAAGACAGAAACAAGATGTCTGCGCCCGCATCCACGGAGCCGCTGGAGGAGCGGTGGTCGCAGCTGCAGTGGCACCCGTGGATAAGAATGGGCCCGCCCATGTTCCGGCCGCACAGGCGGGGGGCGCCGCGGCCCCAGATCTCGCTCAGGTGATGCCGTTCTCCTTGCCCTATGTGCCCGGAGCTACCTGGCTGCCACAGTACGATGGGAAACCTGACGCATTGCAGGTCTTCCGGAAGAAGCTTAGCCCGCTCCTAGAACTGTACCCCCTGACTGATAAACAACGTGCAGTGGTAGTGCTGGGGCAGCTAACCGGCGCGGCTGAGCAGGAGGCAGAGACCTGGGCCGAGGGGGACCGGTCCTCTGTAACCACCATCTTTGAGAAGCTGCAGACTGCCTTTGAGACCCGTACCGAAGCCGAGCTGCGGATGCAGGTTTATCAATGCCGGCAACGGCCCACGGATAGTATTCGGGACTGCGTCTTGCGCCTGCAAACCGCCCTCCGCACACTGAAGCGGGTAGACACCATTAATGATGCGGACAGCAACAAAATGTTAGTTGAGCAGTTTGTGCAGGGGATGAGGTCCTCGGAGGACCGCAAGCAACTCCGGCTGTGGGCGCTAGAACACCCTGATGTGGACTTTGCCGTGCTAAAGGAACGGGCCATTAAAGCTCTGCAGCCCCCAGCATCGGAAGTCCCTGAGGCAGCCCCATGGCCAGCCGAGACGGCTCCCGTCGTGGTGGCCCCTGCCCTCCCAACGCCTCCGGTACCTGCAGCCCCAAGCGGAATGATGGAGGAACTGGCTGCCCAGGTCCGTCGCATGGATGGGGACCTCGCCAAGATCCTCGCCGCACTCCAGACTCCGACCAGGTCCGAGCCCCCGGGGAAGATGCAGCTCGCCGACAGCCCTGAGGATGTCCCCTGGATGCAGCGGAGAAGGGCCAATGACTCACGGTATGGACCTCCGATTTGTTACAGGTGCAGCAAGCCCGGCCACTACTCCCGACGGTGTCCGTTAAACGAGCTACCCCTGGGGCCACGGGCCAATCCTCAGGAGTAGAACCCAGTGGCCCCCCCGACTGGCGGGACCGGTACATCGGAGCCCGGCCCATCATCCCACTGGCGGTGAACGGCATCCCGCTGATGGCTCTCCTGGACACTGGATCTCAGGTAACCACAATACCATACACACTGTATCAACGGTATTGGGGGAGGGACGAACTTGCCCCCCCAGATGGCAGCATGACACTGATTGCTGCTGATGAACTCCCATTGACCCAAGTGGGGTACAAACAAGTGGCCATGACTGTGGGACGAGCTGAACTGCAACACCAGGGGTTGATTGTGATAATGAATGAACCCAGTGATCATAACCCGAAAGTAGTGCTAGGGACTAATGTGATGGAGCACTGTATGAGTGAGGTGCTGACCCTCCTGCGGCAGCTGGCCGCCACAGTGGCGGGGAGCCGACAGAGAGCTGTGCAGCGTGAGATCCGGGCCCTGATGTATTGCCAGCATGTGAACTCGACAGGAGGAGAGATTGGAGGAGTGAGAGTGATGGATGCGGCCCCTTTGACTGTGCCTCCCAGGAGTGAGATGATGATTTGGTGTAGGGCAGCGGTAGGGCCCCAAGGGCGAGACTACCCCGCCATGATAGAGCCCATGCCCTCCGAACACTGGCCCACAGTAATGGCCGCCCGAAGGGTGGTAGACGTCAAGAAAGGGAGAGTGCCCGTGAGGGTGTTGAACTGTGGGGAGGAAGAGGTTAGGCTTCCCCGGTACGCTACCCTTGCCAAGTTGCTCACTCTAGATCCCCACACCATCCATGAGGCCGTTCCCCCGACCTCACCGCCTACTGCCAGTTCTCACCCATCCCTGGGGAAGTTAGATGAGTGGTGTCGAGAGTTACACGTAGGCACTGATGATACCCCCACACATCACAAAGAAGGGGTATACCGGGTGGCACAGGAGTATGAGCGAGTTTTCAGCAAACACCCTTTAGATTTTGGGCAGATTAAAGGGGTCCAACACCACATCCCCACCGGTGAACACCCCCCTATTAAAGAGAGATACAGGCCTATTCCCCCTGCACACCACTAATGCGCCAAAGACATGTTGAGGAACATGAAGGAGGCGGGGGTTATTATGGACAGCTGTAGTCCCTGGGCTGCACAATTGGTGCTGGTTAAGAAGAAGGATGGCACCATGAGGATGTGCGTGGATTACCAGAAGATTAACCAGATAACGCATAAGGATGCCTACCCTCTGCCCTGTATTGAAGAGTCCCTGGCCGCGCTGAGAACCGCTAACTACTTCTCTACCCTTGACCTGACCAGTGGGTACTTGCAGGTGGCCGTGGCGCCTGAAGACAGGGAGAAGACTGCCTTTGCTACTCCCATGGGACTCTGCGAGTTCAACAGCATGCCGTTCGGGCTGTGCAATGCCCCCGGAACCTTCCAACGGCTGATGGAATGCTGTCTGGGACACCTACATTTTGAGACCGTCTTGTTGTACTTGGATGATGTGATTGTGTACTCGCAGACGTATGAAGCTCACCTGGAGCACCTAGCCGAGGTGTTCGCGTCCCTTGTTAAGTATGGGATGAAGTTGAAACCCTCAAAGTGTCATTTGTTGAAGCCCAGAGTGCAGTACCTTGGACATGTGGTGGGCGCGGAAGGTGTCGCCCCCGACCCCGAGAAGATCACTGCCATCCAAGACTAGCCGAGACCGACTACGGTGAGGGAAGTGAGGCAGTTCCTGGGTCTGGTGGGATATTACCGTCGCTTCATTAAGGGATACACGAAAATGGCCACCCCCATGCAAGACCTCCTCGTGGGACAGACCAAGGGTGGTAGACCTCTGGGAACCCCATTGGTGTGGGAGGAAAAGCATGAAGAATCCTTCCACCAGCTGGGAGCGGCCCTGACCAGAGAAGAAATCCTAGCGTACCCCGACTACAGCCGCCCATTCATCCTCTACACCGATGCCATCAATGTAGGCTTGGGGGCTGTTCTATCCCAGGTCCAAGACGGAAGGGAGAAGGTGATCGCTTATGCTAGCCAAAAACTCCGACCGACTGAAAGGAATCCTGAGAACTACAGCTCTTTCAAGCTTGAGCTCTTGGCACTGGTGTGGGCTATCACCGAGCGGTTCCGCCATTACCTGGCAGCAGCCAAGTTTACCGCTTACACGGACAATAACCCACTAACCCATCTAGATACAGGCAAGCTTGGCGCGTTGGAGCAGCGGTGGGTGGCCAGGTTAGCCAACTACGATTTCACCATCAAGTACCGGGCCAGCCGTACCAACGTTAATGCCGATGCACTCTCCCGGATGCCCCACCTGTCGGAAGAGGGGCCAGAGGATGATGACCTCGAAGAGATTGAGTTGCCTGCGTTTCACCGGCCGCTAACTGAGAAGGTGCATGTCCATCAACAACAGGTGAACCTAGACCCGCTGCCCAGTCAGGGGTGGCAAGAAGCTCAGGACCAGGCACCTGCTGTCCACTTGGTCAAGACCCTGGTGGAACAGGGTTCTGCTGGGATAGACCCTGCCGCCCCTGCCGAGGCCCAACGTCTGTGGCGAGAACGGACCCGGCTGTACCTGTACCAGGGGAAGCTGTATCATGAGCTGATTAACCCGAAGACCCACGAGAAGGTTCACCAGATAGTGATTCCCCAGGCTAACGTGCCCACCGTCCTGCAAGCATACCATGATGGTGCTGGACACTTCGGGTGGAAGAAGCTGGAGATGCTGTTGAGGGAGCGGTTCTATTGGAGTGGAATGCGGGAATCTGTGGAGGCCTGGTGCCGAGAATGCGGCCCCTGCGCATTGAGAAGGAAGGACGAGGCCAGCCAGAAGGCACCCCTACACCCGATCATTACGCATCAACAGCTGGAGCTGGTTGCCCTCGACCATGTGAAGCTCACCCCTAGCCGAAATGGTTATACCTACGCTCTGACCATTGTAGACCACTATTCAAGATTCATGGTGGTTGTCCTAGTTAAGGACCTAACCAGCCGTACCGCCGCTAGAGCGTTCCAGGCTTATTTCTGTCGACCACATGGGTACCCAGAGAGGGTGCTTACCGACTGGGGCCCGGCCTTTGAAGCGGAGGTATTCCAAGAATTCTGCCAGTTGTACGGCTGCAAGAAAATCCGGACCACGCCTTACCATGCCCAAACCAACGGCATGTGTGAAAAGATGAACCACTTGGTCCTGGGCCTCCTCAAGACGTTACCGCTGGAAGAGCGGAACCTGTGGCCGGAAAAGCTACCTGACCTGGTCGATATGTACAACAACATCCCTTCCAGCTCTACAAAATGCACACCAGCGTACCTGATGAGAGCTCGCCCCGGCCGGCTGCCAGTGGATCTAGAAATGGGGTTGGAAGCCCCAGAAGCACTCCCTTCAACAGCTGGATGGGACGCTCGGCGGAGAGCACAGTACCGACAGGTCCAGGAATATGTGGAAAAGAACTTGTGCTGGAGTCGGGGACAGCAGGAGCAGTGCTTCAACAAGAAGGCGCCTGCTGGTCCCTTCCAGCCTGGGGATGTAGTGCTGAAGTGAAAAAGAAGGACCCACAAGCTGGATGATCAATGGGAAAAGACCCCGTATGTAGTACAGCCCACCGGATGGGAGAATGGGAAGGCCTACCAGATCAGCTGTGACCAGGGGAAGACTTTGGCCGAGACCATCTAAAGAGATGCCCACCACCATTGAGGGTGGCGACTGAAGCTCCGGCTCCCAAACCGGCGGAGGAGAAAGAAAAAGAGGTAATCCATACCATGATGGGTGATTTCCCAGCAGACTGGCCTACGCAGAACGGCGCAGTGATTCTTCCAGTGATACTGTTCCCACAACTCGTGGATGAGAAGGTGATGGAAGTGATCGACAATGAGCCAGTGTCCAGGGATGCACCTGTACCCAGCTCCCCTATGCCTCCACCTGCCCCACACGATAGCAGGGAGGAGGAACCAGTTGTTTCCTCTGCCCCACTGCCTGCCACCACTGACGCTGGGCCCCGAAGGTCCACACATCCCAACCTAGGTAGACCCCCGCTTAGGTACAAGGAAACTACCCTTTAGAGGGGGGGCTTTATGTGTTGAGTGTATAGTTAAAAGTTTGAATGATAAGATTGAATCAACCGAAGTTTATCTGATTGGAACCGTGATTGAACCGGCCGTTGCCGGCAACTAGTCCCCGTAGGGACTTTCTGCAACCGTTGCGTAGAAACTGCTACGGACACGCCCGTGAACTTGCAGGGCAACCACAAACTTGTGGCATGTAAATATTTGTTGGCTTAAACTATTACCGCCTCCGGAGAGGCAGATTTGGAGGATGGGCCTGGAGGAAAGAGATGGCCCAGGCCCGCCACTACCGTAACCGGTGGCGATCCTCCGGAGGTCAGGGGTTCCCCATGGACGTGGGTCCCCTGACAGGGACCGTAACCGCTCGGGCAATCTGGTTCTAGACTGGGGCAAGGGGTGCTGCCCATTTTCTTAGGGGCAGCATCAGGGCCAGGTTGTTTGGGCAGGGGGAGAGCGGAAGCCATTACCGTTAATAAAAATGTACCGTTCAGTAACGTTTAAGAATGTGCCTTCCGTATGGGAAGATTAATACAAATGCTTATGTTTTAATGTTTGTATGTTTTATACCCCTTTTTCTACAGTTAACAAAAATAAAACCGGTGATGGATGGGCAGCCCGCGGACGGTCTGCTTTTTACTAAGGGGGAATGTGGCGCCCTGGACAAGCCAGGTCGTCACAGGTACTGCAACAACACACCCCACACCCCGGCTAGGCACATCGAAGTCAGACAAAAATCCTTGTTGCCTCCCTCCAGGGGCTGATGTCCACACCAGGGGGTGGAGCAAGGCAGTTGGCCCCGCCCGCCGAGGAGTACACAGTCCTAGAGGTGGGAAAAGGAAGGCAGTGTAGTGTAGTAGAGGAAGGAAAAGGAAGCAGTAGAGTGTAGTTTGGAGTTCAGTAGGAGAGGAGTAAAGGATAAGTGGTAAAGGAGCAGAAAGAAACTGACCGTGTCCGGGTACGTGGCCCGGGCACATACAGCAAGGTTGGCAGACAGTGGTGACCGTCTGCAGGAGAGGCTGATTAATAATAATAATAATAATAATTTTATTCATTTATTCATTTGTTTGCTGATTGACGTAAACCGTAAGGACCGGGGACGGGCGGTGGCCCGCCGGTACCGGATCGGGGAGCGAAGAGAAGTCAGCACCATTCGGCAGGGCTTACGGACCCCGACCAGGCTTGGAGTCGCTGTAAAACCGGTCAAATCCGTTAGCGAAGGGAATCTCCTGGGTTTCCCAGCAGCAAAGACCCGATTGAAGGCAACCGCTAAAACCGTGAAGGGAAATACAGTCACCGCCAAGGCTACAGTTCCCAGGGCCAGAGCCTGCGGGCAAAAGGGGCTCCCTCAGCATTCATCCAAGCTGGGGAGCGGGTTACCGGTGGGAAGCCATTTGAACCAGAAACATCCTACAGGTGTAGGAAAAGGCAGTCACCGCCAACCTACTGGTAGGAAAAGCCACCGCAGCCGTCTGTGGGACCCGTCCATCCAGCCGTTTGTTTTACCGGAGACTTTGCATTCATCATTGGCTGAGTGAGTACTACCGTGCCGTGTGGCACCGCGCTGCCCCCGCGACCCTGCACCTCACCAAACCCCGCCATCCACCTTCCTTTCACCCTCACCGGGCCCCGGGACAACCAACCCCTACCCACTGAGGGGGAAAACAACATCCAAGCTGCTCCCCTGTCATCGCTCCCGGGATCCCCGTCCAGAGCAGCGGTGGTGCCACAACCTCACCACAACCGTGGGTGGCGTCACGGACAATACCCTCCAAAAACCCCAAAACCTTCCCCCTTTTCACTCACGGGCGAGGAGCGCCACTCGAGTCCCCGGATCCGGCCCACCGCTCGAGCCACCGAGCAGCAAGCAAAGCAGCCCGGAGCCGGACCCGAGCGTGGTGAGCGCAGCGTCCCCTCTCCGCCCGCGACACAAACACTTCTGCCAAGTGCCTCAGATGGTCTTCATAGGTCTTCGAGTAGACTATGACGTCATCCAGATACAATAGCACGGTTTCAAAGTTGTAATGGCCCAAGCAGCACTCCATCAATCTTTGGAATGTCCCGGGACCTTGCAGAGCCCGAATGGCATACAGTTGAACTCGCAGAGGCCCATTGTTGTCGTGAATGCAGTCCTTATCCGCCTCAGCCACGGGAACCTGCCAACACCCACTGGTGAGATCCAAGGTGGAGAAATAGTTAGCTGATTTTAAAGCTGCCAAGGCCTCCTTCATTTCCCGTAACATTTCTTTGGCACGCTGATACTGTGCTGGGGGTACAGGGCGGTATCTCTCTTTAATGGGATGATGGTCACCAGTGGGGATTTGATGTTTAACCCCTTTTACCTGCCCAAAGTCTAGGGGGTGTTTGCTGAAGACCCGCTCGTATTCCTGTACCACCCGGTAAACCCCATGCTTTTGGTGTGAAGGGGTGGAGTCGGTGCCCACATGTAATCTTTGACACCAGTCCTCCAGCTGTCCCTTGGAGCCATTGTCTTCCACCTGGTCGGACGGGATCAAAGGTTCCATGGTTCTGATAACATTGTTGCTGACTGTGTACAGCTTAGCTACAGTGGCGTACCGGGGCAATTTGGCTTCCTCCTCCCGACAATTCAGGACGCGGACGGGTACTATTCCCTTGCGGACGTCTGCTACCCCCCTGGCTATCAGGACTCCAGGCCTACTGTCTGAATACACAGGTTCTACCAGGGCCTGGTAATCTTGACCCTTGAGGCCTATTGCTGCCCGACACCATATCAACATTTCACTTCTTGGGGGTATTGCAATGGGGAGGGGGTCACTTACCCTCACACTGCCAATTTCTCCTCCGGCCAGCTCTACCTGCTGCCTCCTCATCAGGGCTCTGATCTCCCTCTGTAGGGCACGCTGCTGCCCGTAGCTGGCAGTTTCAGCCGCCTGCTGCAACAAAATTATCACTTCGGCAAGACAATTTTCCATTACATTTGTACCAATTGTTAGCAGTGGGTTAGATTCTTTGCGATCAATATCGACTATTATTATCACCTGAGATGGCAATTCTACCCGCCCCACTTTAATGGTTACTTCTTTGTACCCAATTTTAGGCACGGGCTGGCCATTACTGGCTACAATCGTTAAATCACCATCTGGGCCACGGGTAATGTCTGAATCAGCCCAGTATCTTTTGTACAGTATATAAGGTATGGTGGTTACCTGGGACCTCGTATCCAGGAGGGCAGTCAAAGGGATCCCATCCAGCACAATAGGAAGGACCGGTCGTCCTCCAACATATTTGTTGCACCAGGAAGTCGAGCCGGGTTTTCTTACACCTTGGAGTTGGGTCCTGGCCCCAGGTTCGGCCCGTTTAAAGGACAGTGCCTTGCAAAGTGGCCCACCTGGCTGCAGCGACGGCAGATCGGTTTTCCAGCTGAATCATACCGGTCTGTGTCTTTTCCTCGGGTCGGCAGAATCCTCCTCTGTCGCATCCACGGGACGTCATCTGGACTGGAGGCCAACTCGATTCTTGCAGGCAATGGGGTCACTTGTAGAGACTGCACTGTTTTTGCGAGGGCAGCCACTGTCTTGGGCAGTTCTTGGACCTGTTGTCTGAGTTCTGCAGTAGGATCCTTATCCAGGGTCTGCGCCTCAACCCCTGCAGTGGCTCGGGTTGCAGGCAATTCCTCTGGGTATGTAATGGCAAGAGGCCGGAGGGGTACCGTGTCATTTTGTGTCGACTCTCTCAGTACCCGAATGGCCTGGTCCTTAAACTTTACAAAGTCCAGGGCAGGGTTCTGCAGGACCAGGATACGCAGCTGTGTCCGGTGAGCATCTGACAGGAGCCCCTCTATAAACTGCTCAGTCAGTAGTTTGTCTTCATCACGTACACTCGCTGGGTCCACCTGTTTAACTGCTTTCAGTGCCTCCTGCAAGTTTAAGGCATAGTCCCGTATGCTGTCTTTAGCCCTTTGTTTGCACCCAAAGAATTTCATCTTTATCTCTGCTGCAGTGCGGGTGTCAAAAGTACTCTTCAACTTAGCCAGTATCTGGGTTACTGTCCCTTTATCGGTGTCAGGCCAGGACTTTACTTCACTGTGGGCTGCGCCAGTTAACTGTCTTATTATGATGCCCACTTTCTGGCTTTCCGTTAGAGGATACACCTTGAACAAGCTGTGCAGCCTTTCTCTGAAGTCACTCAGGGTATGTGACTCCCTGGAGTACTGCGGTAGCCAGTCCGCTCCCGGGAGGTATGGCATTGTGAGCGGCATTACGGGCGCTGCGGCGGGAGCTGGGGCGACGGCGACTGGGATTACATTGGCCGGTGCTGCTGCGTCTTGGGCTATATCAGCCACCTGTTCTCCATCTGAGTCAGACATCTTCCTTCCCCCTTAGTGGACCTTACCAGGCTCCGCTCCCTTTTCAAAATCTCTACTGAGCCGCGTGGGGTTAACGAACCTCCACTCTGATGGCGCGCTTTCTTCGCGCCCTTTTTCGGGCACGCCCCTCTTCTTCCCGCGCTCAGCGAGACTAATGGCGGCAGCAGTTTTTTTTTTTTTTACGGTAAAACAGTCTTTAAGCACAGTTTCTTCAGGCGCACAGTACCCGGCGGGACCGGGCACGAAATCCTGTTCATGATGCCAAGGTTGACTCACCCACCCCAGGGCTTTGGGACACCCGGTGCCGGGCCGAACTAGACCGGGGGTAGTCAATGGTGGCGGGGCCCGACTCCGTGACCATGGCGGGGTCAACTAATATGGCAGCTGTGTTGGGGGTGATTATTAAAGTTTGTATTCGTGACGCTACCTGTGGTTTGTGGCTATTAAGCCGCCGCTGCTGTATGGGGCCTCCGGGGCTGGTGGAATGGCAGCTTGGATGGCCCTGCTCCCCACAGGTGGAGTGGTACCCCGGGGCAACCGTTGGTGCTTATTACAATCTATGGTGCTTGGGAAGGGTGCCGGGCTAATCAGGACAGTGAAAAGAACCGACACAAACAACAGTCTCTTTACCTTCTTTTCTTTTACTTGGCAAAACAGTCCAGTCCTGGGAGACCGTCACAGGTGGTGAAGGGGATCCGGTCGGCCTGGAAGTAACTGGGGTGATCTTCTTGGCCAGTCGAGTATTGAGGCCTACTCCCTGTTCTTCCTTCGCTTCTACAGGACCCTGCACTTTGGCTTTAGCAATGGCCCTTTTGCTGCTGGGACCGGTGGTTCGTCCCTTTCTCCTAGGATAGGCTGCGCAGGCCCTCTCTGATGCTTCCCTGCGGGGGTCCACACCAGGCCCTGATGATGCAGCTGTACCTTCGGATTGTTTTGGGGGCCAGGAGACCTGCAATCCTCTTGCCCTTCGGATTTGGCTGCCAGGAAAGGGGTTTTTTTACCCTGGCAACCACACACTCCGATGTCTAATTCTTCTTCTGTGCCTCTCTACAGCTCTTGCTTTCCTGGGTTGAGCTAACCTAGCTCCAAACCCAGCTCACAAGACTGCACTAATCCACGTCTTCTCTCTCCAAACTTCCCTAACAGACTCCCCTAACTCCTCCCCTAGGTCAGGCTTAAGGAAGTGCTCCGTGGAACTCCAGGTTTAGAGCTCCCTCTGCTGGCCTGAGAGAGGAACGTGTTGAATGATGGAACTTACTGGCCAATAGACTTCCCCAATTACCTCCAGGCTCAGCATTAACCCTTTGGAGGGGCAACACTGTTGTGGCGACCAGATCCTGGGGTGCCACAGATGTTTGTCGTTCCAGCGGCATCACACATAGCGATGTGTGCTGCCGCAGGAACGACAAACAACATCATACTTGCAGTAGCACCGATATTATGGAAATGAACGACGTGTCAACGAGCAACAATTTTTCACGTTTTTTTGCTTGTTGATCGTCGCTCATTTGTATTACACGCTGCGATGTCGCTAACGGCGCCGGATGTGCATCACTAACGACCTGACCCCGACGATATTTCGGCAGCGATGTCACAGCATGTAAAGAACCCCTAAGAGTCTTTCTATTGGACAACAATCAGTCGTACACTGCACAAATCTGGCCTTTATGGAAGAGTGGCAAGAAGAAAGCCATTTCTCAAAGATATCCATAAAAAGTGTTGTTGAAAATTTGCCACAAGCCACCTGGGAGACACACCAAACATGTGGAAGAAGTTGCTGTGGTCAGATGAAACCAAAATCAAAATTTTTGGGCACAATGACAAAAGATATGTTTGGCGTAAAAGCAACACAGCTCATCACCCTGAACACACCATCCCCACTGTCAAACATGGTGGTGGCAGCATCATGGTTTGGGCCTGCTTTTCTTCAGCAGGAACAGGGAAGATGGTTAAAATTGATGGGAAGATGGATGGAGCCAAATACAGGGCCATTCTGGAAAAAAAACCTGTTGGAGTCTGCAAAAGACCTGAGACTGGGACAGAGATTTGTCTTTCAACAAGACAATAATCCCAAACATAAATCAAAATCTACAATGGAATGGTTCACAAATAAATGTATCCAGGTGTTAGAATGGCCAAGTCAAAGTCCAGACCTGAATCCAATCGAGAATCTGTGGAAAGAGCTGAAAACTGCTGTTCACAAACGCTCTCCATCCAACCTCACTCAGCTCCAGCTATTTGCAAAGGAAGAATGGCCAAGAATTTCAGTCTCTCGATGTGCAAAACTGATAGACAAATACCCCAAGCGACTTGCATCTGTAATCACAGCAAAAGGTGGCGCTACAAAGTATTAACTTAAAGTGGCCGAATAATATTGCACGCCCCAATTTTCAGTTATTTATTTTTTACAAAAGTTTAAAATAAGCAATAAATTTCATTCTGCTTCACAATTGTGTCCCACTTGTTGTTGATTCTCCACCATAACATATTTTTTTTTATCTTTATGTTTGAAGCCTGAAATGTGAGAAAGGTTGAAAAATTCAAAGAGGCCAAATACTTTCACAAGGCACTGTATGTGAATCCTCCAAGTGGGGCATTGGCTGCTGATTGCAGTCTCTTTGTTTGTGTGTTTTTAATCTTTTAATAACTTCAATAAAGGTTAAATTTTATTTATTTGTTTGTACGCACATTTCGGTATTGCCCTGTTATTTTTACAATAAAGAGTCACTGGGTTTGGTTAATGCTCTTTTCCACGTTTCCACATCTCTACCCCTTCTTCCCTTTATCTCCCAGTTCACTTGTACCTCTTATCACCGTCTGGATGTGGCCTCCGGTTTAATCGTTACTGTGCAGGTAGACTAAAGGCTGCTTTACACCAGACAATCTATCGTGCGATAGATCGTCGGGGTCACGGTTTTTGTGACGCACATCCGGCATCGCTGGCGATGCCGGCCTGTGTGACATCTCCTAGCGACGCAGTATCGCTCACAAATCGTGAGTCGTGTACTGCTCGATAGGTTTCATAATATCGTTTAATTTAGTTGTTCATCGTTTCCGTGGTAGCACACGCCGCTCCGTGTGACACCCCGGGAATGATGAACAGCAGCTCACCTGCGTCACGCAGGCGCCGCCGGCTATGTGAAGGAAGGAGGTGGGCGGGATGTTTACGTCCCACTCATCTCCGCCCCTCCGCTTCCATTGGCCGGCAGCCGTGTGACATCGCTGTGACGCCAAACGTCCCTCCCACTCTAGGAAGTAGACGTTCGCCGCCCACAGCGTGGTCGCACGAGAGGTAAGTAGGTGTGACGGGGGTTACCGACTTTGTGCGACACGGGCAGCGATTTGCCCGTGATGCAAAAAGGACGGGGGCGGGTACGATCGATTGTGAAATTGCACAATCGGTCGTACCGTGTAAAGCAGCCTTTACTCCTTTGCTGCATGCGCCATCAACGGTTAATCCGTCCACAGGCACCTGCTTTCCTTGCTCTGTTGGGTTTAGGGAAGTGCTGGGGAGATCTCTCCTCTCTGCTCCATTCAGTACTGATCAGGCAACCCCTTCTTCCCCTCCTGGTTTTAAGCCGAGGGCCTCCCGCACCACCCAGCACACAAAGGTATTCCAGGGAATGTGCTTAACAAGCACTCACTCTCCGGTCCAATACAGCTGCCTCTTTCTCTTCAGGGCCCCCACAGGAATCCTCACTAATGCCGGTGCTCGGGGACTGAAGCAACCAGCACTTCACTGATCAGAAGCTTCGGGTCACTATCGGGTCACAGCTAGAGATGAGCGATCTTCGAGGTTCGCCAATTTCATATTCGAGTGATTTTGGGGGCTGCTCGAGATCGAACTCGAACGCGGGTTTTTTGCTAAAAGCTCGATAGCTCGAGTTGCGTTCGAGAACGGCTCGATCAACAAAAAGCCTAGCTAGTTACTAGCTGGCTTTTCACTGTAATAGTGTGAATCACTGTGATTCACACTATTATCAAATTTCAGCGTATAGTGTGAGGGGGGACGGGGTTTAGATCTGTGATGCTGATAGAATGCCGATCGCCATTTTTTTTTTTGCTAAGCGCGCGTGCAGTGGGGCGGGCCAGGATGTCAGCCAATCACAGACACACACACACAGCTAAGTGGACTTTTTGCCAGAGAAGCAAGGGCATGTGCCATAGGCTGTGAATGTCACATGTCCTTGCCTTATAAATACTGACATTTTCCCTCACGTCGCCATTATCTGCCTTCTGCGTGTGGGTGACAGTCACCGCTCATGCTGCTCCTGCCGCCACTCCTGCTGTGTACGCTATACACACAGCGCTGTCCAGATTAGGGGCTCCAGTTTTCTTCAGCCCTTTTCAGGGCTTATTTGCAGGCGCTCAGAGCCATAGCTAAAAGGCAGGTCCGTGCAAACGCTGTATACAGCTTCAGATAAAAGTGTCTGTGTACCTCAGCTCAGGGAATTCCTTGCTGCATTTCATCATTAAGAGGGATAGAAAGTGAGGCTTCCTTTCCTGTCCTGGTACCCACAGACCCCGGCCACTGTACCCACCTCCTCATTTTTGCCAAGCTTTTTTTATAGCAAACAGTGCTGACACTTAGTGGCATCCAAAAAGTGTCTGCTATACTAATTTTGTGCCCCACTAGTGCCAAGCAAGTTCCACCACCTCTGCATTCTACCCTCCTGCACATTTTTGCCAAGCTATTGCTATAGCAAACAGTGCTGACACTTAGTGGCATCCAAAAAGTGTCTGCTATACTAAATTTGTGTCCCATTTGTGCCAAGCAAGTTCCACCACCTCTGCATTCTACCCTCCTGCACATTTGGCTACGCTATTTTTCTAGCAAACAGTGCTGACACTTAGTGGCATCCAAAAAGTGTCTGCTATACTAAATTTGTGTCCCATTTGTGCCAAGCAAGTTCCACCACCTCTGCTTTCTACCCTCCAGCACATTTTTGCCAAGCTATTTTTAAAGCAAACAGTGCTGACACTTAGGCGGGCTTTGCACGTTGCGACATCGGTAACAATGTGTTACCGATGCTGCATCGATAGTCCCGCCCCCGTCGCACGTGCGATATCTAGTGAAAGCTGCTGTAGCGATTATTATCGCTACGGCAGCTTCACACGCACATACCTGCCGTGCGACGTCCCTCTGGCCGGCGACCCGCCTCCTTCCTTAGGGGGGCGGGTCGTGCGGCGTCACAGCGACGTCACACGGCAGGCGGCCAATTGAAGCGGAGGGGCGGAGATGAGCAGGATGTAAACATCGCGCCCAACTCCGTCCTTCTCATTGCAGCCGGCGGCAGGTAAGGTGATGTTCCTCGCTCCTGCGGCTTCACACACAGCGATGTGTGCTGCCGCTGGAGCGAGGAACAACATCGTACCAGTCGCACCATCGGCATTATGGAAATGTTGGAGGCTGCAGCGATGATGCGATAATGACGCTTTTGCGCTCGTTCATCGTATCAAAAAGGTTTTACACGTTGCGATATCGACTGCGACGCCGGATGTGTGTCACTTTCGATTTGACCCCATCAACATCGCACGTGCAATGTCGCAACGTTCAAAGCCGCCCTTAGTGGCATACAAAAAGTATCTGCTATACTAATTTTGTGTCCCACTAGTGCCAAGCAAGTTCCACCACCTCTGCATACTACCCTCCTGAACATTGGCTACACCATACCTCCCAACCGTCCCGGATACAGCGGGACAGTCCCTCTTCTGAGCCTTTGATCCCGGATCCCGCCCGTGAGGCTGTTTGTCACGGCTCCACCCACCCACTGTAGCCCCGCCTCGCTGTTTCTCCCTTCTACTATTCATTACAGAGCCGAGCGCGCACCACCTACTCCTGTGACTGCTGCTGAGGTATGAATCACCCCCTGCAGCAGAGCGACCCCCCCCTGCAGCAGAGCGACCCCCCCCTGCAGCAGAGCCGACCCCCCCCCCCGTCCCGGAGCCTGCGTTTCCCTGCAGCTGTTCTCTCTGACTCCCCGTGTGCGGCTTCTCACTGCTGCAGATACACGTGGAGTCAGGAAGCTGAGGAGACCGTGCAATCAGCACTTATCTCTCCTGCAGATAGCAGTGACAATAACCTATGCAGAGTGGCATCTGCAGGCTTCTATTACCGATCAGTGGTCTCCTGCCTGTGGAGCAGAGCTGCTGGGTCCTAGCTTCCCAACAGCTTCAGCTCTGCTTTATCCTGGCTGCCCTACCAGTTAAAGGGAACATGTCAGCAGAAATTTCACAATAAAAGTAAAAGCTTCCCCTCTGCAGCTCCTGGGCTGCTTCTAGAAAGGTTCCTGTTGTTATTGTGCCCCCTTTGAGACCTACAAAAATACTTTATGAAGTCTTACCTTTTTGTATGCAAATGTGTTTTTATGGTCACGGGGGCGGGCTGTCTGGCGTCCGTTATTCCCCCTCCTGCCGTTGTACGCCGTCCCCCATTGCTCATTTCCATACATGAGGACGCCTTCCTCATGTAACTGTCCTCCTGAAGTTTTGTGCATGCCCAGTGCCACTCTCGCCGGACTGAGCACTGTGCAAAGTGTCCGTGCTGGAGGCCCGCCGGCTGCCTGCGTGTCCGTGCTGGAGGCCCGCCGGCTGCCTGCGTGTCCGTGCTGGAGGCCCGCCGGCTGCCTGCGTGTCCGTGCTGGAGGCCCGCCGGCTGCCTGCGTGTCCGTGCTGGAGGCCTGCCGGCTGCCTGCGTGTCCGTGCTGGAGGCCCGCCGGCTGCCTGCGTGTCCGTGCTGGAGGCCCGCCGGCTGCCTGCGTGTCCGTGCTGGAGGCCCGCCGGCTGCCTGCGTGTCCGTGCTGGAGGCCCGCCGGCTGCCTGCGTGTTTGTGCTGAATGGGTGTGGATGGGGAGTGGATATGGGCGTGACTGTGAAATGGGTGTGGTTAGGGGGCGTGGCCTAAAAATTTGCCGCGGCGCCAAGCAAGTTCCACCACCTCTGCATTCTACCCTCCAGCACATTTTGCTACGCTTTTTTTTATAGCAAACGGTGCTGACACTTAGTGGCATCCAAAAAGTGTCTGCTATACTAATTTTGTGTCCCACTAGAGCCAAGCAAGTTCCACCACCTCTGCATTCTACCCTTCTGCACATTTGGCTACACTATTTTATAGCAAACAGTGCTGACACTTAGTGGTATCCAAAAAGTGCCTGCTATACTAAATTTGTGTCCCATTTGTGCCAAGCAAGTTCCACCACCTCTGCTTTCTACCCTCCAGCATATTTTTGCCAAGCTATTTTTATAGCAAACAGTGCTGACTCTTAGTGGCATCCAAAAAGTGTCTGCTATACTAATTTTGTGTCCCACTAGTGCCAAGCAAGTTCCACCACCTCTGCATTCTACCCTCCTGCACATTTTTGCCAAGCTATTGCTATAGCAAACAGTGCTGACACTAAAGGGGGCTTTACACGCTACGATATCGTTAATGTTTGGTCGCCGGGGTCAAGTTGTTAGTGACGCATATCCGGTGTCATTAACAATATCGCAGCGTGTAATACTTACCAGCGACCTTAGGCGACCTCAAAAATGGTGAAAATCGTTCACCATGGAGAGGTCGTCCCAAAGTCAAAAATCGGTAAGGGTTGTTTAGCGTTGTGATTCATCGCTCATGCGGCAGCACACATCGCTATGTGTGACACCGCATGAGCGAGGAACGTCTCCTTACCTGCCACCGGCCGCAATGAGGAAGGAAGGAAGTGGGCGGGATGTTACGTCCTGCTCATCTCCGCCCCTCTGCTTTGATTGGCCGGCCGCTGTGTGACGTTGCGATGACGTCGCTGTGATGCCGAACGTCCCTCCCCCTTGAAGGAGGGATTGTTCGGCAGTCACAGTGACGCCGCCGACCAGGTAAGTATGTGTGACGCTGCGTAGCGATAATGTTCGCTACGGCAGCGATCACAAACAATCGCATGCGCGACAGGGGCGGGTACTTACACGGTCGCTATCGCTAGAAATTGCTAGCGATATCGCTAACGTGTAAAGCCTCCTTTAGTGGCATACAAAAAGTGTCTGCTATACTAAATTTGTGTCCCATTTGTGCCAAGCAAGTTCCACCACCTCTGCATTTTACCCTCCTGCACATTTGGCTACGCTATTTGTATAGCAAACAGTGCTGACACTTAGTGGCATACAAAAAGTGTCTGCTATACTAATTTTGTGCCCCACTAGTGCCAAACAAGTTCCACCACCTCTGTATTCTACCCTGCTGCACATTTTGCTACGCTATTTTTATAGCAAACAGTGCTGACACTTAGTGGCATCCAAAAAGTGTCTGCTTTACTAAATTTGTGTCCCATTTGTGCCAAGCAAGTTCCACCACCTCTGCTTTCTACTCTCCAGTACATTTTTGCCAAGCTATTTTTCTAGCAAACAGTGCTGACACTTAGTGGCATCAAAAAAGTGTCTGCTATACTAAATTTGTGTCCCATTTGTGCTAAGCAAGTTCCACCACCTCTGCATTCTACCCTCCTGCACATTTGGCTACACTATTTTTATAGCAAACAGTGCTGACACTTAGTGGCATGCAAAAAGTGACTGCTATACTAAATTTGTGTCCCATTTGTGCTAAGCAAGTTCCACCACCTCTGCATTCTACCCTCCTGCACATTTTGCTACACTATTTTTTATAGCAAACAGTTTTAGGGCCATAGTTGCATTGTCAGGGATAGTCAGTGTTGGTTCTTTAGCTGTCAATAAAGCTAGACCACCTCTGCAATCTACACCACCTCCCAATTTTTGCTACCACATTTTAAGTGGCCAATCTTGTCACCAACAAAATGAGTGGCAAAAGGACAGATGCTGGTGGAAAGGGGAACAGGCGTGTTGGAAAAGGAAAAAAAGTTTGTGTCCGTGGGGAAGGTGGGAAAGGTACATTAACATCTGTTGAAGATAGGCCATCTTCCAGCAAAAGTAAGATGTCTACTACTTTCCGTGGACAATCCAATGTGCTCCCTTTTTTACGGAACAAAACAACTGGAACAAAGGTAGACGATGCACACAAAAAACACATGCTTGAATGGATTGAGTGAATTGAGATTAATTGAGTGCTCCAACAAGTGGCCTCTCCTCCACCTCAACTTCAAAATCCAAAAAAACCCAGTCCTCTGAGTTGTCATCCCAATCGCACTTGCTTTCTCCCAGCTCTCAAGTCTCCACCCGCCCTGCAGAGTATGGTATGCAGATGGCTGAGTCTGCAGAGCTGTTCAGTCACACTATATGCTGGGAATCAGAGGTCTGCTCCCAAGCTACAGTGAGTACAGACCAGGAAATGGTCTGCAGTGATGCCCAGAAGCTTTGTGAATCAGATTCAGGCCCTGGTGACCAAGTTTCTGAGCATAATGTAGACCCTCATTCCCAAACTGTAACACCTGTTGGTGGAGACAATGAGGAACATACTGATGACGATGAGACTCAGATACCAGATTGGGATGACAACTTAACTATTCAGTCAGGGCAGGAAGAGGTTAGGTCTGAGGGCGAGGGGAGTGCAAACACAATGCTTGATGATGAAGTTCTAAATCCCACATACTGTCAACCCTCAGTCGGGCACTTGAGGAGGTCACCAGAGGCGGTGGAGGAGGATGCAACTGACGACTAAGTTACCTTGTGCTTTCCTGGACAGAGTCGGAGTACTGGAAGCATGTCAACAAGTGCTTCCTCAGCCACCACTCTGCCTCAGAGCACAAGTTGGGGTGGCTCTGCAGGTTGCATGTCCTCTAAGCCTTGCCTAGCCTGGTCTTTTTTTGACCTTGCAAAGGATCTCCTAAATCATGTGATCTGTAAAATTTGTCGGCAATCTCTAAGTAGAGGCCAAAACCTCACCAGTTTGACATCTTCTTCTGTGATGCCCTGGACTAGCCAGGTAGTCACAGTTAGGCCCTTGCACTACATCCATACCTAAATAAGGTGACAGCAACCAACTTATTAAACCCTGGTCACCTCCCTCTGGGTTTGATGTCCACACCATGGGGGCGAAGCCAGGCAGTTGGACACGCCCCCCAGGAGTTCACATGCCCAGAGGCAGGAAAAACAAGCAGAGATCTGTTAGGAGAGTAGTGTGGTGAGGAGTAAAATCTGTCAGTGTTCTGGGTAGGCGCCCGGGCACTTTGGCTAGGAGGCAGACAGTGGTGGTGTGACGTCCTGGACGCCAGGGGTCACAGAATAACACCACATACACACACCCCCTCCCCTGGTCAGGAACACAAGTCAAACAAAACCCTTGTTGCCTCCCTCCAGGGTCTGATGTCCACACCAGGTGGGGCGGAGCCAGGAAGTTGGCCCCACCCACCGAGGAGTTCACAGACCTGGAGGCGGGAAAAGTAGTTAGTTAGTGAGAGTTAGTGAGAGTGAGTAGAGTGGAGTAGAGGAGAGAGGAGTTGGAGTTGAGGAGTTGAAGTGGAGAGGTGGAAGTGAGAGAAGCAGAGACTGTGTGTGTCTGGGTCGGAGCCCAGGCACCATCAGCAAGGTCGGCAGATGGTGGTGGCCGTCTGCAGGAGTTGGTGGAGGTCAGCGGAACCGTAGGACCAGGGTCGGTCGGTGGCCCGCCGGTACTGAACCGGGGAGCAGATTGAAGCCAAGCATCAAGGCAGGGTACTGAGACCCCGACTAGGCTAGGAGCCGCCGTAAAGATCAAATTCTCTGATTGCGGTCTGGACCTCAGGGGTTCATTCCCAACCAAGTCCCGTCAGAAGGCAAAAGCCCAACCAATCCGGATAAGAGCCACCGCCAAGGGCTAGAGATCCAAGGGCCAGCGCCTGCGGGCAAAACGGGCTCTCCCAACACGTACACGCCAGGGAGCGGACTACCTGTGGGAAGCCATAGGAGTCAAACACACATACAGGTACAGGAAATGACAGCCACCATCAACCCGTCTGGGGAGAGTGAAAACACCGCAGCCGACTGTGGGCCCCGTCCATCCAGCCGTTTGGTTTACCAGTGACTCTGTCCTTGTCTACTTGAGTGAGTACACCAGTGCCATCCGGCACCGCGCTGCACCGCAACGTTGCACTCACGTCCACGCTGCCTCCCCGCATCGGCACCTGCACCCACATCTCCTCCGTACTCCCTAACCGGGGCCCCGGGACCCACAGCCCCTACCCACGGAGGGGTCAACACCTCAGCTGCTCTCCCCCATCACTCCCGGGATCCCCCGTCACCATCAGCGGTGGTGCCCACCATCACCACAACCCGTGGGTGGCGTCACGACCGACATCCCACCATTAACCTTCCCTTTTCACTCGTGGGCGAGGAGGCGCTGGTCGAGCCCCGGGTCCGGCCCCGTGCTCGAGCCACCGAGGAGCAGAAGAACCGGACCCGAGCACCAGCGATTCTCCAGACGAGCGGCGTTCCCAACCCCTCCGCCCGCGACAGTGGCCATCTGCAGGAGCCGGGAAGACAGCCCGGTGGAACCGTAGGTAGCCGGGACAGGGTAGTGGCTCGCCGGTACCGAACCGGGGAACAACCTGGAAACCGGAGAACAAGTGGGGGTACTCAGACCCTGAAACGCGGTCCCGAATCTACCGGACCCCGTTAATTAACTGATTGAGGTCTGGACTCTAGGTCCTTTCTCACCCAAAGTCCCGAAAGAAGGCAACAGCCCACCGATTCCGGATAATGGCCATCGCCAAGGGCCAAGAGATCCAACGTGCCAGGGCCTGCGGGCAACAGGCTCTCCCGATGTACACGCCGAGGAGCGGGACTCCCATCGCTGAAGCGCGGTTGTCCAATTCTACAAAACAGGTGCAGGAGAAGACGGACACCATCAACCGTTTTGGGGACCGAAGCGATCGGCTGCGGGCACCGACTATCCACCGTTTGGTTTACCAGAGACTCCCGTGTGTTTGTCCGAGTGAGTACCACTGGGCCTGCGGGCCACGCAATAACAGTGCACCACATCAACCGGGTCCCGGGGCCACCACCCCCTGCCCACGGAGGGGATAACATCACAAGCTGTCACCAACATATCCCCTGGGGTGCCCAGTAACTGGCAGCGGTGGTGCCTACATTCACCACAACCCGTGGGTGGCATCACGAACTCTAAACCTAAACAAAAACCCCTCTCTCAACACACCAGCCCCCTTACAGAGTGACGTGACCACCGGTCCGGAGGCGCTTGAGCCACTGACACACGAGCCCGGATCCGAGCGGCTCGGCTGCAGCCGAGCGCGGGGCGGTATACTTACATGAATCGTCACATGAATAACAAGCATAAGTCCCAGTGGGTAGCTCACTTTGCTGCAATGCGGCCTAGCGGAGCGGGCCATCCACCGCCTGCCCCTTCCAGTGCATCTGCGCGCTTTTCATCTTCTATGACTGTGGGGACAGCTGTCAGACCTGTTCTTCCACGCAGACCTTCCACCACTTTAACCTCAACAGGCAGTTTGCTTGGTAGGTCGTCAGTTGGTTTGGAAGGGGAAACAAGTGTTGGTGTACAGCTCTCTCAGACATCGAGAGCACCAACTTTGGATGAAGGCAACATCATGTCTCCGCCTGCACTTTCCTCACAAGCCAGCAGTTTATCAGGGACAGCCTACTCCCCACCGTCTCCACACAGCAGCCAGATCTCGGTCCCTCAGATGTGGACAAATAAAAGGCCATTTCCTCCGAGCCATGACAAAGCTAAGAGGTTGACTTTCACCCTCTGTAAGCTCTTGGCTACGGAAATGCTGCCTTTCCGCCTGGTGGACACAGCGGATTTTTGAGACCTTATGTCCGTCGCAGTGCCCCAGTACCAGATGCCCAGTGGCCACTACGTCTCCAAGAAAGGTGTGCCTGCGCTACACCAGCATGTCGCACACAACATCACCGCTTCCTTGAGAAACTCTGTGTGTGACCGGGTGCATTTCACCACCGATACTTGGACCAGTAAGCATGGACAGGGGCGTTACATGTCACTGACTGGGCACTGGGTAACTATGGTGATAGATGGAGAAGGGTCTGCTCAACAAGTCTTGCCATCCCCATGACTTGTGCGTCAATCCTCTGTATGTTCCTCCACTGCTTCTGCCTCCTCAACCTCGTTTGGGCCACCCACGTTGCAACTGCACACAAGGAATCCTGCACACCTCCTTACTACACCTTGGCAGCAGAGCTCAACGGCATCAGGCGGTCTTCAGCTTGAAATGTCTTGGAAATAAGAGTCACACAGCAGATGAGTTGTGGGCAGCGCTGCGGTCCGAGTTTCGTAAATGGTTGTCTCCACTCAACTTGCAGCCAGGGAAGACCGTGTGCGACAATGCTGCAAACCTGGGTGCGGCCCTTTGCCGGGGCAAGGTGACACACGTGCCTTGTATGGCTCACGTGTTGAACCTTGTTGTCCAGCAATTTTTAACTCACTATCCCGGCCTAGATGGGCTTCTGCACAGGGCACGGTCACTCTCTGCTCCCTTCCACTGTTCAACAGCCGCAGCTGACCGACTTGCATCGCTCCAGAAGTTATTCGGCCTGCCGGTTCATCGCCTGAAATGCGATGTGCCGACATGCTGGAATTCTACTCTCCACATGTTACAGCGACTGTGGCAGCACCGCCGAGCACTGGTGCAATACGTCATGACGTATAGCCTGGGCCAACGAGATGCAGAGGTGGGGCAGATCACCCTGATGGAGTGGTCTCAGATCAAGGACCTATGCACCCTTCTGCACAGTTTCGACATGGCGACGAATATGTTTAGCACTGAAAATGCCATTATCAGCATGACAATTCCAGTCATTTAAATGCTGGAGCACACACTAAACACTATTCGGAGTCAGGAGGTGGGACAAGAGGAAGGGGAGGAAGTACAGGAGGATTCATATGCGCAAGGGATACCAACATCTACAAGGTCCAGACGTCCATCATCACCAAGGCGGCAGGCATGGGACGGTGGGGGAGAGAGATTAACAAGGGCGCATGGTAGCAGCCAAAATTTTGAGGAAGGTGCAGGAGACCAGGAAGAAATGGAGGACGAACTGTCCATGGACATGGAAGACTCAGCGAATGAGGGAGACCTTGGTCAAATTTCCGTTGAACGAGGTTGGGTGGAGATGTCACAGGAAGCGAATGAGGGAGACCTTGGTCAAATTTCCATTGAACGAGGTTGGGTTTAGATGTCAGAGGAAGAAGAAACGGTTAGCACCTCTATGCCACAAACAAAGCGAGGACTTGGTTCGCATGGATGAGCAAGACACATGAGCACCTTCTTGCTGCACTACCTACAACATGACCCACGGATTGTCAAAATTAGAAGTGATGATGACTACTGGGTTGCCACACTATTAGATCCCCGGTACAAGTCCACATTTTGTGACATAATTCCAGCCATAGAAAGGGACGCACGTATGCAGGAGTATCAGCAGAAGCTGTTACTCAATCTTAGCTTGGCTTTTCCACCAAACGCCAGTGGTGCACGGAGTGAATCTCCCAGTTGTAACTTGACAAACATGGGACTGTCTCGTCATCAACAGTCTAACCGTGCCAGCAGCACCGTATCTGGTGCTGGTAACAGCAATTTTATTGAATCATTTAATAATTTTTTTAGACCATCCTTTGCAAGGCCACAAGAGACAAGAAGTCTGACACATAGTCAATGGCTGGAGAGGATGATACAGGAGTATCTCCAAATGAACATCGATGCCATGACTTTGCAACTGGAGCCTTGCTCATTTTGGGCTTCAAATCTTGAAAAATGGCCTGAGCTCGCCACTTACGCCTTGGAGATCTTGTCGTGTCCAGCTGCCAGCGTTGTCTCTGAACGTGTCTCAGTGCTGCTGGTTGTGTGCTGACAGATAAGTGCACGCGTCTGTCCAGTGACAATGTGGACAGACTAACGTTCATCAAGATGAACAAGTCATGGATCCGCAAGGACTTTACTACCCCTGTGTCATCCTGGGGAGAGTAAAGGCTTGTGGATTTGGAATGTGCTTGATGCAAATCTACCTGTCAAGTTTGCAACTGGGACTCAAGTGATGCCACTGAAGTGTCTGTGGGGCCCAATTTTTGGAAAAAAGGGAGACTCTGCTTGGAGTCCCTTTGCTGTGCTTTTAAAAATGATCCAAGATGAACAAATCATGGATCAGCAAAGACTTTGCTACATACCCCGGTGTCATCCCGGGGACAGTTAAGGCTGGCGTATTTTGGAATGTGCTTGATGCAAATCAACCTATCCAGTTTGCAACTGGGGTACAAGTGATGCCACTCAAGGGGTGTCTGTGGTGCCCAATTTTTGGAAATAAAGGAAACTGTGCTTGGAGTCTGCTTGCTTGCAGTGTTTTTAAAAATGATCCAAGATGAACAGATCTGGGATCAGCAAAGACTTTGCTACCTACCCCGGTGTCATCCCGGGGACAGTTAAGGCTGGCGTATTTTTTAATGTGCTTGATGCAAATCTACCTGTCAAGTTTGCAATTGGGACACAAGTGATGCCACTGAAGGGGTGTCTGTGTGGCACAATTTTGGGAAAAAAGGGAGTCTCTGCTTGGAGTATCCTTGCTGTGTTTTACATGATTTTAGAAGGGCATGACATGCCTATATCTGTGTCTCCTCCTCTTTTTCCTCATCCAGCTGTTTTGTTTTTACATGAGTATTTGTCCTTGTCACTTTCCCATATGTTTGTGTTGTCTTGTGAGTTGTTTGTCACCTTTTGGACACCTTTGAGGGTGTTTTCTAGGTGTTTTTATGTGTTTGTGATTGCCTCCCATTGTTTTCAATGGGGTTCGAGAGGTTCATTGAACGGCTCGCCGAGCCGAAATCGAACGCGGCCTCCGTTTGACGAACCGAGCCAAACTCGAGCCTCTAGAGGTTCGCTCATCTCTAGTCACAGCAAAGCTTAGTATTTTAGTATTCAGGTGACAGGACTGCAGTACGCAGCCCGACACCTCCTATCCCTCAGGTCTTTCCTCCCGGCGGTACTCTCTGGCAGTAACAAACCCAGCACCTCACCAGGCAGAAGGCGGCAAACCCAAATAGGCGCTACTTTACCTTCAGGGTCCCCTTCTCAGCAGACAGCTTCTGGGCAACAAGGTAATCCAACTCTTCAAGGCCATTTCCACACCTCATCAGACAGGTGAGGGCGACTAGTGGTAAGGCACCCTTCTTCTCAGGGATCTTTCCTCGGTCGTTAGCCCCGACAGCAGATGAGGTAGAGGTAGGTGAGCGGGGTAGAGATCCTAAGGGTTTGCTGAGAGGGAGTTTGGAGGGGTTTATGGAAGAAATAAGTTCAAATAATCCCTTTTATAGTCACCTAGGGCCAGGAGCTCTATTGGATACGTCTTCTCCTGCTCATGCCTAGGCCATGCCTTGGGACTACAACACTATCAAATTTTTAAAGAGACACAACTAATCTATTCATCGCTCCCTGAGTATTCCTTGCTTTTTGATGTGACTACAACATTGAATTTTACAGACACTAAAGGCTACTTTACACACTGCGATATCGGTCCCGATATCGCTAGTGTGGGTAGCCGCCCCCATCTGTTGCGCGACACGGGCATATCGCTGCCCGTGCCGCACAACATCGCCCACAGCCGTCACACATACTTACCTGTCCGGCGATGTCGCTGTGACCGGCGAACCGCCTCCTTTCTAAGGGGGCGGTCCGTGCGGCGTCACAGCGACGTCACTGAAACGTCACTGAACCGCCGCCCAATAGCAGTGGAGGGGCGGAGATGAGCGGGACGTAACATCCCGCCCACCTCCTTCCTTCCACATAGCGGCCGGGAGGCAGGTAAGGGGAGCTTCCTCGTTCCTGCGGCGTCACACGCAGCGATGTGTGCTGCCGCAGGAACGAGGAACAACCTCGTTACTGCTGCAGTAACGAGATTTGAGAATGGACCCCCGTGTCGCCGATTAGCGATTTTGCACGTTTTTGCAACGATGCAAAATCGCTTATCGGTGTCACACGCAACGGCATCGCTAATACGGCCGGATGTGCGTCACGAATTCCGTGACCCCAACGACTCCGCATTAGCGATGTCGTAGCGTGTAAAGCCCGCTTAACTGTTTTTTTTTTCCCCAGTTAATTATTTTTTGTCAATTTCGATTAATTGATTAATCTACTACCTGTCTCATGGTACCTTTTTTATGTTTTCTTCAGCACTACTTGTTTTTTAATGATCTGCTTCCATCTCTTTGTAACACTTTTCTCTCTGCATCACTCATAATCAAATTTAGTCAAAAGAAACAAAAAAAAACCAAAACAATCCAGGAATAGAAAGATGAGGCAGTCGGGTGTCTGGGAATTCCTGACCGTGATTCAGAGTCTCTTTTGCCCAATGTATGTGCAATATTTTTTTTGTATGTCCTTTTTTCAGAAAGACTCATCATTCACAACGGACATTAAGCCCTTAGGGCTTGAAGAAAGGGAGGAACCCTTGTCTGTGAATTCTGAGCAAGAGCCGCTCTTGTTCTGCTGTTTTGAGCCTGCGCTGGAGGTGACTGTGGAGGACGAGGTGGAGGAAGAACAAGTCTTTTCTTTAAAGTCTGTGATAATTACGGTTACGTTTCCCACTGTAACTACGAGCTGTTGTGCAGTACTTCTGCCACGTTCTTCAGTCTGGGCCTTGAAGTGTGGTTAAAGTTACTGATCTTTGTTGCATTTGTGGATTGAATACTGTTTATTTTATTTTCAGGTTTATCCGGCTTTGGTCGTGTCTTTTTGTAAGTTGTTTTCTTGACAACACTTGTAGTAATCTCCCGCTCTGGCTTTTCTTTTTCGTGCCTCTCTTTTTCAACTTTCTGATCTTTTTCAGGTTTATCAGTCTTATCCTTCTCTGTTTTTTTCCTGTCCATCATCTTTTCCTTGTCCAATTTCTCGCGGTCTAGCCTTTCGCGATCCAGTTTTTCACAATCTATTTTTCCCTGTCTATCTTTTCGCGATCTGTTCACTCCTGGTCTAGCTTTTCCATTTTTTCTCGATCCAGCTTATCCCTGTCCAGTTTCTCTCTGTCCAGCTTGTCTTTCTTGGGATTTTCCTTTTTTAGTTTTTCTTTGTCAGTTCTCTCCTTTTCAGGTTTTTCAATTTTCTCTTTTTTCTCCTTCTTTGGAGGTGGTGGGGTGGCATACTGCTGGGCAACTTGCTGCGCCACTAACTGAGAACTTATTCTAGGCTTCCTTGTGGACGTTCCTTTCTGGACATCGCATATACTGCATTTAAATGCTTCTGCACTATTCCTGAGAGTAGTAGATTGAGGGTTTTCAAGCCGCGCCAATGACCAGCCGATATTAAGGTAGTAGATTAATGTTGCTTTTCATTCCATATACAGGTCAACGCATTTCGGAAGGCACCCCTTCCTTCTTCAGGACCAACTGGCAAGAAAACATCAAATCTGCTGTACAGGGAATCCTTACAGCACTATATACCCCACTGATGACGTCATGATCCACCCACTTTTAGAAAAAATCGGCGGGAATCTATACATTTCAAAATCTAATGGCGCAGATTTTGAAATGTATAGATTCCCGCCGATTTTTTCTAAAAGTGGGTGGATCATGACATCATCAGTGGGGTATATAGTGCTGTAAGGATTCCCTGTACAGCAGATTTGATGTTTTCTTGCCAGTTGGTCCTGAAGAAGGAAGGGGTGCCTTCCGAAACGCGTTGACCTGTATATGGAATAAAAAGCAAAATTAATCTACTACCTTAATATCGGCTGGTCATTGGCGCGGCTTGAAAACCCTCAATCTACTACTCTCTGTTATCTGTCTACCGAGGGACCGCTGCCGGGGCTTGGAGTTATCTACATACATGCTGTTATAGGAGTTGTGACTGTCACAACCCCTATAGGTGAGTAGTACCATTTATCTCTCCCCCGTTGCTACCGGGGTAAGACCCTATTTGCGCTTCTCTTTTCCACAGTTTATCCTCTGCACTATTCCTAAAAGTCCACACACTACAATCCCAATATCCCTCTTCTGTGGACGGTTTAGCTTACCGGTTTAACCTGGTCGGGCTTTTCATGTCGCCCATAATCATGAAGGTAAAATCCGGTAGGTGGATTGGAGGTGAGGGGGGTATAGCTGTGGAGGTGTGGGGTGGTCGAGGAGAGGCAGGTCCTCCTTGGTAGGCCTGGGAGCAGCCCAGCCGTGTTCTCTTTCCTTTGCTGATCCGCTGCCAGACTGCACGACTGGCAAGTTGCCCAGCAGTATGCCACCCCGCCACCTCCAAAGAAGGAGAAAAAAGAGAGAATTAAAAAACCTGAAAAGGAGAGAACTGACAAAGAAAAACTAGAAAAGGAAAAACCCGAGAAAGACA
Source organism: Anomaloglossus baeobatrachus (assembly GCF_048569485.1). Taxonomy (NCBI): domain Eukaryota; kingdom Metazoa; phylum Chordata; class Amphibia; order Anura; family Aromobatidae; genus Anomaloglossus; species Anomaloglossus baeobatrachus. The sequence goes on from NC_134356.1 coordinate 164,398,981, forward strand.
AGCTGGACAGACATAAACTGGACAGGGATAAGCTGGATCGAGAAAAAATGGAAAAGCTGGAAAAAGAAAAATGGAAAAGCTGGACAGAGAAAAAAATGGTAAAGCTAGACCGGGAGCGAATAGATCGCGAAAAGATAGACAGACAGGAAAAAAATAGATCGGGAAAAACTGGATCGCGAAAGGCTAGACTGCGAGAGATTGGACATGGAAAAGATGATGGACAGGGAAAAAACAGAGAAGGATAAAATCACTCATAATCAGTAGACTCCTCACTTGTTCCTATTTGGCTCCCCTTATTGAGCACTCTGTCATGGTTTCTTTGTGTAGACTTAATTTCTTAGTCTATGGGTTCATCCATACCTAATAAAGACACACTGTCCTTCACTGGTTCTAGATGCAACTGCACCTGTCTTTAATTAATGTCAATTTTTTTGTTTTTCTCTTACTAATCCACTATCTTCCAGTAATAATATAATCCACCACTTTTGCATGTGTTTCTCTATGGCACTATTGGTCTCCAAATAACCTTTTTCCACCCCTTTTTTAACATTTTCTTCACACACACACACATATATATGTATATATATATATATATATATATATATATATATATATATATACACACATATATATATATATATATATATATATATATATATATATATATATATATATATATATAGATAGCAATACAGAATAAAATTATTTTTGGAAGCAAAAAAAAAATGGTGTGTTTATTTGGTGGGCAGATCGGTTTGTGTTTTTATATATATATATATATATATATATATATATATTGCTATATAGATAGATATATCTTTTCACAATACTTGATTTGAATTGTGCCGTCTGATCATGCAATCCCCGTTCATGCTCATTTGCACACCAAATAAAGATACCTTTTTTTGTGCACAAATTTTCTTAATTAATCCTTTGTAAACATAAGCCTCCCCGCTTGTGCTCCTACCTTCATGTGATTTTTTTTGTACTAATGAATGAGGTATGTTCTCAGAAACACGTTGACAAATAAAAAATCACCCATTCACCATCCTTGGATCAGTGGTTCTTCAGCGACAGCGCAGTTTTTCCATTTCATCCTCCCACTCGGATTATCTTCTCATAGGTTGCAGCAGTAGCCGCTTACATACCATAATACTCATACACTGGGTGAAGAATTATTAGGCAAGTTGTATTTTAGCAGATTTTTTTTATTATTGATCAACAACTATGTTTTCAATCAACCCAAAAGACTCATAAATATCAAAGCTTAATATTTTTAGCAGTTGGAGTGTTTTTTTTTTTAGATTTGGCTATCTTAGGAGGATATCTGTTTGTGCAGGTAACTATTACAGTGCAGACTTATTAGGCAACTTAATAAAAACCAATTATATTCCCATCTCACTTGTTTATTTTCACAAGTTAAACTAATATAACTGGACAAAATTTAGAAAAATCATTTCTGACATGCAAAAACAAAACCCCCAAAAATCAGTGACCAATATAGCCACCTTTCTTTATGATGACACTCAACAGCCTACCATCCATAGATTCTGTCAGTTGCTTGATCTGTTTATGATCAACATTGCGTGCAGCAGCCACCACAGCCTCCCAGACACAGTTCCGAGAGGTGTACTGTTTTCTCTCCCTGTAGATCTTACATTTTATAAGGGACCACAGGTTCTCTATGGGTCTCAGATTAGGTGAACAAGGGAACCATGTCATTATTTTTTCATCTTTTCGACCTTTACTGGCCAGCCACGCTGTGGAGTAGTTGGATGCATGTGATGGAGCATTGTCCTGCATGAAAATCATGTTTTTTTAACGATCCAACTTCTTCCTGTACCACTGCTTGAAGAAGTTGTCTTTCACAAACTGGCAGTAGGTCTGGGAGTTGAGTTTCACTCCATCCTCAAGCCGAAAAGGTCCCACAAGTTCATGTTTGATCATACCAGCCCATACCAGTACCCCACCTCCACCTTGCTGGTGTCTGAGTCGGAGTGGAGCTCTCTGCCTTTTACTGATCAGCCTCTGGCCCATCCATCTGGCCCATCAAGAGTCACTCTCATTTCATCAGTCCATAAAACCTTTGAAAAATCATTTTTAAGATATTTCTTGGCCCAGTCTTGACGTTTTTTCTTATGTTTCTTGTTCAAAGGTGGTCGTTTTTCAGCCTTCCTTACCTTGGCCATGTCCCTGAGTATGGCACACCTTGTGCTTTTTGATACTCCACTAACATTGCAGCTCTGAAATATGGCTAAATTGTTGGCAAATGGCATCTTGGCAGCTTCACGCTTGATTTTCCTCAATTAATGGGCAGTTATTTTGCGCCTTTTTTGCCCAACACGCTTCTTGCGACCCTGTTGGCTATTTGCCATGAAACGCTTGATTGTTCAGTGATCACGCTTCAAAAGTTTGGCAATTTCAAGACTGTTGCATCCCTCTGCAAGACATCTCACAATTTTGGACTTTTCAGAGCCCATCAAATCTCTCTTCTGACCCATTTTGCCAAAGGACAGGAAGTTGGCTAATAAGTATGCACCCCTTATATAGGGTGTTGATGTCATTCAACCATACCCCTCCTCATTACAGAGATGCACATTACATTATTTACTTAATTGGTAGTTGGCTCTCAAGCCTATACAGCTTGGAATAGGACAACATGTATAAAAATTATCATGTGATCAAAATACTAATTTGCCTAATAAGTCTGCACACAGTGTAGTAGTTGAGACTCTCAGAACTACTCAAGGTGAGCCATGCAACCTACACTATCCCTCCTTGTTTTTCCGGATAAGACTATATGTGTGCTCCTTGTCTCTCCAGTTGTTTATTATATATCTTCAGCATTGTCCCATGAAAAGATATAATACAATATGTACTGTATGTTGTGTTAGTGGTAAAATTACATCAATATGTTTTGCATTTTTGTTTATAAAAAATTTCCCACATTTGCAAAAATGTAAAACAATATAGCAATTTTTAAACTATTAATGGTTATACCTATAATCCAAATAGTCATACCATACAGAATCTAATATACAAGGTGGTCATAAAATAAGTTAAGGATACTAGATGCCGTAAAGAGGACCCAAGACAGGGTACTAAGAAGGAAGCTGAGAAAAGGGGAGCAAAACTTCTTTCCTGCATGCTGACCAATGCAAGAAGCCTGACCAATAAGATGGAGGAACTGGAGCTGGTAATGTATGAGGAGAAATACGACATAGTAGGAATAACTGAGACATGGTTAGATGATAGTTATGACTGGGCGGCTAACCTGCAAGGATATGAATTGTTTAGGAGGGATCGTAAAAAAAGGAAAGGGGGTGGAGTCTGTCTATATATAAATTCCAGTTTAAAGCCCAGACTAAGAGAAGATATTCAAGAGGGAAATGAAGAGGTGGAGTCTCTATGGGTGGAGATACAAGGAGGGAAAACTAATAAAATCCTCATAGGGGTTTGTTATAAGCCACCAAATATAACAGAAACCACTGAAAATGTATTATTGAAACAAATAGACAAAGCAGCAAATCACAATGAGATGATTATTATGGGGGACTTCAATTACCCCAATATAGACTGGGAAACTGAAACCTGTGTATCTCAGAAAGGAAACCGGTTTCTGTCAGTAACTAAGGATAATTATCTGTCCCAACTTGTGCCGGGCCCAACTAGAGGGGCAGCCCTTCTGGACTTAATTTTAAGCAACAGGCCAGATAGAATAACAGACGTACGAGTGGATGGGCACCTAGGGAATAGTGACCACAATATAATACAATTCCACTTGTCCTTTAGTAAGGTGCCTTGGAGGGGGGTTACAAAAACGCTGAATTTCAGGAAAGCAAAGTTTGATCAACTTAGAGAAGACCTTCGCCAAATTGATTGGGACAATGTCCTCAAAAATGGGAGCACAGAAAATAAGTGGGAAATTTTTAAATCGGTATTAAACACCCACTGCGAGCTAGCCATACCATACAGAAATAAAAGGGCTAGGAACAGGAGAAAACCAATGTGGCTTAATAAGGATGTAAAAGGGGCAATGAATAATAAGAAAAAGGCATTTAAAAAGCTAAAACAAGAAGGCAGCGAGGAAGCATTAAAAATATATAGAGAAAAAAATAAAATGTGTAAAAAACAAATATATTTAGCAAAAGTAGAAACTGAGAGACTCATTGCTAAGGAAAGCAAAACAAATCCCAAACTATTCTTTAATTATATAAACAGAAAAAAGATTAAAATTGATGGTGTTGGCCCTTTAAAGAATAATGAGGGTAAAATCATAGAAAGCGATGTGGGAAAAGCAAATGTTTTAAATACTTTTTTCTCAACTGTGTTCACACAGGAAAAGCATATGCCAGGGGAAATGCAGAGTGATCATGTAAATGCCCCGTTAAGTATGACCTGCCTAACCCAGGAAGAAGTGCAGAACCGACTTAGTAACATTAAAATTGACAAATCACCAGGCCCTGATGGCATTCACCCTCGGGTATTAAGGGAGTTAAGTAATGTGATAGACAGGCCTCTATTCCTTTTATTTAAAGACTCTATAGAAACTGGGTCTGTTCCACTGGATTGGCGGCTAGCAAATGTGGTACCAATATTCAAAAAAGGGTGCAAAAGGGAACCTGGAAACTATAGGCCGGTAAGCTTAACATCTGTTGTGGGTAAAATGTTTGAAGGGTTTTTAAGGGATACTATTATGGAATGTCTCAATGTTAATAACTGTTTAACTCCATATCAACATGGATTTATGAAGGATCGCTCCTGTCAAACTAACCTGATCAGCTTCTATGAGGATGTAAGCTCTCACATGGACCGAGGAGAATCATTGGATGTCATTTATCTCGACTTCGGTAAAGCATTTGACACTGTCCCACATAAAAGACTGCTAAGTAAAATGAGAAAGCTTGGGCTCGGGGAAAATGTGTGTAGATGGGTAGGTAGCTGGCTTAGTGGTAGAAAACAAAGAGTGGTTATTAATGGTGCATACTCAGATTGGGCCAGGGTTACTAGTGGGGTGCCACAGGGGTCTGTATTGGGCCCCCTACTATTTAATATATTTATTAATGATCTGGTGGATGGTTTACAGAGTAAAATATCAGTATTTGCAGATGATACAAAACTATGTAAGGTAGTTAACACAAAGGAGGACAGTTTGCAACTACAGATGGACTTGAGTAAATTGGAGAATTGGGCTGAAAAATGGCAAATGAGGTTTAACACAGATAAGTGTAAGGTTATGCACATGGGAAGGAGAAACAGATGCTACGATTACTTACTAAATGGGAAACTGCTGGGGAAATCAGACATGGAAAAAGACTTAGGCATCTTAGTGAATAAGAATCTAAATTGGAGTGCCCAGTGTCAGGCAGCAGCCACCAAAGCAAATAGGGTGATGGGATGCATTAGAAGAGGTCTGGGGGCACGAGATGAAAACATCATTCTCCCTCTGTACAAATCACTAGTCAGACCACACTTGGAGTATTGTGTGCAATTTTGGGCGCCGGTGCTGAAGAAAGACATTACTGAACTTGAAAGGGTTCAGAGGCGGGCTACTAAAATAATAAATGGAATGGGTGCATTACAATACACGGAAAGGTTATCAAAATTAGGTCTATTTACTCTAGAAAAGAGAAGACTTAGGGGAGACCTAATAAATATGTACAAATATATCAGAGGGCCATATAGAGATCTCTCCCATGATCTGTTTGTACCAAGGACTATGACAAGAACAAGGGGGCATTCTTTTCGATTGGAGGAAAGAAAATTCCTACATCAGCATAGAAGAGGGTTCTTCACGGTAAGAGCAGTGAGGCTCTGGAACTCTCTTCCTGAGGAAGTGGTGATGGCCAACTCACTGAATGAATTTAAGAGAGGAATGGATGCATTTCTTGTTAGCAAAAGTATAGAAGGTTATAAATAGCATAATCTTACAGGTAGATAGAAGAGCGACCAAGATTATTAGAGGAATGGGTGGGCTGCAATACCAAGACAGGTTATTAAACTTGGGGTTAGTTAGTTAGGAAAAACAAAGGCTTAGGGGGATCTAATCACAATGTATAAATATATGAGGGGACAGTACAGAGACCTTTCCAAAGATCTCTTTACACCTAGGCCTGCGACTGGAACACAGGGGCATCTGCTACGTCTTGAGGAAAGAATGTTTAATCATAATCACAGATGAGGACTCTTTACTGTACGAGCAGTGAGACTATGGAGCTCTCTGCCGTATGATGTTGTATTGAGGGATTCACAAGTAAAATTTAAGCAGAGCCTGATCGCATTAATTGAAAAATATAATATTACCAGTTATGTATATTAGATTTTATGACAGGGTGTTGATCCAGGGAACTAGTCTGATTGCCGTATGTGGAGTCAGGAAGGAATTTTTTTCCCCATTGGAGCTTATTTGACACATTGGGGTTTTTTTGCCTTCCTCTGGATCAACATGTTAGGCTACGGGTTGAACTAGATGGACTTAGAGTCTCCCTTCAACCTTAAAAACTATGAAACTATGAAACTATGAAACTATGTTTGGAGCCGTGCGCAGACTTACCCAGTGGACAGGATGGCTGAAAATTGGTATGTATGCTATTCAAGGCATAGGGAAACGGAAGACATCTTTAAGTTTTTTTTATACCAAAACTCCCCACCAGGTGAAAAAGTGGCGCTGTACAGTGAGTGAGCGGCCCAAAAACCGTGTGCCGATAATTGGAGATGTCACAATTGTTCCACAGACTAGCATAAATGTTCAGTATGGCCGCAATCATGCATGGTGATCATGTTCATCCTATGCAGAACATGTTCGACCTTGCGTATAACATGTCTGGTGGGATGCTGCACACTTCCAAAATTATGTGGTCTTTTAGTTCAGTCAGCGTCTCAACATTCCCCGATAGACACGCTCTTTCAAGTGTCTCCACAACCATAAAACACATTATGATGAAGAAGGAACAGCTCAAAATCCTGTCATCAGGAAAATGTGTACGCAAAACGTTCTTCACACGATTTGCGATGTAAGGAGGTGCTCCATCATGCATGAAGGTGGTCGTCTGAAGACACTGCCGCTGTTGGAGTTGCAGAACGACCACTGTTTCCAGCATTGTCTGGTATCTCGCTGCTGTCATGAAACAGGTAACAACGCCAGTTGGCCTCATTTCTTCATAAAAGAATAGTCCGAGGATAAATGATAAGGTAAAGCCACACCAAACGGCTACATTTTGGTGAATGCAGCGGAACCCCCTTGACTGCATGCGGATTTTCGGTAGCCCATATGCGACAGTTTTGTGTGTTCACCCTTCCATTCAGGTAAAAATGTTGCACGAACATTCCATGGCCAATTGCAATCCACTTCCACTCTCGCCAGAAATATAAATGAAATGTCATGTGTGACGCCCTGGACTAGCCAGGTAGTCACAGATAGCCCCATGCGCTACACCATCCCCAAATAAGGTGTCAGCAGCCAACCCATTAAAACCCTGGTTACCTCCCTCTGGGTTTGATGTCCACACCATGGGGGCGGAGCCTGGCAGTTGGCCATGCCCCCCCAGGAGTTCACATGCCCAGAGGCAGAAAGTTCAAGTACAGATTAGTTTAGGAGGAGGAGAGGAGTAGTTGTGAGAAGGAGTTGTGAGGAGTAAAAAACTGTCTGTGCCCTGGGTAGGCGCCCAGGTACTCTGACCAGGAGGCAGACAGTGGTGGCCGTCTGCAGGAGCCGGGAAGACAGTCCTGGTGGAATCGTAGGTAGCTGGGACAGGGTAGTGGCCCGCCGATACCGAACTGGGGAACCAACTGGAAACAGCAGCACAAGTGGGGGTACTCAGACCCTGAAACGCGGTCCCGAATCTACCGGTCCCCGTTAATTAACTGATTGAGGTATGGACTCTAGGTTCTTTCCCACCCAAAGTCCCGAAAGAAGGCAACAGCCCACCGATTCTGGATAACGGCCACCGCCAAGGGCCAAAGATCCACCGGGCCAGCGCCTGCGGGCAACGGGCTCTCTTGACGTACACGCTGGGGAGCGGGACTCCCGTCACTGAAGCGCAGTTGTCCAAAATCTACAAAACAGTGCAGGAGAAGACGGACACCACCAACCATTTGGAGACTGAAGCGACCGGCTGCAGGCACCGACTATCCACCGTTTGGTTTACCAGAGACTCCCGTGTATTTGTCCGAGTGAGTACTACTGGGCCTGCGGGCCGCGCACCGACACTGCACCACATCATCCGGGTCCCGGGGCCACCATTCCCTGCCCACGGAGGTGTTAACATCACAACCTGCCCCCAACATCTCCCTCGGGGTGCCCATTAACCAGCAGCAGTGGTGCCTACATTCACCACAACCCGTGGGTGGCGTCACGAACTCTAAATCAAATCCAAAAACCCAACTCGACACGCCAGCCCCCTTTTATAGAGCGACGTGACCCCCAGTCCGGAGACGCTCGAGCCACCGACACACGAGCCCGGATTCGAGCGGCTCGGCGGGCAGCCAAGCCCCAGGGCGGTACATCATGTGGGTATCATTGTCACGAGGATGAAGTTGTTGATGATGGCTAATTTTGTACGGGTATGCCCACAAGACCTTTCCACACTTTGCTGTACAGGAGCCCCAATTACCTGGAAACACTGTGTGCACTGCTGTTCCTGGCAGGGTTGTTTGTGCCCTGTTCCAGTGGCAATGGCCTCCACAACCTCTCTGCTTAAAGGTCAACGCCCGCACCCTGGCTGAACACTCAGTAACCCTGTTGCCTCAAAACGTGTCATCATCTGTGTCAGCGAATTGACAGTCATTACGTGTGTGAAGGGTTTCAAACAACAAAATTCTCTTAGTGCAGCTGTAGCATTCCTAGCATTCTCATAGAACAACCGCACTAACATCCAGCAAAGAGACAGGCATCTTGCAGATTGAGTTGCAAGGCGCGCTCACTGTACAGCACCACTTTTTCACCTGTTGGTGAGTTTTGGTATACATTTTTTTTTTTCAGGTGCCTTCCATTTCCTCATGCCTTGAATAGCCTATGTACCAATTATCAGCCAATTCTGTCCACAGGGTCAATCTGAACACAGCTCCAAAAACCATAGGTTATTTTATTTCCACTTTGTATAAGGCTAGCGCCACACGCCGGTACGTGTTTGGCATTTTTTACACGTACCGGCGGCACGGAGACATGTTCAGCAATGCTACCCTATGGTAGCAGGCACACACACGTAAAACCACACGGAACGTGTGTCCGTGTGCGTTTGTACGTGTGTGCGATTTTCAAAGCGCTGACATGTCAGTGTTTTCTCCGGCAGCACGGGTGTCACACGGCCCGCACCCGTACCACACGGGTGTAGTGTGGATGCGGTCCCGTGTGACACGCGCCGGAGAAAACACACATGTCAGTGAAAAAAAACCAAAACCTTAACTCACCTTCTCCAGCCCTCCTGTCTCTGCCGCTGCTGCCTCTTGCTGCCGACCGCCGCTCATTATTCTCATTGAATATTCACTTCACTGCCTGGCAGCAGCAGCAGCGGGGAGACGGGAGGGCTGGAGACCGAGGATCAGCACCACGGACAGCAGCGCGGACAGCAGGAAGGACCAGGTGAGTATAATAATTACCGATTCTACGTGTGCTATCGCGGATAGCACACGTTGAACACACGTGTCACGCACGTACCAGAGACACGTACTTACCTGCACGCAACACGCAGGGGAAATACGTGTCTCTCGGCACGTGCGTGAATTTCACGTGAGTGTGGCAGAAGCCTAAAGCTGAGTGTATGTATGTGTGTGTGTCCTCGCTAAAGGAATCCATACCGTCGCATTTACAAACGCGAAATTTTAAACAGCCACCTCATTTGACTGAGGGAACATCATAGACTATGTTTTGAGGGGAAAACCCTGCGCTTTAAAGTTATTGGCCAAAAAAACTGCTTATATTAAAGCCAATAGAGCTGGGAACGGATCTGTTATTTTAGACTCCCATTATGGACAGAGAAAGAGACACACGCACACACACAGAGACACACACACAGAAACACACATACAGAAAGAAACACATAGACAGAAAGCGATACACACAGACATAAAAAGATACACACAGACAGAAAGAGACACAGACAGAAAGAGACACACACAAACGTTTTGAGGTAATGTATTGTTTTCACAGTTACTGGTCCCTGGATATTTATCAGGTGGCCTATAGCAATCACTCACAGCTCTCTTTCTAATTTGCTACAGGTCATTATTAGGAGCTCCGATTTGTTGCCTATAGCAACCAAGGACATTCTTAGTGACGTGTCCCAGGGCCTAGGGTACTCGATTCCGGACGTTGGATACAGGGAGACAATGTCACTCAGGTGGCCGGTGCCCGATTCCGTGACCCCGGGGTAGCTTGAAAAAGAAGTGATATTTACAAGGGAGTATGTACAAAATGTCTGTGACACCACTTGCGGTGTGCGGCTATTTAGGGGAAAGCCACTGCTGCTTAATGTCCTCTGCTAGGGCTGTTGGTGTGGTGCAGCATAGATGGAGAACCCTCCGCAAGTAGGGTTAGGCCCCAGGGAATCAATGTTAGGGGTAGCAGTTGGTGCTGAGGAAGGTATAGCAATAATTCAGACAACACGGGTTCTGAAGCTTAGCTAGGTTTTGCTCACTGAGTCCTCTTAACCGCAGTCCGCTTCTTGCTGGTTTTGGGGTCCCGGGTTCCCTTTGTCCCAGTGCTGGCGTGGTGGCTTGGCAAAACCTCATCATTGCACTTTTTGGTATTAGGGTCCCCGTGGCCTGGAGCACCTTGGGGTCCCTCTCTGTTCTTCCTCTTGTCCTACTGTGTACATATAACAGGTAACTTGAACCTCTCTTGGATCAGACCTTTCTTTCTGTCTCAGTGCCCAGGTTTCCTCTTTGTCACTGTGTCCCATACCTTCAGTGGTGATGGATCCTGTTAGTCCCCGATCACCTGCAGGATTACTGGGTGGGCTTAAAACTTCCGCCCAAACTAGGGTCCTGTGCCCCGTCATGCTCGGTCCCTTAGGGTACTGGCTCTGTTCCCCTTCAGGCGACTGGTCTCCTCTTTCATTTACCGAGGCCCTGTCCGGACCACACACACCCTCTCTCCCTCACGACTTCCACCAAATCTCTCTTTCAACTGACTAACTGACCACTCCCCTCTCTGTCCTTCCGGCTACCGGATTGGGCAGCCAATGGGCAGCTACCCCTCTAAACCCGTTGCTAGCCTGTTGCTCATCCAGGGAAGCGGGCAATTTAAATGTATGTAGTGCGGTTGCCAGCACTGGTCTTCCAGGAACCTGTGATTATGCAGTCTCTGCAGCACCTGTTACCTCAGGGTGCTGCATTAGTATAAGATAGCTAATGTGGTAGTTAATATGATTGCAGTTGAGACAGGGACAGAGAAAGAGACAAAGACAGACAGACAGATGGACAGAGAGAGAGACGGACAGAAAGAGAGATGGACAGAGAGAGACAGAAAGAGAGACAGATACAGAGACAGAGAGACAGAGAGAGAAAGAATCAGAGAGACAGAGACAGACAGAGAGAGAGAAAGAAACAGACAGCGAAAGAAAGAAACATAGAGACAGAGACAGAGACAGACACAGAAATAGACAGAGAGGGAGACAGAGGGAATGAGTGAGAGAGGGGGAGTGGGAGAAAGAAGAAGAGAAGAATAATGGAAGAGTAGAAGAGAGACAGTTATTATTCAGGGCAATGCCGGGTCCTACAGCTAGTAGTTAATAAATATCATTTACCATATGTCGGCTTTGCATCTGCACCATTTGTAAAATGTCTTTTAATTTTTCTATGATGTTAGAAGGGCTAAGAATTTAGCATCAGTTTAAATTTTTTTAAAGAGATTTACAAAACATTTTTTTTTAGGATCCTATTCAGTTGTGAAGTGACTTTGGGGGACCTATACATTGGAAAACCCTCAAATGTGATGCCAGTTTAAAAACGGCGCCCCTCAACATATTCAAATCCGCTGCCAGATAGATTGAATTCCTAAAAAAACCTCATGAGTTGACAAACAAAGTCGAATGAGAGTAATGAAAAAATTTACTTTTTCAACTAAAATGTTGCTAAAATCTGAACAAGCTACTGGAGCTGACAGACACGGAGGCCATTACTTATCCTTAGATTTCCATGGCAACCATCAGGACCACACAATCATGATTTCAGGGTGCCAATGAAGTAAAAGAGGGAGCCACTACACTCTGCTAACCATCTAGATGCCGTGTCACTATTGATAGCAGTATGTAAGGGATTAAGTAACCATGGTCGGTGCCAACATCAGTTGTGACTGATGCAGCAAGGTGTCAAGTATAGGGTACAAGCATAGGTGTAGGTGTTCAAAACTGGACAAACTCTTTAAAATGAGGTGTACAATTACCTAGTGTTATTCAAAATCCAACTTTCCGAAATTATTTATTTGCAATATTGCAACACAATCCATGTCCTCATCTTTGAAGATAATGATTGATGCTGTACCTTCTTTAGCAAATATTTTCATCTTATAGATGATGACACAGTCTCTGGCAAATGTACGCTGTTTACTTATGTGCTGCCAAGTGACGATTCTGGAACAAACTTTATCATCTTCGTGTGACACATCAAAATGTCACTACAACTTAATATAAATTGAGAGCCCTATTTTATTCAAGTCTTAAAGGACTGAACAAATTTAGGATTCAGTCATAATGAAGATCGTTGCTGTGTTTTTAGTGCTGGCCGTAAGCAGCTGCAGTGATGCTCTTGCTGTAGTTGGAGGAGTCAGTAATCTCGGAGTTGGAGGAGTCGGTGGTAAGTACTTTACACTATACTAAATCCTTTCAAAATATATTGCAAAAATTAAATTTAGTTATACTATATGATAGAACATTACTAAACAGTGTTCAGCTGTGTTCTTCCTTGTGTTTTCATATTTCCTCTGCTTTTTATCGCAGATCTCCCAAATCCTCTAGATCTATTGAATACTTGTCTAATCAAGGCTCTGACGGTTCAGTATCATAATTTTATAACAATTTGGTTTCCTAAGGAAAATGCTTTTATGATTTTCATTGTAATATGTTTCCTGAAATAGTTACTGTGTTAATTCATATTGCCAGATTAAGTAAGTAAAACTACCTAGAAACCTATGCAAACACTTACTATTAGGCTATGTTCACACTGGGTGTTTTTGCAGCATTTTTTAGCTACAGATTTGCCTTGGCTTTATTCAAGTCCATGCTAATAAAACGCTGCTTTTTACAGTCCCAGCAAAGTCTATGAGATTTCTGAAATCTCATGCACACACACAGTGGCGTAGCAACTGCTTTTGCTGCCCAGGGTGGTCGTCAAATCTTCCGCCCCCCTCCATTGGCGAGGGGTGAGGGGGGGAAAGGGAGGGTGGAAGGTGAGATTGGGGATAGCTACTTTACAGGATGGATCTAGACAGCAGGATCACAGCAGATGGAGGAGGCAGCAGATGTAGGAGGATGAGAGGTGGGGGAGGGGGCAGCAGATGCAGGAGGATGAGACGTGGGAGAAAGTGAGCAGCAGATCAGGGAGGGGGCAGCGGCTGATGGGGAGAGCGGTGGCGGATGAAGGGGGCAGCGGCTGATGGAGAGAGTGGTGGCAGATGAAGGCAAGCAGCGGCTGATGGGGAGAGCGGTGGCGGATGAAGGCGGGCAGCAGCTGATGGGGAGAGCGGTGGCGGATGGAGGGGGGCAGCAGCTGATGGGCAGAGCGGTAGAGGATGGAGGGGGGCAGCAGATGGAAGAGGGCGGTGGCAGATCGGAGGCAGTAGCGGCGCTAAATCGGGGGAGGTGACTACTACTGCTGCCGCTGCTGCCGGGGCTGATCGGGCGCAGCAGTGAATCGGGGGCACTTACCAAATGGCACTTGCAGGGATCACTCTCCTCATCTTTCACGGATGGAGTGAAGCTGAAGGGAGTGGTCACAGGTCATCGGCCCCAGATCCAAGGTGATTGGAGAGATTGGTCACAAGGCGGATCTCTCCAATCAGAGCTGGGGGCGGGTGAAACAAAGTTCACCCAGGTCCAGCCAATGATCAGTGCTATAGCTGCACTGATCATGGCTGGATTTGAATGTTTTAGCCATTTTCAGTGGCTGAAACATCACAGTGGGCTTTGATTGGCTTATTGGAATTCGGCAGCCAATCACAGCCTTCGTAGGTCCGGGGGGAGACACCACCCCTGATGAGGTCAGGCAGAGGTCCCCTCCTCCCCGAATCTAAGGTTTTTGCACACTGATCGCAGCCACCGGGGCTCCAGGGCCGCGATTTTGCCATGACGTACTGGGTACGTCATGGGTTGTTAATGGCCCTTTTCTATAAGCTTTCTATTTTTTATTTTTTACCCCCAAAATGCCACCCCCCTGACACGTGCTGCCCGTTGCGGACCACGCCCTACGCCCCCCCTTGGTTACGCCACTGCACACACACACAAACATGTCAGGATTTTTTCCTAACGGTTTTGTGAACCACCTCCAGTTTTGCTGTGTTATGAAAAGAATGAACATGTCAATTCTTTTCAGCGCTTTTGCTACGGTTTTTCAACCTAGTGACAGGTGGACTTGCAGATTCCCCGGATCAGTGGGTCTAACCAGGTTAACCCTAGAACGCGCAACCATAGAAATCTACACTTTCACATACCGGGGGCCTTCTAGGCCTGTGTAAAAATAACATGGAGTAACTCAAATAGAAATACTTTTCAAAGTTTATTTGAGATGTGAATATTTCAAAACATTATAATTATGTGCATAAAACATAAAAGTAATTACACCGGCTTAAAACGCCCAATATATGCATTTTATATAATTGTATATATATATATATATAAAAAAATATATATATATATATAAAAATATATATATATATATATATATATGTATATATATATAAAACGATTTTTTTGTCAAAACGTTTTTTATAAAAGTTGTAGTAAACATGGTGCAGGAATATTTAATTTCAAAAGCTTTCCTTTTCAACTTTACTGATTACTTTGTTTTTTTACTACCCGAGTAATCCTGGCCTGGTCCAGTACTGAGGTACTTTTGAACCTTTTCTGGTCTTGACATCACAGAAAAAATCACCACCAAAACCGCAGATGACTCCCAGGAGACATCCTGCCACAAGATCAGGTTTTGGGTGGGAAAAAAAAACGCTGTAAAAACGTCCTGTGTGAATATAGCCTTAAGGAGTGCTAACATCTACGTAAATAAAATCTTTACCAGAAATGTTGGCAACTGACGTATGACACTCGCCAATTTTTCTGGCTGAAAATCTGGGAGATTTTATATACACATACGGTTTGTGAGCATACTCTTATTGTTACATATTAGACATTAGTGAAAGAGAATGTGCTTTATTTATGGCAGAGGTAGCCAGTATGTAGATGCATTACACAAGTGTCACATTTAATATCCTTTATATTTTTCTGGTAAATTTTATATCATATACTCCACATACATTTTTTACGTTGCATGTAATTGTAATATAATTTCTACTTATCGTGCATTCTACAAGTTTTTGTGTATTACTTTACACTGTAATAGATTGTGTTGTTAGTATTAAACAAGACTCTTTGTTACTAATTTATTTATTTTTATTCTTAAATAGAATTCCCAGTTACTTCTTTTAAGATTGGCAACAATAATTTGCAAGCATGATATTCAACTGGCAAGTATATACATTCAATATACTGTGCATATCTAATATATAAAGCTGAATGTGTGTGTGTGTGTGTGTGTGTGTGTGTGTGTGTGGGTGTGTGTGTGTATGTCCGGGATTGGCATCTGCACCATCGCAGCTACAGCCACAAAATTTTGCACCCTCGCAAGTCTGGACCCCGTGAGCGTCATAGGCTATGTTGTGAGGCGAAATTTTAACACTCTGCGCGTTCCAATTTACCAATCAATTTTTCTCCTATCTACATAATGGGGAAAAAGTGAAACGAAAAGTGTATCCACACCGTCGCATTTACAATCACAAAATTTTGCACAGACACCTCATGTGACCCAGGGAACGTCGTAGACTATGTTTTGACAGGAAAATGTAACCCCTTTACAGTTACTTTCCAAAAAGCATGCCTTCATTAAATGGAGCATGGAACTACAGGTTATTAGTAGGAGCTGTGAGTGGTTGCTGTAGGAACAAAAGACATTCATAGTATAAGAAGCTTTTATATGAGGTAATAAGATGTTGGTGGGGAGACGGATAGAGAGAGACAGAGAGAGACAGACAGAGAGAGACAGACAGAGACAGACAGTGGAAGAGACAGACAGAGACAGATGGTGAAAAAGACAGACAGAGACAGATGGGGAAAGAGACAGAGACAGACCTGGAAAGAGACAGACCTGGAAAAAGACAGATGGGGAAAGAGACAGACAGACATGCAGACAGGGACAGAGAGAGGCAGACAGGGAAGGAGGAGACAGCCAGAGAGACAGACAAAGATAGATGGGGAAAGACACAGACCTTGATAGAGACAGACGGGGAAAGAGACAGAGAAATAAAGACCGACAAAGACAGGCAGACAGGGAAAGAGACAGACAGGAAAAGACACAGACAAAGAGACGGGGAGACAGATGAGGAAAGAGACAGACCTGGAAAGAGACAGATGGGGAAAGAAACAGAGAGATAGAGACAGACAAAGAAAGAGACAGACAGAGACAGGCAGACGGGGAAAGAGGCAGACGGGGAAAGAGGCAGACGGGGAAAGAGACAGACCTGGAAAGAGACAGACGGAGCACATTACTTGGCCAATTTAGTTAAATCTGTGTGGAATATCTGTGGTGTTGAAATATATGTTGTGAAATGTTTCTATTAGCTTAGTTTTTGTCTTTTAATAATTACATTTCTATCTATTTGTTTTGTGGTTTTTGTGTGCAGGATACATTTTTGTTAATACATTCTATTTTGTTAACAGCAGTTATTAACCCGGGCCAAGCCGGGTAGTACAGCTAGTATATACACACATATATATATATATATATATATATATATATATTCCCAAAGGAAACAGAATAAAAAAATACTGGGTTGTCATTTTTTCTATTTGTGGAGATACATTTCTAATTTTCTGCAGAAATATTGTCAGCAAATAAAAATTATTTTCATCCCCCTGTGCAATAATACAGTAGTAGTGGTTTCAATAATGTGGACTAAAAATGATTTATTGTACTGCCATACAAAGTATGTGCATGAGGCTTTGCGGCCATCATTAGCCAATTAAAGGAATTGTCCAAGATTTCCCAACATCAGGAAATGGAAATCTGTCAGCAGTATTTCACACCATTCATATGCAGATGTAGCTCTTTCACAGTAAAGTCCAGCAATGTTTTTACATAGCCAGTCCGTTCATCAAATACCGTTAAATCAGCATTAGAATTCATATGAAAATGAAGTTGAGGAGCTATGGTAGATCAGAAGCCTCTGTCACTCAAGCTCTATTTGTGGCTCATGGCTGCCTCTTTCTATGTTACAGTTTTTTTCTCATATGGAGGTTTTTACAAACATTGTGGAATGTCATGACAGTGTCCGGATCTGTTCAAACTACAGATTCTGACACTCTACCTGATAACTTCTATGATTTCTGTGATAAGCATAGGCAAACTCAGGCATCGACCAACAGATTGGTAGTTCATTACCAGGCTAGCAAGAGTTAATCTGTGCTGGTCTGCTTGTAAGTCTCCTTTGATCAGATGTTGTGGAGAAGCCAATCACATCTGTTCCACTCCTATATATGCTAGATAGATCTTTCATTCAATGCCTGCTATAGTGTATCTAACTTGGTCTGGTCAGGTGTTGTGATTCACACTAATTGGTGGTTGTAGTACCTGTTGCTTTGTGCAGTTGTGGAGTTAAGCGGGCTTTACACGCTACGACATCGCTAATGCTATGTCGTTGGGGTCACGGAATTTGTGACGCACATCCGGCCGCATTAGCGATGTTGTTGCGTGTGACACCTATGAGCGATTTTGCATCGTCGCAAAAACGTGTAAAATCGCTCATCGGTGACATGGGGGTCCATTCTCAAATATCGTTACTGCAGCAGTAACGAAGTTGTTCCTCATTCCTGCGGCAGCACACATCGCTCCGTGTGACACCGTAGGAACGAGGAACCTCCCCTTACCTGCCTCCCTGCCGCAATGCGAAGGAAGAAGGTGGGCGGGATGTTACTTCCCGCTCATCTACGCCCCTCCGCTTCTATTGGGTGGCGGTTCAGTGACGCTACTGTGACGCTGAACGAACCGCCCCCTTAGAAAGGAGGCGGTTTGCCGGTCATAGCGATGTCTCAGGGCAGGTAAGTAGTGTGACGGGTCTGGGTGATGTTGTGCACCACGGGCAGCAATTTGCCCGTGTGGCACAACCAATGGGGGCGGGTACCCACGCTAGCGATATCGGTACCGATATCGCAGCGTGTAAAGCGGTCTTTAATCCTTGTTGTCTTTTGGTTGCTATCTTCCTCCTCTTGCTTTTTTCCCGAGTCTCTCATTGTTTGTTCCTGTGTAGGACTATAGTCAGGTATGTGACTCAGACATCTCTACCCTGAGGTTAAGGATAGCCTGGGACTCTAAGCGGGAGGGGAAGTGTGCCGTCCCGGCGCAGACCAGGGTGCTCGGATCCGGGGTGGTCGTGGCTCGAGGGGTCAAGA
The DNA here is from genome assembly GCF_048569485.1 of Anomaloglossus baeobatrachus. Lineage (NCBI taxonomy): Eukaryota > Metazoa > Chordata > Amphibia > Anura > Aromobatidae > Anomaloglossus > Anomaloglossus baeobatrachus. The sequence goes on from NC_134356.1 coordinate 164,417,628, forward strand.
CCCGGGCTCGGCTAACACTCCGATACTTGAAAGGGGATATTTACAGGGGAGAAGTTTGTGACACCCCCTGTGGGTTGCGGTAATGAGAGTACCGCTTCTGCTGTTAAGAGTACCGGGGCAGATGGTGTTAAGCAGCCTGATGTTAGTCCCTCCACAGGTACGGAAGGCCCCGGATGCTGGGGAAAGTTGGTGGATAGTTGGGAGGATAGGGTGCAGGGATCAGGGTACTCACTGTGGTACTCGTGGTGCTGAATGAGGATTATAAAGTGGACGCACACACTGTGGAAAATCAAAGTCTCTCTGCACCGCTGCCACTGCGGGGAGCCCATCCAGGTGTCCGCTCCCACCGGTGTCACTTGGTAATCTGGACCCTGGCTCCGGGCACAATTTTAGTTGTCTGTTGTGGCCCCTTGGCTTAAAGCTGTTAGGGCCCCGCTACCTATGTGAAGTGTAGCTGTGCTCTTGATGGCTGGCACTTGGGATTTCAGTGGGTTGCTGTATCTGGAGAACCCTATCCCCGCATTGTGCTGATGCCTTCAATCTCTGAGCTCTTAAGGTGGCTTTACACGCTACGACATCGCTAAAGCGATGTCATTGGGGTCACGGAATTTGTGACGCACATCCGGCCACGATAGCGATGTCTATGCGTGTAACACCTATGAGCGATTTTGAATCGCTGCAAAAATGTTCAAAATCGCTAATCGGTGAAATGGGGGTCCCTTCCTAATTATCGTTGGAGCTGCAAGTACGATGTTGTTCCTCGTTCCTGCGGCAGCACACATCGCTGTGTGTGACACCGCAGGAACGACGAACATCTCCTTACCTGCGTCCTCTGGCAATGAGGAGGGAAGGAGGTGGGCGGGATGTTACGTCCCGCTCATCTCCGCTTCTATTGGCCGACCGTTTAGTGACGTCGCGGTGACGCTGAACAGACCTCCCCCTTGAGGGAGGGATTGTTCAGCAGTCACAGCGACGTCGCTGAACAGATATGTACGTGTGACGCTGCCGTAGCGATAATGTTTGCTACGGCAGCGATCACCACATATCGACCGTACGACGGGGGCAGGTGCTATCACGCTCGACATCGCTAGCCGATGCTGGCGATGTTGCAGCGTGTAAAGCCCGCCTTAGGGAAATTCATGAAGATATTCTCCCTCTCAGGTTAATTATCAGGACGTTGAATCGGTTCCTGACCTAGGGTCCTGTATCCCGTCGTGCTCAGTATCGGTCCGCTTATTGGGCTTGCTGATGCCGACAGTCCTCCATGACTATGTTCGTCGCACACTTTTCCAATGTCACTGCTACCGGTCCCCGACTCCCGTGGTCCCGGACCACCGTCTGCGACCCAACCAAGGTCTCGCTCCCCAGTTCCTCACTCTTTGAGAGCTCTCACTACTCTGCTTTCCACTTCCTCCCTCCCACCAGTCTGCCTGACCCCTAGTTGGATGGCCCTACTCCAGCTTGACCATCCCACTGGTGTGTCTGACAGGTTTGATGTGAGGTGTGGTTGGGAATTGTGGTGCTGATGGAGGTGACACTGGTTATTGGGAACTTGGAACCATGGGGGTTGGGTCCTGCACCCTGGGGGACAGGATGTAGTTCCCTGTACCACCCTGATATAATCAGGGGCGCTACAGAAGCATAGGAGCCTCTGTCCCTCACTTCTAACAGTCACATTGGGACATCTTTTGCCTGAAGTCACACAGCATAGATGCTGTCCATTAAGCAAAAGTAGGCAGTGCAGGTGTGACGCCCATGGACTAGTTAGGTCGTCACAGGGTACTGCACGCTCTTTCTCTCCTAGCGCAGGACTCAACCCCCCATGGTTCTGGGTTCCCAACTTGCAGTACTGCCTCCACCAGCATTTACAAATCCTAATCACACCTCGCACCGCACCCTGTCAGGCACACCAGTGGGCTGCTGAGCTGGAATAGGGCCGCCCACCTAGAGGTCAGGCAGGGAGGTGGGAGGTGACAAGGGTGAGTTGGCTCCAGGGGAGCGAAGTGGGTGGAAGCTGGGAGTTGGAGCTCCCAGAGCAAAATGCAGATTGGGTTGCAGACGGTGGTTGGGACTGGGTGCTGACTTAGTCAAGGAGGACGGTCGGCAGCTGCAGTCCAATAGCCGGTCTGGGGCCGAAAGCACATCGGGGTACTGGACCCTAGGTTGGGGAGAAGCTTCAACCAAACTGGCAAATAACTTGTGGAGGACAGGGACTTTATGGACTGTTCCCACGAAGCTCAGGAGGTACTAGCGCAATGAGGGGGATAGGGCTTTCCAAGCAAATCAGCCCACTGAAATCCCAAGCATGAGCTCCTGAGAGCAAGCTCCTCTGCTGCCAAAAGTAGGGAGCGGGGCCCAGACAGCTCCAAGCTTACGGGCCACATGAACACTTTCAAAATTCTGTGCACGGAGGCAGGTTACAGACCACCAGGCAGTGCTGCAGGGGACGGAACCTGGTCGAGCTCACCAAGAGGGTAGCGGCACCCAGAGACTTGGTATACTACGTTGTCAGTGTCTGCTTTCCTTCTGAGTGAGTACCTGATTAACCCCTGCTACCAGCGAGCCTGCACTCCCCCTGCATCCCATAGCACCATCCAGAGTCCCGGGGCCTTCCTTACCCATGGATGGTAACGTCATCTGGCTGCCCCACTCCATCACCCCGGGTACTCCCAACGGCAGCGGCGGTACTCCCTATTACCGCACACCACGGGTGATGTCACAAACTATCTAAACTCCCTTGTAAATAATCCATCACGTTTCAGCGTGACCCTGAGCCCCCGGGTCCGGAGACCCTCAAGACACCCGGATCTGAACGGTTCAACCGCTGCCAGGGCGGGACTCGTCTGAAACACAGGATGGGGAAAAAAGCTGGATTGACAGAGACTTCAGATCTACCATAGCACTTAAAGCCTGCTTTACACGGTACGACCGATTGTGCGATTTCACAATCGATCGTACCCGCCCCCGTCCTTTTTGCGTCACGGGCAAATCGCTGCCCGTGTCGCACAAAGGTAGTAACCCCCGTCACACATACTTACCTCTCGTGCGACCTCGCTGTGGGCGGCGAACGTCCACTTCCTGGAGTGGGAGGGACGTTCGGCGTCACAGCGACGTCACACGGCCGCCGGCCAATGGAAGCGGAGGGGCGGAGATGAGCAGGATGTAAACATCCCGCCCACCTCCTTCCTTCCACATAGAGACGGCGGCGGCCGCGGGAGGCAGGTGAGCTGCTCATCGTTCCCGTGGTGTCACACGGAGCGACGTGTGCTACCACGGAAACGATGGTCAACTAAAGTAACCGATATTATGGAACCTAACGAGCAGTACCCGACTCACGATTTGTGAGCGATACTGCGTCGCTAGGAGGTGTCACACAGGCCGGCATCGCCAGCGATGCCGGATGTGCGTCACAAAAACCGTGACCCCGACGATCTATCGCACGATAGATTGCCTGGTGTAAAGCAGGCTTAAGTATCTTTTGAATATAGATTCCAATGCTGATTTTGAGGAATGGATGAACAGACTGGTCACGTAAAACTATTGCTGAACTACTCTGAGAGAGCTACATGCGTATACAATGAATTTGGGGAAGGGACGGGAAATCCTGTTGACAGATTCTATGTAAAAGAGGGCATAGAAAATTTTAAAAATTTTAAAATAAACTGTATCTTACCATTTCCCCCTTTCATACAAAAATAAATCGGTGTGGAAAAAAAAAATCACTAAATTAAAAAGTAATAACAGCAATAAAAAAATATTACTTCCAAAATGTGAAATTTTCCCTTTTGAATTATTGCCGAAAACTACCAACTCCATCCTTGTGAGGATAACGAATCTTCTAATGTATTTCTTTTAGAACATTATTTAATTTTGTTAATAGTCGAGCCATTAGAAACAGAAATAGCAACATTTATTGCAACCTTTGTCTTCCAGAAAGAACTGAACAATGAACTAACTGATAACCTGAATGATGAAAACTGGAAAGCTCTTCATGAGGAATTGAAAGAAGTTTTGGTAAATATAACTTTATTTACCATTAAAAACTGTGATACATTATATGTTCACAGCATTTTAAAACCTTTTATTGTGTTTATTTCCTAAACCAAATCTTTAAATGTAAAGTCTTGTTATTGGCATAATATCCTAACACTATAAAGATACATGTTTGTTTTTTTCACATGCACTTTACAGAAAGAAATTACTTGCGCAGCTTCCAATATCCTAGGCATTAGTGCACTGGTAAATATTTATGTTTTATTCAAATATTTGATAGCTACATAGTGAGCAAAAGAAAGATTGTACTACCATAATTTTGATGACTTGATACAAGGGATTTACAGATGCAACTACGTCAGTGTTCTTCAATAACTGCATTTATAAATGAGAAGGCAAATTAACAAATATGATTTTGCTAAAATTTATGTGGGTGTTATAGTCTGGAGTCAGTAAGGTCAGACCTTCATGACTACTTCCTTAAATCTTAGGAGCACAGCACTTATGAATGCTCTACCCTATCATTGAGATAACTAAGGGTGCTTTCACATCCAAAAAAAACGCAAACCGCATATGACCATATCCTGTGGATTGAATGTGCAACGCATGCAACTGCAATTGTTATTTTACCGGATCCTTCTACTTCTATTTGCCATGGATGCAGCGGGACACAGAATTTAATCGGCCGGCACTGGTGTCAGCTGATCGGGAATCAGCTGAACTACTGATCTCACAGCCCACAACACTGAAATTGATGCAGGTTAACAGCAGTCACTGCTTCCTGCCAATCACGTGTGACCATGTGTGGGCTGTGTGGTCAGGAGTTCAGCTGAGTTCAGATAAACTGAGGACTCCAGTGTCGGCCGATTACTTGCTCTGTGTCCCGCTGCATACATCGCACCGTGTGCGGGCTGTGAGGTCAGCTGAGTTCAGCCGACACTGGAGTCAGCTGAATTGTACTCAGCTGAAATCCTGGCCTCATAGCCAGCAAAACAAGTAATCAGATAAGCTGACTCCAGTGTCAGCCGATTACTTGTTCTGTGTCCCGCTGCATCCATTGCAGAGTGTGCGGGCTGTGAGGTCAGCTAAGTTCAGATCAGCTGACTCAAGTGCCATCCGAACTCAGCTGACCTTACAGCCCGCACACGCTGCGATCGATGCAGGGGGACACAGAACAAGTAATCGGCCAACACTGGAGTCAGCTGATCTAATTACTTGTTCTGCTGGCTCTGTGGTCAGGAGTAGGGATGAGTGAGCAGTAAAGTGCTTGAATGGTGAAGCACATGTCGATTTTCTTTTTTTTTTTAAATTCATTAAAAAAAAAAACAAAAAAAAACAAAAACCCCAAACCTATAACCCTAACCCTAGGGTTAGTGGTATAAAAAAATATGGGCTCCAGCTGCATTTTCTATTGCTAAGGGTAACCCAAGCAGCTATTGGCTGCTAACCCCCATTGCTTGGTGTTACCTTCACTGACAATGGGAAATGCAGGGAAGCCCTTTTTTTTAGTTTTCTACCCAAAAACTAAGAAAAAATTACGTGGGCTTCACCATATTTTTGTATGCTAGCCAGGTACAGCAGGCAGGTACAGGCTGCCCCCAACCCCCGGCTGCCTATTTGTACCTGGCTGGGAACCAAAAATTTGTAATTATTTCATAAATATCATGAAATAATTAAAAAAAAAAGTGTGGGCTTCGCCCAATTTTTTGACCAGCCAGGTACAACTAGACAGCTGGGGATTGGAATCCGCAGTGCAGGATGGCCCAAGCTTTTTGTGCTCCCTGCTGCAAATTGCAGTTCGCAGCCGTCCCATAAAATGGTGCTTCCATGGAAACGCCATCTTCTGGCGCTGTATCCAACTCCTCCAGCGGCCCTGGAGTAATGAGGGGTTAATACCAGCTTTGTTTTACCAGCTGATAAAAAGCCCGAGATTCTTAATGTCAGGCCAAGTTTGACCCAGCCATTAAGAATCTCCAATAAAGGGTTAAAAAAAAGACATCGCACAGAGAAAAAATACTTTATTAGAAATAAATACACAGACACACTTAGGGACTCCATCTTTATTACTCCCTCTCACTAGTGATGAGCGAGCATGCTTGTAACTACTCGGTACTCGCACGAGTATCGCTGTACTCGGGCTGCTCGGCGGGGACCGAGTAATCTCGCGATACTCGTGCTGTACTCGTGGTCTTCATTTCTGCATGTTGGCGCTCTTTTGAGAGCCAGCCCTCATGCAGGGATTGGCTGGCAGACCACTGCAATGCCACAGCCCTGTTAGTTGTGGAATTGCAGTGATTGGCCGGCCTGCACAGCGTGACCGAGCCTTTATACCGGCCGGCGCGCTGTGCTCTGCTCACAGCTATCCAGACAGTCAGTGCAGGGAGAGTGTCGCTGATTCAGGGAAAGCTTTGCGGCCCTTTATAGCTTTTTCAGTTGCAGGGCTGCAAACAGTGTGACCAAAAGTCCTTCTCAGCACTATTCTAGTTGTATACAGGCAGGCAGGGTATAGCCAGGTCGGAGTACAGTAGCAGAGTCCTTCTCAGGACTATTGTTGCTATATACAGGCAGGGTATAGCCAGGTCGGAATACAGGCTAGTGACCGGAAGAGTCCTTGTCAGGACTATTGTAGCAGTATACAGGCAGGCAGGCAGGCAGGCAGGGTATATAGCCATTCCTAGTGGTGACCGTATACCAGCCTTCATCATATCTGGGGCTGGTGTACACAGTCTAAAACAGTCCAGATAGTGTCAGACTTCTCAGTAATTGTCGCTCCTAAAAACCAGTTAGGTTCTTATTGCGTCCGTGCTTGCATTTAAAAACAGCACGTGTGTGTCTGTCGGTGGCAGCGTACAGGTGCGCGTTTTGCACAAACTATTATATAACACACAAGTCTAGTGTATAATACACGTCAGTCAGCAGTGTCTGATAGTGTCAGACTTCTCAGTAATTGTCGCTCCTAAAAACCAGTTAGGTTCTTATTGCGTCCGTGCTTGCATTTAAAAACAGCACGTGTGTGGCAGTCGGTGGCAGCGTACAGGTGCGCGTTTTGCACAAACTATTATATAACGCACAAGTCTAGTGTATAATACACGTCAGTCAGCAGTGTCTGATAGTGTCAGACTTCTCAGTAATTGTCGCTCCTAAAAACCAGTTAGGTTCTTATTGCGTCCGTGCTTGCATTTAAAAACAGCACGTGTGTGTCTGTCGGTGGCAGCGTACAGGTGCGCGTTTTGCACAAACTATTATATAACGCACAAGTCTAGTGTATAATACACGTCAGTCAGCAGTGTCTGATAGTGTCAGACTTCTCAGTAATTGTCGCTCCTAAAAACCAGTTAGGTTCTTATTGCGTCCGTGCTTGCATTTAAAAACAGCACGTGTGTGGCAGTCGGTGGCAGCGTACAGGTGCGCGTTTTGCACAAACTATTATATAACGCACAAGTCTAGTGTATAATACACGTCAGTCAGCAGTGTCTGATAGTGTCAGACTTCTCAGTAATTGTCGCTCCTAAAAACCAGTTAGGTTCTTATTGCGTCCGTGCTTGCATTTAAAAACAGCACGTGTGTGTCTGTCGGTGGCAGCGTACAGGTGCGCGTTTTGCACAAACTATTATATAACGCACAAGTCTAGTGTATAATACACGTCAGTCAGCAGTGTCTGATAGTGTCAGACTTCTCAGTAATTGTCGCTCCTAAAAACCAGTTAGGTTCTTATTGCGTCCGTGCTTGCATTTAAAAACAGCACGTGTGTGTCTGTCGGTGGCAGCGTACAGGTGCGCGTTTTGCACAAACTATTATATAACGCACAAGTCTAGTGTATAATACACGTCAGTCAGCAGTGTCTGATAGTGTCAGACTTCTCAGTAATTGTCGCTCCTAAAAACCAGTTAGGTTCTTATTGCGTCCGTGCTTGCATTTAAAAACAGCACGTGTGTGTCTGTCGGTGGCAGCGTACAGGTGCGCGTTTTGCACAAACTATTATATAACGCACAAGTCTAGTGTATAATACACGTCAGTCAGCAGTGTCTGATAGTGTCAGACTTCTCAGTAATTGTCGCTCCTAAAAACCAGTTAGGTTCTTATTGCGTCCGTGCTTGCATTTAAAAACAGCACGTGTGTGGCAGTCGGTGGCAGCGTACAGGTGCGCGTTTTGCACAAACTATTATATAACGCACAAGTCTAGTGTATAATACACGTCAGTCAGCAGTGTCTGATAGTGTCAGACTTCTCAGTAATTGTCGCTCCTAAAAACCAGTTAGGTTCTTATTGCGTCTGTGCTTGCATTTAAAAACAGCACGTGTGTGTCTGTCGGTGGCAGCGTACAGGTGCGCGTTTTGCACAAACTATTATATAACGCACAAGTCTAGTGTATAATACATGTCAGTCAGCAGTGTCTGATAGTGTCAGACTTCTCAGTAATTGTCGCTCCTAAAAACCAGTTAGGTTCTTATTGCGTCCGTGCTTGCATTTAAAAACAGCACGTGTGTGGCAGTCGGTGGCAGCGTACAGGTGCGCGTTTTGCACAAACTATTATATAACGCACAAGTCTAGTGTATAATACACGTCAGTCAGCAGTGTCTGATAGTGTCAGACTTCTCAGTAATTGTCGCTCCTAAAAACCAGTTAGGTTCTTATTGCGTCCGTGCTTGCATTTAAAAACAGCACGTGTGTGTCTGTCGGTGGCAGCGTACAGGTGCGCGTTTTGCACAAACTATTATATAACGCACAAGTCTAGTGTATAATACACGTCAGTCAGCAGTGTCTGATAGTGTCAGACTTCTCAGTAATTGTCGCTCCTAAAAACCAGTTAGGTTCTTATTGCGTCCGTGCTTGCATTTAAAAACAGCACGTGTGTGTCTGTCGGTGGCAGCGTACAGGTGCGCGTTTTGCTCAAACTATTATATAATGCACAAGTCTAGTGTATAATACACGTCAGTCAGCAGTGTCTGATAGTGTCAGACTTCTCAGTAATTGTCGCTCCTAAAAACCAGTTAGGTTCTTGTTGCGTCCGTGCTTGCATTTAAAAACAGCATGTGTGTGGCAGTCGGTGGCAGCGTCAGGCTCCATATTGTCCCTGGATAGAGACGTGCATGATGGCCTGTAAACATGAAGTGCCCATTGTAAGGAAGTGGGTCTATTGTAGTATAGCCCTTAGGCAGGGCAGCCAAAAATTTGGAGGCTCCACATTGTCCCTGGATAGAGATGTGCATGAGGGCCTCAAAACATTGTTCCCATTGCAAAGGAGCGGGTCTCCTGTCGTTGTAATGCCCATTCAGAAAGAATGGGCGAAAAAATTTACCACTGGGGGTATACCTGAAACAACGGCTTAACTATTGTAACGGTCACCATGATGGCGCATGAGGAGAAGGAGGAGCAGTCCAGCGATTAGCCAAAGTCCAGAAGTGTGTTACCATGGGTGAGTGGAGGTACATGGCAAATTCCCGTTACAAACTTTAAATTCCGCTGTAATTTGCTGTTGGTGTGTGTGGTGAAGTCTGGCCAAATCCAACCCTTGTTCATCTTGATCAGAGTCAGCCTGTCAGCATTTACAGTTGACAGGCGGGTGCGTTTATCTGTAATGATTCCACCTGCGGCACTAAAAACACGCTCTGACAAAACGCTAGCGGCAGGGCAGGCCAGGACTTCCAAGGCGTAGAGAGCCAATTCATGCCACGTGTCCAGCTTGGATACACATTAATTGTAAGGCACAGAGGAATGTCGGAGTACAGTTGTTTGATCTGCAAGGTACTCCTTGAGCATCTGGCCAAACTTAGGATTTCTTGTGGCACTACCCCTCACCTCAGGGGCTGTGGTATGTGAGGGGCTGAGAAAACTGTCCCACATCTTAAAGACTGTTCCCCTACCTCTGGCGGATTGGACTTGTGCCCCTCTCGGCTGTACGCCTTGGTTGTCCACTGATTCCTGACCTATGCCGCTAGCGTTTTGTGAGGGGAATGCTTTGCCTACTTCCGTGACTATGGCCTTCTGGAACTGCTGCATTTTGCCTGACCTCTCCGCCTCGGGAATAAGAGACATAAAGTTCTCCTTTTAGCGTGGGTCTAACAGTGTTACCAACCAGTAATGATTGTCGGCCAAGATGTTCTTAACGCGAGGTTCACGAGACAGGCTGCTTACCATAAAGTCAGCCATGTGTGCCAGACTCTTAACAGCCATCACTTCAGTATCCTGACCAACACGATGACTGAACACGCTGTCCTCCTCCTCCTCCTCCTCATCATCTACCCTGTCCTCTGGCCAGCCACGCTGAACCGAGGATATGACTGCATGTCATATCCTCAATTTGGCCAGAGAGTTGCTCCATGTCTTCATCCTCCTCCTCGTCATAGTCCTCCACTGCACGTTGTGATGAGACGAGGCTGGGCTGTGTGTTATCATCACCCACACCCACTACTGTTTCTTGCTCAAACTCATCGCGCTCCGCCTGCAATGCATCATGGTTGTTTTTTGAGCAGAGACCATTTTAGAAGGCAGAGAAGCGGTATGGTGACGCTAATAATGTCGTCATCGCCGCTCACCATCTTGGTGGAGTCCTCAAAGTTTTGGCGGATGGTGCATAGGTCGGACATCCATCTCCACTCCTCAGGTGTTATGTGTGGAGTTTGACCCATTTCCCGACGGCTTAGGTGATGCAGGTACTCAACAACTGCCCTCTTCTGCTCACATATCCTGACCAACTTGTGCAGAGTTGAATTCCAACGCGTGGGGACATCACACACCAGTCTGTGTGCCGGAAGATGCAAACGGCGTCTTAAGCTGGCAAGGCCGGCTGAAGCAGTAGGTGACTTTCGAAAATGTGCAGACAGGCGGCGAACTTTTACCAGCAGATCAGACAGCTCTGAGTATGACTTTAGAAACCGCTGAACCACGAGGTTGAGCACATGGGCCACGCATGGAACATGTGTCAGCTGGCCTCGCCTCAAAGCCGCCACCAGGTTCCGGCCATTGTCACACACGACCTTTCCTGGCTTTAGGTTCAGAGTTGTGAGCCAGTGATCTGCCTGCTGTTTCAGAGCTGTCCACACCTCTTCTGCATTGTGGGGTTTGTCACCTATGCAGATTAGCTTCAGCACAGCCTGTTGCCGCTTCGCCGAGGCAGTGCTGCAGTGCTTCTGTGTCGCCCTGGACAAGCCAGGGGCCACAGAGCACAACACTTAAACACCCCACACTCCCTGCAGGCATATCATAGTCAAAACACAAAATCCTTGTTGCCTTCCCCAGGGGCTGTTGTCCACACCAGGGTGTGGAGCCAGGTGGTTGGTCTCCACCCACCGAGGAGGAGGGAAAACACAGGCAGTGAGAGTTAAGCTAAGGAAGTGGAAGGAGGAAAGTAGTAGAGAGGAGAAAAGTGACAGCAAAGAGCCTGAAGTTGGTCCGGGTGTGTGGCCCGGACAGGACAGCAAGGTTGGCAGGATGTGGTGACCGTCTGCAGTGGAGGCCGATTGGAGTCTGCCGTAAGGACCGTGGACGGGTGGTGACCCGGCCGTACCGGACCGGTATACAAAGAGAAGCCAGCACCATTGGCAGAGGACTTTCGGATCCCGGCAAGGCTTGGTGTCGCCGTGAATTTGCCAAATCCGTTAGTGAAGGGAACCTCAGGGTTTCCAAACAGCCAAGTCCAGATAGAAGGCAACCGTACAACCGTGAAGGGGAGACACCGCCACCACCAAGGGCAACCGTCTCCCAGGGCCAGCGCCTGTGGGCAAAAGGGGCTCCTCCGGCCCATATCCAGGTCGGGGAGCGGGTTACCGTTGGGAAACCATCACTACCAACACTTAACTTAGGTGCAGGGAGAGACAGTCATCACTAACCTGCAGGGAGGAACAACCGCAGCCGTCCGAGTGACCCGTCCATCCAGCCACTTGTTTTACCGTGAACTGTGTCATCATCATTGGGCTGAGTGAGTACCTCCGTGCCGTGCAGCACAGCGCTGCCCCTGCGACCCTGCACCTCATCAGGCCCCGCAACCCGCCTGTCATCCATCTCTACCCCATCACCAGGCCCCGGGACAACCAACCCCCCTACCCACGGAGGGGAGAAATAACAACAAAGCTGCTCCCTGTCACAGGCTCCCGGGATCCCCGTCCAGAGCAGCGGTGGTGTCCACACAATCACCACAACCGTGGGTGGCGTCACGGACAATATCCCCAAAACCCAAACCACCCCTTTTCACTCACGGGCGAGTAGCGCCGCTCGAGTCTCCGGGATCCGGCCATCGCTCGAGCCAACGAGCAGCAGCAGCCGTAGAGCAGTGTCAGCCGGACCCGAGCAGTGGGAGAGCGCACCGTCCCCTCCTCCGCCCGCGACACTTCCAGCTTGGGACTGGTGTGGAGGGTAAAGTGGATCAGGATGCGCAGGAGGAGGAGGAGGCTGAGGAGCATGACATTCCGGAGCTGTAGAGTGTGTGTGAAACCCTGACTGAGGTAGGGCCTGCAAAACTTGGTGTGTGAAGGACGTGTTCCGTCCCTCACTCAGACTGGGTCCCAGCTTGCACAATATTAACCCAGTGTGACATCAACGAGATGTAGCGGCCTTGCCCACATGCACTTGTCCACGTGTCTGTGGTTAGGTGGACTTTGGCTGAAACAGCGTTGTTCAGGGCACGTGTGATGTTTTGTGACACGTGGTTATGCAATGCGGGGACGGCACACCGGGAGAAATAGTGGCGGCTGTGGACCGAGTAACGTGGGACAGCTGCCACCATCAGGTCGCGGAATGCTTCTGTCTCAACCAGCCTAAAAGGCAACATTTCCAGCGCAAGCAGTCGCGAAATGTTAGCATTTAGAACTGTGGCATGTGGGGTGTTGGCAGTGTATTTGCGCCTGCGTTCAAAGGTTTGCTGAATGGATAACTGAACGCTGCGCTGGGACAAGGACGTGCTTGATGATGGTGTTCTTTCTGCGTAGGCAACTGCAGGTGCAGGAGTGGAGGAGGCTTGTTCGCAGGCAGCATGGACAGGGGATTGGCTCGCATGCACAACCAGCGAAGACGTAGCAGTGACATCAGCAAGCACTGCTCCTCGACTCTGTTGTACTTCCCACAAAGTCGGGTGCTTGGCTGACATGTGCCTGATCATGCTGGTGGTGGTCAGGCTGCTAGTTTTGGTACCCCTGCTGATGCTGGCATGGCAGGTGTTGCAAATGGCCTTTTTAGAATCATCTGGAGCCAACTTAAAAAACTGCCAGTGTCAGAGTTCCGGGTTTTCCAGTTTTCTTTTGAAAGAGCTTGCCCTTTGTTAACATGGAGTTTTCTGTTCTGTTGCCCTACTTCCTGTCCATCTTTTTAAAAGCCGCCCCTAAAGCTTAGTCCAGTGCCTGAGTATACTGCTTCCTGTGTGCTCCTGCCCTGCTGCTTTTGGTTCCTGATTGTTATTCGGATCCTCTTGGAAAACAACCGACACCGACTCTGGACTTCATCTGGTATCATCTAGCTGTGCCCGGACTCCGTTTGCCGTCTTTGGTCGGCACTTCTGCCCGGTTCCTTCCGTTTAATACCACTCTGGACTCACATCACGTACGGACATTTTTGGACTTACCTATTGCCCTTTTGTGTCCCGGCTGCTGCGCATTTAGGGCTTCTGGGGTGATTGCCAGACAGTCCCTGTATAGGGGTTCGCTCTTGGTGGTCTCCCTGGGGGAGTCCGGTGCGCGGTCCCGGGAATTCCCTTTCGCTCCGTCCCTGGAAGGTATTTCCTGTATTTATGTTCTACTGTGTTTTTGTTCCGTTTATGTACATATTTGCTGGTTGCATATTATAAACGTCTTGCACCAAGAACTCGTCTCTGGTTGTCATTGCCCTAACGCAATCGAAATCCTCAATACATACAATAGTATTACAGCCAGACTCGGGAAGACCTAACATTTGTACAGGCACCTTGTGTCGTGTTGTTCCGGGGAACAGTTGCCTGACGTCTGCCTGGGGCCACCACTCTGCTTCTTACTGCCTGTTGGGATGCTACGCCTCCCTCCCCCTGTGCACTGCTGTCCTCGCTCTGCATATCCTCCTGCCAGGTTGGGTCAGTTACTGGATCATCCACCACGTCGTCTTCCTCTTCCGCACCCTGCTCCTCCTCCTGACTTCCTGACAATTGTGTCTCATCATCGTCCACCCCTTGTTGAGACACATTGTCAACTTCGTGAGAACGTGGCTGCTCAAATATTTGGGCATCTGTACATACAATCTCGTCATGGCCCACTTCAACAGGAGCTGGCGAGAGGCCAGAATTTGTGAATGGAAACGTGAACGAACAGCTCTTCCGAGTGTCCAAGTGTGGGATCAGTAATGTCCGTGGACGTGTACTCGGCCTGGTGGTAGGAAGGAGGATCAGGTTCTGAAATGTGCGGTGCAGTATCACGGCTACTGACACTTGACCGTGTGGAAGACAGAGTGTTTGTGGTGGTGCCAATCTGACTGGAAGCATTATCCGCTATCCAACTAACAACCTGTTGACACTGGTCTTGGTTCAAGAGCGGTGTACTGCTGCGGTCCCCAAGAATTTGGGACAGGACGCGCGAGCGACTAGATGTGGCCCTTTGTTGTGGCGAAATTAGAGCTTGCACACAACCTCGGTCTCTGCCTGCACCACCATCACGTCCACTTCCTTGTTCGTTGACAACGCCCTTGCGCATTTTGCAATGCTGTGCTGATGTGTATTCACTAGACTTGTGCGTTATATCCAAGTTTTTGCAAAACTCACACAAATGCAGCGGAAAGCTGCCACCAACAGGCACACACTTGCGGTTTTTAAATGCAAGCATGGAGGCACTAAGAACCTAACAGGTCTCTATCCAGGGACAACGTGGAGCCTCCCAATTTTTGGCTGCCCTGCCTAAGGGCTATACTACAATAGACCCACTTCCTTCCAATGGGCACTTCAGGTTTACAGGCCCTCATGCACGTCTCTATCCAGGGACAACGTGGAGCCTCCAAATTTTTGGCTGCCCTGCCTAAGGGCTATACTACAATAGACCCACTTCCTTACAATGGGCACTTCAGGTTTACAGGCCATCATGCACGTCTCTATCCAGGGACAATGTGGAGCCTCCCAATTTTTGGCTGCCCTGCCTAAGGGCTATACTATAATACACCCACTTCCTGACAATGGGCACTTCAGGTTTACAGGCCATCATGCACGTCTCTATCCAGGGACAATGTGGAGCCTCCCAATTTTTGGCTGCCCTGCCTAAGGGCTATACTACAATAGACCCACTTCCTTACAATGGGCACTTCAGGTTTACAGGCCATCATGCACGTCTCTATCCAGGGACAATGTGGAGCCTCCCAATTTTTGGCTGCCCTGCCTAAGGGCTATACTATAATACACCCACTTCCTGACAATGGACACTTAATGTTTTGAGGCCCTCATGCACGTCTCTACCCAGGGACAACGTGGAGCCTCCCAATTTTTGGCTGCCCTGCCTAAGGGCTATACTACAATAGACCCACTTCCTTACAATGGGCACTTCAGGTTTACAGGCCCTCATGCACGTCTGTATGCAGGGGCATTGGTGAACCTCACAATTTTGGACTGCCCTGGCAAAGGAAAATACTACAAAGACTCACTTCCTCAAAATGGGCACATTAGACTCAAGAGGCCTTCATGTACGTCTCTTCTCAGGGACATCGGAGTGCCACACAATGTTTTCACGTAAAATCTTTCATGTATTAATCTCAAAAAGTAACATACACCAGCTCTATCTCACTATTGGGTATGTGCCCTTAACATTTCCGCCATGAAAAATCATTTTGGGGTCATTTTGGAAGGTTTTCTGGTGAGTCCGTAAAAATGGCGTAAAACGCGGACAAAATTGTTCACAGCTGTGACTTTTCAGTGATAAATGCTTCAAGGGGTCTTCCCCATGCTGTTGCCATGTCATTTGAGCACTCTTCTGAGACTTTTGTGACATTTTTAGGGTTTCTCCATGCTGCCGGGGGGTCATTTCACAAAAATACTCGGGTCTCCCATAGGATAACATTGGGCTCGTTGCTCGGCCCGAGTACACGAGTATCTTGGGAGGCTCGGCCCGAGCTTCGAGCACCCGAGCTTTTTAGTACTCGCTCATCACTACCTCTCACCCCTCTATGATCCTGGTCTTCTGTCTTCTGTTACCGATCTAGCTCTGCTGTATCAGAAAACATGGGGGAGGAACTACTGTCTGGGCATGCTCAGTACAGAAAACTGGATCCTGCATATCAGAAGAGGTGACTTCTGGTACAGCAGGATCCGGCGCTCATTGAGCTACATTGCAGGTACCGCCACAATATGCAGGATCCGGCGAGATGCAATATTTTGACCGAGGTCAAAAATGCAACAAGTAGCGTTTTTGATACACAGTATAATACCGCAAAACACGGGATCCAGTGTAGCCGCACGCAACCGCATGTGATCACATATTGCCGCAATTCCATTACAAATGCATTGAAATGACAACGGATTTGTAAAGGATCCGGTTTTGCGGCAAAAAAAACCATTCATGCCGCATTTGAAAAAAACGTTGATATGAAAGCACCCTAAGCGGCTACAAAGTTCTCTCAATCGTGTCATTAATACTGAGCAGGAGAGACTGACCTGAGCTTGCTAGAGAAAGGCTCTTTGGTGCACAGAAAAATAAAACTATAACAAATAGATAACAAGTTGATTAGCAGAAGAGTCTCTGTCTCCCAGGAAAAAGGCAATCTGCATTGCCAGGGGTTGCTATGTCTGTGTGTCGCGGGCGGAGGAGGGAACGCTGCGCTCTCCCACTGCTCGGGCCCGGCTGCCGCTGCTGCTGCGGCTGCTGCTGCTGCTCGGTGGTGGCTCGAGCGGTGGGCCGGATCCCGGGGACTCGAGCGGCGCTCCTCGCCCGTGAGTGAAAGGGGGTGGTTTGGTTTAGGGATATTGTCCGTGACGCCACCCACGGTTGTGGTGATTGTGGTGACACCACCACTGCTCTGGACGGAGATCCCGGGAGCGGTGACACGGAGCAGCTTGGTTGTTAGTTCTCCCCTCCGTGGGTAGGGGGTTGGTTGTCCCGGGGCACGATAATGGGGTAGGTAGGGATGGATGACATGTGGGTTGCGGGGCCTGGTGAGGTGCAGGGTCGCAGGGGCAGCGCTGTGCCGCACGGCACGGTGGTACTCACTCAGCCCAATGATGAAGACACAGTTCTCGGTAAAACACACGGCTGGATGGACGGGTCCCACAGGCGGCTGTGGTTGTTTCTCCCTGCAGGTCGGTGGTGACTGCCTTTCCCTGCACCTATGTACTGTGTTAGTTCCGATGGGTTCCCACCGGTAACCCGCTCCCTGACTTGGATATGGGCCGGAGGAGCCCCTTTTGCCCGCAGGCGCTGGCCCTGGGAAACGGTTGCCCTTGGCAGTGGCAGTGTCTCCCTCAAACGGTTGGACTGTTGCCTTCTGTCGGGACTTGACTGTTTGGAAACCCAGGAGGTCCCCTTCACTAACGGATTTGGCAAATTCACGGCGACTCCTAGCCTTGCCGGGGTCCGAAAAGCCCCTGCCAGATGGTGCTGGCTTCTCTTTGCGTACCGGTCCGGTACGGCCGAGCTACCGCCTGTCCACGGTCCTTACGGTAGACTCCAATCGGCCACTCCTGCAGACGGTCACCACCGTCTGCCAACCTTGCTTCTCCTTCCGGGCCACACACCCGGACTCACTTCAGACTGCTCGCTTGCCACTTCACTACTGCTCTACTGCACTTGACTCCTCTCACTTCCTCCTCCAAAACTAAACTGACTGTTTTCCCTCCTCCAGGACGGTGAACTCCTCAGTGGGCAGAGACCAACCGCCTGGCTCCACCCCCTGGTGTGGACATCAGCCCCTGGAGGAAGGCAACAAGGGTTTTGTGTCTGACCTTGGTGTGCCTGCTGGGAGTGTGGGGTGTGTTGGTGTTGTTCTCTGTGGCCCCTGGCCTGTCCAGGGCGCCACATTCCCCCTTAGTTAAATGCAGACCGTCCACGGGCTGCCCGTCCATCACCGGTTTTATTTTCACCAACTGAAAAAAGATAAGAAACGGTAACAGACATACAATTATAATAACTTCTTCCCACATCGGGAGGCATATTCTTAAACGTTACTAACGGTTACGGCTTTCGCTCTCTCCCACCCAAGTAACCTGGCCCTGATGCTGCCCCTAAGCAAACAGGCAGCACCCCTTGACCCCAGTCCTGCACCAAGTTACCCGAGCGGGATCTGTCCTTCCCCTCCAGAGGATCGCCACCAGTTCCAGTGGTGGCTGGGCCCCAGCCTGCTCCACTGCGGGCCCTTCCTCCAATTTGGAGGCGGTCACGGTAGAAGCCACAACAAACATTATTTACAGGCCACAAGTTTGTAGTTGCCTTGCAAGTTCTCAGGCATGTTCATAAGTAGTTTCTTATGTAAAGTGGTGGAGGGGGTCCCAACGAGGACCAGTTGCCGGCAACGACTGGTTCTAATCAAGTTGTAGTAAATCAGGTGCAAATCAGATGACTTTCCATCAACTATTTACTGATCATTCAAACTGTACTTTTAACATGCACACACAATTCTCCCCCCCTCTAAATAGTAGTTTCCCTGTACCTAAGTGGGGGTCTACCTAGGTTGGAACGAGTGGACCTCCGGGGTCCGGTGTCAGTGGTGACAGGCAGCGGGAGAGAGGGAACAATCAGTTCCTCTTCCCTGTTATCGTGTGGGGCAGGCGGAGGCATAGGGGAGCTGGACACAGGTTCATCCCTGGGCACTGGCACTGGCTCATGGTTGATTTCTTCCATCACTTCTTCATCCACGGGTTGTGGGAACAGTATCACTGGAAGAATCACCGCGCCGTTCTGTGTAGGCCAGTCCACCGGGAAGTCACCCATCACGGTGTGGATTACCTCTTTTGCCTTCTCCGCCGGTGTAGGAGCCGGAACTTCAGCCGCTGCTCTCAATGCTGGTGGGCACCTCTTTAGATGGTCCCGGGAAACGGTGGCCAAAGTGCCCCCTTGGTCACGACTGATCTGGTAGGCCTTCCCATTTTCCCATCCTGTGGGCTGTATGACATATGGGGTTTGTTCCCATTGATCATCCAGCTTGTGGGTCCTTCTCTTCCGCTTCAGCACTACATCTCCAGGCTGGAAAGGGCCAGCAGACGCCTTCTGGTTGAAGCGCTGCTCCTGTTGTTCCCGACTCCGATTCAAGTTCTTCTCAACATATTCCTGAATCTGTCGGTACTGCACCCTCCACCGAGTTTCCCATTCAGCTGTCGAAGGGAGTGCTTCTGGGGCTTCCAATCCCATGTCCAGATCCACCGGTAGCCGGCCGGGGCGAGCCCTCATCAGGTATGCTGGGGTGCATTTCGTTGAGCTGGAAGGGATATTGTTGTACATATCCACCAAGTCAGGTAGCTTCTCTGGCCACAGGTTCCGCTCTTCTAGCGGCAACGTCTTGAGGAGGCCCAGGACCAGGTGGTTCATCTTTTCACACATGCCGTTGGTTTGGGCATGGTAAGGCGTGGTCCGGATCTTCTTGCAGCCGTACAGCTGACAAAATTCATGAAACACCTCCGCCTCAAAGGCCGGGCCTTGGTCAGTAAGCACCTTCTCAGGGTATCCATGGGGTCGGCAGAAATAAGCCTAGAATTCTCTAGCGGCGGTACGGCCAGTTAGGTCTTTGACTGGGACAACCACCATGAACCTTGAATAGTGGTCTACAATGGTTAGAGCGTAGGTGTACCCACTTCGGCTGGGGGTCAGCTTTACATGGCGACCAGCTCCAGCGATTGATGTGTAACGATCGGGTGTAGGGGCGCCTTCTGGCTGGCCTCGTCCTTCCTTCTCAGTGTGCAAGGGCCACACTCTCAGCACCAGGCCTCTACAGATTCCCGCATTCCACTCCAATAGAACCGCTCTCTCAACAACATCTCCAGTTTCTTCTATCCAAAGTGTCCAGCACCATCATGGTACGCTTGTAGGACGGTGGGTACATTAGCTTGGGGAATCACCAACTGGCGGATTTTCTCATGAGTCTTCGGGTTGATCAGCTCACGGTACAACTTTCCCTGGTGTAGGTACAGCCGGGTCCGTTCTCACCACAGACGTTGGGCTTCAGCTGGGGCGGCAGGGTCTATCCCAGCAGCGCCTTGCTCCACCAGGATCTTGACTAGGCGGACAGCGGGCGCCTGTTCTTGAGCTTCCTTCCACTCTTGACTGGGCATCGGGTCCAGGTTCACCAGTTGTTGGTGGACATGCACCTTCTCAGTTGGCGGCTGGTGAAATGCAGGCAACTAGATCTCCTCAAGGTCGTCATCCTCGCACCCTTCTTCCGACAAGTGGGGCATTCGAGAGAGTGCATCAGCATTAACGTTGGCCCGGCCGGCCCTGTATTTGATGGTGAAATCATAGTTGGCTAGCCTGGCCACCCACCGCTGTTCCAACGCGCCCAGCTTGGCTGTGTCCAGGTGGGTCAGCGGATTGTTGTCCATGAAAGCGGTGAATTTCGCTGCCGCTAGGTAATGGCGGAACCGCTTGGTGATAGCCCACACCAGCGCCAGGAGCTCAAGCTTGAAAGAGCTGTAGTTCTCAGGGTTCCTTTCAGTCGGTCGGAGCTTTCGGCTAGCATAAGCAATCACTTTTTCCTTCCCGTCTTGGACCTGGGATAGGACTGTCCCCAAGCCCACATTGCTGGCATCGGTTTAGAGGATGAATGGGTGGCTGTAATCCGGGTGCGCTAAGATCTCCTCTCCAGTCAAGGCCGCTTTCAGCTGGTGGAAGGATTCCTCATGCCTCTCTTCCCACACCAGTGGGGCTCCGAAGGGTCTACCATCTTTGGTCTGTCCTACGAGGAGGTCTTGCATGGGGGCAGCCATCTTCGTGTACTTCGTGTTGATGAAGCGACGGTAGTACCCTACCAGACCCAGAAACTGCCTTACTTCCTTCACTGTGGTTGGCCTCGGCCAGACTTGGATGGCAGTGATCTTCTCGGGGTCGGGGGCGACACCTTCTGCTCCCACCACATGCCCAAGGTACTGCACTCTGGGTTTCAGCAGATGACACTTGGAGGGCTTCAACTTCATCCCGTATTTGGCAAGGGACGCAAACACCTCGGCTAGGTGCTCCAGGTGGACTTCATATGTCTGTGAATACACAATCACATCATCCAGGTACAACAGGACGGTCTCGAAATTCAGATGCCCCAAACAGCATTCCATCAGCCGCTGGAAGGTACCAGGGGCGTTGCACAGCCCAAACGGCATACTGTTGAATTCACAGAATCACATAGGGGTGGTAAAGGCAGTTTTCTCTCGGTCTTCGGGCGCCACGGCCACTTGCCAATACCCGCTGGTGAGGTCCAGGGTAGAGAAGTAGTTCGCGGTTCTCAGCGCGGACAAGGACTCCTCAATACGGGGCAGAGGGTAAGCATCCTTATGCGTTATCTGGTTAATCTTCCGGTAATCCACACACATCCGCATAGTGCCATCCTTCTTCTTAACCAGCACCAACGGGGCGGCCCAGGGACTACAGCTGTCCCTGATAACCCCTGCCTCCCTCATGTTCCTCAACATGTCCTTGGCACATTGGTAGTGTGTAGGGGGAATAGGCCTGTACCTCTCTTTGATAGGGGGGTGTTCACCGGTGGGGATATTGTGTTGGACCCCTTTAATCTGCCCAAAGTCTAGGGGATGCTTGCTAAAAACTTGCTCATACTCCCGTACCACCCGGTATACCCCTTCTTTGTGATGTGTAGGGGTGTCATCAGTGCCTACGTGTAACTGTCGGTGCCACTCATCTAACTCCCCTTGGGGTGGGTGAGTGCTGGCAGTAGGTGGTGAGGTTGGGGGAACTGCCTCGCGGATCATGTGGGGATCCAGAGTGAGCAACTTGGCAAGTGTAGCGTACCGGGGAAGCCTGACTTCTTCCTCCCCACAGTTCAGCACCCTCACAGGTACTCTCCCCTTCTTTACATCTACCACTTCTCGGGCGGCCATTACTGTGGGCCAGTGCTCGGAGGGCATGGGCTCTATCATGGCAGGGTAGTCACGCCCCTGGGGCCCTACTGCTGCCCTACACCAAATCATCATCTCGCTCCTGGGAGGCACAACCAAAGGGGCAACATCCATCACTCTCACCCCACCAATCTCTCCTCCTGTCGAGTTCACATGCTGGCGGTACATCAAGGCTCGGATCTCACGCTGCACAGCTCTCTGTCGGCTCCCCGCCGCCGTGGCGGCCAGCTGCTGCAGTAGGGTCAGCACATCACTCATATAGTGCTCCATCACATTGGTTCCTAGCACTATCTTCGGGTTATGATCACTGGGTTCATTCATTATCACAATTATACCCTGGTGTTGCAGTTCAGCTCGCCCCATAGTCATGGCCACTTGTTTATATCCCACTTGGGTCAATGGGAGTCCATCAGCAGCAATCAGTGTTATACTGGCATCTGGGGGAGCCAGCTCGTCTGTTCCCCAATACCGTTGATACAATGTGTATGGTATGGTGGTTACCTGTGATCCACTGTCCAGGAGAGCCATCACCAGTATGCCGTCCACAGCCATGAGGATTATGGGCCGGGCCCCGATGTACCGGTCCCGCCAGTCTGGGGGGCCATGGGGTTCTACTCCTGAGGATTGGCCCGTGGCCCCAGGGGTTGCTCATTTAAACGGACACCGTCTGGAGTAGTGGCTGGGTTTGCTGCACCTGTAACAGATTGGGGGCCCATTCCGGGAGTCATTGGCCCTTCTCCGCTGCATCCAGGGGACGTCCTCCGGGCTGTCGGCGAGCTGCATCTTCACCGGTGCTGGGGTTCTGGTTGGAGGCTGGAGTGCGGCGAGGATCTTAGCGAGGTCCCCATCCATGCGGCGAACTTGGGCAGCGAGCTCTTCCATCGCCCCGCTCGGGGCTGCAGGCACTGGAGGTGCTGGTGGGGTAGGAGCCACCACGACGGGAGCATTCTCAACTGGCCACGGAGTTGGTTCAGGAGCTTCTAATGCGGGGAGTTGCAGAGCCTTGATGGCCCGTTCCTCTAATACGGCAAAGTCCGCGTCAGGGTGTTCTAGGGCCCACAGCCGAATCTGTTTACGGTTCTCTGAGGACCTCATCCCCTGCACAAACTGCTCACTTAACATCTTGTTACTGTCCCCACTGTTGATGGTGTCCACCCACTTCAGTGTGCGGAGTGCGGTTTGCAGGCGCAGGGCATAGTCCTGAATGCTATCTGCGGGCCGTTGTCGGCATTGATAGAACTGCATCCGCAACTCTGCCTCTGTACGGGTCTCAAAGGCAGTCTGCAGCTTTTCAAAGATGGTGGCTACAGAGGACCGGTCCCCCTCGGCCCAGGTCTCCGCCTCTTGCTCAGCCACGCCGGTTAGCTGCCCCAGCACTAGCGCTGCACGTTGCTTATCAGTCAGGGGGTACAGTTCCAGTAGCGGACTAAGCTTTTTCCGGAAAACCTGCAAAGCATCAGGTTTCCCATCGTACTGCGGTAGCCAGGCAGCTCCGGGCACATAGGGCAAAGAGAACGGCATCACCTGAGCGAGAGCTGGGGCCGCGGCGCCCCCCGCCAGCGCGGCCGGGACCTGGGCAGGCCCATTCCCATCTACGGGTGCTCCCACGGCTGCGTCCGCCGCTCCTCCAGCGGCTCCGTCGGGCGCAGACATCTTGTTTCCGTCCCCCTTAGCCTCTTTGCGGCTCCTCCTCTACAGGGGCGGGGTTTTGGCCTTCGTGCCTCTACTACTCGAGGAGACGCTCGAGCGGGAATTCTTTGCGCCCAAGATGGCGGCTTTTCAATTTCTCCGGCCGGACACCTCCAGCGGTCACACAAGGCGCACTTCCACCAGTCGGTAGAACGGTAGGATCCTGTTCGTGACGCCAAGTTGTCGCGGGCGGAGGAGGGGACGCTGCGCTCTCCCACTGCTCGGGTCCGGCTGCCGCTGCTGCTGCTGCTGCTCGGTGGTGGCTCGAGCGGTGGGCCGGATCCCGGGGACTCGAGCGGCGCTCCTCACCCGTGAGTGAAAGGGGGTGGTTTGGTTTAGGGATATTGTCCGTGACGCCACCCACGGTTGTGGTGATTGTGGTGACACCACCACTGCTCTGAACGGGGATCCCGGGAGCGGTGACAGGGAGCAGCTTGGTTGTTAGTTCTCCCCTCCGTGGGTAGGGGGTTGGTTGTCCCGGGGCCCGATGATGGGGTAGGTAGGGATGGATGGCAGGCGAGTTGCGGGGCCTGGTGAGGTGCAGGGTCGCAGGGGCAGCGCTGTGCCGCACGGCACGATGGTACTCACTCAGCCCAATGATGAAGACACAGTTCTCGGTAAAACACATGGCTGGATGGACGGGTCCCACAGGCGGCTGCGGTTGTTTCTCCCTGCAGGTCGGTGGTGACTGCCTTTCCCTGCACCTATGTACTGTGTTAGTTCCGATGGGTTCCCACAATTAACCCGCTCCCCGACTTGGATATGGGCCGGAGGAGCCCCTTTTGCCCGCAGGCGCTGGCCCTGGGAAACGGTTGCCCTTGGCGGTGGCGGTGTCTCCCTCAAACGGTTGGACTGTTGCCTTCTGTCGGGACTTGACTGTTTGGAAACCCAGGAGGTCCCCTTCACTAACGGATTCGGCAAATTCACGGCGACTCCTAGCCTTGCCGGGGTCCGAAAAGCCCCTGCCAGATGGTGCTGGCTTCTCTTTGCGTACCGGTCCGGTACCGCCGGGCCACCGCCCGTCCACGGTCCTTACGGTAGACTCCAATCGGCCACTCCTGCAGACGGTCACCACCGTCTGCCAACCTTGCTGCTCCGTCCGGGCCACACACCCGGACTCACTTCAGACTGCTCGCTTGCCACTTCACTACTGCTCTACTGCACTTGACTCCTCTCACTTCCTCCTCCAAAACTAAACTGACTGTTTTCCCTCCTCCAGGACTGTGAACTCCTCGGTGGGCGGAGACCAACCGCCTGGCTCCACCCCCTGGTGTGGACATCAGCCCCTGGAGGAAGGCAACAAGGGTTTTGTGTCTGACCTTGATGTGCCTGCTGGGAGTGTGGGGTGTGTTGGTGTTGTTCTCTGTGGCCCCTGGCTTGTCCAGGGTGCCACATTTGCACCATATTAGTGATGCCATCCTTGTTGGCCTATATTTGTGTTCATAAAGAGCAAAAAAAAAAAATCAGTGTGCACAGGACTGCTTGATATAAAATCTACGATAAGCATCTTTTATATTGTTGATATTAGAATAATTTCTACTACAGTTTACAGCTGGCTAAATTGTGTACAGTATATCGCGTTTAAGTGGTATACATTAAACACATTACACATGTAAGACACATAAAGGATATCACAAAAGTGAGTACACCCCTCACGTTTTTGTAAATATTTTATTACATCTTTTCATGAGACAACACTGAAGATATGACACTGCTACAATGTAAAGTAGTCAGTGTACAGTTTGTATAACAGTGTAAATTTGGTGTGTCCTTTAAATAATTCAAAACACAGCTATTAATGTCTAAACTGCTGGCAACAATGGTGACAATACCCCTAAGTGAAAATGACAAAATTGTGCCCAATTAGTGTGTCATGTGACTCATTACAATGGTCTCAGGTGTGAATGGGGAGCAGGCGTGGTATATTTGGTGTTATCTCTTACACACTCACTCATACCGGTCACTGGAAGTTCAACATGAAACCTCATAGGAAAAAATTCTCAAAGGATCTGAAAAAAAGAATTGTCACTCTATTTAAGGATGGTCTAGGCCAGACCTGGGCAAGGGGCCTGCCCGCGGGCCACATCCGGCCCGCCTACTCTCTGTGATCGGCCCGCCCATCTTCAGCCGGTGCAGTGGAGCCGGGCTGCAGCGTGCCGGGCAGGGAGAGATCCTGCAGGTCCGCACAGTAAGTGCAGGCAGCGGAACTCAGGAGTCTCTGCTCTGTTCCCTGCCGGCACTTTGTCAGTGACACACGCGCGCGCTCTGATGTTATCAGTACTGCGCTGCGTGTGTCATTTCAAAAGTTCCCGCCCGGCAGGAGAAGGAGCAGTACATCGGGGGCCTTCACAGAGAGAAGCAGAGACGGGGGCCCCTCGCAGAACAGCATCAGCACAGCTAGGGCCCGTATAAGAGGAGCAGCTCAGCGGGGCCTGTACGGAGGTGCCTGAGGACGGGGACAAAAACAAGGGAGAGGTAAGTAGTGACTAATAAGCTGAGGAGGGGACAATGGGGGAGGGGGGGTGACTAATACTGGAGGTGTAGTGGTGTAGTTTTACAGGTGTAGTATATGGTGTTGTGTATATATAGTGGTGTAGTATATAGTGGTGTAGTATATAGTGGTGTAGTACATGGGGTCAGGGGCGTAACGACCGCGGTCGCAGAGGTCACCACTGCGACCGGGCCAGCAGGGTTATAGGGGCCCGGCATCCGCTCTGCAGAGCCGGCTGCTGGGCCCCTATGTGTAGTGCCGCTGTGTAGTGGCCGACAATGCGACCGTCAGGGAGCCGGCCTGTGAGTCAGGGGAGCCCGGTGTCAGTAGAGGGGCCCCTGAACAGGAGAGGCCACCAGCCGTTTCTGAGCTGCAGCAGAGCAGAAGTGCTCCTGCACAGAAGACAGAATAATCCATCCTGCAGGACCTGCGATGAAGTCACACCCATGTGACTGTGTGGGAGGAGACACAGGATGCCGGGCAGAAAGAAGAGATACTGAATCCTGAAGGAGATTTGGACACATGATGACTGGTAATAAGTAAAGAGGGGACATGAGAGGGGGTGCAGGGTGAGTGGCATATGAGGGCTGCAGACTGACAGAAGGATGTGAAGGGGTGCAGAGTGTTTGAGAGGGGTAAGTTATGGTACAGGCAGGGTGAGATATGTGGGCATGGTGTGTGACATATCGGGGTGTAGTGTGTGTGATCTGGGGGGTGCAGGCAGTATGGGGAGCAGGGTGTGTGAGATATGGGAGTGCAGGTTGTATGGGGAGCAGGGTGTGTGAGATATGGGAGTGCAGGCTGTATGGGGAGCAGGGTATGTGAGATATGGGGGTGTAGTGTGTGTGATCTGGGGGGTGCAGGCTGTATGGAGAGCAGGGTATGTGAGATATGGGGGTGTAGTGTATGTGATCTGGGTGGGTGCAGGCTGTATGGGGAGCAGGGTGTGTGAGATATGGGAGTGCAGGTTGTATGGGGAGCAGGGTATGTGAGATATGGGGGTGTAGTGTGTGTGATCTGGGGGGTGCAGGCTGTATGGAGAGCAGGGTATGTGACATATGGGGATGTAGCGTGTGTGATATGGGGGTGTAGTGTGTGTGATATGGGGGGTGCAGGCTGTATGGGGAGCAGGGTGTGTGACATATGGGGGTGTAGTGTGTGTGATATGGGGGGTGCAGGCTGTATAGGGAGCAGGGTGTGTGACATATGGGGGTGTAGTGTGTGTGATATGGAGGTGCAGGCTGTATGGGTAGCAGGGTGTGTGACATATGGGGGTGTAGTGTGTGTGATATGGGGGTGCAAGCTGTATGGAGAGCAGGGTATGTGACATATGGGGGTGTAGTGTGTGTGATATGGGGATGCAGGCTGTATGGGGAGCAGGGTATGTGAGATATGGGGGTGTAGTGTGTGTGATCTGGGGGGTGCAGGCTGTATAGAGAGCAGGGTATGTGACATGGGGGTGCAGTGTGTGTGATATGGGGGTGCAGGCTGTATGGGGAGCCGGGTATGTGAGATATGGGGGTGTAGTGTGTGTGATCTGGGGGGTGCAGGCTGTATGGAGAGCAGGGTATGTGACATGGGGGTGTAGTGTGTGTGATCTGGGGGGTGCAGGCTGTATGGAGAGCAGGGTGTGTGACATGGGGGTGTAGTGTGTGTGATATGGGGGTGAAGGCTGTATGGGGAGCCGGGTATGTGACATATGGGGGTGTAGTGTGTGTGATATGGGGGTGCAGGATGTATGGAGAGCAGGGTGTGTGACATATCGGGGTGTAGTGTGTGTGATATGAGGGTGCAGGCAGTATGGGGAGCAGGGTGGATGACATATGGGGGTGTAGTGTGTGTGATATGGGGGTGCAGGCTGTATGGGGAGCAGGGTGTGTGACATATGGGGGTGTAGTGTGTGTGATATGGGGGTGCAGGCTGTATGGGGAGCAGGGTGTGTGACATATGGAGGTGTAGTATATTACAGGTGTACTATATGGAGGTGTAGTATATTACAGGTGTGCTATATGGAGGTGTAGTATATTACAGGTGTGCTATATGGAGGTGTAGTATATTACAGGTGTACTATATGGAGGTGTATATAGTGGTGTAGTATATGGGGGTATAGTGATGTAGTATATTACAGGTGTACTATATGGAGGGGGTGTAGTAATGTAGTATATTGGGTAGAACTGAGGTAATTATATTAGTCCGGCCCTCTAAACCAATCCCAATTTCTCATGCGGCCCCATGGGAAAATTAATTGCCCACCCCTGGTCTAGGCTATAAGAAGATTACTAACACCCTGAAACTGAGCTGCAGCACAGTGGTCAAGACCATACAGCAGTTTAACAAGACAGGTTAAACTCAGAACAGGACTCACCATGCCATGGTCGACCAAAGAAGTTGAGTGCATGTGCTCAGTGTCCTATTCAGAGGTTGTCTTTCAAAATAGACCTATAAGTGCTGCCAGCATTGCTGCAAAGGTTACAGAGGTAGGAGTCAGCCTGTCAGTGCTCATACGATGCAAACAGTATCAAAGTACTAACTTTTGTTGCCAGTGGTTTATATACTAATGGCTGTGTGTTGAGTTATTTAGAGGGCACATTAAATTTACACTGTTATGCAAGCTGTACACTGACTACTGTACATTGTATCAGTGTCATATCTCCAGTGCTCACAAAACTATTTGCGAAGAGCAATTGAGAGGTACCCTAACTAAAGACTTATATTAAAACATAACTTTTAATCTACCTATTAAATCATGTGTAACCCATAATAAAAGCACAGAAAGCAGGAATGCTAACAATCACATCTATGAATAATATTATTCAGAAGGGTGATCTTCATCTAGTACATGTGCGGATAATTCACATCATAAGTGCACTAGGGGACAGAGGCAGGGTCGGTCTGGGCCGCCGGGGTAGCAGGGAATTCCCCGGTAGGCCCCGGGCCCTCAGTGGGCCCTGTGCCTTATATAGTGCGGGGCGGGTGTACAGTGCCGCGGGCTGATCTGTTTCTCGGCGTTATGTGCGGGTAGACTCTGGGCAGCTGATCCAGGGCCCCCATGCTCTGAGGGCTCCCCCCAGTCTTTAAATCATAAAGTGCACCGATAGCACAAATGCAGTACTAGCGCTGCAGTTTCAAGGGGTTGCAGAATGACCTTTGGTGACATCACAGTCATGTGACTCGCCAAAGGTCCTGCAGTGTACAGGTTCTGATGACCGCACCTCTATTCAAATGTAGCGTGCGTCATCTAGACACGCGTACATTTGAATAGTGCGGCTGAGGCAGAGGAGCTCCTCTCAGCCCCGCACCGACATGCAGCGGCTGTTATCACACTGCCACGGATGCAGAGATGCAGAGGGTGCACAGTGCTGCAGAAAAGAGGTAAGTGTTCCATTAGGAGCCGAAGATGATATAGAATGACGTAGGTACTAGGGGG
The DNA here is from genome assembly GCF_048569485.1 of Anomaloglossus baeobatrachus. NCBI lineage: Eukaryota > Metazoa > Chordata > Amphibia > Anura > Aromobatidae > Anomaloglossus > Anomaloglossus baeobatrachus. The sequence goes on from NC_134356.1 coordinate 164,447,205, forward strand.
CAGAGGGGGCGGTCGCCCCGGGGCCATGACCTAGAGAGGTCACTCACAGCTGCTGCCTCCCAGGGCCATGTTAAAACACCGTATTTTTGTTTTATTTTAAACCCCTATTCCCCTTTGCCAACTTACAAATCTGGCGATTTTTTTTCAAGGGGGAGGGGTGAGGGGATTCACATATCAGCACGCTGCAGAGGCAGGGAAGCTCTAATCTGCTTCCTTGCAGGACCTGCGACGACGTCATACCCATGTGACCTGTGTGAAAGAAGCCAGAAGATACATGAGCAGCTGTAGGAGATGAGGGCACGACTGGTAATGAGTGAAGAGGAGAACATGGGTGGTGCGGAGTGTGCCAAGACAGGGGCAAAGTGTGCCAAGACAGGGACAGAGTGTGCCAAGACAGGGGCAGAGTGTGCCAAGACAGGGGCAGAGTGTGCCAAGAGAGGGGCAGAGTGTGACAAGACAGGGGCAGAGTGTGAGGAGCAGAGTGTGCCAAGAGGGAGGCAGAGTGTGACAAGAGAGGGGCAGGGTGTGACAGAGCAGTTTAGCGTGTGACAGAGGGGTGGTGCAGAGTGTGACAGAGAGGTGCAGGCTGTAACAAGAGTGTGCAGACTGTAACAGTGGGGCAAACATGGTTACCTGGTTAGGGCCCCCCCTCAGATGAACACCTAGCTATGCCTCTGCATAGAATAATTTGAGATCAGGGGTCCGTGGTGCTGGAGGAGCGGTATTACTTTACAAGTGACATTATGGGCGGTGGGGGACTTTGTGGTAATGGTACACAATATGAAACAAATAGGGACATAATGGGTCAGTGGAGCACTTAATAGGGCACATTATGGAACAAATTGCGACATTATGGGGAAATGGGTACATTATAAAGCATATTGGAACATTATAGGTTAGTGGGGGACATTATAGAGTAAATTGGTACATAGTGGGGCAATGAGGGACATTGTCTAGCAAAATGGGACAGTATGAGGCAATTTGTGACATTATGGAGCAATGGAGGAAATTATGAAGCAAATTGTGACATTATGGGGGACATTATGGGGAAATGAGGGTTATTATGAGGCAATTAGGAAGGGGATTGTGAAAGGCAGCATAGTATAATGAGGAGCTAGGGGGGACTTTATGCAGAGATTATGGGGGAGATATTATATAAAGGGCAAGTTTTGAGGGGACGTTATGGAAAGGGGCACTTTGTTGGGCTATTTTGGAGAGAAGCAGCGTTTGGTGGGATATTTTGTGCAGGAAGCAATTAACAGCCCCTTCTGATTCCACTTGTTTTCCCAGACATTATTAAATAAAAGGGGTCTTGATGAGGGACATAATTGCTATATGGGGCCAGAATGAGGGACATACATTATTAGTTTATGGTGGCAAGTGGGGCATAATTACTGTAGGGGCAAATTAGGGGACATTATTACTGATTAAATATAGGTTAATTTTGAGGAACTGTCTTCAATGGGGGAAACAAAAGTCTGACATGGTGTGGAAATTGGGGAAAAATGTGCTCTGGGAGTGATCAGCTATAGGTGACTGTGTTAGTTTCTGTAGAGTTGCGTCATGGCAGGAAGAAGTGATGGCGGTCAGCGCCGGATGAAGAGGAAAAGAGATGAATAACGTCAGCTAGAGACATCACTGATAAGTCACTGTATTACATGTACACACACTATATACAGAGCTCCTGTGTATTTAATGTCATTAATGTCACTGGTGATCACTGTATTACCTGTACACTGACACTATATACAGAGCTCCTGTGTATAATGTCACTGGTGATATTAGTGTTATTAGTATTGTGGATTTTGTTCATAATCATTATTGTAGTATTGTTTGTCACTATGTGGTGGTAATATGTTGTCTGATCACAGTTTGGTGGTATTTGTCTCTTGTGTGTGGTCATAGTGTCACGGTATTTCTCCCTTGTATGTGGTAATATTTGGTTACCATGTGGTCTAATTATGGTGTAGTGGTATTTCTCCCTTGTATTTGGATGTATTTGATCACAATGTGATGGTAATATGTTGTCTGGTCAGGGTATGGCGGTATTTCTCCCCTGTATGTGGTATTATTGGTCTTGGTATAGTGGTCTGTGTTGTGTACGGAGGTCACATTTTCTCTCTATCTATATGGGGGAGATCATTTCTAGAGAGATTACATACTTGAATGTTTAACCCCTCCCTGTCCTGTGACTATTACACTGTAGCAAATATGCACTTACAGAGGTTCTCTGCTGAAAACAAGTAATCAACTTTTCTAAGGTGACGTGCACACCTTGAGTATTTGGGCAGTATTTATAACCAAAAACAGGAGTGGTAAAATTAGAGGAAAAGTATCATAGAAACATGGGCTCCACTACTGCATTTTTCACCCACTCCTGATTTTGGCTACAAATACTGATGTAATATAACTACCAAATACTGAAAGTGGGAATGTGACCTAAGGATAAGTGATAACTTATTGATCAGTGGGGTCCGATTGCTAGGACTCGACTAATCGGCAAAATGTGCAACTTTTATCACCATTGGAGCTCATGTCTGACTCAACCCCTGATCCATTCATGCCCTTAGTGGCTGCGAGTGCTGCACTTGTTTTTATATGAGTGCCCCAAAGATGATGAATGGAGCTGCGTTCACACATCTCACCTGTCACATTTTATAATGGGGATAAAAGTGTCCTGTCAGGGATAAAAGTTCCCAAATCTTCTGATCGGTGCCGTTTCCACTGGTTGCATTCCACCGATCAATAAGTTATCACCTACCGAACCTGTGGATCAGTGATAACTTGTTACCAAAGACCCCATTACTGCAAACTACTGTAATTGTACATCAGTTATGAAGCACAGGAGATGTGCAGGAGCCGCCTGTGCTTTACACTCAATGCTCTACTATAACGGGGTCGGGGATAACAGTTAATTAGGTATTCTCATATCGCTGTAGGGTGGGCCCCTAGAGTCAATTCCCCCTATGGGGCCCAGACACCCCAGTCCGACCCTGGACAGAAGCTATAGTTCGGGTACCTCTCCATTGTCTTTGTCAAATAGTTTTTATATCTCCAGTGTTTTCCCATGAAGAAATGATACAATATTTACAAAAATGTGAGGGGTGTATTCACTTTTGTGTTATACTCTTTTTGATTTCAGAATAAATGGACTAGTGCTCTTTATAAACTTTGGTACAAGACAACCTAAGTAAACTGTATTGGGACCTTGTTTTGCCACTGTTGAGGACAGTATGTAATACATAATGCAGATAATCCAGCTCACTGCCACCTGACCTCACCATTCCTCAGTCTCAGACACCGGCCCTGCCCTGGCCGCAAAGCAATAAATAGATAAATGATCCAGCAAACAGTGATTTATTCGTGCATGATCAGACAGTGCACAGATAACATTAACGCGTTTCTGGCTTGATGCCCTTAATCATAACCATAACCGTTATGATTAAGGGAATCAAGCCAGAAACGTGTTAACGTTATCTGTGCACTGTCTGATCATGCACGAATAAATCACGGTTTGCACTAAGCTGGATCATTTATATATTTAATCTAATACATAATGCCCTTTATTTTTCGGTGCAACCCTTTTAATATATTTCTACCACTTTAAAATAATTAACGCCCCTCTTTTACCGTGGAGCACCAAATAAGGAGCACAACTGAACCCAACCAACATTACCCCCACACTACTCCCGCCACATTTTTATATCACCAGGGAAGTGTTAATATTAATCTCTTTTTATCCTGTTGTCTGTTGTCCAATCCTGGTGCATCTTATAGTCAGATGTGTCTTAAAAATATGATATACAAGGTCCAACCTGTGTCTTCCAGCGCTTTATGGATATGGGATATGTTGTATTCAAAAAATTGTTATTTAGACTGGCATTTTTACACTAGTCTTAATAAAAAGCCAGTCAGAGTAGCCCATAGCGTAGCTAGAGTCCCATTGGTTGGTGCAAAATTTGCCAATGGGACTCATCCATATGTTGGTCAGATTTATGGGCACTTGTAGCATTCTAAATCCTATAAAGATAGATCTGCTGCCCTCCCCCATTATGCAGTAATGTCCCACATTCTCCTCAGCTGCCTCCACCACCCACAAAGTGTGGTGTCCTCTTCTATAGCTAGTGCAGTGACCTGCAGCTGACATAAGAGTGCCTGTTATGGACAACGCATGACTTCATTACCATGTGATACCAAGGCTTGTCATGCCAAAGTCAGCTGCCAGCCTCTGGCTGACGGGTGTATTGTGGCACAGGAACCCAATGGGTCTTCACTGCTCAACGCATTTCAGCTGAATGTGCATCCTTGGACACACATACTGCTGAAAAAGATTACCGGTATCACTGGGTCCCCCTTCAGCATAGGCTCAGTCATGGTCACACCCAATACAACCATGACTGTTATACCATTGATGCTGGCACATGCTTCATATTAAATTAGTGGGAATCACTTGTTGTCAATGTGACAGAAAATCAAATCTAAAGATTTACACTCTAATTTATGTCAATTGTTTACGTAAATTATGGCAAGTTTGATGGACAGGCTATGACAACACTTTTCTAGAAAAATGCTATGAGTGTCAGAAAAATAAATTCTTTGACAAATGAGATGTGTTCCATCATTTTTAACTGCTGCACACTGGAGAAGCGATTCATCTTATTAATATGTTCACGTGGTAAATTTGTTTCAGAAAGTTCTGCAAATGTTCCATTGGGGTTTGTGGCGATTCATATAGAAACTTTTGCAACAAGTTTACTGTGTATGTGTGGCGCCCTGGACTAGCCAGGTAGTCACAGGTAGGCCCTTGCACAAACACCCGTCCCCTAAAAAGGGTAATATCAGCCAACCTTTAAAAACCTATTCACCTCCCTCAGGGTTTAATGTCCACACCAGGGGAGCGGAGCCAGGTGGTTAACCACGCCCACTGAGGAGTTCACAGGTCCTGACGCAGGAAAAGCCAGGAGATTAGTTCTGACAGTGGAGGAGTGAAGTTCAAGTGCAGACCTGTGCCCAGGTCTGCCCCAGTCTAACTCCAGGTGTCTGGGTCGGAGCCCAGTCACCTCTGGCTAGGAGGCAAGCGGTGGCCTCAGCCTGCAGGAGCCGGGAAGATGGCTCGGTGGAACCGTAAGGGACCGGGATAGGGTAGTGGCCCACCAGAACCGAACCGGGGAACCGACCGGAAGCCGGAGCACAGAGGGGGTACTCAGACCCTGAAACGCGGTCCCGAAACTACCGGACCCCGTTAATTAACTAATTGAGGTCTGGACTTTAGGTCCTTTCCCACCCAAGTCCCGACTGAAGACAACAGCCCACCTAAAAGGGGAGAAAAGTCATCGCCAAGGCTAGAGATCCAAGGGGCCAGCGTCTGTGGGCAAATGGGCTCTCCCGACATGTACACGCTGGGGAGTGGGGGCTCCCTTACCTGATGCACGGGTGTCCAACTATAAAAAGGTGCAGGAGAAAGGCGGAGACCACCAACCCGACTGGGGGACCAGACGCAGCCGGCTGGGGGCCCCGACCACCATCTTTCTTGGTTTACCAGAGACTCAGTGCATCTTTAATAGTGAATACCACTGTGCCCTCGGGCTGCGCACTGCCAAGCACCACTATACCATACCCATCGGGTCCCGGGACTGTCACCCCTGCCCACGGATGGGCTAACACCAAAGCTGCACAACATCTCCCCCGGGGTGCCTAGTAAACAGCAGCGGTGGTGCCTACATTCACCACAACCCGTGGGTGGTGTCACGAACTTTAATCTAAAACCCCCCTTCAAAGTGCCAGCCCCCTTGCAGAGCGAAGTCACTTCCGGTCCGGAGGCACTCGAGCCACCGACACACGAGCCCGGATCCGAACGGCTCGGCTGCAGCAAAGCGCGGGGCGGTACATATGTACATACAAAATTTGTACTTATCTCTAAATGATGCACTCATTGCTTTGGTTTAAAATGAAAATATCTACAACTACATCAAAACTGCCGTTTGTGAACCTGTCCCAAAAGATACCAGCCAAATACACATGAATTTTCAGACTGCCTGAAAACAAGTGTCCACTAATTGACTGCAAAAAAATCACTGCAAACTAATGTATTGAGATTGCTTAAGAACTAAAATATAAATGAATGTTAGAAACTTTTTAGAAACCTAATTAAGTTTAGTAAAGTTCATCATTTTTAATATACACAGTATTTATCTAAAATCAGAAGTATAATTTAAAGAAGAAGATACTTTGACAAATAATGTGAATGTAATAGACTTTTATAGTTTTCTGTAAACCAAACAAAGCTATTGATGATATTTCATTTCAGGAAAATCTTGGGGAACCTGCTGCAGATACAGTTTCAATCCTTCTTGAGATGTTAAGACCTATCGTGGTAAGGTATTACACAATATATGAATTATCAAAAAGCAAAAAACTCAGCTGTAACAAAAAATCAGTAACCATGCAACACTACAAGCATGTAAATGACAGCCTCTAGTCAGGAAAAAAACAAAGAGAAAAATTGTATGAAAAATACCCTGAATAATAATAAATAAAATGCAAGTGCTTGATAACAGGGTACTTAGTGTATACATTTTTGCAAAAAGGTAAGAAGCCATCCTACCTCGTCACGGTGTACCCATCTGGGACAGTCCCTAACCAACTAAAGTTAAAAACATTTTCTATACCTGACTTCAGATTAAATACACAGTACAGTGGGAAGCAAATTAATTGTTTAGCCTCAGGAAAGGGAGGGCTGCGTCCCTAACTTGCAATTTTTCTCTTTGTTTTTTTCTTGTCTAGAGGCTGCCATTTACATGCTTGTAATGTTAATACACAATACCAAAAGACACGGTCGATCCCGTGCCATATTTACAATATGGATACAGCCATATACAGAATATTTTGTAAACAAAAGAAGAAAAATCTGTACAACGACTGAGTTGCAAAAAGATTGAATTTTATTAATACAATAGCATAATAGCAAATAGACAATACATAAAAAAGCAGAGACAGGTGGTGGATGCCAGCAAGTGGCACCCTCACCACACACAGGGCACATAGGAGCACATTGTAAATGAATCCATGAATACACAGCTAGGGCATACCTATAAAGCAGGCAGCCCAAAGCTGGACTAACTATAGAAAGACAAACAGTGCTCCTATGCAGTTGATCCAAGACATGGTAAAGTCAGTAGTACATAATAAACATAAACATAGCCCTGAATCAAATGCAGTATACAGATATAACGTACCTATGAGTGTAGTGAGAGCCCAGAGCCCCGACCTATAGGTTTTGGTGTTAATCCTTCTTACCGAAACCTATAGGTCGGGGCTCTGGGCTCTCACTACACTCATAGGTACGTCAGATCTGCATACTGCATTTGATTCAGGGCTATGTTTATGTTTATTATGTACTACTGACTTTACCATGTCTTGGATCAACTGCATAGGAGCACTGTTTGTCTTTCTATAGTTAGTCCAGCTTTGGGCTGCCTGCTCTATAGGTATGCCCTAGCTGTGTATTCATGGATTCATTTACAATGTGCTCCTATGTGCCCTGTGTGTGGTGAGGGCGCCACTTGCTGGCATCCACCACCTGTCTCTGCTTTTTTATGTATTGTCTATTTGCTATTATGCTATTGTATTAATAAAATTCAATCTTTTTGCAACTCAGTCGTTGTACAGATTTCTCTTCTTTTGTTTATGCTTGTAATGTTGCATGGTTACTGATTTTTTGTTACAGCTCAGTTTTTTGTTTTTCGTTTGTTCTCTTGCTTTAGTGCAACTTAGGGGCACAGCTATCCCTTTACTGAGGCTGAACAACTAATTTGCTTCCCTCTGCTTTAAAATGGTGGTAGAAAGGGCCAGGGGGATTAGAGCTGGCGTGTTATACTTACCTTATCTCCTGCCAGAAAACCACAATTTTTTTTGTCAAGAGAGCCAGATTTGATGCACTTTTTTGCCAGGAGATGTAGATTTTGTACAGTAAAATGGTGCATAAATTTCAACACCAAATCTGCATTTTTTGGCAAACAAAATGCAGTTTTCTGCTAGGAGATGCAGGTCTGTGAGCTCATATCATCTCTGTAAACTCAGAGTTCACTGAGGTCACCTGAGGTCAGTTTACCTGTTATCAAAGGTGGGGTATCGTGGGAACCTCCAGATGTGACTGTAAATAAACTGAATGAAGCTGAGTGAAGTCACCGCTCAGTCAATCTCTGCCATGTATTTTATTTCAAATAATAGATTTTTTTTGGTGTTTGTGTTTATTTCTTTTCACTTACACATTAGTATTTGGGGGGTCATATAGGCCCTCCCCATTACTAATCTATGGCTTATTGGCAACTGTGAGCTGTCATTAACCCCTTATTACACCAATTATCTCTGCATCAGGGCAATCGGATTGAGCCGAGTAAAGTTCTGGGATTGCCACTTCTAATGGATGCATCAATTCTGGGTGACTGCAGGCTGCTATTTTTAGGCTTGGAGGCGGGGGGGCACTAACCATGGGCCTCCTCAGCCTGAGAGTATTAGCCCCCAGCTGTTGGCTTTATCATGGCTATCTATCAAATTGGGAGGAATGAACGCTGTTGCACCACTGTGCGCAACCACACTCTTAATCCAGTCAGTAAACACACAGCCTTCTCCAAGAGGGCTGGCTCCCCCTGAGAATGTCTCTCCCTGTGTCAGACCATGTGCTCAAACAAACACTCAGATTATATGCTATGAGCCCTAGACACAGGTTTAGGTATGTGGACACTCCCATCTCCAGCAACATTCAAACCTGCTCTTGTAATGCCTTTAACCAACCTTGTGGCATTACAAGTATCAGAGTAGCCAGTCACTGTTCTACAGGCCAATTTATTTATTTATTTATTTATTTTTACACCATGATAGACACGCACTCAGCGTCTGTGATTACAAGCAGTCAGATACACTGCTGGTGGGTGGGAGAAGCAATGCAATATGTGTGAGGTTAATGAGCGGCCCCTGAAGTAGTGTTACCACTGGTAAATATAACGCAATTGCTTTATTCCTATTTTCTTTTTTTTCTTTCTTTTTTTTCTTTTTTTAATTACCCATGTTGCCTGATCCGGATAGTTACCTGGAGTTCTCTGAGAACTTCGGGCCCAGGATCGGTGCTTGGGTACCAGGTAACCCATGATGATCCGGACTTTTACAATCCGGGTCCACCCATCACTACTCCTGAGGCTTCTTTGTGGAGAATAAAAAAACACTTGTAAAACCCGTAACTTTTTAAGTGCAGAATCAAAGCTTTTTTGTACTATAAAAACCACATTAAAAGCGCTGCTTCACATCTGCACCAAAAGTACCAAATAAGGGGAAAAGACATAACTAATGAAGCAAAAATGGAATAATTAGAAGAGGTTGTTATTGTGTAGTGTTGTGTGTGTTGTTTGGTGTAGATACCTGCAGAAAACAAATACACAGTATTTATACCTTACAGACACAAAAAAGACAGATAGTGAAAGATGAGAAAAGATAAAAATGAGAAGGTCCTGACTTCTACAACCATGAACAAATGAATAAAAAAAATCCCCAGGTCCCCATTAGAGATGAGAAATAGCACAGATGACATTGCACCAGTCCTGGATAATCAAAAGCCGCTCCGAGATTTGCGACCTCCTATCCAACCGCTAGGTACCACTGACCTGGACCAGAGTCCCATATAACAATCATCTCACCTCTCGTCCCAACCATACTGGACAGGCTCAGATTTGGGTCTATACACCATGCAGTCTTGGGCATCTGCTGAATCTCTCTCACTGCCACCCCCCCTCTGACATCTCCTGCCAGGGTAGAAGGAAATGGTAAATGGGTGTGGCTTGTGGTGTGGCTAGGTGGCTTTTTCAAAATGTACCACAAGGCACATTGGGCACCACAAAACTTGTCACTATTTCTGTTCTTCAAAAGTTGGGAGGTATGCAGATGTGCATACACCTTTAACTAGATCAAGCCCGGGCCATTTATCCTCTTTCTTGATGCACGCGTTTTTTGTATATGAAATTTAAAGAGTTGTAAATTAAAGTAATATTTGACATCAGTTTCACGATACATGACATATGTGTATATATATATATATATATATATATATATATATATATATATTGTCACGCTCCCCGGGTCCTCACCCCCGCTCCCCGGCTCACCTGCCACGCTGCCCGCTCCTCAGCCCCCGGATTCCGTCCGTCCCAGGCCCCCTGGTCCCCGATCCCGGCGCCCGACGGCTTCCCAGGACCTGGCCGGCTCCCCTGCGTCCTCCCCTCAGCCTCCTTCCCTGGCTTCTGGCACCCGGGCGGCGCGCATGCGCGTTAGGGCGCGCGCGCGGTCACTGACCCTTTCTTAAAGGGCCAGCGTCCATTAACAGGAAATGAGGTTGAACAGGTACTGGGTATAAAGGGGGTTAGTGTCCAAGGGGGCGGGGCCTGATCTTCGTGTTCCCTGAGCTAGGAGTCAGGTCTCCTGGTGTTTATGTGCCTGTACTCACCTATCTCTCTTTGTAGAGCCGTACCTGCCTCGCCATCCCGTCTGCCGTATCCTGAACCCCGCACACTGTCCGTCTGCCATCTGACAGTCCGTACCATCTCGGATCCCTGCGGTGACCCGTCATCTCGCTCCTGAGGTTCCGGACCCCGCCTGATATCATCTCGGCTTCCGAACCTGAGCTACGTCACCAGGACTACCATCTGTGACACCGTGGTCCCAGGGACTCCTCCGCTGCCTTCACTTGCACGGACTGTTCTACTGCCCATCAGTGCTTCAGCTGCCGGACTCCCTACCACCATCTTAAGAGTTCGGTCCAGTGGATCCACCTCCTGGGTCGGCCCGACCGCCCGGCCGTGACATATATATATATATGTCTGGACACACCTTCTCATTCAAAGAGTTTTCTTTATTTTCAGGACTCTGAAAATTGTAGATTCACATTGAAGGCATCAAAACTATGAATTAAAACTTGTGGAATGAAATACTTAAAAGTATGAAACTGAAAATATGTCTTATATTCTAGGTTCTTCAAAGTAGCCACCTTTTGCTTTCATTACTACTTTGCACACTTTTGCAATTCTCTTGATGGGCTTCTTCCAACAGTCTTAAAGGAGTTCCCAGAGATGCTTAGCACTTGTTGGCCCTTTTGCCTTCACTATGCGGTCCAGCTCACCCCAAACCATTTCGATTGGGTTCAGGTCTGGTGACTGTGGAGACCAGGTCATTTGGCGTAGCACGCAATCACTCTCCTTCTTAGTCAAATAGCCCTTACACAGCCTGGAGGTGTGTTTGGGGTCATTGTCCTGTTGAAAAATAAATGATGGTCCAACTAAATGCAAACCGGATGGAATAGCACGCCGCTGCAAGATGCTGTGGTAGGCATGCTGGTTCAGTATGCCTTCAATTTTGAATAAATCCCCAACAGTGTAACCAGCAAAGCACCCCCACATCATCACACCTTCTCCTCAATGCTTCACGGTGGGAACCAGCCATGTAGAGTCCATCCGTTCACCTTTTCTATAAAGACATGGTGGTTGGATCTTTGGATTAAATTTGGACTCATCAGACCAAAGCACAGATTTCCACTGGTCTAATGTCCATTCCTTGTGTTCTTTAGCCCAAACAAGTCTCTTCTGCTTGTTGCCTGTCCTTAGCAGTGGTTTCCTAGCAGATATTTTAACATGAAGGCCTGCTGCACAAAGTCTCCTCTTAACAGTTGTTCTAGAGATGAGAAGGTGTGCCCAAACTTTTGGTCTGTACTGTAGATATATATATATATATATATATATATATATATATATATCAAAATTAGAGAACAATGTCTGATCACTTGCTTTTTTCAGAAATAATGTGATCTAAAGTGATTAACATCTTAAGTTTTTCTTTTGTAAGGGGTGTACCATGCCACTAGAACAGTGTTTTACAAAAGATCTAAAGTTTATTAACATAAAACCTATATTTTGCCCAAAACGTGATGATCAAATGACTGCAGCACAGAGGAAGATTCTATGTAAATTTTGTGAAGGTAATAACAGTCACCAATCAGTCGGAAGTGTACAGGCCTTTGGTTTGAATGACTTCAGTACATCTGCGGCCACAGGACATCACTAGTCTCTCACACTGCTCTGGTGTGATTTTGGTCCACTCTTCTTCCAATCTCTTCCACACTTCTTTGACTGTGGTGGGTTTCTTGGCCATAACTTTGCCACCAAGGATTTTACAGAGATTTTCTATTGGGCTTAGATCAGGACTCTGGGCTGGCCATTTCATTTTTTCGATGTTTTCTGTTTCAAGGAACTGCTTTATCCGTTTTGCTGTTTGACAGGGGGCATTGTCCTGCATGAAAATTGTTGGCTGATTAAGTGATGAATGAATGAAAGGAACCACATGTTGTTGAAGAAGTTTCTGATACACACTTGCATTCACTCTGCCATGTAGCTGTATGAGAGGTCCAATTCCTGCTGAAGAAAACATTCCTTAAACCATGACACTTCTTCCATTAACTCTCACTGACTTCTTAACACATTTTGGGTTCAGTTTTTCCTCAGTTTGTCAGCAAACATAATGTTTCCCATCAGATTCAAATAAATTAAACTTGATTTCATCACTAAAATGAACTGTGGACCACTTCTCCTCTGTACACACAACATGCTCCTTACCAGAGGTGAGTCTAGTCTTTTGAATCTTTCTGCTGAGATGTTTGGTCACTGCAGAGTGGGCTTTTAGTCTAAATGCTCTTAAACATCGTGACACTGTATAACGAGACCGATCCTTACCCTGTTCAGTGCTGAACTAGTGAGTAATTCCAGCTGCAGTGTTGAAATGATTACCCATGGAGAATCTCCACATTATCCTGTCCTCTTTTACATTTGTTTTTTGAAGGTAACCAGTCTTCATGGGGGACTTGAAAGAGTTTGTGATGTTGTAAAGATGAAATATTCTCAAAATCACAGACTTGGAACAACTAGCTTCTCTTTGCTATGGCTTATAGGGTCACCCCTTTGGCCTTCATCTGGACAACCTGCTGCTGGAGGGTTTCACTCCCTTTGGATGGCACACCATTTTTGCAAACTCAGTGTAAACTGGAAAGTTAGGCTGCCAGTACATAGGGTTTGTCAGATAATTAAAGAAATTAGCACCAGGTGCCAGATTAACACCAATAACAATGTTCTCTAATTTTGATCAGTATTCGTTTTCATTTTTCTCATTTACATTATTATTATTTGCTTTGGAATAAATTCACTTTATGAAATAAAGTTAAAATACTGGTAGATTACTAATGTTAGGATATAATCACATAGGATGACACAATGACCTTGACATTTAGGAAATTGTGTGTTGGTCTATAATTTTGATCTCCTTTGTATATCTATATATTTTAGATTACTTTTTTTGCTTATACATGTCAATATTAGAACTAGAAAGGACCACTGAAACATTTTGAAAAATTTGTTTCCCATTCTATAACAATTATTTTTATGTATCAGACACTGTTTTTTCATGGGTGCTGGGCTAGTTACAGTGATTTTGATTGATTGTGGCATTTTATTTTTTTATTTATTTTTTTTCCTATTTATTCATTCTATTTCATTTACATTGTGCCCTGGATAAGATCATAAAAGACCTTTGAGGGGTTTTAATATTTAAATATTCTTATTTTCCTGATTATATTAGCCCCAGTTGTAAGAGAAATACAGTCTCCAGGCTCCATAGCAGAGTTGTCAGGGTCTCCTGTATTCCAATAACTCCTTATCCATCAATATACTTAGTGATCACATGACTGCTGTGCATGGAGGCCATCAGCCCTTCTTATTGCACTTTATGCTAAGCAATAGAGAATACATAAATGGTAATAAACTGTCTCGGCCTTCTCTATGGGATCAGACCCATGATCGCTTGTAGCTACATTTCTTTGTAGTGATGTTTTAGGATTTCACTGCCTTGAAGGAGCCAGACCGCCAGACATTTAAAGGGAATCTGTCACCAGGTATTTGCCAACTAATCTGAGAACACTAATAACACTAATCTGAGAATGTAGGGGCAGATACCCTGATTCCAGTGATGTGTCACTTACTGAGCTGCTTTGCGTAGTTTGGATAAAATCACTGATTAATCAGCAGTAGATTATCATTACAGGACTACTTGCCGTGCTGCCAGGTAGTCGAGCATATTCATGAGCTCTGTATAACTGCTAGATCTGCAGCAGAGAAAAATATTGATTTTATCAAAATGACAGCAAACAGCTCAGTAAGTGACACATCACTGTAATCATGGTCTCTGTCTCTACATTATGCTGCTCTCAGATGTGGGAGCAAAAACCTGGTGACAGATTCCCTTTAAGTCTATTGAGCAATTATTATCAGGAACTAAAACATTCAAAAAGTTACAGCCATTCTATCATGGATTGTCAAATTAGGTACACCAAATCTCAACAGCTCTAATAATGTATATAGTTTATATTGTGAAATCTGACTCTCCTAGAAGAGGTTTTCCCACTAAATACATTTATGACTTATCTCCGTGACTGTGTTCCCTGATCCTAGATTATAGTTCTTTAACTAAATAGCAAACAGAAAAAAAATAGAGTTTTAACTTTATCAATTTTTTATTGAAGTTTATATTTTCTGTTTATTGTGTAACCTTTTCTTTTGCTATGTAGAACTCTGGACTCGGTGACACAGCTTTGGACGCACTCTGTACACTGGTATGAAATATTTTTCTCCATATTATATTATTTTTGCAATAGTGATCACAATATGTACCCACAAGCAAATCTTTATACAAGAGCGCAGAACAAAATACAAAGATAAAAGCATTATATTGTTAGAAAAATAAAATTCTGAAACAAAATATTATACTTCAATAAATAAGAAATTAAAAAAACAAAAAAATACTGTAATTGGTATAGCCACATTATTTAAATATGTTTTTTAACCCACATGTGTTTCTCTTTTCTGAACGCCAAGAGAGATTTGTTTTTGCCATCTATCTAAAAAGAGAATAAAACCCTGACAAAAAATTGCATTCACCAAAATTGTATCAATAAAAACTGCAGCTCACCTCATTAGGAAACACAAGCAATCGCACAGCTCAATCAATATCTAGTTCAAGGCCAGGCCATTTTCCAAATCATTCCCAAACAGGCACATTTTACAATTTTTTGTACATTAGATTAAGGCTGAGTTCACATGTCCAGTAATCATCCGTTAGAATGGATCCTGTACAGATCGATCAGTTGGCAAAAAGTTCTGCAAACACAAGGTTTTTGTCTATTGCTAAATAACTGGTTGCAGCTTGCTGTCCTAAACTGCATGCAGTCCTTCCCCAGCAAAGTCTATGAGATTTCAGAAAGACTGTGCGCACGTTGCCTCTTTTTTCCTTGCAGTTTTAGTTGCAATGTTAAAAAAAAAAAGCAGGGGCAAAAACGCATTAAAACGCGCTAAAACATGGCAAAAACGTGCCAAAAATGTGGCAAAAACACATGCGTTTTTTTATGTTTTGCAGTAAAAGGTGCATTTTTCACTGGAGAAATAAAACTTCTGTGTACGCACATACCCTTACTGATGGTTACAGAACTTGTGAACTCAGCCTCAGACCCCCTTCACATGTCAGTGATTCTAGTACGTATGTTACTGTTTTTTCATGTACCAGCATCACTGACATATGCAGACCCATTAAAATCAATGGGTCTGCAAACACATCAGTGATTTTTCACTGACCGTGTCTTTGTGCGGCGTACATGCATGTACGCGTGCTCCACACGGAGACAAGTCCATTTTTCTCTAGCATGACGTCCCACGGACCACACTATGGTGTGATCCGTGAAACACGTACCAGAAACAAAGTATCTTTGCAATAAAAAGCTTTTTATACTCACCTTCTCCAGCGACGCTTTTCTCCGGCCTCTGCTCTCTGCTGCTTCCTGCCTGCAGGGCCGGCTCCAGGTTTTTGTGGGCCCCGGGCGGAAGAGTCCCAGTGGGCCCCATCCACACGCAGACACACATACGTATACATACATATACATATTTAACAACAAACTCACAAAAATACATATAGAACTGACACATCTATACAGTCATATACACTGACATACATAGATACACATCATACATGCATACAGACACACACAACACAACTCTGCTAGATACATACAGACACACACAGCTCTGCTGCATACATACACACATAGCTCTGCTATATACATACAGACACAGCGCTGCTACATACATACAGATAGCTCTGCTACATACACACATAGCTCTGCTACATACACACATAGCTCTGCCACATACACACATAGCTCTGCCACATACACACATAGCTCTGCCACATACACACATAGCTCTGCCACATACATACACACATAGCTCTGCCACATACATACACACATAGCTCTGCCACATACATACACACATAGCTCTGCCACATACATACACACATAGCTCTGCTATATACATACACACATAGCTCTGCTACATACACACACACCTAGCTTTGCTACATACACACACACCTAGCTCTGCTACATACATACACACCTAGCTCTGCTACATACATACACACCTAGCTCTGCTACATACATACACACCTAGCTCTGCTACATACATACACACATAGCTCTGCTATATACATACACACATAGCTCTGCTACATACACACATAGCTCTGCTACATACATACACACATAGCTCTGCTACATACATACACACATAGCTCTGCTATATACATACACACATAGCTCTGCTATATACATACACACATAGCTCTGCTATATACATACACACATAGCTCTGCTATATACATGCACACATAGCTCTGCTATATACATACACACATAGCTCTGCCACATACATACACACATAGCTCTGCTATATACATACACACATAGCTCTGCCACATACATACACACATAGCTCTGCCACATACATACACACCTAGCTCTGCTATATACATACACACATAGCTCTGCTATATACATACACACATAGCTCTGCTATATACATACACACCTAGCTCTGCTATATACATACACACATAACTCTGCTACATACACACATAGCTCTGCCACATACATACACACCTAGCTCTGCTATATACATACACACCTAGCTCTGCTATATACATACACACATAGCTCTGCTATATACATACACACATAACTCTGCTACATACACACATAGCTCTGCCACATACATACACACCTAGCTCTGCTATATACATACACACCTAGCTCTGCTATATACATACACACATAGCTCTGCTACATACACACATAGCTCTGCTATATACATACACACCTAGCTCTGCTATATACATACACACATAGCTCTGCTATATACATACACACATAGCTCTGCTACATACATACACACATAGCTCTGCTATATACATACACACATAGCTCTGCTATATACATACACACATAGCTCTGCTACATACACACATAGCTCTGCTATATACATACACACCTAGCTCTGCTATATACATACACACATAGCTCTGCTATATACATACACACATAGCTCTGCTACATACATACACACATAGCTCTGCTATATACATACACACATAGCTCTGCTATATACATACACACATAACTCTGCTACATACACACATAGCTCTGCCACATACATACACACCTAGCTCTGCTATATACATACACACATAGCTCTGCTATATACATACACACATAGCTCTGCTATATACATACACACATAACTCTGCTACATACACACATAGCTCTACCACATACATACACACCTAGCTCTGCTATATACATACACACCTAGCTCTGCTATATACATACACACATAGCTCTGCTACATACACACATAGCTCTGCTATATACATACACACCTAGCTCTGCTATATACATACACACATAGCTCTGCTATATACATACACACATAGCTCTGCTACATACATACACACATAGCTCTGCTATATACATACACACATAGCTCTGCTATATACATACACACATAGCTCTGCTATATACATACACACCTAGCTCTGCTATATACATACACACATAGCTCTGCTACATACACACATAGCTCTGCTATATACATACACACCTAGCTCTGCTATATACATACACACATAGCTCTGCTATATACATACACACCTAGCTCTGCTACATACATACACACATAGCTCTGCTATATACATACACACCTAGCTCTGCTATATACATACACACATAGCTCTGCTATATACATACACACATAACTCTGCTACATACACACATAGCTCTGCCACATACATACACACCTAGCTCTGCTATATACATACACACATAGCTCTGCTATATACATACACACATAGCTCTGCTATATACATACACACATAACTCTGCTACATACACACATAGCTCTGCCACATACATACACACCTAGCTCTGCTATATACATACACACCTAGCTCTGCTATATACATACACACCTAGCTCTGCTATATACATACACACCTAGCTCTGCTATATACATACACACCTAGCTCTGCTATATACATACACACATAGCTCTGCTATATACATACACACCTAGCTCTGCTATATACATACACACCTAGCTCTGCTATATACATACACACCTAGCTCTGCTATATACATACACACATAGCTCTGCCACATACACACATAGCTCTGCTATATACATACACACATAACTCTGCTACATACACACATAGCTCTGCCACATACATACACACCTAGCTCTGCTATATACATACACACATAGCTCTGCTATATACATACACACATAGCTCTGCTATATACATACACACATAGCTCTGCTATATACATACACACATAGCTCTGCTATATACATACACACCTAGCTCTGCTATATACATACACACATAGCTCTGCTATATACATACACACATAGCTCTGCCACATACATACACACCTAGCTCTGCTATATACATACACACATAGCTCTGCTATATACATACACACCTAGCTCTGCTATATACATACACACATAGCTCTGCTATATACACACACACCTAGCTCTGCTATATACATACACACATAGCTCTGCTATATACATACACACATAACTCTGCTACATACACACATAGCTCTGCCACATACATACACACCTAGCTCTGCTATATACATACACACATAGCTCTGCCACATACATACACACCTAGCTTTGCTATATACATACACACATAGCTCTGCTATATACATACACACATAGCTCTGCTATATACATACACACATAACTCTGCTACATACACACATAGCTCTGCCACATACATACACACCTAGCTCTGCTATATACATACACACCTAGCTCTGCTATATACATACACACATAGCTCTGCTATATACATACACACATAGCTCTGCTATATACATACACACATAACTCTGCTACATACACACATAGCTCTGCCACATACATACACACCTAGCTCTGCTATATACATACACACCTAGCTCTGCTATATACATACACACATAGCTCTGCTATATACATACACACATAGCTCTGCTACATACATACACACATAGCTCTGCTACATACACACATAGCTCTGCTATATACATACACACCTAGCTCTGCTATATACATACACACATAGCTCTGCTATATACATACACAAATAACTCTGCTACATACACACATAGCTCTGCCACATACATACACACCTAGCTCTGCTATATACATACACACATAGCTCTGCTATATACATACACACATAACTCTGCTATATACATACACACATAGCTCTGCTATATACATACACACATAGCTCTGCTATATACATACACACATAACTCTGCTACATACACACATAGCTCTGCCACATACATACACACCTAGCTCTGCTATATACATACACACATAGCTCTGCTATATACATACACACATAGCTCTGCTATATACATACACACATAACTCTGCTACATACACACATAGCTCTGCCACATACATACACACCTAGCTCTGCTATATACATACACACCTAGCTCTGCTATATACATACACACATAGCTCTGCTATATACATACACACATAGCTCTGCTATATACATACACACATAACTCTGCTACATACACACATAGCTCTGCCACATACATACACACCTAGCTCTGCTATATACATACACACCTAGCTCTGCTATATACATACACACATAGCTCTGCTATATACATACACACATAGCTCTGCTACATACATACACACATAGCTCTGCTACATACACACATAGCTCTGCTATATACATACACACCTAGCTCTGCTATATACATACACACATAGCTCTGCTATATACATACACAAATAACTCTGCTACATACACACATAGCTCTGCCACATACATACACACCTAGCTCTGCTATATACATACACACATAGCTCTGCTATATACATACACACATAACTCTGCTATATACATACACACATAGCTCTGCTATATACATACACACATAGCTCTGCTATATACATACACACATAACTCTGCTACATACACACATAGCTCTGCCACATACATACACACCTAGCTCTGCTATATACATACACACCTAGCTCTGCTATATACATACACACCTAGCTCTGCTATATACATACACACCTAGCTCTGCTATATACATACACACCTAGCTCTGCTATATACATACACACCTAGCTCTGCTATATACATACACACATAGCTCTGCTATATACATACACACCTAGCTCTGCTATATACATACACACCTAGCTCTGCTATATACATACACACCTAGCTCTGCTATATACATACACACATAGCTCTGCTATATACACACACACCTAGCTCTGCTATATACACACATAGCTCTGCTATATACATACACACATAGCTCTGCTATATACATACACACATAGCTCTGCTATATACATACACACATAGCTCTGCTATATACATACACACATAGCTCTGCTATATACACACACACCTAGCTCTGCTATATACATACACACATAGCTCTGCTATATACATACACACATAACTCTGCTACATACACACATAGCTCTGCCACATACATACACACCTAGCTCTGCTATATACATACACACATAGCTCTGCTATATACATACACACATAGCTCTGCTATATACATACACACATAACTCTGCTACATACACACATAGCTCTGCTACATACACACATAGCTCTGCCACATACATACACACCTAGCTCTGCTATATACATACACACCTAGCTCTGCTATATACATACACACATAGCTCTGCTACATACATACACACATAGCTCTGCCACATACATACACACCTAGCTCTGCTATATACATACACACCTAGCTCTGCTATATACATACACACATAGCTCTGCTATATACATACACACCTAGCTCTGCTACATACACACACACATAGCTCTGCTATATACATACACACATAGCTCTGCCACATACATACACACCTAGCTCTGCTATATACATACACACCTAGCTCTGCTATATACATACACACATAGCTCTGCTATATACATACACACCTAGCTCTGCTATATACATACACACATAGCTCTGCTATATACATACACACATAGCTCTGCTATATACATACACACCTAGCTCTGCTATATACATACACACCTAGCTCTGCTATATACATACACACAACTCTGCTACATACACACATAGCTCTGCTATATACATACACACCTAGCTCTGCTATATACATACACACCTAGCTCTGCTATATACATACACACCTAGCTCTGCTATATACATACACACCTAGCTCTGCTATATACATACACACCTAGCTCTGCTATATACATACACACCTAGCTCTGCTATATACATACACACCTAGCTCTGCTATATACATACACACCTAGCTCTGCTATATACATACACACATAGCTCTGCTATATACATACACACCTAGCTCTGCTATATACATACACACCTAGCTCTGCTATATACATACACACCTAGCTCTGCTATATACATACACACATAGCTCTGCTATATACACACACACCTAGCTCTGCTATATACACACATAGCTCTGCTATATACATACACACATAGCTCTGCTATATACATACACACATAGCTCTGCTATATACATACACACATAGCTCTGCTATATACATACACACATAGCTCTGCTATATACACACACACCTAGCTCTGCTATATACATACACACATAGCTCTGCTATATACATACACACATAACTCTGCTACATACACACATAGCTCTGCCACATACATACACACCTAGCTCTGCTATATACATACACACATAGCTCTGCTATATACATACACACATAGCTCTGCTATATACATACACACATAACTCTGCTACATACACACATAGCTCTGCTACATACACACATAGCTCTGCCACATACATACACACCTAGCTCTGCTATATACATACACACCTAGCTCTGCTATATACATACACACATAGCTCTGCTACATACATACACACATAGCTCTGCCACATACATACACACCTAGCTCTGCTATATACATACACACCTAGCTCTGCTATATACATACACACATAGCTCTGCTATATACATACACACCTAGCTCTGCTACATACACACACACATAGCTCTGCTATATACATACACACATAGCTCTGCCACATACATACACACCTAGCTCTGCTATATACATACACACCTAGCTCTGCTATATACATACACACATAGCTCTGCTATATACATACACACCTAGCTCTGCTATATACATACACACATAGCTCTGCTATATACATACACACATAGCTCTGCTATATACATACACACCTAGCTCTGCTATATACATACACACCTAGCTCTGCTATATACATACACACAACTCTGCTACATACACACATAGCTCTGCTATATACATACACACCTAGCTCTGCTATATACATACACACCTAGCTCTGCTTTATACATACACACCTAGCTCTGCTATATACATACACACCTAGCTCTGCTATATACATACACACATAGCTCTGCTACATACACACATAGCTCTGCCACATACATACACACCTAGCTCTGCTACATACAGACAGAGACAGACACGCGCGGCTCCGGGGGGGCATAAATCGGGGGGTGGGGAGGGCACATACCGCTCAGGTCACGGAGGAGAAGGGGCCCACACAGCGCCGGAGGGACACGCTGTGCTGGGGGTCGCTGGCTGGCACTGCAACTCTCATCTGTGGGACTGAGCAGGATGCCGGTCTGTAGCTCCGCCCACAGATGAAGTTCAAACCAGGAAGTCTGCGCGCCTTAAAGAGACGGCGCCGCAGATTCCTGCCGAGGACTGCGGTCCCCGGAACTCGGCCCGGGGACCGCAGAACTAAGGAGAGTGGGCCCCGGCCAAGGTGCACCAGAGCTGACGAGGCCGAGTGGGCCCCCCCGGCTCTCCAGGGCCCCGGCATTTGCCCGGGTATGCCGGGTGCTGACGCCGGCCCTGCCTGCCTGGCTAATTACTCTCATGAATATGCATTTATGCACTACACAGCTGACCCAGAAGTAGCTGCAGAAGTGATAAAGTGGCTGGACACAGCAGAGCAGGAGATATAGCACCACAGACAGCAGGAGCAGAGACAGGTGAGTTTGAAGTACCTGATCCCGATGTGCTATCACGGATCACGGATCGCACATGGAGAACACACGTGTGCCGTGAATCACGGCACATGGAGGGACATATGCGTTTTTAACACATCAGTGAAAAATGTCTGTGTTTTTCACTGACATGTGAAACAGGCCTAAAAGAGCTGAAAATGTGTTCTATGTTGGATATTCAAATAATTTTTGCATCTCTTTTCCGCAATACATCGGGCTAATTTTTATGTTCTTTTTATACATTTTTTTTTTTTATGATTCAGGCAATATTGATGAGAATAAAAAGGAAATACATGTCTATTTTTCACATTTGTTTTCTCTCCCACAAAGGACCACTAAAAAATATTTTTTTGTTCTCTTTTCTGTAGCTATTATTTTTAATTTTGGACATGTTTTTTTCAGGGAGGGGCTAATAACAGAGTTTTGGTAGAAGCCTTTTTATTATTATTATTATTATTATTATTATTAATATTGTTGCTGATTTTTATTTGTTTGCTTTTTATTTTATTTTCACATATTATTCATCCATAAGCTAATGAAAAACCTTTGGGAGGCATTTCAAAATTGAAATACTTTTTTAAAATCTGATGTTACATATGACTAGGATGGCTAGATAAGCCCCATTTAAATTGGAAATTCAGCCTACTGGCTGCATATTAAAGATCACCTGGTTTCCTAGAACCCAGAAGCTTCTGCTTCCTATCTCGGCGGATGCTGGTAACGAAGGTAAACATCGGGTAACCAAGGTAAGGGCTTCTTGGTTACCCGATGTTTACCGTAGTTACCAGCGTCCGCAGAAGCCGGCTCCTGACCGCCTGAGACAGCCGGTCAATAACGGAGATCACCGTTGCCATAGCAATGCGCTTAGTAGTGGTCACGGGGACGTCCCGCTACCAGCACGCAGTGGCACCGGAATCACGTAATCGTAGCAGCGTTGCTATGGCAACCCGTGCCACCGCTTACAGCCGGGAGCCTGGGGTCACACTCACAGAGTGATTTCTGCACGGAGCACAGCGTCCTTTCTCCCATGCAGTGCTGTCTGATGGAGCAGACAGAGCTGCATGTGTTGAAGGAGAAAGAAGACAGAAGAGCAGGATCGTGGAGGGCTGAGAGGGGGTAATAAAGATGGAGTCTCTAAGTGTGTCTGTGTATTTATTTCTATTAAAGTATTTTTTTTCTGTGTGGTGTTTTTTTAACCCTTTATTGGAGATTCTTAATGGCCGGGTCAAACTTGCCTGACATTAAGAATCTCTGGCTTAATACTAGCTAGTAACACAAAGCCAGTATTAACTCATGATTACCCAACAAGCCACCCGGCTTCAGGGCTGTTGGAAGAGTTGGATACAGCGCCAGATGATGGCGCTTCTATGAGAGCGCCATTTTCTGGGGCGGCTGCAGACTGCAATTCGCAGCAGAGGCGCCCAGAAACCTCAGGCTAACCTGTGCTGCGGATCCAATCCCCAGCTGCCTAGTTGTACCTGGCTGGACACAAAAATGGGGCGAAGCCCACGTTGTTTTTTTTAATTATTTCATAAAATTCATGAATTAAGTAAAAAAAAAAAAGGGCTTCCCTATATTTGTAGTTCCCAGCCGGGTACAAATAGGCAGCTGGGGGTTGGGGGCGGGCAGCCGTACCTGCCTGCTGTACCTGGCTAGCATACAAAAATATGGCGAAGCGCACGTCATTTTTTTTGTAGTTTTTTGGCAAAGTGAAGGTAACACCAAGCAGTGGGGGTTAGCAGCCAGTAGCTGCTTGGATTACCCTTAGCTAGCAATGCAAAAAATGCAGCGGGAGCCCATATATATTTTTTTAAATTATTTATTTAAATAACTAAAAACAAAAAGGGCTTCCCTGTATTTTGATTGCCGGACATGACAGTGCTGTAAAAATAAATCCTTAAAAAAAATGACGTAGCGCTCCGCGGTATTTTTGATTCTCAGTGCAGATAAAGCAGACAGCTATGGGTTGCCACCCCCATCTGCCTGGCGTTACCTTGGCTGGCAATCAAAATACAGGGAAACAGGGCAGCCCATTAATTTTTTCTATTTAAAAAATAGTAAAAAAAAAAAATGACATTGGGTCCCCCCATTTTTGATAGCCAGCTAGGGTAAAGCAGACGGCTGTAGCCTGAAAACCACAGGGGTCACAGGTAACAACACCCCCACCCCAGTGAGGCACGAGCAGCCAACAAGTCCTGACCGCCTCCCTCAGGTTTAGCAAGGCACACCAGGTGGGCGGAGCCAGGCGGATAGGCACGCCTTCCGAGGAGTCTTTTGGCCTGAGGCAGGGAAAGGACAAGTGAGTCGAGTGGGGAGAGGAATAGTGAGAGGAGTAAAAGTGGCGAGCTGAGAGTCAGGGGCCTAGGACGGAGCCTAGGACCCCTAGGAACGGTCAGGCAGGCAGACGGTGTTGGCCGTCTGCAGGAGTCCGGTCAGGGACTGAACTGCGGAACCGTAGGGATCAAAAAGAGGGTGGTGACCCTTCGGACCCGAACCGGGGAGCTAACAAGTCAACTGGAGCACCAGGCAGAGTACTCAGACCCCGTTCTAGCCCAGAAGCAACCGGGCTCAGACAAATCTACTGATTGCGGTCTGGACCTCAGGGGTTCATTCCCACCCAAAGTCCCGATAGACGGCAACAGCCCACCGATTCCGGATCAGAGCCAACGCCAAGGGCCAGAGATCCAAAGGGCCAGTGCCTGCGGGCAAGAGGGCTCTCCGGTATCCAAAAGCCGGGGAGCGGACTACCGTTGCTGAAGCATAGGAGTCACTATTGCAAATTTAAAGGTGCAGGAGAAAGGCAACATCACCAACCTCACTGGGGACACACGCAGCCGGCTGCGGGCACCGATCTACACCGAACTTGGTTTACCATTGACTCTGTGTGGTTTAATCGTTAGTGCACCAGTGCCATCAGGCACCGCGCTGCAAGCGAGCCCCTGCGTCCTGCACCCCCCGCTCCTTCCACCTGGCCCCGGGACCAACAAACCCCCTACCAGGGGTCAACACCTAGCTGCGACTCACCACCGATCCCGGATGAGCCCCCGCACCCTCACCCCAGCGGTGGTGCCCAACACCTCACCACGACCCATGGGTGCCGTCACGAACTGTTACTTGTCACTGCGGCTCCGGCCGTGAAACCGGTCCACCCCAAACCAAACAACCAAACCCCCCCTTTCCAGAGCGACAAGGCCCCAGGTCCGGAGGTGCTCGAACCACTGACAACCCGAGCCCAGTTCCGAGCGGCTCGGCTGAGAGCAGCCGAGCCCCCAGGGCGGTACAGATCCATAGCTTCAACCTACATGAGGCGGTCACATGTTCACTCCAGTGCCATTTTCTACTGCTTTTCACAGCGTAGAGCGCGCTGGTGATTTTCTTGTGCGTGTACACTTCATCACGTCACCGCTACACATCACCGCTAGTCACAGTCTCGGGTCGGAAGCGAGAGGTGATGTGACAAACAGCGGCCATGGAGGACAGTGACAGCGCTGAGGTCGGGAGGGCGGGACTTCATCACCGCAGGTAAGCCGAACGGGGCCATGTGTGCCGAGTGTGAGGTGGGCGGAGCCTAGCGGGGCCATGTGTGCAGAGTGCCAGGTGGGCGGAGCCTAGCGGGGCCATGTGTGCAGAGTGCCAGGTGGGCGGAGCCTAGCGGGGTAATGTGTGCAGAGTGCCAGTTAGGCGGAGCCTAGCGTGGTAATGTGTTCAGAGTGCCAGTAGGGCGGAGCCTAGCAGGACCATGTGTGCAGAGTGCCAGGTGGGCGGAGCCTAGCGGGACCATGTGTGCAGAGTGTCAGGTGGGCGGAGCCTAGCGGGGTAATGTGTGCAGAGTGCCAGGTGGGTGGAGCCTAGCGGGACCATGTGTGCAGAGTGCCAGGTGGGTGGAGCCTAGCGGGATAATGCGTGCAAAGTGCCAGGTGGGCGGAGCCTAGCGGGGTAATGTGTGCAGAGTGTCAGGTGGGTGGAGCCTAGCGGGGTAATGTGTGCAGAGTGCCAGGTGGGCGAAGCTAGCAGGGCCATGTGTGCAAAGTGCCAGGTGGGCGGAGTCTAGCGGGACCATGTGTGCAGAGTGCCAGGTGGGCGTAGCCTAGCGTGGTAATGTGTGCAGAGTGCCAGGTGGGCGGAGCCTAGCGGGGTAATGTGTGCAGAGTGCCAGGTGGGCGGAGCCTAGCAGGGCCATGTGTGCAAAGTGCCAGGTGGGCGGAGCCTAGCGGGACCATGTGTGCAGAGTGCCAGATGGGTGAAGCCTAGCGGGGCCATGTGTGCGGGCGGCGGAGTGCTATGTGAGCGGAGCTTAGCGGGGCCATGTGGCTCTGAGGACGTCAGTGTCGTGGACTGCATGGCTGGGGACAGGTGAGTGTGAGTGTGTGTGTGTGTACATGTACATGCCACGTACAGGAGGGGGCGGAGCGAGCTGAGCATGGAAGTGTCGGCTCCCTGCACACGTAACCAGGGTAAATATCGGGTTACTAACCAAAGTGCTTTGCTTGGATACCCGATGTTTATCTTGGTTACCAGCTTTAGGCAGGCTGCCAGCGATGGCTCCCTGCACACTGTAGCTGTAAAAAGCCCTGCTTTTGCTGCTAGAACCGTTCTCGAACGTAACGCGAACTGTCAAGCTTTTAGCAAAAAGCTCGAGTTCTAGTTCGATCTAGAAAACCCCCAAAATCACTCGAACCGCGAACTGGAGAACCTCGAACCGCGCTCAACTCTACTCATCATGACATATGTGTATACAGTGATCGGGAAGGCAAAGTGAGTAACAAACCATGTCTTCCATCTGTATGGAGAGTCCGACAGTCCTGCAGCTGCACGGCATCAAGCAGTGACAAATTAGAATATTACTGCATAATATAATGTGGATCACCTGGGTAGTCTTTGTGCAGTCCAGATTTACATATAAAACTGAAAACATTGCTTTATTTCCCCCCATTTTCAAAATTAAAGGGAACTTGTCAAGGAAGGTTTTTTTATATTAAACTGTGCCCAATGTATTTTAAATAATGTAGTGTGCATTGCTAACATGATTTTAAAAATGAATTCCATGTATATATCTTAAAAAAAGACTTTATACAGTATGCTTAGGTGAATGTGTGAAGCCCCATAGGTGTTGTGTCGGTGCATTACCTTCAGGGACGCCACGTGGATGGAACAGTCTGGTCACAGGTAGGGAACCTTCTTTAGGATTTTCGTGACGCCACTCTCGGTAATGCGGTCAGTGGGGACCGCCACTGCAGATTAAGGGACGCCTGGGGCTGATGGTGGGTGCAGTCAGTTGTAGTGGCCTCCCGAGAGTGAGGCAAGCCCCAGGGCCCTGTGTAAGTGTGTGGCACCACAAGTCGCAGAATGACTCACACGCACAAGCAGAATGTCTTTCAGGGGTTTTACTCACATTAGGTGGCAGGGTGAATAACCCGGGCGTAGCTGGTATCCTTCCGGCTGGCTGATGAGGTTTCCTTAGCCCTTTTGTGTTTGTGGTGACCCCGACTTGAAGACCCTACGGGGGTCACCCAGGGAAGTTGCTGCTGCCTGTTCTCCCCTCGTTTCGGCCCGTTTGCTTGTAGCCTGGACCAGGTCACTCCGGCTGCTTACCTCCTGTGAAGTATGCGCCATCTCTTTGCTACGTGGCTGCGGACTCTGTGGTGTTGTCTTGAGGGTCGGAAGTGCCCCCTCAGGCAGGCTTGGCAGAAGAAAGGTGAATCTATCTCTGCACTGGGACCTGTTACCCCTGGCAGTCCCCTAACTCTGCCAGCCCTTTGCTCTCTCTAGCCTTGGGTGGATTTAGGGTGGCACTACCAGGTGACCGATCTCCGTCGAAAGTCACTGCGCGTACGCTGTCAGCTTGTAACAGCCTGCAGGGTCTGCTCATCACGTCTGCTCTCCCTGAGCTGCACTTACTAACTGGCTCACTGCTCCTCCTCTCCTGTTCTTGCCTATGCAACCTAGCAACTAGGATCTCTACCACACCCCTTGAGTGGACATGGAGGCCACGCCCCATCCTGGAATCTCTCAGGAGTCCTCCCAAAGGTAGATGTGTGAGACCTAATTACTATGCGCCTGTGTAGTCACACCTCGGTCAGCCTTCTGGATTACCTGTATTGTACTGCCCCCAGCATGTGTGACGCCCTGGCAAAGCCAGGTTGTCACAGAAAGAGTTAATCCTCCTTGGTAATCGGATCTCACACCGGTGCAGCAGGACAAACCACATCCCCCAGGGTAAGAGAAAAGCAGAGCAGAGGGGAGGGGCTGGAGCAGAGTGTATGGAGAGACAGACAGAAGAGGAGTCTGGAGTTGTAGCTCCCAGGCTGGTAGTGAAGCGTGCTCCGAGAGGGCCGGGACAGGCTGTGAGTGAGGAAGGGGCCAGGGGTAGCCGGGCAGGGTAGTGGCCCCCCAGTACCTAGGGTGACCCGGATCACTGCAGGGGAGTGGATTCCTCGTTCCCGGCTGAGGAGAAGGAGGAAGAGAGTGGAGGGAGAGGCACCTGACTGCAGGGAAAGAACAACAGGAGCTGCTGCACCGTGTGTGGGACGCTAACACCCCGTACCAAAGGCTGCGGACACCGGCAATTCCTAGTTACCAGTTACTCTGTGTGAAATACTTGTGAGTACGCCCGTGCCCTCAGGCACCGCACCGCAGCACTGCGCCCTGCTCCCTGCTTATCCCCGAACGGGCCCCGGGACCAACCACCCCTACCCATGGAGGGGTTAACATCCTAAGCTGCATCCCAACACCGTTCCCGGGAGTCCCGCACCTTCATCGCAGCGGTGGTGTCCACAATCACCACAACCGTGGGTGGCGTCACGGACAAAAAACAATCTCCCTTACCAAAACCCCTTTTACTGTGGAGCCTGGGATCACAGACCGGGTCACGCTACCGTGATACCCACAGAAGTGACCCCGTGGCCCGGATCTGAGTACCCCCCTGGTCCCCGGGCGACACATTTGGCGTCATGAACAGGATCGAACCCATCCAGTTACCTGGAGGAAGTGCGCTTTGTTCTGGACTGTCAGTGGTGTTCCGCTGCAAAAATTTTGAAAGTCGCCATCTTTGCCGCCATTTTGGGCGCGAAAATCTCCCGCCCAGCACCTTCTTCCCCAAGCGGTGGGCGCGAAAAAGAGGCTCCACCCCCTGAGAACACGGGCGGAAGTGAAGCTCCGGAGGACCGGAAGCGAAAGGAAAACTTTAAAAGTTGCTAGAAGGACTGCTCCCGAGTACCAAGGGGGAGCAGGAGGAAGGAACCGCAGTTTATGTGACCAGGGCTGTAAAGGCAGGGACGCCAGGACTTTGCCTAATTCCGTTCCTGGACAAGCAGTAGCCGCAACCCCGATGACATCTTACCCGGCTCCGGCAGTCCGCCCAGCCGCCACGGTGATGACGTCGGCTCCGGCAGTCCGCCCGGCCGCAACGGAGGTGGCACCCGATTGGAAGTCTGCCCCAGATGTGGCGCCAGCCGCTCCCAGGTACTCCGTCACGGCTGTGGAGCAGCCGGAGTGCACCTGCAGAGAGGAGGAGCAGGCCAGTGAGAGATGGAGCCCTCGGCAGTTAGCGAGGCCGGTTGTAGCCGGCGCCGAGGGCATCCAAGTGGGCCTGGCTTCTGAGCAGGAGGCAGAGCACAGAACCCGTGCCCCGTACTGGGAGTGGTGGCAGCGGTAGTGGAGCATGGACGGCTACCCACAAGTTAGAAAGTTGACTGTTTTATGGACTGTCACCCCTGTTGAACACCCTCAAGTTCAGGAGGAGGCCATCTGCTCCGCAGGTGTGGGGTGGCAGAACGGTTTAAAGTTTTAGAAAACGTACCTCCCGATGTGGGAAGATGTATGATTGTAATGTGTTTATTTTTCCAGTTTTAATAAATGTTGGTGGCCAGACGGCCCGAGGACGGGCCGTGTTTTACCAAGGGGGTGTGTGACGCCCTGGCAAAGCCAGGTTGTCACAGAAAGAGTTAATCCTCCTTGGTAATCTGATCTCACACCGGTGCAGCAGGACAAATCACATCCCCCAGGGTAAGAGAAAAGCAGAGCAGAGGGGAGGGGCTGGAGCAAAGTGTATGGAGAGACAGACAGAAGAGGAGTCTGGAGTTGTAGCTCCCAGGCTGATAGTGAAGCGTGCTCTGAGAGGGCCGGGACAGGCTGTGAGTGAGGAAGGGGCCAGGGGTAGCCGGGCAGAGTAGTGGCCCCCCAGTACCTAGGGTGACCCGGATCACTGCAGGGGAGTGGATTCCCCATTCCCGGCTGAGGAGAAGTAGGAAGAGAGTGGAGAGAGAGGCACCTGACTGCAGGGAAAGAACAACAGGAGCTGCTGCACCGTGTGTGGGACGCTAACACCCCGTACCGAAGGCTGCGGACACCGGCAATTCCTAGTAACCAGTGACTCTGTGTGAAATACTTGTGAGTACGCCCGTGCCCTCAGGCACCGCACCGCAGCACTGCGCCCTGCTCCCTGCTTATCCCCGAACGGGCCCCGGGACCAACCGCCCCTACCCACGGAGGGGTTAACATCCTAAGCTGCATCCCAACACCGTTCCCGGGAGTCCCGCACCTTCATCGCAGCGGTGGTGTCCACAATCACCACAACCGTGGGTGGGGTCACGGACAAAAAACAATCTCCCTTACCAAAACCCCTTTTACTGTGGAGCCTGGGATCACAGACAGGGTCACGCTACCGTGATACCCACAGAAGTGACCCCGTGGCCCGGATCTGAGTACCCCCCTGGTCCCCGGGCGACACACATGGGTGCAGTACTCAGTGGTGCCTGACCAGGCCAAGGCCCACATTCCCCCTTAGTTATCACCAGCACGTCCTCGGGCTGCAAGACAACATTTTAAATTGCATAAAACAGTAAAACATTTTAAAACCACCAGGTACCATACATCACCACCCTCCACCCACAAGTCCGTTAACCCACCCAAAACCCTCTCATGAGGCAGGTCACCGGTCCTTTTAGCAACCAGGTCTGGGCCATCCGCTTCCCCAGACCTTTCCTCCAATCTTCCTCTCCCGTTGGCCGCGCCTTCAGCCACTTCTGGCAGGATGTAGAGGCGGCTTTCGTGGTCTGGTGGTTTCAGGGTATACCTGGCCTGGTGGAGCCGCACCTTCAGCCTCTTCTGGCAGGATGTAGAGGTGGCCTCCACAGTTGGTGCTGACCAGGTACCCTCTTTGTGGTGGAGAGCCAGGCCCCATAAACAGGCGTGCTCCCTGGTCACAGGCGAGCCAGACCCCTAAACAGGCTGGCTCTGGTGGCGGTTGTACCTCTGGGGTAACTATGTGCACTGCGATAGTTTGTGGCTATAGCCAGTTCATAGCCTAATGTTCGTATTTTCAAAGTGCAAAGGGTTTCTCTTATAAGTTCAAGTGGGTACATGCTTGAACTTGTGAACATTGCAAAACTGTAAACTGTAACTTGCTGTACTTCTTACTTTATTTCCTTACTCCTCTGTTTCACCAGGGCTTGGGCCTGTAGGGCTGTGGCACCTGTTACTTTCTACATCTCTGTCATCATCCGTAGTGGTCTCATCAATGGGTTCTTTGCTTTTGTCTTCATTTTCTCTATCTTCATCTTCTGTTTCTGTTTCTTTTTCTCTGTCTTGTTCTTGTTCTATTGTTTCTTTTGGCTTTTTCTCTTGTGCTGTTTCTCTAGATTTTGGGATTGGTATAGAAGCAGCTGGACTGTAGTCAGGTCCTTTAGGACATGGTGTAACGTCGAGCACATACCATCCACGTTCTCCTTGATGCCTTGTGAATTCTACTACGTCTTCCATGTGCAGGTTTCTTCCTGGATGTCCTCTGGGTAAATGTGCTCTTACATCCCTTCTGCTCACAAATATGCCTACTTTCATGCCAGGTGCAACCATTAAGCCATATCCTGATTTTAACAGAAGTCTTCCACTATACCACGGCTAAGGATTCCCCTTTCTTGGTAGCGAACCTTTCTTTGGTGTTGCTTATCTTCAAAGTCTATAGCTGTTACATCATACCTGTCAGGAGAGTGCTGGGTTGCGGGCACGACGTGGAGCTCTAGTTGTGGGGCTCCTCCTCACCGTGGGCTCCCTTGTCACGTACATACTTGGTATGGTGATGGCTAGGGGTTCTTCTTCTGAAGGTGTTGGGCTCTCTTCATCCCAGCGGGAGTACGGCAACATCTCTGGCTCTGGGGTCAGCTCCTCAGCCTCCTGGCCTCCCCTCCCCCTTAGTTCTCCTGAGCACTCCTCTTGTGGCAGCGCTGGAGATGGATTTTTGTCAGCAGGCCAGGGTGATGAACTCTTTACCATGGATGTTACGGGAGTCTTCTTGTGGGCATGTGGAGGGAGCAGATACCGGTCCACCATCTCCTTTGGGAAATGAGCCTCTAGCTCGGCCTTCAGCCTCCAGTATTCGGGGTCCTTGCCCAGCATGGGCGTGAGGTCCAATTCCTTGGGCTGGGGAGCGGTGTCTGCTCTGGCCTTACAGGCCGGGGTAGATAACCTTGCGGCCTTTTCTTGGCAGGCCATGCCCAGCATGGCGGCGGCCTGGTCTTGGCGGGCCGAGCCTGGCGTGGCTGCGGCCTGGTCTTGGCGGGCCGCGCCCTGCATGGCGGCGGCCTGGTCTTGGCGGGCCGAGCCTTGCATGGCGGCGGCCTGGCCTTGGCGGGCCGAGCCTGGCATGGCTGCGGCCTGGTCTTGGCGGGCCAGGCCTAGCATGGCGGCGGCCTGGGTCAGCGTCACTCCTGCAGCGTGGATCAGCGTTGCTGCTGCGGCGGGACCGTGGCTGGCCGAGCAGGGCATCGCTGCGGCAGCCTGAGCTGGATGGGCCGGGCTGGGCGTCGCCTCTGCGGTGTGGATGGGCATCGCGGCTGCGGCGGGATCTTGGCGGGCCGCACCTGGCCTGGCTGCGGCCTTGATCGGTGTCGCTCCTGCGGTGTGGATTGGCGTCGCTCCTGCGGTGTGGATGGGCGTCACGGCTGCGGCGGGATCTTGGCGGGCCGAGCCTGGCGTGGCTGCGGCTGGTCTTGGCGGGCCACACCTGGCGTGGCTGCGGCCTGGATCGGCGTCGCCGCGCCAGGCGTCTCCAGGGACCTTGGGCATGGCAGCGGTGGTCGGGGCACTCGCGCCGGCAGGGGCATTAGATGACTCACCCCTCAGCAGCATCTTCGGTGTTCGGGCGGTCGCTGCTTCGCGCGTCGCTTGCCTCGCCATCCACTTCACATGGGCCCAGGCGACTCCAGCCATGTCGCTGAGCTCTGCGCGTACTTCCCAGATCTGCTGCATCACCTTCACCTCCAGCCTCTCACACCACTGGTCCAGCTCCCAGTTCCACCAGGCAGCGGAGCCCAGCTCTGGATCGCTGCGTGTGAATGCCATCCTCTCTGCACGATCTTCTCTGTTCTCCAGCTCTTTCTGCAGCTTAAGTGTCGTTATCTTCACTTCTCCAGAGCATTCCCAGCACTGCAGTGGATCTCTTTTTGCAACTAGCCACACCTCTTCGTGGGCGATAACTTCTTCCAGCGCGGGCTTCTGTTGTTTTTCAGCGTGCTTTTCATGGTGGCAATATGGCGGCGCTTCCAATTTTTCAAGCGGACCGCCCAGGCACATGGTCACCTGTCTTAACAGGTCTAGTCCTTATCCTGTTCGTGACGCCAGATGTGAAGCCCCACAGGTGTTGTGTCGGTGCATTACCTTCAGGGACTCTACATGGATGGAACAGTCTGGTCACAGGTAGGGAACCTTCTTTAGGATTTTCGTGATGCCACTCTCGGTAATGCGGTCAGGGTGACCGCCACTGCAGATTAAGGGGTGCCTGGGGCTGATGGTGGGTGCAGTCAGTTGTAGTGGCCTCCCGAGAGTGAGGCAAGTCCCAGGGCCCTGTGTAAGTGTGTGGCACCACAAGTCACAGAATGACTCATACGCACAAGCAGAATGTCTTTCAGGGGTTTTACTCACATTAGGTGGCAGGGTGAGTAACCCGGGCGTAGCTGGGATGAACCAGGCTAGAATCAGGTATCCTTCCGGCTGGCTGATGAGGGTGACTACCAACTCGCCTTCCTTAGCCCTTTTGTGTTTGTGGTGACCCCGACTTGAAGTCCCTACGGGGGTCACCCAGGGAAGTTGCTGCTGCCTGTTCTCCCCTCGTTTCGGCCCATTTGCTTGTAGCCTGGACCAGGTCACTCCGGCTGCTTGCCTCCTGTGAACTATGGGCCCTCTCTTTGCTACGTGGCTGCGGACTCTGTGGTGTTGTCTTGAGGGTCGGAAGTGCCCCCTCAGGCAAGTTTGGCAGAAGAAAGGTGAATCTATCTCTGCACTGGGACCTGTTACCCCTGCGGGCCTGGTACCTCCCTGGCAGTCCCCTTACTCTGCCACCCCTTTGCTCTCTCTAGCCTTGGGTGGATTTCGGGTGGCACTACCAAGTGACCGATCTCCACCGTCGGTAGTCACTGCGCATACGCTGTCAGCTTGTAACAGCCTGCAGGGTCTGCTCCTCACGTCTGCTCTCCCTGAGCTGCGCTTACTAACTGGCTCACTGCTCCTCCTCTCCTGTTCTTGCCTACGCAACCTAGCAACCAAGCTCTCTACCACACCCCTTGAGTGGACATGGAGGCCACGCCCCCTCCTGGAATCTTTCAGGAGTCATCCCAAAGGTAGATGTGTGAGACCTGATTTACTATGCGCCTGTGTAGTCACACCTCGGTCAGCCTTCTAGATTACCTGTATTGTACTGCCCCCAGCATGGGTGCAGTACTCAGTGGTGCCTGACCAGATCAGGGGCGCCACAAATGCGGTACATAACTTAGGTTTCAGCCATTAGTTTTTCCTAAGTTTAGTCACTGTCACTCAAGTTCAGGCACAATTATATTTTTAACTTCATGCTTCCCGCATAGAAATTACGCTAATTACCCCACAGGTCCTTAACCATCACTTCTCCAATCATAGATGCTAGAATGTATGGGCTCCTGACAGGTATGACATAACTTGTCATGTGATGGGTCATGTTCAAAATGCAGCCCTATGTTTCCAGCCTGATGTTTCTAGACAGAATAAACATTCTTTTTCTAAGTTCACATGGGTATATAGTTGATTATAATTAGAAGCGGGGGCTCTGGGGGTAAGACCCCCAGATGAAAGGTGTGCAGGGGGGTGAAGTCCCCCTTGCATTATAATCAGGCAAAGGGGACTTCGCCCAGGGGAGGAGGGTGAAGTCCCCCTTGCATGATTATAGTGTACAGGAAGAAACTTTGTCACACCCACCAACCAAGCCAGCCATGCCCACTAACCTGTCAGAAGCCTGTGCATTCTAGACTGAACCCTTTTCCAATGCTGAGCTCCAGAAATAAGCAGACGAGAAGTGGTGGTGAAGGACCTGTAGTGATGTCACATCCATGTTATCGTAATGGGTGGAGCTCAGTCAAAGTGGTGGTGAAAGACCTGTGATGTAATCAATTACAATGTGGGGGCGTGACTATGTTAAAAAAGAATTGTGCCTGAACTTGAATGACTGTGACTGAACCCAGCAAAAGCTCCACCCTCATGGCAGAAACTTAAGGTACTTACTGCATTCACCTAAGCATATAAAGTCTTTTTTAAGATAAATATATGGATTTTTTTTTCAACCATGTTAGTTATACACATTGTATCATTTAAAACACATTGGGGGCAGTTTAATATAAAGAACGACATGACAGGTTCCCTTTAAGGTAGTAAATCAACTGTAACCATAATGACCCATAGAATAAAGTTACTATGTAATCTGTACTACACAGCAAATGCTGTAAATATAAACCCAAGGGACCGTTGCAAAATTGCAGAGCTTTTTTTTGTTTTTATTTCACTCCACATATTTTTTTTTTTTTCAGTAAATTATATGAAAAAAAATTGTAACACATTGTTGTAAAACCCAAAGGGTATTCTTGAGTTCAGCTATTAATTAAGACCAAGCCAGTTTTGTTCTCAAAGAAATTGTCTGACCCTGCTCACCTCCATATGTTTATATAAGGCTAAAGGCACATTTGTGACTTGAGTGAGGATCGTATCGCATCGCATCGCATTCCATGGCCCACACTGGCTCCCCGCTCTCCTGACAGGAGAGTACTGTGACACCCCACTGAGCTCAAGATAGGAGCTTCGATCAGTACCTTGTATACCCGTCGCCGGGCGAGTGGTTTGTAGAAGTCGTGGCCTGACCCGGTTTCGTGGCCTTGTGGTGCACAGTAAAAGGGAGGGTTGCAAGGATTGTTCCTGGAGAGGTAGTCACCGGTTACGGTGGTGACTGGAGCCCTGGCCTCCTCCGCTGCGGACCCTTCTTCCGACCTTTCCTCCTCCAGGAGTGGAACGGATGATGTCGACTACGCCACCTCTGGTGTGCAGCCAGGGATAAGGCCGCCGCTGCAGAGTATCTCGCCGGGGAAGATGTTGGGGTGCAGAATAGATGATATCGCTCCCCCAGGAGGGAGAACGGGGAACTGGGAATTGCCGGATCATAAGGTGACGGCAAACGGAGTCAGAGTCACTGGATTGGGGGTTTCAGATTTTGTTTACTCACAGTACTTTCTTTACTGCAATGACTGCATTTATTCCCAGGAAGGGTAGAGGTCAAGTCTGGTAGAGCAGCCTGTGGCTTTCTCCTTCTGTGCTCTCGTGTGGTGGTCCCTTCCTTGTCTCTGGAGCTCTCGGGACCCACTACTCTGCCACCCGAAGCTTCGGGGTTCTGTAACCCTCTTCTCCTACATGCCACACAACTACCAGTCCCAGGCTCTCAACTCTTTCCCGGCTAGCCACCTCTCCCATTCCATGTCTCTGCTGGCTAATGGACCTGGAGCCTCCTAACTGGCATCTTCCTCAGCTTAGGGGTCCTCAGCCATCCACTCGCCCGGTCCCAGGTAAGGAAAGGGTGTATAACCAGTCTGGACCTGGTGGCTCCTCTGCTCTTCCTCCCTGAGAGATGCTCCCTTGGAGCTGGTCACTGCATGTCCTCTCTCTCTGGACTCCTAGCGTTCTGAAGAAAATGAAACTAAACTGTCCCCTTTGTAACTTCCTCCTGCTCTACAAGTCCCTCCTGCACGTGTCCCCACGTAAGGAATGTGCCTTCTGCCTGTGTGTGTGTGGCTGCAAAAACAGACTTAACCTCTTCCTGCCAGGGTGGAGGGAAATTAAAAAGTATATAAAAATACATACAATACAATAGCCTGTAGCACCCAGTCTCAGGGGCGCTACATTCCTCCAGAGCGAAACGCAACACTCCTGGGTTGCAAGAGAAAATTACACCGCAAATACATTTGTTCATATTCAACAATTTAACACGTCCCTTTTACTGGGTCCCAATAAAGGAAAGGAAGAAGCAGGATGGAAAAGAAGAAGGACAAGAAAAGAAAGGAAAAAGAAACATTGGCATAAATCAAGTCATTTAAAAAAACAACAAGTCATTAAACATTCTGGAGCAGGCCTCCTTGCGACGCTCCAGGGCCCTCCAGGTACCCACGTTTGAGGAACTAGAACAACAGTCCGATCCCGGTGCAGGCTGTGGTGCTGGGCTTACCCTCCGGCCACCACTCACCAAGGCTCGCACCTAGTCAGTCCATGTCACCTCCCCATCTTCTCCTGGTCCTGGGGAGGCAGGGTTCCTTGCTCCTAGTATGAGTGTCCAACAAAGGGGGCAGGCACTGTTTTTTTGCACCCCGCTGCAATCCCACCCACGAAAGGCGGGCAAGTTCAGTCCTTGTTGGTACGCATGGTGCCCATCCCATTCTCAATAGACGCCATTTTTACAGTCCCAGTCTGGTAGTCATGGTGCTCATAGCCGCAGGCACAAAATAAACATACGACAGTCCAGTAAAGGCACACAGTACCCATTGGATTTGGTCATGCAATCCTGCCGACTACATCAGTTATGACACCCCACGGAGCTCAAGATAGGAGCTATTATACCTGTCGCCGGGCCAGTGGTTTGTAGAAGTCGTGGCCTGACCCGGTTCCATGGCCCCGTGGTGCACAGTAAAAGGGAGGCTTGCAAGGATTGTTCCTGGAGAGGTAGTCACCGGTTACGGTGGTGACTGGAGTCCTGGCCTCCTCCGCTGCAGACCCTTCTTCCGACCTTTCCTCCCCAGGAGTGGAATGGATGATGTCGACTATGCCACCTGTTGTGTGCGGCCAAGTATAAGGCTGCCGCTGCAGGGTATCTCACCTGGGGAGATGTTGGGGTGTAGCCTGGATGATATGGCTCCCCATGGACGCAGCGGCCCCCGGGAGGGAGAACGGGGAACTGGGAATCGCCGGATCACAAGGCGACAACATACAGAGTCAGAGTCACTGGGTTGCGGGTTTCAGATTTTGTTTACTCTTAGTTCTTTCTTTACTGCAATGACTCCGTTCGTTCTCAGGCAGGGCAGAGGTCAAGTCTGGTAGAGCAGCCAGTGGCTTTCTCCTTCTATGCTTTCGTGTGGAGGTCCCCTCTTCGTCTCTGGAGCTCTTGGGACCCACTACTCTGCCACCTGAAGCTGCGGGGTTCTGTAACCCTCTTCTCCTCCATGCCACACGACTACCAGTCCCAGGCTTTCAACTCCTTCCCGGCTAGCCACCTCTCCTATTCCAAGTCTATGCCGGCTAATGGACCTGCAGCCTCCTAACTGGCATCTTCCTCAGCTTAGAAGTCCTCAGCCATTCACTCAACCAGTCCCAGGTAAGGAAAGGGTGTATAACCAGCCTGGACCTGGTGCCTCCTCTGCTCTGCCTCACTGAGAGAGAGAGACAGCGCTCCCCAGGGAGTTGGTCACTGCATGTCCTCGATCACTGCTTCCCAAGGCGTTCTCAGGTAAGTGAAACCAAACTGTTCCCTTTGTAACTTCCTCCTGCTCTACAAATCCCTCCTGCTCTACAAATCTCTCCTGCACGTGCCCCCACCTAAGGAATGTGCCCTCTGCCTGTGTGTGTGTGTGTGTGTGTGTGTGTGTGTGTGTGGCTGCAAAAACACACTTAACCTCTTCCTGCCAGGGTGGAGGTAAATTAAAAAATACATAAAAATACATAAAATACAATACCCTGTAGCACCCAGTCTCAGGGGCGCTACAGTACCGTGGTATAGAACTACATACAGATGACAAGCTCCAGTCAGGAGAGCCACCAGCCAACCGGGCACTGCGATATGATCCTCAAGTGAGTCACACGCAAGTGTGACGTCAGCCTTAGAAGAAGGGTCGGGGAAGGGGAAAGAGAATGCATAACTTCCCTGAACTTTCCCAGTTCCCCTATAACCGCCCCTATCTATCCCCCCAGTTACTTTACATTAAGTATTAAACTTTGTATCTTTTGGTTGTGGAATGCAAGCACAGATAATACGTATTGATCTCATTTAGTAAGATGTACATCAATGATTTATTGTGTTATTTAGTACTATATTTATGAATCATAAAGAGTTCACTTATATTTCATTTTAAGGAATACTTCCCCCTCCCCCGATCCCTTACCATTTTCTCCAATAATATTCTTCTAATAAGATGTTACCTCATTTACCCTTATTCCCTCATAAAAAGGAAGTATTAATCTGTAATTTCTGTGTTGGGAAAAAAAAAATCTAATAAAAATACGTTGTACATGAAAATGCATAACTGAAAACTAGATGCCACCAGAAGAGTTAAAGAGAAAACATTTTTGTGCATTATCGTATTTAATGAGAGATAACGTCTATGTTTCTTTGTCAACATAGCCTTGTTTGGCTACTTTTAACTAATACCATATTGGGGTACATAGGACTTTTTATTGATTTTTTTCAGAGGTGGGAAAAGAAAAACAGCAATGCTGAAATGGTTCATGTTTTTATATTTACATTTTTTATATTTTCATTATATGGGTTCCAATTATCCAAGATTATTACCCTATTGTTTTAATAATTTTTATACAATAATACTTTGTTAGGCCTCTGTCACACGTTCGTGCCTCCGGTACGTGTTTGACAGTTTTCTCACGTACCGGAGACACGGGCACACGTGGACCAATGTATTCCTAATGTATTGAACACACGTAAGTATTTTGGAACGGAACGTGTGTCCGTTCCGTACTTACGTGTGTCCGTGTGTTTCTCACGCTGACATGTCCGTTTTTCTCCGGCATCACGGGTGTCACACAGCCCGCACCCGTACCACACGGATGTAGTGTGGATGCGGTCCCGTGTGACACGCGCCGGAGAAAACTCCCGTGTCAGAGTCAGAGAAAAAAAAATAACAAACCTTTACTCACCTTCTCCAGGCCTCCTGTCTCTGCCGCTGCTGTCACTTGCTTCCGGCCGCCGCTCATTATGCTCATTTAATATTCACTTCACTGCAGCCGGAAGCTGCAGCAGCGGGGAGTCGGCAGGGCTAGAGACCGAAGATCAGTACCCTGAACAGCACCAAGGACCATGTAAGTATGCAAATTACCGGTTCTCCGTGTGTTATCACAGATAGCACACGTAGAACACACGTGGCCCGCACGTACCGGAGACACGTACTTACCAAACGCAACACGCAGGGAAAATACGTGTCTCGTGGCACGTGCGTGATTCTCACGTATGTGTGAGAGAGGTGACTCGCCCACCCCAGGGCTTTGGGACACCCGGTGCCGGGCCGGACTAGTCCGGGGGGTAGTCAGTGGTGGCGGGTCCCGACTCCGTGACCCTGGCGGGGTCAACTAATATGGCTGCTGTGTTGGGGGTGATTATTAAAGTTAGTATTCGTGACGCCACCTGTGGTTTGAGGCTATTGAGCCGCCGCTGCTGTAGGGGGCCTCCGGGGCTGGTGGAATGGCAGCTTGGATGGTCCTGCTCCCCACAGGTGGAGCGGTACCCCGGGGCAACCGTTGGTGCTTTTTAAAGTCTATGGTGGTGTTGTGAAAGATGCGGTGCAGGCGAAATAATGGAGGCAACACCAGGGGGTGCAGTTTCAAGGTTTTACTCACTGGTTTATGATGTCGCGAACTGGTCGCCCACTGGTGTGCTGGAATCCCCTGTCAGGGACCTCCGCCGATCCCGGGTAGATCTGGGAGTAAATGC
Source organism: Anomaloglossus baeobatrachus (assembly GCF_048569485.1). Taxonomy (NCBI): domain Eukaryota; kingdom Metazoa; phylum Chordata; class Amphibia; order Anura; family Aromobatidae; genus Anomaloglossus; species Anomaloglossus baeobatrachus. The sequence goes on from NC_134356.1 coordinate 164,489,779, forward strand.
CGGTGCACCCTTCTATTGTGTCTCTTCCCTCGGCTGTCTTCAAAGCCTTGACTTTTCTGGATAAACCTGTCTTGGCCTCCACTATGGGTTTTGGACAAGAAGGCTTGCCTGAATGGAACTCTGCCCTCTTCCCAGGGGTTCTACAGTGGGATGTGGCCCGGGGAGCTTGCAACCACCCTGGGCCTCGGTGTTCACTTTTGGAAAATGACTTCTCTTCCTCCAGTTTCTAGGGACCATCCCCTGTATGCAGCCTGATCCCTCCACCCGATGACTTAGTGGAACAGGCCACAAGCTTGAAAGCCTTTCAGTGGCCCTGGAATCCTTTCTGTAGTTCACTGCTGTGGTGTCACCTGGGCCTAGCCGGGCCCCAGGGTCTCCACCATATAGCTTCACACTCAATCTTCACTGCTTCTGAGGTATTAACCTCTCTCTCCTTCTCTCTCCAACTTCTCACTCCTTTCACTCCCTGCTAACAACTGAACCTGAACTCCCTGAATCTGCTCAACCCTCTGTTGTTGGCTCCTCCCACCTTCCCAGTTGCTAGGCCCCACCCTATGGGAGTAGGGATGGGTCTTACGGCCCCCCCAGCATGCAGCATGGGGGGTAGCTGCCACTGTCCCCGGTCCCTAAATATGCCTAACAATGGGTGTAGTGTGAATTTGCCTGTGGACCGGTGTTTACCCCTTTCCTTACCCAGGATGGGACATCACACCTCTGGCTGAGGTGCAATGTCTCTGTGGCGACGGAAGCCTCAGGGGCGCCACACAGGCCTTATAAGAGAAAATGGATTTAGACATCATTACTTTTTATATTTTAAAACAGTAACTTTTTTTACGCTGACAGGCATCCTATTTGGCTCTGAAATGTGTACTGGGATTGCAGTCATGGGGCCATTATTAGGTACTAAGGCAGTGTAAGCAACCCATCAGTATCCCATAAAGTGTTGTAAAGGGGCCTATGGGTAAGAAAGGGTGCTTTGTCCCTCTGTCAAACACAGCAGTTAATAGCTAAGACTGGCAGAAGCAGTTTACCAATGTGGCTTTTGTACATTTACAAGTGTACGAAGCTGTGGAAAAGAAGCGCAGATAGGGTATTACCCCAATAATATGGGGTGAGGAGGGGGGAGTGAATACTCACAAGATAAAGTTGTGCAAGTCACAACCCCTTTAATCACATGTAAGGTATTGATCCAGGCTGCAGCCACCCGATGGCAGATAACAGAGAGTAATAGAGATAGGTGATAATGCCGCGCCAAAGATCACTTCTGGAACCGTAAGCTTAACGTATCTTTATTGGCATAGGTCTACGCGTTTCAGGAGCACCGCTCACTTCCTCAGGACCGTGAAGAACCAAGAGACATCAAATCACAGATTTGATGTCTCTTGGTTCTTCACGGTCCTGAGGAAGTGAGCGGTGCTCCTGAAACGCGTAGACCTATGCCAATAAAGATACGTTAAGGTTACGGTTCCAGAAGTGATCTTTGGCGCGGCATTATCACCTATCTCTATTACTCTCTGTTATGTACATTTACAAGTGACATAGTATCAACGTAGTCTAATAATGCAAATGAGAACTATATAGATCTTAGGAAGCACGTAAAGAGCCCCCCACAGGTCCATGTACACAAGTATGTGAACACATCCCTAATTACCAACACAACTGACTCTTTTGGGGCCTACTTCAATGTATTGAATCAAGCAATATCTTTGGCCAGAGGCATGGGCACCAACTATTGATTAGACTAAACTCATCTGCCCTGATCAGTGGGTCTCCAGTTGTAAAAGTTGGGGAAGTTATCTTCAACCTCAGTAAAATGTGAAGACAACCAGCATGTAACATGAGGTAAATCTGGGTAAACCCTTTTTATTTTGCAGACAAAGAAATTCCTTGCACCTAATTGTTTGCCGTATCTCGTAGGGGTATGTATGATCAACCTTTTATTATTTTTTGGAATAAAGACATTTGCAATTAATGTACAATCATATATGTAATCTTAAATGAGAAATTATAACTAAACGAGGATCAAGATCCAGGGAGGGGGAGTACACGCTGAGTCTGCTGTTTTATGCATTTTGCACAGTTTGGAACCCACTTTATTAAAAATGTACATGGATCAGGATCATATATATTTCCATTGCATTGCAGTTTTTTTAGTCCTATGCAACTCAGCCACATCACAACTGATGCAAAAATTCATTAGTTGCCATTGACTTTTTCATCACTGACTCCCTGGTATTGGTCCACAGCTGGATCACAATGTTAGATGAAACATTTTATCTGTTCCTCATACGGACACTTACACCTGTCCTGCGCAAGACCAGCAGCACCAGAAAGATGAGAATGATCCAATTGCAAAGAGATTCGTTTCCATTCAGCATTTCTCGTTAAATGCTGGGTGAAAACGATGACGTAGAACTAAATTTATGTTGACTCAGCCAAACAGAAGAGAAAATTGACGCTAAACCTTGTTGCGGGCGGGGGAGCAGGCCACTGCCAGTGGGGAGCTACTCGAGACGCTCGGATCCGAGACCGTGGCTGTGGCTCGAGTGGCAGCCAGATCCGGGGCTCGTGCAGAAGCCCGTCACCCACAACATAATAAAGGAGGTATTTACAGGGGAGAGTTTGTCAGTGACGCCACCCGTGGGTTACGGTGATGGTTGGTTACACCACTGCTGCCTTGGTATGGGGCACCCGGGGCTGATTGAGTGGGGAAGCAAGATGGTATCCCCTCCACGGGTAGGAGAGATGTTGTCCCGAGGCCCAGGTGTAGGTGGAGTAGAGTGATGGGGCGCAGTCTGCGGTGATGGACAGGATGATACCGGTGTACAGGATCGGACTGGGGTGTCTGGGGCCTACCAGGGGAAATAACTCTGGGGGCCCACCCTACAGCTACTTGTAAATATCTATTAGCTGCTATGCCCGTTATAGTTTAGCGTTGACTGTAAAGCACAGGCGGCTCCTGCACATCTCCTGTGCACACACAATAACTCTGTACAATTACAGTAGTTTGCAGTAATGGGATCTTTGGTGACAAGTTATCACCGATCCACAGGTTAGGTTGGCGATAACTTATTGATCGGTGGAACCAGACCAGTGGAAACCGCACCAACCGGAAGAATGAGGAACTTTTATCCCTGACAGGACACTTATATGCCCATTATACAATGCAGCGGCAGGTGGGATGTGTGACCGCAGCTCCATTCATCCTCTGTGGGGTGGGATGTGTGACCGCAGCTCCATTCATCCTCTGTGGGGTGGGATGTGTTACCGCAGCTCCATTCATCCTCTGTTGGGTGGGATGTGTGACCGCAGCTCCAGTCATCCTCTGTGGGGTGGGATGTGTGACCGCAGCTCCATTCATCCTCTGTGGGGTGGGATGTGTGACCGCAGCTCCATTCATCCTCTGTGGGGTGGGATGTGTGACCGCAGCTCCATTCATCCTCTGTGGGGTGGGATGTGTTACCACAGCTCCATTCATCCTCTGTGGAGCAGTCAGATAAAAACAAGCGCAGCGCTTGCAGCCACTGAGGAATGAATGGATCAGGTCAGACATGAACTCCATTGTAATGGGGATAAAAGTTGCACATTTTGCCGATCAGTTCGGGTCCCAGCAATCAGACCCCACTGATGAATAAGATATCACTTATGCTTAGGCCACGTTCACAGTGTCAGTATTTGATCAGTATCTTACATCAGTATTTGTAGCCAAAATCAGGAGTGGGTGAAAAATGCAGAAGCGGTGCCCGTCTTTCTATTATACCTTTCCTCTCATTTACTGATTTTACAATTCCTGGTTTTGGCTTCAAATACTGAGGTAAAAAACTCAAATACTGTGTGCACGTGGCCTTAGTAAAGGAGATTACTTGTTTTCACTGGAGAACCTCTGTAAGTGCATATTTGCTGCAGTGCAATAGTCATAGGACAGCAAGGGGTTAAACATTCAAGTATTTAAACTATTGGAAATAAAGAATCTTCCCCATATTGATAGAGAAAAAGTGACCTCCAGACAGAACACAATCCACTATACCATGACCAATAATACCACATACAAGGGGGAAATACCGCCACACCATGACCAGACAACATATTACCAATACATAGTGATTAAACACAACCACATAGAAGAGAGTAATACCGCCACACCATAATTAGACCACATAGTAACCAAATATTACCACATACAAGGGAGAAATACCACGACACTATGACCAGACTACCAAATAATACTAAATACAAGAGACAAATACCACCAAACCATGACAAGACCACATATTACTACTACACAGTGACGAATACTACAATAAATGATCATGAATAAAAACCACAATACTAATAACACTAATATTACCATCAGTGCCATTACACACAGGAGCTCTGTATATAGTGTCAGTGTACAGGTAATACAGTGATCACAGATGACTTTATAAACAAGAGATCTGTATGTAGGTAATGGGCACCCCAATCCTTGTGCAGTGTATGAATGGGTCCCCCATCCTTGTGCAGTCTATGAATGGGCTCCCCATCCTTTAGTAATGTCCTCATTCCAGTCCCCTTCCTGTCCCCTATTATGCCGTTGTTCACACACACACGTTAGCATAAGTTCACACACTGCGTTTTTTGATGCTGCGTTTGTGCGTTTTTTGCGACAAAAAAACACGGCAAAAATACGCATGCGTTTTTACCGCGTTTTGCTGCATTTTTGCTCACTGCGTTTTTATGCGTTTTTTTATCAGTGAACAATGCCATTAAAGATTGTTGACAAAAAAAGAAAAAGAAAAAAGGTCTGATGTAATTTCCTTCTTCAATATGTTCTTCATTCTCCACTAGCATGCAGGAGAGCAGACAGCTGCAGAACTACAAGGCTCAGCATGCTCCATCCAGGACTGTATGCTGGAGGGAGAGGCAGGGGGAGCAGAACTACAAGGCTCAGCATACTCCATCCACTAGTGTATGCAGGAGAGCAGACAGCAGCTGCAGAACTACAAGGCTCAGCATACTCAATCCAGGACTGTATGCAGGAGTTTTTGCCCCCCAAAAAAATGACGTGGGGTTCGCCATATTTTTGTATGCTAGCCAGGTAAAGCAGGCAGGTACGGGCTGCCCCCAACCCCCAGCTGCCTCTTTGTACCCGGCTGGGAACCAAAAATATAGGGAAGCCCTAGTTTGTTTGTTTTTTTCTTAATTATTTAATGAATTTCATGAAATAATAAAATGACGTGGGCTTCGCCCAATTTTTGTGTCCAGCCAGGTACAACTAGGCAGCTGGGGATTGGAATCCACAGTGCAGGGTGCCCAAGCTTTCTGGGCACCCCCGCTGCAAATTGCAGTCCGCAGCCACCCCAGAAAATGGCACTTTCATAGAAGCGCCATCTTCTGGCGCTATATCCAACTCTTCAGCTGCCCTGGTGACGGGTGGCTCGCTGGGCAATAATGGGGTTAGGGATAGCTGTATATTAACTGGCCGCAAGCCCAAAATTCATGGTGTCACGCCAATATTAGACATGGCCACCATGAATTTCTAGTAAAGATAAAAAAAAAACACACAGAAAAATATTTTTATTAGAAATAAAACACAAACAACTAGTGACTCCATCTTTATTGAAATAAAGAACCCCCCTCCGCAGTAATCCTGGGTCAAGGGTCCCGCGCCATCCAATCCGGTTCCAATATCATCTGATCGGTTTGCTGGAAGGCAAAGCAATCAGATGATGTGTCAGGTTCAAAGGCCTGAATCACATGACACAGCAGCTGATTGTATAAACAGGTTTTATACAATCAGCTGAGGCATCAGTGCAAAAAAAAAAAAAAAACTACTCACTTCTGTCACGCAGCATCAGACTGGCTACCGGAGGAAACTCCAGTAATGCCAGGCCTGGATTCAGGTACCTTGTATTACACTCCGGAGCTCTCACTTGAGCTCCGGAGTGCAGCCGAGACTGTACAGCGAGCGCCGAGTGATTGATTCCCCCGTGCTTGCGGCTCAGTTTATGTCAGCTGCAGACATCCCGGGCTAATCTCCGGTGCTCTCACCTGAACTCCGGAGATCACCCCAGCCTGTCTGCAGCTGTCATGAACTGACTGCAAGTGTCGGGAATCAGTCACTTGGCGCTCGTGGTACAGTCTAAGCTGCACTCCGGAGCTCAGGTGACTGTATCAACTGATCAGCGGCAGGTCCTGCATCCATCGGACGTGCGTGCGAGTTTGCACACAGTCGGAGCAGGGGTGGCGGTACAGGGAAGAGGAGCTGAGAGCCGACATGTGCCAGGACAGGTGAGTATGACATTTTTTTTTTCTACTGTTCACTTTTGATTTTCAGCCGCTTCTATCTCCCGCCCGGACATGGCGCCGCACGGGAGCGAACATGGCGCCGGACAGGAGGTGGAAGCAATGGTGGCGGTACCGGGAGGATTCACGCTTCTGTGTTTACTAACAGAAGGAATCCTCTTCCTGTACATGTCACTTTACTACCCACCCCCTGCGTTTATAGCTGCGTTTTTAGTCATAGAAATGCAGCTATATTTGCAATTTGCGTTTTTCATTGCGTTTTTGAACATCTCATTGAACTCAATGGGTGGAAAATGCAGTGAAAAACGCAGAAATAATTGACATGCTGCGTTTTTGTGGTCACCACAAAAACGCAGCTAAAAAAAAAAACGTTGTGTGCGGACATAAAAAATAAAAACTCATAGACTTTGCTGGGGAAGCAAAGTCATGCAGTTTTCTGAGCAAAAACACAACCGAAAAAAAAGCGCAAAACGCCGCGAAAAACGCTCTGTGTGAACTTACCCTTATTCTCACCTGTTCTCCGTTCCTGCGCTGTCTTTACCTTACCAGTCCGCAGGGTCACAGACCCCTCCATGATCTCGTCCGGTGCACGGAGCCGCCGCTGCAGGATGCCATCATGGCTTTACTGCAGTTAAATGCTTTGCGGCGCCGTAAAGCATTCAACTGCAGTAAAGCTATGAAGTCACCTGCAGCGGCGGCTCCGTGCAGAGGACGGGATCACTGAGGGGTCTGTGTCCTGCGGTCTGGAAGAAGCAGCTGGAGCACCGCGGGAACGAGGAGGAGAGGTGACAATATATATATTTTTTTCTTCGGCTCTGCTGAGCGCTTACCTGCAGCTCCTCTGCCTCAGTCCTGACACCGGCCGCACTGTTCACATGTACGCGCGTCTGAGAGATGCGCGTACATTTGAATAGCGGCGCGGTCTGCAGTGCAGCACCTGTGGTGACATCACATCACATGACTATGATGTCACCATAGGCCCTTCTGCTCCGCGCAAACTGCAGCGATAGACCAGAACTTGTGCTATCACTGCAGTTTGTAATTGAAAGGCTGGGGGGCCCTAAGAGCGTGGGAGGGAGGGCCCATCACAGCATGGGGGCCCTGCCCAGTCTGCCCGCACATACCTCCAGCCCTGAAAAACGGTGGCCGTACGGCGCTATACACTGCCCTGCCCCCGCACTATATCAGGCACAGGGGCCCACTGAGGGCCCGAGGCCTACCGGGGGATTCCCCGGTACCCCGGTGGGCCAGACCGAGCCTGCCGGTGTACTCACTGCTGTTGAATAAACCACACAAAGTACAAGTAATAAACCAAATGCCGGATTCCAGTGGCCTCCGGAGGGGTGTGCTCGGGTCCCGCATACCGGTGAACAGATCAGGGTCCCTTCCTCCTGCACTTCTGTGTTTTTGTCTTGTGTGTTGACTAGTCCGCATGAAATGGGAAAAGTCCACTCCGGTGTCTTTGCTGTGGGAGCTTTTGCCCGCAAGATCTGACCCTTGGGATTTTTGCAGGCACTTGCAGATGCCCTATCTCCCGTGTTGGGCTTCCGTCTAGCTCTATCTGGGCTTACTGGTGGGACAAGACATGGAATCTTGTCCCCTGCTGGCTAATTGACAAGGGGCTTGAAGCTGTCCTCGCCCTAGGGTCCAGGCACCCCGACTGTGCACGGCCTCCGGACCGCATTTCCACTGTCGGCACTGGCGGGCTACAACCCTGCCCCGGTCCACATAAGGTCTCCTGCGACTGGATCTCTGTCGCCTGTGGCCCTTCTCTGCCATCTGCCACCTAGTCAGCTCAGGTAGTCCGGGAGCTACAACCCCCGACTACCACTTCACTCCTCTCACTTCCACTGTCTAGTAGTGATGGGTAGTTCGTGAGTGAGTAGTTCAAAATGAACTAATCTTCAGCGTGAACTAGTTCATCTAGTCACCATCCTGACAGAGATTAGTTCATTATGAACTAAAAAGCAAGAGGGAGGAGACAGAGAGTGATCCTCTACAGCACCAGGAAGCTCCCTGCTCTTACACTTGCTCTTTATAGCTCCTGATGCTGGAAAAAAAGGTAGTAAAACCCTAGACCACACATCAAATACAAATATAATAGTAACAATAATATTAATAAAAACTGAAATTGCACAGTAGAGAGACACAGCTCATATGTGTATATATCAGAGAGAATGTTTCTATGTGTGGTTCATGCCCCTAACCCGTCTGTGTGATAGGATCAGCCTCCTGTAGAGGAGCGGCCTCCTGTAGAAGATCGGCCTCCTGGAGCCTAGATCAGTCTGCTAAAATCTTTACCCCTGGTTCCTGTTCTGTTCTCAAAATGGTGGCTGCTGAACTGCTTTTCAGCTCCCTCAGACACATTCATTATGAGTCAGTACTCTACGCTACCACAGGGGGCGCTGCTGGGCTCAGTGAGATGCATCAGATTGAACTAGGCTGTCCTGATTCATTCTCAGTAGAACATTTAGTTCAGCAGTTTATATACAGTAGTTCAGTTAGTTCACAGGTCACATGATGCATTTCCTGTCAGCTCCTCACAGGATAGGTTTGGGAGAAATACTGAACTAAAAGAACTAATCTTTTGAACTAATCTTTTTAGTAAACTAGTTCATGGTGAACTAATCACCAAAACGAACTAGATTTCCCAGCACTACTGTCTAGACATGACTGTTGTGTTCCCTCCCCCGACACCTCAGAACCCCTAGGTGGGCGTCACCATCTGCCTGGCCCCACCCACTGGTGTGTCCCTATTGTACTGGGTGGGTGACTAGGCTTTGTGGCTGGTGTTTGTACCTGTGTGTGGGGTTGTGTTGGTAGGCAAGGAGGAGAGAGTCCTGCATCTGTAGGATGGATGCAGTCTCCTGTAACAACTTGGTTTTGCCAGGGCATCAGATCCTTATACAATCATAACCATCAGTTTTGACACTGACAAAAATGTGTGATTTTCACAAAGTTTTCTGTGTTTTTAGATCTTTATTTGTTTTGTTGACCCTAATTTTCCAAGTCTTCTGCACTTCTGCTGAATATCAGCTTCTGAGCCAAATCATGACTGATCACAACTCCTTCTTGTTTAGTCAGTGTCTTGGAGTTCATAAACCGTCTCTATTTTTTTTTTTTGTCCACCCACTTTTTGATGATTGACAAGTTCTCAATGGTTTTGAGATCTACAGAGTTTCCTGGAATAGATCAAAAATGTCAATGTTTGTATAGTGACCCATCTAATGCCTGCTTTACACGCTTCAATAAATCTTTCAATCCATCGTTGGGGTCAAGTTGTAACTGACGCACATCCTGCATCGTTCGTGACGTATTTGCGTGTGACACCTACGTGCAATCAAGATTGAACGAAAATACGGTGATCGCATACACGTCGTTTATTCCTCATACATTGGACGTTTTGTTGTATGAACCTAGTCAATTGAAACGTGTGACATCCCTCATACGATTTTGGTGTCTGAGGCTATGTGCGCAGGTGTGCGCTCTGCACCGCAGCTTAAAAAAGGTCCGCTTCAGAGCGCAGCTGAAAAGCTGCGTTCTGAAGCGCCTCTCATTGTCTGTCATTCACTAATCTCTGTCAGTCGGTCACTATCTCTGTCCCTCTCTCTCTGTACATGTCAGTCTATCCCTCTTACCCCCTCTCTCATACTCACCGATCCCCGGCGCAGCGCTGCACGGCATTCACACTGCTCCGGCGGCTTTTACTATTTTGAAAAAGCCGGCCGCTCATTAAACAATCTCGTATTCCCTGCTTACCCCGCCCACCGGCGCCTATGATTGGTTGCAGTGAGACACGCCCCCACGCTGAGTGACAGGTGTCACACTGCACCCAATCACAGCAGCCGGTGGGCGTGTCTATACTGTGCAGTGAAATAAATAATTAAATAATTTAAAAAAACGGCGTGCGGTCCCCCCCAATTTTAAAACCAGCCAGATAAAGCCATACGGCTGAAGGCTGGCATTCTCAGGATGGGGAGCTCCACGTTATGGGGAGCCCCCCAGCCTAACAATATCAGCCAACAGCCGCCCAGAATTGCCGCATACATTAGATGCGACAGTTCTGGGACTGTACCCGACTCTTCCCGATTTGCCCTGGTGCTTTGGCAAATCGGGGTAATAAGGAGTTATTGGCAGCCCATAGCTGCCAATAAGTCCTAGATTAATCATGTCAGGCGTCTCCCCGAGATTCCTTCCATGATTAATCTGTAAAAAATCCTTTATTAGAAATAAAAAACACAAACATATACCCTGGTTAACCACTTTAATCAGCCCCAAAAAGCCCTCCATGTCCGGCGTAATCCAGGATGCTCCAGCGTCGCTTCCAGCTCTGCTGCATGGAGGTCACAGGAGCAGCAGAAGAAACTGCCGCTCCTGTCACCTCCACGCAGCAAATGAAGACAGCCACGCGATCAGCTGAGCTGTCACTGAGGTTACCCTCTGTCACTGGATCCAGCGGTGGATGCAGCGGTGGCCGTGGGTAACCTCAGTGACAGCTCCGCTGATCGCGCTACTCACCGCCGCTCCGTCAGCTCCACGCAGCAACTGAGGTGAGTAGCGCGATCAGCTGAGCTGTCACTGAGGTTACCCATGGCCACCGCTGCATCCACCGCTGGATCCAGTGACAGCGGGTAACCTCCGCCGGGGATCGGGGAACGGTGAGTATGAGAGAGGGCTGCTCAATTCAGTTACTCAGGAGTTTAGCGGTCACCAGTAAGCCCTTCACGGGTGACCGCTAATTAGGGCGCGACACAGATAGAGCCGCAGCATGACAATGAAGTCGGGTGAAGTTAACCCGAATTCATTCTGACAGTGCGGCTCTGTCTGTGTCTGCTGTCATCTGCCATTCACCGCTGCTACATGGCTGTCTGTGTCTGCTGTCAGCGGCCATGTAGCAGAGCTGAATGGCAGATGACATAGTAAAAACGCATCCCTACACATTACACACGCTTGGCAAGTCAATAAATAAAAAAAAAAAAGGGTGCCCAATGCATACGTCACAGAACACATGATCTAAAGGATCGCACACAAAATTGACCAATTTAACATAGACTACTAACGCACGTGTGGCAGCAAATGAACGACCTACGTGCGATCTCATAAAATCGCATATGCGACCTGGGCGTGTCACATCGCATACGAGATCGCACACCTAATTGTAAGGTGTAAAGCTGGCTTAAAGGGAATCTCTTAGAAAGGTTTTGCTATGGAATTTGAGAGCAAAATGTTTTAGGAACAGAGAGCCTGAATCCAGAAATATGACACTTACTGGGCAGCTTGGTACTGTTTTGATAAAATTACTGTTTTCTCTGCCATATATGTAGTGTTTCTTTGATGGTCCACTGTTTATTAACCTGCCAAACTCCCATTGATTTGCAGCTTTCTGTGTAAAATGTATATTGATAACAAGATGCAAATCTTTGGTGGGGGGGCAGGGTTATACAGATTAACTGGATTGCCTGGCATGCGATACCAAGTCCTGCAGTGATAACCTCCTGCTAATAAAGCACCGATTACGTTAAAACCACTGCAAGCTGCTGAGCAAGTGACCATTACTTGGAATCAGGTTTTCAGCACCTAGATTATGATTTTATCTGATTACATAGGAAAAATCTTCTGACAGCTTTGGATTAAAGGGCACTTGTCACCAGATTTTCCATGTGTTAGCTAAGACTACCACCTTCAGCAGCATCTGTGCTGCATTTCATCAAGGTGTAAATTATCCACTGACTCCCCCTGTATACCCCCAAAAAACCTTTGTATATTTTCCCATGCTGTATGTAAATCATGACGGTCCTGTCTGATGGGCATCCTTGGTGCAGTGTCTAACCCACCTCTCCGCTGCTAATTGCTGGCCTTCTCCTCTCATTGACGTGTACATAGCTGGGGGAAATCTCACTCATGTGAAACACATTGCTGGCTCACGCATGTGCACTTTGCTCTGCCCTACTTGGGCAACGCCTAGAACCTAAGTTCGCATGCGCAAGTCGGCGATGTGCCTGCACAGGAGTGAGATTTCGACCAACTACGTTTCATCCACATACCCAGGTGAAATCTGGCATCTGGGCAGACACATCTCTGACTTATACTGTACATGCGCACACGACCGAAGAAAAAGACTCTAAAACAATTATTTATTTGACATACACTAAAATTGCTTAATGGCAAAAATCACATTAAGCAAAATGAATATATATATACAGCGGTCAAACACACCAAAAAAACACAAAAATTGTCGTGCAAGGGTGGGCACACGGGATAAATTATTTTAGAATAGTGCGGGATAGCCGGGTGTGTCTAAGCCATTAGATAGCTATATATTAAGATAGAGTATAAGGTTTAGGTGGGGGTAGGGTAAACATGCGCTCCATATCGTCATAGTACGTGTGGAGCGCAAGCATGAGTTTCATCCTGTCATGGAGCATAACAATGCCAAAAATCATTGGCCTTTTAGTATAGGCTCGCAAGTGCGTGCCCACAACTCAAGATAAAGTATTTATAATTTTACAGGGTGCCCTTATGTCTGCATCAGGATGAATACAATAGATATACTATACACTTACTGTATATGCAGTACTCCTACCATACAATAGTTATGCACCCAGTACATTTACGTTATCTCCATTAACATTAAATAATAGCCTACCATGTTACCTATTAACGATTTGAAGGAAATAAACAAAACAACAAAAAAACAATTTATTGGTGCAATGGTGGTAGGAGGGACAAAAAAACGGGTTACATCACTGCAACTGACAGGTAGAGAAAAAGAACAATTACAATAATTGTCAGACTGGAGAAATTCTCAGTCACAAAGATATACAAGCCAGACAATAAATGAAAATGAAATAAACGCCAATAATAGCATACTCACAGAGATGGTAAAAAACCTGACAACCTTTAATATAAGGTGTATCTCCTGCATGAAGAGATATACATAACTACCAACAATATGTAGTCTGAAAATTATATATGCTAGGAGACACCTAATATAGGTCAATCCGACGTCCTTCTGGCCATGACGCGTCTGTGAGACGGGACTTCCGGGTGACCAGCTTCACATGTGTCATACTTCTGCCCAATCAGCGTAGAGATGGGGCCTATTTTAATGGCACTTCCTCCGTTCCCGGTCATGCCCCCAGACAAGGTTCATACCGAAATGTGCATCGGGCGCATTCCCACTGCACTTACGTATATCCAGGTAATGTGATTTCCTTTACCTTGCATTGTATTATCTTAGCCCAACTTTGCCCTGGCCTGCTGAGTAATGTGGGCTCTTTTTTCTATCTATGCTGCCCGCTAGTACGCAGTACAATGGGATGTAATGGGATGTTCCTCTATTCATCATAAAAGGTTTATGTATATCTGTACCAATGTTGTTGTCTTTCAACTATTGTTACAGTTCATATTGTATTGTAATTCTTGATTTTTCACCTTTATTCTGAACGGATAAAAAATTCCATCCCATTGTTAACATTGACTAAAAATGTAATGGGCAAACCCTATTCATATTACCTATATTAGGTGTCTCCTAGCATATACGATATATTTTTCAGACTACATATTGTTGGTAGTTATGTATATCTCTTCATGCAGGAGATACACCTTATATTAAGGGTTGTCTGTTTTTTACCATCTCTGTGAGTATGCCATTATTGGCGTTTATTTCATTCATTTTGGGCTAACTTTTCAATGTCTGGCTTTTATATCTTTGTGACTGAGAATTTCTCCAGTCTGACAATTATTGTAATTGTTCTTTTTCTCTACCTGTCAGTTGCAGTGATGTAACCCGTTTTTTGTCCCTCCTACCACCATTGCACCAATAAAATTGTTTTTTTGGACCTATTGATCGCTTTTCTTCGTGTGTTTTTTGTACTGCTTTTGCGATTGGTCCCTATATTGTAGTCATTCAACTCTGAAAATCTTATGTAGTATGCATTTATATATATATTTGTCTATATTTTTGATATGCAGATTACCTTAATGCCGATATTTACTTATATTCCTTATATTCCTTAGGGCGGCTTTGCACGTTGCGACATGTCGGTGGGGTCAAATCGAAAGTGACGCACACACAACATCGTAGTGTGTAAATGCTAGATGATACGATGAACGAGCGCAAAAGCGTCGTTATCGTATCATCGGTGCATTCACCGACATTTCCATAATGTCGGTGCCGCGACAGGTACGATGCAGTTCCTCGTTCCTGCGGCAGCACACATCGCTGTGTATGAAGCCGCAGGAGCGAGGAACATCTCCTACCTGTCTCCCGGCTGCAATGAGAAGGAAGGAGGTGGACCGGATATTTACATCCTGCTCATCTCCGCCCCTCCGCTGCTATTGGCCGCCTGCCGTGTGACGTCGCTATGACGCCGCACGACCCGCCCCCTTAGGAAGGAGGCGGGTCGCCGGCCAGAGCGACGGTCGCAGGGCAGGTGAGTGCATGTGAAGCTGGCGTAGCAATAATTTTCGCTACGCCAGCTATCACAAGATATTGTACCTGCGATGGGGGCGGGGACTATCGCGTGCAACATCGCAGCATTGGCTTGCGATGTCGCAATGTGCAAAGCCCGCCTTAGTGTGTTGACACACTTATTAATAAACACAGATTATAGGGATAGATTAAGGCCCGTTGAGCGGGGGCACCCAGACAATTAGGGTGTATTAACCTACGGGATCAGGTAGGGTTGATAATAGGGATGGTTAGCCCTACCCCTACCTAAACCTTATACGCTATCTTAATATATAGCTATCTAATGGCTTAGACACACCTGGCTATCCCGCACTATTCTAGAATAATCTATCCCGTGTGCCCACCTTTGCACAAGAATTTGTGTTTTTTTGTGTGTTTGACCGCTGTATATACAGTATATTCATTTTGCTTAATGTGATTTTTGGCATTAAGCAATTTTAGTGCATATCAAATAAATAATTGTTTTAGAGGCTTTTTCTTCGGACGTAGATCAATTCTCCTCTATTTTGATATACCTTCTATGGTTTGAAAACGTGTACATGCGCACTTAGGCTATGTGCTCATGGGACTATGTACCTGCGGATATATCCACAGGTACGTCCGCAGGTTTCCTGCAGCTGCTATCCATTGCTGCGGGATTCCAGCTAAATATCTGTGGTAAACCTGCGGACATTCATGCGACTTACCTGTGGAAGTCACCGTTTCTATCTCCATAGTGGAGGGGCAGGAATTCCGCAGGTATTTCCGCAGGAATAATTGACATGCAGTTACGTGCGGCTGCTGGACATCCGCAGCATATTCCGCAGCCACACATACCGCAGCATGGACACAGCACTCCCCATGTTCCATAGAATAACATGGGGAGTGTTTGTACTTGCTAAAACCTGCGGATTTAGCTAGAAAATCTAGATAAATCCGCAGGTTTTCCTTGGCAAAATCCGCGGGTACATAGTCCCGTGGGCACATAGCCTTATGTGTGAGGCTCTGACCGAATAACACAGGAGACGTCATCCTCGTCAATCAGAGGAAGAGGACTGTGATCAGCAGCAGAGAGGAGGGATAGATGCTGCACCAAGGATAGACACTGCACCAAGGACACCCATTGGATCGAACCGTCTAGATTTACAGTGAGGAAAAAAAAGTTTTTTAGTCAGCCACCAATTGTGCAAGTTCACCAACTTAAAAAGATGATAGAGACCTGTACTTGACATCATAGGTGACCACAACTATGAGAGACAAAATGAGAAAACAAATCCAGAAAATCACCTTGTCTGATTTGACAAGATTTTTTTTTTGCAAATTATGGTGGAAAATAAGTACTTAGTCATCTAAAAACATACACAATTTCTGGCTCTCACAGACCTGTAACTTCTTCTTGAAGAGGCTCCTCTGTCCTCCACTCATCTGTAGTAATGACACCTGTTTGAACTTGTTACTAGTATAAAAGACACCTGTCCATAACCGCAGTCACACTCCAAACTCCACTTTGGTGAAGACCAAAGAGCTCCCGAAGGACACCAGAAACAAAATTGTAGCCCTGCACCAGGCTGGGAAGACTGAATCTGCAATAGGTAAGCAGCTTGGTGTGATGAAATCAACTGTGTGAGCAATAATAAAAAAATGGAAGACCTACAAGACTACTGAAAATCTTCATCGATCTGGGGCTCCACGCAAGATCTCACCCCATGGGGTCAAAATGATTACCAGAACGGTGAGCAAAAATCCCAGAACCACACGGGGAGACATACTGAATGACCTGCATAGAGGTGGGACCACCGTAACAAAGGCTACCATCAGTAACACATTACACCACCAGGGACTCAGATCTTGCAGTGCCAGAGATGTTTCCCTGCTTAAGCAAGTACATGTCCGGGCCCATCTGAAGTTTGCCAGAAAGCATTCGGATTATCCAGAAGAGTATTGGGAGAATGACATATGGTCTGATGAAACCAAAGTAGAACTATTTGGTAGAAACACAGCTTGTCGTATTTGGATGAGACAGAATGCTGAGTTGCATCCAAAGAACACCATACCTACTGTGAAGCAAGGGGGTGGATACATCTTGCTTTGTGGCTGTTTTTCTGCAAATGAACCAGGATGACTGATCCATGTACATGAGAGAATCAATGGGGCCATGTATCATGAGATTTTGAATGCCAACCTTCTTCCATCAGAAAGGGCATTGAAGATGAAATGTGGCTGGGTCTTTCAGCATGATAATGATCCCAAGCACACCACCAGAGTAACGAAGGAATGGCTTCGTAAGAAGCATATGAAGGTCCTGGAGTGGCCTAGCCAGTCTCCAGATCTCAACCCCATTGAAAACCTTTGGAGGGAGTTGAAAGTCCGTGTTGCCCAGCGACAGGCCCCAAACACAACTGCTCTAGAGGAGATCTACATGGAGGAATGGGCCAACATACCATCAACAGTGCGTACCAACCTTGTGAAGACTTACAGAAAACGTGTGACCTTTGTCATTGCTAACAAAGAATATGTAACAAAATATTGAGATGAACTTTTGTTATTGACCAAATACTTATTTTCCACCATAATTTGCAAAAAATATCTTCCAAATCAGACAAGGCGATTTTCTGGATTTGTTTTCTCATTTTGTCTGTCATAGTTGTGGTCTAACTATGATGTCAAATACAGGCTGTTGTCATCTTTTTAAGTGGGACAACGTGCACAATTGGTGGCTGACTAAATACTTTTTGTCGCCACTGTACATAGAGTGCTGGAGAATATAAACATTTTTGGGGGCGTATATGTGATGCCCTGGCAAAACCAGGCAGTCACACAGTTTAGGCCCCCACATAACACCATCCCACACAGGGTTACACTCAGCCGACCTGAAACCCTAGTCACCTCCCCCGGGGCAGGAAAGGCACACCAGTGGGCGTGACCAAGCGGATGGATAATGCCCACCTAGGGGTCTAGAGAACCCGGGGCGGGAAAAGCAGTTAGTTGAAGTCTGGAGTTGAGTCAGAGGAGTCTAAGTTGAAGTTCAAGTGGAGAGGAGTGGAGTAGTTGGGGAGGAGAAAGTGAAGGCTGAGACAGAAAGGAAAGGTGTCTGGGTTGGAGCCTTGGCGTACTGGCTAGGTGTCAGACGGTGGTCCGTGTCTGTCAGGAGACGGGAAGACGGCTGCCGGAGATCCGAGGTGGACCAGGGCAGGGTTGGAGCCCGCCGGTACCGACACCGGAGAACCGACCCAGAAACCGTGCACAGAGGGGGTACTTGGATCCTGAAGCCAGGACCGGATCCAACGGCCTAGCTAATTAACCAATTGATGGCAGGATTATAGGTCCTGTCCCAACCAAAGTCCCAAAAGCAGACAGCAGCCCACCGCGGGGGATAGGGCATCTGCCAGGGCCCGGTAGATCCCACGGGCCAGCATCAGCGGCCACGTTTCCCAACAAAAGGATCGGGAGCATACTCCCGTGTTTCACACCGGGAAGTCCACCACACCAAACACAGAGTGCAGAGGGAAGTGACACAGACCACCAGCCCGGGTGTGAAACCAGATACACCTGACCGCAGTGGCCAGCCACCAGAACCTTGGTTTACCATTGGACTTGTGTGATTCATTTAATCGTGAGTGTACTAACATACCCGGGTCTGACTGGGCGCGCCGGCCCCTGCAGTCACCATCCTCAGCAGACACTGGACCCCGGGGCATCCACCCTAACCACGGAGGGGTTAACATCCAGCTGCCATCCCATCGCCCCCGAGTGCCCGACAACAGCAGCGGTGGTGCCACATTTCACCACACACCGTGGGTGGCGTCACAGACAGTTTACGGCAAATCCCATTCAAATAATTCCCTTTTTAATTTGAAGTGTCCGCGTGACCCCCGGGTCACGGTAGAATCCCTCGAGCCACACTGCGGATCAGAGCAGCCCGGCTGCTGGCACAGGGGCGGCACATATACAGGGGGAATCAGGGGATAATATATACATTTATGGAATGCAACATAGGTGCTGCTGAAGGTTATAGTCTTATGTTACGTCACCGCCGGAGTCTGTTCCAGCGACTTCTGCTCCGATCGCCAGGCGACGCCATGTTCCTGCCGTGGATGGTGCTGGTGATGGGAGAGAAGTCGATGCCAGCGGCACCAGTGGGCGCAGGCTCCGATCATCCACTGGGCTAGGTTAGCTTGGGATCTGCAGTACCGCTGGCTGACTGTGGGTGGCATGTGTCTTCCAGCTGAAGTTGCCAGTGTTCAGCTACAGCCAATGGGAAGACACCACACCCTTCTTATTTCCCCTCCTGTCACATGATTACTGCCAGATATAGTTCTGATTTTCCTGGCTCCTGTTATGTCCTATTCTGTTGGTGATTCCTGTGTTGACTTCTGCGTGTTTTGACTACCCTTCTGCCTACTGTTTTTGTACCTTGCTGCCCGACCCGGATCTGACCTCCGCTACATTTGCTGACTACATCGCTGCCTGCCGATTCTGTCTCTGTTCCGCAATTCCTGGTTTGGCCCTGCCTGACTACTACTCTCATCGGACTGCAGCCTTCCACAGGTAGTGATCTCCAGTTCCCTGTGTAATTCCAAATCCTTGTATAGGGGTTAAAGGGTTTCAG
This sequence comes from Anomaloglossus baeobatrachus, assembly GCF_048569485.1. Lineage (NCBI taxonomy): Eukaryota > Metazoa > Chordata > Amphibia > Anura > Aromobatidae > Anomaloglossus > Anomaloglossus baeobatrachus. The sequence continues at coordinate 164,509,125 of NC_134356.1, forward strand.
GGTTCTGGGGGTCCTACTTGGTGAGTGGCTTCCCTCTAGCCTCCCCTATACAGCCCATCTGAGTCTGTGGATCCAGGCAGGCATTACATCTTAGTTCACACGTGAAAAATCTGGTGACAGGTTCCTTTTAAGTGATGCTCAGATTTATCACAAAAGTCTTCCGTTACTCTATGTGACTGCAAATCTGTGAATTCCGACTTGTGAATTCACATGTATTGAGCAAAGCTGTGCATGTCTAATCAGAATGTGGCCAGATATGCATATAGCATACTTGCAGTCACGTGACCACTCAGTCTTGCTGCTGGCACCATAGAGTCCTCAAAGTGCACGGTGCACACATTGTGAGGATTGACAAGTCTGCAGTCAAATAGAGTGACTTTTGTGAAAACATCACTTTGCATTGTGGCATGGTTTGTACAACATGCTATAAAAAAACATTGTCACCAAATTGCTTCTGGATTGTTGGGAGAGGTTGCTCCTGGGGGTGAGCCCACTCCCTTTGTTGTAAACTCACACTTGAATGTTCTAAAGAGGATATATTGTTGGCATGACAGAGGACTCAAGGCTGCTTTACACGGTACGACCGATTGTGCGATTTCACAATCGATCGTACCCGCCCCCGTCCTTTTTGCGTCACGGGCAAATCGCTGCCCGTGGCGCACAAAGTCGGTAACCCCCGTCACACATACTTACCTCTCGTGCGACCTCGCTGTGGGCGGCGAACGTCCACTTCCTGGAGTGGGAGGGACGTTCGGCATCACAGCGATGTCACACGGCCGCCGGCCAATAGAAGCGGAGGGGCGGAGATGAGCGGGACGTAAACATCCCGCCCACCTCTTCCTTCCACATAGAGCCGGCGGCGGCCGCGGGAGGCAGGTGAGCTGCTCATCGTTCCCGTGGTGTCACACGGAGCGGCGTGTGCTACCACGGAAATGATGATCAACTAAATTAAACGATATTATGGAACCTAGCGAGCAGTACCCGACTCACGATTTGTGAGCGATACTGCGTCGCTAGGAGGTGTCACACAGGCCGGCATCGCCAGCGATGCCGGATGTGCGTCACAAAAACCGTGACCCCGACGATCTATCGCACGATAGATTGTCTGGTGTAAAGCAGCCTTCATTGTAGTGCTCCAGTCCTCTTTAATCTAATCCCTGTGCTTCATAGAGACTGAAATTCTGCAGGACGTACAGAGATTGGACTGCAAAGGATTGGGGTAATTTATATTCTCTGATGAAGCCTTTATCACACTTCGACATGTGAAAGACAATTTGAAGAAGTAAAGGTGAGCAATACCATGTGTCCTATGTTATGCCAACTGTAAAGCATCCTGAGACCATTGATGCGTTGGATTGCATCCAGGCTCAGTTCACACCTGCATTTTCCATTGTAGAAACAGAAGAACAGAATTCATGCAAAGGACAGATCCGTAACATTCGCTACAGTATTATTGTTGTATTCTGCTGTTAAAACTGAAATATGTGCTGTGATTTCTTTGTATAGGCAGCAAAACAGTATTGCTTTCACACAACTATCAGAAATCTGCCCTTTAAAGGGAATCTGTCACCAGGTTTTTGCTGCTTCATCTGAGAGTATCATAAAGTAGGAAAAGAGACTAATTTTAGTGATGTATCACAGTTTAAATGAAAAAATAAATCTGGCACTCATTAAGCAATTGTAGTGAAAGCTTGATTTATTGGTATGAGCAATCCAAAATATAGTAATGTTTCGGTCTGTAATATAGACCTTCTTCAGACAGATTGCCAGGTGTGAGCAGAAAAGGTATGCAGCACCACCACAGTATAAGAAAAAAGTGTTTTCAGCCTTACCTGCCACAGGCGTGCTCCAGGACTTCAGGTGCAAAGTGTCCACAGACAGGCTGAGTCTGGAAAGGTGCAAGCAGTAGGAAGGAGAACAGTCCTATGGCTAAGGACTGTTTTTAACATTTTGTTTGTAGTCTGAAACACGTTAGGTGCCCTAATGCACACGATTTAAAAACTTTTTTTGTATTTTTCATTTTAATGTAGTTCAATAAATATTTGATTTTTTTTACTAATTTGTTGGTGCTGTTTCCAACCCAACCCGTTCTCCTTCCTACTGCATGCAGCACCACCACCAAACTTACTCACACCTGGTAATCTGTCTGAAGAAGGTCTATATTAGGGATGAGTGAGTACCGTAATATTTGTAATCGCTACATTCGTAACGAGTACTTTGTAATACTCTTGTATTCGTTTCGAATAGCGAGTACAATGCAAATCAATGGGAAATGTTAGTAATTTACTGCTGGACCCAACAAAGAGGTCTGGGGGCCTGAGGAAAAAGCTGAAATGGATGGGAAAGTGATGAAACTGAATGGGGAGAGCCTGGAGAATATGTGTGCATGTATTTCTGACTCACATTTGGTTTCTGGGAATGAGGATAACACAGTATTATGCCACTTTTACAGATGGACAAAAACACCTACCAAACCTAACCTAAATTGCATTTTACAGGCCAAAAAAGTTAGGAAACAGTTTTTTTTTCTGCATAATCACTTGTAGATAAGGTTAAAAAAAACTGGATACACAGAAGGCTGGCCCATCCAATGCTCAACCTGGTCCTCTATCCTCCCCCCATCATCAGTCACAGGAGACATATGAACCCAAGCTTGACCACTCTGAGGATCTGTTTTGTACGTATCCTTTGGTTGGTTTTGGTCTCTCACCATGCAGCATTGAAGAGGGATGTGAGGAGGTGGCGTGCGTTGATGCACAAGTATTTGAGGACCTACAGCCAAAAGAAAGCCACTTTGAGGAACCTGATTTTACTGTTTCCAGAGGTAGAGGTTGATGATGATGAGACACAGTTGCCATCAGGTCAGTCTACAATCTCAACTGGGAAGGAGGATAAGATGGAAGACAAGGTGGTCGATGATGAGTCCACTGATCCGACCTGGACAGTTGACATGCATAGCCAGCACAGCAACACAGAGGAAGATGGATATGTAGCACTATCACAGGCACTAAGGGAAGTGGTTTGCCTAGAGTGAGAACTGGGTCAACTGTTCCAAAGAGTACCCGCACTGTGGCCCAAGTCAGGGAAAGGTGACATTTAGCCGCTGTCTGGAAGGTTTTTTCTGAAAGTCCTTCAGAGAAAAACATTGTAATCTGTAGTATCTGCCATACCAAGTTGAGCAGATGTCAGGGAAAAGGCAAAATGAGCACCAACAGTATGCAGAACTACATGGCAGCTAAGCCCCCCAGAAGGTGGGCAGAACACCAGGGTAACAAATTTTATGTCTGCGAGTCAAACCACTGCCATGTTGCTTGTGCTACGTCCTTCACAATCTGCAGGCACTGATACATCCTGACATCCTGACCACAAGCTGCGATTGCACAGACACATCAAACATCAACAACATCCTTGTCCCAGCGAACCTGAGAGTTTGGAATAGAAGCGTAAATTCCCATCCCTGCACCCACAGGCACAAAACCTATCAGCGTTTCCGTCTCATCTTATGCCACTTCCTGTCTCCTCTTCTCCTCCTCCTGCTCCTCATCCACTGCTGAATTATCCTCACCATCACTGCCAAGCTGTGCAGCAGCGCATCGGCAAAGCGGCAACACGCTCTGCTAAAGCTGATCTGTTTAGGTCAGAAACCACACACTGCAGCAGAGCTGTGGCAAGGTATAAAAGAACAGACCAATCAGTGGCTCTCCCCGCTGCACCTCTAACCCAATCTGGTCGTTGGCAATAATGGGCGTAACCTGATGGTGGGTTTAAAGGTCGGAAAGCTGGTACACATGCCATGCATGGCTTATATGCTGAACTGTGGCAGCAAAGCTGTGGCAAGGTATAAAAGAACAGACCAATCAGTGGCTCTCCCCGCTGCACCTCTAACCCAATCTGGTCGTCGGCAATAATGGGCGTAACCTGATGGTGGGTTTAAAGGTCGGAAAGCTGGTACACATGCCATGCATGGCTTATATGCTGAACCTAGTTGTTCAGAAATTTCTCAAAACATACCCTGAGTTACTGTACCTATTTGACAAAATAACAAAAAAAACCAAAACAGTGAGCTGTAGTATGAGTTGATTTACCTGCAACTTGTAACCTCATGTTCACTTGAGAAGGTGTGCCATATTAGCACCCATTTCCACCATGCCTCTACCGCTTTTACTGGTCTTACAGCACTGCAAAAGCGATTGAATTTGCTAAGTCACGACTCATGTGCGACCTGCCCACGCGGTGTAACTCTACATATCATATGTTGGTGAGGATTAGCGAGCAGCAGAGGGCAGTAGCTGAATATCAGCTTCAACATGCCCTTCAGATTGAGAGTCAGCCACTACACATAACAACTGTCCAGTGGATGTGGATCGCTGACATTTGTGAGGTTCTTGAGTACTGCACCAAGCTCGTGAGCGGTGATCAGGCTATTATTAGCTTAACAATCCTGCTGCTGTGTCTGTTGAAACAATCACTGCATAATCTCAAAGAGGAAACTTTGAGTGCTCAGCATGTGGTTATGGAGCCAGATTTCCCAATGGGTGATGATACTACCCAGCTCAGCCAATATTCTGAGGCAACATTGGGTGATGATGAGGAGGATGAAGATGGAGAGGACTTGTTTTTCTGTGCTACCGAGGGGACTCCCAATGCTTCACAGGGGACTCTCAACCCCAGCTTCATGTCTGTCCAGCATGGATGGGCTGGAGAGGAGTAGGTGGAGAAGGACGAGGCGAGTCAGTGTGAGGAGAGGAAGGGTATTGTTCCTCCTGGTGGGGACACAGAACCTTTGCCAGTTTGCAGCTTGGCCCACATGGCACAGTTCATGTTTAAGTGTCCGTGGCACGATCCTCACGCGATACACATTTTATCCAACAACCTATACTGTTTGGCCACCTTTCTGAACTCACGGTACAAGGAGAAATCTCCTTCTCTCCTTTTGGAGTCACCAATGGGTTGCACAATGGAATCCTTCAAGAGGGTCATTGTAGATCAGCTGCTGAAAATGTCACCCTCAGACAACGCTGGTGGCACAGTTACCGACTCTTTTCAACACCAAGGATTAATGGGGAGAGACACGAATACCAGGTGCAACATAGGTGGGGGGAAAATATGCGCAAACTGGGCCATTTTCAATAAACCAGCATATCAACATAGGCTATCCAAGGAGGGAGAAGTTGCACAGCATGGTTAAGGGATACATTAATGACCATACCTGCATCCTTTCTGACGCTTCAGTTCCCTTTAAATTTTGGGTGTCCAAGCGGAACACTTGACCCGGCCTCTCCTTATATGCCTTGGAGGTGATGGCCTGCCTGGCTGCTAGTGTGATGTTAGAGTGTGTTTTCAGTTCTGCTGGGGCAATCATCACTGATAGACGCTCATGTCTCTCCACAAAAAATGTAGACAGATTTACTCTGATTAAATTCAACAAGGACTAGATTTCTCCACAGTTTGTAATCCCTCCAGATGACAGCAAGCCAAACTAAAACCCCCCAAAAGGTTGATTTTGACTACTGCTGTTAACGTCCACCCCTTCCCATATAAAGCTGTTTCCTTCCTGCATCAACCATGACTCAGCCCATAGGGCTAATTTTTGTAAACACTATGCACATTGTGCAGTACTCCTACACCAGTCTAACTACTATTTGTCATTGGAGGCCCTTGTGATGGTGACTCCTTGCGTCAACCATGACTCAGGCCATAGGGCTAATTTTTGTATGCAATGCACATTGTGCACTGGACAAACCAGGACAGTAGTCCTATCGAACTAATATTCGTCATTGGAGACCCTTGTCATGGATTATCCTACATTTTGACTGAGATATAGGATATATATTCGGTAGCATTTTACAATGACTGTTGATGAACAACTGATGGCCCTCTAAAAACTTGAATTGAGGGCTGCAGAATGACATGGAAGAGGAGGAAGAGGGTAAAGCCCAGCGCTACAATGGGCACATTGTATACTGCTATGGAATATGTATTCCACTATCTAAGTTTCAATCAGGGAGGGACCGCCAGAAGGAAAAGTAAGAGCAGTCCCTCCCAAACGTATGTTACTGGGCCACCTCTGGCCCAGCTGAAAACACGTTCTAACATAACACTAGCAGCCTGGCAGGCCAGCACCTCCAAGGCATATGAGGAGAGGTGCGTTTGGTGGATCAGGCAGCATAAAATGCTAGTAGTACTGCTTTGTATTTGACAAGCCCACTAGTAACGTATTACTGTGGCTGATGTGGATGACACAAGTCAGGCTGAGACCCTAAATATTGTGAAAACAGGACCAGTGCACTTAGTATAGTATCAGGCAGCACAAAATTCTAGAATACTGCTTTGTATTTGCAAAGGCCACAAGCAATGTATTAATGTGACTGATGTGGACTGACGGCACAAGTCAGGCTGTGAACGCCTAAATATTGTGGAAACAGTCCCGGTGCATTTAGTGTATCACGCAGCAGTAAATGCTAGAGTCCTGCTTTGTATTTGCAAAGGCCACTAGCAACGTATGAATATGGCTGATGTGGACGAACGGCACAAGTGAGGCTGAGAACCCCTAAATATTGTGGAAACAGAAACGGAGCATTTAGTGTAGTATCAGGCAGAACAAAATGCTAGAGAACTGCTTTGTATTTGCAAAGGCCACTAGCAACATATTAATGTGGCTTATGTGGACGGATGGCACAAGTAAAGGTACCGCCACACTAAGCAATATCGCTAGCAACATCGCTGCTGAGGCACAACTTGCTAGCGATGTTGCTGTGTGTGACATCCAGCAACAACCTGGCTCCTACTGTGAGGTTGTTGGTTGTTGCTGAATGTCCTGGACCATTTTTTAGTTGTTGCTCTCCCGCTGTGAAGCACACATCGCTGTGTGTGTGACAGCGACAGAGCAACAACTAAATGTGCAGTGAGCAGGGAGCCGGCTTCTGCGGACGCTGGTAACCAATGTAAATATCGGGTAACCAAGAAGCCCTTTCCTTGGTTATCCGATATTTACCTTCGTTACCAGCATCCGCCGCTCTCAGCTGCCAGTGCCGGCTCCCTGCTCCCTGTACACGTAGCTGGAGTACACATCGGGTAATTAACCCGATGTGTACTCTGGCTAGGAGTTACCAAGCGCAGCATGCTTCCACGTGTAGCGACGCTTCAGCGATCCCTGCCAGGTCAGGTTGCTGGTGGGATCGCTGGAGCGTCGCTTAGTGTGACATCTCACCAGCGACCTCCTAGCAACTTACCAGCGATCCCCATCAGGTTGTATCGTTGTTGGGATCACTGGTAAGTTGTTTAGTGTGACTGGGCCTTAAGGCTATGAAACCCTAAACAGGTCCCAATTCCCTACCTAAACCACAATCTCTTCCTTCCTGCTGTGACTTTGTTCAGTGGTTTCACCTCTTAAAAGAGCTATTGTATTCCAGTACTATGGAGATAGTGACATTCTCCTATAAATTCTGTTCTGTAATTCCTGCTTGAAAATCTGGCCCTCCCTACGCTACACTGACCTACGCTGCAGGTAGCCCTAAAAAGAGCTTTTGCATTATTAAGAGGCTACTCTCCTTAGCAGCTGCTCGCTCTGTCCTATGCTGACACATCAACGTGGCTCCAGATGCAGTGTGTGCAAAATAGCAAAATGGTTTTTTATAGACCCTACGAAGCTGCGCGGCCAGCCAATCACAGTAATGCCACAACCAAGATGGCTGCGGCACTACTGTGATTAGTTAAGAAGCCCAGCATGTTCAGTGGCTGCAAATCAGGTGCCAAATCGGCTGGATGGGACATATGAATATGGCAAGGCGAATACACAAAAACTCGCATTATAATGAGTAACACGAATATCGTACTATCTGTGCGAGTAGCTGTTAAAAAATATACTCTTAAATATATTTTTCTTCAAATACGTAAAGCCGCATGAAAGAAAGAACTTCCAAAGATGTAAAAAATAAATGTATTTTATCTATTTAAAAATGGTTGCCAAGATTCAGTTACAGAAAGGAAAAAATAATATACTTTGATAGCTTACGCAAAAATAAGAGTTCATTTAGTCCATAATGATCAATGGGAAGTCTTTACCCATCTTTCTTTGACTCCTGAACGGCAATGCTGGGGATGTCATCTCTTAGCCTGGACAACGTGTCATATCTTGCAGCACTGGCGTCTTCTCACAGCAGGCAGTGTGGAGAGCGAACAGTAGCCCCCTCCATCGTGCATTATATACCAGCTGTTCAAACCATATAGGGCATTCTAGTGTAACACAGTTGAATATAGTTCCATATTACGTAACCTTCTGGAAACTTCGGAAAGCTTCGGGAAGGATTTAAATATATCCCTCCATGCTCAGCACTCAAGTATATTCAATATGGGCATATTTACCCTTATAAACTTTATTAATAACCTATGCCCTCCAACATAAACAGAACTATGAACGTATATGTCTTACTATGAAATATTTGATAACTTGATGTATTAATTTCAATCATTTTACAATTCCCCCTTGAAGTGGGTGGAGCAACCCCGAAAATTAATTAATACATCATTAAAACAACAAATCTTCTTTCCTTATTTGGCGATAATGGATTAATATCAATAGTAATGATGAATAATAATTAATTTGCATTATTCATGTTGTAAGTTCAATAATATAATATTGTGGATTCCTGTTATGACAGGCTGTGACTGATCATATAAAAATGTATAAAACTATACTTCGCTAGACCTAAAAAGAAATGCAAAAACCAAATCCGGTCACCATATGATGTCCTCTGAGTTGATGTCTTCTTATCTCCGATGTAATCCAGCATAAACACAATCTCTTAGAAATAAATCCTTTGATAAAAATGAATGGTTACCAATTCATACAGTCCCGTATTGTTTATCATTGTTAGATCAAAGTCCATAAACTTTATTTTTTATTGCAAAGTCCATAGCCAATGTTGATAAACCACAGTTCATGACTTGTAGAAGAATAGCAGAAGTCTTTGATGTCTGTGCAGTGTGATTTACACTAGTCACCTTTTATCCTCCATGCTGCCTGTTGTCAAATCCTTTTGGACAGATGTTAAGACGTTCTTGGTCAGCACGACAGGGGTTAACTTTAACACGTCATTGCTCTTCTTAGTAACTTTAGGGAGGTCTTAATGCACAGACCATGTGTCATTGTCCATCCTTGGACCAAAAGATATTACGTTTCTGAGATGCAAGCACGGTAAGTGTATTTTGTATGTTACACAGTCTTATTTGAGACGTTACCTTTTGGACCTTTTTGCAGAATCCCTTTTAACTTTAGGAAAAATATAAAGTCTTTTTATCTTCTGTAATCTTGATTGAAGACTTCATTCCCTACCTAAATACCAAATATGGCAATAACTATCACTAATAAATGTCACAGCGTATCATAACTCTAATACTATAATACCATGTCATTATTATTATCGTAGAAGTATTAATGTAATTGATATTCAGAATGATAAAATACTGCATAATGGTATAGACAATAGTATTTTCTTGTAATAACCTTTTTTGTCATTGGTGCATTACCCTTCCAAACCCATAGGTGGCAATGTGTTGAATGTAACCAAAATATAATATAAAGTATGAAATAATATAATGTGTACCTATAACATGTATCATATTATAAATATGAAAGGCAACAATGTGGCTTTTAGTTAGATCATTTGTAAATTATAAATCAAAGCAAATAACCTTTTAGAAAAGACTGGATGATACCATCAAAACACAATAATACCCATTATAAATTATTATTGATTAAAAATATAATATATATTATTTGTAAATATAGGAAGGTAAACCTAGATGTACCTTAATCTTCCATCTTTATTACTCTAATTTAATTTATTTGATTTGTCTATTATTTATTAAATAACCTACTATAAGGAAATGTGTAACTATAAGTAATACTTCATCCTTATTGTGTTAACATACTAATATAAAAATAATGTATTACCAGAAAGTAAACAATTGTATATATGATGAAGGAAGTATCTTTTCTTCCAAAAAAGTGGAACTTTTCCCTTTTAAAATGATTCATATTTAATAAAGTAATATTCTTATATTAGATATTACTGAACTAAATATTGAAGTGTTTTCTCAATTGAGATATTTAAAATATGAAGAAAAAATAAAAATTGTATAATATAAGATTTTGATTAAAAACGTGAATATTAAATAATAATTAATATAAAAAATAGGAATAAAAAGAAAAATGAAAATCGGAATAAAAATAAAACTTGAAATAAAAATAAGGCCTTCTATGTATATAACACCTATGTCTTTAATAATACATAACCTTAATGTTACCAGATAACCTTAATATTACCAGTATCTTATAAATTACCAAACCTATCAATAACCAATAAAAATAATTAAGTCATGTAACCTTGCAAATAATACACTTCTCTTAGTATATAAATGCATTATGATATACTTTAAATATATTTTTTTTTTTTTATTCCCAATTCTTCCTTTGTACTTAAAATATTAATTATTAAAGTATCCTGTAAACACATATATTTATCAAATATAAATGTGTGTGATTGAGACCAAACCTCTCCCTTTCAATATCATGAAATATGATATTATAAAAATTAATATGTTTAGATTAAATTAAATTAAAATTTGTGTGGTATGTCTTCAAGACCATATTATAAAAATCACTTCCATATTTGAAAAGAAAAAATGATTACCAATCTGTGTATCAGTAAAAGAAGTGACTAACACAAAAGATATAAGAAAATCAAAACGTTATAACCTTATTCTAGAATGTAACTCTTCAGAATAAACCCTTAATAATAAAAAAAAATCCTAATATCTCTATACTAAAGACATATGTCTAAGAATTAAAATATATATCTTGTATAAATTCCTTCATTATTTATACTTATGTACTATAACTTATTTATTCTATATAGTATACATACATATCTTATAACTTCTAAGTTAAAACAAAAATTCTCTTTTTTTTTTTCTCTCTCTCTGGATCCAAATACTTTGACTTTAGCAGCTGCTCAAACAATCAATCATTCATTGACACATCTATGCACACAAGACTGTAACATATACTTTCACATAAAAACATTGACGGACACAAATCCCTGTATTCCCAATTATTCTATGCGCATTTCAAAGATTATGTTACTAATTTGAAGTACTTCTCGAAAAAAACAAATTCCAATGAATTACAGACTGTACATATGACCATGGAACAAACATTTATTTTTAGCTTTAGTACCAAGTCATGCTCTGGTTACGTGCAAGGAACACCATTCCAAAACAGCAAGCAGTTTTACTACACTTCCAAAGCTCAGATTACATTTCTAATAACTCTAAAGGAGATATATATATTCATAAAAAAAAACGTTCTAGTATACTTCTCTGACCATTGGTACCTGAGAAAATAATAATTATTATCCAATCATGCTTTCGCGAATTAACCTTACACAAGAAAATATATGTTACCTGATTGAGGACAAGAACATATGTAAAAATAAAAAGTTAATACTTCATCAATCTGTTTTACTGATAAATTCTGAGGGAAATAAAAGAATAAAATTATTATCATATTTATGATAAAAATGAAACACTTAAAATCCGTTACTTTCTCTTATTATTTTATTTTAAATATTATTATTCATATACAGAGATCAAATTATTAATTTATAACATTAAACTATCATTTGACTAAATGAAAATATGACCTTGGTTTACTATCACTACCTTTAATATATATATATATATATATATATATATATATATATATATATATATATATATATGTATTGATTCACTGTATATGAATAAACATATTTATCAAACAATAAAATTAATTTACCCAGAAATCCCCTTTTATCCAGCTAAAGACCAAACCTCAATTTTTGCAAAATTCGATTTATTACAGTAATTTCCAGAAAATTGGAATTGAAGTTATTTTGTAACTCAATTTTTTTCCTTAAATGAGGAAAAATATCTTTCTCTGGAAAACCACCCAGCTGTCGCTGCCTATCAAATTCTCTGGACGACTTTTTTTCTTTCACTAGTGACCAGGGGAGAGAATCCGCACAAGACACCTGTTTCTGTCTTTCAGGGCTTTTAAAAATCGCTTGTCTGAGATAATCGGTATCAGATTTTGTGACAATTTTCTCTTTCATTGAAGGTGACAAGGAAAGAGGGGGGGTGTATGACTTATAATTCACATGAAATTTCCTGCGAATTTCATAAATTTTGTCACAAAAATATTTGGATCTGGGAGACACTGTTGGTTTTTCACAAAAACTCACCCTTTTTTGTGTTGGTTTTTCAGAATTAATTAATTTCTGTTTTGATTGACTTTGGCGATTTCTAACAAAATCGATAAATGTCGTACATTCGAATAGGGACTTTTTATTTAATGCCACCGCACAGGCTGCATTGTCAAGGAAATTAAATTTCTTGATGAATAAACGTATCATTCCATCCAATCCGACATTTGGAATAACCGCCCTATATAAACGTTCAAAAACGGACATAAATGAGAACGTACTCTCATTCTGTTCAATTTGTAATTCCTTCAACATCTCATAGTTTGGATCAGATTCATTCCTTGTACAGAATATGAGATTTTTCAGCCTTATGATGTCGTTATCATTTGAACAATCAAATGTCTCATTGCCAGAAGACTTTTTTAATGCCAATTGTCTAAAGAAATGCTGAGGTAACCACATACGGAATAACTGATTCGTCTCACTATTGGTTAAATTAAATTTCTCGATGGAACTTTCAAATATCTCTGAGTTTCTGCAAACATGTATTTTAGGATTATATGCGGGAATTAATTTGCATATGTTCAATAAATTTTTTCTAAGTGTAATCCCTAACTTAGCCTGTTCTATTTTTAGAAACTGATCGTCGCCATTTTCTCTCTCCACGTGTCCTGTCTGCACGTCTCCCACTCTGGCTCCTCCCCCTCCTGGCTTCTCTACGTCATTTCCTGCGTCTTTCCCAGTGTCCTGAAAATGACCTCGATTACGTAGCACATGTCTGCCGCCATTATCAAAATTCTGATTTACAAAATTACAGCCAACATTACAGTCAGAATTCACAATATCACTGACTGACATTCCAGGTTCTAAGCAGTCTTTGGATTTCTCTGTCACTAACTCTCCTGACCATTCAGGTTGTCTATTCCCACCATTTTTACACTTTTCTATGATTAACTTGTGAAAATCATAGACTAAATGACAGACATTTCTGATTTTCTGTTTCTCTCTATTAAAAGACCTTGCACATTCTATACGTGAATTCTCAAGTTCACACTCCCCATAAAAGCGTAACCAAATCTCTTCTACATTAGAAATATCTGGATAAGTGAACTGAAGTTTACTTTGCTTTACATATGAAGAGATAAAATCCATTTTCTTACCTGAAATGATCAGATGATCTGATGGATGATCCTGTAAGACTTGATTCACCTTGTTCAACCCGTCCAATACTTCTTATGGACTGACTCTATCTTTCTTGCTCAAAAATACGTCAAAAGTTAACTTCTGTGGCTTTATAAAGTCTTTAAAGTTCATTAAAAAAAAACATTCATGCAACTTGACTCATACGTATTTCCTAGGTTCTGCGTGATTTTTTATAAATTGTCGATTCCTGATCCTTTGCAGGAGATATTTAAAATACTTATGACTTTGATAACTTCGACCCCCCTTATGCAAAGTGAAGGAACAACAAAAACGTAAAAAATTACGAATGGGTGGCTCACCAAATGTTAAAAAATATACTCTTAAATATATTTTTCTTCAAATACGTAAAGCCGCATGAAAGAAAGAACTTCCAAAGATGTAAAAAATAAATGTATTTTATCTATTTAAAAATGGTTGCCAAGATTCAGTTACAGAAAGGAAAAAATAATATACTTTGATAGCTTACGCAAAAATAAGAGTTCATTTAGTCCATAATGATCAATGGGAAGTCTTTACCCATCTTTCTTTGACTCCTGAACGGCAATGCTGGGGATGTCATCTCTTAGCCTGGACAACGTGTCATATCTTGCAGCACTGGCGTCTTCTCACAGCAGGCAGTGTGGAGAGCGAACAGTAGCCCCCTCCATCGTGCATTATATACCAGCTGTTCAAACCATATAGGGCATTCTAGTGTAACACAGTTGAATATAGTTCCATATTACGTAACCTTCTGGAAACTTCGGAAAGCTTCGGGAAGGATTTAAATATATCCCTCCATGCTCAGCACTCAAGTATATTCAATATGGGCATATTTACCCTTATAAACTTTATTAATAACCTATGCCCTCCAACATAAACAGAACTATGAACGTATATGTCTTACTATGAAATATTTGATAACTTGATGTATTAATTTCAATCATTTTACAGTAGCGAATAGTAACAATTATACTCGCTCTTCATTAGTCTATTTCACAGACTGATATGTTACGTTTATCTTGATTGCTATTATCAACCAATCAAGTTTTCACTGCAATTAAAGAGTGGCAGATTTAATTAATCTTTTATTGACTAAGGAGTGGCATTTTATCTCCAGTACCCACACTATTTTGACAGAGTGATGTGTATCCAACATTATTATTACTTAGGGGCACTTTGCACACTACGACATCGCAAGCCGATGCTGCGATGCCGTGCGCGATAGTCCCCGCCCCCGTCGCAGCTGCGATATCATGATGATAGCTGGCGTAGCGAACATTATCGCTACGCCAGCTTCACATGCACTCACCTGCCCTGCGACGTCGCTCTGGCCAGCGACCCGCCTCCTTATTAAGGGGGCAGGTCGTGCGGCGTCATAGCGACGTCACACGGTAGGCGGCCAATAGAAGTGGAGGGGCGGAGATGAGCGGGACGTAAACATCCCGCCCACCTCCTTCATTCCACATAGCTGGCGTGAGCCGCAGGACGCAGGTAGGAGATGTTCCTCGCTCCTGCGGCTTCACACACAGCGATGTGTGCTGCCGCTGGAACGAGGAACAACGTTGTAACTTCGGTCATTTCCAAATCATGGAAATGACAGACGCTACACCGGTGATACGATTACGACGCTTTTGCACTCGTTAATCGTATCAAAAAGGCTTTACACACTACGATATCGCCTGCGACGCCGGATGTGCGTCACTTTCAATTTGACCCCACTGACATCGCACCTGTGATTTCGTAGTGTGCAAAGTGCCCCTTAGTTTACTGGTTGCAGCAGGTGTGACACAAGCAGAATTTTTAGATGCAGTATCAATCAGAGCTGAGAATGCTAACTACACCCACACCAGGCTCTCACTAGCTGTAGTCCAAGCAATGATGAGGTCCTTGTGCTAAAACTATCATTGTGAGTAAATAAATGGCACAATGCTTAATCAGTGCCAGCAGCGGGTGCTGCTCGGATCCGGACCTATGGTACGACTCGAGGAATTCTCTGGACCCGGGGGTTGCGCGGACACTCCGAATAAAAGGGGACGTATTTATACGGGATTGGTTGTAAAATGTCTGTGATGCCACCCACGGTGTGTGGTGAGGTGTAGCACCACCGCTGCCGTTGCGGTGGCTCCCGGGGACGTTGGGCTTGCAGCTGGATGTTAACTCCTCCACGGGTAGGGATGGATGTCCTAGGGCCCAGTGTCTCTATGCTGAGGATGGTGATTGCAGGGGCCGGCGCACCCGGTCAGGCCGGGGGTGTTACTCACGATCGAATAAAGCACACAAGTCCTGTGGTAAACCAAGGTGATGGTGGCTGGCTGCCGCAGACGGGTGTTTCAGGTCCAACACCCGGACTAGTAGTCAATGCCTTTCTCCTCTGCACTTCGTGTTGCTCTAAGATAGACTTCCCGGTGTGTAACACGGGGAGTCCGCTCCCGTCTGACGCTGACCCCTGGGATCTACGGGCCATGGCGGTTGCCCTATCCCTCTCTGTGGGTGGTTGTCTACTTTTTGGGACTTAAGTTGGGACAGGACCTAAAATCCTGCCCTCAATTGGTTAATTGGCTAGGTCGTTGGTGCCAGTCCTGGCTTCAGGGTCCAAGTACCCTCTCTGTGCACAGTTTCCGGGTCGGTTCTCCGGTGTCGGCACCGGCGGCCTACAACCCTGTCCTGGTCCACCTCGGATCCCCGGCAGCCATCTTCCCATCTCCTGCTGGCACTGGCTACTGTCTGCCACCTAGCCAAGGTGTTAGGGCTCCAACCCTGGCACCTGTCAGCTTGCAGTTCAGGCCTTGACTGCCTGAGCTCGCCTCCTCCACTCCACTTTGAACTTGACTCTAGACTTATCTGACTGTTTTTCCCGCCCCGGGTTCTCCAGATCCCTAGGTGGGCGTTCCCTTACCACCTGGTCCCGCCCACTGGTGTGCCTGTCCTTCCCTGAGGGGGGTGACTAGGGTTTCAGGTCGGCTGATTTATCCCTTTGTGGGATGGGTGTTATGTGTACCTCTACCTGGCTTTCCAGGGCGTTACAGACACATCACTGTTATCTGTGTTTTAAACTCTAAAGGGCCATTTACACGCTGCGACATCGCTAACGATATATCGTCGGGATCACGGTTTTTGTGATGCACATCCAGCGTTGTTAGCGACATCACAGTGTGTGATACCTAGGAGCGACCTTAAATGATCGCAAAAGAGTTAAAAATCATTGGTCTGTAACACGTCGTTCATTTACCAAAAGTCGTTGTATGGTCAGTAGCAAGGTTCTTCGTCGTTCCTGCGGTACCACACATCGCTACATGTGACTCCGCAGGAATGACGAACATCTCCTTACCTGCCGTCCACCGGCAATGAGGAAGGAAGGAGGTGGGCGACATGTTCCGGCTGCTCATCTCCTCCCCTCCTCTGCTATTGGGCGGCCGCTTAATGACGCCGCAGTGACGTCGCTATGACGCCAAATGCATCTCCCCCTTGAAGGAGGGATTGTTCGACGGTCACAGCGACGTCGCTAAAAAGGTATGTGCGTGTGACGCTGCCATAGCGATAATGTTCGATACGGCAGCGATCACCAAATGTCGCACGAACGACGGGGCGGGTGCTATTGCGCATGACATCGCTAGCTATCAATAGCGATGTCGCAGCGTGTAAAGCACCCTTAAGGGTCCCATTACACGTAGCGACGGACCAGCGATCTGAACAGTGATCTGACCTGGCAGGGATCGCTGGAACGTCGCTACATGGTCGCTGGTGAGCTGTCAATCTGGCAAATCTCCACAGCGATCAGAAATCAGCGACCCGTGTAATGACGACTCCCTGCACACTCAGAACCGATGCTCGTTGGTCTCCTGCCGTCAAACACGCCGATGCGTGCAGCACAGCGGGAGACTAACGAGTAAAAAATGGTCCTGATCGTTTTGTCATGATAAGTGACCTCACAGCAGGGGCCCACTTGCTGCTGCTTTTCACACACAGCGAGATTGCTAGTGAGGTCGCTGATACGTCAAAACCTGTGACATTTTAGCGATCTCGCTGTGTTTGACGGGGGCTTAACTCATGCTGTCTTCAGATTACATAGTAAAAACCTGCTGACAGATTCCCTTTAAAGAACCTTCCATATCTATAGTCAGATGAAAAATAATGTCTTATTTTATTTCCAGGTAGATATCCCAAAATTTGTTATTGACTTGAAAACACAGGCATGCCTGGTAAGTAAACTAAATGTTGATATATGATATAATATTTAAATATAAGAAATGTTCACAGCATTAGTTTGATATGATTTCATAAGATATTCTGTGTTACATTTCTGGTGTTGGAACTTACATTTCTATTACTGATGTATGGGTAGATTAGTGGTACATTTTGCTTAGAGGTAAATATAGGCTTAACAATATGGGAACTGAACTTGCTAAATAGTTTTTCCCATCTTAGGACCACTTTACACGCTGCAACATCGCTAGCATTTGCTGGCGATGTCAAGCGCGATAGCACCCGCCCCCGTCGTACGGCCGATATGTGGTGATCGCTGCCGTAGTGAACATTATCGCTATGGCAGCGTCACACGCACATACCTGCCTAGCGACGTCGCTGTGACTGCCGGCCAATAGAAGCGGAGGGACGGAGATGAGCGGGACGTAACATCCCGCCCACCTCCTTCCTTCCTCATTGCCGGCGGCCGCAGGTAAGGTGAGGTTCCTCGTTCCTGCGGTGTCACACAAAGTGATGTGTGCTGCCGCAGGAACGACGAACAACATCGTACCTGCAGCTGCAACAATAATTGGGACTGGACCCCATGTCATTGATTAGCGATTTTGAACGTTTTTGCAACGATTCAAAATCGCTCATAGGTGTCACTTGCAACGACATCGCTAACACAGCCGGATGTGCGTCACAAATTCCGTGACCCCAATGACATCGCTTTAGCGATGTCGTAGCGTGTAAAGCGGCCCTTAGGCATTAAAGAGAAACTGTCAGCACGATGTTGTAATGTGAAGTAAAGAAATGGCTTTAATGGAGATGGAATATTGATTAAATTTATACCCTTGGAGAAGAAATCCACTTTGTTGTTCTTCTTTAAGTACAAGAAGTTTGTTTTTGAAGAAGAATAAGGCTATGTGCGCACGTTGCGTACATTACTGCAGAAATTTCTGCAGCGATCTGAAGAGCACATGTGCGCTGCAGAAATGTCCGTAGTGAAAAAAAAAAAAGCCGATTCCATGCGCTCTGCCTGCAGCTCCTGCCATAGACAGAGCAGAAGCTGCCGGCAAAGCGCACGGAAGAAGTGACATGTCACTTTTTAGAACGCAGCGCTTCGGCAGTAGCCGAAGCGCTGTGCTCTAAAACGCCACGTGCGCACGGCCCCTGCACAATCTCCGTAGACTGTGCAGGGGACGCAGGACGCATGCAGTTACGCTGCGCTACAAAGCGCAGCGTAACTGCATGTATTTAAGCAACATGCGCACATAGCCTTAAGCGGGCTTTACACGCTACGACATCGCTAATGCGGAGTCGTTGGGGTCACGGAATTCGTGACGCACATCCGGCCGCATTAGCGATGCCGTTGCGTGTGACATCGATTAGCGATTTTGCATCGTTGCAAAACAGTGAAAAATCGCTAATCGGCGACACGGGGGTCCATTCCCAATTATCGTTACTTCAGCAGTAACGAGGTTGTTCCTCGTTCCTGCGGCATCACACATCGCTGCGTGTGACGCCGCAGGAGCGAGGAAGCTCTCCCTACCTGCCTCCCGGCCGCTATGCGGAAGGAAGGAGGTGGGCGGGATGTTACGTCCCGCTCATCTCCGCCCCTCCGCTGCGATTGGGCGGCGGTTCAGTGACGTCGCTGTGACGCCGCACGGACCGCCCCCTTAGAAAGGAGGCGGTTCGCCGGTCACAGCGACGTCGCCGGACAGGTAAGTATGTGTGACGGCTCTGGGCGATGTTGTGCGCCACGGGCAGCGATATGCCCGTGTCGCGCAACAGATGGGGGCGGGTACGCACACTAGCGATATCGGGACCGATATCGCAGTGTGTAAAGTAGCCTTACTTTACACACTGCGATATCGGTCCCGATATCGCTAGTGTGCGTACCCGCCCCCATCTGTTGCGCGACACGGGCATATCGCTGCCCGTGGCGCACAACATCGCCCAGAGCCGTCACACATACTTACCTGTCCGGCGACGTCGCTGTGACCGGCGAACCGCCTCCTTTCTAAGGGGGCGGTCCGTGCGGCGTCACAGCGACGTCACTGAACCGCCGCCCAATCGCAGCGGAGGGGCGGAGATGAGCGGGACGTAACATCCCGCCCACCTCCTTCCTTCCGCATAGCGGCCGGGAGGCAGGTAGGGAGAGCTTCCTCGCTCCTGCGGCGTCACACGCAGCGATGTGTGATGCCGCAGGAACGAGGAACAACCTCGTTACTGCTGAAGTAACGATAATTGGGAATGGACCCCCGTGTCGCCGATTAGCGATTTTTCACTGTTTTGCAACGATGCAAAATCGCTAATCGATGTCACACGCAACGGCATCGCTAATGCGGCCGGATGTGCGTCACGAATTCCGTGACCCCAACGACTCCGCATTAGCGATGTCGTAGCGTGTAAAGCCCGCTTAAGTCTTTGAAGTTTTCTGCTAAATTGATATCAGTGCAGAGTAGCTAGAATGTACACTGGGTCTTCTCCTCCCTGTTTGTGATTCCCAGCCTCTTCCGGTCTGTGAAAGACAGATCACTGCTGATATCCCAAACAGAAGAAGCAAGTCATTCGCAGACTGGAGGCAGTCAGAGTGGCCGGGGAATCACATAGTGTAGAGTCCGGCTCCTGTGCACCGAACTCTGATTAGCAAAAAACTTCAAATGGTGATAAAAGAACAACAAGAGTCAATGCAATCTGCATTACAGCGCCTTTACAGCCAGGTCTTTACATTACCATATCCTGCTGACAGGTTCCCTTTAATGGCATATCTACAGGACATGTGTCCTGTAGGATCATTCTCTAGTGTAGATGTTCCCAACTGGTTGCCGCTATGAACTTAGAGTTGGTCACTAGGGTTGAGCAAATGTATTTGCCACTATTCGGTATCTAACAGATAATGGGGTATTCAAGGTATTCGCTATCCGACGGCTAATATGGTATTTGCTCCGATACTTTCATTTTCATTTCTGACTTCCTGGCGACATTTTTCAGCCAATGAACACATCTGATGTTGTTTGCCTTCACAGTAACGCCGCAGCCATCTTTGTTGTGTTGTTACTGTGATCGGCATAGCCGCACAGCGTCATAGGGGCTATATAAGCCAGCGACCATTTTGTGAACACACAGCCATATGGAGCTGGCAATGTTGATAGACTGTATTGTGTGCGGGACAGCGTTCTTAGATACAACTAATAAATAGTCCTTGTAAGGGCTGAACACAGTGTCCAGTAGCTGCTAGCAGCTCTATAAATCGCTTTTTTGACAAACAAAAGGCAGGTCTTTCGGTCTCTCTCTGTCTGTCTCTCCCTCTCCCCCCCTCTCTCATACTCACCGATCACCGAAACGGCACTTCACGGCTGTCACACTGCTCTGGCGGCTTCTCCTCTTTTGAAAATGCCGGCCGCTCATTATTCCATCTCGTATTCCCTTCTTCCTCCGCCCACCGGCGCCTATGATTGGTTGCAGTCGACACGCCGCCACGCTGAGTGACAGCTGTCTCACTGCAACCAATCACAGCCGCTGGTGGGCGGGTCTATATAGTGCAGTAAAATAAATAAATAATTAAAAAAAAACGGCTTGTGGTCCTCCCAAATTTTTATACCAACCAAGATAAAGCCACACGGCTGAAGGCTGGTATTCTCAGGATGAGGAGCCCCATGTTATGGGGAGCCCCCTAGCCCCATAATATCAGCCAGCAGCCACCCGGAATTGCCGCATCCATTAGATGCAACAGTCCCGGGACTCTACCCGGGTCTTCCCGAATTGCCCTGGTGCGGTGGCAATCGGGGCAATAAAGAGTTAATGGCAGCCCATAGCTGCCACTAAGTCCTAGGTTAATCATGGCAGGTGTCTATGAGACACCTCCAATGATTAACCTGTAAGTGAAAGTAAATAAACACATACAGAAGAAAAAATCCTTTATTTGGATTAAAAGAAGGAAAAAAACCCCACCCTCTTTCACCACTTTATTAAAATCCCCAAATTCCCCTCCAGGTCCAGCGTAATCCTCACGAGGTACGGTGACGCATCCAGCTCTGCTACATGAAGCTGACAGGAGCAGTCATACAACACCGCCGCTCTCTGTCAGCTCCACGGAGCAACTGAAGTGAGTCACGTGATCAGCGGTGCCGTCACTCAGGTGATCCGCTGCCACAGCTCTCAGGTGGAGGACTCCAGCTGGCCGCGGGTCACCTGAGTGACGGCACTGCTGATCGCGCGGCTTACTTGTAGTCCCCAGTGAGTCCTTCACCTGTGATCGTAAATCAGGCCGCGGCACACAGACAGAGCTGCGTGATGACAATGAAGTCGGGTGAAGTTCATTCGAGTTCATTCTGATCGCACGGCTCTGTCTCGCAGCCAGCCATACTCTATGCTCTGCTTGCTGTCAATAAATAGAAACAATCCCCATCATCTCTGCTTGCTGTCAATAAATAGAAACATTCCCCATCATCTCTGCTTGCTGTCAGTGAATGGAAACATTCCCCCATCATCTCTGCTTGCTGTCATTGAATGGAAACATTCCCCAACACGTCTGCTTGCTGTCAGTGAATGGAAACATTCCCCAACATGTCAGCTTGCTGTCAGTGAATGGAAACATTCACCACCATCTCTGCTTGCTGTCAGTGAGTGGAAACATTCCCCATCATCTCTACTTGCTGTCATTGAATGGAAACATTCCCCAACACGCTCTGTCTCGCAGCCAGCCATCCTCTATGCTCTGCTTGCTGTCAATAAATAGAAACATTCCCCATCATCTCTGCTTGCTGTCAATAAATTGAAACATTTCCCATCATCTCTGCTTGCTGTTATTGAATGGAAACATTCCCCACCATTTCTGCTTGCTGTCAGTGAGTGGAAACATTCCCGATCAGCGTTTTGAATGCATTTTTGACAGTGCGGTCCCACTCGGCTCTGCTACATTCCCATACAGCATGGCTGGCTGCGAGACAGAGCCGCACGATCAGGATGAACTCGGATGAACTTCACTCGACTTCATTGCCATCGTGCGGCTCTGTGTGCCGCGGCCTGATTTGCGATCACAGGTGAAGGACTCACCGGTGACCGCAAATCCCCTGAGTGACTGAAGTAAGTCACGCGATCAACGGTGCCGTCACTCAGGTGACCCACGGCCAGCTGGAGTCCTCCACCTGAGAGCTGTGGCAGTGGGTCACCTGAGTGACGTTACCGCTGATCACGCGACTCACTTCAGTTGCTCCGTGGAGCTTACAGAGAGTGGCAGTGTTGTACGGCCGCTCCTCTCAGCTTCATGTAGTAGAGCTGATTGCGTCGTGGGACTTCGTGAGGATTATGACAGACCTGGAGGGGTATTTGGGGATTTTAATAAAGTGGTAAAAGAGGGTGGTTTTTTTCGTCTTTTATTCCAAATAATGGATTTTTTCGGGTGCATGTGTTTATTTACTTTCACTTACAGGCTAATCATTGGGGGTGTCTCATAGACACCTGCCATGATTAACCTAGGACTTAGTGGCAGCTATGGGCTGCCATTACCTCCTGATTACCCCGATTGCCACCGCACCAGAGCAATTCGGGATGAGCCGGGTAGAGTCCCGGGACTGTCGCATCTAATGGATGCGGTAATTCCGGGCGGCTGCTGGCTGATATTTTTAGGCTGGGTGGCTCCCCATAACGTGGGGCTCCCTATACTGAAAATACCAGCCTTCAGCCGTGTGGCTTTATCTTGGCTGGTATCAAAATTTGGGGGGACGCATGCCTTTTTTTTAAATATTTATTTATTTTAATGCACTACATAGACCCGCCCTCCGGCGGCTGTGATTGGTTGCAGTGAGACAGCTGTCCCTCAGGGTGGGGGCGCATCTGAATGCAACCAATCAAAGGCGCCGGTGGGCAGGGAAAGCAGGGAATACAAGATGAAATAATGAGCGGCTGGCATTTTAAAAAGCTGGAGAAGCCACCAGAGCAGTGTGTCAGCTGTGCAGTGCTGCGCCGCTGATCGGTCAGTGATCGGTGAGTATGAGAGAGAGGGGAAGAGGGAGAGACAGACAGAGAGAGAGACCAAAAGACCTGTCTTCTGTTTGTCAAAAAAGCGATTACTTTGGTTTGAGAGCTGTTCTGGCGACTAAGTAAACGCCACATGCTGCTCTGAGCACGTTATTTCAAGACACCAGAAATGCAGTTATGCACCTTCTACAGGCTGTGCCCATACTGTTTCTGCCTTTTCCCATCCATTTCAGCCTTTTCCTCAGTCACCACAGCTCGCCCTTAGGTCCAACGTGAAATGATTCGAGTTTCCCATAGATTTACATTGTCGAATAGTGCCGACCTATTCGTCAGATATTTGTCGAATCGGATATTTTGGTATTCGATCATCCCTATTGGTCACTCATGCTCAGCTCTTTCCATTCACCAACAAGAGATGGGATTCACATCTATAAGACATACATGCCAACGGAGTTTACATTATTTTGGCTTAGAGCTGAATGCTTATGGTAGGAATTTTTTTATACTATGCATAAGTCTCCATCATTTTTAATAAATTTCATATTTTTATGATACTTTCTAAGGGATATAACAAAGACATTGTTCTTGAGGATCTGAAAAATATTGTGGTAAGATGGTTTTACTTAAAATATTTACTTTTATAATGTCCTACCTAATATTTGGCAGAAAATTGTTATTAGTTGGATATTTAAACTTATTATTATTATTATTATTATTATAAACAAAATTGTTACATTTTCCCAGTTAAAGGTATTTTCCAAGAATGTGACACATACTCTGCCATCATGTTGTTGAAACGCTGCTTCCTGCAAAGGCTACTTTCACACTTGCGTTGGACGGCTTCCGTTGCTATCCGCAGCCTTCAGGAATTACGGTAACCATTGCAGGAAACCATTATATTCCTCATAGACTTCTATTAGCTACGGATAGCAACGGATGGTCTTGCATTGCATCCGCGGATGGAACGCTGCATATAGCGTTTTTCTGCACTTCAAAAAAACTCAACCTGCAGGATTCTGTCGGCGTCCGTTGTTTTTATAATGGACGCCTATAGTGGCGGATTCCGTTAGAATCCGTCATTTGACGGATTCCGTTAACGCATCCGTCTTTACACAACTGCGCATGCTCAGATGTGTAAAGTCAAGGAAAAAAACCTATAAAAGGATTGCGTTATTTTGTACGATCCGTAGCATCCGTTGTGCCACTATATGCAACGCATTCGTTGCATCCGTCACACAATGCAATGCTACGGATCTCATCCAACGCAAGTGTGAAACTAGCCTAATACGGACAATATCAGTCGTTGGTGCTGGATGTTGTAGTATGCTGAGGAAGTTTTTCCATATTTCAGCAAGGCTAATCCTCCCTTTTGAGGTGGTGCTGATGCCACAGCTGCATTGGTGACTTCCTCCTCTGCCTTGTGCTTCCACTGAGCTCCGCTGTTAGGTGGGAACATCATCAGTAATGTGTCTACTAGTGTGCCCTTGTATTCCCACATTTTCCTATCATGCTCCAGTAAAGGAAATAAGGATGACATGTTGTCCTTGCATTCGGGATCCAGCAGGGTGGCCACACAGTAATCAGCACTGGTAACAATTCGGACAACTCAGTGGTCGTTGCACAGGCAACGAGCATGTATTCATCATGGAAGTCTCGGTTCAAGCTTCTAGTTTGGTTGCTGAGCAAAGTTTGTTGAAAGGCTGCATCGCCACCAAACAACAAGGTTTTCAGCTGTGGGCACATTCTTAGTCATCACAACCATGCTAAAGGCCGCTTTACACACTGCGATATCAGTACCGATATCACCAGCGTGTGTACCCGCCCCCATCGGTTGTGCGACACGGGCAAATCTCTGCCCGTGTCGCACAACATCGTCCGGACCCGTCACACTACTTACCTTACCTGCGACGTTGCTGTGACCGGCGAACCGCCTCCTTTCTAAGGGGGCAATTCATTCAGCGTCACAGCAACATCACAGCAGCGTCACTGAACCACCGCCCAATAGAAGCGGAGGGGCGGAAATGAGCGGGACGAACATTCCGCCCACCTCCTTTCTTCCGCATTGTGGCCGGGAGGCAGGTAAGGAGAGCTTCCTCGTTCCTGCGGTTTCACACGGAGCGATGTGTGCTGCCGCAGGAACGAGGAACAACTTCGCTACTGCTGCAGTAACGATATTTGAGAATGGACCCCCATGTCACCAATGAGCGATTTTGCACGTTTCTGCGACGATGCAAAATCGCTCATAGGTGTCACACGCAACGGCATCGCTAAAGCGACCGGATGTGCGTCACAAATTCCGTGACCCCAACGAGATCACTTGAGCGATGTCGTAGCGTGTAAAGCCCGCTTAAGTGTTAGCATGGCTGTGATTGGCCACCATGTGACCCGGTTTCTATAACCAAAGGATCACGTGTGGCACTGCCATTGTGCTCTGAAAATAGGCTCTATGGTGGTACACTACATCAGGCTCTGTGGTAGCACTCTGTAAAAATGATCTGTGGGGGTACTCTTTAAACTGGCTCTGTTGAGGCATTCTGAAAACACGCCCTGTGAGAGCACTCTGCATATAAGCAGTGTAATACTGTGCTGGGCCCTCTCTCTCTGTATACAGGCCATTTAATATTCTACACATTTTTGGGGTGTAAAGAATGAAGAGCGCACCAAATAGGAGATGTGGATGTGGCCATGGTGCTGCTGGTGGCAGAGGTGGTGGAGCTGCTGTAGGGAGAGGACGTGGGGTCAATCTTTGCCTGCTACACACCCAAATGAAACACTTTTCTCTGGTTTTGTAGGCCTGAGTACTTCTTTATAAATGGTGATACCAGAATAAGTATAGGCTGTTTTAGATTGGGTGGCTGAGAGTGCCTCTAGTTCTATCACTTTGTCTTCCACCCTGGCCGATACTGAAAATGCAAAGTTTACACCTGTGGCCCATGGACATCTGTATCACCCCCTTTCAAATCAGCCAAGCAGTTTGAGCCCCAATTCATGCAGAAGTTACTTCTGCTTTTTGATGACTCTGCTGGCTGAAGTTCCCTGGGCCACCCACCTGGACCTGTCCCTGAAGTGGAAGCGATTGACTGCACTGATGCTCAACCACTCGCTCTGTTTGAGAATGAGGACATGGAAGGGCTAGTGCATATGGTCAACTGACCACTCAGCAAATTTCTGATGATGATGACGAAACACAGGTGCCAACTCCTGAGGTTTTCTACAATGTGCAGACTGTCAAGGAGGGCAGGGGAGAAGAGTAGGTGGAAGATTATGCGGGAGATGATGAGGTCCTGGACCCCATATAAAGTCAAGGCCATCCAACTGATATCTGCAGTTCGGAGGAAGAGGTAGTGGTCACACTGCCCCAGTTGCACAGCATACGAGGGAGCAGGGTGCAAAAGCACAGTGGCTGGCAACTAGCCAGTATGTTGGCTGTTAATGCCCACAGTTCCTACGAACTGAGCACACCAAACCCAGCTCTAAGGAGCTTCCTGGCATGGTGTTTCTTAAGGCAATGTGCTGACGATGAGACACAAGTGGTTTTTATGCTGTGCTATTAGAGCCTGAAGGGAGGCTTAAATGTTCTTAACCTGAGCACCAACTCCATGATGAGGCATCTGAATTCAAATCATGGGCTGCAGTGAAGTACACTCCTGAAAAACTAGGGAAGATTTGAGGCTCTTCCTACTCCCTCTTCTGCTGTGGTCTCGATCTCTTCCTTCTGCTCCCGAACAACAGGTCCACCTAGTTCCCCACACAAAGCACCACCACAACAGTGCTACCGAGCATCTCCACACCGTCCCATGGAAGCATTCAGATGTCCATGTCGCGGGCGGGAGGAGGGTGTCAGCACACCGCGCTCACCCCTTCTGCTCGGGTCCGGCTGTTGCTCCTGGTGGCTCGAGCTGCGGGCCGGATCCCGGGGTGTCTCGAGCGACACTCCTCGCCCGTGAGTGAAAGGGGGGGTGTTTGTTGGGGTTATAGTTCGTGACACCACCCACGGTTGTGGTGATTGCACCACCGCTGCTCAGTGTGGGGGTCCCGGGGATGGTGATGGGAGCAGCCAGGTGTTGTGTTGCCCCTCCGTGGGTAGGGGTTGGTGATCCCGGGGCCCGGTGAAGAGATGTAAAGTGTAGGGCCTGGAGGGCGCAGGGACGCGGGGGCAGCGCTGTGCCTTGCGGCACTGTGGTACTCACTCAGCCTGAGACACGGACACAGTTTGTACGGTAAACCAACGGCTGGTAGGACGGTCCCACAGACGGCTGCACCTGCACTCCCGGTAGGTGACGGTGACGTCTCTCTTCCTTGCACCTGTGTTGTCTGATGGTATCGGTGGATTCCCTCCGGTTACCCGCTCCCCGACTACAATCTGGGCCGGAGGAGCTCTACACTTTGCCCGCAGGCGCTGGCCCTGGGGAAACTGGTGCCTTGGCGGTGGCGGTGTCTCCCCGGTAATGGTCGGGCTGTTGCCGTCAATCGGGACTTGGTTGTTGGGGGATCTGCGTCCCCTTCACTGACGGATTTAGCAATTTACAGCGACTCCAAGCCTTGCTGGGATCCGAAAGCCCCTGCTCTGGTGCTGACTGCCCTTTGTATCCGCTCCAGACCACCGGGCACACAGCCAACGGGGTCCTTCCAGTAACCTCCAGACAGTCCCACTCCAGACCTTCACCGTCGTTGCCAACCTTGCTGGTTCCGTCCGGACACACAGTCACGGACCTTCAGGCTTTTCTGTCACTTTCCACTTTCTCCTTTCTACTTTCACTCTGCTGTTTTCTTTTACTCTACTTCGCTCCTCACACTTGCCCTGCCTGGGGCTATCTCCCTTTCGTCCCTCACTCGACTCCTCACTCAAGCTCTCCCTGAGCTCTTCTGCCTCTTTACTCGAGCCCTGCCTGGGCTAATCTGCCTGGTTTCCTCCCTCCTCCAGCACTGTGACCTCCTCGGTGGGCGGAGCCAACCGCCTGGCCCACCCCCTGGTGTGCATCAACAGTCTCTGGAGGAGGGCAACAAGGATTTGTGGTCTGACTGAGGTGTTCCTACCTGGGATGTGGGGTGTGGTGGTGTTGTTATCTGTGTCCCCTGGCTTGCCCAGGGCGACACATCCATCCTCCAAACATTGGAGAGAAAGAGGAAGTACCAACCTATACACCCACACCTGAGGGCCTAAGGCAAAAAGTGTTTTGGCACATGTCCTACTACCACTGAGGATTGAGGGACATATTTCTGTCCATGTTGCATCTTACTCCTACTCCGCTTCTTCCACCACCTCCTCATCCAGTCAGCGTAACACCTGCACAACCAACTTCAGCACAACCATGGGTAAACAACTGCTAGCTGTTCTGAAACTCATCTGTTTAGTGGACAAATCCCACACTGCGCAGGGGCTGTGGACGGGGATGAAACAACAGGCCGATGAGTGGTTAGTGCAGGTGAACCTCAGGGTCAGCCTCGTGGTATGCAATAATGGGTGAACTCTAGTTGCAGCTCTTGGACTAGTCGGTTTGACGCACATCCCTTGACTGGCACATGTGCTGAATTAGGTGGTGCAGAGCTTCCTGAAAAACTACCCCATGCAACATATCCACAAGGTGGAAATCTACCTTGCATACGCTAGAGAGACTGGGTGAGCAGCAGCAGGCAATAGTGGCGTTTCAGCTGTAGCACACAAAGGTGAGTCGCTCAGTGGAACACCACCTCACAACCAATGAGTGGGCCTTCATTCGGGATGTGTGTGTCTTGTTTTACTGCTTTGAGTACTCCACGAAGATGGACATCACTGGTGACGCCATCATAAGCTTTACCATCCCAGTTCTATGCCTCTTTGATAAAATGCTTCAGACGATGATGGATGAGGTGGCACTACAGGAGGAAAACTTGGAGGAAGATGGACCCCATGACAACATACAGGGATTTTCCGTTCCTTTAATTGCTAACACACTTTGCAACTAACTAACATGACGAAACACTGCATATGACTTAGGTCAAATGGTCACAGCAGCCTGTTATTAAATAATTACATAACAAACCAGGTGGCCCCAACAATGCTGCCCCATTTAAACTATTATAACATTAATACATCGATAACATACTGTGAAGTAGCGACTACCTGTGTTATAAATGGTCACTATGTATCGCAGTGGAGGAGGTCTTCTGCAATATAAAATTCATAATTGTTTACTATGGGACTTGTAGTTCCACAAGTCTTGGTGATATATTGAGAATCGGAGTCCCTTTAAGAATAGCCAGCGTGCTGGATGGATCTGGGTATTCACATACCTCCACTCAGGGGTGTGTCTAGTCTGATATAAGAGACTGTTTGTTTGGTCTCATGGTCTCTGTGTGCTTGGAAACAGTTTACCTTCTGGAGGCACCCTGCATGAAGACAATCTGGATTAGAGCTGGCTGCAATTTTCCCTGATGTTACTCTCTAGGAGGCCAGGTGTATGGATCCTGTGATCGCTCTGTGCTTAGGAAGCTGGAGTCCTTCTGGGGTTCTGGACTTACCGGAGTCAGTGTCTGACAGCAAGTCACAGTTCCTGGTTGGTGATCACAGTGAGGCAATCTTCCTAGGTGTCCGTGGAAACCCTGTTCACGCTCCAGAAAAGGTAACCTCACATAAAGAGTTGTATACAGGCCAAAGTCAGTGAGTGAACAGTGCGATACTTCCACTTGGATACCACTACTGGTATATCCAGTGCTGTGCAGACCAGGTCATACAAATTCTTGAAGGGCAGACCCAGGTTACCCAAGGTGATAGCGAGATACTGTGGGAACTGGGGCCTGCAAATTCTGCAGGTAGGCCATGGAATATACCCCTAAAAGGGTTGGCTGCCCAAAAGGGGGTGGAGTCTCAAAAGGGGTAGTTGCGCAAAAATGGGCGGAGAGCATCCCAAGTCAAAAGGGGTGGCAATTGTGCCTTTGGACTGTAGTGGGTACATATTCTGCAAGGAATGTGAATGTGTAGGACATTTAACAGACCAATGTCCCTGGGTCATTGAACAGATGGCCTGCAGCCAGGAACAATGGGGTTCATTCTTTGCATGTCCAATCTACAATATAGACTACTCGTTTAATTAGGGGGCACGACCATGTTCCATGTGGCTGGATGGAGAATGTGTGATGGGACTGATAGATCCCATTAGCTTGATGTTGTGTGTAATCCATACCTGATTGCTCTGTGCAGACTGAAAAGAAGACAGAAGTAATCAACGTGTGTGAGAACATTAAGGGTTTTCCATTGGTCACAGTCCACATTAACACGATTTAGATGGTTACCGTAAGTACCACAATGTTGGTGTACTCCCAGACTTGTGGTATTCTATGATAATTAGAAAAAATAGTCAGAGGCAAAAAAGTAAACTCACCACTCTCCACAGAAAGGGGTATTATGGAGGGATT
The DNA here is from genome assembly GCF_048569485.1 of Anomaloglossus baeobatrachus. Taxonomy (NCBI): domain Eukaryota; kingdom Metazoa; phylum Chordata; class Amphibia; order Anura; family Aromobatidae; genus Anomaloglossus; species Anomaloglossus baeobatrachus. The sequence goes on from NC_134356.1 coordinate 164,540,114, forward strand.
TGTGGAAATCCACGATGCATAAGGATAAAGCAAAAAAAAATCCAGCGTCCAACGATATAAACATTCATACAAATTTTATTTCAAAAAAGTTAATTAAAACCATAGGAAAATGATATGGTAAAAAATGTGCAGAGATATCTCAAAGTAAGGCAAAATGTATCGGACAATGGTGACCTTTATCATCGCATACAGAACAGCACAAACAATTCCTATCACACATCCTGTTACTCCTCCTAGAACAACAGGCCAATCATAGAAAATTATTAAACAAAATCCACCCCTTCAATCATAGTGATAGATCAGATCATACCTACAATTCAGACCATCATGTACTTTTTGGTTTGCAACAAAAAAATCCACCAGGACTCTTTGTTCAACAGGATCCATCTCTGATGTCCACCCCTAGGGGGCATGCAAATTCTCTCAATCCCCGTCACTCTGCATAAGTCAATATTGCCATTATGAACCAAAAAAAAGTGACGGGAAGCTGAGGACCATTTAACCTGTAGTTTTTTTGTCGCATTGGATAAATGACGGCGGATCCAGTTCTTCAGAGGTCCTGAGTACAGCCGACATACTGTAAATTGCAGTCAACACAAGTGAGTAAATAAATAACAAAAGTAGAATTGCAATTGATGTAGCTCTTATTGTTATAAACTCTGCCAGTTTTCAAAGAACAAAAGGTATTTCTACAAACTACATGACATTACAACAGGTGTATACCTGGTGTCCACATCGGAAAAAACCCTTTTGTATGTAGCCAAGTTTCACTTTTGGTATTGTCATGTAAAAACAACCTCGGGGACAACATTTCTCCCAAGGAGGGTGCCTTTTTAGAAATGAAATTAATGGGATTATATAATAATTGTTTTATCTTTTTATCAAGTAAGAGACTCGGTAGATGCGTTTTAATAATATTTTTTACAGTCATATGAAAAAGTTTGAGCACCCCTATTAATGTTAACCGTTTTCTTTAGAACAATTTGGGTTTGTTCAACAGATATTTCAGTTTCATATATCTAATAACTGATGGACTGAGTAATATTTCTGGATTGAAATGAGGTTTATTGTACTAACAGAAAATGTGCAATCCGCATTTAAACAAAATTTGACCGTTGCAAAAGTATGGGAACCCTTATCAATTTCCTGATTTGAACACTCCTAACTACTTTATACTGACTTACTAAAGCACTACATTGGTTTTGTAACCTCATTGAGCTTTGAACTTCATAGGCAGGTGTATCCAATCATGAGAAAAGGTATTTAAGGTGGCCACTTGCAAGTTCTCTTATTTGAATCTCCTATGAACAGTGGCATCATGGGCTCCTCAAAACAACTCTCAAATCTGAAAAGAAAGATTATTCAACATAGTTGTTCAGGGGAAGGATACAAAAAGTTGTCTCAGAGATTTAAACTGTCACTTTCCACTGTGAGGAACATAGTAAGGAAATGGAAGAACACAGGTACAGTTCTTGTTAAGCCCAGAAGTGGCAGGCCAAGAAAAATATCAGAAAGGCAGAGAAGAAGAATGGTGAGAACAGTCAAGGACAATCCACAGACCACCTCCAAAGACCTGCAGCTTAATCTTGCTGCAGATGGTGTCAATGTGCATCAGTCAACAATACAGTGCACAAATATAACAAAAAAGAACAGAATATGGAATCATTGCTTAATCCAAACGACTAAACCCAAGTTGCAACAATATTAAACCAGAAAAAGACTGGGAATCATAGTCTACACATAAAAATGCGTCAAAAGCTGAAATCTTGCATTAAAAGTTTTTTATTTTTTCCAAGAAAATCAATTCAGCAAGATTATAAATGCATCATATTAAATAACATATATATCACATATAGGTTTAGACAGGGGGGAATCCTGACAAAAACACTAAGGTCCAATGTTGAACATGGGAAGGTTACAATATCCTGTGACACTCAGAAAAAGAAGGCCTCACATAGATAACCATCATTTTCGACATTCAGTCCACCTATCCAAGGCATAATTACTATGTGGGCGTTCAGAGTGACACTGGAAATTTAAAGTGCATGCTGCAATAGAGGTAGGGGAATTACAATAACAAATGCCAAGTGCAAAACCTAATTATCCCCTAACACAAAATGCAGTAATGCAACATATCACAAATTATTACCCATGTTCACGTGGATGCCAGCGTAGAGAACGTGCCCCGACGCGCACGTTTCGTTAGCTTCCTCGGGGGGCCGTGGTGTAATGTGTGTATCCAAGGGCGGCTGGTTTAAATGTGAGAGAGGGGAACACGTGGCGGCGCCTGATTGGACGCACGGGAGGTGTGTCCTCCCGACAGAGGCGAGCGTCATTGGGCATTCCCGGAAGTGACGAGGGTGTTTACTGTGTCGTCACACAGACACCACCGTCACGCCGTACGGAAGCCGGCAGACATCAGCATGTAGGGAAAAGAACATCGCGCATGCGTCACACCGCCACGCGCTCCCCGATACAAGGTAACACTAACAGCAGCATGTTGTAAGCATAAATAAAACGTATCAAAATATACATAACCAGAAACAGGTTCTCAATGAATCGAGTGGTCCTAAAGAGCAGTCAAGCCACTCCATTACAACCCGATCTAGGCCAGGTGAAACAAATCTCATCATACGTGTTACATGTAATATACAATAATTTCATATACCTGGGTAAAAATTGTGATCTAATTTAACCCAAGGATCTCCACTGACTGTACATATAATTAGATCTTCATGGAGACATGTAATTATGCCAAATATTAAATAACCAGGGAAATATCAAAGCACATTTTAATAGTTAATAGATACATGTATCCAGATATTGAAATCACATTTAGATCAAGTACACGTCAGGGAATCCAAGAGCAAAATCACAAAAGGATGAAAAAGAACAAGAAATCCATCCAATATAAAGGAATATTCATGTAGTCTTAATCCATTATTCATGGAAGATGGTGAATAAGATGAGATGCAGCCTGGCTGTTCCACTATTCGCCAAGAATATTAAAGGATAAATGGCAGTCCTGATTCATCAAGGAGAAACCTACGCCCAAAGAAATGAATTTTGGAAAGAAACAAAAACCTACAAAAAACACACAAAACACAGAATTAAAATGAAGCCTAGGCAACAGGAACAATCCTTAAGTCCCTAAACCAAAGTACAATAGGTCTGATGGATCAGAGAAAAGAGGCGAACGACAGTTGTTCATTTAGCCCGCCAGGGGACATAGTCCCCAGCGTGACTATCCACCTACACTCCAGGCGCGCCAAGGCTTGTTTGAAGTTACCGCCTCTTGCGCCCAGGTGGAGTTTGTCGATACCCCGAACTTTAAGAGAGGATGGATCACACTCATGATACACCCTAAAGTGTCGGGGAATGGTCTTGAGGGAGTCTAGATTGACCACATCTCTTGCAGCTATAATATCACGCACATGCTCCCGCGTGCGTATGCGGAGCTGCCTAGATGTTAAGCCTACATAGGCTAAGTTGCATCCGCATCTTGCTAGATAGATGACATAATCCGTGCTGCAAGAGATGTAATGCCTGATCCTATACTCCCTCAGACCATCAGCCGACCCAAACACAAAAGCCCTTTCTATGTTAGTGCAAGATAAACACGAACCACAGGGAAAACAGCCCCACCGTGGCTTCCCTGTGTCAAAGGGAAGAGTATCACGATGGACATAATGGCTGTGGACTAGTATATCCCTGAGGTTCTTGCTTCTTCTGGCAGTCATAAGCGGTCGATCCGGAAGGACCTTTCCCAAGGTTGGCTCAGTACGTAAAACCGACCAATGCTTGTCGAGAATACGCCTAATCTCCCCCCACTGATTATTATAAGTGGAAATAAACCTAATCACTGGAGATGAAGACTTAGATTTAAAAGAAGGGGTAAGTAGTTGGTTTCTTGGAGTAGATCTGGCTCGAGAATAGCCTTGTTTGATGTTGCGCGAGCTATATCCCCTGTTCTTGAACCGCTGGGAAAGATCTTTTGCTTGGACATCGAAAATACAGTCAGAGGAGCATATCCTTCTGAGTCTTAAAAATTGACCCGTAGGTATAGCCCTGATGGTTGAGGGCAAATGGGAGGATGTAGCATGTGAAAGACTGTTAACTGAGGTTTCTTTCCTGAAAACATCAGTTTGGATAGCTCCATCCGACTGTGCAAAAATACTAATGTCCAAAAAGTCCATAATCCTGCTATCGCTCCTGAAGGTCATCCTGACATTCCGTTTATTGGAATTTAATTCAGTAAAAAAGGAAAAAAGTTCAGGATCGGTCCCCCCCGAGATAATAAATACGTCATCAATATAACGCAACCAGCACTGCACATGGGAAGCGGCCCCAGCGCCGTCACCGAAAATCTCCCTCTCCCAATAACCGAGAAAGAGATTTGCGTATGACGGCGCGCAGGCCGCGCCCATCGCAGTACCGCGTTTCTGGAGGAAGAACCGATCCTTGAACAAAAAGAAATTATGTGTCAGGATGAACTCCAGGAGCTCAAGCACAAGATCTTGTAAATGGACATCCCAGCGGCTCGATCGCAGGTAGAATCTAGCTGCTTCAAGGCCATCATTATGTTGGATACAAGAGTAGAGGGCCTCCACATCCGCTGCTACCAAGATAGAACCAGAGTCAAGAAATATCCCGTCAATCCTCCTCAGGACGTCAGAAGTGTCTCTGACATAAGAGGGCAGCGTCTCAACTAAGGGATGCAAATAATATTCAATAAACTTACAAATAGGATCACACAGCCCTCCCATGCCAGAGACAATGGGACGCCCCGGGGGACAACGGGGGTTCTTGTGTATCTTTGGTAGCAGATAGAATGTAGGTGTTACAGGATGCTTTATATGGAGGCCCTCAAACACTTTTTTCGTAATGATTCCTTGAGTCAAGGCTAACTCAAGAATGCCAACTAATTCCAATGAGAATTTTGCCAGTGGATTCTCAGTGAGGGGAGTATAGGCGTCCCGATCTCTCAGCTGCCTGAACGCTTCACGTTCATACATCTGGGTCGGCCATACCACCACGTTCCCGCCTTTGTCCGCAGGTTTAATCACTATTTTCTCCATGGTCTTAAGTTGTTTTAGGGCTTCCCGATGTTTCAGGGAAAGATTATGATGCTGCCCAGACCTATGGAGTTTCTTAAGATCATCCGTTACCAATTTATTGAAAATTTCCACCTGCGGACACAAAGTCATAGGGGGGAACGTGGTAGATTTTGGCAAGATGGTAGATGGAAATTTACCTATGGGGACAGGCGTGGATTCCTCCTCCAGGGACCTCAATAATTCCAAAACTTCACGATCTTGTGATGTTAGATGCCGGGATTCAGGATCACCCTTAGAATGCAGCTTGTGGAGAATCAATTTTCTTGAAAATAGGTGTAAATCTTTAATTACTGTGAAAGAATCAAAATTAGAGTCGGGAGAGAAAGTAAGCCCCATGCTCAAAACTTCAGTCTGCTCTTTACTCAACATAATATTGGATAAATTGATTACCGTGAGTTCATTCCTACTCTTCTTATCCGAAGGTTGTGGAGGCGTCGACTTCCGTTTCTGGCTAGAGGCTCTATCTCCCCGACTCTCTGTTCTTATAGGTAAATTGAATCTTTCCGAAAATTTATTAATACGATTCCCCACAAACTGTACATCTTCTGTAGATGATGCTGATGAGGCAGAATTAGATCGAGAGCGTGTATTGTGTCTCTTGAATCCACGGCTCTGTCTCCAACGGTAAACATACCCATTCTTATAGTCGGATGCGTCCCTCTGGTATTTTTTGGTTTTTACACCAATGATATCTTTTTCCCATCTTGAGAACTGGCCCTCCAGATCCGCATTAAGACTAGCCATCCTCTCATCAGACAATAGGGCACCCAATTTTACTTGTAACCCATTAATCTCCAAATCCAGTTTCGCCAATGTACCCGCGTTATGTTCCACCAATAGGGTCATATATGTTTTAGAACAACCATTGGAGGCTTCTTCCCATTTTGCCTTAAAAGACTCGTCCTCAACCTCAAATGAGGGACAAAGCTGGATTCGTAAGCCTCGGGGAATAAGACACTTTTCTATATATCGTTCCATGAACGTCTTGTTCCACCAGACCCTCGTCTTCTGGTTAAGAAGCGACTTAAGTTGACCAATCAATTGCTCCGTTGCCACAGCTTCAGGTTTAAAAGAAATGTCAGGCCCCTCCTGAAAAACCTGATCAATTTTGTTGAGCCACGCCTGTTCACGTGCTCGTAGATCCATCTGTCCTTTGGAAACTGCTGTGAAATTACACAGAATATAGACATAAATATAACAAAAAAGAACAGAATATGGAATCATTGCTTAATCCAAACGACTAAACCCAAGTTGCAACAATATTAAACCAGAAAAAGACTGGGAATCATAGTCTACACATAAAAATGCGTCAAAAGCTGAAATCTTGCATTAAAAGTTTTTTATTTTTTCCAAGAAAATCAATTCAGCAAGATTATAAATGCATCATATTAAATAACATATATATATCACATATAGGTTTAGACAGGGGGGAATCCTGACAAAAACACTAAGGTCCAATGTTGAACATGGGAAGGTTACAATATCCTGTGACACTCAGAAAAAGAAGGCCTCACATAGATAACCATCATTTTCGACATTCAGTCCACCTATCCAAGGCATAATTACTATGTGGGCGTTCAGAGTGACACTGGAAATTTAAAGTGCATGCTGCAATAGAGGTAGGGGAATTACAATAACAAATGCCAAGTGCAAAACCTAATTATCCCCTAACACAAAATGCAGTAATGCAACATATCACAAATTATTACCCATGTTCACGTGGATGCCAGCGTAGAGAACGTGCCCCGACGCGCACGTTTCGTTAGCTTCCTCGGGGGGCCGTGGTGTAATGTGTGTATCCAAGGGCGGCTGGTTTAAATGTGAGAGAGGGGAACACGTGGCGGCGCCTGATTGGACGCACGGGAGGTGTGTCCTCCCGACAGAGGCGAGCGTCATTGGGCATTCCCGGAAGTGACGAGGGTGTTTACTGTGTCGTCACACAGACACCACCGTCACGCCGTACGGAAGCCGGCAGACATCAGCATGTAGGGAAAAGAACATCGCGCATGCGTCACACCGCCACGCGCTCCCCGATACAAGGTAACACTAACAGCAGCATGTTGTAAGCATAAATAAAACGTATCAAAATATACATAACCAGAAACAGGTTCTCAATGAATCGAGTGGTCCTAAAGAGCAGTCAAGCCACTCCATTACAACCCGATCTAGGCCAGGTGAAACAAATCTCATCATACGTGTTACATGTAATATACAATAATTTCATATACCTGGGTAAAAATTGTGATCTAATTTAACCCAAGGATCTCCACTGACTGTACATATAATTAGATCTTCATGGAGACATGTAATTATGCCAAATATTAAATAACCAGGGAAATATCAAAGCACGTTGCACAAGGAGAAGCTGTATGGGAGAGTGATGCGAAAGAAGCCTTCTCTGCAAGCACGCCACAAACAGAGTCGCCTGAGGTATGCAAAAGCACATTTGGACAAGCCAGTTACATTTTGGAAGAAGGTCCTGTGGACTAATGAAACAAAGATTGAGTTGTTTGGTCATACAAAAAGGCGTTATGCATGGCGGCAAAAAACACGGCATTCCAAGAAAAGCACTTGCTACCCACAGTAAAATTTGGAGGAGGTTCCATCATGCTTTGGGGCTGTGTGGCCAATGCCGGCAACAGGAATCTTGTTAACGTTGAGGGTCGCATGGATTCAACTCAGTATCAGCAGATTCTTGACAATAATGTGCAAGAATCAGTGATGAAGTTGAAGTTGCGCAGGGGATGGATATTTCAGCAAGACAATGATCCAAAACACCGCTCCAAATCTACTCAGGCATTCATGCAGAGGAACAATTACATTGTTCTGGAATGGCCATCCCAGTCCCCAGACCTGAATATCATTGAACATCTGTGGAATGATTTGAAGCGTGCTGTCCATGCTCGGCGACCATCAAACTTAACTGGAATTGTTTTGTAAACAGGAATGGTCAAATATACCTTCATCCAGGATCCAGGAACTCATTAAAAGCTACAGGAAGCGACTAAAGAGTGTTATTTTTGCAAAAGGAGGATCTACAAAATATTAATGTCACTTTTATGTTGAGGTGCCCATACTTTTGCACTGGTCAAATTTTGTTTAAATGTGGATTGCACATTTTCTGTTAGTACAATAAACCCCATTGCAATCCAGAAATATTACTCAGTCCATCAGTTATTAGATATATGAAACTGAAAAAGCTGTAGCAAAAACCCAAATTGTTATAAAGAAAAAAGGTTAACATTAATAGGGGTGCCCAAACTTTTTCATATGACTGTATATTGTGAAACTGAGGGTTGATAGTTTTAATAAATGGCAAATTGACTGACTACAGGAGATTTCAAATTTTTAGATTTTTCTTTAAACATAAAACTCCTATCAGTTTTAAGAACCGAATCCATCCCCCTCTTTCTCATCCAAAAGGCCCTTTGTTGCAACCTATAATCCATTTTTTTAAACTCGTTTTGCAAACCACAATTGTCTGATGTATTCCATTTAATCCGTGTAAACTCTCCTTTTGGTATATTTTTAATGACATGGTTGGCATCACATGACGATGTCAATAGTGTCGTATTCATGGCAATATCTTTCCTAAAAGGAGAAATACAAACATGCCCAGAATTATTAAACGTCAGAGTAATATCCAAAAACACTATAGACTTTTTATGATAGCTATGCGTAAATTGCAGATTCATTTGATTTGAATTAATATACTTGATAAAGGAATGAAATACCTCTGGGGGTCCCTCCCATATTAGTAGTAGGTTGTAACATATTTGCCTTAAGGTGGCTTTACACGCTACAAGATCGCTAAAGCGATCTCGTTGGGGGTCACAGAATTTGTGACGCACATCCGGCCGCTTTAGCGATGTCGTTGTGTGTGACACCTATGAGCGATTTTGAATAGTCGCAAAAACGTTCAAAATCGCTCATTGGTGACATGCCCCCCTCTTCCCAATTATCGTTGCTGCTGTGTCGCGAGCGGAGGAGGTGACGCTGCGCTCTCCCACTGCTCGGGTCCGGCTGCTGCTGCTCGGTGGTGGCTCGAGCGGTGGGCCGGATCCCGGGGACTCGAGCGGCGTTCCTCGCCCGTGAGTGAAAAGGGGATTTTGATTGTGGGGATTGGATATATTGTCCGTGACGCCACCCACGGTTGTGGTGATATTGGTGACACCACCGCTGCTCTAGATGGGGATCCCGGGAGCGGTGACAGGGAGCAGCTTTGATGTTAGTTCTCCCCTCCGTGGGTAGGGGGTTGGTTGTCCCGGGGCCCGGTGATGGGGTAGGGATGGATGGATGGCAGGCGGGTTACAGGGCCTGGTGAGGTGCAGGGTCGTGGGGGCAGCACTGTGCCGCACGGCACGGTGGTACTCACTCAGCCAATGATGAGGACACAGTTCTCGGTAAAACACACGGCTGGATGGAGGGGTCCCCAGACAGCTGCGGTGTTGTTTCTCCCGGCAGGTTGGTGGTGACTGCCTTTCCCTGCACCTAAGTAGTTTGTACGGTTCCAATGGGTTCCCACCGGTAACCCGCTCCCCGGCTTGGATATGGGCCGGAGGAGCCCTTTTTGCCCGCACGCGCTGGCCCTGGGAAACGGTTGCCTTGGCGGTGGCGGTGTCTCCCTCTCCTGGTCGGACTGTTGCCTTCTGTCGGGACTTGGCTGCTGGGAAACCCAGGAGGTTCCCTTCGCTAACGGATTTAGCAAATTCACGGCGACTCCTAGCCTTGCCGGGGTCCGTAAGCCCCTGCCAGATGTTGCTGACTTGTCTTTGTGTACCGGTCCGGTACCGCCGGGCCCCGGGCCACCGCCCGTCCACGGTCCTTACGGTAAACTCCGATAGGCCACTACTGCAGACGGTCACCACCGTCTGCCAACCTTGCTGCTCCGTCCGGGCCACACACCTGGACTCACTTCAGACTGCTCGACTGCTACTTCACTTGCTCTCACTTTCACCTCTAACACTGATCTGACTGTGTTCGTGCCTCCAGGACTGTGAACTCCTCGGTGGGCGGAGACCAACCGCCTGGCTCCACCCCCTGGTGTGGACATCAGCCCCTGGAGGAAGGCAACAAGGGTTTTGTGTCTGACTTCGGTGTGTCTGCCGGGAGTGTGGGGTGTGTTGGTGTTGTTCTCTGTGGCCCCTGGCTTGTCCAGGGCGCCACATTCCCCCTTAGTTAAATGCAGACCATCCGCGGGGTGCCCGTCCATCACCGGTTTTATTTTCACCAACTGAAAAATAGAAAACGGTAACACACATACAATTATAATAACATCTTCCCACATCGGGAGGTACTCTTACTTAAATGTTACTAACGGTTACGGCTTCCGCTCTCTCCCACCCAAGCAACCTGGCCCTGATGCTGCCCCTAAGCAAACAGGCAGCACCCTTTGACCCCAGTCCTGCACAAGTTGCCCGAGCGGGTTCTGTCCTTTTCAGGGGACCCACGTCCATGGGGAACCCCTGAACCCCTCCAGAGGATCGCCACCGGTTCCGGTGGTGGGTGGGCCCCAGCCTGCTCCACTGCGGGCCCTTCCTCCAATCTGCCTCTCCGGAGGCGGTCACGGTATAGCCAACAAAACATAATTATTTGCATGCCACAAGTTTGTGGTTGCCCTGCTAGTTCTCGGGCTTGTTCATAAGGAGTTCCTTATGCATAATTGTAAAGGGGGTCCCAACGGGGACCAGTTGCCGGCAACGACCGGTTCAAATCAAGGTTGCAAATCAGGTAACTCTTCTCGGTATCATTCACTTATCATTCTTTTTCAAACGGTAACAGCACTCTGGTGGTCCCAACGGGGACAACGACAACGGGGTTCCGCTGCCATCACTCTGAGTCCTCGGCATCACTTGGAGGAGGGGGCGCGGTGCACGCACGAGCCTCCTGGCTGTCCCTCAACTTTGCATCCAGTGCAAACCACCCCCTCTCCCCGCAGTGCCGGGTGTATTGTACCAGGTCCCCTGGCATCAGGTTGCGGCCTGGGTGCTCTTCTGGCAGGTGGGCGTTAACGTCCCCGCCGGGCTATGAAGACTTCGGCCTCCAGGCCCGGTTCATATATAAAGCCATAGCCCCGGCGGACATCAAACCGCCTCACCTGCCCTTCATACAGGGGGCCCCAGACGCGGAAGGTCGCTTGCCTCAGGCTCTCCTTCTCCCGGATTGTACGGGCCACCATCTCTGTCTTCTTCTTCTCTCGTTCTGCGATCTCCGGGCCCAGCGGTGTCGGCTCCCTATCCCAGTACGGTGCTGCTGCAAGCTCTGGCGCACGGGTGGGGCCCCGCGAGACCTTTTGGACACTGCCCACCGTTGGTGATCTGGGCGGAAGGTCCCGCGGTGACTTGGCCTGGGGCGCTGCCTTGCAGCAACAACCCGGCGCAACCTCAGCCGAGGTGTGGGGGATGGGCACAGGGGTCTTCCTCCGCTGGGCCTTCTGCACGGAGCGGCCTGTCGGCTCCGGCTCGGGGGAAGTCTCTGTAAATGCCTCCGGCTCAGGCTTCTGCACCTTCCAGAGTAGCACTTCCGGTCGGTCACGGGCTCCGGCTACAGGTCGATCCGCCTGGGCGGACATGCGGGGTATCGCTACCGGTTGCGGTGGTAGCGGGCCTAGTGGCGGGGTCACGGCAGCCGAGACGGGTAGCGAGGGAGGTAGCAGGGCGAACGGGTTCAGACCGGGTCCCGCAGCCGCGATGACCGACCCACTAGGGATACCGGGGCGTGGGTCACTCACCCTCCCTTCCGCAACTTCCTCCTCGCGTCTCCGCACGGTCGCTATGACCTCCGTCATGTCGGTCTCCCACTCCTCCAAGAGGAGCTGCATCTTGACCTGCAGCCTCTGTTGGAGCTGCGCGGTCCGGAACTTCACCCACGCCGTGGTTCCAGGTGCGGGAGCTACGGTGCTACGGGACGGCATGTACATCTTGCTGGCGGCATCTTCCAGGAACAGCAAAATGGCCGCAGGGTCCTGGCGTCCCTGCTTTTATAGCCACGCTCACATGCGACCAGCCGCCATTTCGTCCCCCTTAGCCTCTTTCCGGCTCCTCCTCTACAGGGGCGGGGTTTTGGCCTTCGCGCCTCTACTATTCGAGGAAACGCTCGAGCGAGAATTTTTCGCGCCCAAGATGGCGGCTTCTTGACATTTCTGGCCGGACATCTCCGGCGGTCACAAGGCGCACCTCTACCAGATGGCAGAGCGGTAAGATCCTGTTCGTGACGCCAAGTTGTCGCGAGCGGAGATGGTGACGCTGCGCTCTCCCACTGCTCGGGTCCGGCTGCTGCTGCTGCTGCTGCTCGGTGGTGGCTCGAGCGGTGGGCTGAATCCCGGGGACTCAAGCGGCGTTCCTCGCCCGTGAGTGAAAAGGGGATTTTGATTGTGGGGATTGGATATATTGTCCGTGACGCCAACCACGGTTGTGGTGATATTGGTGACACCACCGCTGCTCTAGATGGGGATCCCGGGAGCGGTGACAGGGAGCAGCTTTGATGTTAGTTCTACCCTCCGTGGGTAGGGGGTTGGTTGTCCCGGGGCCCGGTGATGGGGTAGGGATGGATGGATGGCAGGCGGGTTACGGGGCCTGGTGAGGTGCAGGGTCGCGGGGGCAGCGCTGTGCCGCACGGCACGGTGGTACTCACTCAGCCAATGATGAGGACACAGTTCTTGGTAAAACACACGGCTGGATGGACGGGTCCCACAGACGGCTGCGGTGTTGTTTCTCCCGGCAGGTTGGTGGTGACTGCCTTTCCCTGCACCTAAGTAGTTTGTACGGTTCCAATGGGTTCCCACCGGTAACCCGCTCCCCGGCTTGGATATGGGCCGGAGGAGCCCCTTTTGCCCGCAGGCACTGGCCCTGGGAAACGGTTGCCTTGGCGGTGGCGGTGTCTCCCTCTCCTGGTCGGACAATTGCCTTCTGTCGAGACTTGGCTGCTGGAAAACCCAGGAGGTTCCCTTCGCTAACGGATTTAGCAAATTCACGGCGACTCCTAGCCTTGCCGGGGTCCGTAAGCCCCTGCCAGATGGTGCTGACTTCTCTTTGTGTACCGGTCCGGTACCGCCGGGCCACCGCCCGTCAACGATCCTTACGGTAAACTCCGATAGGCCACTCCTGCAGACGGTCACCACCGTCTGCCAACCTTGCTGCTCCGTCCGGGCCACACACCCGGACTCACTTCAGACTGCTCGACTGCTACTTCACTTGCTCTCACTTTCACCTCTAACACTGATCTGACTGTGTTCCTGCCTCCAGGACTGTGAACTCCTCGGTGGGCGGAGACCAACCGCCTGGCTCCACCCTCTGGTGTGGACATCAGCCTCTGGAGGAAGGCAACAAGGGTTTTGTGTCTGACTTCGGTGTGTCTTCCGGGAGTGTGGGGTGTGTTGGTGTTGTTCTCTGTGGCCCCTGGCTTGTCCAGGGCGCCACAGCTGCAGTAACGATGTTGTTTGCCATTCCTGCGGCAGCACACATCGCTATGTGGGACGCCGCAGGAACGACAAACATCTCCTTACCTGCGTCCACCGGAAAAGGAGGAAGGAAGGAGGTGGGCGGCATGTTCCGGCCGCTCATCCCCTCCCCTCCTTTTCTATTGGGCGGCGGTTCAGTGACGCTGCTGTGACGTCGCTGTGACACTGAACGAACCGCCCCATTAGAAAGAAGGCGGTTCGCCGGTCACAGCGACGTCGCAGAGCAGGTATGTGCGTGTGACACTGCCGTAGTGATAATGTTTGCTACGGCAGCAATCACCACATATCGGCCGTACGATGGGGGCGGGTGCTATCACGCTCAACATCGCTAGCATCGGCTAGCGATGTCGCAGAGTGTAAAGCCCGCTTTACTTTGAAATATCTCTGCACATTTGTTACCATGTCATTTTCCTATGGTTTTAATTTACTTTTTTGGAATAAAATGTTATGAATTTTTATATCATTGGACGCTGAATTTTTTTTTTCTTTCGCTTTATTCTATAATAATAGGCCAGGACTTGGAAGTCCTGTGGGACATGTGGTTAATGGGAAGCATATCTGTTCACTTAGTTAAAAGCGGAAACGGCCTTGAGGAATCCCCTCCATAGCAGAAGCCTGATGAGGTACCTCCTGGTATGATGGTATGTAATGAGGAGTTATTAACTCTAAAGGTTAACAGTCCTGAGTTGGGGGTCACCAGACAGTGTTATGGATTTACAAAACTTAGGGACCTAATGTCAGCTGGAGTGAACATCAGTGTGACTGATAGTCACGTGGTAGCTTCAGGAATGGGGGCCGACACCAAGTTAGGTGGTGACTTGTTGGTCCAAGGTGCAGGGGGAGTGTGTCTGACACCAAGTTAGACTGTGAGTCTACTAAGGTAGAAAGTGAGTGCAGTAAGGAAGGGCCACACATAGAGATAAGATTTACCTCCTGTCGCTGGAAACAAAAAAGGCCACAGAAAAGGAGAACAAGCTGCACCCTCAATAAGTGTAAAGAAGGTAGATGACCTTTCTGAGCATGTCACATTGCCAGTGGCAACCGCCAGCTTAGAGGCCAACAAAAATGTGATGCAAGAGAAACTTACACATTGTATCGAGGGTAGTGCCCAAGGTGAAGTCAAGGAGAAGGAGCCACCCAAGAAGACAGTATGGGTGTCCTCTCCAATTGCTGAGCAAATAGCTGGTGGTCTACCAATAGAGGGCGTTATAGGCGAAGATATCCTTGAGAACGCAATAGGGGAAGAAGCCCTGTGGAATGTTGCTGAAGCAAGCATCCATGAAGATTACAAAAAGACTGGTGATTCACCTAGCTCTGCGGTGCCTGAAAATGAAGCAGCGGAGACCAAAGAGAAAACTGAAAGTGATGCTGCAGGGCCTCAGTTGAGCGTTGACTGTGCCACTACAGAACTGCAAGTGGAGGCCGAATGTGCAAAAGTGGAAGAAGCCACTAAAGATGTGAGGACTGAACCAGACCTGAAAGCGCCAAGACAACTCTGAAGGAACGAGGAGAGGCTGGTCAAGTCAGCCCCAGTGAAAATTTAATTAAGGAGCTAGAGATGGTCAAGGAGATGGTAAAAGATCATCTGAAGCAAGAAAGGCTTGCTGAGAGCTGAGCAGATGAACTGGAAAAAGAAGTGTCTGATTTCAGAGGTCTCCTAGCGGTGTGCCAGTCGATGAATAAGGCAACCTTAGAGAAGATGGAGCGACAGGTGTCCATCCTGGCCAACTGTGTTAAAGAACATGAACTTCAGAAGGAGCTGACTCTGAGAGCTGAACAAGTCAATCGTCTGGTGAATGGAATGCCCACTTCCTGTCAGCCACAGCTCCGGCAAGGATTTTTTCTGGAGGCCATCAAGGCCTCGCAAGTGATGGGTGCCCCTCCAGCTCCAGATGATCCCTAATGGGACTAATGGAACTGTGACCCCCTCTCCTCTCTCCCTCCAGGGAGTAACCGTCCAGTGGCTAAGACTGCCGAGCTCGCACTGCAGGTCAAGCTGGCAATACTGGGGCACCGGTGGGAAAGTACAGGCCACCAGCACTTGTGCCGCACTGCCTCGGCCCTGTGAACTGCTGTGGCAGCCCTCACCAGCTCAAGAAGGGCGGACAGGTCGGCCATCTTCAGTCTTCGGACATTGCCACTACTGTATCACTGAGATCAATTAGGAGGTACACTTCTGTTCCTCCCACTTCATAGTCCCCCAATTTAAACCAACCTCCTTAACTCCCCCACCAATCATGTTCCCTGAACATTAAACATTACCCTTTATTTGAACTATATTTTAACCCTTTCACTTCCCCCTCCATCATGTCATGGGCCTGTCCGCCTGATAGTTCTCCCTGGCATTCTTTCCACGCGATTATCAGGCTAGTTGTCACGCTCCTGTGACGCCCCTGGACTAGTCAGGGCGTCACAGGGTACTGCACGCTCTTTATTCCTTAGTGCAGGACTCAAACCCCCATGGTTCTGGGTTTCCAACCTATGGCACCGCCTCCATCAGCATCCAAATCCCAACCACACCTCACACCACACCCTGTCAGACACACCACTGGGCTGCTGAGCTGGAGTAGGGCTGCCCACTTAGGGGTCAGGCAGGCTGGTGGGAGGGGGGAAGTGAATGAGAGGAAGTGGAGAGCAAAGCTTAGTCTAGAAGTAGCTCCCAAAGAGTGAGGAGCTGGGAGTTGGAGCTCCCAGGGAGTTACAGGTTGGGTCGCAGACAGAGGTCTGGGACCGGAGGAGTCGGAGACCCGGTCGCAGGGTATTGAGGCTGGGTGCCTGGACCCGGTCTTGAAGGACGGGAGGCATCCGAGTCTAATAACCAGTCCGGGACCGAAAGCACGGCGGGGTACTGGACCCTAGGTCGGGGAGTAGCTTCAGGCAACCCGGCAATTAACCTGCGGAAGATAGTGACTTTATGGACTGTCCCCAAGAAGCTCAGAGATCAGGGGCACTAGCGCAACGAGGAGGATAGGACTTTCCAACCCAAGCAGCCCACAGAAATCCCAAGCGTGAGCCCTTAAGAGCACAGCTCCACTACAAACAGTAGGGAGCAGGGCCCTGACAACTTTATGCCAACAGGCCACCAGAACACTTCAAATTTGTGCACAGAGGCAGGCTCCGGACTACCCAGCAGTGCTATAGGGGATGGATACCTGGACGAGCTCCCCCAAGAGGGCAGCGGCACCCAGAGACTTGGTTCACTTTGTTGTCAGAGTCTGCTTTGCGGCCACATCATCATCAACACTGCCTAAGCGAGTACATGGTCCTCACCTGCTTCCAATCCGCACCCCGCTCCCCAACACCACCATTCAGAGTCCCGGTGTCTCCGCTACCCGTGGAGGGAAATGTCATCTGGCTGCCCTCACTCCATCTCCTCCGGGTACTCGCAGCGGCGGTACTCCCCTTACAGTGAACCACGGGTGGCATCACAAACTATTATCCCCTGTAAATAGTCCCCTTTACATTTGAGTGGCCGCAAGCCCCCAGGTCCGGAGACCCTCGTGCCACAGCAGACACCTGGATCCGAGCGGTTCGACCGCTGCAGGGGCGGCACACTCCCGGTCCCGGTCAGACCGCGCCGCTCACCACCCGTCACTCAAACCCCTGGGCTCCCCGCTCCCCACCGAGCCCGCTCTCCTGCTCCCCCGTCCATACCTTTTTCCCGTCGGTCCCGGCCCCGCGCCGCTCACTCACTGCAGCCACCTACACCCCAGCGTTCTGCCTCTCCTCCTGTGGTCTCAGCTCTGACTTCCGGGTTGCGGCCCTCACACATGCACACACTAGGAGGCATGTGCGTGCACTCTCCTTGACTTAAAGGGCCAGCACAGCTGCCTGGAATATCACTAATAAGCACCTTGGGTATTTAAGACTTGCTACTCCCCACGGCCAGTGCTTGTCCCTGTAGCTTGTCTCTTGTACTAGTTGTTCAGGTCCCTCTATGCCTGTGCTTGGTGTAACCCTGTCTCTGTTTGCAGATCCTGTTCTGAGCACACACTCCAGCCTGATCCCAGTAACCTGCACCAGTCTCCGGTTCTGGACTTCAGCCTGATCTTGTTAACCTGCACCAGCCTCCACTCCTGGACTTCAGCCTATCTCCTGTGACCTGCACCAGTCTCAGTTCTGGACTTCTGCCTGATCCCATTAACCTGTATCTGGTCCAGATCGGACCCTGCATCCAGTGACTCTTGCTGATCCCGGCTTCCGTACATCTAGGCCCTCTGCAGTGATGCCCGACAGTCCCTGTTTAGGGGTTCATTCGAGGCGGTGTCGCAGTGGAGTCCAGTGCACGGTCCAGTGGGTCCACTCCCAGGACTATCCTAACACTAGTCATCCATACTTGGAGGGTAGGGTCCTGTACCAAAATCAACCAGTTATACAACTGTCCAGACAGGGGACAGTTTTGGAGGGTGAGGAGAAGAACAGTTTTCACAAAAGGGTGGCACTCAAAGCAGCTCACGGGCATTACTGGAGCTTGACTAGGGGGATACAGAGGACACAGATGATACACCTCCCACGATGGACCACTTATCGTTGCCTTTTTCAGAGTACCCATCCATAGAGTCCTTTTTAAGAGTACCTCCGAAGAGTCATTTCTAAGAGTACCCCCATAGTGTTTGGTGTAGAGTGCCCTCACAGAGGCTGATTTATGAGCATGCAGAAAAAGGGTTAAGAGGAGTAATCTAACACTGGCCTTCACTGGAGAAGCATCCTTTCCTCATGCTATTCAGAGCACAATGGCGGCGGCGCCTATGATCCAGTGGTTATACAGGTCAGGTCATGTGATGTGCTAGATAATCACAGACATGGCAAGCCTCAGAATGGTTGTATTGGCTGCGGTAGTGCCCACAGCCAAAAAAATTGTTGATTGGCTGCACTGCAGCCTTTCAACAAACTTTGTTTAGCATCTGTTCTTGATTAGAACTCCGAAGTCGACCATGAACTTTAGTGAGAAGTCCGTGCTTGGATTTGAGCACCCGACACTAGGTGTCCAGTATGAACTCCGAACTTTAAATCTCACGTTCGCACATCCATAGTCATGTGTCAATATGTGCTGTAGACTGAAGACATACTGTTCTAACTGCCAAAAGAGCTGTATCACACATAACTTAGTTGGCAGCCAGGAGCACACCTGTCATGTAAAGAAATATATCTATTCCTCACTAAGCACAAAGACGATTATCTCGACCTTCATCCTTCCTTCTAAAGGCCCTGTCACACACAGAGATAAATCTTTGGCAGATCTGTGGTTGCGGTGAAATCATGGACATATTGTTCCATTTGTACATAGCCACAAACCTGGCCCTGATTGTCCACAATTACACTGCAACCACAGATCTGCCGCAGATTTATCTGTGTGTGTGACAGGGACTTAAGGCCTTAAACACACTTCCGCATAAAAAACGTACGTGTCACACGTTCCGTTTTTCGGGTCCGTGTTCCGTTTTTTATGGGCGTTTCTCCGGTACGTGTGACATCCGTGTGATGGCGTATGCTCGCCATGTGCGCGTGTGGAATGTCAGTGTATGAGTCAAATACTTATGTTACATGTCCGTGTGGTGTCCGTGTGAAATGATCCGTTTGTGTTGTAAAATGTCGTTTGATACATACCTGCAGACAGAGTCGCGCGATGAGAATGAACTCGGGTGAACTTCACCCGACTTCATTGTCATACCGTGGCTCTGTCTGTGTCGTGTCCTGATTAGCGGTCACCCGTGAAGGACTCACCCGTGACTGCTAATCTCCTGAGTGACTGAAGTTAGCGGCGACATTAGCGCTGCCATTACTCAGGCTACCCGCGGCCAGCTGGATTACTCCACCTGAGACCAAAACTCACCTGTAACTTCATTGCTGCTCGGGCAGCTCACTTCGGTCACTTGGGCGACTCGCTGTCACAGTTGAAGGATCCAGCGGTGGCAGCAAGTAACCTGAGTGACGTCATCGCTGATCTCGCGACTCCCCTCAGTTTCTGCTTGGAGGTGATAGAGAGCGGTCATTGTGTGTGGCCGCTCCAGTCACCTTCATGTAGCAGAGCTGAGAGCGTCGTGGGACATCCATGGATTACGCCGGACCTGGATGGGTTTTTTTGTTTTATTAAATTGGTGAACGAGGGTGTTTGTTTGGTTTAATTTTTTAAAATAAAGGATTTTTTTGGATGTGTGTTTTTATTTCCTTTTAATAACAGATTAATCATGGAAGTTATCTTTGGGAGACGGCTGCCATGATTAACCTAGGACTTAGTGGCAGCTATGGGCTGCTGCCATTAACTCCTTATTACCCTAATTGCCACCGCACCAGGGCAATTCGGGAAGAGTCGGGTAGAGTCCCGGGACTGTCGCATCTAATGGATGCGGCTTTTCCGGGCGTCTGCTGGCTGATATTGTTAGGGTGGCGGGCTCCCCATAATGTGGGGCTCCCCATCCTGAGAATACCAGCCTTCAGCCGTATGACTTTACCATGTCTGGTATCTAAATTGGGGGGAATCACACGCCGTTTTTTTAAATGATTTAATTATTTATTTTACTGCACAGTATAGACACGCCCACTGGATGCTGTGATTGGTTGCAGTGAGACAGCTGTCACTCAGCGTGGGGGCGTGTCTAAATGCAACCAATCATAGGCGCCTGTGGGCGGGGGAACCAGGGAATACGAGATTAAATAATGAGCGGCCGGCATGAGAAGCCGCGTATCTTTTGCACAGCTGTTCTTCGCCGCGCTGGTGATCGGGGATCGGTAAGTATGAGACAGGGGAAGATACAGACCGACCACCAAAGGGATAATGATCGACAACAACCAAAAAAAAGGTAAGTTGACTGACATACAAAATAAAACAAAGATTGCCCGACATTGCTCATTTAAAAACGTACACGGACGGTATGTGTAGCACACGGACATGCTACGTGTGCAGGCACGGACCCATTGACTTTAGTGTGCCTGTGTGATCCCGGAGAAAAACTGACATGTCGGCCGTGTAGGAAAACGCACACATGTACTAACGATACGGACACACGTTCCGTGTGGTTTTACGTGTGTCTGCCTTCAACCATAGGGTAGCATTGGTCTACGTGTCTCCGTGCCGGCGGTACGTGCAAAAATGCACCAAACACGTACCGGTGGCACGGATGTGTGTCGGAAGCCTAAATGATTTATTTGTTTCCCAGTTGGGTGCAGTCTATCTCTATGAACTGCTACAAAAGCTGTCAGACTGATGGAGAAGGAATATGAAGCAGGAGATCTCTGCGCTGAGCTCAAAGTGGGGTAAAACATGTTTCTTTACACATACAACCATGCTCCTGGCCACCAATGTAGTATGTGTGATACAGTGCTTGTCAATTAATACACATTTTTTATATGCTGTATATCTTGAGTCTGCAGACTGTACTAATTTGTAATTGGGACGAGCTGCAGTTTGAATAATATCAGGGACCCCATTTTATCTGATTCTTGGAGAACTTCCAAGAATCAGAATTTTAACAACACGATAGTTTTATGCTAAAGAACACTTTTTTACTTGACTACCCAATCATATACAGTGTTTAATACTTTTTCTTTCTTTAGCAAAGAGTTTCTTGTTTACTTACTGATGGACCTCTGGAAGTTGTAGCCCTTGATGAGGTAAGTCATCCTAAAATTTGTAACCTCTTAATGCCAAATAAAGGATTTGTCCATTATGACCAAGAATTAAAGTTTATTTATTTAGGACATATCTGGCATATACTGCAATTGTGAGGGTGTATAAACACATAGTAACAGAACTGTGACAAACAATGTCATAGACTGGAAACTGTCCCAGCTAGCTAGCTAGTCTGGTGTATAATTGCTGTCAACTCTGTTTAGAAATTATTCTGATTGGACTGTTAAATCAATAGACAAATCATAACATCTGATGGCCTGGTGGGAGATCCAAATGCAGAAACAAAGTCGTCTGATATTCTCATTTTTTTTAGTGAATATTGAGGAATTCAGAGCTGTGGGCCTTGTCATCCCTAAAGGTGGCTTTAAACGCTACGAGATCGCTAAAGCGATCTCGTTGGGGTCACGGAATTTGTGACGCACATCTGGCCACTTTAGCGATGTCGTGTGTGACACCTATGAGCGATTTTGAATCGTCGCAAAAATGTTTAAAATCGCTCATCGGTGACATGCCCCCCTCTTCCCAATTATCGTTGCTGCTGCATAACAATGTTGTTTGTCGTTCCTGCGGCAGCACACATCGCTATGTGTGATGCCGTTGGAACAACAAACATCTCCTTACCTGTGTCCACCGTAAAAGGAGGAAGGAAGGAGGTGGGCGGCATGTTCCGGCCGCTCATCTCCTCCCCTCCTTTTCTATTGGGCGGCGGTTCAGTGACGTCGCTGTGATGCTGAACGAACCGCCCCCTTAGAAAGAGCAGGTATGTGCGTGTGACTGCTACTGCAGTGATCACCACATATTGGCCATACGATGGGTGTGGGTGCTATCACGCTCGACATCGCTAGCATTGGCTAGTGATTTCGCAGCTTGTAAAGTGGCCTTTAGAGTACCAGAGAGTTCAAATACCTCTCCTAATATTACTCCTGTAAACAAGGACATGTCCCATCACCTGTGTCATTTTTTTTTGGTTCTTAAAAAAAAAAAAATTAAAATAACGACAATGCAGTACTTTATTGTGTTTAATTCATTTCCAAGAGAACACAAATTGTCCTCCTCCTGGAGATCCCAGTTTTATAAATTTTGTAACCGGGGTACTATGACTGAGAGTGGTCCTCACTATTTCAGGTGTCCGGAGATCATCGCTCATGGCTACACGCACAATTACATGACTTGAATATGCTATGCTTTCCTGTTAGCTGTGCAGATTCTCCTTTGTCCGATGATACAAGGGCTAAACAGTTTGTTTGGTCTTTCAGCCTAGGATGAAAAAGCCTTATCTCAACTGTTCTGATTTTTACACTCCTCTCTGCTACAAATACTCTCCTTTCAGCTTCCGAGTTGCCAGGGATAGCTTTGCTATACCTAGCCCTTAGGCGGGCTTTGCACACTACGAAATCGCAGCTGCGATGTCGGTGGGGTCAAATTGAAAATGACGCACTTCCGGCATCGCATGCGACATCGTAGTGTGTAAAGGCTCGATGATACGATTAATGAGCGCAAAAGCGTCGTAATCGTATCATCGGTGCAGCGTCGGCGTAATCCATGATTACGCTGACGCAACAGTCCGATGTTGTTCCTCGCTCCTGCGGCAGCACACATCGCTGTGTGTGAAGCCGCAGGAGCGAGGAACATCTCCTACCGGCGTCACTGCGGCTTCCGGAGGATATGCGGAAGGAAGGAGATGGGCGGGATGTTTACATCCCACTCATCTCCGCTCCTCCGCTTCGATTGGCCGCCTGGCGTGTGACGTTGCTATGACGCCGCACGACCCGCCCCCTTGACAAGGAGGCGGGTCGCCGGCCAGAGCGACGGTCGCAGGACAGGTGAGTCCATGTGAAGCTGCCGTAGCGATAATGTTCGCTATGGCAGCTATCACAAGGAAATCGCTGCTGCGACGGGGGCGGGTACTATCGCGCTCGGCATCGCAGCATCGGCCTGCGATGTCGCAGCATGCAAAGTACCCCTTAGTGTGGACTTGTGAGCTGTGGACAAAGAAGTCATGTTAGGAGCTGTAGCCGGAGATTGCTGCTTGGACATTTGGTGTCTAACCTCCCTATTCGTGCTTTGAGTGACTGCTGTTTCTTTTACTTGTGTCTGTCTTATCTCCTTTGTGTGTTTAACCTAGAGCGGCACTAGTGTTCCTGCTACTCTGCGCACTAGACAGAGTTGTGTTTAGGGAAAAACAGTGATAGGAACATTATCGCAGCACGGGATGAAAGAACCTGTCTAAGGACGTCATTGAACTCCGGGTGTCAGGGGTTGTCCCTCCCTATTCTTCCCTAGTGGCAGTTTATCCCTTTCTCCCGCCTCACCTTGCATTGACCAGTGCCCTTGATGTAGCGCGACAACCAGCAGCTGCCCTGGAGTGGTACCTGGTGCTATTGTCAAACCAGTCCAACCTTACTATCAGCGGCTCTGGTGATAACTGTGTAGGCACTTACTCCATCTCATATAGTGACATTTTGGCCTCTAATTTAAACTTTTAATCCCTAGTCTTTTTTAACACCTGAAGTACAGAGCCACTTTTAGTCTTATTGAACAAATTTAATGTACCAGGTAATAATGCTGAAATGTTTCAACATATGCCACTGATTCTGAGAATGTTTCTTCAGGACACATTGTACTTTATGTTAATAGTAAATTTAAGTCAATATGTTCTGCATTTTTTTAGAAAAATATCTGAAATGTACTGATAATGTGACGCCCTGGACTAGTCAGGTCGTCCCAGGTAGTCCTGCACACACACCCCCTCCCTAAAAAGGTGACAGCAGCCAAACTTCAAAACCCTTGTCAGCTCCCTCCAGGTTTGATGTCCACACCAGGGGGGTGGAGCCAGGCGGTTGGCTCTGCCCACCGAGGAGTTCACAGGCCTGGAGGCGGGAAAAACAGTAGTTCTTAGTAAGTTAGCCTTGACAGCGGAAGGTGTAGTCAAGTTCAAGGGCAAACCTGTGTCCAGGCCTGCCATAGTCTACCAGGTGTCTGGGTTGGAGCCCAGTCACCTCTGGCAAGGAAGCAGATGGTGGTGGCCGCCTGCAGGAGCTGGGATTACAGCCGGTGGAACCATAGGGACCGGGGTCGGGCGGTGGCCCGCCGGTAACGAACCAGGGAACCGATTGGAAACCGGAGCACCAGGAGGGGTACTCAGACCCAGTACGAGGCCCATAAACAACTAGGCTAAGTCGAATCAACTGATTGAGGACTGGACTTTAGGACATTTCCCACGCAAGACCCAACTAAAGACAACAGCCCAACCATTAGGGTAACGCCACCGCCAAGGCATAGAGACCCAAGGGGCCAGCGTCTGCGGGCAAACAGGGCTCTCCCGACACCCAGCAAGCCGGGGAGCGGACTACCGTTGCTTAGGCATAGGAGTCATAACATTCACATTAAAGAGGTGCAGGAGAAAGGCGGAAACCACCAACCTGTTAAGGGGAAGCTGCAGCCGGCTGCGGGAACCGTTCATCATCCTGTTTGGTTTACCATAGACTCCAGTGTGTTGTATCATAGTGAGTACACCAGTGCCTTTGGGCCGCACCGCACCGACACGCCAGCACCATCCATTCCCCCACCTCAGCGCCTCCCTCGGGCCCCCGGGACCATCACTCCCCTACCCACGGAGGCGTCAACACCAAGCTGCGCAACACCGTCCCTGGGAGGGCTAGTCAACGGCAGCGGTGGTGTCCATCTATTCATGACAACCTGTGGGTGGCGTCACGAACTTAAATCCCCTACAAACCACCGCGGCCCCGGCCGTGGAACTCCCCACTGAAGTCCCTGCGTGTAGCGCCAACCTCCCCCTTTCAGAGCGACGTGACCCCCCGGGTCCGTGGAGAGCTCGAGCCACCCACCGACGAGCACGGATCCGAGCGGCTCGGCAGCCGGCCGAGCCCGCGGGGCGGTACACATCATGTAGAAAAATTTGCAATTTTCGAACTTTGAATGCTTATACAGTTAAACCAATCTACAAAAACTACTACAAAAACTAGTTACTAAACATTTCTCATAATGTCTTCTTTTTGTCAACATTAGTGCTGAGTGAGCTTGCTCGCTAGAGATGAGCGAACCTTTCAAAGTTCGGTTCGCTGAGCCTTGCCGAACAAACCCTATGTTCGCCGAACTGTTTGTCGAACCATTCATCCAACCTTATCAAACCCCATTGGATTCAGTGGGAGGCAAAACCTAGGTAAAAAGGCAGAGAAAACACCTTTAGGGAGATCAAAAAGCACCCCTGCCAGTACAGAGAAGCCTCAACTTCGAGACCCATCTTGGAGTCTTGATATTTAAAAACATTTCAGACAGACAGCAGGACAGTAGAATTAATTGCACCCCCCATTTCCCCATAGTGTCTTTATACAGCAGTGATGTATGGTCCATGCATCACACAGGATGTGGCCTGGCATTTCAATTTTAAAACTCAAAAGGTGGATGAGAGACAGGATTAGGCCTCTTGCTCCCACACCTCTGCCAATAAAGACAAGACACAGCTTTGAGACCCATCTTGGAGTCTTGCAATTTAAAAACCTTTCAGGCAGACAGCAGAAACATGTCATAAATTGCCCCCCCACCCTCCATTTCCCGATACTGTCTTTGCAGAGCAGTGAGGTATGGTCCATGCAATACACAGAATGTGGCCTGGTATTTCCATTTTTAAAAGTGAGCACACAGAGACTCTCACTTCTGAATCAGCACATTCAGGCCAGAATAGTGGCCTAGAAATTTCTGTACAACCAGGTTGAGGAGGTGAGCCATCCAAGGCACATGTGTGATGACGCCCAGGTGTAGTGCCACCACCAGGTTGGCATTGTTATTGCACATGGCCTTCCATGGCTAAAGGATCAGTAGAGACAGACATTGATCAAACTCGGCCTAGATAGTGGTACAAAACTCTGCAGCTGTGTAACTGTGTGACGCCCTGGACTAGCCAGGTTGTCACAGGTAGGTCCTTACACACACAACAACCCCCCTTAGTAAGGTGACCGCAGCCAAACTACAAAACCCTAGTCACCTCCCTCCGGGTTTGATGTTCACACCAGGGGGGCGGAGCCAGGTGGTTGGCTCCGCCCACCGAGGAGTTCACAGTCCCGGAGACGGGAAAGACAGCAGATAGAGTTGAGCTTTGACGGTGGAGTGAAGTGGAGTCAAGTTCAAGGGCAGACCTGTGTCCAGGCCTGCCATAGTCTACACCAGGTGTCTGGGTTGGAGCCCAGTCACCTCTGGACTCCCGTTGCTTAGGCATAAGAGTCGTGATTTCTACATAGTGAGGTGCAGGAGAAAGGCGGAAACCACCAACCTGCTAAGGGGAAAACTGCAGCCGGCTGCGGGCACTGTTCACTATCTTGTTTCGTTTACCAGAGACTCCAGCATGTTTGTCATAGTGAGTACAACAGTGTCTTCGGACCGCGCACCGCACCGACACCCCAGCACGCATCCATCCCCTCGCCTCAGCACCTCCCTCGGGCCCCTGGGACCGCCATTCCCCTACCCACGGAGGGGTCAACACCAAGCTGCACAACACCGTCCCTGGGAGGCCTAGTCAATGGCAGCGGTGGTGTCCATCCATTCACCACAACCCGTGGGTGGCGTCACGAACTTAAACTCCCCTACCAAACGCCGCGGCCCCGGCCGTGGACCTCCCCACCGAGGTCCCTGCGTGTAGCGCCAACCCCCCTTTCAGAGCGACATGACCCCCGGGTCCGTGAGCTGCTCGAGCCACCCACCGACGAGCACGGATCTGAGCGGCTCGGCAGCCGGCCGAGCCCCAGGGCAGTACAACTGCGTTCTCCAATGCATATTAATTTCAGCACTGCCTGATTGCATTGACTTACACACAGGATGTGACCTGGAATTTACACTTTAAAAATCAAGAGGAGCATGACTGATAGGATTAGGCCTTTTGCTCCAGAATCCTGTAAGTACAGACAAGACAGAAAAACCACAAAGAGCTAATCAAAAAAACTCACCAAAAAGGAGCCAAGAGAAATGATATGTGCACACACAGAATGTGGTGAGCCTTCCTCATAAAGATGGCTGCAGCCAAGGTGCAAGATGCTGATGTCACAGCCACTCAATCTCCACACTAAAGGGGAGGGGCGGTTGCTTAGCATAAGACATGCACACTAATAAGGCTTGCACTGGGAGCCCATCATATAATGAGTGAAATGCACAGTGTCTGAACTGTAACCTATAAATGACGCCAGAAACCCAGGTCAGGCGGGCTAAACAGCACTATATAGGTGCATCTCGCACGGATACACGAGACGCACAGTGTCTGAATAATGGCCTATAAATGACGCACAACACCAGGTCAGGCGGGTCAGTTAGCACTATATGAGTACATAACACATGACAGGCTCACCATTTAACCATCTGAACTAAAAAGGTCCAACACATCCTGCAAAAATGGATAAAATGTGCCATACCTCAAATAGTGAGATATTAGTTTATATTTTGGCCCAAAATATGTAAGCTCGCAATCCGTACGTCAAGGATTCTCACACTTGCGAGTCCCTACACTAAATTAGTTAGAAAAACCACAAAGAACTAATAAAAAAAAAAACAACTCACCAAAAAGGAGACAAGACAAATGATATGTGCACACACAGATTGTGGTGAGCCTTCCTCATAAAGATGGCTGCAGCCAAGGTGCAAGATGCTGATGTCACAGCCACTCAACCTCCACACTAAAGGGGAGGGGTGGATGCTTAGCATAACAATCTTTTCTGTGTGTGCACATATCATTTGTCTTGGCTCCTTTTTGGTGAGTACAGACAAGACACAATTCGGAGACCCTACTTGGAGTCTCCACATTTTCCAAAATTAAGGTCAGACAACAGGAAAAGTGGCAACAATTGGTACAGACTACAAATAGTCCAACACCGCAACATGGATGTGAGGGGCTGGCCCTATAACAAGGCGTGAACAAGCATTTCTACCTTCACCAGAGACAGCAAGATGACAGGCATAAGCCTCTTGCTCGCAGAACCCTGGCACTACAGACAAAAGACAATTTGGAAACCCTACTTGAAGTCTCCACATTTACAAAAATTAAGGTCAGAAAACAGGAAAAGTGGCAACAATTGGTACAGACTACAAATAGTCCAACATCGCAATGGATGTGTGGGACTGGTCCTGTAACAAGGACTGAACCAGCACTTCTACCTTCACCAGAGACAGCAAGATGAGAAACAGGCGTATTGCTGGTGATCCCAGAACTCTGGCACTACACCGCCACTGGGGTGGCAAAGTCACTGGACATCCAGGACTTGTTAATCTTTATGAAAGTTAGGAGGTCTACAATTTCAGGGGACAGGGGGAATGCACTTATCAGTCAATACACCACCAGCAGCACTGAAGACATGTTCTGAGAACACTGGCTGCCAGGCAGGCCAAAGCTTCCAAGGCGTGACCGGCAAGCTCAGGCCACTTTCCATTTTTGAAGACCAAAATGCAAAAGAGTCCAATCCCCCATTATGGCATCGATATTGAACTCTAGATACTCCTGCACCATCCTCTCCAGCCATTCACTATATGTCAGACTTCTTTTTTGTTCTGCTGGTGCATGCGATGGTCTAAAAAATGTGTGACAAACCTCACAGAAATTGCTTCTGCCACTTGAACGATTGCTGCTAATGTTTCTCTTTGATGATGCAATGTTCCAGTGGTTATGTGATGCCCTGGCAAAGCCAGGTTGTCACAGAAAGAGTTAATCCTCCTTGGTAACCTGATCCCACACCGATGCAGCAGGACAAACCACATCCCCCAGGGTAAGAGAAAAGCAGAGCAGAGGGGAGGGGCTGGAGCAGAGTGTGTGGAGAGACAGACAGAAGAGGAGTCTGGAGTTGTAGCTCCCAGGCTGATAGTGAAGCGTGCTCCGAAAGGGCCGGGACAGGCTGTTAGTGAGGAAGGGGCCAGAGGTAGCCGGGGCAGGGCAGTGGCCCACCGGTACCTAGGGTGACCCGGATCACTGCAGGGGAGTGGATTCCCCGTTCCCGGCTGAGGAGAAAGAGGAAGAGAGTGGAGAGAGAGGCACCTGGCTGCAGGGAAAGAACAACAGGAGCTGCTGCACCGTGTGTGGGACACTAACACCCCCGTACCGAAGGCTGCGGACACCGGCAAATCCTAGTTACCAGTGACTCTGTGTGAAATACTTGTGAGTACGCCCGTGCCCTCAGGCACCGCACCGCAGCACTGCTCCCTGCTTATCCCCGAATGGGCCCCGGGACCAACTGCCCCTACCCACGGAGGGGTTAACATCCTAAGCTGTATCCCAACACCGTTCCCGGGAGTCCCGCACCTTCATCGCAGCGCTGGTGTCCACAATCACCACAACCATGGGTGGCGTCATGGACAATCTCCCTTACCAAACCCCCTTTTACTGTGGAGCCTGGGATCACAGACCGGGTCACGCCACCGTGATACCCACAGAAGTGACTCCGTGGCCCGGATCTGAGTACCCCTGGTCCCCGGGCGACACAGTTAGAGTTCTACAACTGCAATGCATGCTATGTGCTTCACTGCTGTCTTGTGGAAAACTACAGTTAAGATGCTCTATAAGCTTGTTTCAATACTCTGGCATCTGCACGTCCCTTCCCAGAAAGGAAAGCATGTTTGTAAATTTACTCTTGTACCATGGATCTAACAGAGTGGCAACTCAATAGTCAAAACTATTTTTAATACTGATAATACAGACATTATGTTGTATATATGTGCTGCCCTGGCAAAACCAGGGTGTCACAGAGGTCTGCATCCATGTTTTTGGTGCCGATCTCACACTCCCTTGGGGAGTTTCCCACACACACAGAAACACACCATCCAATCAGGTTCCACTCACCCCCTCCCCAGGAAAAGGGAGGGGCCGGAGGAGCTTAGAAAGAGCAGAGCAGAGTTTAGGTTTCGGTCAGTCTGCAGGAGGAGAGGTGTCTGGACGCAGCTCCAGTGGGGAGCTAGGAGAGTGACAGTAAGGGCCTGAGGAATAGGCCAGCCGCTTGTGGGCCCCGAAGTGGACCGGGAGAGGGTAGTGAGTCCCCCGGTGCCAGCTGTCGGGACCCTTTCCGGACCTGTGCACGGAGCAGACACAGACATAGACCGCAGGCAGGAGAACAACACCTGATTTACACACACGTGGGACCCGTCCTCACAGCATCCGTGGGCACCAGTTACCAGCAATTTGGTTTACAAAAGACTTTGAGTATTTCTTCCATCTGTGTTCCTGACCCTCCACATCAATCCAGCTTCATCCAGCACCACGATAACCAAAGTGTGAGTGTACTATTCCCTGCAATCCCTGCCACCACCACAACTCCCAATTGGGCCTCGGGACTACATCTCCCCTACCCGTGGAGGAGATTCCACCTTGCTGCCCCACACCACCAGTCCCGGGCATGGTCCCCAGAGGCAGCGGCGGTGCCACCATCTCATCACCGCAACCCACGGGTGGCGTCACGGACAATTTTCCCTACTTAATCCCCCTTTTATTGTGGAGCCTGGGATCACAGAAAGGGTCACGCCACCGTACACCTACAAAAGTGACCCTTGGCCTGGATCTGAGTACCCCTTACCCCTGGGTGACACATATAGTGTAGCAAGAAAGTGCTCATGTGTCGGATGCTTCCATGAGGAACATGTGTTGTTTGCCGTGCTAACGCTCAAGCTTACTTCCTTTGTCCCCTTCCACTGATATCTGGGAATAATATTGTCAATCAGAAATCCATCCAGGCATCTTCCCCAAGCTCTTTCCATTCAGTTTCAGCACTTTTCCATCCATTTCAGCATTTTTACAGCCATCTCAGAACAACTTTCAAGGTCCTCTAGTATCCCATTGACTTGCATTGGGTTCATTATTTGTGATGAATACACGAATAAGAAATTATTTGGATCAAATAATCTGAACCCAAATATTTCTCTATTCGCCCATCTCTGGTAGCTAATCATTTACATTATATTTCTAGGTGGTTGGAAGTATAATACAAGACAAGAATGGACTTGTGGCTCTTAGCGAGGTATGTGCAGCTTCTTTTTCTTTTCTGCCACATTTTTAATTTCTATACATAGATGGTCTATTTATTCATCTATTTATTTCTGATGGTTATATAGCTCTAAAGCTCCAGTTACAGAATAGGTATCTAGAGAATGAGTGTTCGGCCGACAGTGCTCTCTATCTCCTGACTCACCTACACACAGAAATTACGTACCTACCGCTGACCGGGAGTGATCGAGGAACAAAGTTCCATAAGAAGCAATAGGGATCGTGGGACATTACTCTATTAGATGCATCTGAAATTCCAGGATTATTCAATACACTGGTGAACAAGACATTGTGGGAGAGTGATTATTCAAATAAACTATTTTTTTCCATTGTGTGTTTTAATTAGAACTCTATACTCTCTGGGTTAGTAATCGGGGTGTCTTATAGACGCCTATCCATTAATAACCCCTGGGCTTGATGCCAACTGTCAATTCACAGCTGATATCATCAAACATATTACCCTGTTTGCCACCGCATCTAATGGAGGAGCCACTTCTGCTATTTTATGCCGGGAGAGGCCAAATAATCATGGGCCTTCCCAGCCTGATAATACTAGCCCCAGCTGTCTGCTTTACCTCAGCTAGTTATAACAAAAAGGGAGGAGCACACACTGTTTTTTTAATTATTTATTTACATAGTTTAAAAAACAGCGTCGGGTCTTCTTTATTTTTGGTAATGAGCCAAGGTAAAGCAGACAACTGAGGATTGCAGCATGCAGATTTCTGCTTTACCTGTGGTGGTTATCAAACAAAGGGGGAAGCCCAGATCATATATATATATATATATATATATATATTTTTTTTTTTTTTTTTATTTTATTCCATATCCACATTTATTTGCAGAGCAATTGTTTTAATTTTGCTTCCTTCTGCAGTCAGTCAGTTAGTATGACCATTTTGCAGCCAATTTACAGCATAGAAATTCAGGTCTCCATTTACTTATTTGGGGTTCGGGTTCTGGGGTCAAATTCAGGTCAAGTCGGAGTCCCAAACCAAACTTTTAACTAAAGTTGAACCCGAACTTCCACAGATCCGATCATCCCTATATGTAAGACAAAACCATGAGCTAATGCAGAAGTGGTGTACATGTTTCCTCAGATTTTCCATTCCTCTTTTTTCATACAAATACAGAGGCAGGGCCACCATCAGGGCATTAAAACCATGACTGGCGTTTGGTGCCTGGTAAAGAGGGGGGCACAGCTAGGGCATAATTATCTTTATTAAGCCTCAGGTCCCCTGCTTCACCGGGCCCTGGTCACAGCCACAGCAGAGGGGCACGGCCGTATCACTTTGGCCATTACACACAGCTAATTTGCATGAACAGCCCTTCTAGGAGCAGTGGAACAGTGCGTCAGTGCGTCATCACATTTCTCACCGTGCAGCAGCATGATGAGGTCATCACTCTGCGACCTCATCACACTGCTGCAGACTGTCAGGACCGGGAGGACTGATGGGCCCAGGAGGTGGATCCACTGGACCGAGTACGCCACCAGGTGGCAGAGTACACGGCAGCCGGAACACTGACGTGGCCGGGACGGTTATAACCGGGTCAGCAGGATCACGGAGTTCTATGGGATAATGCAGGAAACAGGCACAGGTACCCGGTAGCAAAAGACAAACAGTCACAGGAGAGAGCACAAGGGGACCTGAGCATCTAGCTCTAAAGACAAGCTAAAGGACACGTTGATCAGGCAACGCCCCTATAGAAAGGCAAGTCTTATATACCCAGCACAGCCTCATGTCATTTCCTGCTGCAGGTGTGCTGGGCCTATAAGACCAGGAGAGTGGGCGCGGCCCGGTCCTATACAGAATCCTGAGGCCAATACTCAAAGTCAGACTCCTGAGACCAGGAGCATGACTCAGGGGAGCAGGAGCGGGAGCGGCAGCCATGACTGGTGGACACATGGATTGGATCAGTGGGTAAGGAGTGGTGCTGGGACACGGGGAGCGTGACAGTACCCCCCCCTCTAAGCCCCCCCCTCCGAGCACAGAACCCCAGAGGCACCCCGGATCGAGACACCGGATCGGGACCCAACGCAAAGGCGGGGAAGGACCGCTGACCCCGTACCGCCTTCTTAGCTGCACGGCGCGTAGCCGATCTCCCAGCAGTGGCAACGGGGGCAACGGGAAGAGGAGGACCGTCAGAAACAGGACTGGCAGCGAGGACAACCGGCCCGGGCGTCTCGGACCGGACACAGGACAGGGACTCATCCCCGGCAGCCGTTGGCATCAGAGTCTCAATCGTCAGGGACGGTGGAACGACGCTGGAGAGCGCCGTCACTTCCGGTTCTGGTGGCACCACAGGCACAAGTGCCAGGAGCTGTGGTACACCGCTGGACTGCGTCAGATTCTCCTCTTCTTGTGCCATGATAGGGTCAGGTGACAGGGACCGAGGAACAGGCTGTAGGCAGGTATCATGGCACGAGGGACTCCAGCGAGAGATTGCCCCAGAGCGCCAACTGATGTCAGGGTCATGTAGTCGCAGCCAGGGCAGACCCAGCAGGAGCGCAGGAGTCATTCTCGGGATGACGTAGAACGCAATAGTCTCAGTGTGCTGGGTACCAATACAAAGTCTCACGGGTTCGGTGGTGTACCGGACAGGTTCGTATAATTGTTTTCCGTCCACGGAGGCGAACCAGAGGGGTTTTGCAAGCGGGATGACCGGTATCCGATAACGATCCACGGTAGCTTGTCGGATGAAATTAGCCGCTGCTCCCGAATCAATGTGAGCCTCCGCCGTGAACTGGGTCTTCTCGGTCGTGACCTGGACAGTCTGTGTAACCGGGACTGAAGGAATTCCGGTACCAAGGGTGGCGGTTCCCACCATCCCTTGGACTTGGGGTCTACCTGGTCTCTCCGGGCAAGAGCGGAGCAGATGAGAACCGCTTCCGCAGTAGAAACACAGGCCCCGGGCGAGTCGCTCTGCGCGGCGTTGCTCGGCTTGGCTCAGCCGGTCTATTTGCATGGGTTCCGGGAACATGTCACAGGAAGGCAGAGGCAAAGGAGCGGTAGGCCTCTGCGGGGACAAGGCGTGACGGGGTGGTAGCTTCTCCCGGAATACCTCTTTGGTTCGCTCCTGGAAACGGAGGTCAATCCGGGTGGCTAAAGATATTAAGGCGTCCAAGGTGCGTGGAACGTCACGGCCAGCAAGCTCGTCTTTGACGCGGCCAGAGAGTCCTTCCCAAAAGGCCGCCGTCAAGGCCTCATTGTTCCAGCCCAGCTCAGAGGCGAGCGTGCGGAACTGGATGGCGTATTGGCCGACGGTCAGGGTCCCTTGGCGTAGCCGGAGGAGCGAAGAAGTCACTGTGGTGGTACGTCCGGGTTCATCGAATGTACTTCGGAAAGCGTGCAAGAATTCCCGGATGTTAGTGGTCATTGGATCCTCATTCTCCCACAGGGGGTTAATCCAGGCTAGAGCTTCGCCTTCCAAGTGTGACATCAGGAATGCCACTTTAGCCTGGTCTGAGACAAACAAATGAGGAAGTAACTTGAAATGCAGGGAGCACTGGTTCAAAAACCCCCGGCAGTTCTTGGGGTCCCCAGCATAGCGAGGCGGAGCAGCGAGGCGAAGTTGCGAGGTTGCGGAGACAGCAGGTTCAGATCCGGACGCCGTTTGCTGCGTGGACCGAGACGAGGCGGCAGTCTGTAATGTGTACAACCGGTGGTCCACAGACGTCAGGAACTTTAGTATGCGGTGTAAGGTGTCACGCTGTTGCACCAGTTCCTGGCGTAGTTCGGCCAGCTCAGATGTTTGTGCTCCAGCGGGATCCGCTGCCTGATCAATCTGTCAGGACCGGGAGGACTGATGGGCCCAGGAGGTGGATCCACTGGACCGAGTACGCCACCAGGTGGCAGAGTACACGGCAGCCGGAACACTGACGTGGCCGGGACGGTTATAACCGGGTCAGCAGGATCACGGAGTTCTATGGGATAATGCAGGAAACAGGCACAGGTACCCGGTAGCAAAAGACAAACAGTCACAGTAGAGAGCACAAGGGGACCTGAGCATCTAGCTCTAAAGACAAGCTAAAGGACACGTTGATCAGGCAACGCCCCTATAGAAAGGCAAGTCTTATATACCCAGCACAGCCTCATGTCATTTCCTGCTGCAGGTGTGCTGGGCCTATAAGACCAGGAGAGTGGGCGCGGCCCGGTCCTATACAGAATCCTGAGGCCAATACTCAAAGTCAGACTCCTGAGACCAGGAGCATGACTCAGGGGAGCAGGAGCGGGAGCGGCAGCCATGACTGGTGGACACATGGATTGGATCAGTGGGTAAGGAGTGGTGCTGGGACACGGGGAGCGTGACACAGACAAAGGAGAGTTGCGGAGGTGACGAGGAGGCGGAAGCTGATTGTTACAGGCAAGCGCTCCGTGAGCTCAAGATCTCCAGGGGTGGTGTTGGAGCCCGCTGACACTAGTCCCTGCCTTGCTTGCTTCAGCTGGATGGGTGTCAGAGAGCGCACATCCAGCTTAAATGCATTGTGGCTCAGAGAGGATGGGGACATATATACCAGAATGTGCCCAGGAGAAAATAACTATATACAAGGAGGGGCCCAGGATGGAGACATATATGTTAGGAAGGGGACAAATAAACCTGAATGGGGACATATATACCAGGAAGGGGACAGAAACCATGATGGGGACATATATACTAGGAAGGCGACAGAAACCAGGATGGGGACATACATACCAAAATGTGCCCAGAAGGGGGATATACATAACAGCAGGGGCCCAGGATGGGACATATAGGATGGGGACATATAAACCAGGATGGGGATATATATACCAGGAGTGTCCCAGGATGGTGATGTATATACTAGGAGGAGGACATACAGTATATGCTAGAAAGGGGACAATAAACCAGGATGGGGACATACATACCAGGAAGTGCCCAGGATGGTGACATATATACCAGGATGTGGACATATATACCAGGAAGGGGACATATATACCAGGAAGGGGACATATATACCAGGAGGCTATTTATGCAGAGGGGCAGTGTGTGTGTGGGGGGATACTATACAGAAGGGTAGTGTGTGTGGCGATATAGAGAAGGGGCAGTGTGTGTGGAAAGATTTATATATAAAGAGGGGCAGCTTGTGAGGGGGGATAGTATACAAAGAGGCAGCATACTTGAGAGAGATTATACAGAGGGGCAGTGTGTGGGGATATTATACAATGGGGCAGTGTGTGGGGGATATTATACAAAGGGGCAGTGTGTGTTGGGGGATTTACATAGGAGCAGTGTGTGTGGGGATATTATACAGAAATGCGGTGTGTGGGAGATATTTATAGAGGGGCATTGTGTGTGGGTATAATATACAGAAGAGCAGTGTGTGTGGGGGATACTATACAGAGGAGCAGTTTGTGGAGGGGATATTATACAGAGGAGCAGTGTGTGGGGGATATTATACAGAGAGGCAGTGTGTGGGGGATATTATACATAGGGCCAGTGTAGGAGAGATATTATGGAAAGGGTGGTGTAGGGGGTGTACTGTTAATTTTCTGAGGGAAATACTTTATTGTCTGAACAACTTCAGGGGTGCCCAATCTTTTGGCCATGACTGTGTAAGGGTGGTGTCACACACAGCGACGACGACAACGACGTCGCTGCTACGTCACCATTTTCTGGGACGTTGCAGCGACGTCCCGTCGCTGTCGCTGTGTGTGACATCCAGCAACAACCTGGCCCCTGCTGTGAGGTCGCCGGTCGTTGCTGAATGTCCAGCTTCATTTTTTGGTCATCGCTCTCCCGCTGTGACGCACACATCGCTGTGTGTGACAGCGAGAGAGGGACGAAATTAAGCGAGCAGGGAGCAGGAGCCGGCATCTGCGGTAAGCTGTAACCAGGGTAAACATCGGGTAACCAAGGGAAGACCTTTCCCTGCTTAACCGATATTTACCTTCGTTACCAGCGTCCGCCGCTCTCACACTGCCAGTGCCGGCTCCTGCTCTGTGCACATGTAGCTGCAGTACACATCGGGTAATTAACCCGATGTGTACTGTAGCTAGGAGTGCAGGGAGCCAGCGCTAAGCAGTGTGCGCAGCTCCCTGCTCTCTGTTCATGTAGCTGCAGTACACATCGGGTAATTAACCCGATGTGTACTGTAGCTAGGAGTGCAGGGAGCTAGCGCTAAGCAGTGTGCTCTCTGCACATGTAGCACAGCGATGCATGTCGTTATGATCGCGGCTGCGTCTGCTGTGTTTGACAGCTAAGCAGCGAACATAACAGCGACTTACAAGGTTGCTGTTGCGTCACAGAAAATGGTGACGTAACAGCAACATCGCTGTCGCTATGTGTGAACCCAGCTTAAGACTGTGGAAGGTTTGAGGGGTAAAGGCAGAGCTGGGGTGGAGCCTTGGCAGAGTCTCAAGGGGGCCTGAAAAAAGTTTCAGTATATGGCCCTTAAATTCCTAGTGGCAGCCCTGTACTGAGGTACAAAACTCCCCAAATACTAAATGTGTGTGATATCCCAGTACCTGTTATACACTCCCTGACAGAAGTTCTGTCGCTTATCCATGTTATGTAAATAAAAGCTTATAACCTGACTTTAAATTCATCCATTGGTTTTATAAATTACTCTTTTGAAAGCTGAAACTCTCCCAAATTTGGTTTAGGTTATGAAAATAAAGTTGCTGCAAAGCTGAAATATTGATCATTTAATGAACACAGAAAGGTCAGATTTTGGCAAGACAAAGGTTTTGTCGCCCACAGAAAGTAATGTGAAATTCAAACAAATAATTAACTTCTAATACAAAGATATGTTGCATAACATTGGTGAATGAAGTTGTGGTGCTATTAGAGCCATATTTAATACTTTGTGTGACTTCCATGAGCTTGAAGGACTGCATCCATGTGATTTAACAATGATTCATACAATTTATTGATGAAGTTGTGGTTCCCCTGACCTGGTCAGGCACCACTGAGTACTGCACCCATGCCAGGGGCAGTGCAATACAGGTAATCCAGGAGGCTGACCGAGGTGTGACTACACAGGCGCATAGTAATCAGGTCTCACACATGTACCTTTGGGAGGACTCCTGAGAGCTTCCAGGAGGGGGGCGTGCCTCCATGTCCACTCAAGGGGTGTGGTAGAGAGCCTGGTTGCTAGGTGACGTAGGCAGGCACAAAAGGGGAAAGAGGAAGAAGGAGGGAGGAGAAGTCTGGAGCAGGGAGTTGAAGAGAGAGGAGTGTGGAAGTGGAGCTCAGACAGAGCAGACAGACGTGCAGAACCCACAAGTGAGACAGTTTAGTGTGGAGCTCAGGGAGAGCAGATGGAGAGCCCTGGAGTTGCTGCAATCTAACAGCATCCGCGCAGTGACTACTGACGGGGGAGATCGGTCACCTAGTAGTGCCACCCGAAATCCACCCAAGGCTAAAGAGAGAGCAAACGGGTGGCAGAGTAAGAAGATTGCTGGGGAGGTACCAAGCCCGCACGGGTAACAGGTCCCAGTGCAGAGATAGATTCACCTTTCTTCTGCCAAACCTGCCTGAGGGGGCACTTCAAACCCCCAAAACAACACCACAGAGTCCGCAGCCACGTAGCAAAGTGAGGGCCCATAGTTCACAGGAGGCAAGCAGCCGGAGTGACCTGGTCCAGGCTACAAGCAAACGGGCCGAACGAGGGGAGCAGCAACTTCCCTGGGTGACCCCCGTAGGGACTGCAAGTCGGGGTCATCACAAACAACAGAAGGGCTAGAGAAGGCGAGTCAGTAGCCACCCTCACAAGTCAGCCTGAAGGACGCCTGGTTCCAGCCTGGTTCATCCCAGCTATGCCCGGGTTACTCACCCTGCCATCAACAGTGAGTAAAACCCCTGAAAGACATTCTGCTTGTGTTTGAGTCATTCTGCGCCTTGTGGTTCCACACACTTACCCAGGGCCCTGGGGCTTGCCTCACTCTCGGGAGGCCACTACATCTGACTGCACCCACCATCAGCCCCAGGCACCCCTTAGTCTGCAGTGGTGGTCCCCAATGACCGCAATACCGAGAGTGGCGTCACGACAATCCCAAGAAGGTTCCCTACCTGTGACCATCACATGGAGTCCCTAAAGATAATGCACCGCTACACTGCACCTGTGGGGCTTCACAAAGTCTTCAGGAATAGCAAAGAATGCAGTCAGTTCATCTATATTCTTTGGTTTTGCCTTCCAAGCTTCCTCCTTCATCCTACCCCAAACATGCTCAATGATGTTCATGTCTGGTGACTGGGCTGCCCAGTCCTTGAGCACCTTAATCTACTTTGCCAGGAGGAACTTTGCTGTAGAGATGGATGTATGAGATGGAGCACCATCCTGCTGCAGAATTTGATCCCTTTATGAATCGGAATGTAAGAGGTAGCTAATACTTCTTGATATTTTAGGCTATTCATATTGCCTTCCACCTTGCAAATGTTTTGCACACCCCTATACTGAATGAAACCCCAGTCCATGATCTTTCCACCACCAAACTTAACTGTTTTCTGGGTGTATTTTGGATCCATACGGACTCCAGTAGGTCTCCTGCAGTATTTGCAGCAGCTGTGGTGTAATTCAACTGAAGATTCATCAGAGAAATCTACCTTCTGCAACTTTTCCATCGTCCATCTGTTTAGCAGGCTGTGGGACTCGGCAAATTCCATACGGTTTTTTAATTGCCTTTTGTTTAGTGCTGGCTTCTGGGCACTGATTTGACCATGGAGGCCATTTCAAGACAGAATCCTACAAACTGTTCTAGTTGACACAGGGACTTGAGGTGACCAGGCCTGTTGCAGCTCTGCTGCAGTGGAAGAGGGGCTGGCTTTGGATGTTCTAACCAACAATCGTTCCTCCTGAGCAGTTGTCTTGCAGGGTCTGCCGGACCTGGGCTTGTCAAAAACATCTTAAGTCTCTTGAAATCTTTTTTAATTCTTTGTACTTGACGCTGATGCCAGCCACCTCTGCAGTGGATCTGGTCTTCAGCCTCTTTGGTCGCAGGGTGGATTTTTGGCATGTTGTCAGAGGTCAAGATGCAGTTCAAGTGAAGGTCTGGGGTGCTGGGTTTCTTTTTATACACACCCACTAATTAACTGATAATTTAGTGAGCACAGGTGAGGATGTAAACTAGGATTGGGTGCATTATATGACAAGGCGACAAAACTTTTGTCTTGCCAAATCTGACCTTTCTGTGTTCATTAAATGATCAATATTTCAGCTTTGCAGCAACTTTATTTTCATAACCTAAACCAAATTTGGGAGGGTTTCAGCTTTCAAAAGAGAAATTTATAAAACAAATGGATAAATTTAAAGTCAGGTTATAAGCTTTTATTTACATAACA
The DNA here is from genome assembly GCF_048569485.1 of Anomaloglossus baeobatrachus. Lineage (NCBI taxonomy): Eukaryota > Metazoa > Chordata > Amphibia > Anura > Aromobatidae > Anomaloglossus > Anomaloglossus baeobatrachus. The sequence continues at coordinate 164,580,640 of NC_134356.1, forward strand.
TGGATAAGCGACAGAACTTTTGTCAGGGAGTGTATTACTGCTGAGTTAAACAATTGTCGTGTGGCAGTAGATCTGTTCCAGTGTGCCAGAATTATTTTGTGCACTGTGAGTTAGGCAGTATGAACTGCACTGTGTTATGATGATCGTACACTGCGAATTGTTAAATGTACTTTGCTGCCATCTACTTGTCAACGTATGCATACGAAAGTTAAGTGTTCATCCTCCTCACAACAAGCTGCCATGCCAACAGCTGGAAGGAGTCTCCCACCTCAGAGGTGACACTCCAATAAACTGGAACAAAAAGGTCTAGTCAGGAGACAGAGAAGAAGCTCCCAGAACAAAAAGGTCTAGTCAGGAGACAGAGAAGAAGCTCCCAGAATCTCTATCACAGGTCCATGCTGAGGGGACATCTTTTTCTTCATATAATCATCTCCACAAAGGAGTGAAACTTCCTACAGCCAGGAGAGATAAAGTTAAACATGAGCTCTCTTGCATACTGGTTTCTTATGTGCTTCCAGCCAGAACCAGTGTAACATGACTTCTTTACCACAAGCTCTGTGTACCCTACCCCCTGAAATACAGACCGGTAGCGCCAAAACCGTGAGTAGCTCCATACCATCAGTGTGTTGCCACGGGGAGCCAACCAGTGAAGGTCCTTCCAGCAGCGAAGCATTACCTGGACTGTATATTATATTACCTCCTCCAACAAGTGAGGAGTACTGTACTCCAGCCGCCTTGAGAGACCTAAGCTTGCTTGTGTCATAAGGAGAAGACACCTTCTTTCATATGCAAAATACCAAGTGAATCCTATACAGTGAACTGCCGCCACTTTGCCTTTAAGAAACAAACTGTATGCTACTATTCACGTCAGTAAAGTGTTATGTTTGCAAGTTCACCCGTGTATCTGGCAGCTTGTAACTGCACAAACATCACCGGAACTCCAAAATCTGCACGCAGACACCACCCCCATAGGAGTGCCCCCGTGGGGTCCTATACCATTTCCATAAGTGCCACCTTCTGCTATTAACAATTGTTGCGGACACGAGGAAAGCGTTTAGGAGTCCAGCGGCCCACTGCAGCTACCGTGACAGTACCATCTGCTGCCAGTGGAGCTACATATCCCAGCTGGCCCCTCTGCAATATCTGGCGCCTCCCCAGTGGGTTACTGCATGTGCACATGAACTTAGACAATTATCCTGCCTAGTTGCGCGTAGTAGAGTTGTTTTCATGACTCCAGGAATTGCAACAGGTTCTATTACCAATTATAGAATGAAAGTTCCAATTCTTCCTCTCCTGTATACTGCTTTACCAAGCTGTAAGGTGATGCTGTAATTGCTATCCATCCTCACACACCGCATAGACAAATAGTGAGAAACAGCTCTCTGTTTTGGATACTGTGTGATCTATAACCCAGCATTAGAAACACCACAAGCAACATGGAGGAAAGTGAGCCAGGGAGTAGTGAAAATAAGTGACATGAAATGCGTGATATCCCAAGTAGAAAACCGTGTGCTCAAAATGAAAGGTTACACAAGCAGGAAAAAAATAATAGAATCATAGTCAAATGACTACATCTGAGACTGATGTACAGTCTGGTTCTGACTTGCCTGTAAGGCTAGGTTCACATTTCCGTTGTTTTGCATCAGTCACATGCGTTGCTTGACGATTCCGTTATAAAACAAGAGAGAGAGAATGATCAGCTGATCGCTCTCATTAGCCGGCCGCCGGCTTTTGAGAGCAAACAGATGATCTCCCGGCAGCCAGCTCATGAGAGCGATCAGCTGATCATTCACAATAGCCGGCCGCCGACTTTTGAGAGTGAACAGATGATCTCCCGGTGGCCGGCTAATGAGAGCGATCAGCTGATCGCTCTCATTAGCCGGCCGCCGGGTGATCAGCTGATCGCTCTCATTAGCCGGCCACCGGGTGATCAGCTGATCACTCTCATTAGCTGGCCGCTGGGTGATCAGCTGATCGCTCTCATTAGCCGGCCGCCGGGTGATCAGCTGATCGCTCACAGAAGCCGGGCGATCAGCTGAGAGTTCGGCCACCGAGAGAGAGCATGTGCAGCAAAATCAAAAGGATTCTGCTGCTCAAAAACGCTACATGCTGCGTTCCTGACGTCCAACGGTCAGTCGTTCCACAACTGATCAGTCGGGTGGCAGATGCAACGCAGCGTCATCAGTCACAATCCGCCGCTCATACAAGTCTATGGGAACAACGAAATCCGCTAAATGGATTGCATTGTTTATCAGAGCGGCGGATTGTGACTGATCATAAAAGACGGAAATGTGGACCTAGCCTAAGGGAACAGGTGAATCATTGGGGGGCCCCTGTGCATGGGTGTACCCTCCATTTAACTTTTGACACAATACACTTGATTCACTATATACAAACAAAGGAAGCACTTTTTCATTCATTTACCAAACTACACAATACATTATTATATAGAAGCAGAGGTAAATTTGTAAATGAGGGTAATGTAATATTTGCAAGTCACTGAGTGGGCCCTCAAAGTCTCAAAGTCAATATTACTGGTGGGACCCTGGCACCCCAGTCTGTCGCTGCATACAGAGGCATTTTAGCTACAGACACTATATTAGTAACTAGTCTTTTTACCTATAAACTATTGTTAGATATTTTTCTGAAACATTTCTTAATTACTATTATGTTATCAGTACAGGTTTAATAAATTATGCATTATATATGTTATTGATATATGTTATTTTATTAATTTCTGTTTCTATTTCTGCAGGTGGCTAAACCAATTGTTAACATTATAACAGAAGTTTTGTGTGCTCTGGTAAGCATATTGACTAGAGATGAGCGAATTTGTTTGAAAAAGGTTTGGCAATCTCAAATTCGGCACAAGCCTTCGCTCATTTGGTTTGGGGATCGGATTCACGAACACTTCAACTAATCTAAAAAGTTCTGCTTTGTTCGGTAACTGTTTGCATTTACACAATTGCCAAAACCATCCACTTCTGGCCCCATCACAGCCATGTCAAGTATTGGTAAAATGGTTAAAGCAGGACATACTTACCACTCTCCACAAGGCTGTAACACTACTACCTGATCTGTTCATTATCTCTCACACATATTCACTGCTTCCTCTGCCCACAATCTGTGACAGCGTCTGTGATTGGCTTCAGTCAGTCTGATTGGTTGCCCTCATAGTAACTGTCTGTCTGCTTGAGTGAAGTGTAAAAATAAATAAATTAAAAAATAGCGCGTGACCTCCTCCCGCGTATATTGATACCCAGCGCAGATAAAGCATACAGCTACCAGCCAATATCTTGATTGTGTAGTGTGACGCCCTGGCCAAAATCAGGTAGTCACAGAGAGGCCCCTGCATTACACCGTTCCCTCACAAGGAAACACACAGCCAACCATTAAACCCTAGTCACACCCCTTAGGGACAGATAGACACACCAGTGGGTGTGGCCAGGTGGTTGGTGCACGCCCACCCAGGGGTTTAGACTGCCCGGGGCAGGAAAAGCAGCAGATCAGTTTTAGAGTTCAGTGAGAGTGGAGGCAGGCCTGTGTGTCAGGCCTGAAAAAAACTGACAGGTACCAGGGTAGGAGCCCTGGTGCCTTGGCTAGGAGGCAGACGGTGGTCTCCGTCAACAGGAGACGGGAATACGGCTCGGTGGAACAGAGGTGGACCGGGCCAGAGTTGTAGCCCGCCGGTACCGACACGGGGAACCGACCCGGAAACCATAGCACAAAGTGGGGTACTCGGACCCTGAAGCCAGGAACCAGAATCTACTGGAACTGGTTAATTAACCGATTGAGGCCAGGACTAGAGGTCCTGTCCCACCCAAAGTCCCTCATAGAAGACAACAGCCCACCGATTAGGGATAAGAGGTCACCGCCAAGGCCCATAGATCCCACGGGCCAGCGTCTGTGGGCACGGCTCCTTAGGCCACATCCAGCCGGGAGCGGACTCCTACGTTTCATACAAGGAAGTCTTTTCTACTTAAACAGTGCAGGAAAAAGGATAGAGACCACCAGCCGGGTGGGGGATCCCGAACGCAACCGGCCGTGGCACCGGCCCCCACCATCTTGGTTTACCAGAGACTTGTGTGTTTCCTTCAGAGTGAGTACACCAACACCCCCTGCGGTCGTCATTCCCCCTGCACCAGAGCCATTGGGTCCCGGGGCCGCCATCCCTGCCCACTGAGGGGTTAACATCTTGCTGCACAACATCTCCCCCGGGTGCCCCGTAACAGCAGCGGTGGTGTCCCACCTCACCACACACAGTGGGTGGCGTCACAAACCTATTACGGCCTAGCCCGTACATCTACGTCCCCCATTTTATTCGGCATGTCCGTGAGACCCCCGGGTCCAGAGACCCTCGAGCCACCACCCCTGAAGGTCCAGGCCTGAGCAGCGTTGACTGCTGGCATGGGGGCGGCACAGTATCCCAATATGAGAGACTCCATGCCACTTTGTTTACTTTAACTATTGAAATATTTTGATACCCAGCCATGATAAAGCTGATTAGGTGGAAGCTGGTATTCTCAGGCTGGGGAAGCCATTGTTATAGGGAACCCCAGCCTAAAAATGGCAGCCAGCAGCCAACCAGAATTGTTGCATTCCCACCCCATTACAAATCCTGTAAGTGAATAAGTAAAAAAAAAGGCGGCTGCAGGCTGCTATTTTTATGCTAGGGTGGGACCCAGTAATTATGGACCTGCACAGCCTGAGAATACTAGCCCCCAGCTGTCTGCTTTATCTTGGCTGGTTATAAAAATTGGAGGGGACCGCCCACCATTTTTAAAATTCTTATTTATTTCAATAATTTAAAAAAGCTGCATGGGGTTCCTCATATTTAGATACACAGCCAAGATAAGCAGTGCAGCCTGTAGCTATCTGCTTTTTCTACACTGGGCATAAATATACAGGCGACCCTGCGCCAATTTTTTTATTTTTACACTCCATTAGGGACCCTGACAGTGTGTATGATTCCAACCAAACACAGATGCTGTCAAACAGGGTGGGAACGAGGCCTGACTGCAACCTTTTAGAGACTCCGGGACTGCTGATGGGTGGGTGAAGCAGTGAATATGGATGAGTGTTAAGGAGTGGACCCGGAAGCAATGTGACAGCCGCGTGAGAGACTCAGTAAGTATAGCTGTCCTGCTTTATTCCTTATTTTCTTTCTTTTGCAGCCCCTCTAGCCCTTACTAACACCAGCCCCTATGCTCCTTATTAACACCAACCCCCTAGTCCTTACTAACATCAGCCTCCCAGTCCTTACTAACACATACAGTCATATGAAAAAGTTTGGGCACCCCTATTAAAGTTAACTTTTTTTCAACAGCTATTTCAGTTTGATATATCTAATAAATGATGGACTGAAATGAGGTTTATTGTACTAACAGAAAATGTGCAATCCGCATTTAAACAAAATTTGACCGGTGCAAAAGTATGGGCACCCTTATCAATTTCTTGATTTGAACACTGCTAACTACTTTTTACTGACTTACTAAAGCACTAAATTGTTTTTGTAACCTCATTGAGCTTTGAACTTCATAGGCAGGTGTATCCAATCATGAGAAAAGGTATTTAAGGTGACCACTTGCAAGTTGTTCTCCTATGTGAATCTCCTATGAAGTGTGGCATCATGGACTCCTCAAAACAACTCTCAAATGATCTGAAAACAAAGATTATTCAACATAGTTGTTCAGGGGAAGGATTCAAAAAGTTGTCTCAGAGATTTAAACTGTCAGTTTCCACTGTGAGGAACATAGTAAGGAAATGGAAGAATACAGGTACAGTTCTTGTTAAGCCCAGAAGTGGCAGGCCAAGAAAAATATCAGAAAGGCAGAGAAGAAGAATGGTGAGAACAGTCAAGGACAATCCACAGACCACCTCCAGAGACCTGCAGCATCATCTTGCTGCAGATGGTGTCAATGTGCATCGGTCAACAATACAGCGCACGTTGCACAAGGAGAAGCTGTATGGGAGAGTGATGCAAAAGAAGCCGTTTCTGCAAGCATGCCACAAACAGAGTCGCCTGAGGTATGCAAAAGCACATTTGGACAAGCCAGTTACATTTTGGAAGAAGGTCATTTGGACTGATGAAACAAAGATTGAGTTGTTTGGTCATACAAAAAGGCATTATGCATGGAGGCAAAAAAACACGGCATTCCAAGAAAAGCACTTGCTACCCACAGTAAAATTTGGTGGAGGTTCCATCATGCGTTGGGGCTGTGTGGCCAATTCCGGCACCGGGAATCTTGTTAAAGTTGAGGGTCGCATGGATTCAACTCAGTATCAGCAGATTCTTGACAATAATGTGCAAGAATCAGTGACGAAGTTGAAGTTACGCAGGGGATGGATATTTCAGCAAGACAATGATCCAAAACACCGCTCCAAATCTACTCAGGCATTCATGCAGAGGAACAATTACAATGTTCTGGAATGGCCATCCCAGTCCCCAGACCTGAATATCATTGAAAATCTGTGGGTTGATTTGAAGCGTGCTGTCCATGCTCGGCGACCATCAAACTTGACTGAACTGGAATTGTTTTGTAAACAGGAATGGTCAAATATACCTTCATCCAGGATCCAGGAACTCATTAAAAGCTACAGGAAGCAACTAGAGGCTGTTATTTTTGCAAAAGGAGGATCTACAAATTATTAATGTCACTTTTATGTTGAGGTGCCCATACTTTTGCACCGCTCAAATTTTGTTTAAATGCGGATTGCACATTTTCTGTTAGTACAATAAACCTCGTTTCAATCCAGAAATATTACTCAGTCCATCAGTTATTAGATATATGAAGCTGAAATAGCTGTTGCAAAAACCCAAATTGTTATAAAGAAAAAAGGTTAACATTAATAGGGGTGCCCAAACTTTTTCATATGACTGTAAGTTTTGCCTCTCATTGAATTCAGTGGTGTTCATATATGTTCGTCGAACTGTTCTGGAATGTTGGCAAACCGGAACATTGACAGGTTCACTCATCTCTTTGGTTTGATCTATTAATGCAATACTATGTACAATATACTGTAGATATATTATACTTGGATTTATAATACGGTATTATCTGTTTTAGGTGGAAATTATTCTTCCAACACCTTGTAAGCAATTCCTGGATAATTGAAATTCTATTATTAATATAAGCGTTATTAAATTATTTCCAGCAGTGACCAGTTTTTATATTTTCACTTTCATTTCATCCTCCCTTTTTCAAAAAAAAATCACAAAAATCATAAATTTTTCTTACCCATAGCATGGGTAGATTGGAATAACACTATTCACTTTCCCATATATTGTATTGAAAAACGGTTAAAAAAATTCCAGGTGTGATGAAATGATGAAGCACACAACCGCATGGTGTCGCACTTCCACTGTAAATGAATGTACTGTACTGCATGCGTGCTGGATCCGGCATCCGGCGAAATGCCGGATGTGTGAAATGGGCCTAACTCATCACTAGTTTTAAGGTGTTTATTATACCTGACAACATTATTCTTCTGGTCATTATGATTGCATTGATGCTAAACTTTTATAAAGAATTTTTATGAGTTCTAATTCATTTATTTGGATATTTACTATGGACTAATGATATAAGAATACTAAAAATATACATACAATTATTATATCCCTTAGTTTGATTCTGGTACCATAGTCTAGGAATGGTATATGAGGGGTAGACAAGCGGTGTTAACATATCCATAGGCTGCTTGTGAATGCATGATGTGGCTAGTGGACGGCACCCTGGGAGGCAGGTAAGCGCTTTAATTCTATCTGGAGGCTGACGGCGTTCCAGAAGTGAAGTTCATCATGCTGACCTGACCGGCACCTTGGGCATGCACAGTATCGCTTGCCCTTCCGGTTATGGCGCGCAAGTTATTGTACTGCCCCCGTGTCAGCAACCGGAATTGCTCGGTCCAGATCCGCGGTGGCTCGAGGGGTCTCCGGACCCGGGGGTCGTGCGGCCACTCAAAACAAAAAGGGGGTATTTATAGGGGACTGTACGTTTAAAGTTCGTGACACCACCCACGGTGTGTGGTAAGGTGGGATACCACCACTGTCGTTGGGAGCACCTGGTGGCGGTGGGATAGCAGCCAGGTGTTTAACCCTTCCGTGGGTAGGGGGGATGCCCCGGGGCTCGGTGATGCTGGCGGAGGGATACCGTCGGGGAGGTAAGGGTCACTGCGTACTCACTCAGTCCAATAAAGCTGACACCGACAACATGTAAACCGAAGTTCTGAGCACTGCTGCAGCAGGGAGGGAGCACGCCTGGATCCCGTGTCCTTTGGTGTTGCTTGTTAGCCTATGACCTTTTCCTTGGCACCTTTCTACTGATTGGTCCCTGTAGTGTAAAACAAGTCAGGTCCCGCTCACCAGTGTGGCTAACTGGGTGAGCTTGCTCTCAGGGTTCACGCTTGGGATTTTATGGACTGCGGATTGGGAAAGTCCTATCCCCCTTGTTGCGCTAGTACCCCGATTGTGGAGCGGGTGGAGAACGAATCTTGAAGGCTCCATCCTCCTCGGGTGAATTACCAGGACGCTTGAAGCTACTTCCCGGCCTAGGGTCCACGTACCCCGTCGTGCCTTGGCCCCTGCCCTGAGATGGCACAAGGCCGCCAGCTGTCCTCCTTGGCAGTTCCGTGCCCCTTGTCACGATCCCCTGCGACTGGGGTTCCAGCTCCTACCAGGCCCAGATCAACATCTGCCACCTAGTAACAAGGAGCCTAGCTCCTGACCTCTTCTCACTTTCACCAAAACAACACTCCCTGTCTCCTGACACTCCTGACCCTCGCCAACCAACCCCCCCAAGTGGGCAGCCCTATTCCCTTCAGGCTACCTATTTGTGTGTCTGATGGGCATGGTGCAGAGTGTTCCTAGGATTTTGATTAGTTTGTTTTTAGCAACACCAGAGGCCAGGGACCCGTAACCAAGGAGGAGGTGGATACTGTGCAGAAGGGCAGATTGCACAGTACCCTGTGACAACCTGATAGGCCAGGGCATCACAGTATCATTGGCATGCGCACTATGGGTGTGTGCTTCACCCTCTGCGTTCCACTGTAGAATGCATGTTTTGTAACCCTGGATGTGTGCAACAGAGCTTGCAGTCCAGTTCTGGAGCGCCGGATATCATGGGCATGTGCATTATGGGTGTGCGCTTCACCCCCTTGCGTTCCACTGTGGAGCGCAGGTATTTGCACGATACCCTGGAAATGGATTTTTTTTTAACTTTTGGGGAGGATAATGCATTATGAAGATGCTGGATTAGAATACATGGGAGACATGGAAGACTGGTATGTGTTTATTTACACACCGGGGGATGTGATTAACTGTGAATGAGGTCAAAGGGCACCATAGGAGGTTATAAGGCAGTTTATTCTGGCTGCAAACCTCCTACTATCAGTCACATGGAGCAGCGTGCCTGCATATGATTATAGATCTATTATGTCACTAAATTGAGTAAAGAATCGGCCTCCTGAAGAACCATATCGGGGAAACGCGTTGAGGCATGGGGCAATGGATATAACAATGAGTACCATATTCTGAGGCTGTCCCTGGTGGTTTTTGTCATAATATGTGATGTTCAGATATGACATATGACAAAATTAGAATCAATATTTGAAAATCTGCCATTTGCTTATAATCACTTTATTGATAGGCACTGCACTTTTGATCTTTCTTTTCTATCTGGCAGGGTGTTATAGGGTCAGCTGACGATGAGTGGGGGTGCCAATTTGCTTATTGGGGTGCCAACCTGCACTGCTAGGTAGCGCACAGGAGGGAGGAGTCTATTGTAGGGACTTTGTTCCCCCCTCTTTTCTGTGCCCTGTGGTGCGGTATTAGATAGCAGGTACATTTTTCCAGGCGAAATGCAATCCTGTTGGAGCTCTGGCTGGAGAAAGCAAAACTCTGGCCTAGAAGCATGCTGATCATCTGGGTTTTCGGGGAAACACCCGACAAACACAGCTGCAGTAATTAGGGAGGCATAAGGTGCTCGGTGTTCAGTGCATATGGGTAGAGAAAGCTGGGGCTGGAAAGACAGTTCAGTGGGTCACCAGGGTTTCAAGGAGGAACTGCTATCTCACACTGCCGGGCAGTGTTTGTACGTGATTGCTGCGGCATGACTGGCAACCTACCTGGGAAAGGGTGTGCTCCAGTCCTGTGGAACAAACAGGACTGAGGGAATGGACTTTCTTGTTGTTTTTTTTTCCCTCTGAACTGCTGACTGTCACCGTAACTGTGAATAAAGCCCTTATGTTTTGCACTATACACCTGTGTAAGCCTCTTTACTGCATCCCGACCTGAGCAAATCGCTACATGTTGTGGAGAACGCGGGTATTGCAGTGAGGCTGGCGTAATTTTTTCCTTTTTACTCCTGCTGTGGATTGTTTTTCTTTCTCCTGGCTGGTCACCAGTAGATGTCCTGGGTGAAAGTTGTGGCGCAGACCCAGTCCAGGACAGCGGCAGACATGGAGGCCACAATAAAAGCACTGCTAGCCACTACACAACATCAGCAGGCCGCTACATAACAGCAGCAGGCCGCCATGCAGCAGCAACAGGTCTTTTAATCAGCAGCAGCAAGAGACCACGGACGACATTGAGGCGTACCTGGAGACCTTCGAGAGAGTCGTCGAGCGATAGAGGTTGCCGAAGGACCAGTGGGCTGAAATAGCCGCTCCGTTTCTGGCACCCAGACCAATGAAGGCCTACAATGACATTCCAACGGATCAGACGACCGACTACGCCATCGTCAAGGGTGAGATACTTGCACATATCAGTGTGAATGTATTAGTCCGGGCCCATCATGTGCATCAGTGGGAGTTTAACCCTTCCAAATCGGCAAGGTCTCAGTACTATAATTTGTTGCATGCAATGCAAAAGTGGTTACAGACGGAGAAACTGACTCCTGCCAAGATGGTGGATCGACTTGTGGCGGATAAAGTTTGGAGGACTTTGCCGCGCTCCCTCCAGGACTGGGATGGTTAGGCGTCCCCTACTAATGCACTGCTTATGGTAGATCTCATAGAGCGATATGGGGCTACCAAGGAACTCCAGGGTGGGCCTCCCCGAAAGGGGGCAGGAAGGTTCCCTAAGTCCCCAACCCTGACCGGCCGAGTTGAGCCCAGGACGGCCCCTCCAGACGATTCGGGGGTTGAGCGGGGCCCCGTTGTCTGCTGGCAATGCCAAGAGCCAGGTCCTGTAAGGGCTTACTGTCTGGCAGACCCCATGGACATGAACTTTGGCTACCGTCAGTCCCTGTATGCAACGCAGCTCTGCGCCATTGGAACCCCAGAGGGTTCCAACAATGGACACTTATGTCATTTGAGTGTGGATGGTACCTCAGCGGTGGCTCTTCTGGACTCAGGGAGTCTCGCCACTCTGATGCGAGCCAACCTGGTGCCTTACAGTGACTACACCGGACGGAAAGTGAGGGTCCTATGCATCCTATGCATCCACGGAGACTTAAAAAACTATCCTACTGCTCTAGTCATGATAGGTACACCTGCGGGGAGGTGGTGTCATGAAGTGGGGGTTGTTGAAAGTTTACATTATGAGTTGATAATCAGGAGAGATTACCCCTTGTTTTCTGTTTTGTGTGTGACCCTCCAGAGGCACCAAGGCAGACAATGCTGCTTTCACCCACAGGGAAGCAGGAACCTGGTAATCCTGAGGAGGTGCTTGTAGTAGGGGTGACGTCCTCTTATGGGGAAGAGCGAGAACAGTCCTTCATATAAGTGTTGACCGGTGATGTGGACGATTTGCCGCAAGAACCTGAATTGTTGGATTTAAATTTCTCGGGTCACAATTTCGGTACGGCGCAACTCCGAGATCCCACACTGGCTCATACAAGAGAGAACATACTGTTTATTAATGGAGAGCCACAAAGTCTCGGGGCACATACCGTATGGCCATGATTCGAGATGACACAAAATGTATTATACCGTGTAAACCAAACACGGGAAGAAACGGTTCAGCAATTGTTAGTACCAAGGGCACACCATAGGTTGGTAATGGACTTAGCTCATACACATGTGTTGGGCGGACACCTAGGTCACTAGTAAACCCTAGATAGGTTCCTGCAGCGTTTTTTCTGGATAGGCATTTTTGAGGAGGTAAAACAATACTGTAATTCCTGTCCCATCTGTCAGGTGACCAGTCCCCAGCCACACTTCCGGAGTCCACTGGTGCCTCAGCCTATTAAAGAGGTATTCTTCGAATGAGTGGCTATGGATCTCGTCGTTCCCGTAAACAGGTCTGCCTGTGGACACCAACACATACTGTTGATCCTTGATTATGCAACTCGGTACCCGGATGCAGTACCCCCTCGACATATTTCCGCTAAATTCATTGCCAAAGAATTAATAAGTATATTTTCTCATTCCGGGAATTCCGAAAGAGATTTTGAAAGATCAGGGGACTCCATTTATGTCCAAGATTATGAAGGAACTATGCCAGTTACTCAGTATAAAGCAGTTGCACACGTCCGTATATCATCCCCAAACAGATCGCCTAGTAGAAAGATTCAATAAAACCATTAAAAATATGCTAAAGAGGGCTGTGTCTCAAGATGGGAAAGACTGGGACCTTTTACTGCCTTACCTTTTGTTTGCTGTGCGTAAGGTGCCACAGACCTCCACTGTGTTCTCACCCTTCGAAGTTCTGTACGGCAGACATCCCAGGGGCTTGCTTGCACACAAAAGTGTTATCGAGCACATTGCACAAATGCAGGAAAGAATGGAAACCGTCCTCCCACTAGTCCAGGAACACATGGAGGCGGCACAGCAGACTCAAGGTCGAGTCTATAATAGGGATGCACGAGTCAGAACCTTTAGTCCAGGGGATTGGATATTAGTTCTAGTACCAACTCTAGAAAGCAAATTTCTCTCCAAATGGCAGGGTCCCTATGAGGTTATAGAAAAAAATAGGGCCAGTGAACTACAAGGTTCATCAATCTGGACGGAGAAAACCTGAGCAGGTATACCATGTGAACCTTCGAAAGCTATGGAAGGTTAGGGATCTTACTGATGGGGATAATCCACTGCCAGGATTCCTTGCAGAGACGGCTCCATCATCTTCAAAGGTCTCGGAGGGAGCCTCTACCGCAGTGAAGATAGCGGATACCCTGTCGCCTACACAGGCTTAAGAAGTTCGGGAGTTCGTTAGTAGGAATACGGATGTGTTTTCCGAGCTCCATGGTCATACCTCGGTCATCTGTCATGACATTGTCATGGAGCCCCAGACTAAAGTCCGATTAAGGCCATATCGGGTGCCTGAGCGACAAGCTACCTCGGATGAGGTGAGAAACATGCTACAGTTAGGTATTTGTTATTGAGGAATCTCGAAGTGAGTGTGATAGTCCAATAGTTTTAAGACCGAAGCCGGATGGGTCCATAAGGTTTTGTAACGATTTCAGTAAACTGAACGAGGTATCCAAGTTTGACGCATACCCCATGCCTCAGGTGGACGAGTTAATCGAACGGTTTGGGCAGGCTCGGTATTTTTCCACACTGGATCTCAAAAAGGGGTATTGGCAGGTACTCCTAACCGATGCGACTAAAGAAAAAACAGCCTTTGTGACCCCCGAGGGACTATACCAATATAAAGTTTTGCCCTTTGGTTTGCATGGTGCCCCGGCGACATTCCAGTGCTTAATTGACATAGTCCTCCTTCCTCATCAGCGATTTGCGGTGGCCTATCTCGACGACATTGTTATATACCGTGCGAATTGGGAGAGTCACTTACCGAAGGTGCAGGCGGTGGTTGACTCCCTCCGACAGGCTGGGTTGACAGCCAACCCAAAGAAATGCTCCATAGGGTTGGAGGAGGCCCGATACCTGGGGTTTGTCATTGGGAGAGGGGTCCTGAAACCACAAATCAACAAAGTAGAGGCCATTCAGAACTGGCCCTGTCCCCTCACAACCAAGCAGGAGAGAGCATTTCTGGGATTAGTGCGGTATTATAGGCTACACTGTCAGCCCCATTAACCTACTGTTTAAAGAGAAAGAAGTCCATTATGGTTCGCTGGACTGACCAGTTAGAGGATGCTTTTGTGACGTTAAATGGGGTACTGTCTGGAACACCAGTTATAGTTACTCCAAACTTCACCAAGGAGTTCGTGGTGCAGACCAATGCATCAGAGGTGGGTCTGGGGGCTGTTCTGTCACAAGAGGTAAATGGGGAGGAACAGCCAGTATGTTATCTGAGCCGGAAACTATCGAAACTTTCCCCTGCCGAAAAGAGGTATAGAAAAGGGGAGAGAGAGTGCCTGGCCATTAAGTGGGCGTTAGAGTCGCTCTGCTACTATCTCCTGGAGAGAAATTTTTGTGTAGTGACTGACCATTCGCCTCTCACGTGGATGACCCAAGCCAAGGAGAGGAATGCTCGTTTCACTAGATGGTTTCTGTCACTACAAAACTTTAACTTCACGGTTGAACATTGGGCTGGTAAGCTACAGGGCAATGCGGATGCTCTCTCCAGGGTTCATTGTCTGTCATGTGTCCACCCCCACAGGGTTGAACAAAGGGGGGAGGTATGTGGTGAGGTACTAGATGGCAGGTACATTTCTCCGGGAAAAAAGCAATCCTGCTGGAGCTCTGGCTGGAGAAAGTAAAACTCTGGCCTGGAAGCATTCTGATTATCTGGGTTTGCGGGGCAACGCCCATCAAACACAGCTGCAGTAATTAGGGAGGCATAAGTTGCTCGGTGTTCAGTGTATATGGGTAGAGAAAGCTGGGGCTGGAAAGACAGTTCAGTGGGTCACCAGGGTTTCAAGAAGAAACTGCTATCTCACACTGCCGGGCAGTGTTTGTACGTGATAACTGCGGCATGACTGGCAACCTAGACGGGAAAGGGTGTGTTCCAGTCCTGTGGAACAAACAGGACTGAGGGAATGGACTTTCTTGGTTTTTTTTTCCCTTTTGAACTGCTGAATGTCACCGTAAGTGTGAATAAAGCCCTAACATTTTGCACTATACGCCTGTGTGAGCATCTTTACTGCATCCCAACCTGAGTAAATCGCTACAGCACATATAGTACTGTTGACATTCTCATGATTTTCACCTGTGTGATTATTTAGATTTTAATGATTTAAATTAAAGGTTACATTTTATAAAAAAGGGTTTTTATTTTAGATATTGCTGAACAAAACAACAATAATTTTCAGGCACTGCCTCTAAACCCCAAACTAGCAGCAGCCCCTGTTTGGCCATCATATCCCATGGCACATACTTTTGAGGCTCCTGTTTCTGTTGGTAATGATCCTGCTGCCATGTTTGATCCATTAAGCATGTGTGGTCCATCTAGCTGTAACTATTATACTTTCTAAAAGCAACATACCATTAAGTTTGTAGCACATTTCTTAAGATTTTAGACTATGTTTGGAGAAACCATTATTTTTGTTTTGAAAGATATTTATGTCAACAGTGTTAAAAATAAAAACTTTTACAGAGCAGCATTTTTAAAGATGGTTTTATATTTACCGTAACCTTTTGATAATGTTTGTATTGTTCACAAAACATATGAAAATATAAAATTTTAAAAATCCTTTCAGGCAGACAGCAGTACAGTAGCATCAATTGCCCCCTCCCATAGGGCTTTAAAAGAGCAGGGAGGTATGGTCCATGCAACACACTGGATATGGCCTGACATTTAAATGTTAACAATCAAAAGATGCATCACAGACAGGCATAGGCCTCTTCCTCACAAAAGCCTGGCACTACACCATTGCCTAGTCTGCACAGTCTGTGATTGGGGTGGCAAAGTCACAGGACATTCATAACTTGTTCATCTGTATGAATGTTAGGTGGTCTACATTTTGAGGGCACAGGCGGATGCACTTATCTGTAAATACACTACCAGCAGCGCTGAAGACACCTTCTGAGAGAACACTGACTACCGGGCAGGCCAAAACTTCATAGGCATGACTGGCGAGCTCAGGCCTCTCTTCCATTTTTGTAGACCAAAATGAAAAAGGATCCAAGTGTGATGCCCTGGCTGGGCCAGGTAGTCACAAATAGGCCTCTGCACAACACCTTTCCCTCACAGGTGACATCAGCCAACCTTAAAACCCTAGTCACCCCCCTCAGGGCTAGATGGACACACCAGGGTGCAGAACCAGGCGGTTGGAAGACGCCCACCAAGGAGTCTAGACAGCCCGGGGGCGAGAAAGTAAACAGTTCATTCAAGCAGTGGAGTTTTAGAGTTAAGTGAGAGTGGAGGTCAGGCCTGTGTGTCAGGCCTGAAGCAAACTGACAGGTGCCAGGGTAGGAGCCCTGGTGCCTTTGGCTAGGAGGCAGACGGCGGTCTCTGTCTGCAGGAGCCGGGAAGACGGCTTGGTGGAACCGAGGTGGACCGGGACAGGGTGGTGGCTCGCCGATACCGACCCGGAGAACCGACTCGGAAACCGATGCACACAGGGGGGTACTCAGACCCTGAAGCTGGGTCCAGAAGTGATTGTAACTGGTTAATTAACTGATTGAGGCCAGGACTAGAGGTCCTGTCCCACCCAAAGTCCCGATTGAAGGCAACAGCCCACCGAGGGTGATAACAGGCCATCACCAGGGCTCAGAGATCCCACGGGCCAGCGTCTGCGGGCAAGGGCTCTTTAGGCCACATCCAGCCGGGAGTGGACTCCTGAAGTTGCAAGCACAGGCAGTCCACCATCACAGAAAAGTGCAGGAGAAAGACAGAGACCACCAGCCAGGTGAGGGACCAGAACGCAGCCGGCTGCGGGCACCGACCACCATCACCTTGGTTTACCAGAGACTCATGTGTTTTCTTCATAGTGAGTACACCAGCACCCTGCGGTCACCCATCTCCCTGCACCAGCGAATCCCAACGGGTCCCGGGGCTACCATCCCTGCCCACTGAGGGGTTAACAACTTGCTGCACAACATCTCCCCTGGGTGCCCCGCAACTGCAGCGGAGGTGTCCAAACTCACCACATACCGTGGGTGGCATCACGAACCTAGTACGGCCCAGCCCATACATATACGTCTTACATCCACCACCCCCAAACCTTTTTCATTCGGAGTGTCTGCGGGATCCCCCGGGTCCGGAGACCCTCAAGCCACCCACCGGAAGGCCCGGACCCGAGCGGCGGCAGGCTGCCGGCACGGGGCGACACACAATCCCATCTTATGGCATCAATGTTGAGCTCTAGATAGTCTGCACCATCCTCTCCAGTCGTTCACTAAAGGGGACTTTACACGCTACGACATCGCTAATGCGAAGTCATTGGGGTCACGGAATTGGTGACGCACATCCGGCCGCATTAGCGATGCCGTTGCGTGTGACACCTATGAGCGATTTTGCATCCTCGCAAAAACGTGCAAAATCGCTCATCGGTGACATGGGGGTCCATTCTCAAAAATCGTTACTGCAGCAGTAACGAAGTTGTTCCTCGTTCCTGCGGCAGCACACATCGCTCTGTGTGACACCGCAGGAACGAGGAACCTCTCCTTACCTGCCTCCCGGCCGCTATGCAGAAGGAAGGAGGTGGGCGGGATGTTACGTCCCGCTAATCTCCTCCCCTCCGCTTCTATTGGGCGGCGGTTCAGTGACGCAGCTGTGACGTCGCTGTGACGCTCAACTAACCGCCCCCTTAGAAAGGAGGCAGTTCGCCGGTCACAGCGACGTCGCCTGGGCAGGTAAGTAATGTGACGGGTCTGGGCGATGTTGTGCGGCACGGGCAGCGATTTGCCCGTGTCACACAACAGATGGGGGCGGGTACCCACGCAAGCGATATCGGTACCAATATCGCAGCATGTAAAGCGGCCTTTAGTGTTAAACTTCTACTCTGTTCTGCTGGCGCATGCAATGGTGTAAAAAATGTGTGGCACAAATCACAGAAATTGTTTCTGGCACTTGAACTGCTGCTGCTAATGTATCGACATGATGTTCCCATGGTTGGAATTTTAGAACTTTGATTCACGCTGTGTGCCTCACTGCTGTCTAGTGGAAAAGTACTGTTAAGATGGTTTACAGCTTGTTTCGATACTTCAGCATCCACGCGTCTCTTTCCTGGGGTGGAACCATTTTGCTGAATTGACTCTTGTACCGTGGATTTAATAGAATGGCAATCCAGTTTTCAGCACGATTTCTAATACTAATGATACCGACGCTTCCATGTGTCAGACGCTTCCATATGGTCCAAGTCCATGTTGTGTTGGTAGTGGGGTAACGCTCAAGTTTGCCTCCTCCATAACCTCCCACCAACCACAGACGAGATGGGATCAATATCTTCTTCATCTCTGGAGTTTTCTGCATCCATCACCTCTTCTTCCACCAGTTGTTCCTTGGCTCCTGCACCTTCACTACCACTTTGTTACCATGAGACCGCCTCCATCGATGGGATCTCCCGCCCGTGACACCCACCTGTTCAATGACTGTCCTGACCTTACAGGAAATGGTATCCCTTCCTAATCCTCCTTTGCTTCCTCTTCTTTCTCTGGCACCCTCACCTCCTCCCGCAGACTATTCAAAGTGCGCTCCAACATGCAGATCAGCGGAATAGTGATGCTCATGATGGCATCAAAAGTGCTAACCATCTTTGTAGCCATTTCAAAAGAGTTCAGAAGGGTGCAGAGATTCTTTATCTGTGCCCCTTCTGCAGTCATGATTTACCCTACATTCGTAGTTTGTTGTCCAAGGGTAACCGTCATGGCATAGTGCACAAGGGCTTGATGCTGCTGCCACAGTCGCTGCAACATGTGCAAAGTGCAATTCCATCATGTCGACACATTACATATCAACTGGTTAACCGGTAGGCCAAAAATACTTTGTAGGGGGGGTGGGCGAACAGCGGAAGTCAGCACACACCGACCAACAACCAGGTTCAGGACGTGAGCCATTCAAGGCACATGTGTGATGTCGCCCAGGCGTAGGGTTGCTAGCAGGTTTGCACTATTGTTGCACACAACGAGGAGGACCAAAGATCTTTGTAGCGTTGAAAGTCGATTAGCCGCAGGTGCGAATGGAGGAAGTGAGCACAAAGCGACCATGCTTCTGCAGCAGCGCATCCAGGCCAGGATAGTGGGCCAGAAATTACTGTACAACCAGGTTGTAGATGTGTGCCATGCAAGTCACATGTGTGATGTCGCCCAGGAGTAGGATCACCAACAGTTTTGTATCATTATCGCACACTGCCTTCCCTGGCTCCAAGTTGAATGGAGACAGCCATTGATCAAACTCGGCCTGGATAGCGGTCCACAACTCTGCAGCTTAGTGATTGCGTTCTTCGATTCAGATTAATTTCAACACTTCCGGATTGCGTTGAGCCCTGGCTGACATGTACGGTGGTGGGGGGATTCTCTCTGCACACTATGAACACATGTTACATTAAGGGAGATGTTGAGGGTGCAGGTGGAAGCCCTAGAGGGGGTGGAGGAAGCAGAAGGGGAAGAAGTAGATCTAGAACTTTGTCCTGAAAGCCTTGGGGATTTCAACACTTGGGAAGCAGCCCCTTCCCCACCTTCCTCCGCAGCCACCAGAGTAACCCAGTGCCTAGTTAGCAAGATGTAACGCCCCTGGCCATGCTTGCTCATCTCGGTGTCAGTGCTGAAATGCACCCTTATGAGATACAGAATTTATCAAGGAAAAGGTAATCTTGGCTGCAATATGATGATGAAGTGCATGCACAGCCTTATTAGAGAAGTAATGGTGACTGGGCAACTGGTACTGGGGGACTGAAATGGATATCAGGTTGCAGAAACCCTCTGTATCCACCAGGCAGAAAGGTAGAATTTCCGTGGCCAACAGTTTTGATATGGTGAAGTTCAAGCACTTTGCTTTGCCATGTGTGGGAGGAAATGGTCTTTTACGTGACTAAAACTGTGGGAACGAGGGCTGGCTGCTGTGTTGAGAGAGGGTGGTTTAAAGTGTACATGACCGAGCAGTGGACTGGTAGACATGTGTAGTGATAGATGTAATGCTGGATTGAGAAATATGTGGTGTGCATGGTACCTCACATGGATCCAAAATACCAGGCACAATCCCTTCCATAACACCTGACTGTCCCTCACTCTCCCCCACTGTAGCAGGTACACAAGATGAAGTTCTGCGTAGGAGACCTATGTTACAATATTTTTGCCGGTGATACATGAGGAGGAAGAAGCAACAGATGATGTTGATTTGGTGGCCGGTGGTTGGTGAGTCACATTAGTCTGCATATTAGCATAGTGAGATTCCCACAGTAATAGATGTTTGTTGCGCATGTGCCAGGTCATGCATGTAGTTGTTACATTATTTGAATTTTTCCCTCTACTCAGCCGTTTACAACGTTGGCAGATAACGTAAGTTGGGTCATCTTTTGCGGTCTCAAAAAATGCCCAGGCTAGGCAACCCGTCCTGCAAACTGCAGACCCGCAACTGCTGCTGGCCACAGTCAGAGTTGTGGATGTGGATGCAGTGCTTCTCATGGTTGCATCACTCAGTGTTTGTACGAGACTAGCCACCGTAACATCCTCGGCTTCCTCCTCCTCCTCCTCGTCATCTGCTGAGCTACTGAGCTGCATGCCTCTTGGTTCACACCAAGTGGGATCTACAACTTTGTTGTCATGCTCTATGTTGTCCCACTCCTCCTCTTCCTGAGCTGACATCACAGCACAGTATGCGTGCGCCTCAGGTATCTGAGTCTCATCATCACCTTCACCCCCGGGGATTAACGTCAATTGATGACGGTCAGGATCCTGCTGGGACCCTACTTTGTCCGAGCCAGGATCCAACCCACAAAGATTTTGGGCATTGGCACAGATGCTTTCCTCCTTAAGAGTTTGGGAATCTTTGGAGCAAACCTCTGATGCACATGCAATACAATGTGTGAACAGCTCTGCAGACTCACCCATGTGTGGTTCCCCACAGTCAGATTGCCAGTTGGATATGTGTGATACAGGGGGAAACAAGTGTTAATGGGGTGGCACCTCTGAGTAATGAACTGTTTGTGATGTTTGAGGTGCAGGAAGAGGAGGAGAGGCCACTTGATGGAGCGTTTGCCATCCACTCTAGTACCTGCTGTTTATTAGTAGAGATGAGCGAACCCCCTGCAGTTCAGTTCACCAAACTGAACCAAACAAGGGGTTTGTCGATCCTTTATCAAACCGAACTTCGAACTTTTATCGAACCTTTCCAAACCCCATTAGATTCAATGGGAGGAGAAAAGTAAGGCATTGAAAACACGTTTGGAGGAGTCGAAAAAATTCAAAAACAGCAAAAATACATTTTACAGTCCAGCACCACTGTTTTGGCATAGCCATTAGCT
Organism: Anomaloglossus baeobatrachus; assembly: GCF_048569485.1. Taxonomy (NCBI): domain Eukaryota; kingdom Metazoa; phylum Chordata; class Amphibia; order Anura; family Aromobatidae; genus Anomaloglossus; species Anomaloglossus baeobatrachus. The sequence continues at coordinate 164,601,882 of NC_134356.1, forward strand.
TCTTAGACTATTAACAGAAGAAATATAGAGGTGGATGAGAGACGGGTGTAGGGCTGGTGCTCCCATACCCTGCCAGTACAGACAAGACACACCTTGCAGACCTATGTAATAGTCTCAACATTAAAAATCCTTCCAGGGACACAGCAGTACAGTAGAATCAATTACCCCCCTCCCAATAGGGCTTTAAAAGAGCAGGGAAAGACAGTCCATGCAACACACAGACCTGTGAGCCGGCATTAGAATTAGAAAAAGGAAGACATGCTACAGTGACCGGTCTAGGCCTCTTGGTGACAAAAGCCTGGCACTACCCACAAGACATAAGTTTCTGCATCACAGAGGTTACTACTCACACCAGCTTCATCCAGTCTGTTCAACTTGGATGGACTGAAGAGGAGACGAGGGAGGAGGAGATGGAAAGGTGTCCTCCAGGGAAGTTTTGCCTGTTTGGAGTCTGGCACACATGGCTAACTTTATGTCTTGCTGCCTTTACCATTACCCTCATGTTATACACATGTTGGCCAGCACTGATTACTGGTTGTTCACCTTTCCCAACCCACGCTACAAGGAGAAATTTCCATCTCTCCTTTCTGCTGTGGAGAAGACAAGTAAAATGGTGCAATATCAGAATGCCCTAGTCAAACAATTACTACAAAAATGCCCATCTGACAATGCTGGTGGCAGAGATCATAGTTTCTTGGGTAGCCAAGGAGGAGAGATGAGGGAGAAACACATCAGGTCCAAAAGAGGCAGAGAAACACTATTAAATGTCTGGAATAAGTTTCATTAGACCCTACCAGGACTCAGGCTCTGATGTACAGGGTAGTCTGACAAGGAGGGAAAAGTTTTGTAAAATGGTGTAGTAGTACCTAGCCGACTGTGCAAGCGTCCTCTGTGATTTAATACCATACAAATAATCCAGATTTTTATATTCATATGCATTTTATGCTAGCTCCATTTGATTCATATATTACAAAAGAACTGGGAGCAATTCCACATATTCATATTAAAATATCAAATTTTATTATAATTTAGTGACAAAAAGTGAAAAAGACATATATACACAAAAAGTTTTTTCTAAAAATGTAATGTTACAGTTGTACAACACACATGGTGCATTGGATGAATGCGTTTTAATATATTTAATTCATGACAGTTTTACAATAACGGTTCAAATATCATACACATTTTGTTTCATTTAGTGACTACACTCTAATGGGAGATGAACTATTTATTATGTTGTTATTAAGTTGGGCTGTATAAATAATTTTATCCTGATGGTAGCCGGCAGATATAGCTAACATTAGCCATGTGATAAGTGTAATCACATTTAAACAGTATGCATTTGTCTCTCTGAGAGGCTGCCGATTAATTTACTATCCTATCCCTGTAGTTGCTGTGATCAAATTTCAATGACTATTATAACCACAGGTTACCGATTCAGGATTAAAATGGCCATGTAAATCATTAGATAAAACAGTTTAATGCTGATAAGCATAAATTACAATGAGCCTGGTAATCTGCTGAAATCATTCAGCCTGGTTGTTAGCATACAGCCCGTCAGGATTAGATTAACCATGTAAATTACTAGATAAAGCAGCTTAATGCTGATAAGCATAAATTACAATGAGCCTGACAATCTGCTGAAATCATTCAGCCACATTATTAACATACAGCCCGTAGGTAGTCATTGTTAGTCATATCATTTACCCATTTGAGTGTAGCTGGATCAAATACGCATCCTCCAAACCCCTATGTACATTTCACAGATACTGCTTCCTCAGGGGGCTGTTAATTGTCGGTCTCCCCTCACCTTATATACCATATACACCTGATGGATGTCACCTGCGATCTGCTGTTGGCGCGTGCGCGCTGGTATTCACAGCCTCCAGCAGTGAAGCACCGCTCATCTGCGGTACTGGTGCACGTGCAGTGGTAAACAAACCAGTGCACGTGTCCAGACCTATAGACAGCAGCGCGACTCAGCAGGAGAGTGAAGGACAGCGGGTGATTTCTCTGTGCCGTACAACTATTGGGTATCCAAGCTGGACATGTGGCATGAACTGTCCCTCAATGCGTTGGAGATGCTGGTCTGTACTGCCACTAACATTTTGTCAAAGCAAGTTTTTAGTGCCACTGAGGTCATAACGGATAGGCACACCTGTCTGTCAGCTGAAAATGCTGACAGGCTGACCCTTATCAAAATGAACAAAGCCTAGATTGGCCCAGACTTCTCAACCCCACCGAGCGACAGTAGAGGACAATAAAGGAAATTCAGATGTTCTTTTTTTGTTGTATTCCCATGCACCTCTTATTACCCCAAAAAATGGTGCCATTTTGTATTCATAACATCTGACTTGCCAGAAGTTACATCACAAGCGCTCAATACAAGTCTGTGAAAGGCAGAGTGAAGCTGTCATAGAGATGTTTTGAAGAGTGACTTCTAGTGTGTTCGATGAAACACTGGAGCTGCCGCCATGTCACTGTGATGGTGGGATATGGGGGAGGTGTATCTTGCTGTACAGATTCCTATTTTAATCTTTGTTCACTGTCTTATTTGTACTGCTTCTGTGTACATTGTATTGTTTGTAAGTAATCACCCCCTATAGTGCAAGGTTATAGCCTCTTGAGGCGCTTCCGTCCCTGGGTGTGGGGGGGGGGGCATAGAGACCTTTCTGTTTATCTGGGGCAGTCAGTCTGTTTGAGAACTTGAAGGAAGAAGGATTGATCCTCTAGGAAAAGCTGGGACTTCTCAGAGAGATGAGGACATTTATACCACTATTGGACAATTTTACCCTCTGTTTTGTGGAATTTTTGATGGACATTTTGGATTGCGTGGAATAAATGCTCTTTGGATTATACCACCATCTCTCGCTCTGTTGATCGTGTGATATGTGAGAAGGACCCCGTGACAGTCACTATTTGCCGCAGACCGACCAGAGCACCGCTGGAAAAACATAATGGCGATGGAAGGTGAATATTACACTAGGGGCAGGGGAATTGTATTTAAAGTACCACTAAAATGCTGTAGTAGTGCCTTAAAAAAAAATAAGTCCTAAATATAAGTAGGTATTGTGCTCTATTGACATAAAGACACCAAAATATGGAGGGAAAGAAGAAATATTTTAATTATCCTAATCAGAAAAATATATATTATTTCAGCTCCAACAGGTAGAATATTGGTAGAGCTCTCTGGCAGTGAAATCATTACGCTTAATTTTCTTACAATCTGGTAAAACGATTTAAGGGCTCATTCACATGACCGTTCTGTCTGTTCTAGTCAGTTCCTGTTTTTTTGCGGACCCACGGACAGGACCATCTTTTCAATGTCTTTTGTGTAGGATCGGATGGTAAACGGTAGCACTTCCGTATGCATCCGATCCTACAAAAAAACACATCGGATGCCGTATGTCCGCTCCATTATTATGGAACATATCCTATTCTGTTCCGTAATAACGGACCGTGACTTAATACAAGTCAATGGGCCCGCAAAATCCCTGGAAGCCGCACGGAAGCATTTCCATGTGACCTCCGTCGGGAGCCCCTGCAGTCTGTGTCCCGCTACCGCACTGCAGTGTGTCAGTGTCTGCCCGCACTGCAGTGTCAGCAGCTTCTCACTCTCCAGTGCGGGCAGCCGCAGGGATGACGAGCGCTGATGTCAGGAGGTTAGATGAGATCATTACTTGCTGTGACGATTTCCTGTACTCCTGACGTCAGCGCTGTCACTGCCTTCTATGCCCGCCGTGTTTTCACGTCACGTCTCGCGGGCGGCCCGAGACTGTCACTAGCGGTGACATCACGGGCTCCCGCGATACTGCTGAGAACGCAGAGGGCATAGAAGTCAGTGTCAGCGTTGACGTCAGGAGTGCAGGAGATCGTGACAGCAGGTAATGATCTCATGTAACCTCCTCACAGCAGCGCTTGTCATCCCCTGCAGTGATCTGGGCTGACCTGTTGATGTTAGCTCAGGTCACTGTACTGCTCTCCCAGCCAATGGGGAACATTCTGTTCTTCATTGACTGGGACAATGACTATGGTATGGATCGTCGTGGGACCCCCTTATTGGATTACGCCGGACCCGGATTTGATTGTTCTTTTAGATAAATTGTTGAAAGAGGGAATGTTTTGGGGAGTGTTTTTTCAAATAAAACTTGTTGTCTATTTTTTTTAATTACTGACTGGGTTAGTGATGTCGGGTATCTGATAGACTCCGTGACATCACTAACCCCAGGGTTTGATGCCAGGTGACACTACACATCTGGCATCAACCCCATATTCTACCCAGTTTGCCACCGCACCAGGGCAATGGGATAAGTTAGGGCAAAGCGCCAGGATTGACACATTTAATGGATGCGCCACTTCTGGGGCGGCTGTGGCCTGCTATTTTTAGGCTGGGGAGTGTCCAATAACGGTGGACCCCCCTAGTCTGAGAATACCAGACCACAGCTGTCCGCTTTACCTTGGCTGGTGATCCAATTTGGGGGGGCCCCATGTTTTTTTTTTAAATTATTTATTTAATGTAAAATAACAGCGTGGGGTGCCCTCTGCTTTGGATTACCAGCCAAGGTGAAGCTGCCAGCTGTGGTCTGAAGGCTGCAGCTGTCTGCTTTACCCTAGCTGGCTAGAAAATATAGGGGGGGACCCCACGTCGGGGTTTTTTGCTAAATACAAGGCTAAGCACTCTTCAGTGCAACATGAAAGTCACTAAAGGTTACCAGCTTAGAATATGCAGGGGGGTAGGACAGTTAACAGACAGTTAAGCTGGAAGTGAGAGGAGTGAAGTGGTAGTGGACCAGGGCAGGGTTGTAGCCTGCCGGTGCCGACAGCGGGACGGAAGCACAATGCGGGGGATAGGGCGTCTGCAAGTGCCTGTTAAAATCCCAAGGGTCAGATCTCGCAGGCCACATCTCCCACAGAAAAGTCACCGGGAGTGGACTTTCCCTGTTTCATGCGGACTAGTCAACACACAAGACAGCAACACAGAAGTGCAGGAGGAAGGGCCCCTGTCCTGTCTACCGGTGTGCGGGACCCGAGTACACCCCTCTGGAGGCTACCGGTTTCCGGCACTTGGTTTACTATTTGGACTCTGTGTGATTTATTTAAAATAGTGAGTACACGGGTATCATTGGTCCAGCCCTGCAGACTGCGTCCCAGCACTCCACCTACACCTGGGCTCTAGGACAACATCTCCCCTACCTGTGGAGGGGATACCATCCTGCTGCCCCACTCAATCAGTCCCGGGCACCCCATACCAAGGCAGCGTTGGTGTCACCAACAATCACCGCAACCCACGGGTGGCGTCACTGACAAACTCTCCCCTGTAAATAACCCCCCTTTTCTCAGTTGTGGGCGACGAACTGCTGCGCGAGCCCGGGTCTGGCTTTCACTCGAGCCACAGCAACTGCCCGGATCCGAGCGTCTCGAGTAGCCCCTACCGTGGTCTGTCCCCCGCCCGCAACAGATCCTGCAGAGATCCATTGCGAAATATGTTCTGCAAACACAATTTTTTTGTCCATTTTTAAATAAAAAAATGTATGCGACAGACATCAGTTAACAGTGGAGTCTATGGAGAATGGATCCATTCATGGATTGTTATTTAGTCATCCATTTTTATTGCATTTGTAACTGATCCGTTTTTTTCTTACGGGATCTGTTGTAAATGCAAGATAAATAGCAATCCAAAATTGGACCCGTTCTCCATAGACTCCCATGTTAAATAAATGGATCCTGCAGAAATCATTTTGCCAACGCATCTCTGCAGGATTTATACTAAGGGCACGCTCACACGAGCGTTGAAATCGGACAAGTGCAATGTGATAAAAACTCGCATTGCACTCTTACCAATGTTAGTCAATGAGGGAGAGCAATTGGTCAGCTTTTCTCGTATCCAGATGCTGGATGCAAGAAAAGTCACAACATGCTGCGATTTTCTGCGAGAGCCGTGTCACTTACACCCATTCAAGTGAATGGGTGCGAGAGAAACATCGGACTGCACTCGGATGTTATCTCAGTGCAGTGCGATATATACACAAGCTGACAATGGAGGAGATGGGGGGATTAACCCCTTCCTCTCCTCCGCAGCGCCCGCCCTCAGCTTCACAGCTGTGACCAGATCGCAAGATTGGGTTACAGTTGCATGACACTCGGCTTATGCTCGCAGCAGAGCCTGAGCCGGGGGTCATTGGCATATTGCATTTACTGCTCTCACATCGGATGCCATACTCTAATGCGTCTGCAGCCTAACAGATGATTACAGGACATTTGAACTCAGCCTAAATCTGGTATTGCTGTAATCGCACCACAGACTAAATCCAGCCTATCAAAAATACCACACAGTGAACTGTGCAAAAATAAAAATAAGATATTTTCCTGTACTGCTGTCTATTTCTTAATTCTGCCTCCCAAAAATTGGAATAAGACTCTGCTGACATTTATCCTGCCCTCTCCATTGAGCACTTAGATTGTGGATTCCGTGTAAATTTCAAAAAATGTGATTCAGACAAGATTCCAGTTGGAACCATTCATTCTAATCAGGCATATGTAGACAATTTGGACTCTATCTGGTCTCTGTTTCAGCAGTGTCCCATCATTTTAGGCACCTTTTTAGTGCACAAATGTGAACAAGCACAGCTTTATGCTTGCCTAAAAAATATGGACACCAGCGAACCGGAGTCCAAATTGTTTCCATCTGCCTCATTAGAGTCAGGTGTTCCACAGGGTGTTTTGTCTGAACCACATATTTGGGGGATTTACACGGAAACTCTGACTTAAGTGCTCAGCGCAGAGCACAAGATTATGATTTAGACTTTATACTGAAAGCAATCTAAAAATGTTCTGTACCCCAAAATGTTTCCAATAAAACCCCTAACTTATCCTGCACAAATCCAGCCCCCACTCAGATTCATCATCTGTCACTGGAAATATAAAGTGGTCCCTCATTACTGATAGAACAAAGACTCTGGAAAAGTGACAGCTCCCACCACCCAAATAAAATGTAGTGATGTCTGCGCTCCCAAATGTAAATGCCCCTCTTTCTCATCCTCCTTGTGCCTAAATTGCAGTAAGTGGCTCCATGTATGCAACTATTGTAGTGCAGAGAGCACACGTAACAATTTACAGGGTGTGTATATCATGAAGCACAAGCTGGGCACAATGTATGTAGGCACTACAATATATGGGGGCACAATGTTTGGGCACTAACCTGGCATATTTGTAATTCTTCAGAAAAAGAGCGTGGCGTGGATGCTAGAAAATAGTCACTGCAGCCATGAATAAAAAATCTGCTCGGGGAGATCGCGCTCGGATCCGGTGCCTTCTCCTCGGTGGCTCGAGTGGGCCGGACCTGGGGCTCAAGCAGCGCTCCTCGCCCACGAGTGAAAAGGGGAATTGGATTTTCGGGATATATAGAGTTCGTGACACCACCCACGGGTTGTGGTGATGGTGGGCACCACCGCTGCTGGTGCCGGGGTTCCCGGGATCGATGGTGGGGAGCAGCTAGGTGTTGACCCCTCCGTGGGTAGGGGCTGTTGGTCCCGGGGCCCGGTAGGAGGGAGGGTTCCGTAGGATGGGTTTGCAGGGTGCAGTGTTGCGGTGCAGCGCAGCGCGATGCCAGATAGCACAGGTGTACTCACTCAGACACAGATGGACAGAATCTCTGGTAATCCAAACGGCTGGATGGACGGGGCCCGCAGCCGGCTGCAGTGTTCTCCCTGCATGGGTTGATGGTGGCTGTCGTTTCCCTGCACCTGTGTTTTGTATCTTGACTCCAATGCCTGGGCACCGGTAGTCCACTCCCCGGCGTATACGTGTCGGAGGAGCCCGTTTGCCCGCAGACGCTGGCCCTATGGATCTCTGGCCATTGGCGGTGGCGCTTATCCGGAACGGTTGGGCTGTTGCTTTCAATCGGGTTGGGTGGGAATGAACACCTGAGGTCCAGACCACAATCAGTAAATTTGACTAAAGGTCAGCTTCAAGCCTAGTCTGAGTACCCTGCCTGGTGCTTGGCTCCAATCGGCTCCCTGGTTCGGTACCGGCGGGCCACCGCCCGATCCCGTTCCTACGGTTCCGCTGACCGTCACCAACTCCTGCAGATGGCCACCACCGTCTGCCTACCTTGCTGGAAGTGCCTGGGCTCCAACCCAGACACCAACAGTTTCACTCCTCACTATCTACTGACCACAACTGGACTGACAACTGTGTTTTCCGGCCTCCAGGCCTGTGAACTCCTCGGTGGGCGGGGTCAACTGCCTGGCTCCGCCCCACCTGGTGTAGACATCAACCCTGGAGGGTGGCAACAAGGATTTAATGTGTGACTGGTGTGACCTGTCCAGGGAAGGGGGGGTGTATGATGTTGTGTCTGTGACTACCTGGCTAGGCCAGGGCATCACAGGAGTAAAGCTTAGTCTTCTAACAATGTATATAATAACTGTATATTTATTACATAAAGTAATTTTATTGTCTTTTCTAGGATCCCCAATGGAAGAAATCCACAATAAAATTTGTCTCACAGGCTCCTAAAAAGATATGCAAAGAAAATATTAAGTCAAATATTGAATCGTAGCTGCAACATCTTCTCTTCTCTGTCACCAAAGCAAATTCTTGACATATGATACGATTTGGAAACTGCAATAAACACCACTGATAATGTGATCATATGACTAGGCAGGAACTCTGCCAACACTTTCATAACTTTGTTAGCTTTAAATAAACTAAGTAGATTCATATAACAATTCTTTTTTTCTTGCATATTTGCTTTACCATAAAAAAGGAATCAATATTATGCAAATGTAATTATTTACAAGGCTGTACACATTTTTTTTCCAAAAAATGGCAGAATTTAAATTTGTGATGAAGCTTTTGCCAGGCTTGGAGTGTTGTGCTCTCTGGATGGACTTAAGGCTACTTTACACGCTGCGATATCGGTCCCGATATCGCTAGTGTGGGTACCCGCCCCCATCTGTTGTGCGACACGGGCAAATCGCTGCCCGTGTTGCACAACATCGCCCAGACCCGTCACACATACTTACCCGCCCGGCGGCGTCGCTGTGACCGGCGAACCGCCTCCTTTCTAAGGGGGCGGTTCGTTCAGCGTCACAGCGACGTCACAGCTGCGTCACTGATCCGTCGCCCAATAGAAGTGGAGGGGCGGAGATGAGCGGGAGGTAACATCCGCTCACCTCCTTCCTTCCGCATTGTGGCCAGGAGGCAGGTAGGGGAGCTTCCTCGTTCCTGCGGTGTCACACGGAGCGATGTGTGCTGCCACAGGAGCGACAAACAACTTTGTTACTGCTGCAGTAACGATAATCGAGAATGGACCCCCATATCACCGATGAGCGATTTTGCACGTTTTTGCAATGATGCAAAATCGCTCATCGGTGTCACACGCAACAACATCACTAATGCGGCCGTATGTGCGTCACAAAATTCGTGACCCCAACGACTCCGCATTATCGATGTCGTAGCGTGTAAAGCCCCCTTTAGCCTAATTTTCATGTCTTCTTCTACAACAGGATGAGAAGAAAGTTCTTCGCCTCCTCTTCTCACCAAACTATAGTCGTTGCACCCTCCATTGTGCCAGCAAAGAGCAATAGTAGTAGTCAGCAAGTTTTCTCTCCCATTTGTATAATGTATCAAAATAAATGAAAGTGATAAAGGCCATGTAAAGAGGGCATTTAGACCACCTTCACACTTTCATGTTTCCAGTACATGTGGTGTCCATTTTCACACATACTGGAGACACATTCACAGTCATACTAATTCAATTAATGGGTAGATTCACACCTTTGTGTTTTTACACAGACTGTGTCCATGTGAATCATGTGCGTGTCCTTGTGATCCACACGGACTCATGTCAATTTTATACCGGCAGCACAGATGTAACACGTACAGCACACAGATGACATCTGTGTGACATCCATGTGACTCGTACCGGAAAAAACACATGACAATGAAATGAATCGGTTTTTATGAGTTAAAGATGTTCAAAGATAGATAGATTGATAGATGAATGGATAGATAGATAAAAAGAGAAGGCAGTACTCCAAAATAAACAAGAAAAATGTACTTTATTGCCATTTAAATCTATTTAGAGGCCTTTGCACCCACCATATTACTTTTTTTTGCTATTCCAGTTTTAAACTAGATAGATAAATAGATAGATAAATATTAGATACAAAGCTTGTACAGCTATTTAGCCAAGTCAATAAATTATAACATGAAAAAAATGGCGTGTGATACACCCATTTGGATTTTACAGACCCAGTGACTTTTATTGAATTGGTTCATAATTGCGCAACAGAATAGCACATGTTCCATATTAACGGAACGGTCATACATCATCCGATTATTACTTATTTTGCATGTTGTCAACTTAACTTGTAAAAATTGTATTTCACTTTACGTTATAAAAATCAATAAAGTATACATACGTCATCTGATGTGTTCTTTGTAGGAACTGATGGCACATTGAAGTGCTTCCATTTGCCATCTGATCCTACACAGAACACATTGAAAAGATGGTTCTGTCAGTAGGACCACAAAACAAAAAGAAACTGACCAGGACAAACGGAAGTCATCTGAAGGATCCCTCACCAGGATGGCTTCCTTCTGTGAGTAGTGATGGATGCAGCATATCACGTCGCGCGGGCAGTCTGAGTCCGAGAGTCGGGGGCCTAAGGCCATATAGGCTCAGTCCAATTTGACTTCCCTGTCCAGAGGTACCCCCAATATTTTAATAAAAGAAAAAAATATATGGAAAAGCCAGCTTACCATTGTTGATATTTCACCTTGTATGGAATAGTTCATTAAACAGCTCTGCGACAGACCAACAGGCAGGAGTGCATGCCTCTATCCAGATAGAGGATAAAAACCATATCCAGTGAGCCAACGAGTATAAAAAAAATACTTGATACTTTATTTAGAAAAAAATATTTTTAAAAATTATTGGAAAGCGTTACCATACAGGCAGTAAAAGGTGTGAGGGATTATAGGAATTATATTTCATCACTCTTGCCTTTTTCTGCCTGTATGGTAACTATTTCCAATTTTTTTTCTAAATAAAGAACCAAGTATTTTTTTTATACTCATTGGCTCGCTGGATATGGTTCTTTTTCAATACTTTATTAAAGATGCGTTGGAAAACATGAGGTAGGTCTCTGGAGTTAATCTCTTCCGGCAGTCCCCATATACTGAGATTGTTACGACAACCTCTGTTTTCTGCATCATCCAAGGCTTCATTCAGGTAATGTATTTGTTGTGAATAAGTCTCTAAAATGCTTTGTTGGGACTGGAGCTTAGTATCCATAGATTGGAGTTTGTTTTCATGGACTTGGACCTGTGAGTCGAGTGTCTGGACATTAGTGAAAAAACACAAAGTAAAGGGAGGGCACAACAAAAATAAATATGGGAATCTGAACCCAAAGCACATCCAGTAAAGTTTAGCACATGAAAGAGAACGAAGAAAAGTGGGATGTGCATGTATTCGGATCACCCAAATGAAACAAAAATGAAATAACAATATGAATCAATTTTATTAATGCAAAAAGGACAAACAATTCTGACAACTATTAAAAACATTTAAACAAGCCGAAAGCATACATAAAAAACCAACACATGGTTTGTACCGTGATCAGTACTTTAACCAAACCCAAACCCCTATGGAATAATAAACAAGGCTTGCATGCTTAAACCCATGAAAAATAACCAAGGGAACGTCAATTATACACAAGTAAGCAAAATCAATAGGCAGCTAGCCAAGAGTCAATCTGAAAAGAGATGTAAATAAATAAATAGTATGTAGCACAAAAGCATAGATAGAGTGCAATAACATGCAATTCTCCTAAACAGCATAACAGACAGATAACCAAGATAAAGCAGGTTTGCAAGATCCTGGGACACAGCAATAAACAGATATAATGAAAAGAAGCAAACCTACAGCTGACCCATGTGTAGTGCAAGCAAGGTATACGGGGGGTGGGAGAAGTGGACCTGAGGAAAGGGGCGAGTCTTTATGTGATTCCCCTGGCCTATCAGGTCGTCACAGGGTACTGCACAAACTGTCCTCCCGTGCAGTATTCCAAGTCCCTCATGTTTCTGGGTCCCTATCTAATAGTGTTGCCTCCAACAGCAAATCAAATCCTAGATACACACTGCACCACACCCTCCTGACACACCACACGCTTGAATGGAATAGAGTCGCCCACCTGGGGGGTCAGGGAGGGGAGGTGAGTAGTGTAGTCTGTAGTTAGTTAGTAAGGAACCCTCGAGCTGTGAGGAGCTACTGAGTACCTGAGTGACCCTGCACCCCACTCTCCAGAGTCCAGGGGCCTTCCCCTACCCATGGAGGGTGACGACATCTAGCTGCCCCACTCCATGACCCCGGGTACTCCCAACGGCAGCGGCGGTATTCCCAATTACCGTACATCATGGGTGGTGTCACGAACTATATCTCCCCTGTAAATACCCCCCTTTCTTCATTCGAGTGTGGCCCCTAGCCCCCGGGTCCGGAGACCCTCGAGCCACGAATAATCACTCCCGGATCTGAGTGGTTCGATCCGCTGCAGGGGCGGCACATTTACTTTCTAAAATACATTACAGGGACTTTAATTGTAATTTGATATGTCCAATAAATATACTTTTGAAACCTATTGCGCTTTGAGGAATACTGGTAGAACACCAAGAATGAATAGGCAGACAAACATCTTCTACAGTCCCTGACAGAAGTTCTGTCACTTATCCATCTTACAGTATGTAAATAAAAGCTTATAGCCTGACTTTAAATTCATCCATTGATTTTATAAATTACTCTTTTGAAAGCTGAATCCTCCCAAATTTTGTTTAGGTTATGAAAATAAAGTTGCTGCAAACCTGAAATATTGATCATTTAATGAACACAGAAATGTCAGATTTTGGCAGACAAACGTTTTATCGCCCACAGAAATTAAATTTGTGAAATTCAAACAAATAATTAACTTCTAATACAAAGATATGTTGCATAACATTGGTGAATGTTGTGGTGCTATTAGAGCCATATTTAATATTTTTTGTGACTTCCATGAGCTTGAAGGACTGCATCCATGTGATTTAACAATGATTAATACAATTTATTGATGAAGTCTTCAGGAATAGCAAAGCATCCAGATTCTTTGGTTTTGTCTTCCAAGCTTCCTCCTTCATCCTACCCCAAACATGCTCAATGATGTTCATGTCTGGTGATTGGGCTGGCCAGTCCTTCAGCACCTTGATCTTCTTTGCCAGGATGAACTTTATTGTAGAGATGGATGTATGAGATGGAGCACCATCCTGCTGCAGAATTTGACCCCTTTTATGTTTAGGAATGTAAGAGGTAGCTAATGCGTCTTGATATTTTAGGCTATTGATATTGCCTTCCACCTTGGAAATGTTTCGCACAACCCCATACTGAATGTAACCCCAGACCATGATCTTTCCACCACCAAATTTATCTGTTTTCTGGATCCATACGGGCTCAAGTAGATCTCCTGCCGTATTTGCAGCAGCTGTGGTGTAAGTCAACTGAAGATTCATCAGAGAAATCCACCTTCTGCCACTTTACCAATGTCCATCTTTTTAGCAGGCTGTGGGACTTGGCAAATGCCACACAGCTTTTTAATTGCCTTTTGCTGGCTTCTGGGCACTGATTCGACCATGGAGGCCATTTCAAAACAGAATCCTACAAACTGTTCTAATTGACACAGGGACTTGAGGTGACCAGGCCTGTTGGAGCTCTGCTGCAGTGGAAGAGGGGCTGTCTTTGGATTTTCTAACCAACAAACGTTCCTTGTGAGCAGTTGTTTAGTGGGGTCTGCCAGACCTGGGCTTGTCAAAAACCTCTCCAGGCTCTTCAATTTTTTTTTTAATTCTTTGTACTTGACGCTGAGACACATTAAAGGTGCCAGCCACCTCTGCAGTGGATCTGTTCTTCAGCCTCTTGATAATCAAGGCTTTGGTCACAGGGTGGATTTTTGGCATGTTGTCAGAGGTCAAGTTGCAGTTCAAGTGAAGGTCTGGGGTGCTGGGTTTCTTTTTATACACAACCACTAATTAACCGATCATTTAGTGAGCACAAGTGAGGATGTAAACTAGGATTGGGGGCATTATATAACAAGGCGACAAAACTTTTGTCTTACCAAAATCTGACCTTTCTGTGTTCATTTAATGATAAATATTTCAGCTTTGCAGCAACTTTATTTTCATAACCTAAACCAAATTTGGGAGGGTTTCAGCTTTCAAAAGAGTAATTTATGAAACCAATGGATGAATTTAAAGTCAGGTTACAGGCTTTTATTTACATAACATGGATAAGTGACAAAACTTCTGTCAGGGACTGTACATGAATACCAAGAACATGATGCTTGATTCTGGAAGGGGGTAAGCCAATGTATATCTGCTGTCATGGCCAAAAGTTAAGACTGATGCAAATTTTGATTTTCAGAAAGTTTGCTGATTCTGGGTTTTTAGATCTTTTAGTCAAATGTTTCTATGGTTACTGAAGTAAATTATCAACATTTCATTAGTTTTTATATTTTTATTGATGAATACATGAAGTTTATGTAACGACTCTATATTTTCAGTGTTGATTAGTGATGGGCAAGCGAGCGCGCAACTGCTGGATATTCAATCAAGCTTTGGGAAGCTCGGGCATGCTTAATACTCGTTTGGGTATTCCTGGTGCTTGAGCACCATGCTCAAGTCCCAGTCCCACATGTTTTGTGGCTGTTTTTCAGCCAGTAAACAGGAGAGATTGTCTGCCAATCACAATAATGCCATAGCCATGTTGCCTACTGGAATTACAGTGGTTGGCCAGCTGCATCTCGTCATTGGTCTATGTAAGACCCGATGCCGCAGCTCACTCTACTCCAAAAACAGCTGAGACCGGTACTTTGGGTCAGCGCCTGAACTACCTGTGAGTAAAAAGAACTGGAACCGCAGCCCCTGCCTCTGCCTTTCCTTTACCAGCGCCGTCGCCCAGCACTGTGGTGCCAAAGGGGACTACCACCATCCCCGTCCGTCCTCCATCATCCTCCCCGGGGTAATCCCGCTCCGCCTGTAGGGAGCGACACCATAACGGCTGCGACCCTCACCATCAGCCTCGGAGAGCAGCACCCGCAGCGGCGGTCCATCCCTGGCCACGTACCACAGGTGGCGTCACGATCTAAAAAGACTTCCCAACTGTCACTACCTTCCCCATCCTCCATCCTGCCTCCCGTCCACCGCCTTCCTTCCCTCCTGTACGTCTTGGGGTCACGGAACCTGGCCAGGCCAGCAGGAGACGACGCAGAGGATCTACATCCCCGACCCAGCGACGTGTCAGGTGAAAACCCCCTTCGACCCCATAGTGTTACACATCCAGTATATAGAACATACCATGGATATAAAGAAAAAGAAAAGCACCAAATTCAGCTCAACGATCAGCTGTAGTCACACTCCACCTGAGGATGCAGCGCATGGAAAGGTTAGGGTAGCTAATATGAACAATCCGAGAAAATATATAGTAATCCAGCGCAGGCCCTCGAGATCAGAGGCGCTAGTGAGTCGCCCACCACAGCGCTGCAGCGGGACACTGTGGGGACTTCTCTGTAGGGACCCTTGTGGCTACAGGTAGGTCAGGTTCACTTTCATAGGAGTTGTGACGCCACTCTCGGTTTTGCGGTCAGGGTGAGGGATGACCGCCACTGCTGTTTAAGGAGCGTCTGGGGCTGATGGTGTCTGCAGTTTAGTGTTGTGGCCTCCCGAGAGTGAGGCATGCCCCAGGGGCTCGGGTGTATGTGCGTAGTACCACAGGTCGCAGACGAACTCACACAGTCCAGAAATGTCTTTCAGGGTTTTTACTCACGTTCATTTGTTTACTGTGAGGTAACCCGGGCGATGCTGAGATAGACTGCAGGGGGAACAAGGTATCCTTCAGGCTGAAGTAAGGGTGACTGTAAGCATGCCTTCCTAGCCCTTCTTGTTTGAGATGACCCCTGATTTGAAGTATTGTGGGAATCATCCAGGGAAGTCGTACCTGCCTTTTCTCCCCCTTTCTGGCCCGTTTGCTGGCAGCGTGGACAAAGTAAAGATGGCTTCTTGCCCTATCTCACTTATGGCCCCCTCGTTGCTGCTGATGCTGCGGACTCTGTATTGGTTGGTGAGGCACATCCAGCACCCTCACCGGCAGGTTTAGCAGACCGAATAAGTGGATTTCTGCTCTAGGGACCTGTTTCCCCATGCAGGCCTGGTCTACCAGGAGTCCCCATACTCAACCACCTCGCTCCTTACTGAGGTGTCTTTCAGGCTGACTGTGTGGCAACCGAACTCCTACGCCAACAGCCACTACACGTGCAGGGTCTGACTAGTGACACCGCGCACGTCCTCCTTCTGCGATAAAGCCATAACCGGTACGTAGATTGAACTAGTCTACAACACCACGGTGGATGGGACCTCTGGCCTGGTGCTTGGCTTGTCGCAGGGATTGTTTTTCTTCCAGATATCGGGCTGTCACCAGCTCCTATCGGGGGGGGGTTGCACCGGAGGGTGCCTTGCGGCGCTGTCCTCTGTGGGCTGGCCTCCACATCACCACCACCTGGTCGTCTGCAGGCTCCCAGGTCACACACATACTGGGCATAAAGGCTTTTAGTTCTTCCTCTTCCTCTGGTTGCGCTGGCAGCGGCTCCGGGGATGAGTCCAGGGTGGTGGACTTTTCTCTGACACAGAGGTTGCCGGGACTGCTCCGGGTCCGGACGGCAGCCTGGGGACCAACTACATGTCCACCAGGTGGGCTGGGAACCGAGTCTTTAAGTCCCTCTTTAGTTGAGCCATTTCTTCGGCAACTTCTGGCAGGAATGTAGAGGCGGCATCCCCAGTCAGCGACTGGGGCGCTGTGACCACTTCTGGTCTGCAGGTAGAGGTAGAAGGCATTGCGGCCTGGTCTGGTCTGGCCAGACGGGGTGTTGCTGCGGCCTGGTCTGGTCTGGCCGGACGCGGCGTTGCTGCGGCCTGGTCTGGTCTGGCCAGGCACGGCGTTGCTGCGGCCTGGTCTGGTCTGGCTGGACGGGGCGTTGCTGCTACCTGGTCTGGTCTGGCCGGGCGCGGCGTTGCTGCACCGGACGTCGCAGCAGGGGTCACAGCGGGAACCGCAGAAGGGATCACCTCCAGTAACAGCGCCGGCGAAGTCAGCACACCGAGTGGGCGGGAGCAGCGTGGGACTCACACAAGGGCAACAGCAAGGGGGTCTGGGTGGTCACTTCTCGGCACGGCACTGGTCGCGCGGTCCACCTCTCGTGGGCTCGAATCGCCACAGCCATCTCCCACAGCTCTGAGCGCCACTCCATCACTTGATGGAGGACCCGTGCCTGCACCCGGTCACAGAACTGGGCGAGTTCCCAGACCCACCAGGCGGCAGTGCCTGATTCTGGCTCACCACTTGCAGACGCCATCCTCTCTCCGTCAATGCTCACCAGGTTCTGGTCACGCTGCAGCCTAAGTTTCGTTTTCTCTCTCTCCTCCCATAGGACTCGAATATTCCAGCGGTCCAGGAACAGATCCGCCCTCATCTTCTGTGTGCACTCGGTCAGAGCACTCCAGGGGTCTCGAGGTAGCCACGCCTCTTCATGGGCGGTTACTTCTTTTTGTGCGGGCTGCTGTTGTTTTCTTGGCTCGCTTTCTGCGGTGGCAATATGGTGCCGTTTCAATCTTTTCAATCGGACCTCCAAAGGCGCATGGTCACCTGTCTTAACAGGTCTAGTCCTTATCCTGTTCGTGATGCCAGAAATGAGTCGCCCACCACAGCGCTGCAGCGGGAGACTGCGGGGACTTCTCTGTAGGGACCCTTCTGGCAACAGGTAGGTCAGGTTCACTTTCATAGGAGTCGTGACGCCACTCTCGGTTTTGTGGTCAGGATGTGGGGTGACTACCACTGCTGTTTAACGAGCATCTGGGGCTGATGGTGTCTGCAGTTTAGTGTTATGGCCTCCCGAGAATGAGGCTGGCCCCAGGGGCTCGGGTGTATGTGCGTAGTACCACAGGTCGTACAAGAATTCACACACAGTCCAGAAATGTCTTTTAGGGTTTTTACTCACGTTCAGTTGTTCACTGTGAGGTAACCCGGGTGATGCTGCGATAGACTGCAGGGGGAACCAGGTATCCTCCAGGCTGAAGTAAGAATGACTGTAAGCTCGCCTTCCTAGCCCTTCTTGTTTGAGATGACCCCTGACCTGAAGTATTGCGGGAATCATCCAGGGAAGTCGCATCTGCCTTTTCTCCCCTTTCTGGCCCGTTTGCTGGCAGCGTGGACAAAGTAAAGATGGCTTCTTGCCCTATCTCACTTATATGCCCCCTCGTTGCTGCTGAGGCTGCGGACTCTGTATTGGTTGGTGAGGCACATCCAGCACCCTCACCGGCAGGTTTAGCAGACCAAGTAAGTGGGTTTCTGCTCTAGGGACCTGTTTCCCCGTGCGGGCCTGGTCTACCAGGAGTCCCCGTACTCAATCACCTCGCTCCTTCCTGAGGTGTCTTTCAGGCTGTGTGGCATCCGAACTCCCCCGCTAACAGCCACTACATGTCCAGGGTCTGACTAGTGACACCGCGCACGTCCTCCTGCGACTGCACACTGCGCTTCCTCACTTCAGACTGGTTCACTACTGCCTCCCCTCTGTGCCTGCCACTGCAACCTAGCAACCAGCTTCTCTATCACACCACTAGCTGGGATGTGGAGGCCACGCCCCCTCCTAGGTCAGCCAAGGGGTCCCCTCTATGGTGTGTGTGTGAACTAGCCACTATGTGTCTGTGTGTCCACACCCTATTCAGCCTTTGGGATTACCTGTTTTTACTCACCCAGCGTGGGTGCAGTACTCAGTGGTGCCTGACCAGGTCAGTGGCGCCACATTTCCCCTTAGTTATCAACAGCACGTCCTCGGGCTGTAAAGACAAGAACATTTTTCTTTTAATACAACAGTTCCCACAGAGGGAAGGCATTCACATAGAAACATCATAAAACATTATAAAACATTATAAAACATTCCAGGTACCATTTTTCACCACTCTCCACCCACAAGTCCGTAACCCACCCAAAAACCGCTCAGGAGGCAGGTCACCGGTCCTTTTGGTAACCAGGTCTGGGCCAGCTCTATCCCAGCTGTTACGGTTGCTGCGAGCACTGGAGACTAAGTCCAGATTTCTTACTACTGCACATGTGCGAGCGCTGGAGACTAAGTCCAGATTTCTTGCTACTGCACATGTGCGAGCGCCGGAGACTAAGTCCTATCTTGGAGCCATTGCACATGTGCGGGTGACATCATCGCTGACACGAGGTCACATGTCTCTGACACCTTCTATGCCGATTGGTCGCTGGTCATGTGCTTGTGATGCCGTGCTCGGTGATAGGCCAGCATGACGTCACTCCTGTCGTTCTGGCAGCAGATTGGCTCTGGTGTCCTCCATCTTGGATGAGGCACAGAGTCTATATAAGACCCTGACACACGCCGCATGGCGCTCAGTCCTCTTGGTTCATGCATAAGAGTAGACGCTCTGTGCGCGTTCCTCTAGGCATTCCTCTGTCTATGCTAGGTGAGCGCTACAGGCAGGGTGGCGTTCTTATACCTTACAGCTTCGGCTGCTGTCCGTATCCTTACCTCTTAGGGGAGCGGACATAGGCAGGTGCCTGAGGCACATGGTCTGGCTGGGCCTTGTGGTTCGACTCGTAGGTGGACGTTGCCGCTAGGGTAACGTTCCTTATACTGCGTCTGGCAGTTGTTCGTATCCTCGCACACTAGGGGAGCGAACAGAGGTAGGAGCTTTGTGCGGCTTACGCTGCTGTTAGTCTCTTTTGCACCACTAGAAGAGCGGACCTAGGCAGGTGCCATATCTAGTGGTTCGTGTCCTCGCACACTAGTGGAGCGAACGCAGGTAGGAGCTTTGTGCGGCTTACGCTGCTGTTCGTCTCTTTTGCACCACTAGAAGAGCGGACCTAGGTAGGTGCCATTTCGCACACATTGCCTTTGTCTCTGTGATTATTAACAGAGATCATTCCACACACCCTCCAAGTAAGGGAGGAATTGCTTTACTTACTTATTATATCCTTCTGTGAGTTAACAGAGGTATTGCACTCTGCCATAGTCTGCAGCAGAGTCTTTGCACGGTGGACCCTGACTGTCTGATACTCCTTTAGGTTATCAGACAGCCCCCCGTAACATTAGGACTGAGCCAAGGGTCTGGCAGTTATGGCAGAATATCAGCAGTTACACCGTTACATACAAGTACTTGAGTCACGGCTCAAGAGTATAGAGGATAAACCTCAGACCATGGTGAAATCTGCACATGATCCTCGACTTGCTCTGCCAAACAGATATTCTGGCGATGCCAGATCATGTCGTGGTTTCATTAGTCAGTGTCAGATACACCTAGAGGTCAACTCTTCTCGCTTCTCTACGGAGAGGTCCAGAGTAGGCTTTATCATCTCCTTACTTCAGGACAAAGCCTTAGAATGGGCGACTCCCCTATGGGAGCGCTCTGATGTGGTTACTCTGAGACATCAAGACTTTCTTGATGCTCTTAAGGCGGTATTCATGGGTCCGCAGGTTACCCATGATGCGGCCCTGAGACTGTTAGATCTATCTCAGGGTTCGTTATCCACTAGTTCTTATGCCATTGCTTTTAGAACTCTGGTGGCAGAACTAGATTGGCCAGAGAAGGTGTTGATTCCTATCTTCTGGAGAGGGTTGGCAGGCTATGTCAAGGATGCTCTTGCTACTCGTGAGGTCCCTGCTTCTCTGGAGGACTTGATCACAGTAGCAACGAGGATCGATGTACGCCATAAGGAACGTAGACTCGAGGTCTCTTCCTCACGCCCTAAGCATCGGGCTATTCCAGTTGTTGAGGGTCCACTACCATCTTCCTCAGCATCTGAAACATCTCCCACTCCTATGGAGTTAGGTCATACGTCTTCCAGACTACGCAAGTCTGGTCCTCCTATATGTTACGTATGTCGTCAGGCTGGGCACTATGCCAACAAGTGTCCTAGTCGTCAGGGAAACTCCCTGGCCTAGTAACCATTAGAGGGGGGTTACTAGAGACGTCTTCTGCACCCTCTAAGTGTTGTATCCCAGGTCAGCTCTCGTTATCTGAGAATACATGGCCTATTATGGCTTTTGTGGATTCCGGATCTGACGGGACTTTTGTGTCCTCAGGATTTGTAAAGGGACACAATATTCCCTCTATCATGTTAGAGGCGCCTATTCCTGTCCGTGTTGTTAATGGAACTATGTTGTCTGACTCCATTACATTGAGGACAGTTCCCTTGCGCCTTTCCCTGTCTCAGGGTCACATAGAGGAGATTTCTTTTCTTGTTTTGCCTGAGGGTATAGACGACATCCTTCTGGGTCTCCCATGGCTTCGGACTCATGCTCCTCACATTGACTGGGAGTCTGACAGCATTATTAGTTGGGGTTCGAAATGTCAGTCCCGATGTCTTCCCTTACCACCTAAGGTCATTGCGGTTGCATCTACTGATCTCTCTCCCATACCTACACCCTATCTTGATTTCGCTGACGTGTTCTCCAAACAGGGTGCTGAGGTTCTTCCACCCCATAGGCCGTATGACTGTGCCATAGACCTTATCCCAGGTTCGGTTCCACCTAAAGGCAGGGTTTACCCCCTGTCGATACCTGAGTCGGAGGCCATGTCGACCTATATAAGAGAGAGTTTAGAGAAGGGGTTCAATCGTAAGTCTGTCTCTCCCGCGGGAGCTGGGTTTTTCTTTGTTCGGAAGAAAGAGGGTGATTTGCGTCCCTGCATAGATTACAGGGGTCTCAACACAATCACAATAAAGAACAAATACCCATTACCTTTAATTTCGGAGCTCTTTGACAGATTGAGAGGAGCTCAAGTTTTTACAAAATTGGATCTGCGGGGTGCGTATAACTTGGTACGAATTCGAAAGGGTGACGAATGGAAGACCGCTTTTAACACCCGAGACGGTCACTATGAATACCTCGTCATGCCTTTTGGGTTATGTAATGCACCCGCAGTATTTCAGGACTTCGTAAATGATGTGTTCAGGGATTTACTGTTATCCTCAGTAGTGGTGTATCTGGACGACATCCTGATTTTTTCTCCTGATCTGGAGACTCATCGTCAGGATGTCGTTCGTGTCCTTTCCCGTTTAAGGGAGCACTCATTGTTTGCTAAACTCGAGAAATGTGTATTCGAGCAGTCCTCATTGCCTTTTTTGGGTTACATTATCTCACAAGAGGGCCTGGCTATGGATCCTGCGAAGCTCTCTGCTGTCCTGCAATGGTCCGAACCTCATTCCTTGAAGGCGGTGCAACGCTTCTTAGGATTCATAAATTATTACAGGCAGTTCATACCCCATTTTTCTACTTTGGTGACCCCTTTGGTGGCCTTGACTAAGAAAGGTGCTAATCCCAAAGCCTGGTCTACTGAGACATCTCAGGCTTTTGAGGCAGTAAAAAGACACTTTTCAATTGCTCCCGTTCTTCAAAGACCCGATGAGAGTAAGCCCTTCCTCTTAGAGGTTGATGCCTCTTTAGTGGGTGCTGGTGCGGTCTTGTATCAAAAGAACGGTGCAGGTAGAAAAAGGCCGTGTTTCTTCTTTGCGAAAACCTTTTCACCAGCAGAGAGAAACTATACCATTGGGGATAGGGAACTGCTCGCCTTGAGATTAGCCTTGGAGGAGTGGCGTCACTTGCTGGAAGGAGCGAAACATCCTTTCCAGGTCTATACAGACCATAAGAATCTGACGTACTTACAAACCGCTCAGCGTCTGAATCCTCGCCAAGCCCGCTGGTCCTTGTTTTTCTCCCGCTTTCACTTCTCCATCAACTATCTGTCTGGGAGTAAGAATAAAAAGGCAGACGCCCTGTCTCGCTCTATGCTTTCTACCCAGGAGGAGATTGACGAACCTCGTCTTATCCTTCCCTCCAGGGTTTTTCATATGCTCTCCCCTGTGACGTTAGACCAAATCCCACCGGGCAAGACCTTTGTTCCGCCTGATCGACAGAATGATATACTGTCATGGGCCCACACCTCAAAGGTGGGTGGGCATTTTGGTATTAGGCGGACACGAGAGTTACTGGAGAGGTGGTATTGGTGGCCACACTTAGCCAGCCACGTCAAGAGATATGTCGGTTCCTGCTACTCGTGTGCTCGCAACCGTCCATTACGGCAGAGACCGGCTGGACTCTTGCATCCTTTACCAGTGCCAGATAGACCATGGGAGGTGGTAGGCATGGACTTTGTGGGTGATCTTCCATGTTCACAGGGACATAGATTTGTGTGGGTCATTACGGACCATTTCTCCCGGATGGTTCATCTCGTACCGTTATCGAGAATCCCATCTTCCAGGGTACTAGCCAAACTATTCCTCAAGCATGTCTTTAGGCTTCACGGGATGCCAGATCGTATCATTTGTGATAGAGGCCCGCAATTTACTTCCCGTTTCTGGCGAGATCTTTGTAGCCTTCTGCAAATTGAGTTGAATCTCTCTTCGGCATACCATCCGGAGACCAATGGTTTGGTTGAGCGTACCAATCAATCTATGATTATATACCTTCGACACTTTGTTGCTGAGAACCACGATAACTGGTCCTCCCTCCTACCCTGGGCAGAATTTGCCCTTAACAATTCGCTGGCTGAGGCCACTGGGCAGACACCGTTCGTACTCAATAATGGGCAACACCCTAGGGTACCGGTACCGTTTCCCGCTGCTGCACCTCCTTCTCTTGTGGCCGACTGGGCAACTAATGCCAGAGAGGTTTGGGATCGGACTCAAGAGTCGATCCAAGCAGCTAAGGACCGTATGAAGACGGTGTCCGATCGGTTTCGTCGCCCGGCTCCTGTCTTTTCTCCAGGGGACTTTGTGTGGCTCTCTGCAAAACACGTGAGACTTAGAGTGAGCTCTGTCAAATTTGCTCCTCGCTTCCTGGGTCCTTATGAGGTTCTTTGACAGGTAAATCCTGTAGTCTACCAATTGAAGTTACCCGTCCATCTTAAGATTCATGACAAATTCCATGTCTCACTGCTAAAGCCGGCTATTTTACCTCACGCTTGTGACGTGCACTCTCCTGCCTCTGATTCCTCTCGCTCTAGCTATGAGGTACGAGCCATAGTTGGTTCTAAGATGGTTAGAGGGCGCAGGTTCTTCTTGATAGATTGGGAGGGTTACGGCCCGGAACATCGCTCTTGGGAGCCTGAGGAGGCTGTCCATGCTCCCGACTTAGTTGCCGATTACCTGCGTCGCCGGGAGGGGGGCCCTTGAGGGGGAGGTACTGTTACGGTTGCTGCGAGCACTGGAGACTAAGTCCAGATTTCTTACTACTGCACATGTGCGAGCGCTGGAGACTAAGTCCAGATTTCTTGCTACTGCACATGTGCGAGCGCCGGAGACTAAGTCCTATCTTGGAGCCATTGCACATGTGCGGGTGACATCATCGCTGACACGAGGTCACATGTCTCTGACACCTTCTATGCCAATTGGTCGCTGGTCATGTGCTTGTGATGCCGTGCTCGGTGATAGGCCAGCATGACGTCACTCCTGTCGTTCTGGCAGCAGATTGGCTCTGGTGTCCTCCATCTTGGATGAGGCACAGAGTCTATATAAGACCCTGACACACGCCGCATGGCGCTCAGTCCTCTTGGTTCATGCATAAGAGTAGACGCTCTGTGCGCGTTCCTCTAGGCATTCCTCTGTCTATGCTATGCTAGGTGAGCGCTACCGGCAGGGTAGCGTTCTTATACCTTACAGCTTCGGCTGCTGTCCGTATCCTTACCTCTTAGGGGAGCGGACATAGGCAGGTGCCTGAGGCACATGGTCTGGCTGGGCCTTGTGGTTCGACTCGTAGGTGGATGTTGCCGCTAGGGTAACGTTCCTTATACTGCGTCTGGCAGTTGTTCGTATCCTCGCACACTAGGGGAGCGAACAGAGGTAGGAGCTTTGTGCGGCTTACGCTGCTGTTCGTCTCTTTTGCACCACTAGAAGAGCGGACCTAGGCAGGTGCCATATCTAGTGGTTCGTGTCCTCGCACACTAGTGGAGCGAACGCAGGTAGGAGCTTTGTGCGGCTTACACTGCTGTTCGTCTCTTTTGCACCACTAGAAGAGCGGACCTAGGTAGGTGCCATTTCGCACACATTGCCTTTGTCTCTGTGATTATTAACAGAGATCATTCCACACACCCTCCAAGTAAGGGAGGAATTGCTTTACTTACTTATTATATCCTTCTGTGAAATAACAGAGGTATTGCACTCTGCCATAGTCTGCAGCAGAGTCTTTGCACGGTGGACCCTGACTGTCTGATACTCCTTTAGGTTATCAGACAGCCCCCCGTAACACCAGCCTTTCCTCCAATCTTCCTCTCCTGGCAATGGTGGTTAAAGTTAGGCCCTATAAACAGGCGTACCCGCTTCCCAGTGGTGGAGAGCCAGGCCCCATAAACAGGCGTGCTCTTGGTTTTTGGACAGCAGGGCCCATCAACAGGTGTGCTCTTGGCTTTTTGACAGCAAGCGCCATCAACAGGCGTGCTTCCTGGTGGTGCAGAGCCAAGCTCCATAAACAGGCGTGCTCTGATGTTGGTACCTCTGGGGTAACTTACACTGTGAGAGTTTGTGGTTATAGCCAGTTCATAACCTTATGGTCCATGTTTTCAAAGAGCACAAAACCAGGTGCTTAAAACATGTGAGTATCAATACAGTTCTCACAAGAGTCCTTGTGGGCACATCTTGAACTTTTTCAACGTTGCTGTAACTTCAAACTGGTAAAACTTTTCTTTACTTTTCTTTACTCTTTAACTACATGGACCTCTTTTTCTTCCAGATCAGGACTTGGCACTTCGATGCTCTGGGTTTCTCCATCTGGTGCATCTTGAGCTCCATCAGCATCTTCAACATCTACTTCTACATTTTTAGCATCCCCTAGTGGCAGTAACTTTGGGGACCTGGTGGAATCTGTAGGGACGTTACTTGGGCTTGCCGCTGTATGCTTGGAGCTACTGCACAATGTCTAAGGCATACCAGCCCCTTTCACCCATATGCCTTGTGAATTCTACAATGTCTCCTATATACAGGTTGCGACCAGGGTGTCCTCTCAGCAGGTGGGACTGGACATCGCTTCTGGACACAAATATGCTGTCTTTGACCCCAACCTCCACGATAAAGCCGTAGCTGGTACGTAGGTTGAACTCCTCTACAACACCACGGTGGATGGGACCTCTGGCCTGGTGCTTGGCTCGTCGCAGGGATTGTATTTCTTCCAGATCTCGGGCCGTCACCAGCTCCTATCAGGGGGGGTTGCACCGGAGGGTGCCTTGCCCTCATGCGGCGCTGTCCTCTGCGGGCTGGCCTCCACATCACCACCACCTGGTCGTCTGCAGGCTCCCAGGTCACACGCATACTGGGCATAAAGGCTTTTAGTTCTTCCTCTTCCTCTGGTTGCGTTGGCAGCGGCTCCGGGGATGAGCTCTCATCAGCTGGCCAGGGCGGTGGACTCTTCTCTAACACAGAGGGTGCCGGGACTGCTCCGGGTCCGGACGGCAGCCTGGGGACAAACTACATGTCCACTAGGTGGGCTGGGAACCGAGTCTTTAAATCCCTCTGTAGTTGAGCCATTTCTTCGACCACTTTTGGCAGGAATGTAGAGGCGGCAACCCCAGTCAGCGACTGGGGCGCTGTGACCGCTTCTGGTCTGCAGGTAGATGTAGAAGGCGTTGTGGCCTGATCTGGTCTGGCCGGGCGCGGCGTTACTGCACCAGACGTTGCAGCAGGGGTCACAGCGGGAACCGCAGAAGGGATCGCCTCCGGTTACAGCGCCGGCGGGGTCAGCGCAACCGAGTGGGCGGGGTCAGCGTGGGACTCACCCAAGGGCAACAGCAAGGGGGTCTGGGTGGTCACTTCTCAGCACGGCACCGGTCTTGCTGTCCACCTCTCGTGGGCCCGAATCGCCACAGCAATCTCCCGCAGCTCCGAGCGCCACTCCATCACTTGCTGGAGGACCCGTGTCTGCACCCGGTCACAGAACTGGACAAGCTCCCAGTCCCACCAGGCGGCAGTGCCTGGTTCTGGCTCACCGGTTGCAGACGCCATCCTCTTTCCGCCGCTGCTCACCAGGTTCTGGTCACGCTGAAGCCTAAGTTTCGTTTTCTCTCTCTCCTCCTATAGGACTCGAATATTCCAGCGGTCCAGGAACAGATCCGCCCTCATCTTCTGTGTGTGTGGCGCCGCTGACCTGGTCAGGCACCACTGAGTTTTGCACCCATGCTGGGGGCAGTGCAATACAGGTAATCCAGAAGGCTGACCGAGGTGTGACTACACAGGCGCATAGTAATCAGGTCTCACACATGTGCCTTTGGGAGGATTCCTGAGAACTTCCAGGAGGGGGCCTGCCTCCATGTCCACTCAAGGGGTGTGGTAGAGAGCCTGGTTGCTAGGTGGCGTAGGCAGGCACGAGTGGGGAAAGGAAGTAAAGAGGAGGAAGAGTTAGTTAGTTAGTGATCAGACAGCAGACGTGCAGAACCCACAAGTGAGCCGGTTTAGTGTGCAGCTCAGGGAGAGCAGAAGCAGACCCTGGAGCTGTTGCAGTCTAACAGCGTCCGCGCAGTGACTACTGACGGGGGAGAACGGTCACCTAGTAGTGCCACCCAAAATCCACCCAAGGCTAAAGAGAGAGCAACGAAGTGGAGAGTAAGAGGACTGCCAGAGAGTAACCAGGCCCAAATGGGTAACAGGTCCCTGTTACACCTCATGGCTCTCCTGTGGCAAGGAATGAGACAGTCTCCTTGCCTGCAACGAGCGCTCCTCCTCAGCAGCGCCGAAGGTCTGCCAGACTGCAGGAGAAACCTCCTCAGAGAGGCAGCACAAGGGTGACACCTAGTGGTACTCCTGTTGCAAGAAATGAGGCGGTCTCCCATTCCTTGCCTGCCGCAGCTCCTCCTGCTCAGCAGCCTCGAAGGTCTGTGAGGTTGCGCAATGTGCAGAGATTTGCTGCTCAGGGAAGCAGTGAGACTCCCGTTATCTCTACACATTGTGAGACCGAGGATCCCGCCTCTATTTCCCAGAGGCAGGAGGGTGAGCATGTGCTATGCTTGGTGGATCCTGATTCGCCCACTGACGTCACACGGCTTGATGACAAGGCTGGTGACGTGGTGAATCCTGACTGGCCAGGCTGGGATGTCGTGGATCCTGATTGGGTCAAGTCCGTCATCTCCGCCTCGCGCCCGCCCTTGGCTGGAGCTACACCTCCTTAAAAGCTCCTCCTGCCATCATGGCGGCGCGCGACCGTCCTTCTATGTTTGGATGTCTGGCAGCGTGCTGCCACGCCACTGCTCAGGCATTATCTTCTTCTGTGGGCTTGGCCCTTGCTGCTCCGGCAGCACCTGGTTTGCAGGCCGTGTCCCTGCCTTGCTGCTCCGGCAGTAGCTCCTTCTACAGGCCGTGTTCCTGTCCCAGGTGAGCTCCTCGAGTCTCCACTGGACTCACCTGGTTATTGAAAGCACACGTGCGTGGGCACCTCTGTGCTACCCTCGTGCCATATTCTCGTGACTTCCACTGGCACACGTGCGTGGGCATCTCTGTGCTTCCCCGTGCAACAGGTACACCGAGCCGTGTGATCCCTGCCATACAACCCACACGGGTTAGGGCAGACCGGTGTACATAGATCGTCTGTGACATTCCAGACGATCGCTAGCAGCAACCCGCTCACTCTTCACCCACCATAGCAGCGGTCCCTTACACCGCACAGTGGACCTTGACCGGCGGAAGCTGTCCATTCCCCATCTTGGCACGCTTCCCCGGGTCCCCCTCGTAACATTACGGTCGCGCCAAAGGTCTGGCTATGGCTGAAGAGCAACAGCAGTTGCTGCGTTATGTGCAGCAGTTGGAATCACGTTTGGCAGCAGTGGAGCAGTCTTCCTCCGACAAGACTGCTCTGACGACAGTCGCCACCCAGGCGGCTACCCAGGCTGTGCTATTGGGCGGAAGGTCTCCTCGCCTTGCGCTTCCAGAGCGTTTTAGCGGGGACAGCTCCGAGTGCCGTGGGTTTATAAACCAAGTTACCACCTACTTAGAGCTGTCCGCGACTCTTTACGCTACCGAGAAGGCGAAGGTAGCCTTCGTCCAGTCCCTGCTCACAGGGAGAGCGCTGAAGTGGTCCACGCCGTTGTGGGAGCGCGGAGATCGGGTGGTGAATAACTTAGCATCTTATCTTGGGGCCATGAGAATGGTGTTCCTCGGGCCTCAAGTCACCCACGACTCCGCGCTGCGCCTCCTATGACTTCGGCAAGGGTCCGCTTCAGTCGGGGACTTTGCCGTACACTTTAGGACACTTGCCGCAGAGCTGGACTGGCCCGATAAGGTCCTTGTCCCTGTGTTCTGGGAGGGCCTGGCAGGGTTCGTCAAAGACGCACTGGCCACGCGTGAGGTGCCTGCTACTTTAGAGTCCTTGATTGTGGTTGCCTCTCGCATAGACATCCACCAGGCGGAGCGGAGGCTCGAGGTCTCTTCAGCACCCACGTCCTCACGGCCTAAAAAGCGTCTGGCTCCCATCTTCCACCAGACAGGTCTCCCAGCCAGCTCTGTAGGCGACTCCGTGGAGTCAATGGAGGTGTCCAAAGCGGTCTCCTCTACCCCAGGTTCTCGGTCTGGTGTCATCTGCTTTTCCTGTGGGCAGAGGGGACACATAGCTACCCGATGTCCCAAACCGTCGGGAAAAGACAGCGTCTAGTTTCCATCAGAGGGGGGTTACTAGACGCTGCTTCTCCCTCTAGGTTGACTATCAGCGCCCAGTTGCAGTTTGGCACTACTCTCTTCTCTGCTCTGGCCTGCCTGGACTCAGGCGCTGATGGCAATTTCATTTCGACCTCCCTGGCAACCCGATACTCAGTTCCCCTGGTTCTCTTACCCAAGCCACTCAGGGTTCGGGTAGTCAACGGGTCCCTACTAGTCGATCCCATCACCCAGATCACCATCCCTCTCAGGATGGAAGTACCACCAGGACACCATGAGCAGGTGTCCTTCCTGGTGCTTCCAGGGGGGACGGATGAGATCCTACTGGGCCTCCCCTGGTTGAGACAGCATGCTCCTATACTCAACTGGGTAACAGGGGAGATCTCATCATGGGCAGGATCCTGTAGGGAGCACCTCGTGACTACCGAACCACCCGCTACCATTAGGTCGGTTGGGTCCTCAGGGAATACAGGGGAGCCAGGTTTACCGACACCTTATGAGGCCTACAGGGACGTCTTCTCCAAGAGGGCCGCAGATACCCTTCCTCCCCACCGGCCATACGATTGCCGAATAGACCTGAAGCCAGGCTCCGAGCCCCCTAGGGGCAGAGTGTATCCCCTCTCTGCTCCAGAGACGGAGGCTATGTCCAAATATATTCAGGACAGCCTGGCAAAAGGGTTCATTTGCAAGTCTATTTCACCGGCCGGTGCGGGGTTCTTCTTCGTGCAAAAGAAGGAAGGGGATCTACGCCCCTGTATCGATTACAGGGGATTAAATGCAATCACGATCAAAAACAAATACCCTTTGCCCCTCATTACGGAGTTATTTGATCAATTCCGCGGGGCAAAGATCTTCACGAAGCTGGATCTACGCGGGGCGTATAATCTAGTGCGAGTCCGAGAGGGCGATGAGTGGAAGACCGCCTTCAACACCAGGGACGGTCACTACGAGTATCTCGTAATGCCCTTCGGACTCTGCAATGCCCCCGCCGTATTCCAAGACTTTGTGAATGATGTTTTCCGGGATTTGTATCCTTCCGTGGTTGCATACCTGGATGATATCCTTATCTTCTCCCCCAATCTTGCCACCCATCGGAGGGATGTCATCCGAGTACTTAAGAGGCTCCGCACTCATTCGTTATATGCTAAGCTAGAAAAGTGCGTTTTTGAACGTGAATCCTTGCCGTTCCTGGGGTATATCGTGTCCAGTCAGGGGTTAGCAATGGATCCGGGGAAGTTGGAGACAGTGATGAAATGGCCTGAGCCCCGCTCGCTGAAAGCGATCCAGCGATTCTTGGGGTTTATCAATTATTATCGCCAGTTCATTCCCAACTTCTCGACGGTGGCAGCACCCATCATTGCCCTTACCCGCAAGGGCGCTAATCCCAAAGCATGGACACGGGAAACGGTAGAGGCATTTCACACTCTCAAAACTTACTTCTCCAGAGCTCCCATCCTTCATCGTCCAGACATCTCCAAACCCTTTCTACTAGAGGTAGACGCCTCTTCGGTCGGTGCTGGTGCAGTCCTGTACCAGAAAGACGAACGAGGAAGTAAGCATCCTTGTTTCTTTTTCTCCAAGACCTTTTCTCCGGCCGAGAGGAACTACTCCATAGGGGATAGGGAGTTACTGGCGATGAAACTAGCATTCCAGGAATGGCGGCATCTCCTGGAGGGTGCGAAGCATCCATTTGAAGTATTTTCCGACCATATAAATCTCACATACCTCCAGACAGCACAACGCCTGAACCCAAGGCAGGCCCGTTGGTCCTTGTTCTTCTCCCGGTTCCGCTTTATTATCCGCCACCTGGCCGGTGAGAAGAACGTACGGGCCGATGCCTTGTCACGTTGTATGGTTGTGTTGGAGGAGGACGAGGAGGAGCCTCGTCTTATACTACCCCCGGACAGCTTGAGGATGGTCACTCCCACTTCTTTGGACCAGGTGCCACCTGGCAAGACCCTCGTTCCCCCCGAACTACGGAATGAGGTGCTATCGTGGGCCCATGCCTCCAAGGTCGGGGGTCACTTTGGGGTCAAAAGGACCAGAGACCTTGTGACTAGGCACTATTGGTGGCCGAGACTACCCCAGGACATACAGGAGTATGTGGGAGCCTGTATGTCGTGTGCACGGAATAAGCCGTCCCGGCAGAGACCGGCAGGTCTTCTTCACCCACTGCCAGTGCCGGATCGTCCCTGGGAAGTGGTGGGAATGGACTTCCTGGGAGATCTGCCCAAGTCAGCAGGTCACAAGGTCGTATGGGTCATCACGGATCACTTCTCTAAAATGGTCCACTTGGTGCCTCTCCCACGACTCCCGACGTCACGTGCTCTCGCCACCTTATTCATTAGGCATGTATTTAGGCTGCATGGCATGCCTGACAAGGTGGTGAGCGACCGGGGTCCCCAGTTCGCGTCTCGCTTCTGGAGAGAGCTCTGTAAGCTCCTGCAGATAGAGCTGAACATCTCCTCCGCATACCATCCCGAAACCAATGGACTGGTAGAGAGGACCAATCAGACCTTGGTAACTTACCTCCGCCATTTTATCTCCGCACACCACGACAACTGGGCTAACCTCCTTCCTTGGGCCGAATTTGCCATTAATAATTCGGTCCATGAATCCTCTGGTCAGACTCCGTTCCTGCTCAATAACGGACAACATCCCAGAATCCCGGTTCCGATGCCCATTACGTCACCCGATCCTAGAGTGGAGGATTGGGCGACCGAGGCCCGGGAGATCTGGGATAACACCCAAGAGGCCCTTAAGAGGGCTAAAGACCGGATGGTGACAACGGCTGATGAGCGCCGCCGCCCTGCACCATCCTTCGCCCCTGGTGACCTAGTGTGGCTGTCCTCTAAGAATGTTAACCTACGGGTACAGGCAGCCAAGTTCGCCCCTAGGTACCTGGGTCCGTTTAAAGTGCTAGAGCAGGTGAACCCGGTGGCATACCGACTCCAGCTCCCTCCACGCTGGGCTATAGCCAACACCTTTCATGTGTCCCTCCTGAAACCCGTACGACTTAATAAGTTCTCGGGGTCCCTGACGCCTCAAACTGACTCCCCGCCCGATGACTCTGAGGTGGCGAAGCTTGTGGAGACAAAAGTTATACGGGGCAGGAGGTACTACCTCGTGGAGTGGGTCGGCCGTGGTCCGGAGCATGGATCCTGGGAATTGGAGGATCAT
This sequence comes from Anomaloglossus baeobatrachus, assembly GCF_048569485.1. NCBI lineage: Eukaryota > Metazoa > Chordata > Amphibia > Anura > Aromobatidae > Anomaloglossus > Anomaloglossus baeobatrachus. The sequence goes on from NC_134356.1 coordinate 164,634,781, forward strand.
ATCCACGCCCCGGGTTTGATAGCGGCCTTCGAGCACGGGCAGGGGGGGGGGCTAGACGGGGGGGTAATGTTACACCTCGTGGCTCTCCTGTGGCAAGGAATGAGACAGTCTCCTTGCCTGCCACGAGCGCTCCTCCTCAGCAGCGCCGAAGGTCTGCCAGACTGCAGGAGAAACCTCCTCAGAGAGGCAGCACAAGGGTGACACCTAGTGGTACTCCTGTTGCAAGAAATGAGGCGGTCTCCCATTCCTTGCCTGCCGCAGCTCCTCCTGCTCAGCAGCCTCGAAGGTCTGTGAGGTTGCGCAATGTGCAGAGATTTGCTGCTCAGGGAAGCAGTGAGACTCCCGTTATCTCTACACATTGTGAGACCGAGGATCCCGCCTCTATTTCCCAGAGGCAGGAGGGTGAGCATGTGCTATGCTTGGTGGATCCTGATTCGCCCACTGACGTCACACGGCTTGATGACAAGGCTGGTGACGTGGTGAATCCTGACTGGCCAGGCTGGGATGTCGTGGATCCTGATTGGGTCAAGTCCGTCATCTCCGCCTCGCGCCCGCTCTTGGCTGGAGCTACACCTCCTTAAAAGCTCCTCCTGCCATCATGGCGGCGCGCGACCGTCCTTCTATGTTTGGATGTCTGGCAGCGTGCTGCCACGCCACTGCTCAGGCATTATCTTCTTCTGTGGGCTTCGCCCTTGCTGCTCCGGCAGCACCTGGTTTGCAGGCCGTGTCCCTGCCTTGCTGCTCCGGCAGTAGCTCCTTCTACAGGCCGTGTTCCTGTCCCAGGTGAGCTCCTCGAGTCTCCACTGGACTCACCTGGTTATTGAAAGCACACGTGCGTGGGCACCTCTGTGCTACCCTCGTGCCATATTCTCGTGACTTCCACTGGCACACGTGCGTGGGCACCTCTGTGCTTCCCCGTGCAACAGGTACACCGAGCCGTGTGATCCCTGCCATACAACCCACACGGGTTAGGGCAGACCGGTGTACATAGATCGTCTGTGACATTCCAGACGATCGCTAGCAGCAACTCGCTCACTCTTCACCCACCATAGCAGCGGTCCCTTACACCGCACAGTGGACCTTGACCGGCGGAAGCTGTCCATTCCCCATCTTGGCACGCTTCCCCGGGTCCCCCTCGTAACAGGTCCCAGTGCAGAGATAGATCCAGCTTTCTTCTGCCAAACCTGCCTGAGGGGGTACTTCAAACCCCCAAGACAACACCACAGAGTCCGCAGCCACGTAGCAAAGTGAGGGCCCATAGCTCACAGGAGGCAAGCAGCCGGAGTGACCTGATCCAGGCTACAAGCAAACGGGCCAAAATAAGGGGAGCAGCAACTTCCCTGGGTGACCCCCGTAGGGACTTCAAGTCGGAGTCATCACAAACAACAGAAGGGCTAAGGAAGGCGAGTCAGTAGCCACCCTCACAAGTCAGCCTGTAGGATGCCTGGTTCCAGCCTGGTTCATCCCAGCTACGCCCGGGTTACTCACCCTGCCACCAACAGTGAGTAAAACCCCTGAAAGACATTCTGCTTGTGTTGAGTTATTCTACACCTTGTGGTTCACCTACACAGGGCCCTGGGGCTTGCCTCACTCTCAGGAGGCAATTACAACTGACTGCACCCACCATCAGCCCCAGGCATCCCTTAATCTGCAGTGGCGGTCCCCATTGACCGCAATTCTGAGAGTGGCGTCACGACAATCCCAAGAAGGTTCCCTACCTGTAACCAGAACCGTCCCATCACGTGGAGTCCCTAAAGGTAATGTCACCTGTGGGGCTTCACATGTGCACTCGGTCAGAGCACTCCAGGGCTCTCGGGGTAGCTACGCTTCTTCGTGGGCGGTTACTTCTTTTTGCGCAGGCTGCTGTTTTCTTGGCGCGCTTTCTGCGGTAGCAATATGGAGGCGTTTCAAACTTTTCAATCGGACCTCCAAAGGCGCATGGTCACCTGTCTTAACAGGTCTAGTCCTTATCCTGTTCATGATGCCAGAAATGAGTCGCCCACCACAGCACTGCAGCGGGACACTGCAGGGACTTCTCTGTAGGGACCCTTCTGGCAACAGGTAGGTCAGGTTCACTTTCATAGGAGTCGTGACGCCACTCTCGGTTTTGCGGTCAGGATGAGGGGTGACTACCACTGCTGTTTAACGAGCATCTGGGGCTGATGGTGTCTGCAGTTTTGGTGTTATGGCCTCCCAAGAGCCCTAGGGGCTCAGGTGTATGTGCGTAGTACCACAGGTCGCAGAAGAACTCACACACAGTCCAGAAATGTCTTTCAGGGTTTTTACTCAAGTTCAATTGTTCACTGTCAGGTAACCTGGACAATGCTGAGATAGACTGCAGGGGGAACCAGGTATCCTTCAGGCTGAAGTAAGGGTGACTGTAAGCTCGCCTTCCTAACCCTTCTTGTTTGATATGACCCCTGACTTGAAGTATTGCAGGAATCATCCAGGGAAGTCGCATCTGCCTTTTCTCCCCTTTCTGGCCCATTTGCTGGTAGCGTGGACCAAGTAAAGATGGCTTCTTGCCCTATCTCACTTATGGGCCCCCTCGTTGCTGCTGATGCTGCGGACTCTGTATTGGTTGGAGAATGTGGTGCCCCTGAGCTGGTCAGGCATCACTGAGTATTGTACCCACACCTGGGTCAGTACAAACAGGTAATCCCAAAGGCTGACTAGTAGAGATGAGCGAACCGGTCCCGGTTCGGCTCGAGTTCGGTTCGCCGAACGGAGGTCTCGTTCGAGTTCGGTTCATCGAACGTTCGACGAACTGAACTCGAACTGCATAGGAAACAATGGCAGGCAATCACAAACACATAAAAACACCTAGAAAACACCTTCAAAGGTGTCCAAAAGGTGACAAACAACTCACAACACAACACAAACACATGGGAAAATGACAAGGACATACTCATGCGAACACAAAAGAGCTGGACAAAGAAAAAGAGGAGGACACACAGATATATGAGTATATGCAAGGAAACGTCAATGCCATTACTGTGCAACTTGAGCCCTGCTCATTTTAGGCTTCCAATCTGGATAAATTGCCTGAGCTTGCCACGTACGCCTTGGGGATCTTGTCATGTCCTGCAGCCAGCGTTCTCTCGGAACCTGTCTTCAGTGCTGCTGGGGGTCTGCTGGCAGATAAGCACAAGTGTCTGTCCACTGACAATGTGGACATGGCTCTCAGAGGACTTTTCTTCCCCTGGGTCAGCCAGGGGAGGCGAAAGGCACGCGTATTTTTGAGAGTGCTTCATGCAAAGCATCTTTTTCTTTTTCAAAAGGGGGGTCAACTGATGCCAGTCAAGTGGGGTGTGTTTGGCCCAATTAGTGGAAACGAGGGAGACTGTGGTTGGAGTCCCCTCGCTGTGTTTGTAAAAGAACCAAGATGAACAAGTCATGGCTCTCAGAGGACTTTTCTTCCCCTGGGTCATCCAGGGGAGGTGAAAGGCACGCGTATTTTTGAGAGTGCTTCATGCAAAGCATCTTTTTCTTTTTCAAAAGGGGGGTCAACTGATGCCAGTCAAGTGGGGTGTGTGTGGCCCAATTAGTGGAAACGAGGGAGACTGTGGCTGGAGTCCCATCGCTGTGTTTGTAAAAGAACCAAGATGAACAAGTCATGGCTCTCAGAGGACTTTTCTTCCCCTGAGTCATCCAGGGGAGGCGAAAGGCATGCGTATTTTTGAGAGTGCTTCATGCAAAGCATCTTTTTCTTTTTCAAAAGGGGGGTCAACTGATGCCAGTCAAGTGGGGTGTGTGTGGCCCAATTAGTGGAAACGAGGGATACTGTGGTTGGAGTCCCCTCACTGTGTTTTACATGATTTTCGAAGGGCATGACATGCCTAAGAGGTTGAGTTTCATCATCCGCAACTTGTTGGCAACAGAAAGGCTGCCTTTACACCCTTTTGAGACCGAGGATTTTCGAGACCTTATGCCCATTGCAGTGCCCCAAGAGTCGATGGCCAGTCGTCACTCCTTCTCCAAGAAAGGCATGCCCACGCTACCACAGCAGGTCGCACACAACCTCACCGATTCCTTGAGAAACTCGGTGTGTGACAGGGTGCATTTCACCACAGATACTTGGACCAGTAAGCATGGACAGGGGAGTTACATGTTGCTGACTGGGCACTGGGTAACTATGGTAAGAGATGGAGAAGGGTTTGCTGTACAAGTTATGCCGTCCCCACGAGTTGTGTGTCAATCCTTCCTCTGTATGTACAAGTTCCTCCACTGCTTCTGCCTCCTCAACCTTGTGTGGGTCCTCCACCTCGGCCCAAACCCTGTGTGGTCAGGCCACCCTTCCTTGTAACTGCGCCCAAGGAATCCCACACACCTCCTTACTATGCTGGCAGCACAGCTCAACAGCATGATGCGGTCGACTCGTTACTTAGAAATGTCTGGGAAATGTGAGTCACACCGCTGAGGATTTGTGGATGGTAAGCTCTGGAGAGTGAGACCGAGTTTCATCAATGGTTGTCTCCACTCAACCAGCAGCCAGGGAAGGTCGGGTGCGACAATGATGCAAACCAGTCTGCGACCCTTCTTCAGGGCAATGTGACACACGTGCCTTGTGTGGTTCACGTGTTGAACCTGGTTGTCCAGCAATTTTTAAAACACTATCCCGGCCTACATGGCCTTCTGCAGAGGGCACGGTGTAACGCCTGCCTGGATCGACACACTCAGATGGGCTGTAAAGGATAGGCTAGAGGCAAGCCACTCACCAAGCTGGACACCCAGAACCCTGAAACCCTTTAACCCCTATACAGTGATTTGGAATTACACAGGGCTCAAGTTGATCAATACCTGTGGAAGGCTGCAGTTCCAGAGAATAGTAGTCATGCAGGGTCAAAAACATTAATTGAGGAAGAGGAACAGAATGGGATGGCCAGGACTTAATCAGAAAACAAGCAGAGGTGAAATGCGGATCGGCCAACGAGGTACATAAACAGCAAGCAGGAAAAGTAGTCAGGTAACAAGCACACAAACTCATAAAACTGAACTGGGGGTAACAGTAACAAGAGGTTCATAGCTTTGTCTGGCAGTGGTCTGCAGATAGGAGGGGCCTAAAAAAAGGGTGTGGTGTCTTCCCATTGGTTGTAGCTGAATGATGGTACTTCATCTGTGAGATACCCACCACCTACATTCAGCCTGTGGTTCTGTATCTGTCAAGGTAACGCAACCCAGTGGGTGACCATAACCTGCGTCCACCTACACCGCTGGCATCGACTCCTTTCCCATCATCAGCACTATGCACGAAAGGAACACGTTGTCACCTGGCGACCGGAGTACAAATTGATTGAGTGGACAACGTTGGTGACTTAACAGCCGTGTGCGGCAATGATGCCAACCTGTCTGCGTCCCTTCGTCAGGGCAATGTGACACACGTGCCTTGTATGGCTCACGTGTTGAATCTGATTCTCCAGCAATTTTTAAAATACCATCCCGGCCTACATGGCCTTGTGCAGCGGGCACGCTGCTATATGCTCACTTTCATCCTTCGCACCCAGCAGCTCAACAACTTTCATCGCTCCTGAAGTCTTAGGGTCTGGTGGTTAAACGCCGGAAATGCGATGTTCCGACACGCAGGAATTGGAATCTGCACATGTTGCAGCGTCTGTGACAGCACCGCAGAGCCCTGCTGAAATACGGTATGACGTATACCCTGGGCTAACTTGATCCAGAGGTGGTGCAGATCACGCTGCTGGAGTGGTGTCAGATCAAGGACCTATGCACCCTTCTACACAATTTACAAATGTTGACGAAGATGTTTAACACTGGCGATGCCATTCTCAGCGTGACAATTCTGGTCATCTACAAGATGGAGCACACTGTAAGCATTATTCGGAGTCAGGTTTTGGTCCAAGAGGAAGGGGAGGAAGTACAGGAGGAGTCATATGCAGAAGGGATAATAAGATCTGCAAGGTCCAGACGGTGAGCGGCACCTAGGCGGCAGTCATGGTGGGGGAGAGGGATTAACAAGGGTGCATAGTATCAGCAAAAATTGTTGAGGAAGGTGCAGGAGCCCATGAAGAAATGGAGGACGAACTGGCGATGGCCATGGAAGACTCAGCAGATGAGTGAGAGCTTGCTCACATTTCAGTTGTGTGAGGTTGGGGGGAGAGGGCAGAGGAAGGAGGCACGATTCTCACCTCTCTGCCACCAACACACCAAGGACTTGGTCCTCCTGGATGCACAAGACACCTGAGCGCCTTCTTGCTGCACTACCTAAAACATGACCCTCGGATTGTACGAACTCGAAGTAATGCTAACTACTGGGTTAAAACACAGTTAGATCCCTGGTACAAGACAAAATTTGGCGAAATAATTCCTGCCATAGAAATGGACGCACGTATACAGGAGTGTCTGCAGAAGGTGGTACGGATTCTTAGATCTGCTTTTCCAGTAAACACCAGTGCTGCACAGAGAGAATCTCAACGTTTTGTCAGGGATAGGAGGAAATGGTCTTTTACTTGTCCACATCTGAGGGACCGAGGGCTGGCTGCTGTGCTGAGATGGCATTGAGTACGGTGTCCCTGCAACTCTTTTGGTCATATACCAAATGAGTTGAAAAAGGACAAATGCTGGTGGAAAGGGGAACAGGTGTGTTGGAAAGGGTAAAAAACTTTTTGTCCGTGGGTTTGGTGGTTAAGCAAAAGTAACATTTGATGAAGAAACACCATCTGTTTCGGTGGGACTGGCAGATTTGGATAAGGTGGTATATACTATGTTACCGCTATATAACGAAAATTAATAAGAAAAGAAAGAGAAAGGTATATATCCCCATCAGCAGTCAATGTCCACCGTGCTCCCAGATGGAAAAGGAGAGGTTGGCAACTGGAAGATTAGGTGGAGGATACAGAGCTGTGTGGCTATGAACCTAATAGTTGCCTGAACCGAGTTAGACGCCACTCGGATCTGGAGACTGGGAGTCCTGTTAGCGTCACAGGGTCCACACGCCCACCCAGCCCAGGAACTCCCTGTTAACATCACAGGGGCCATTGAGTACGCTGACCGTGTGCATTGGGGCCACACCTGTGGACAGCAGGCGCATCAGCAGCAGCAGGCCCGTTAATGCCACTGGGCTGCACAAGCAGGACTTGTAGGACAGGAGCTGGTCTTAACCGTTCTGCGTTACCAACTGTGGTGGCAGCCTGCATCGACGCCCTGTCCCTGCCTACCTCTGGCCTAAAGCCGCAATGGGTTCAACACATGGAGGTGTGCTCTTTCGGAGCATAATAGAAGACTGCGCACCTCCTTGTTGGCTCCAGCCCGTTTTATAACCTGGGTCCGCCCCAAACCAGGGTGGACCACAATGCACCTCCTGGAGACAAAAGCAGAGTGACACGTCATGAGTGGCATATCTAGCGTCCTATTTGGAACCGCAACTTCAATAATGACCTCATGGCTGCCACGACACAAACACCTCACCAGTCATCGTCTGACCATCAATAATGAGGTGACAAGTCATAGGGGCGGGCCTCTGCAAGCCATTTGGGAGTGGCCTGGCCACATCGTCAGGACACCTGATGCCCTGTGGTCTATATGGGCCCCCCACATCAGGGGCAGGGCCAAAGAGTTCATTACCGGACCTAGTCTCTGATGCAGTAAATGCCTGAGCATGCTCAGTAGCATGAAATACAGTCCCTGAAAAAAGACTTTCAGCTTTAGCATGGTGTCTAGGCACAAAACAGGACTTAGACCCGCCACGGAATGCAAGTACCTGTGCAAAGAGGCTTTTCGCAAGTGTGGGAGCATGCGCTGTATCCCGAAATGAAGACTTAAGCGGGCTTTACACACTGCGATATCGGTCCCGATATCGCTAGTGTGGGTACCCGCCCCCATCTGTTGCGCGACATGGGCAAATCGCTACCCGTGCCGCACAACAGCGCCCAGACCCGTCACACATACTTACCTGCCCGGCGACGTCGCTGTGACCGGCGAACCGCCTCCTTTCTAAGGGGGCGGTCCGTGCGGCGTCACAGCGACGGCACTGAGCGGCCGCCCAATAGCAGCAGAGGGGCGGAGCTGAGCAGGACGTAACATCCCGCCCACCTCCTTCCTTCCGCATAGCGGCCGGGAGGCAGGTAAGGAGAGCTTCCTCGTTCCTGCGGTGTCACACTGAGCGATGTGTGCTGCCGCAGGAACGAGGAACAACCTCGTTACTGCTGCAGTAACGATTTTTGAGAATGGACCCCCATGTCACCGATGAGCGATTTTACACGTTTTTGCAACGATGCAAAATCGCTCATCGGTATCACACGCAACGGCATCGCTAATGCGGACGGATGTGCGTCACCAATTCCGTGACCCCAACGAGTTCACATTAGCGATGTCGTAGCATGTGAAGCCCCCTTTAGCCTCAGACTAGGCGAAACACTGTAGTTAGGCGCTGCGGCTGGGGTAAATCGGCACACGCATGCGCACTAGCTGCCTCTCCACACTTAGACGTGGAGGAGAAATTGCTCTTCGGGTGTGGACTTGGAGATGCTGTCTATGAACAGAAGGAAAAGCTAAAGGAAGCCTCACTTTCTATCCCTCCGAATGATCAAATGCAGCAAGGAATTCCCTGAGTTTGCTATAAAATTAGCGTACCAAAATGTGCATGAGGGTGTCATGCAGAGGTGCTGCAAATAGATTTGCACCAGTGGGACACTAATGGAAGTCCAACAGTCACTTCTTGTATGCCACTAAATGGCAGCATTTTTTGCTATCATTATAGCTTATTAAAAACAGAGCAGGAGGGTGTCCTGCACAGGTGCTAGAAATAGCTTGGCACCAGTGGGACAATAATGAAATACAACAGCCAGTTCTTGTATGCCACTAAATGGCAGCATTTTTTGCTATCATTATAGCTTATTAAAAACAGAGCAGGAGGGTGTCCTGCACAGGTGCTAGAAATAGCTTGGCTTCAGTGGGACAATAATGAAATACAACAGCCAGTTCTTGTATGCCACTAAATGGCAGCATTTTTTTGCTATCATTATAGCTTATTAAAAACAGAGCAGGAGGATGTCCTGCACAGGTGCTAGAAATAGCATGGCACCAGTGGGACAATAATGAAATACAACATCCAGTTCTTGTATGCCACTAAATGGCAGCATTTTTTGCTATTATTATAGCTTATTAAAAACAGAGCAGGAGGGTGTCCTGCACAGGTGCTAGAAATAGCTTGGCACCAGTGGGACAATAATGAAATACAACAGCCAGTTCTTGTATGCCACTAAATGGCAGCATTTCTTTGCTATCATTATAGCTTATTAAAAACAGAGCAGGAGGGTGTCCTGCACAGGTGCTAGAAATAGCTTGGCACCAGTGGGACAATAATGAAATACAACAGCCAGTTCTTGTATGCCACTAAATGGCAGCATTTTTTTGCTATAATTATAGCTTATTAAAAACAGAGCAGGAGGGTGTCCTGCACAGGTGCTAGAAATAGCTTGGCACCAGTGGGACAATAATGAAATACAACAGCCAGTTCTTGTATGCCACTAAATGGCAGCATTTTTTTTGCTATCATTATAGCTTATTAAAAACAGAGCAGGAGGGTGTCCTGCACAGGTGCTAGAAATAGCTTGGCACCAATGGGACAATAATGAAATACAACAGCCAGTTCTTGTATGCCACTAAATGGCAGCATTACAGAGCAGGAGGGTGTCCTGCACAGGTGCTAGAAATAGCTTGGCACCAGTGGGACAATAATGGAAGTCCAACAGCCACTTTTTGGATGCCACTAAGTTCACTCAGTGTTTGCTAGTATAATGGCTTAGTAACAATGAGTTTGAGTGTGCAATGCAGAGGTGATGCACATAGATTTGCACCAGTGGGACACTAATGGAAGTCCAACAGCCACTTTTAGGATGCCACTAAGTTTCCTCAGTGTTTGGTATTATAATGGCTTTGGAACAATGAGTTTGAGTGTGCAATGCAGGCAGACGTGCTGCAAATATCTTTGCACTAGTGGGACAATACAGAAGACCAACAGCCACGTTTAGGATGCCACTAAGTTCACTCAGTGTTTGCTGGTATAATGGCTTAGTAACAATGAGTGTGAGTGTGCAATGCAGAGGTGATGCACATAGATTTGCACCAGTGGGACACTAATGGAAGTCCAACAGCCACTTTTAGGATGCCACTAAGTTCACTCAGTGTTTGCTAGTATAATGGCTTAGTAACAATGAGTTTGAGTGTGCAAAGGGCAGGAGGGTACAGTGGCAGGGTTGTGGGTCTCTGGGTAGAGGAAAGGAAGCCTGCCTTTCTATCCCTCCTAATGGGGAAATGCAGCGAGGAAATCCCTGACCTTAGCTACACAGACGCTGTCATCTTGTGTAGCTGTTAAACTCTGTTTTCACGGACCTGTCACCTATGGCTCTGACCCTGCCGGTATTAGCCCTTAAAAGGACTGATAGAAACCTCTATCCCTATTCTTTATAGCGCTGTGTATAGAGCGTACACAGCAGTATCGGAGATAGGAGCTGCGCCAGTGGTGACTAGCACCAAGGACGCAGAAGGCAGATAATGGCGTGCTGGAGGAAAATGTCCGTTTTTATAATGCAGGGACATGTGACATGGACATCCTATCACACATGCCGTTGCTTCTCTGGCTAAAAGTCCACTTAGCTGTGTGTGTGTCTGGGATTGGCTGACATGCTGGCCCGCCCCACTACACGTGCGCGCTTAGGGAAGGAAGACAAGGAAAAAAAAAAAATGTCGATCGCCATTATCCATACAGCAGTGATCTGAATGCGCTGTTCCCGCACACTATACACTGAAATTTCATAATAGTGTGAGTCACAGAGTGACTTACACTATTACAGCGGAAAGCCAGCTAGTAATTAGCTGGTCTTTTTGCTGCTAGAACCGTTCTCGAACGCATCTAGAACTATCGAGCTTTAGCAAAAAGCTCCAGTTCTAGTTCGATCTAGAACAGCCCCCAAAATCACTCGAGCCGCGAACTGGAGAACCTCGAACCGCGAACCGCGCTCAACTCTACTGACTAGGGTGTGGACACACACAGACATGTAGTAACCAGGACACATACACAGCTTAGAGGGTACCCCTGGGCAGACTCAGGAAGGGGGCGTAGCCCTCGCATCCCAGCTAGTGGTGGGTAGTGGGACTGGGAACTACAGAGTGTGCAGTGGCAGTCAAAGGAGTAGGAGTGGAGCAGCCGAGTCTGAGGTGTAGAGCAGAAGAGCACGACACTGTCAGACCCTGCACCTGTAGTGGCTGCTGGCAGGGGAGAGCAGCTACCCAGTGGTCCCGCCTTAAAACCACCTAGTGAAGAGGTGGCTGAGTAAGGGGACTACCGGTAGACCAGGCCCGCATGGGGAAACAGGTCCCTAGTGCAGGAACCCATCTACTCGGCCTGCTAAACCTGCTGGTGAGGGTGCCGGATGTACCTCACCGAAGCACACAGAGTCCGCAGCATCAACAGCAACGAGCGGGCCCATAAGTAAAAGAAGGCAAGCAGCCAGCATTACTTGGTTCACGCTGTCAGCAAACGGGCCAGAAAGGGGAGAACGGCAGTTGCGACTTCCCTGGGTATTTCCCGGAGTACTACAAGTAAGGAGTCACCCCAAACAAGAAGGGCTACGAAGGTGAGTCAGCAGTCACCCCTGGATCAGCCTAAAGGATACCTGGTTCCACCTGGTTCATCATAGCATCACCCGGGTTGTCTCACGTTACCATGAGAAATGTGAGTAAAAACCTTGAAAGACATTGCCGCCTGTGTGTGAGTTCTTCTGCGCCCTGTGGTACTACACACTTATACTGAGCGACCGGGGGCTAGCCTCACTCTCGGGAGGCCATAACATCAGGCTTCATTTACCATGAGCCCCAGAAGCCCCCTAAACTGCAGTGGCGGTCGCCCCTGACCGGAATTACCGAGAGTGGGGTCACGATTCCTATTGAAGTTAACCTGACCTACCTGTGGCCAGAAGATTCCCAACACGTGAAGTCCCTGGAGTCCCTGAGGTGACCTGAAGGTGAGTGGGGCTTCACATCAGTCATATCCAGCACCCTCATCGGAAGGTTTAGCAGACTGAGTAAGTGGGTTTCTGCTCTAGGGACCTGTTTCCCCGTGCGGGCCTGGTCTACCAGGAGTCCCCGTACTCAATCACCTCACTCCTTCCTGAGGTGTCTTTCAGGCTGACTGTGTGGCAACCGAACTCCCCCGCCAACAGCCACTACACATGCAGGGTCTGACTAGTGACACCGCGCATGTCCTCCTTCTGCGACTGCACACTGCGCTTCCTCACTTCATATTGGTTCACTACTGCCTCCCCTCTGTGCCTGCCACTGCAACCTAGCAACCAGCTTCTCCACTGCACCACTAGCTGAGATGTGGAGGCCACGCCCCCTCCTGGGTCTGCCCAGGGGTTTCCTCTATGCTATGTGTGAACTAGCCACTATGTGTCTGTGTGTCCACACCCTATTCAGCCTTTGGGATTACCTGTTTGTACTCACCCAGTGTGGGTGCAGTACTCAGTGGTGCCTGACCAAGTCAGGGGCGCCACACTAGCTCCTGGAGTTATACACCCAGTATATAGAACATACCAGGGAGGTACAGACATCTGAGAACAGTGGCGCCAGCTCCTGCAGTTATACATTCAGTATATAGATCATATTAGGGAGGTACAGACAGTCGAGATCAGCTGCATTAGCTGCTGCAGTTATGTACTCAGTATATAGAACATATCAGGGAGGTACAGACCCCTTAGATCAGCGGCGCCAGTGTGACACCCCAGTGGTCCAGTTGCCACAGTAGCGGTGCCCTCCTCACAGGGGGTAATTTTATGCCTAGAAGCAAGAAGGGGGGTCCCTCTGGCTAGGTAGCAGCAGCAGTCAACACTTTCCTGACTCCAGACTAGAAGGGGGAGCTCTAACACCCGGTTTAAGGGGTGCTTCCCTATATATTCTGGCCTGGGGGAGGGGTCAGAAACAGGGAAGAGCAGAGCAGAATCAAGCATACAGTTTCTGGAGAAAGAGCCTGGGAAGCGAAGCAGTGACAGAACTCGCCCCAGTGCACTAGGAACAGGACGCCGGAGTCCTTTGTTGTCCAAGTACTGAAATCCCAGCAGCTGAATTCGGAGGGCAGGAGACTGCATTTCTTTTGGCTACACTAGATGCTTAGGGCACAGCAGCATAATAGAGCCCGGAGCTGCTACCAGAAGAGCGGCACCTGTAAAAGGCTAACGCCGCCTGCCATACGGGTTAGAGACTGCACAAACACTAGGAAGAGGGCCACAGCATAGCTTTAAGCAGCAAGGACCTACACAGGACAGCGCAGAAGGAAGGCCTCCAAACCCACCTGGCAAGGTGGATCTCCAATTGCTTCCAGGCTGTCCTGACCTCAATTACCATCCAAACCAGTTTCCCTGGCCTGCACCATTCACTACCAAGTAAAAAGGTAAAGGAAACTACAGTCCCTGTGTCATCCAGTTATTGGCTGCAGCTTCGGTCCTGCACCCCAACGTTAATTCCTCCATCATAGACTATAAGGGTTGCCCAGGGGCCGTACTCCACCTGTGGGTCGCTGCACCATCTTTGCTGCATCACCATCTGCCCCAAACGGTCCCATACAGCAGCGTCGGCCATATATTGACGAATACCACAGTTGGCGTCACGACTTATCCACTGTAAATATCCCTCATTTAAACGACACCACCAGGGTCACGGAGTCGGGACCTCTCAACAGAACTGGCCAGGTTCCAAGTGCCCAACGCCCTGGTGGGCGTGTAACCAGCTCCTGCAGTTATATAGAACATACCAGAGAGGTACAGACCCTTGAGATTAGCAGCGCAAGCTCCTGCAGTTAGTAAAGCAATATGACGTGCACACAGTTGTGGAACATGGTGCAAGCGGATGGGGGTTCCTGTGGACCCCCACTATGTCCAAATGAAGAAAATTTTGCTGCACACTCCTTGTTTTGCTTATTAACAAGACATTTTTATTTTTCATACAATGCAGGTGCATATGTGAGTATGTAGAGATGGTGCGGATAATATATACAAGAGGAAAATGCAACACAAATTGATGTTTCGACCTTAACCTAAGGTCTTATTCACAGTGTTACTGTGTTTGCTGAGTCACATGACTATAGCATGGAAACATGAAGTGCCTTAAAAACTGACACATGGCTCGCCAAGGGTTAAATGCTGCTGAGATGAAATTAAGTGCTTTTGCGCCCTCTCATGCATCTGAGAAGGCGCAGGAGCGCCCAAGAAAAGAGAAACAGCATCCTCCAGCTCATCGATCGAGGCCTCTTGGTCATGAATATTTCCAAACTGCATCATGTGGGTGCTGTGACAGTTGGAAGAATAAGAAATGAAGTCCGTCCATCCATTGAAAAGCGAAGAGGTGGACGTCCAGGCAAAATACCGGAATAAAAATATTGTAATCAACAACAAGTTAGCTTTACACAAGGTCTATCAGGTCCCGCTTGGCAAACATGGCAGTGGAGGTGGCTCGTATGCTTCGCAATAGTGAGATCACAGACATCCATGCAAGCACCGTGCAACGCATGTTACACAAGACTGGAATGGTGGCCCAAAAACAGTTGAAGAAGCCTCAACTTCAATATTATTGTAAGAAGCATCAGCTTGAGTTTTCAAAAAAGTGGACAATAGAAGATTGGAAATAGGTGATTTGGAGTGATGAGACGCAAGTCAATAGACTAGCCTGAAAGTGTGAATATTTCTGGAAGAAACAAGGGAAAATGAGGCAACAGGATCAAGAAATTGAAGGAACTGTCAAGCTCAGTGGACAAAGCCTGGTAATATGGGGTTCTCTCACAGCAAAAGGTAATGGATATATAACCAGAATCAATGGTGGTCTCAATGTTTAGGTGTAAGTGAGTCTCCTACAAGACAAGTTACTTCGTACACTCGAGTACTATGGGTATGAAAAGGACACCAGAAGGATAATGACTTGCAGAATACGTCGAGATTGGCGAATAAATGGTTCAACAACAGTGAAGTAGAAGTGCTGATTCAGACCCCACAGTGCCCAGACCTCAACCCAATCAAACACTTGTGGGTAAAGTTAAAAGAAAAAACCTGTATACATACCCAAGTGAGTCATCCAGTATGCACAAACATTGGGAACGTGTAGAAGAGACCTGGGATCAGACTTCGATCGAGACATACCTGAATCTGATTGAGTGGATTTAAAAAATACTAACAAGATATTAAAAATTAAAATTTAGATTTAAGGAGTCAAACAGTATCAATGCAGTGGCATAACTAAATCTGCATAACTAATCATATGCTAAACAGTTGCAAGTCAAATTTATATATGAGTTATCGAAGGTGATTGTCTGTAAAATGAAGGTAGTCTCACGGAAACCCCACGGAAAAAACACGGACAAGTGAGAACGAAACCTAGTACAAACTGCACTCAAACACAAAGGAGGGACTATACTGTGGAGTAAGGAAAAGGATAGGGAATAAACTCACAACAGGGGAATGTTTACACCACGCAGAAAAGCAACTGTTGTTCACCATGAACTGACAATCACTGAGAAAGGGATCGCTGAAGCTATCTTTGTCTTTTACTATACTACCTTAAATAGGAAGGGAGCAGCTGTGGATGGTAATCAGCAACCTGGCTCTCAGAACAGTTGCACACTGCTCCAAAAAAGGGTTAATTCCTGCATGGCTGGGAGCAGTGAAACAACTCAGCATATGTCCAGCAGAGCTAAGTTGCCTGTCGGACTCTGCAATGTAAACAGAGTCTGACAGCTGTAGTAGTAATCTGCGTGTGTGGATCTGGACAGCGCATGACGATATTCCAGGATGGGGGACATATTTACCAGGATGGGGGGCATATTTACCAGAATGGGGGACATATTTACTACTAGAAGGTGGCCCGATTCTACGCATCGGGTATTCTAGAATTTACGTATTGTGTAGTTAATGTATGATTTTTGATATATATATATATATATATATAGATGTTGTTGTGTGTACTTACCAAGTGTTTGTGTAGGGCGCTGTACATGTTCTGGGTGTTGTCTGGATGTGGCGGGGGGTGAGAGCGGTGTTGTATGTGTGTTGCGTTGTTTGTGGAGCGCTGTGTGTCTGTAGCGTTGTGTTTGTGTGTGTTGCGCGGTTTGTGTGTGTGTGGTGTGTTTTGGGGGGAGGTATGTTTTGTGCAATGTGTGTGTTGTGCGGTATGTGCGTATATTTATGTATGCCGCGGTGTTTGTGTGTTGGGTGTTGTGTGTGTGCAGCGTTGTCTGTGTGTGTGGGTGTCTGTGTAGGGCGGTGTTTGTGGTTCCCAGTGTGTGTGTGTGTTGTGCAGTGCGCGTGTGTGTGTGTGTGTTGGGGGGAGGTGTGCACCTCCCATCGTGCTCCATCCCCCATGCTGCGCACCCCCCATCGTGCTCCATCCCCCATGCTGCACACCCCCCATCGTGCTCCATCCCCCATGCTGCGCACTGCCCATCGTGCTCCATCCGCCATGCTGTGCACTCCCAAACGTGCTCCATCCGCCATGCTGCGCACTCCCAAATGTGCTCCATCCGTCATGCTGCACACTCCCCATCGTGCTCCATCCGCCATGCTGCGCACTCCCAAACGTGCTCCATCCGCCATGCTGCGCACTCCCAAACGTGCTCCATCCGCCATGCTGCGCACCCCCCCATCGTGCTCCATCCGCCATGCTGCGCACTCCCAAACGTGCTCCATCCGCCATGATGCGCACTCCCAAATGTGCTCCATCCGCCATGCTGCGCACTCCCCATCGTGCTCCATCCGCCATGCTGTGCACTCCCAAACGTGCTCCATCCGCCATGCTGCGCACTCCCAAATGTGCTCCATCCGCCATGCTGCGCACTCCCCATCGTGCTCCATCCGCCATGCTGCGCACTCCCAAACGTGCTCCATCCGCCATGCTGCGCACTCCCAAACGTGCTCCATCCGCCATGATGCGCACTCCCAAACGTGCTCCATCCGCCATGCTGCGCACTCCCAAATGTGCTCCATCCGCCATGCTGCGCACTCCCAAACGTGCTCCATCCGCCATGCTGCGCACTCCCAAACGTGCTCCATCCGCCATGCTGCGCAATCCCAAACGTGCTCCATCCGCCATGCTGCGCACTCCCCAACGTGCTCCATCCGCCATACTGCGCACTCCCAAACGTGCTCCATCCGTCATACTGCGCACTCCCCATCGTGCACCATCCGCCATGCTGCGCACTCCCAAACGTGCTCCATCCCCCATGCTGCGCACTCCCAAACGTGCTCCATCCGCCATGCTGCGCACTCCCAAACGTGCTCCATCCGCCATGCTGCGCACTCCCAAACGTGCTCCATCCGCCATGCTGCGCACTCCCAAACGTTGTCCATCCGCCATGCTGCGCACTCCCAAACGTGGTCCATCCGCTATGCTGCGCACTCCCAAACGTGCTCCATCCGCCGTGCTGCGCACTCCCAAACGTGCTCCATCCGCCATGCTGCGCACTCCCAAACGTTGTCCATCCGCCATGCTGCGCACTCCCAAACGTGGTCCATCCGCTATGCTGCGCACTCCCAAACGTGCTCCATCCGCCATGCTGCGCACTCCCAAACGTGCTCCATCCGCCATGCTGCGCACTCCCAAACGTGCTCCATCCGCCATGCTGCGCATTCCCAAATGTGCTCCATCCGCCATGCTGCGCACTCCCAAACGTGGTCCATCCGCCATGCTGCGCACTCCCAAACGTGCTCCATCCCCCATGCTGCGCACTCCCAAACGTGCTCCATCCGCCATGCTGCGCACTCCCAAACGTGCTCCATCCGCCATGCTGCGCACTCCCAAACGTGCTCCATCCGCCATGCTGCGCACTCCCAAACGTGCTCCATCCGCCATGCTGCGCACTCCCAAACGTGCTCCATCCGCCATGCTGCGCACTCCCAAATGTGCTCCAT
This sequence comes from Anomaloglossus baeobatrachus, assembly GCF_048569485.1. NCBI lineage: Eukaryota > Metazoa > Chordata > Amphibia > Anura > Aromobatidae > Anomaloglossus > Anomaloglossus baeobatrachus. Next base: position 164,652,687 of record NC_134356.1, read on the forward strand.
CCGCCATGCTGCGCACTCCCAAACTTGGTCCATCCGCCATGCTGCGCACTCCCAAACGTGCTCCATCCCCCATGCTGCGCACTCCCAAACGTGGTCCATCCGCCATGCTGCGCACTCCCAAACGTGCTCCATCCCCCATGCTGCGCACTCCCCATCGTGCTCCATCCCCCATGCTGCGCACCCCCCATCGTGCTCCATCCCCCATGCTGCACCAGCATCAGCCTCTCTGCCCGCAGCATCAGCCTCTCTGCCCGCAGCATCAGCCTCTCTCCTCCCAGCATCAGCCTCTCTCCTCCCAGCATCAGCCTTTTCTGTCCCTAGCATCAGCCTCTCTCCTCCCAGCCTACCCCAGCCTCAGCCTCCCCCAGCATCAGCCTCTCTTTTCTCAGCCTCCCCCTCCCAGCCCTCCCCAGGATCAGCCTCTCTCCTCCCAGCATCAGCCTCTCTCCTCCCAGCATCAGCCTCTCTCCTCCCAGCATCAGCCTTTTCTGTCACCAGCATCAGCCTCTCTCCTCCCAGCCTACCCCAGACTCAGCCTCCCCCAGCATCAGCCTCTCTTCTCTCAACCTCCCCCTCCCAGCCTTCCCCAAGGATCAGCCTCTCTCCTCCCAGCCTCCTCCAGCACGCCGTGCTCCTCTGCCGGCACAGATCCGATCGCATACACACACACACACACACCCGATCGCATACACTCACACACACCCGATCGCATACACTCACACACACCCGATCGCATACACTCATGCACACACACATTGACGATATTGCACATACGCGCTCACACTCACAACATCCGGAGATACCACATGCTTCTGGCCATGTGATCCTCCGGCAGGTCCTGGAAGTTCACTGCACAGTATCGCCGCCGAGAAGCAAGCGATATCCCAGGATGTTGTGAGTGTGTGGATGCGATGTGATGTGTGTGTGAGGTGTGTGTGAGAGTGAGTGTGATCTGATGTGTGTGTGTGTGTGTGCGTGCGTGTGTGTATGTTCCGCCGCTGCAGGACCTTGATGCGCTGGTAACTATGCTACCATGGTTACCAGCGTATCCCGTCCCCCGCTCGCACGGGAGCCCACACCAGCATACGGCGGCAACCCCAGCAATGCAAGGGTATGTGTCGGCTGGGTTGGCGGCGTACGCTGATGTGGGCTCCCGGGGGTACAGTACTCACCTGGGAGTCGTGGCTCCGTGTCGGTCGGTTCGGGGAATGCGTGCGGGGGGCAGGGCCAGAGCGAGCGTGCATTGCGTGAGGGGGGCGGGGCGTGGGCGAGTTGCCTGGGCGAGCGGCCAATCCGTGCGGGGGGGCGGGGCCATGGCGAGCCCAGCGGCCAATCAGCTTTGTGTCACCGTAAGGACACAATTTTGGAGCAAGACAGACAGACAGACAGACAGACAGAATAAGGCAATTATATATATAGATTTACCAGGATTGGCCCAAAATGGGGTACATTTACCAAGATGGGGGAACATATATACCAGAATAGAAGATATATTTAACAGGAAGGTGCCCAGCTACATTAGAACATGGTGGGGGACATAATGGGAGGAGAGCAACTGGTATGTCTTTATAGAATTTTTAGAATGCTTCAAGGGCCCGTACATCTGACCAACATGCGGGTGGGGGGGCAGGTCCAACTTTTGCTGTGGAGCCTATCAAACTCTGGTTACACACCACTGCCTTTTAATGATAATGTACTGGTTTTGCAAATTGAAATGGTGGGCACTCAGGATCAAGTCCTCTGCGGGCTCAACATTCCCCAATATGACAGGGATATCAGGTAGATACTATAAATTGTATAGCTAAAGAGAGAGAGTTTTATTATAAGAAACAGGCCGCTGGTTACACACATTGGCATATGTAAACCTTTTAAACCTTTTATTTGATGTTCCTTCTAAATAAACAGTATTGCTTAACTTGTCTTAAAAAATGAGCAGCGCATAGTTCAAAGAGTTGTTCAGTTAACAACGTTATTAAGAATACATTCCTTACAGCTGTAGACTGCACCTACGGGTGTATGCACAAAGACTCATTGTTCTTTCAAGTCTGCAAGATGTGAATTTCACTCAAGAAGCAGGATTTTCCTTGCAGACTTCATGACCAGCTGAGGGAGGATTCTCCGGTAGTGATGTCTGTGTAACCAAACCCCTTATCCTCTAAGAATAAACACACGGACTGCATGCGACTTGGTTCAAATGGCCACAGCAGCCTTTTATTGCCTATTGTTTTACAAACTAGCACCTTAGGGACGCCGTCCAACGGGCGACCCAAAACAACCACATAAAGGTAACAATAGACAATAACATTTACAATACCCCCCGGGGTAGGCCCAGTCCACTAACTACTACTCCCCCTGTCCCCGGCCGCAACACACCGACCCAAAGACGAGGTGCCAATCACCCACGGATTGACACCCCACACTTTGGCAGAACACCGTGCCTGCCACATCCCGGAACCGAGAGCCACCATACCAAGACAATGACTCCCGGTCCACCCACCAATCACTTCCAAACCTCTGGACCAGACCTACCCCCCCCCGCTGCTGTGACAAATAGCATCCCAACTACCCAAAAAACATCCCCCACATAACAACACAAAGGGAGGGTGGGCGGGGATCGTTCGGCGTCCGGAAACAGAAGAGGAGGTAACTCTTCCCTCTCCCGGACTAACCCTTTCCCTACTCCTCCTCTTCCTCCCAGGCTAAGACCATCCCCAAATGCCATATTAGGCATACATACAACTGTCCCTATTAACCCCATCACTCCCTACCTCCCCCTTGGTCATGTCGCCCCTCCCCCCAAGTGGGTCCGTGGCTTTCTTGACCAGCTGAGGGAGGATTCTCCGGTCGTGATGTCTGTGTAACCAAACCCCTTATCCTCTAAGAATAAACACACGGACTGCATGCGACTTGGTTCAAATGGCCACAGCAGCCTTTTATTGCCTATTGTTTTACAAACTAGCACCTTAGGGACGCCGTCCAACGGGCGACCCAAAACAACCACATAAAGGTAACAATAGACAATAACATTTACAATACCCCCCGGGGTAGGCCCAGTCCACTAACTACTACTCCCCCTGTCCCCGGCCGCAACACACCGACCCAGAGACGAGGTGCCAATCACCCACGGATTGACACCCCACACTTTGGCAGAACCCCGTGCCTGCCACATCCCGGAACCGAGAGCCACCATACCAAGACAATGACTCCCGGTCCAGCCACCAATCACTTCCAAACCTCTGGACCAGACCTACCCCCCCGCCACAGGACAGACCACGTGACACCTTACGTGGCCTGGACCCGCCACACACCAAAAGCACGCTCCACACCATCCTGGAGGCCCAACGCCAATAAATCCGCACCGACATCGTTGAGGTGCACACCATCACCCCTACGAAATCGCCAATCTGCCGGCTCCAAATCCCTGTGCCTTACCACAATCCCACCATTCCTGGTCACAAACCTAGCCACCACCCTATTCACCTGGGCCCTGGCCTTGTTGACCTTCTCCACCGACCGAGCCCCCCTCCATGCCAACCTGGTCACTATGTCGGACCATACGACCAGCAAACCAGGATACTGCTTCCACAACTGCAGTAAGTCGATCTTTATATCTCGGATCAAATCCCGCGACGCCCGGGCACCAAGATCATTACCCCTCACATGTAATACCAGCACATTCGGGGGCCTCTCAACTTTACAATGGAAACGAAATTCCGGGACCACCCTGCCCCACTCCATGCCCCGAACTCCGATCCATCGAACAGTCGCCTGCGCACGATCCAAACCCAGCTGTCGACCATTCGGGCGGACCTCAGCCCAACGGGCACCCCAAAATACGAAGGAGTGCCCCAAGATCCAGATCAGGCACTTCCCTACAACAAATAAAACAGAACGAAAATATCAAAACCAATAACATCACAACCACCAACCCGGCTAGAAACACCCCTTTTCGCAAACCTCCCGCACGTAACCAAATTACCATGATGCTACAACAACTGCGGTCTCACATACCGCCGAAAACAAGAAGATTCCCATCTACCAATACACTTTACCACCTCATCTCCAAGCCCAAAACGAGCTGCCTCCGTCGCTGCACCAATTCGGAATGAATGCGACCCGACTTCCTCCGGACGCTCCCCCGCGTTACGTAGACTTAGCCGCAGAACCGCCACAAACTGAAACCTCGACAAAAACGACCCATTCAAATGCCGCAACAACGGGCCAGGTAAGCCTCCCCTCACGGCCGTAAATCTCTCGACTAAACGCACAGGGCACAATTCCTCTCCTGGAACCGCATATAACACCACCAATCTACCACGGCCCAACTGATCCATTTTTGACCGGCGAATCCGGCACTCCACCTGACTATCGCTCACTCGCACATCCTCAAGCATCAAACCACCACCCGTCACCCTGGACGGGCTTACCAGCTCGCCTATCCGGAAAGCCCCATAAAAAGGGAGACCGAAAGCCGTTGTAAACAGAACCGTCTCGTACACCGACTCACAAATGCCGCTCAGGCCACCCGCCATCCGTCTCAACAAACCGAACGATACAGGACGCCTCTTGTCCCTCCCCCGTACGCCGCGGCGAAAACCCCGCAAAGCCTGACGAACCCGAAAATCCTGCGAAACATCACGCTCCCCTCTCATTTTTAACCAAAACGCCACTGCCGACACCCGATGTGCCACAGCCGATGCCGATCGCCCGGCTGAGAAATCCGTACTCACCAACGACAATAAAGCCACCAAGTAATCCACGCTCTCCCCACCAAACATCAGACACAACAACTCCTCCCATTCAGCCCACACCTTAGCATACTGGCACCAAGTCACCTCGGTCACCGAGTTCCGAATCAAGTCTGAGATCACCGCCTCACCAGATGCCACAAATCCTCGGGACACTCCACTCCGACTTCGTCCGCCCACGGCAACAGCACCCGAAACTTGCTGAACTGAAAACGAGACAAAGCATCAGCCACCTCGTTGTCAACACCCGGAACGTGCCTTGCCACTACCTGCACATTCAACTGCAGACATCTCAACACTAAATGCCGCAAATACACCACCACCGGCTCCGACTTAGCAGACAAGTTGTTAATCGCGTGCACCACCGCCTGGTTATCACAATGAAAACACACTTTCCTTCCGGCAAAGTGCGACCCCCATAGCTCCATTGCCACTACAATGGGGAATAGCTCTAACAGAGCCAAATTCCTAACCAAGCCGCTCTCCCGCCACGCCTGTGGCCACTGCCCGACAAACCAATGACCTCTGAAGACAGCCCCAAACCCGGCTGACCCCGCCGCATCCGTAAACAGCTGCAACGCCCCGTTAGACGCCACCCTCTCCATCACCAGCGCCCGGCCGTTAAAATGCTGCAAAAATTGATCCCATACTTCCAAATCGTCCCTGATCGCCTTTGTGATCCGCACAAAATGCGCCGGAGACCTTACACCGGCCGTCGCCGTCGCCAAACGCCTCGCAAACACTCTCCCCATCGGCACAATTCTGCAAGCAAAATTCAATTTTCCAAGCAAGGACTGCACCGCCTTAAGCCGCACCTTCTTCGCCGCTTTCACCCCCATCACTGCGGTCCTCAAATCACGGACCTTCTCCGCCGGCAACCTGCATTCCATAGCAATGGAGTCAATCTCAATTCCCAGAAAACACATCACCGGCGCTGGGCCTTCCGTCTTATCCGGCGCCAAAGGAATCCCGAAGCTGGCCGCAACTTTTTGCAACGCAAATAGCAAACCCGCACAAACCATCGAACCCGCCGGCCCGACACAAAGGAAATCGTCCAAGTAATGAATGATGGACGTAAGCCCGGACACGTCCCGAACCACCCACTCAACAAACGAAATAAATGCCTCAAAGTACGAACACGAAATGGAACAGCCCATTGGCAAACAACGATCAACATAATAACTGCCATCCCACCAGCATCCCAACAAATGCTGACTATCTGAATGAACCGGTAACAACCGAAACGCCGCTTCTACATCCGCCTTTGCCATCAATGCACCCCGCCCCGCCCTAACCAGGTCCAACGCCTTATCGAACGACACATAATATACCGCCGATAACTCCGGTGCAATGCCATCATTCACTGATAACCCTTCCGGGTAAGACAAATGATGAATCAGCCGAAATTTATTCCGCTCTTTCTTTGGTACCACCCCCAACGGCAAAACCACCAAATTCCAGCACGGCGGGGCGACATAAGGACTGCCCATCCTGCCCAAAGCCACCTCCTTTTTCAACTTCTCATCCACCACTTCCGGATGATCCCGAGCGGAACGCAAATTACGATACGGCGGAACCGATGCATTAACCACCGACGGGATACGAAAACCATCAGAAAAACCAGAACATAACAATGCCGCAGCCTCCCCGTCCGGATACCTATTTAAAAACGGAACCATCACTTCTACCTTCACCGCGTCGTCCCTCTTACCAGCCCCGTCACCAGCCTTTCCTTTTCCTTTTTTAAAACATTTGGACAAGCTATGTCCTCCCCCACATCTGGAGCATTCATGCTTAAAACGGCACGCCGCTCCAAACCTGCACTGCCCTTCATTGTACTGCCAACAGAAACCTTTTTTGAAACTTACCGGGGACCCGGCCCCCGGACCCCCGGCGCCCCCCCGAAAGGGCTGAGTCGGTGCCGACATCAGTCGCATCCATAAGGAAATGTCCTTATGGTCCCATCGCATATCTGGCCGCAGTGCCTTCCGCTGCCTAAATTGCTCGTCGTAACGCAGCCACGCCAGCCCGCCGTAAACTCAATAAGCCTCCCCTATCGCATCCATGTAACCGAACAAAGCCGAACAATGCTCCGGCTCCTTCTCCCCGACCACGCTCGCCAAAATCGCAAATGCCTGTAACCAGTTGGCAAAAGTCCAAGGAATAAGCCTATAACGGCGCTTTTCCTCCTCGTCCTTCTCCTTTTTGGAGTCGCTCGGCTTAACCCTATCCAGATTAAATTTTTCCAGGGGAAGCAGAGAAAATATCTCTACATATTCCCCTTTCCAAATTTTTTCCCGCACCTCCTTCTTTAAATGGGCCCCCAGCGGGCCCTCAAAAGAAACAAAAAACTCGCTTCTAGCTCTATCATCCAAGCGCACTACCTCGTCCTCCTTCTCCTTTTCCTTCTCCTTTTCTCCCCCCGTCTACTCCCCCCCTCGCCCCCCCCTTTACTCGCACCTGCTCCGTCACCCCCCGTCACCGACGTGGCCCCTAAACCGGCCGCTCCCACCCACGCCGCCACCGGCGCCTGAGCCCCCTCCCCCGCCCCCCCCCCCGAAGCCCCCCGCCAGCGCAGCCCCTGCCGCCTCCGCGGCCGTCTCACCCGACCGCAGCTCGGCGTCCCCCGAGACCGCCGCCTCGCTGTCCTCCGTCTGTCGTCCATCCGACTCCTCCGAAACAAAAGCCTCTTCCTCCTCCTCGCCGCTGGCCTCATCTTCCATCCGACATCCGGGGGGCGCCGCCACAGCACCCCCCCCACCACGGCCGCCAGACCGGGCCGCCGCGTGGGCAGAGTCATCCTCGCTCCGTCTCTTGCCCTGGGGTGACAACCCAGGAGACCATCCTGTCCCCCGCGCCGGCACCCCGGGCCTCGATCTCTTGCGCCCGCCCCCTTGCCGACTGCAAGGGGCCTCTGGACGCGGACGGACAGACGCCCGGCTCCGGGTCTCAGCCGTCATCGCCACTGGCCCTCCTGGGCTATTGCAGGCCTCCGTCCGCCGAGTCCTCCCTCTCCCACGGGAGACTACCACATCCGGGGGCTGCACAGCAGTACTGAGTGACCCGGCGGTCGCCGCAGGGCTCACGCCGTCACTCCTTCCCTCAGCCGCATCGGGGTCAGGCACCGCAGACCTCCCCCCGGCGCCGGACCTACCGCCACCTGCAGCCCCGCGGTCCCCCCGCCGACTGCAGGGGGATCTGCTGGCCTCTCTCCTGCGCCGAGCGCGCTCCCGACCTGGAGCCGCTGCACTCATAGGAAATCCAGCCCGGAGGCCGGGACCGGAAGTAGGCCCCGAGCTGGCCACTCCCACCTACCGACCGCCGCGGCTGGAGCGAAGATTCCTCCCGCCGGCTTCTGCAGCAGCCAGACGCTGCTGCTGCGCTGCACTCTGCGGAGGGTCCCTGGAGGGGCTCTTACATCTCCTCCTCGCCCCCCCCCGCGCCCGGGGAATACCTGCGGGGGGGCCGCGACTGGCGCCCGCCGCTGCTGGGGGGACGAGGGGCAAGCGCCGACGGGTTAACCCCGGCAGCCCTGATGTGGATCTGCACTGCCAGGGGCCCGTGCGCTGCAACCGCTGCCTGGATCAGACGCTGGAGTTCCTGAAGGTCCGCCATGGAGGTCCACGTGCAGATCGTTCGGCGTCCGGAAACAGAAGAGGAGGTAACTCTTCCCTCTCCCGGACTAACCCTTTCCCTATTCCTCCTCTTCCTCCCAGGCTAAGACCATCCCCAAATGCCATATTAGGCATACATACAACTGTCCATATTAACCCCATCACTCCCTACCTCCCCCTTGGTCATGTCGCCCCTCCCCCCAAGTGGGTCCGTGGCTTTCTATGTCTTTAATTCAATGTCATTTATTTTTGCCTGCATGCACTTAAGGCTATGTGCACACACTGCGTTTTTTTGACGCTGCGTTTTTGTGCGTTTTTAGCGCTAAAAACGCACAGAAACGCAGCATCTTTAAAAAAACGCATGAAAAAACGCATGCGTTTTTACCGCGTTTTTGGCTGCGTTTTGCTGCACTGTGTGAACTGTGTGAACTTACCCTAATAGACTTCGCAGACATAAACATACCCCTTCGCCCCTTCGCCCCAAAACAATACCCGATTACAGATTCACCATTTTGTTGGCAGATATCGGTCACAGCTTTACTGATAAATTGCAAATGAGATAAGACCCTGCTTCACCTTATGGGTAAGTTCACACAGTGCGTTTTTCGCGTCGTTTTTGCGCGTTTTTCGGGTGCGTTTATGCTCAGAAAACTGCATGACTTTACTTCCCCAGCAAAGTCTATGAGATTTCATTTTTGCTGTCTGCATACAGCGTTTTTTTTAGCTGCGTTTTTGTGGTGCCCACAAAAACGCAGCAGTATGTCAATTATTTTTGCGTTTTTCACTGCGTTTTCCACCCATTGAGTTCAATGAGATGTTCAAAAACGCAATGAAAACAGCAAATTGCAAATATAGCTGTGATTTAGTGCGTTTCTATGACTAAAAACGGAGCTATAAACGCAAGGGGTGGGCGGTAAAGTGACATGTACAGGAAGAGGATTCCTTCTGTCAGTAAATACAGAAGCGTGAATCCTCCCGGTACCGTCACCACTGCATCCACCTCCAGTTCTATGCATGTCTGCTGCCGTGCGGCGCCATGGCCGGGCGGGAGATGGAGGCAGCTGCGAAAACAAAAGTGAACAGTAGAAAAAAATGTCATACTCACCTGTCTGCAGACTCCCGTTGCCATGCCCACTCCCAGCTCCTCTCCCGTACCGCCGCTCCGGCTGTGTGCAGACGGCCGGGACACCTCCGATAGCTGCAGGACCTGGCGCTGATCACCTGATGCGGTCACCTGACACATTAGCTGATCGCAAGTCTCGCGGTGATTCCGGCGCCCGGCCGGCTTAACCTGTCAGTGGATGCCGTCAGGAGACTTCATCCCTGATTACCAGCAGCTCCTGCAGCGATCGGACGGGATCAAACTTCGCTCCAGGAGCTGCCGGTAATCAGCACATAAGTGAGTATTTTTTTTTTTTTTTGCACTGATGCATCATCTGATTGTTTAAACGGCTTTTATACAATCAGCTGCTGTGTCATGTGATTCACGTCCTTGATCCTGACACATCATCTGATTGCTTTTCCTTCCAGCAAACCGATCAGTTGATCTTGGATCCGGATTGGACGGCGCGGGACCCTTGACCCAGGATTACTGAGGAGGGGGGGTTCTTTATTTCAATAAAGATGGAGTCACTAATTGTGTTGTGTTTTATTTCTAATAAAAATATTTTTCTGTGTGTTGTGTTTTTTTTATCTTTACTAGAAATTCATGGGGGCCATGTCTAATATTGGCGTGACACCATGAATTTCGGGCTTAGGGCCAGCTGATAATATACAGCTAGCCCTAACCCCATTATTAACCAGCGAGCCACCCGTCACCAGGGCAGCTGAAAGAGTTGGATACAGCGCCAGAAGATGGCGCTTCTATGAAAGCGCCATTTTCTGGGGTGGCTGCGGACTGCGGGGGTACCCAGAAAGCATGGGCACCCTGTACTGTGGATTCCAATCCCCAGCTGCCTAGTTGTACCTGGCTGGACTCAAAAATTGGGCGAAGCCTACGTCATTATTTTTTAATTATTTCATGAAATTCATGAAATAAAAAAAAAAAAGGGCTTCCCTATATTTTTGGTTCCCAGCCGGGTACAAATAGGCAGCTGGGGGTTGGGGGCAGCCCGTACCTGCCTGCTGTACCTGGCTAGCATACAAAAATATGGCGAAGCCCACGTCATTATTTTTGTTTGGGGGGGCAGAGAAATCCTGCATACAGTCCTAGATGGAGGATGCTGAGCCTTGTAGTTCTGCAGCTGCTGTCTGCTCTCCTGCATCCTCTAGTGGATGGAGTATGCTGAGCCTTGTAGGTCTCCTCCCCCTGACTCTCCCTCCAGCATACAGTCCTGGATGGAGCATGCTGAGCCTTGTAGTTCTGCAGCTGTCTGCTCTCCTGCATACACTAGTGGAGAATGAAGAACATATGGAAGAAGGAAATGACATCAGACTTTTTTTTTTTTTAACAGTCTTTAATGGCAATGTTCACTGATAAAAAAAAACACAGAAAAACGCAGTGAGCAAAAACGCAGCAAAATGCAGCCAAAAACGCAGTAAAAACGCATGCGTTTTTTCATGCGTTTTTTAAAGACGCTGCGTTTCTGTGCGTTTTTAGCGCTAAAAAACGCACAAAAACGCAGCGTCAAACAAACGCAGTGTGTGCACATAGCCTATAGGTACTCTGGAGAAAAATAATCAAGTAGGAAGGAGAGAACTCCGACACACTACCCCAAATAAAGAAAATACTCAAAATGTACAGTCATATGAAAAAGTTTGGGCACCCCTATTAATGTTAACCTTTTTTCTTTATAACAATTTGGGTTTTTGCAACAGCTATTTCAGTTTCATATGTCTAATAACTGATGGATTGAGTAATATTTCTGGATTGAAATGAGGTTTATTGTACTAACAGAAAATGTGCAATCCGCATTTGACCGTTGCAAAAGTATGGGCACCTCAACATAAAAGTGACATTAATATTTTGTAGATCCTCCTTTTGCAAAAAAAAAACAGTCTCTAGTCGCTTTCTGTAGCTTTTAATGAGTTCCTGGATCCTGGATGAAGGTATATTTGACCATTCCTATTTACAAAACAATTCCGTTCAGTTAAGTTTGATGGTCGCCGAGCGTGGACAGCACGCTTCAATCATCCCACAGATGTTCAATAATGATATTCAGGTCTGGGGACTGGGATGGCCATTCAAGAACATTGTAATTGTTCCTCTGCATGAATGCCTGAGTGGATTTGGAGCGGTGTTTTGGATCATTGTCTTGCTGAAATATCCATCCCCTGCGTAACTTCAACTTCATCACTAATTCTTGCACATTATTGTCAAGAATCTGCTGATACTGAGTTGAATCCATGCGACCCCCAACTTTAACAAGATTCCCGGTGCCGGCATTGACCACACAGCCCCAAAGCATGATGGAACCTCCACCAAATTTTACTGTGGGTAGCAAGTGCTTTTCTTGGAATGTCGTGTTTTTTTGCCTCCATGCATAACGCCTTTTTGTATGACCAAACAACTCAATCTTTGTTTCATCAGTCCACAGGACCTTCTTCCAAAATGTAACTGGCTTGTCCAAATGTGCTTTTGCATACCTCAGGCGACTCTGTTTGTGGCGTGCTTGTAGAAACGGCTTCTTTCGCATCACTCTCCCATACAGCTTCTCCTTGTGCAACGTGCGCTGTATTGTTGACCGATGCACATTGACACCATCTGCACCAAGATGATGCTTCAGGTCTTTGGAGGTGGTCTGTGGATTGTCCTTGACTGCTCTCACCATTCTTCTTCTCTGCCTTTCTGATATTTTTCTTGGCCTGCCACTTCTGGGCTTCACAAGAACTGTACCTGTGTTCTTCCATTTCCTTACTATTTTCCTCACAGTGGAAACTGACAGTTTAAATCTCTGAGACAACTTTATGTATCCTTCCCCTGAACAACTATGTTGAATAATCTTTGTTTTCAGATCATTTGAGAGTTGTTTTGAGGAGCCCATGATGCCACTCTTCATAGGAGATTCAAATAGGAGAACATCTTGTGTGGCGCCCCAGGACCTGGTCGCCACCACAGCATTTCCCCTCCAAAGGGTTAATGCTGAGCCTGGAGGTAATTGGGAGGTCTATTGGCCAGTAAGTTTAACATCCAACGCAGTTCCTCCCTCAGGCCAGCAGGGGGAGCTCTGAGCCTGGAATTCCAGGGAGCATTCCTTAAGCCTGACCTGAGGGAGGGGTTAGTGTTCAGTCTGTAGAGAGAAATGATAGCAAGCAGACGCAGAGTAGTGCTGTCCTGTGGAATTGGGGCCTAGAGCTGGAGCAGCTTGGCCCAGTGAAGCAGGAGGAGCAGAGAGGCACAGAAGAGACTCGGACATCGGAGTCTGTGGCCACCAGGGTCTAAAATACTCCCTGGTAGCCGGATCCGAAGGGAAGGAGAGCTGCAAGCACCTGGCCCATAATCAGCCCGAAGGTACAGCTGCATCATCAGGGCCCGGTGTGGACTCCAGCAGAGAAACACCAGAGAGGGCCTGCGCAGCCTACCACAGAGGGAAAGGGACATACCACCGGTCCCAGCAGCAAGAGGGCCATTGCTAAATTCAGAGATCAGGGTCCTGTCACAGTAAGGGAAAGAACAGGAGTAGGCCTCATACTCATCTGGCCAGAATGACATCTCAGTTACTTCCAGGCTGGCCGGAGCCCTCTACCACCTGTAACGGTCTCCCAGGATTAACCGTTTGTGAAGTAAAAGAGGAGAAGGTAAAGAGACTGTTGTTTGTGCCTGTTTCTTTCATTGCCTGTCGGCCCTGCACCGTGTTATCCACACAACACCATAGACTCTCACGAGCACCAACAGTGTCCCTGGGGCACCGCTCCACCTGTGGGGAGCAGTATCACCATTGCTGCCATATCATCACCCCGGAGGCCTCACACAGCAGCGGCGGCTTAATAGCCGCATACCACAGGTGGCGTCACGAACACAAACTTTATTCACCAGCCATATTTAACTGACACCCACCAGGGCCACGGAGTCGGGCCCCGCCACCACTGACGACCCCCGGACTAGTCTGGCCCAGCACCGGGTGTCCCATAGCCCTGGGGTGGGCGAGTCAACTTTTGCGTCACAAACAGGATTTCGTGCCCGGTCCCACCGGGTACTGTGCGCCTGCAGAAACTGTGCTTAAAAGACTGTGTTACTGTTTGAAAACTGCCGCCGCCATTAGCCTCGCTGAGCGCAGGAAGAAGGGGGGGTGTGCCCGAAAAAGAGCGCGAAGGGAGCGCGCCATCAGAGCGGAGGGTCGTTAACCCCGCGCTACAAGGAAGAGATTTTAAAAAGAAAGCGGAGCCTGGTAAGGTCCACTAAAGGGGGAGGAAGATGTCCGACACAGAGGGAGAGCAGGTGGCTGTGGTAGCTCAAGACGCAGCAGCACCGGCCGATGTAATCCCAGTCGCCGTCGCCCCAGCCCCCGCTGTAGCGCCGGTAATGCCGATCACAATGCCGTACATCCCGGGAACAGAATGGCTGCCGCAGTACTCCGGGGAGTCACATACCCTGAGCGACTTCAGAGAAAGGCCGCACAGCTTGTTTAGAGTGTATCCGCTGACTGAGAGCCAGAAGGTGGGCATATTAATGGGGCAGCTAGCCGGCGCGGCCCAGCGTGAAGTGAAGTCCTGGCCTGATACAGATAAAGGGACAGTAACCCAGATACTGGCCAAGTTAAAGAGTACTTTTGACACCCGCACCGTAGCAAAAATAAAGATGAGATTCTTTGGGTGCAAACAATTGGGCCACTGGACTATGGGTGACCAACACTCTAGCTGTACATAGTTAGCACCAGTGTGCTCAGCACCCCTGAAGAAAAACCCGTCCGGCGTGCATAGAGTGGGGTCATCAATGCTCTGACGCACGCCCAGAGCCTACGTTGGGGGTTTTATCGCGGCGGGTCCCCCATGGAGCAGTGTAATGAACACCTGGCAGGAAGCCACACTGGACTCTTATAGTATTGTTTAAGTTTGTAACGTTTAAGAAAATGTGCCTCCCATAATGGGATGAAATGTTCTAACATGTTTTGTTTTGTTTTCTTCAGTCCGGGAGAACTGAGTTTAACTAAGGGGGAGTGTGGCACCCCAGGACCTGGTCGCCACAACAGCATTGCCCCTCCAAAGGGTTAATGCTGAGCCTGGAGGTAATTGGGAGGTCTATTGGCCAGTAAGTTTAACATCCAACGCAGTTCCTCCCTCAGGCCAGCAGGGGGAGCTCTGAACCTGGAATTCCAGGGAGCATTCCTTAAGCCTGACCTGAGTGAGGCGTTAGTGTTCAGTCTGTAGAGAGAAGTGATAGCAAGCAGACGCAGAGTAGTGCTGTCCTGTGGATTGGGGCCTAGAGCTGGAGCAGCTTGGCCCAGTGAAGCAGGAGGAGCAGAGAGGCACAGAAGAGACTCGGACATCGGAGTCTGTGGCCACCAGGGCCTAAAATACTCCCTGGTAGCCGGATCCGAAGGGCAGGAGAGCTGCAAGCACCTGGCCCATAAACAGCCTGAAGGTACAGCTGCATCATCAGGGCCCGGTGTGGACTCCAGCAGAGAAACACCAGAGAGGGCCTGCGCAGCCTACCACAGAGGGAAAGGGACGTACCACCGGTCCCAGCAGCAAGAGGGCCATTGCTAAATTCAGAGAGCAGGGTCCTGTCACAGTAAGGGAAAGAACAGGAGTAGGCCTCATACTCATCTGGCCAGAACGACATCTCAGTTACTTCCAGGCCGGCCGGAGCCCTCTACCACCTGTAACGGTCTCCCAGGACTAACCGTTTGTGAAGTAAAAGAGGAGAAGGTAAAGAGACTGTTGTTTGTGCCTGTTTCTTTCATTGCCTGTCGGCCCTGCACCGTGTTATCCACTGAACACCATAGACTCTCACGAGCACCAACAGTGTACCCGGGGCACCGCTCCACCTGTGGGGAGCAGTATCACCATTGCTGCCATATCATCACCCCGGAGGCCTCACACAGCAGCGGCGGCTTAATAGCCGCATACCACAGGTGGCATCACGAACACAAACTTTATTCACCAGCCATATTTAACTGACACTCACCAGGGCCACGGAGTCGGGCCCCGCCACCACTGACGACCCCCGGACTAGTCCGGCCCGGCACCGGGTGTCCCATAGCCCTGGGGTGGGCGAGTCACTTGCAAGTGGCCACCTTAAATACCTTTTCTCATGATTGGATACACCTGCCTCTGAAGTTCAAAGCTCAATGAGGTTACAAAACCAAATTAGTGCTTTAGTAAGTCAGTAAAAAGTAGTTAGGAGTGTTCAAATCAAGAAATTGATAAGGGTGCCCATACTTTTGCACCGTTCAAAATTTGTTTAAATGAGGATTGCACATTTTCTATTAGTACAATAAACCTCATTTCAATCCATAAATATTACTCAGTCCATCAGTTATTAGATATATGAAACTGAAATAGCTGTTGCAAAAACCCAAATTGTTGTAAAGAAAAGAGGTTAACATTAATAGGGGTGCCCAAACTTTTTCATATGACTGTATATTCAATCAATTGTTCATTTATTTCAATAGAAAAAAAGTCCACGAGTGAGACGTTTTGACCGAACCCGGTCTTCCTCAAACAGGACTTATCTGTACATAAACAGGAAAGCAAAAAATTATTAACGGAAATTCTCGGATGCGGTATCATTCATAAAATAAATAAATCATAGAGGAGGAGAACAGTAGGGGGTAATATATCGGGGATACAAAATCACAAAATCAATCATCTGTGAAGACCTCCTGGGGTCAGGGGGGTGGTGGAGTCTCTCGGTGGGTATACAATCAGAGATGCAGCACAGTAGTTGAACACGGATCCTATTAGGATCTGCGAGGTAGGACTCGACCTACTGACCTGGGGAATAGTGTGACAATTAGTCCATAATAGTCATTATTCGACATTATAAAAACGATATGAAGAAAATATAAAGAATATATAAAGACGGGGGCATTTCCAACATGTGAAATCCCTATCATAAAAAATTATGTGACTTACTATTGCAGGAGGGGGTCATCAAATATATATCATCATGATAAGGATCAGATAACCAAGTCTAAAGTGGACATTAGAACAGTCAGCTACAAGTGCGCTACTGAAGATAAATGTAATCAGTACCAGAGGTCATATAACTTGTTGTATACGTAGAATTGGTAAAACATACCTATGGGGCCAGAGGAAAAATGCCAAAAAGGTATAGTGCTAGAGGGCTGGTGCCATAAGGGAGATTGGTTTCATGAATTCAATTGGTAAGTCAAGTGGTCTAATGTAAGATAAAAAAAACTCATGTAAGAGGATAACATAGAGACGATGACAGAAATAGTATAAATGACGTACCACTATTGCTTCATTGTAGCTGTAAGTAATAGGCACCCATAGAAATAATGGTGAGTATATGGCAGGTATATGGGCTAAAAAGTATGTGCCTCCGGTACTCCTGTATAAATCTGGGATAGGAAGTAACAGGGTATAAGAGTGGTCTCTGATCAGGCAGGTATAAAGCAGGATAGGTTTGTGGCATACCTGAAGCAAAACCGCCTCTGGCTGTAATGGAAAAAAGGTCCCCCACGGGTGTGTGGCTGCACCAAAATAAGGAGGTATAAGTAAAACATAGGGACATATAGCACTGCTGTGTCGCATCTCCAAGAGTACTTACCCAAGTGCGTGTATGTGCAGAGGAATGGGCTCCGTGGGACTCACAGTGAGCATGGGTGACTGGAGGTTTTTTTTTAAATGATTATCAATCAGGGAGGTAACGCCCCGTCTATTGCAGGTAGTGTGTGAGTGGAACGCAAGTGACGCAACATTCCTTGCGTCACGTGTCCACTGACACACTCTGGGTCACACCGCGTAATGTCACTTCCGGTCTGCGCTACTAGGGATACAGTGAATGTAGTGCACATGATCGGAAGTGTGATGTGGGAACGCTAAATGGAGCACTTGCTCCTGGTGTCATGTGACCGCTGGTGCAACTCCTAAAGTGTAAACGTAACGTCATATCCGGTATCCATAGAAAGCATGGTAATATGTGAAAGGAGTGGTTTATATTAGAGGGGCGTTACTTTCTATATAACGGAGGTGGATTCACTGGGGAACAATTTGAAAATAAATTTCTGTTGAGTTAGGTTTTTGAGCTGATTTATACTAAAATTGGCATGCTGATTCCAAAAATGTAGTCAGTTTTTTTCTATCACGTCAAGTTTTTCCTCCTCAACTTACTTGCCATAGAAGCCCAATTGCACTGATTTCTGTAATAAGACTTGTTATCTGAGTACAATTCGACTCATATAGAGCTACGTGGCAACTTGTAAGAGTAGTCACAACTGAGACAGTGTGGTGAGAGGTGTGTGCAGCTCCCAATACGTCATAATTATCAATATCTTTACACAAAAAATGTATCATAGTAGGAATAAATAGGATTTGTGATAGCTTTTCTCTTTACATTGGGTGCTTAGTTGTAATTTATATATCTTTTATGATTTTTTTCTTTGTTAGTTTTCAAAGCTTGTAACTAACTTGTAACATTTCAGTGTTTTATTTACTTACGTACATATTTCCTTTGTTTCAGATCATGTCTGCTCCTTCTTCCTCTCGTCGTAAATGCCTAAACAACCCTGACTCCTTCTGCTATATTTGTGGTGTTTTCACCATTCCAGTTCAAAGGGCAAACATCAGTGCATTTGTCAAACAAGCATATTTTGCATATTTTAAAGTAAAACTCGGTGATCAAGATAAGCCATGGGCTCCTCACATAGTGTGCAAGCAGTGTGTCGAGAGTTTACGGATGTGGACCAAAGGAACACGTGAAAAGTTGGCATTTGGTATCCCCATGGTGTGGAGAGAGCAAAAAAGTCATTCCACAGACTGTTACTTCTGTTTAGTGAAAACATCAGGATTTAACAGGAAAAATAAAAGTAAAATAGAATATCCAAATCTACCGTCAGCTATCAGACCAATGCCTCATTCAGCTAAAATTCCAGTGCCAGTTTTCGAACAGCTTCCATCTCTAGACGTTCTGAGTGATGTTGACGAACACAGTGACAGCAATGATGCAGAATTTGAAATTCACAAGGATTCAGTTCGTAAGGGATTTGATCAGCATGAGTTAAATGATTTAGCACGTGAATTGGGCTTATCAAAAAAAGCTTCAGAATTACTAACATCAAGGCTGAATGAGAAACAGTTACTTGAACAAGGAGCGAAGGTATCATACTTTCGTACTAAAGAAAGTACATTTTTGCAGTACTTTCGGTGTGACAGCGGTTTTGTGTTTTGCCATAATATTCCTGGTTTACTACAAGAATTAGGGCTTTCAATGTACAATCCAAATGAATGGCGACTGTTTATTGATAGCTCAAAGCGGAGTCTAAAGTGTGTCCTTCTACACAATGGCAATTTATTTAGTGCAGTCCCTATTGGGCATTCTGTCTCTCTTCGTGAAGAACATGGAGATGTAAAGAGAGTTATTGAGTTTTTGAAATATGACACACACAATTGGATTATCTGTGTTGACCTTAAAATGGTTTGCTTCCTTCTTGGTCAGCAACGTGGGTACACAAAGTATCCCTGCTTTCTCTGTATGTGGGATAGCAGAGCTCGAGAAAAGCATTGGGTTGAGTCGAATTGGCCTCCAAGATCTGGTCTTAAACCTGGAGATCCTAACATTCTACATCAGCCACTTGTTGACAGGAAGAATATACTATTCCCACCTCTGCACATAAAACTAGGTCTCATGAAGCAATTTGTAAAAGCATTGCTAACTGACGGCGACTGTTTTAAGTACATCATGTTGGCACTTCCTGGACTGTCCATTGGAAAAATCAAGGCTGGTGTGCTTGATGGTCCACAAATTCGACAGCTCATCAAAGATGAACATTTCACCGGGACTATTTCAGATCTTGAGAAGAATGCTTGGTTATCATTCAAAGACGTCGTCAAGAACTTCCTTGGAAATACACGTGCAAGTAATTACAAAAAAATTGTTCAGAAACTATTGGAGAGCTACAAAGCGCTTGGTTGCAAAATGAGTATTAAACTACCTTTTCTGCATTGCCATCTAGCCAACTTTCCGGAAAATCTTGGTGCTGTTAGCGATGAGCAAGGTGAACGATTTCACCAAGGTTTGAAGGTTATGGAAGACCGTTACCAGGGTAGATGGGATGTACATATGATGGCTGACTATCGCTGGAGCATCAAACATGATTGTCCTCAAGTTAAACACTCCAGAAAAAGCTATAAATGTACATTTTTACCTTAAATACTTGCATATATATATATATATATATATATATATATATATATATATATATATATATATCCTTTGTAAAAAACATTATAGTGTTAAAAAACATATTTGTCATGCCTATTTCTTATATATTTCATTTTTTGTTCATATTTGTACTATTTAAAAAAAAACAAACACTTTTTAGGTACAGTAGTTGACATATTTTTGAGAAGACAAAAATCCTATAGTTCAAAAACTTGACGTGATAGAGAAAAACTGAGATCATTTCTGGATTCAGCATCCAAAAAATAATTAAGAACAGTTGTCTGACCTAACTCCTAAAAAATTGCGTTCCCCAGTGAGTAATTAAAGCTACTCCAGTGACTTCGTGACTCCTAGGCAGATGACAGTGCTCAAGTGAGTGCACACTCAGTAATTCTGGAAAAGAGAGAAACAATTTTTTTATGTTATTATTACTGTCTTAGTAAACATAAGTATAGTAAATATCATCATCCAGCCTGCATTACAACTCTATATTAGTAAAAGTAATTAGACATACATGTATAACCATAACATGTAAATAAAATGATAGGGCTAGATGTCAATTTATAGCCATAGCATTAGTATTCCATAGGAAGTATAGTAATAACCAATAAGAAATAAGAATCTTGTATGGACAGGATAGCAGAGGAACAAATAAATTCTCATAGTTAAATGAAGATAGGTATGCCGTGTGACCCGGAGTGTGTCAGTGGACACGTGACGCACGGAATGTTGCGTCACTTGCGTTCCACTCACACACTACCTGCAATAGACGGGGCGTTACCTCCCTGATTGATAATCATTTAAAAAAAACTCCAGTCACCCATGCTCACTGTGAGTCCCACGGAGCCCATCCCTCTGCACATACATGCGCTTGGGTAAGTACTCTTGGAGATGCGACACAGCAGTGCTATATGTCCCTATGTTTTAGGCCCCTTTCACACGTCAGTGATTCTAGGACGTTTGTGCTTTTTTTAAAACGTACCAGAATCACTGACATACGCAGACCCATTATAATGAATGGGTCTGCTCACACGTCAGTGATTTTTCACTGCACGTGTCTCCGTGCGGCGTACCCGCGTGTGCGTGATTGCCGCACGGAGACATGTCCATTTTTTTCTGGCATCACTGATGTTCCACGGACCACGTGTTTTACACGCCAGTGAAAAACGTCAGTGTTTTTCACAGACGTGTGAAACGGGCCTTACTTATACCTCCTTATTTTGGTGCAGCCACACACCCGTGGGGGACCTTTTTTCCATTACAGCCAGAGGCGGTTTTGCTTCAGGTATGCCACAAACCTATCCTGCTTTATACCTGCCTGATCAGAGACCACTCTTATACCCTGTTACTTCCTATCCCAGATTTATACAGGAGTACTGGAGGCAGATACTTTTTAGCCCATATACCTGCCATATACTCACCAATATTTCTATTGGTGCCTATTACTTACAGCTACAATGAAGCAATAGTGGTACGTCATTTATACTATTTCTGTCATCGTCTCAATGTTATCCTCTTACATGAGTTTTTTTTATCTTACATTAGACCACTTGAATGAAGCAATAGTGGTACGTCATTTATACTATTTCTGTCATCGTCCCTATGTTATCCTCTTGCATGAATTTTTTATCTTATGTGGCGCCCTGGACAAGCCAGGGGCCACAGGTAACTACACCACCACACCCTACACCCCGGTTAGGCACATCTAGGCCAGACACAAAAACCTTGTTGCCTTCCCCAGGGGCTGATGTCCACACCAGGGGGTGGAGCCAGGCGGTTGGTCTCCACCCACCGAGGAGTTCACAGTCCTGGAGGAGGGAAAAGGGGCAGTTAGAGTTTGGAGGAGGAAGTGAGAAGAGTTGAGTTTTGACAGAGAAAGTGGAAGGAGGGAAAGTGAGCAATAGTGAAGTGGCAAGAGAGCAGACAGAAGGGAGTCCGGGTGTGTGGCCCGGACGGAGCAGCAAGGTTGGCAGACGGTGGTGACCGTCTGCAGGAGTGGCCTATCGGAGTTTGCCGTACGGACCGTGGACGGGCGGTGGCCCGGCGGTACCGGACCGGTACACAAGGAGAGGCCAGCACCATTGGCAGGGGCTTTTCGGACCCCGGCAAGGCTAGGAGTCGCCGTGAATTTGCCGAATCCGTTAGTGAAGGGGACCTCCTGGGTTTCCAAACAGTCAAGTCCCGACAGAAGGCAACCGTCCAACCGTGAAGGGGAGACACCGCCACCGCCAAGGGCAACCGTTTCCCAGGGCCAGCACCTGTGGGCAAAAGGGGCTCCTCCGGCCCATATCCAAGTCGGGGAGCGGGTTACCGGTGGGAAACCATCGCTACCAACATTGAACTTAGGTGCAGGGAGAGACAGTCATCACTAACCTACGGGGAAGAAGCAAACGCAGCCGTCTGGGGGACCCGTCCATCCAGCCGTGTGTTTTACCGAGAACTGTGTCATCATCTCAGGCTGAGTAAGTACCCCCCCCGTGCCGTACGGCACAGCGCTGCCCCTGCGACCCTGCACCTCACCAGGCCCCGCAACCCGCCTGCCATCATCCCTACCTACCCCATCACCGGGCCCCGGGACAACCAACCCCCTACCCACGGAGGGGAGAAATAACAACTCAGCTGCTCCCTGTCACCACTCCCGGGATCCCCGTTCAGAGCAGCGGTGGTGTCACCAAAATCACCACAACCGTGGGTGGCGTCACGGACAATATCCATAATCAAAACCCCCACAACCAATCATCCCCCTTTTCACTCACGGGCAAGGAGCGCCGTTCGAGTCCCCGGAATCCGGTCCACCGCTCGAGCCACCACCGAGCAGCAACAGCGGCAGCCGGACCCGAGCAGTGGGAGAGCGCAGCGTCCCCTCCTCCGCCCGCGACAACTTGGCGTCACGAACAGGATCTTACCGCTCTGCCGTTGGGTAGAGGTGCGCCTTGTTACCGCCGGAGGTGTCCGGCCGGAAAATTTCAGAAGCCGCCATTTTTGGCGCGAAAAGTTCCCGCTCGAGCGTCTCCTCGAGTAGTGGAGGCGCGAAGGCCAAAACCCCGCCCCGGTAGAGGAGGAGCGGGAAAGAGGCTAAGGGGGACGAAATGGTGACTGGTCGCATGTAGCGCGGCTATAAAAGCAGAGACGCCAGGACTCTGCAGCAATACTGGGTTCCTGGAAGGCTCGATTGCCAAGATACACAGTCCGACTGCCAACGAGGACGCTCCCGCACCTTGCACGGCGATGTGGCTGAGAGACCGGACTGCCCCGTTGAATAACCGTCTGCAAGCCCATATGCAGCTCCTCCTGGAGGAGTGGGAGACCGACATGGCGGACGTGGTGGCTGCTATGCGGAGACGCGAGGTGGAAGAGGATTTGGAGGAGCGGGTAAGAGACCCACGCCCCTGTATTCCCGAGGGATCGGCCACTGAGGCTGAGGAGCCCGGCCTGCACCCGCTCACCCTGCCTCTCTCCCCGCTACCCATGTTAGCTGCTGCCGCCCCGCCACTAGGCCCGCTACCTGCCCAACCGGTAGCGATACCCTGCCAACCCGCCCCGGCGGACCAACCGGCTGCAGATGCTCAGGACTTCCCTGAATCGCTCCCGGGGAAACCGCTAGGACCGCGGCCCCTTAATAAAAATGTGCAAGAAGTCCCGGCAGTGATTTCGCCAGGCCCCGAGCCCGGGATCGTGGTATGGATGAAGGCCCGAGTGATTGAGTTCCACCAACGTCAACAGGATCAGATCTTCCGGATGATGGAGCAGTAGACCAACGAGATGGAGATGCTGATTGCAACGGCCCCGATGTACGGGATGGGGACAAATGTAACAGAGCCGACTGGTGACCCACGTCCCTATGTCCTACCAGGACCGGCCACTGCGGCTGAGGGGCCCAGCCTAGTCTCGACCCATGCATCACCCTTGCCGTTACTTATGGGGCGCCTCAGTGTAAACTCGCCTGACCTGCTGCCCCGTGCTACTGCAGAAGGATCTGATGTGCTGGATGCTGGAGGCCAGGAGTCTGTGGCAGCTGGCGGCAACCCGCCTGACGCAGATGCAAGTGATGGTGACTCCAGCGACTCCAGCTCTGGTGCTGAACCCACCCCTGAAGGTGAGGAGGCAAGTGAGCGTCTCCGCTATGTGGGGGAACCGGTAGTTTATTACACCGCGCGTAATGGTGGGAATGGATACCGGGCGCCCATGTCACAGCAAGCCTGTCACTGCATGTTTGATATGTTGGTGGCAGAGGACCCAGCAGACACAGAAGAGTCGGAGTGATGGCAGCGGAGCACCGTTGTCACCGTCCCAGTTGGGACCATAAACTGAGTGTGTGTTAAAAGTTTGATAGTTTTTGAAAATGAAAATGATTACCGAAGCCTCATCTGATTAACCTGCTGATTGAAACCGGTCATTGCCGGCACCGTTGTTCCCGTGGGGACCGTTCAAAAAGTTGCATAAAGAACTCTTTATGAACAAGCCTGAGAACTTGCAAGACAACCACAAACTTGTGGCTTGTAAATAATGTTTTGTTACAGCTTCCACCGTAGCCGCCTCCGGAGAGGCAGATTGGAGGAAGGGCCCGCAGTGGAGCAGGCTGGGGCCCAGCCACCACCAGAACCGGTGGTGATCCTCTGGAGGGGAAGGACAGATCCCGCTCGGGTAACTTGGTGCAGGACTGGGGTCAAGGGGTGCTGCCCATTTGCTTAGGGGCAGCATCAGGGCCAGGTTGCTTGGGTGGGAGAGAGCGGAAGACGTAACCGTTTACCGTTGCAACGTTTAAGTAAGAGTACCTCCCGATGTGGGAAGATGTTATTTTAAATGTATTGAGTGTTACCGTTTTTCTATTTTTACAGTTAAAAATAAAAATAAAACCGGTGATGGATGGGCAGCCCGCGGACGGTCTGCATTTTGCTAAGTGGAAATGTGGCGCCCTGGACAAGCCAGGGGCCACAGGTAACTACACCACCACACCCTACACCCTGGTTAGGCACATCTAAGCCAGACACAAAAAGCCTTGTTGCCTTCCCCAGGGGCTGATGTTCACACCAGGGGGTGGAGCCAGGCGGTTGGTCTCCACCCACCGAGGAGTTCACAGTCCTGGAGGAGGGAAAAGGGGCAGTTAGAGTTTGGAGGAGGAAGTGAGAAGAGTTGAGTTTTGACAGTGAAAGTGGAAGGAGGGAAAGTGAGCAGTAGTGAAGTGGCAAGAGAGCAGACAGAAGGGAGTCCGGGTGTGTGGCCCGGACGCAGCAGCAAGGTTGGCAGACGGTGGTGACCATCTGCAGGAGTGGCCTATCGGAGTTTGCCGTACGGACCATGGACGGGCGGTGGCCCGGCCGTACCGGACCGGTACCCAAGGAGAGGCCAGCACCATTGGCAGGGGCTTTTCGGACCCCGGCAAGGCTAGGAGTCATCGTGAATTTGCCGAATCCGTTAGTGAAGGGGACCTCCTGGGTTTCCAAACAGTCAAGGCCCGACAGAAGGCAACCGTCCAACCGTGAAGGGGAGACACCGCCACCGCCAAGGGCAACCGTTTCCCAGGGCCAGCGCCTGCGGGCAAAAGGGGCTCCTCCGGCCCATATCCAAGTCGGGGAGCGGGTTACCGGTGGGAAACCATCGCTACCAACATTGAACTTAGGTGCAGGGAGAGACAGTCATCACTAACCTACGGGGAAGAAGCAACCGCAGCCGTCTGGGGGACCCGTCCATCCAGCCGTGTGTTTTACCGAGAACTGTGTCATCGTCTCAGGCTGAGTGAGTACCCCCCCCGTGCCGTACGGCACAGCGCTGCCCCTGCGACCCTGCACCTCACCAGGCCCCTCAACCCGCCTGCCATCATCCCTACCTACCCCATCACCGGGCCCCGGGACAACCAACCCCCTACCCACGGAGGGGAGAAATAACAACTCAGCTGCTCCCTGTCACCGCTCCCGGGATCCCCGTTCAGAGCAGCGGTGGTGTCACCAAAATCACTACAACCGTGGGTGGCGTCACGGACAATATCCATAATCAAAACCCCCACAACCAATCATCCCCCTTTTCACTCACGGGCGAGGAGCGCCGCTCGAGTCCCCGGGATCCGGTCCACCGCTCAAGCCACCACCGAGCAGCAGCAGCGGCCGCAGCGGCAGCCGGACCCGAGCAGTGGGAGAGCGCAGCGTCCCCTCCTCCGCCCGCGACACTTACATTAGACCACTTGACTTACCATTACCAATTGAATTCATGAAACCAATCTCCCTTATGGCACCAGCCCTCTAGCACTATACCTTTTTGGCATTTTTCCTCTGGCCCCATAGGTACGTTCTACCAATTCTACGTATACAAGTTATATGACCTCTGGTACTGATTACATTTATCTTCAGTAGGGCACTGTAACTGACTGTTCTAATGTCCACTTTGGACTTGGTTATCTGATCCTTATCATGATGATATATATTTGATGACCCCCTCCTGCAATAGTAAGTCCCATAATTTTTATGATAGGGATTTCACATGTTGGAAATGCCCCCGTCTTTATATATTCTTTATATTTTATTCATATCGTCTTTATAATGTCAAATAATGACTATTATGGACTAATTGTCACTAGTGTTGAGCGAGTATGCTTGTCACTACTCGGTACTCGCAGGAGTATCACTGTACTCGGGCTACTCGGCGGGGACCGAGTAATCTGCGATACTCGTGCTGTACTCGTGGTCTTCATCCCTGCATGTTGGCGCTCTTTTGAGAGCCAGCCCTCATGCAGGGATTGGCTGGCAGACCACTGCAATGCCACAGCCCTGTTAGTCGTGGAATTGCAGTGATTGGCCGGCCCGCACAGCGTGACCGAGCCTTTATACTGGCGGGCGCACTGTGCTCTGCACACAGCCATCGAGACAGTCAGTGCAGGGAGAGTGTTGCTGCTTCAGGGAAAGGTTTGCGGCCCTTTATAGTTATTTCCGTAGCAGGGCTGCAAACAGTGTGACCAGAAGTCCTTCTCAGGACTATTGTAGTTGTATACAGGCAGGCAGGGTATAGCCAGTTCGGAGTACAGGAGAAGAGTCCTTCTCAGGACTATTGTTGCTGTATACAGGCAGGGCAGGCAGGGTATAGCCAGGTCGGAATACAGGCTAGTGACCAGAAGAGTCCTTCTCAGGACTATTGTTGCTGTATACAGGCAGGCAGGCAGACAGGGTATATAGCCATTCCTAGTGGTGACCGTATACGAGCCTTCATCATATCTGGGGCTGGTGTACACAGTCTAAAACAGTCCTGATAGTGTCAGACTTCTCAGTAATTGTCGCTCCTAAAAACCTGTTAGGTTCTTATTGCGTCCGTGCTTGCATTTAAAAACCGCACGTGTGTGGCAGTCGGTGGCAGCGTACAGGTGCACTTAATTGCGTTTTGCACAAACTATTATATAACGCACAAGTCTAGTGAATAATACACGTCAGCAGTGTCTGATAGTGTCAAACTTCTCAGTAATTGTCGCTGCTAAAAATCTGTTAGGTTCTTATTGCGTCCGTTCATGCATTTAAAAAACCGCACGTGTGTGGCAGTCGGTGGCAGCGTACAGGTGCACTTAATTGCATTTTCCACAAACTAGTATATAACGCACAAGTCTAGTGAATAATACACGTCAGCACAGCATTGCAATATGCTATGAGTGGAGATGGATGTCCGACCTATGTACCATCCTCCAAAACTTTGAGGACTCCACCAAGATGGTGAGCGGCGATGATGCCATTATTAGCGTCACCATACCGCTTCTCAGGTGTTATGTGTGGAGTTTGACCCATTTCCCAATGGCTTAGGTAATGCAAGTACTCAACAACTGCCCTCTTCTGCTCACATATCCTAAACAACATGTGCAGAGTTGAATTACAACGCGTGGGGACATCACACACCAGTCTGTGAGCCGGAAGATGCAAACGACGCTGAAAGCCGGCAAGGCCGGCTGAAGCAGTAGGTGACTTTGAAAATGTGCAGACAGGCAGCGAACTTTTACCAGCAGATCAGACAGCTCTGGGTATGACTTTAGAAACCGCTGAACCACGAGGTTGAGCACATGGGCCACGCATGGAACATGTGTCAGCTGGCCTCGCCTCAAAGCCGCCACCAGGTTCCGGCCATTGTCACACACGACCTTTCCTGGCTTTAGGTTCAGAGGTGTGAGCCAGTGATCTGCCTGCTGTTTCAGAGCTGTCCACACCTCTTCTGCATTGTGGGGTTTGTCACCTATGCAGATTAGCTTCAGCACAGCCTGTTGCTGCTTCGCCGAGGCAGTGCTGCAGTGCTTCCAGCTTGGGACTGGTGTGGAGGGTAAAGTGGATGAGGATGCGCAGGAGGAGGAGGAGGCTGAAGAGCATGACATTCCGGAGCTGTAGAGTGTGGGTGAAACCCTGACTGAGGTAGGGCCTGCAAACCTTGGTGTGGGAAGGACGTGTTCCGTCCCTCGCTCAGACTGGGTCCCAGCTTCCACAATATTAACCCAGTGTGCCGTCAACGAGATGTAGCGGCCTTGCCCACAATCACTTGTCCACATGTCTGTGGTTAGGTGGACTTTGGGTGAAACAGCGTTGTTCAGGGCACGTGTGATGTTTTGTGACACGTGGTTATGCAATGCGGGGACGGCACACCGGGAGAAATAGTGGCGGCTGGGGACCGAGTAACGTGGGACAGCTGCCGCCGTCAGGTCGTCAACTCTGCACATGTTGGTCAGGATATGTGAGCAGAAGAGGGCAGTTGTTGAGTACTTGCATTACCTAAGCCATTGGGAAATGGGTCAAACTCCACACATAATACCTGAGGAGTGGAGATGGATGTCCGACCTATGTACCATCCTCCAAAACTTTGAGGACTCCACCAAGATGGTGAGCGGCGATGATGCCATTATTAGCGTCACCATACCGCTTCTCTGCCTTCTAAAACGGTCTCTGCTCAAAACCAAACATGATTCATTGCAGGCGGAGCGCGATGAGTTGGAGCAAGAAACAGTAGTGGGTGTGGGTGATAACACATAGCCCAGCCTCGTCTCATCACAACGTGCAGTGGAGGACTATGACGAGGAGGAGGATGAAGACATGGAGCAACTCTCCGGCCAAATTGAGGATATGACATGCACACCAGTCATATCCTCGGTTCAGCGAGGCTGGCCAGAGGACAGGGTAGATGAGGAGGAGGAGGAGGAGGACAGCATGTTCAATCATCGTGTTGGTCTGGATACTGAAGTGATGGCTGTTAAGAGTCTGGCGCACATGGCTGACTTTATGGTAAGCTGCCTGTCTCGTGACCCTCGCGTTAAGAACATCTTGGCCGACAATCGTTACTGGTTGGTAACACTGTTAGACCCACGCTACAAGGAGAACTTTATGTCTCTTATTCCCGACGCGGGGAGGTCAGCCAAAATGCAGCAGTTCCGGAAGACCATAGTCACGGAAGTAGGCAAAGCATTCCCCTCACAAAACGCTAGCGTCATAGATCAGGAATCAGTGGACAACCAAGGCGTACAGCCAAGAGGGGCACAAGTCCAATCCGCCAGAGGTAGGGGAACAGTCTTTAAGATGTGGGACAGTTTTCTCAGCCCCTCACGTACCACAGCCCCTGAGGTGCGGGGTAGTGCCACAAGAAATCCTAAGTTTGCCCAGATGCTCAAGGAGTACCTTGCAGATCGAACAACTGTACTCCGACATTCCTCTGTGCCTTACAATTATTGGGTATCGAAGCTGGACACGTGGCATGAATTGGCTCTCTACGCCTTGGAAGTCCTGGCCTGCCCTGCTGCTAGCGTTTTGTCAGAGCGTGTTTTTAGTGCCGCAGGTGGAATCATTACAGATAAACGCACCCGCCTGTCAACTGAAACTGCTGACAGGCTGACTCTGATCAAGATGAACAAGGGTTGGATTGGGCCAGACTTCACCACACCACCAGCAAATGAGAGCAGAATTTAAATTTTGTAACGGGAATTTGCCATGTACCTCCACTCACCCATGGGTACACACTTCTGGACTTTGGATAATCGCTGGACTGCTCCTCTTTCTCCTCATGCGCCACCATGAAGACCGTTACAATACTTAGGCCTTTGTTTCAGGTATACCCCCAGTGGTAATTTTTTTTGCCCATTCTTTCAGAATGGACATAACAACGACAGGAGACCCACTCCTTTGCAATGGGAACAATGTTTTGAGGCCCTCATGCACATCTCTATCCAGGGACAATGTGGAGCTTCCCAATTTTTGGCTGCCCTGCCAAAGGGCTATACTACAATAGACCCACTTCCTTACAATGGGCACTTCAGGTTTAAAGGCCCTCATGCACGTCTCTATCCAGGGACAATGTGGAGCTTCCCAATTTTTGGCTGCCCTGCCAAAGGGCTATACTACAATAGACCCACTTCCTTACAATGGGCACTTCAGGTTTACAGGTCCTCATGCACGTCTCTATCCAGGGACAATGTGGAGCTTCCCAATTTTTGTCTGCCCTGCCAAAGGGCTATACTACAATAGACCCACTTCCTTACAATGGGCACTTCAGGTTTACAGGCCCTCATGCACGTCTCTATCCAGGGACAATGTGGAGCTTCCCAATTTTTGGCTGCCCTGCCAAAGGGCTATACTACAATAGACCCACTTCCTTACAATGGGCACTTCAGGTTTACAGGCCCTCATGCACGTCTCTATCCAGGGACAATGTGGAGCTTCCCAATTTTTGGCTGCCCTGCCAAAGGGCTATACTACAATAGACCCACTTCCTTACAATGGGCACTTCAGGCTTACAGGCCATCATGCACGTCTGTATGCAGGGGCATTGGTGAACCTCACAATTTTGGACTGCCCTGGCAAAGGAAAATACTACAAAGACTCACTTCCTCAAAATGGGCACATTACACTCAAGAGGCCTTCATTTACGTCTCTTCTCAGGGACATCGGAGTGCCACACAATGTTTCACGTAAAATCTTTCATGTAATCTCAAAAAGTAACATACACCAGCTCCATCTCACTATTGGGTATGTGCCCTTAACACTTCCGCCATGAAAATTCATTTTGGTGTCATTTTGGAAGGTTTTCTGGCGAGTCCGTAAAAATGGCGTAAAACTCGGATAAAATTGTTCACAGCTGTGACTTTTGAGTGATAAATGCTTCAAGGGGTCTTCCCCATGCTGTTGCCATGTCATTTGAGCACTCTTCTGAGACTTTTGTGACATTTTTAGGGTTTCTACATGCTGCCGGGGGTCATTTCAGAAAAATACTCGGGTCTCCCATAGGATAACATTGGGCTCGGTGCTCGGGCCGAGTACACGAGTATCTTGGGATGCTCGGCCCGAGCCTCGAGCACCCGAGCTTTTTGGTACTCGCTCATCACTAATTGTCACACTATTCCCCTGGTCAGTAGGTCGAGTCCTACCTCGCAGATCCTAAAAGGATCCGTATTCAACTACTGTGCTGCATCTCTGATTGTATACCCAGTATCTTACTCTGTACTGAGGTAATTAATCCACCTTTACAAATTACACACTCCTGCATCTGCAACTCTTTTCACCGAGAGACTCCACCACCCCCTGACCCCAGGAGTTCTTCTCACATGATTGATATTGTGATTTTGTATCCCCGATATATTACCCCCTACTGTTCTCCTCCTCTATGATTTATTTATTTTATGCATGATACCGCATCCGAGAATTTCCGTTAATAATTTTTTGCTTTCCTGTTTATGTACAGATAAGTCCTGTTTGAGGAAGACCGGGTTCGGTCGAAACGTCTCACTCGTGGACTTTTTTTCTATTGAAATAAATGAACAATTGATTGAATATATATTTTGAGTATTTTCTTTATTTGGGGTAATGTGCCGGAGTTCTCTCCTTCCTACTTGATTATTTTTCTCCAGAGCACCTATAAGGTGAAGCAGGGTCCTATCTCATTTGCAATTTATCAGTAAAGCTGTGACCGATATCTGCCAACAAAATGGTGAATGTGTTTATTTAATCAGGACGGGTATTGTTCTCTCCTTCTTACTGATAAATTGTTCTTTTATAAACTTATTTAAACTCTTTATAACTTATAAACATAACATGACTCTCCGGGTGAGAAGAAACACTCTACTACCGGACCCAGGACTTCCGCTCGCTCACCAGAATGTTGCTGAAACATGCTGTTGTGACTTCACCGAACAAAACTCTAGAAACTGTTAACAAGAGAAGGAAAACAAAGTAAAAAACAAGTAGTAACAATAGGGATAGATCCCGGAATCTTAGGAGAAGAGGCCGGACACCGCTCCATGCCCAAAATATAAAGGTAGGCAGTACAAGGTGGAATTAGGCAATCAGGAGGGGCCGGGATGGTGTCCCCTCCCCCCCACACAGGGAGAGTGGGATCCAGATGAAAGACGGGGCTGACACAAATACAGCAGCAGGGTTAACCCCTTGCTGCACAGTCTGGGGCAGTCTTATTATACACTTCTGTGGTGCCCCTGAGGCTTCAGTCTCTACAGGGCATTGCATTTCATTTAGGGTGCAATGCTTGGACTTGGGTGATGAAGGAGTTAATTACTGGTGTTGTTTTTCACTTACAAACATCTAGCTATGAGTCACCACTTACTCAGGAAACTGGACAGGCTGGGGAATTCCAGGTTACCCGGACAAAAGCCACTAAGAGTCAACCCAAGGGTGGGGGAACTGAGTGAGGAAGAGAAACACAAACAGTTTTTTACTTAAGAACAGTCTGAGACAGCAAAGGAGCAACAGGTCCGTTGAGGGGTGCTACACTCAGCTCCCCTCAGGGGGACCGCCCATGATGTGAGCATAGGAACTATCTTGGGGAAGAAGGAGAGAGTGCAAGAACATCATGGGACTTGTAGTACAATGGCTACTATAGAGAGTGCTTCACAGAGCTTCTATAGCTATGACCGGCCAGACTGGAAGAGGGCAAGAGACAGAGACGACCGGTGGAAATGGTGAGACAGAGGAGCCATGGCAACTGGGGTGGAGATTAGCTGCTTCCACAGTGTCAGCGCAGTCGGGGTGCAGAACCCTCTGTTGGGGACACCTTCACTGACTAACAAATCTGCAGGGGTTGGGGATTTCATGTCCCATCGCCCACCACCCACTTTCCTGGAGCACAGTAACATATAGGATCTGGGATCGAATTTACAGCCAGACCCCATGGAAAGGACCCGCGTCACCGGCATACAGGACGGGACACTTAACATGGACAGTGGAGTCCCCAAGATGCTTCAGTGTTATGATCCGGTAACTGTGGAAGATTACAAAAACTCTAATTGGTGAAAAAACACCAATAAACAGGAGTAGTTGGAACCTGGGCTGACCGCAATCCCCTGACTATCAGACCACACTAGAAGTAGCTGTGTAGTTTTCTAAAAACTTAGACACCACATCACAGCCTGAGAAACTAGCCACGCCTCACAGAATGAAATGAGGATATCTACCTTGCCTCAGAGTAGTCCCCAAAGGAGTAGGTAGCCCCCCACAAATAAAGATCACGGTGATATAGAAAAACACAATACTCAGATAGGAAAAATAGAATTAGCAAAGACGAGGTCCAACTAACTTGATACAAAGCAAAGGAAAGGAACTGATTGTGGTCATTTCAAAATCCCTGCAGAAAAATACCAAACTCCTGATAGTAAAAAAGGAGTTTGAGGAGGGGTCACCAAACCCTCACCAGAACTACTGAGTCTGTCAGGATGGGCATGGTGGAAGGCACGAACCAGTCAGCGTGAATGTCAGAAGCAAAGACCCAAGAATTATCCTCTTGACCATAAAGCCTGCTTTACACCTTACAATTAGGTGTGCGATCTTGTATGCGATGTGACACGCCCAGGTCGCATATGCGATTGAATGAGATTGCACATAGGTCGTTCATTTGCTGTCACACGTGCGTTAGTAGTCTATGTTAAATTGATCAATTTTGTGTGCGATCCTTTAGATCATGTGTTCTGTGACGTATGCATTGGGCACTTTTTTTTTTTTTATTTATTGACTTGCCAAGCGTGTGTAATGTGTAGGGATGCGTTTTTACTATGTCATCTGCCATTCAGCTCTGCTACATGGCCGCTAACAAAAGACACAGACAGCCATGTAGCAGAGCTGAATGGCAGATGACAGCAGACACAGACAGCCATGTAGCAGAGCTGAATGGCAGATGACAGCAGACAGAGCCGCACTGTCAGAATGAACTCGGGTGAACCTCACCCGACTTCATTGTCATGCTGCGGCTCTGTCTGTGTCGCGTCCTGATTAGCGGTCACCTGTGAAGGACTCATATACTCACCGTTCCCCGATCCCCGGCGCGGCGCTGCATTCACACTGCTCCGGCGGCTTTTACTGTTTTGAAAAAGCCGGCCGCCCATTAAACAATCTCGTATTCCCTGTTTACCCCGCCCACCGGCGCCTATGATTGGTTACAGTGAGACACGCCCCCCACGCTGAGTGACAGGTGTCACACTGCACCCAATACCAGCCTGCAGCCGTATGGCTTTATCTGGCTGGTTTTAAAATTAGGGGGGACCGCACGCCGTTTTTTGTAATTATTTAATTATTTATTTCACTACACAGTATAGACACGCCCACCGGCTGCTGTGATTGGGTGCAGTGTGACACCTGTCACTCAGCGTGGGGGGCGTGTCTCACTGTAACCAATCATAGGCGCCGGTGGGCGGGGTAAGCAGGGAATACGAGATTGTTTAATGGGCGGCCGGCTTTTTCAAAATAGTAAAAGCCGCCGGAGCAGTGTGAACGCCGTGCAGCGCCGGAGATCGGGGATCGGTGAGTATATGAGAGAGGGGGATAGACTGACATGGACAGAGAGTGAGGGACAGAGATAGTGACCGACTGACAGAGATTAGTGAATGACAGACATTGTGAGGCGCTTCAGAACGCAGCTTTTCAGCTGCGCTCTGAAGCGGACCTTTTTTAAGCTGCGGTGCAGAGTGCACACCTGCACACATAGCATCAGACACCAAAATCGTATGAGGGATGTCACACGTTACAATTGCCTAGGTTCATACAACAAAACGTCCAATGTATGAGGAATAAACGACGTGTATGCGATCACCGTATTTGCGTTCAATCTTGATCGCACGTAGGTGTCACACGCAAATACGTCACGAACGATGCCGGATGTGCGTCACTTACAACTTGACCCCGACGACGGATTGAAAGATTCATTGAAGCGTGTAAAGCAGGCATAACCCTTCCACTTAACAAGATACTGGAGTTTTTGTCTATTAAAACGGGAATCCAAAATTTTCTCTACCTCATACTCCAGATCCCCTTCTACCAACATAGGATCTGGGGGCTCCGCCGTAGGAACTACTGGCTCCACATGTTTCTTTAACAAAAACTTATGAAAGACATTGTGAATTTTAAATGACTCAGGAAAAGCCAAACGAAACGATATGGGATTAATAATCTCCGAAATCTTATAGGGCCCTATAAATCTAGGCTTAAATTTAGGCGAGGAAACTCTCATAGGAACATTCCTGGAGGACAACCAGACCATGTCCCCACTTTAAACCGGGGACCAACTGTCCTACGTCGGTTGGCAAACCTTTGAGCATTCTCCTGGGACTGAAACAATTTGTCCACTACTTGAGCCCATATCTGCTGCATTCTCTCTACCACAGAATCAACACCCGGGCAGGCCGAAGCAGCAACCTGCCTCGAAGAAAACCTAGGATGAAATCTAAAATTACAGAAAAAAGGCGACATCAAAGTAGCAGAGCTCGCCCTATTATTGAGAGCAAACTCTGCCAAGGGCAAAAAAGAAACCCAATCATCTTTATCAGCAGATACAAAACATTTCAAATACGTTTCCAAAGTCTGATTAGCTCTCTTAGGGGTACTTTGCAAGGTGCGACATCGCTAGCCGGTGTTAACGATGCTGAGCGCGATAGGACCCGCCCCCGTCGCACATGCGATAACTTGTGATAGCTTCACACGCACTTACCTGCCCTGCGACGTTGCTCTGGCCTCCTTCCTATGGGGGCGGGTCATGCGGCGTCACAGCGACGTCACACGGCAGGCGGCCAATAGAAGCAAAGGGGCGGAGATGAGCGGGACGTAAACATCCCGCCCACCTCCTTCCTTCCGCATAGCTGCTGGACGCAGGTAAGGAGATGTTCCTCGCTCCTGCGGCTTCATACACAGCGATGTGTGCTGCCGCAGGAACGAGGAACAACATTGTACCTGTCGCTGCAGCAAAACTATGGAAATGACCGACACTACACAGATCACTGACTTACGACGTTTATGCGATCGTTTATCGGTGCATCTAGGCTTTGCATGTTGCGACATCGTTACCAGCACCGGATGTGCATCACTTTCGATTTGACCCCGACGATATCACAGTAGCGTTGTCGCAGCGTGCAAAGTACCCCTTAGTCTGGCCATTGGTCTGAGGATGAAAAGCAGAAGAAAAAAACAGTTCAATGCCTAATCTAGAACAAAATGCTCTCCAAAATCTAGACACAAATTGAACTCCTCTCTCTGACACAATATTCTCAGGAATAATATGTAAACAAACCACCTGTTGAAAAAAACAGGGCCACCAACTCTGAAGAATACGGCAACTTTGGTAATGGTACTGTGCCGCCCCCACGCCCGCAGCAGCCAGGCTGCTCGGATCCGGATTCGCTGCGTGGCTCGATGGATCCTCCGGACCCGGGGGTCACGTGAACCCGCCGAATGAAAAGGGGGACGTAGTTGTACGGCCTTGGCCGTATTCAGTTCGTGACGCCACCCATGGTGCGTGGTGAAGTGGGACACCACCGCTGCTGTTGTGTGATACCCGGGGGAGATGTACCAGAGGATGTTTGGTTACTCACAATTAAATGAATCACACGAGTCTTTTGGTAAACCAAGGTGCTGGTGGCCGGCCGGCCGCGGCCGGTTGTACTCTGGTCCCCCACCCGGGCTGATGGTCGCCGTCTTCTCCTCTGCACTAGTTTTTGCTGTGTGTTTGGACTTCCCGGTATGGAACACGGGAGTCCGCTCCCAGCTTGTTGTGTACCTGAGGAGCGTGCCCACTGACGCTGACCCGTGGGATCTATGGGCCCTGGCGGTTGCCCTATCCCTCTCTGTGGGTGATTGTCTGCTTTTGCAATTTTGGTTGGGACAGGACCTATAATCCTGCCCTCAATCGGGTGATTAGCTAGGCCGTTTGTTGCGGTCCTGGCTTCAGGGTCTGAGTACCATCTCTGTGCACGGTTTCCGGTCGGGTCTCCGGTGTCGGTACCGGCAGGCTCCAACCCTGTCCCGGTCCACCTCGGATCTGCCGAGCCGTCTTTCCATCTCCTGCTGATGGAGACCACCGTCTGCCACCTAGCCAAGGCACCAGGGCTCCGACCTTGGTACCGTTCAACTTGAACTTCTCCTCCGCTGGAGCTATACCTATCTGCAGCCTCCACTCCTCTCAACTTGAACTACAACTTAATCTGAAGCTCAACTGCTTGTTTTTCCGCCCCGGGCTGTCTAGACCCCCAGGTGGGCATTTCCTAACCGCCTGGTCCCGCCCACTGGTGTGTCTGTCTTGCCCTGAGGGGGGTGACTAGGGTTTCAGGTCGGCTGTATGTAACCTAGGTCAGGGATGGTGTTATGCAGGGCCTAATGTGTGACTACCTGGTTTTGCCAGGGCGTCACAGTACCAAATGGACAATCATAGAGAATCTGTCCCAAATAATAACCCAAATAACCATCATCCTTTGAGAGACTGGAAGAGCCGAAATAAAATCCATGGCAATATGCGTCCAGGGTCTCTTAGGCACAGGTAATGGCAAACAATCCACTAGAACGTGCACAAGAAGGTTTGGATCTGGAACAAATTCCACAAGATTGCACGAAACTCCTGACATCCCAAGACAAAGAAGGCCACCAAAAAGACCTATTCACAAGATCCCTAGTACCAAAAATCCGAGGATGACCAGCCAATACAGAACAATGAATCTCGGAAAAAAACTCTAGTCCTCCATTGATCAGGAACATAAAGCTTCCCCACAGGACATCTCTCAGGTTTGTCCCCCTAAAGCCTGCTTTACACGTTGCAATTTCGCATACGACAGCGTATGCGATTTGCAACACCCCCATCGTATGTGCAGCACGTTCAATTTGTTGAATGTGACGCACAAACGATTAACCCCCCGTCACATGTACTTACCCTTCCATACGACCTCGCTGTGGGCGGCGAACATCCACTTCCTGGAGTGGGAGGGACGTTCGGCATCACAGCGACATCACACGGCAGCCAGCCAATAGAAGCGGAGGGGCGGAGCTGAGCGGGACGTAAACATCCCGCCCACCTCCTTCATTCCGCATTGTGGACCGGGAGCCACAGGACGCTGGTAAGATCTGTTCATCGTTCCCAGGGTGTCACACACTGCAATGTGTGCTACCCCGGGTACGATGAACAATCTGACGTGCAATTCTAGAGACAGGTACGATGTGTATGCGATGAACGTTTTACCGTTCAATCACAATTGCACATACCTGTCACACACTGCAATGTACCTTACGATGCCGGATGTGCGTCACTTACGACGTGACCCCGCCGACACATCGTAAGATATATTGCAGCGTGTAAAGCGGGCTTTAGACAAAACAATCACTCATCTCGGAGAGACCAGCCAGAGAAAACACAGCCGGCAGCCAGCGAGGGCACTCAAGACAGTGAAATCCTAGGTACATTGGCCTCTGGGCAATATGCAAATCAAAAAAATCCGTGGAGCCTCTGTTAGGAGTAGAGGTGAACCACCCTCCTAGAGTTCGAGTTCGGTTCGGTTCGTCGAACGGTGCCCCGTTCGATGAACCGTTCGACAAACCTCTCGAACCCCATTGAAAACAATGTGAGGCAATCACAAACACCTAAAAACACATTATAAATGTACACATACAGTTAATAAACATTGCCATAACACTTACCTGTCCCCGCGATCCGTCCTGCACTCTGTCTCCCGCAGCTTTTCCATTGGTAATCGCTGCGTCCTCCCGGTAACAAGCAGTGATGACAGGACCAATCGTGACGTCAAAATAGCATGTGACCAGTCACGTGTCTATTATCTCATTGGCTACAGATGGTCACATGGCTTTGACGTCATGCTAGGTCCTGTCATTGCATCTCTCCGGTACACGGTGCATGTTTGTGTATTGCCATGTACCGGTGACATGCTCTGGCATGCGGTCAACTCCCCGTTCTGTTTCCCCGTTCCGTTATTGACCGGCTGACACAGCCGGTCAATAACGGAGATCACCGTTGCCATAAAAACGCGCCTGTTAGCGGTGACGTCACCGCTAACAGCACACAGCGGCACCGGGAATCACGTGATCGGAGCACCGTTGCTATGGTAACCCGTCTGTCAGCGGTGACGTTACCGCTAACAGCCAGCAGCACTGATCACTCACGGAGTGAAAAGCCTGCACGGGGAGCAGCAGCATCTTTCTCCTATGCAGTGCTGCTGATGTAGCAGAGCTGCATGGGCTGAAAGAGAAAGAAGACAGAAGACAATGGATCGAGGAGGGCTGACAGGGAGTAATAAACATGGAGTCTCTAAGTGTGTCTGTGTATTTATTTCTATTAAAGTATTTTTTCTCTGTGTGGTGTCTTTTTTTTTAACCCTTTATTGGAGATTCTTAATGGCTGGGTCAAACTTGCCTGACATTAAGAATCTCTGACTTAATACTAGATAGTAAAACAAAGCTAGTATTAACTCATCATTACCTAGCGAGCCACCGGCATCAGGGCAGCTGGAAGAGTTGGATACAGCGCCAGATGATGGCGCTTCTATGACAGCGCCATTTTCTGGGGCGGATGCGGACTGCAATTCGCAGCAGGAGGGCCCAGAAAGCTCGGGCTAACCTGTGCTGCGGATCCAATCCCCAGCTGCCTAGTTGTACCTGGCTGGACACAAAAATGGGGCGAAGCCCACGTCGTTTTTTTGTTTTTTTTTTTAATTATTTCATAAAATTCATGAAATAATTAAAAAAAGGGTTTCCCTATATTTTTAGTTCCCAGCCGGGTACAAATAGGCAGCTGGGAGTTGGGGGCAGCCGTACCTGCCTGCTGTACCTGGCTAGCATACAAAAATATGGAGAAGCCCACGTCATATTTTTTTTGTAGTTTTTTGGCAAAAAAAATAAAAATTGCTTCCCTGGATTTTCCATTGCCAGTGAAGGTAACACCAAGCAGTGGGGGTTAGCAGCCAGTAGCTGCTTGGATTACCCTTAAGCCCGCTTTACACGCTACAATATATCATACGTTAAAACGTTCATCGCATGCATGTCATTCAATTCCTAAAAATTGAACGTCAGATTGTTCATCGTACCCGGGGTAGCACACATCGCTGTGTGTGACACCCCGGGAACAATGAACAGATCTTACTTGCGTCCTGCGGCTCCCGGCCAGCAATGCGGAAGGAAGGAGGTGGGCGGGATGTTTACGTCCCGCTCATCTCCGCCCCTCCGCTTCTATTGGCCGGCTGCCACGTGACGTCGATGGGATGCCGAATGTCCCTCCCACTCCAGGAAGTGGACGTTCGCCGCACACATCGAGGTCATATGGACGGGTAAGTACGTGTGATGGGGGTTAATCGATTGTGCGGCACATTCAACAAGTTGAACGTGCCGCACATACGATGGGGGCGGTTACTATCGCATACGATATTGTATGTGAAATCGTAACATGTAAAGCAGGCTTTAGCTAGCAATACAAAAAATGCAGCGGGAGTCCATATATATATTTTTTAAATTATTTATTTAAATAACTAAAAACAAAAAGGGCTTCCCTGTATTTTGATTGCTGGACATCACAGTGCTGTAAAAATAAATCATTAAAACAAATGACGTAGCGCTCTGCGGTATTTTTGATTCTCAGCGCAGATAAAGCAGACAGCTACGGGTTGCCACCCCCATCTGCCAGGCGTTACCTTGGCTGGCAATCAAAATACAGGGAAGCCCATTAATTTTTTTTATTTAAAAAATAGTTAAAAAAAAAATGACGTTGGGTCCCCCTATTTTTGATAGCCAGCTAGGGTAAAGCAGACGGCTGTAGCCTGAAAATCACAGCTGGCAGCTTTACCATGGTTGGGGATCCAATCTGGAGGTCACTCCAAGCTCTATTTTTATAATTATTTTATAAATAATAATAATTACAAAAAAAAAGTAGGGTCCCCCCCTAATTGGATCACCAGCCAAGGTAAAGTGGACAGCTGTGGTCTGGTATTCTCAGTGTTGGAAGCTCCATAGTTATTGGCCCTTCACAGCCTAAAAATAGCAGGCCGCAGGCGCCCCAGAAGTGGTGCATCCACTAGATGCGCCAATCCCTGGTGCTTCACCCCAGCTCATCCCTGTGCGCGCGGCCATCTTGGATTTCCGAGAGGGGGTCGGGGGGGCACTTAGGCGACACCAGGGGACCGGAGGTGACCGGGGAGGAGATTTATCTCCCATCTGACATGTTTGTTCATGCCAGGTGGGAGATAAATAATTTTTTACTGGCGCTGTCATTTACTGTAATGTGATCATCGGTATACGGTGTATAGCGGGGACTGGAAAAAACGGCCTGAATCATGATCTCCAGGGTCTCAGCTAACCCCTGAAACTCCGGAGATTTTCTGACACTGGGGGGCGCTATTCACTTATTTCTGCCTGCTGTTTATAAATGGCAGATCAGAATAAGGCTACATTCACACGACCGATCCATTTTTGTGGTCCGCAAAAAAAGGTCCGTTTTTTTCATGGGTGCATCCGTGTGGCATCCGTTTCCGTTACGTATACGGTCCGTATGTCATCCGTTTGTCATCCGTGTGCCTTCCGTTTTTTTGCGTACTGCAAAAAACTGAAGGAGGGAAAATACATAAATTTACACAGGATCCATAGCTTCAACCAACATGAGGCGGTCACATGTTCACTCCAGTGCCATTTTCTACTGCTTTTCACAGCGTAGAGCGCTCTTGTGATTTTCTTGCGCTTGTACACTTCATATCAGTCTTTTCTGTCATTATAATGGCAGAAAGACAAATCATGTCCCACTCTCCTGCATTTTGTAATTTTGCAGCCTTTGGTGCCTTTCATGTGGCACTAAGGGGTGCTTAGCCTTGTATTTAGGCAAAAAATAAATACATTTTAAAAAAAAATGACGTAGGGATCCCCCTATTGTTGATAGCCAGCTAGGGTAAAGCAGACGGCTGCAGCCTGCAGACCACAGCTGGCAGCTTCACCTTGACTGGTAATCCAAAACTGAGGGCACCCCACGCTGTTATTTTAAATTAAATAAATTATTAAAAAAAAAAAACACGTGGGGGTCCCCCCAAAATTGGATCACCAGCCAAGGTAAAGCGGACAGCTGGGGTCTGATATTCTCAGACTAGGGAGGTCCATGGTTATTGGACTCTCCCCAGTCTAAAAATAGCAGGCCGCAGCGGCCCCAGAAGTGGCGCATCCATTAGATGCTCTAATCCTGGTGCTTCGCCCCAGCTCATCCTGTGCCCTGGTGCGATGGCAAACGGGGTAATATATGGGGTTAATACCAGATGTGTTATGTCACCTGGCATCAAGCCCTGGGGTTCGTGATGTCAGGCGTTTATCAGATACCCAACATCACCAACCCAGTCAGTAATAAAAAAAAAAATAGACGACAAACACATTTTTATTTGAAAAAAACACTCCCCAAAATGTTCCCTCTTTCACCAATTTATTAGAAAGAAAAACAAATCCAGGTCTGCTGTAATCCAAGCGGGTCCCATGACGATCCCTAACATAGTCAATGTCCCAGTCAATGAAGAACAGAATGTTCCCCATTGGCTGGGAGAGCAATGCAGTGACCTGAGCTAACATCAATAGGTCAGCCCAGGTCACTGTAGGGCATGACAAGTGCTGCTGTCAGGAGCGAGGTACATTACCTGCAGTGACGATCTCCTGCACTGCTGATAGCAGAGCTGTCACTGACTTCTATGACCGCCGCCTTCACAGCCAAGTATCGCGGGAGTCTGTGACGTCACCACTAGTCACAGTCTCGAATCGGCAGCAAGCGGAGAAGATGTGACAAGTGGCGGCCATGGAGTACAGTGATAGCGCTGAGGTCAAGAGGGCGGGACTTCATCACCGCAGGTAAGCCGAGCAGGGTAATGTGTGCGGAGTGCGAGG
Source organism: Anomaloglossus baeobatrachus (assembly GCF_048569485.1). Lineage (NCBI taxonomy): Eukaryota > Metazoa > Chordata > Amphibia > Anura > Aromobatidae > Anomaloglossus > Anomaloglossus baeobatrachus. The sequence continues at coordinate 164,695,441 of NC_134356.1, forward strand.
TGGGTGGAGCCAAGTGGGGTAATGTGTGCGGCGTGCGAGGTGGGTGGAGCCAAGCGGGGTAATGTGTGCGGAGTACGAGGTGGGTGGAGCCAAGCGGGGTAATGTGTGCGGAGTGCGAGGTGGGTGGAGCCAAGCGGAGTAATGTGTGCGGAGTGCAAGGTGGGTGGAGCCAAGCGGGGTAAAATGTGCATTACCCCGAAACAGCTATCTGTGGATGGATACCTGGCCTTGGTATTTCCCTTGTCATATCTTTAAACTTGTCAAAAAGTTGGATATTGACTAAAAGGGCCACTTAATATGGTGGTTATGGTGGTCTCCTAAAAAGAGCCACCCCTTGGCTGGGTCCTTCTCGGAGGGATATCTGGCTGGTTTCTGTGTTGAGACTCCTAACAGAGGCTCCATAAACTTTTTTGATTTGCATATTTCCCAGGGGGCAATGTACCTAGGATTTCCCTGTCTTGAGCGCCCTCTCTGGCTGCCGGCAGTGTTTTCTCTGGCTGGTCTCCCCGAGATCAGTGATTATATGAAACGCGTTGGGAGGATGTGATTTCTTCTACAGCCATTTAATAAGCTGGATCTTGACCTATATTTGGTATCTACTAAGTCCACTTGATAGTCACCAATATGAAGCTTTTGGTCTGCATGGTATAGGTATGCCCATTGAGTTACGGTAAGACCATTACTTTCTTTAAATGGGATCCATTTTCGACGCTGAAGGGTGGTATTCTAGTTGTCCAAAGGTCTGATTTGTACTTGTATACAGTCCCATTACATGAAAACCCATATACCACATATGAGGGCGGTTCCTTCTTTTTGGGTTCTTTAAAACACTTGTTTCTAAGTGTGTCTAATATGAGATGTTTTGGTCTGATGTGCCTTATGTGCCACGTAGGCCCAATTTGACCTTGGAGGCCTAGTGGTTCATTTGTTTAGATTTTAGTTCACATTTTTATGCAGTGAGTCGTCACTTATTAATGAACACATTATTAAAAGTTATATTTTAAGCTTCTAGTCCGTATCTGCAAACATCCCCTTTTGCTATTTTGGATACTCACCCCTCCAGCCAGTGTCTCTATTCCTCAAAGGCCCACTTCATTGCCAATAATTCCCGATTACCAACATCATAATTTCGTTCAGATGGAGAAAACGTCCGAGAGAAGAAGGCACAAGGCTTAAACTTGGAAGTATTTGGGATCTCTTTGAGACAAAACTGCACCTGCTCCAATCTCTGAGGCATCTATCTCCACTTGAAATGGAAGAGAAACATCAGGTTGCTTCAGGACTGGGGCAGAAGGGAACCACTTTTTAAGCTCTTGAAAGGCCATAATAGCTTCTGAAGTCCAATTCTCAACATCAGCTCCCTTTTTGGCCAAATCAGTCAAAGATTTAACCACACTCGATAAATTGCCTATAAATATACGATAGAAATTGGCAAAGCCCAGAAATTTTGAATGGATTTCAAAGAGGTCGGCTGAACCCAGTCATGAATGGCCTGAACCTTGACCAGATCCATTTCAATATAGAAGCCAGGGACAAAATAAACCCCAAAAAGGAAATTTTCTGCACGCCAAAGAGACATTTTGATTCCTTAATGAACAATGAATGTTCCCTAAGTATCTGAAAAACTTTCCGGACCTGCTGCACACGAGCATCCCAATCATCAGAAACAATCAAGATATCATCCAAATAGACAATCAGGAATTTGGCAGTTAACTCCCGAAAGATATTCATGAATGATTGAAAAACGGAGGGGGCATTAGTGAGCCCAAAAGGCATCACTAGGTACTCAAAATGCCCCTCAGGGGTGTTAAAGGCTGTCTTCCATTCATCACCCTCCTTAATTCGAATGAGATCATACGCTCCCCTAAGATCAAGTTTCGTAAACCACTTAGCTCCCTTTACTCTGGAAAACAGATCTGAAATCAAGGGTAATGGATACTGATATTTAACAGTGATTTTATTAAGGAGACCATAGTCAATACAAGGTCTCAACGACCCATCCTTCTTTGACACAAAGAAAAAAACGGCACCCATAGGTGACGAGGATGGTCTAATATGACCTTTCTCCAAAGACTCCTTAATATAGGTTCTCATAGCATCATGTTCAGGAACAGATAGATTGAAGATCCGTCCCTTAGGAAACTTGCAACCTGGCATCAAATCAATGGCACAATCACACTCCCTGTGGGGGGGGGCAAAGAATCAGAACCAGACTCATTAAACATGTCAAGAAAATCAGACAAATATTCAGACATCATGTGGCAGAGGGGATATAGACAGCACAGAAAGATCATTATGCACACATTGACAACCCCAACTAACCACAGACAAGGATCTCCAATCAACAACTGGATTATGGGTCTGCAGCCAAGGGAAACCCAATACCAAAATATCATGCAAGTTGAGTAATACTAAAAATTTACAAACCTCCTGATGAGCTGGCACAACCTTCATAGTTTCCTGTATCTGTCGCGGGCGGGGGGTGCGCTGCGCTCGCACTAAATGCTCGGGTCCGGTGCTGCTACTGCTGCTGCTCTGTGGCTCGAGCGGTGGGCCAGATCCGGGGACTCGAGCGGCGCTCCTCGCCCGTGAGTGAAAGGGGGGGTAGTTTTTGTTTGGGGGTTGAGTCCGTGACGCCACCCACGGGTTGTGGTGAAGATGGGCACCACCGCTGCTGGTGACGGGGATCCCGGGAGCGTTGTTGGGGATCAGCTGGGATGTTTTCCCCCTCTGTGGGTAGGGGTTGGTGATCCCGGGGCCCGGTGAGGTGTCGGGGAGGCAGGGCTGGCGAGGTGCAGGGTCGCGGGGACAGCGCGGCGCGGTGCCGGATGGCACTGGTGTACTCACTCAGCAACAGATACACGCAAAGTCTCTGGTAAACCAAACGGCTGGATGGACGGGTCCCGCAGCCGGCTGCGGTAGCTTCTCCCGGACAGTTGATGGCGGCTGTCTTTCCCTGCACCTGTTTGTATGTTCGGCTCCGATGGGTTCCCACCGGTAACCCACTCGCCAGCGTATAGGTGCCGGAGGTGCCCTTTTGCTCGCAGGCTCTGGCCCTTGGAACTCTAGCTGTGGCGGTAGCTGTATTTCCTTTCACTGGTCGGACGGTTGCCTTCTATCGGGTCTTTGCTGCTAGGAAACCCCTGGGGTTCCGGTCACTGACGGATTTGACCTTTAACGGCGGCTCCAAGACTGGTCGGGGTCCGCAGGCCCCGCCTGTGTGTGCTGGCATCACTTCGCTCCCCAGTTCGGTACCGGCGGGCCACCGCCCGTCCCCGATCCTACAGTTCCGCGTTGATCCGCCTCTCGTGCAGACGGCCACCACCGTCTGCCAACCTTCCTGTATGTGCCCGGGCCACGCACCCGGACACGGTCAGTTTGCTCCTCCACTCTCAACTCCTCTCAACTCTCTACTCTCTCCTAACTGAACTGAACTCCTTCCTTTTCCCGCCTCCAGGACTGTGAACTCCTCAGTGGGTGGGGCCAACCGCCTGGCTCCACCCGACCTGGTGTGGACATCAGCCCCTGGAGGGAGGCAACAAGGATTTTGTGTCTGGCTGGTGTGCCTGTCTCGGGTGGGGGTGTGTGTGTTGCAGTACCTGTGACGACCTGGCTAGTCCAGGGCTCCACATATCCAAAACTGGGGTTTATTTTCAGCCAATGGAATAGCATCAATGCCCCTTAAGGACCCATTACATGCAACGACATCGCTAACGAGATGTCGTTGGGGTCACAGAATTCATGACGCACATCCGTCCTCGTTAGCGACATCATTGGGTGTGACACGTACGAATGACCGCTAACGATCACAAATACTCACCTAATCGTTGATCGTTGACACGTCGTTCAAATTCAAATATCGCTGATGATGCTGGACGCAGGTTGTTCGTCGTTCCTGAGGCAGGACACATCGCTACGTGTGACACCCCAGGAATGACAAACAACACCGTAGTTGCGTCCTCCGGCAACGAGGTGGGCATCACTTTCCTGCAGCTACTCTCTGTCCCTCCGCATCAATTGGACGGCTGCCGTGTGACGTCGCTGTGATGCCGCACGAACTGCCCCCTTAGAAAAGAGGCAGTTTGCCGGCCACAGCGACATCGTTAGGCAGGTAAGTATGTGTGACGAGGACTAGCGATATTGTGCGCCACGGGCAGCGATTTGCCCGTGATGCACAAATGACGGGGGCGGGTGCTTTCACGAGCGGCATCGCTAGCAATGTCGCTGCGTGTAAAACACCCTTTAAAGGAATAGGAGTTTGTAAAGGTACCATAGGAAAACCACAAGTCTTAGCAAAACCAAAATCCATCAAGTTCAGGCAGCCCCTAAATCAAGAAAGGCCATAGCCGAAAATGAGGATAAAGAGCAAATCAGAGAGACAGACTAAAGAAATTTAAGTTGCACAGTACCCACAGTAAATGAACGAGCAAATCTCTTGTCCCGTTTAGGGAAGACAGAAATAGTGTGAGACGCATCACCACAAAAAAAATACAACCTATTTCTCCATCTAAACTCCCTGCCATTCAGCATTAGAGAGGACCCTATCACACTGCACAGGCTCCGTAGACTGTTCCGCAAGCAATACATCAGCACACATCGCTTTGCACTCTCGTAAACGCCTATCAATCTGAATAGCTAAAGTCATAGAGGCATCGAGACTAGAAGGAGTAGGAAATGCCACCATAACATCCTTCACTGCATCCGTGAGACCCTTATGAAAAAGTGCCGCAAGAGCATCATCATTCCACTTAGTAAGGACCGCCCACTTTCTGAATTTCTGACAAAAACTTCAGCGGGATCCTGACCCTGGATCAAAGCCAGCAAAGCTTTCTCTGCTTGATCGATAACATTGGGTTCATCATACAACAATCACAGGGCCTGGAAAAAGGAATACACATTAGCAAGAATCGGATCATCAGGAGCCAATGAAAAGGCCCAGTCCTGAGGGTCACCACGCAACAAAGAAATGACAATGCTAACCTGCTGCCCGAGGCTCCCTGAGGACTTTGGTTTTAAAGCAAAAAAACAATTTACAATTACTTTTAAAGTCCAAAAATTTAGATCTATCCCCCAAGAAAAATTCAGGAACGGGAATTGTAGGTTCTGAAACAGGATTCAGTCTAAGGTAAGCTGAAATTGCCTGGACCTCAGAGGAGAGATGCTCAACACGCTCAACCAACTGCTTTGTATCCATGTCAACAAAAAATCTTCCACGGTACCCAAAGAAAAAGAGGAAAAATAAATAAATAAAAAAATTATTTTCCCTTCTTTTGAGTACCTTTTTCTTTTTGTAGGCCGGTTATACTGTTATGGTCCGGTAACGGTGGAAGATTACAAAAAACTCCCATTGGTGAAAAAACATCAAGAAAACGGAGTAGTTGGAAGCTGGGCTGACTGCAATCCCCTGAGTATCAGACCACACTAGCAGTAGCCGTGGGGTGTTCTAAAAACCTAGACACCACGTCACAACCTGAGAAACTAGCCACGCCTCACAGAATGAAATGAGGAAATCTAACTTGCCTCAGAATAATCCTCAAAGGAGTAGGTAGCCCCCCACAAATAAATATCATGGTGACATAGAAAAACACAATACTCAGGAAAAATAGAATTAGCAAAAGTGATGCCCAACTAACTTGATACAAAGCAAAGGAAAGGAACTGATTGTGGTCAGCGCAAAATCCCTACAGAAAAATACCAAACTCCTGATAGTAAAAAAAGGCCCTGGAGGTCATTTGACCTCACCCCCACTATACTAAGTACTCCTGTAAACAATGGGAGAGACAAAACACCAAAAAAGAACACAAAAATACAGAAGAGCAAATAATCAAATCAGACAGGGATTAAAATCCCTTTTCCTGCAGGAAAGTCAGCACAGGGGAAACAACCATGCTCACAACACAAGAGAAACAGAACTTCACCTGCAAGAAAACAGATACACAGCAAAACAAGGAAAAACAACACCCTAAGGTGTAAGCCAGAAAGCAAGGCAAAACTGAAACTTATCTGCAGAAGTCTTGCTCAGGGACACAGGGAAGGACAAATCTCCAGGCAAGGAACAGAGGCAGGGAATTATAACCGGTGTCAGCCGGGCTGAAAGTGCTCTCCTATATAAACCAGACTTGTAGACTTGGGGACTTCCCCAATTCCCAATTAACACCGACACCTGTCTGAGTCAATGGCTCAGATTTAGCTCCACTACCATTCCTGGCCACCAGAGGGAGCTTCAGAACATCACCCACACAGACAACGTTCACAACACTTCAGGCCATGGGGAGCCACAAGTCAGCGCAGGGAGGAAGGTCTCACACATTTCCACAGACACCACTGATTGTCTCTAATTCACCCGGGATCGGCTGCAGTCCATGCATGGCGGTGGAAAGCTTTAAGAACTGGAGTAAAAAAAACTTTGAACCTCAGCCTGGTGTTGTCCTTGTCATTGCCGGTGCCGTCGCCCCGCGCTTCGGCGCCGTCAGCCGTCCCCATCGCCCTTGTCCTCCCTGGGGCTCGCTCCACCTGTGGGGAGCTGGACTATCTTGGCTGTGTTAACATCAGCCTCGGAGGAGAGCAACATCTCGCAGCGGCGGCCGATTCCTGGCCGCGCACAACGGGTGGCGCTGCAAAGCATCCCCCATTCCCATACAACACTAGTCCTAGAAGAGGAAAAGTCGCAGGAAGGATCTACAGCGGAGTAAGCCGGGACCCCCCTCACCACTGCAACCGGTGATATGCCTTCCAAGGACCCTTCACCCTCCTTCCATCCCCCTTTCCACTGGACACCCATTCATTTGTCCTTTACATGCAGCCAACGGGGCCACGGAGCCGGGTCAGGCCAGTCACAGCAACCCCACAAAACCACTGGCCTGGTGATGAGTAACCCCTGAGTTCCCATGGGACGCTACACTACACCGCCTACCAGACTGCGCAGACATAAACATACCCCCTCCCGCCAAAGCAATACCCGTCCTGATTAAATAAACACAGACACCATTTTGTTAGCAGATATCGGTCACAGCTTTACTGATACATTGTACTTTTATAAACTTTTTTAAAGTCTTTATAACTTATAAACATAACATGACTCTCCAGGTGAGAAGGGACACTCTACCACAGGACCAAGGACTTCCGCTCTCTCACCAGAATGTTGTTGAAACATGCCAAGGAGGAGACCAGTCTCAAACTGGGCTCTGACCCCCACCCATCAGAAAAAATGCTTGCTCCAGGCCGTCCTGGATACCAGATAAATATATGTCCAGATCGATATCTGTCAAGTGCACACCGTCTTGAAGCATTAATCTCCTGTTGTCACCTTCCAACTGCTGACTGTGCGCCGGATACGCTCTATCACCTCCGCACCTCTGGAACCCTGCTATACTACCATCGGGATGATCTCCGACCAGACAATACATAATTCAGAGAAGAACCCCAGGAAACTATCAAGATTCGACAGCAACTCCTTCAATCTAATGTTCCCGATATTGTTCCCACCGGCATGCAGGACTAAAATCGTCGGGGCAGACTACTGCCTGCTGATGGTAACGACTTCTGACTTGATCTGAGACCATTTCAGGCCTTGAACACCCCCCGAAAACAGTTCGACATGGTGGAATCTGAGGTTTGACCGCCCGGACGGATACCGGCTCTCTGAGCAGCCCAAAATACATATGAATGGCCAACAATCCAAAATGTTGGCATCGACGGACCTATGAAGAAACTAACATAAGTAAATGTGCTTTTAGATTGACTACTCCTGCAATAAATCGGGGCGTACATAACTCACAAAACAACCAGAGCGCCATCTGTCGATATGTTGCATATCAGAGTCTGACAAACCAGCCTGAGCAGCCTCAGTGGCTGCCCCAACGCAAAAGGAATGCATCCCAAAATGATCAGGGGGCAATTCGCAAACTGTCAAGCAGCGCCGAACTACGAACTAGGGCGGTAAACTGGTACCTAGTGAGGGGGGGGACCCGTCCTCATGCACTTAAAGTGAGGCACCAGTGGTGCAACGAACCAAAAATTCCCTCAACAATCGCAAAGGGCAGGCAGTGCTGGGGGAAGGGAACAGTCTAATCCAAGTACCTCTGCCCGATTGGTCAGTGTTAGACTTCCAAATGTGAATACGCATGGAAGAATCAATCAGCAGTATGTTGCACAATTGAAAGCAATCTAGACTATGCTTGGATGGGGGGACGAGTTTGCTGACTCTGAGAGCCCCAAAAAAGGCCAAGCCAAAAGCCATGGACAACAGGGATGTAGAAATAGAAAAAACAGGGTGCGCTCCTGTGTGAACCTGCTAAAAATAGTGAGCATAAATTAAATACGAGGTACTACTCACCCCAAAGGTTGTGCACCCCTGCACAACTAGTGATTGCCTGGACTCAGACACTGGCACACAGAGGGATCTGCAGCTGCTGGTGGAGCAGTGTTTCCATGTGTGGCAGGGAAGGTGATCGTCAGTTCCTCCTCAGGTAAGAACACCTGAGGAAGAGGACAGCACAGTCCTTGAAACACGCAGTGCAATAAAATCAATTAGTATTCCTTCATTTATGGTCTTTAGCTCCCTGTTATACACCGCTTTGTCTTTTACCTCCTAGTGGACAACAGAGAGACCTCCCAATGAGTTGAACAAACCAGCCTGCAGGAATCAATTAACTGAAGGAACAACGAGTCAGAAATGGGGTGTCTATTATCTACAGATTGGCGGAACTTAACCCAGCATTTGAGTGATTGTCAAATAACAAAGGATTTAGTAACATCGAACTATCCCAGTAAAACGAAAATGGAATGCGATAGCTGATAAATGCCTCTGAGCTATAGAGGTTGAAAAAACAGACTTTTAAAGGTACATCAAATATTGAAGTGTGACCTCCAAACTGGTAAAGTTGGCACTGCTACCCACAATACTTAACCACTGTTGCCATGCCTTACCATAAAGCTGCCATGCTGAAGGGAAAACAAAGTCCTATTCCACGTCAGAAGTTGGTCCCGACAAGGTCACACAGCAGTGTGAAGCAACGGCAATCATCTGGCCTGGCATTGGGTACCTGCTGTGAAAACTCCTACCAAAAGGAAAGAGACAATAAATATGCGACATTGCTCCTAGAACTTGTAACCTGTAGAGCTCTGACCGAAATGCTATTTTTCATGCAGCGTAACACCAGATGGTGAAGAAGAGCCAGCAATGGGGGGACGGGAATGAACTGATAGGAGATTTTCAACATGGAACAAAATATTAGGGTTGGCTAACAATTTGTGCCATAACTCAATGGCCATAACAATAGGGAACAATTCTAGAAAGGGAACGTTAGCAGTCAAACCAGATGTTACCCAGGTGGGAGCCAGAGGCCCCGTCACCACTGATTACCAAAAATAGCGCTAAAACCATCCGGCAAAGGCGCATCGGTAAACGAAGAATTCCTGGTTAGACGCATCCGAACCCATGATATTATTGCACCCGTTAAAGGTGGCAAGGAATTGAGACCAAATCAGGAAGTCAGAATGCAAGCGCATAGTAATCAGAATCCCGTGGTCAGGGTGACATGTGTCGCCCAGGGAAGGGGGTACTCGGTCCCGGGCGGTTGCAAATGAGAATGTCACTCTGATGGCCATTGCCCGGTCCCGTGCCCTGGGGTTTCTCTTGTAAAAGGGGAATTGTTTAGAGTAGGGGTGAAAGTTAGTGTACGTGACGCCACCTGCAGGTTGCGGTTAAGGGTGTAGAACCGCCGCTGCTGAATGTGGGTACTCCCAGGGCTGGTGGTGGTTGCAGCAATGATGTTTGGCCCTCCGCAGGTATAGCCGTGCCTGGAAGATGTGAAGGGCAATAACGGAGACCACACAAGGTTGTACTGAACAGTCTCTACTTACTCCGACCCGTGGATGACTGGTTCAGGTCCCATGGAGTATCAGTGCCAATGTTGTGACCCAGGTTGCTCTTTTCCCGTCACTCTCTGTTGGTTGGATCCCCGTAGCGTGGAGCGTTTGGGGCCCGACTGTCTCTTTGGGGTAACAATCTCCTTCTCCGTACGACGGGCAGTGTGGACTCTGTGGGGAGGTAAGTGTCCGAACCCCGATCCTAGTTTACTGCTGATGCTCCCGGATTATTTGGTGTGGTGAAGTCCATGAAGGTGTCCTCACCGTGCAGGTGATTATCAAGCCGTGTAGAACTGGCGCCTGATCTAGGGCACTGTGCCCCGTACGTGCTCCGGTCCCAGCAGTACTTATCCGTACCTGCCCTGGCGACCTCTCTCCTGTGCCTCCGGGTCATCATCACACGGACCCAGCTCGAGCACGTCCGCACACCTCACTGTGTGCCACTGTTCTACCTTTCCCTTCCCACTGGGCTGGCTAGTCCCAGGACTCATTCCTACCTCTAGGCGACCATCCCCTTACATGATTAACCCTCTCTTCCTGGTGTGGAGTGGAGAACTAGGATTTTCGTTGTGCTTTGGTTGTATCAGCACTGGTACTCCAGGTCCCAGGGGGTAGGTTCTGCATCCTCAAGGGATGCAGTTCCTTGTAGTGCCCTGAGTGGCTCAAGGGCGCTTCATGACATGCCCTGTGGTGGACAATGAGAGGTGTCTAGAAAAAACTCTCCCCATGTAAATTACTCTGCATGCAAAAGCCAATGAACCCAACAAACACTGCATTTGACGCAACGTAACTTTCCTGACTACAAAAAAACCTCAGTCAGCTGCAACAGGGTTTGAACCTTTTGTGAAGGGAGACGGAAAACCATAGCCACGGTGTCAATTTTAATACATAGGAATGAAAGTACTGTGGATGGGCCCTCGGTTTTACTGCGATTACTGGTAGCCGAAGGGACGCCAAATTAACCATCAATGTTGAAAAAGTTCAAAATAAAGGCTTGAGATAGAGCATCCCATGGGAAGGCAAGAATTGTAAAAGTAATTGCCATCTATGAAACAACCCAACAGGTGATAACAGTCCGGATGCATGGGTAACAGGCGAAATGCGGATTCGATATCCGTTTTAGCCAAAAGTGCAGCATGGCCGGCCTCCCATATAAGGAAGACTGCGCTGTCAAAAACACATAGGATACCGGAGTCCTCGGGGGCATACCGTCGTTCACCGAATCGATGTTAGGGCTATACGCCAGAGGCGGACTCCTTCTCTAGTCAGAGTCAGGGTGCTCGCTGTCTCTCCATTGGCCGAGGCTCATTCTGCGGGTTCTGTTCTGCATCGGTGCCGTACACAGCGTTTGGCTCAATACACCGCTGTGTTATGTGTGGCTGTACGGTCGCCAGAGTCTAAGGGAGGAAAGTGGGTATGTGCGCAGGCGCGGGCCGAGTCTTTTTCTAAGTCGGACTCTATGGCCATTGCGCATGTGCATGACGTGGCATCTCCGGATTGGCTGTTGGTTGTCAGCTGCGCTGATTTGAGCATGAGATGAGGCTAGGCGGTGCTTAGTTTATATAGGGATGGAGCTGACGCTGGGACGGTGCTCAGTCTTTATTTGCCTTGCGGCGAGAGGGTCCTTAGGCATGGTGCTCTACTAATCTGCTGCTTGAATCAGCACTGGCAAAGCATACTGACTACCGCAATCCACCCTTCCTCACTTGCAACAACGCTGGAAAAGTGAACTGTTGCTTAACCTTTCCTACTTAAAGGCAATTAGAGTGAGGGTGAAGCCATAGTACCTTAGAGCCTGCTTCATCACTAGATGTATAAGAGCGCTGGTTAAGCGAGCTGTTATCTTTTGGTTATTATTTTATTAGGCGGTAGAGCTGGTTTAGCGATCTGTAGACCTGAACTTAATTATTTTAAGCAGGTGCTGCTGTGCAGGTGTGCATATAGTGGCTCTGCTGCATCAGAACTTCTGTTTGCTAATTGGCACTTGGTATTCTACCATGGTGTGGTCGCCTTGAGCCCACGGTCATTAATAGTAGTGTTAGTGTGCAAATAACACTGACCGTTTTGGCCCTTTCTAATATAAACCCAGTTATAACTGAAGTCTGTTGTTGTCTGTCCAGCTCTTAGAACTCTTTGCAGCTATATCCTTAGCATGGTGTACCCCGTGTTGCGCTTAGAGTTGTATTTACCATCCTCTCTCTAAGCTACTAACCCTTAACATAACACTTGCCATACTGATGGGATACATGATGTATCAATTGAAATTTACCAGGTTCCTCCTTAGGAACAATACCAAGCGGACACACCCGTAAATTCAAAAAAGGGGAGCGTCACAAATAGACCCTCTAATGTGCCTAACAAACGTTCCTTCTTGACCTTGTCCCTCAAAATATTGGGGTGAACTCTGGTCGATTTAAGATTATTAGAAAAGGTGGAAAGATTAGAAAAATTAAATAGGATGAAGAAACCAAAGGAAAACCTGAACCGAATTTGACCAGCAGCAACCAAGTCATCAACTGGCACTGGAAATACAGGGACCTGAACCAGCCTTCCGAGGGTCAAGAGTGAGTAGAGACTGTGTGATGTCCTGGACTAGCCAGGGGTCACAGACTACAACAACATGCACACCCCTCCACCCTAGGCAGTTACAGCAGTAAAAAAAAAACCTTGTTGCCTCCCTCCAGGGGCTGATGTCCACACCAGGTGGGGCGGAGCCAGGCGGTTGGCCCCGCCCATCGAGGCGTTCACAGTCCTGTAGGTGGGAAAAGGAGAGTTGTGCAGTTTTGGAGGTGAAAGTGGAAGGAGTAAACTACTGCGGTGTCTGGGTCGGAGCCCAGGCACCTACAGCAAGGTTGGCAGACGGTGGTGGCCGTCTGCAGGAGTGACGGATCTCCGCACAACCATAGGACTGGGGCTGGGCGGTGGCCCACCGGTACCGAACCGGGGACCGGAGTGAAGTTAGCACACAGGCAGGGCCATCGGACCCCGACCCCAGGCTTGGAGTCGCCAGCAAAGGTCAAATACCGAGTGTGATCGGAACCCCAGGGGTTTCCTAACAACAAGTCCCATTAGACTGCAACCGCTTACACCTTGAGGATATACAGCCACCGCCAAGGCTAGAGATCCAAGGGCCAGCGCCTGCGTGCAAAAGGGCTCCTACGGCACCTATACACCGGGGAGTGGACTACCGTTTGGGGAACCATCAGAGTCAACCAAGTACACAGGTGCAGGGAAAGACAGCCGCCATCAGCCGTCCGGGGAGAGCATAACATCAGCACGGCAGCCGGCTGCGGGACCCGTCCATCTGGCCGTTTGGTTTACCAGAGACTCTGTCATTGATATCTGAGTCCGGCACCGCGCCGCGCTGTCCCTGCAACCCTGCACCCACCGGTCAAGCCTCCCCGTCAACTCCATTGGGCCCCAGGAGCACCAACCCCCCTACCCACGGAGGAGAAAACATCCTCGCTGCCCCCTGTCATCTCTCCTGGGATCCTCGTCACCGGCAGCGGTGGTGCCACCGTCACCACAAACCGTGGGTGGCGTCATGGACAATCTCCCCACACCAACCATCCCCCTTTCACTCACGGACGAGGAGCGCCGCTCGAGTCCCCGGATCCGGCCCACCGCTCGAGCCACCGAGCAGCAGCAGCCGCAGCAGCGCCGGACCCGAGCGTTAGCCCGCGACAACTGTTAACTACAACTCACGGTGTGGCCTCCCTTATTACTCCCTCATACATCTCCCAGGCTCAGCCCTACCTGAGGAGGGCCTACCACCACAGCTGCCATTACCACCAGCCCTGGGGAATAATCAACTGAGCAGCGCCGGATCCACCATCTTAACCGCAACCCGCAGGTGGCATCACACAAATGACTTTAATCTCCCTTTAAATACTCCCCATTAAAAAAGCACCCAGGGCACGGGACCGGGCAACGGCCACCAAAGTGACATTCCCCACTTATACACTACCCGGGACCAAGTACCCCATCCCCTGGGCGACACACATGCGCACCAGAAGAAGCACGTGGGGCCGTGCCATGCAGAGGGAAGATGGTGCCACCGGGATCACAGGCAAGTCAGGCGAAAGCTTCGGAGGGGGAAGCGGCATGGCTACTGACCGAGCTCTGCTGCTGCAGCCTGTGGAGACAGTGCCCAGGCCGACAGATGGGCTGAATCTATCTATCTATGCACAGACCGGCAACCAGCACTGTGACTCTGCGGTGCTTCCTCTGCAGGTGCAATAACAATCCGCTGCGCCGGAGGAGTGCTAAGCTCCGCAAATAAACGGGCCAGCCACCCCTCACCTTTCTGCCTCACATGGGCCCACAGTGTCTCCTGGATCTGAGGGTCCACCGGGTTCATCTTTCTTCAGTCGGGAAGAAGACGAGCTGCTGACAGATCCCGGAATCCCATAGGAAGAAGCCGGAGACCACTCCGGGCCCAATATATATAAAGGTAGGCAGTGTATCTCATAGGTGGGATTAGGCAATAAGGAGGGGCTGGTATGTTGTCCCCTCCCCGCCACACAGGGAGAGTGGGATCTGGACAGAAGACGGGGCTGACATGTGGCGCCCCTGAGGCTTCAGTCACCACAGAGGTACTGCACCTCAGCCAGAGGTGTGGTATCCCATCCTAGTATGGAGGAGGTCATCCCTGGTTCACGCAAAAATAGGTAGTCACACAATTAGGGGTACTTTACACGCTGCGACATCGCATCCGAAATATCGTCGGGGTCACGTCGTTAGTGACGCACATCCGGCGCCGGTAACGATATCGCAACATGTAAATCCTTTGTGCGACGATAAACAAGCGCAAATGCGTCGAAAATCGGTGATCTGTGTAGCGTCGGTCATTTTTATAATGTCGGGTCGACTGCAGGTACGATGTTGTTTGTCGTTCCTGCAGGTCCACACATCGCTGTGTGTAAACCCGCAGGAGCGACAAACATCTCCTTACCTGCATCCCGACGGCAATGCGGAAGGGAGAAGGTGGGCGGGATGTTATGTCTCACTCATCTCCGCCCCTCCGCTTCTATTGGCCGGCCGATTAGTGACGTCGCGGTGACGTCGCTGTGACGCCGAACGCACCTCCCCCTTGAAGGAGGGATACTTCAGCAGTCACAGCGACGTCGCTGACCAGGTATGTGCGTGTGAAGCTGCCGTAGTGATAATGTTCGCTATGGCAGCAATCACCACATATCGCATGTGCGACAGGGGCGGGTACTATCGTGCTCGGCATCGCTAGCCGATGCTAGCGATGTTGCAACATGTAAAGTACCCCTTAGGCCCCTGCATAACACCATCCCACACAGGGTTACACACAGCCAACCTGAAACCCTAGTCACCTCCCCCCAGGGTAGGAAAGGCACACCAGTGGGCGGATGGCGGATGGAGAAAGCCCACCTAGGGGTCTGGAAAACCTGGGCAGGAAAAGAAAGAGTTCTGAGTTGAAGTTCAAGTGGAGAGGAGTGGAGTAGTTGAGGAGGAGAAAGTGAAGGCTGAGACAGAAAAGAAAGGCATTGGGGTTGGAGCCCTGAACTGGCTAGGTGGCAGATGGTGGTCCGTGTCTGTCAGGAAACGGGAAGATGGCTGCCGGAGATCCGAGATGGACCAGGGCAGGGTTAGAGCCCGCCGGTACCGACACTGGAAAACCGACCCGGAAACCATGCACAGTGGGAGTACTTGGACCCTGAAGCCAGGACCAGAACCAACGGCCTAGCTAACTAACCAATTGAGGGCAGGATTATAGGTCCTGTCCCAACCAAAGTCCCAAAAGCAGACAACCACCCACCGAGAGGGATAGGGCATCTGCTAGGGCCCGGTAGATCCCAAGGGTCAGCGTCAGCGGGCAAGGCTCCCAACAAAAGGACCGGGAGCGGACTCCCGTGTTTCACACCGGGAAGTCCAACACACCAAACACAAAGTGCAGAGGAAAGTGACACAGACCATCAGCCCGGGTGTGGGACCAGATACACCTGACCGCGGCGGCCGGCCACCAGCACCTTGGTTTACCACAGGACTTGTGTGATTTATTCAACCGTGAGTAACCCAACATCCCCCATTCTGACCGGGCGCGCTGGCCCCTGCAGTCACCATCCCCGGCATAGAGACACTGGGCCTCGGGGCAACCGTCCCTACCCATGGAGGATTTCACATCCAGCTGCCATTCCATCGACCCCGGGAGTCCCACAACAACAGCGGTGGTGCCACACTTCACCACACACCGTGGGTAGCGTCACAGACAGTGTACGGCAAATCCCGTACAAATACGTCCCCTTTTATTTGAAGTGTCCGCGCGACCCCCGGGTCCAATAGAATCCCTCGAGCCACACTGCGGATCCAGATCAGAGCAGCCCAGCTGCTGGCACGGGGGCGGCACAAAAACACAACACTCTCACTCAGCAACACCTCATCAGACATGGCAAGGGCATGTTATACCCGAAGCCAGGCCGGGGGGTGGAGTCTTTTAGAGTGGGAACACAGACAGTAGTGGAGTATCGAGAAAGGAAAGAAAGGAAGGAGCAATGGAGGTGTGAAGACCTGTGGAATGAAGCTTGTGCCGCTCGGCCAGGGCACAAAACAGAAAGGGTCCTAGAGACCACGGGAAGTGCAACATCCTTCCGTGGCCTTGTTCCACATACAATCTTAGGGTGGAAGGACTTGGCCACAATTTGGGGACTGGTCCTTAGGCTAGAGGGGAAAAACCTACGTACTCCGGTAGTAAAACCAGAGGCTGAGGTGTCCACAAGCACCGAGGCCACATCTGCACACAAATTCGCTGGAAGGTGATCCCAAAAGGGCAAAGGGAAAGAGCTTTAAAAGGGTCCACGGGCAGCGGCACAGGGTTCAGTGTGTGAGGGCGCAAAGCAAAAAGGAGAAGCAAATGCAGGAAGACGACCAGGGAAGGTACCCATAGAAAGAGTGCACTGGATTCGACCTCCGAACTACCCAGAGCCCATCACAGTGAAACCCCAGCACGCCAAAGGCGGTCACTAACATATCGTGTTACCTTGGAACCTGCTACAGTGAATAAAAACCTTGAGACTGCATCCCTTTGTCGCTCCGTCATTCACCTCCGCCTCCCGTTCTGTAACCCCTGCCATCACCTACTATTATTACCCCCATCTGCCCTGGGGCCTAGCTCTGCCTGTGGAGAGCTGCACCATTCCGGCTGCATCACCATCTGCCCCAGAGGTCCCCATCCCGCAGCGGTGGCACCTAACTTGCCGCATACCACTGGTGGTGTCACAAATAAACTGTCATCATCCCCTTCCTATTTGCTAAACGACACTGCCAGGGTCACGGAACCGGGCCTCGCCACCGCAGCGTCTCAGGAGCAGAACCGCGGCCTGGTAATGAGTCACCCCAGGCCTCGCTGCGGGCGCTTCAGACACAAATATAGCAGCAGGGATAACTGCTTGCTGCACAGTCTGAGGCAGTCTCGTTATACACTACACCGCTCACCAGACAGTAGCCAGGTGGTTTGAGCAAACAGTAGAGCCACTTAAAGGAAACCTGTCACCAGATTTGGCCACAACCAGTGGGCTCCTATATACAGCATTCAAACATGCTGTATATAAGAGCCGAGGCTGCGTATAACGTAAAAATCACGTAAATGGACACTATCCGGCATTTAGGTCCCGCGCAGGCGCACTACAATACTTTGGAGGAGGACAAAGATGGTCGAAAAAGGAGGCGTCGGACATGGAGAACGAAGATACCCATCCAATCGGTCTGCACCGCACTGCCCATTAGGTGAGTATTATAAAGTGATTTTTCGTTATACAGCACGGCCTGGGCTCTTATATACAGCATGTTAGAAGACTATTGACATAAGAAATATTGAGGTGGATGAGAGATAGGTTTAGGGCTGGTGCTCCCATACCCCTACAAGTACAGACAAGACACAACTTGAAGACCCCTGAGGAAACCTAGCATTTTGTTGGCATAACGCATGAGGCCAGCAGCTGGCTCCCGATCGATCCCCTCTTTTGCAGGGATCTAGGGTTATTTATCTTTTTGTATTTCCTTGTACAGGTATTATATTGATAATAATGAATATTATTTCAGCATGCTCTAGGTGTGTCTTGTACATACTGTATGTTATCTGTGATAATTTATGCAGATTCAACTATATGATCTGTGCCACTCTGAGTATTTTTGCACCCTGGCTATTTTTGACAGGGGGTATGGTGCTGCTACAGAGAGCAGGCCGGCTGCCTTGTGCTACAACCAGGCAGGGGCCAGGGCACGACAGGGTACGCGGACCCTAGGCTGGGAAGAAGCTTGATGCAGCCCAGTAATTCACCCAACGGGAACGGAGCCTTCAGGAACCGTTTACCACCCGCTCCCGAATCGGGGTACTAGCGCAACGAGGGGGATAGGACTTCCCACAACCATCCAGAAAATCCCAAGAGTGAACCCTGAGAGCAGGCTCACCTTGCTAGCCACGCAGGTGAGCGGGACCCAAGTAGTCTTAGGCGAAAGAGATCCACCAAGTTACACACAGTGCCAAGGGACAAGGCTTCAGACCAACCAGCAACACCAATGGGGCACGGACCCAGCATGCTCGACCAACAGAAACGGAGCATTCAAGAGTTTGGTTTACCTGGTGTCAGCGACAGTGACTTTGGACTGTGTGAGTACCCGATATCCCTTCATCCTTGATGGGTTCCCCACTCCATCCACAACCAGGCCCCGGGACACCAAACCCCCCTTCCCACGGAGGGGGTAAACATCCTGCTGCTTCAACATCGTCACCGGGCTCCCCAACAGCAGCGGTGGTCTTTCACATTAACATGCACCGTGGGTGGCATCACGAACATTATCCCATTCACCACCCAAAACATTCCCCCTTTTTATTCCAAGGTAGCCGCGCGACCCCGCCTCAGATCCGGAGACCCCTCGAGCCACTGTGGGTCCCAGAAGCCCGTCGGGGGTGGAACACCTTAGGAAAACTTGGTGTCACGAACAGGATGCGAGCAGGACCCACTAACCTGGGTGACGTGCGCCTTGAGAAGTGAAAATCGCAATCCAAAATCCCGTTTTCTGCAACGTCCACCATTTTTCCGCCATTTTCGCGCCAAAAACGCCATCTTCTAGGAAAAGGGAGCGAAGCCGAAGCCCTTTGTCTTCAGCCTGAAACAGGAACCGGAAGTTCCTAGAGGGCCACAGCGTGCAAAAGGGTGCTGGGAGAAAACCGAGGGGGCGTGCCTGAATGTAGCGAAAGCGGAAAAGAAGCAGGGATGCCAGGACTCTGCCATACTGTTCCTGAACAACGCAGAGGCAAGATGGCGGAGCGGAGCTGGTCACCGGAACGTGCTGTTCCCGGGATCTCGACCTGGATTGAAGAAGAAACCGAGCAGCTGTGCAGGAGAATGGGGACGCAGTTCCTGTTCATACTAAACCACTGGAGGGAAGAGATGAGGAGTCTTGCAGTGGCGGTGCGAGCCCGTGAGATTGAAATCCAACGTGAAAAAAGGGTAAGCGGTTACCCAGTCCCTATTGATTACCCTAATCCGGCCATGGTGGCTGAGGGATCTGGTTCGCCCCCGCTTGCGGCAACCACTCCACTGTCACCTACCCCATCCTCGGCGTACGCCGAGCTGCCGTTATCCATCCCAGCAGCGGAACCTGCAGCCTGTTTTTATGAAGCTCCAGCAACAGCCCCAAGGTCTATCATCATCCCAGCCATGAGAGCGGTCGTCCGGACACCGGCCAGACCAGACCCGGCCGCATCACTGGGCCCGTCCTTAGAAGCGGAGCACCCGGACCCTGCAACCCCAGCTGCGGAGCAGTCGGGCCCACTACTTCCAGCAGCGGGAGTGGAACCTTCCAATTCTTCGGTTCCATTACCGCGCAGCATCTCAACGGCTGTTGGGGCCACAGTAGTACCTTCAAAGCCAGAGCCAGTCAGGGAGCCGAGGCCGGACGCCGGCGTCTGCTGCTGGGAACGACAACAACTACCACTGAAACCGACAACGACCCAGGCAGAGCAATGGCAGCAAGAGATAATTGCCCGCACCCAGTGAGAGGAAGATTATCTGAGGAAATCTACATTCCGTACCCGAGGCCCGATAAGAAGAGGCATGGTACACCGTTATGATCCTGAAAAGGGGTGGGGCTTCTTGTCAGAAGCTTGTCTGGCTGATGAGGTGTTTGTTACCAGAAGAGATGTGGAACAACACCTCCCGAGAGATCACCCTGGCCGTAACCTGGAGCCTGGGGAGATGGTCAGCTATACCCAGCACTGGGGCGAACGGGGCTGGTATGCCCTCGACGTAAAATGGTTCACTGTAGTGAACGAGCGGATTGTGTTGGCTGCTGCTGTTGGCTACCGGTTCCCCAGGGAGCTGGACCAGTAAAGAATGTTGACATAGCAAAAATGTGATACCATAAAACTGTTAGGTATGTGTTTTCCGTTTGTTATTTTCCACAGTTTGTTATTTTTCATATAGAAAATGTTAGAAAATGAGAGAATTAATGAAATGCTAATTGCATGGGAAAGTAACCTGATTTTTTCCTAGATTGACAGCAGTTGTACTACGGTACAGGGACTCTTGATGTGGTTTTACAAAGACTTCTGTGTTTTTATAGTTAATTAAAAATGGACCACAGTCACAGGACTGGCATGACCAACACAAACTTGTGTCTTGTAAAAAGACTGCACCTGTTGTGCCTACCAGAGTCATCTGACACACCCTGGGACCTTAACCCGGCCCAAGGACCCATCTAGGTTACCAGGGGAACCAGGTTGTTTGGGTGGGGGGTTGTTGGGATCCGGGACGTTGGGACTGGACTGTCGCAGGGAGGGACCGCAACGTGGAAGGTTGGGTCCCCGCTGCCACTAAAACCGGTCGCGTCCCCTGTTGGCAGGCGAACTTACAATGTTAGTAACGGTTTAAGAAAGTGCCTCCCTAATGTGGGATGAATCTGTTCAATAAATGTTTATGCTAGCCCCTTTTTCTTCCTTTAAAAAAAAATAAATACATGCTTGGTGTTCTGCAGCTCGCAGACGAGCTACGTTTAACCAAGGGGGAATGTGACGCCCTGGCCTATCAGGTCGTCACAAGGGTGCCGTGCAATCTGTCCTTCTGCATGGTACCCGCTCGTCCTTGGTTACGGGTCCTGTCAATTTGGTGTTGCTACCAACAGGTGTATATAAATCCTGAGGAACACTCTGCACCACACCCACCAACCACCGATTGGGCAGCCTGAGGGGAATAGGGCCACCCAGATGGAGGGATGGAAGAGGGAGGGCAGAGATATCAGTATCAAGTAGTAGTTGAGCAGTGAGACAGCGGTGACAGGACAGGTCATGCTGTGGAGCTGGGCTCCTGTACCCGTCCCAGGTGCCAGATGTTGGCCTGGCCAGAAGGAGCTGGAACCCCGGTCGCAGGGAGTAGTGACAGGGGGTAAGGTGCTGCTACAGAGAGCAGGCCGGCTGCCTTGTGCTACCACCGGGCAGGGGCCAGGGCACGACGGGGTACGCGGACCCTAAGCTGAGAAGAAGCTTGACGCAGCCCAGTAATTCACCCGACGGGAACGAAGTCTTCAGGAACCATTCCCCACCCGCTGCCGAATCGGGGAACTAGTGCAACGAGGGGGATAGGACTTCCCACAACCGTCCAGAAGATCCCAAGCGTGAACCCTGAGAGCAGGCTCACCTTGCTAGCCACGCAGGTGAGCGGGACCCGAGTAGTCTTAGGCGAAAGAGATCCACCAAGTTACACACAGTGCCAAGGGACAAGGCTTCAGACCAACCAGCAACACCAATGGGGCACGGACCCAGCATGCTCGACCAACAGAGACGGAGCATTCAAGAGTTTGGTTTACCTGGTGTCAGCGTCAGTGACTTTGGACTGAGTACCCGATATCCCTTCATCCCCGACCTGTTCCCCACTCCATCCACAACCAGGCCCCGGTACACTAAACCCCCCCCTATCCATGGAGGGGTTAAACATCCTGCTTCTTCAACATCGTCACCGGGCTCCCCAACAGCAGCGGTGGTCTCTCACATTACCCCGCACCGTGGGTGGCGTCATGAACATTATCCCATTCACCACCCAAAACATTCCCCCTTTTTATTCCGAGGTAGCCGCGCAACCCCGCCTCGGATCCGGAGACCTCTCGAGCCACTGTGGACCCGGGTCAGCCCGTCGGCTGTCGCGGGGGCAGCACATCAGCACTTACCATATTTGTAGCCATTTTGAAACTGTGCAGGAGGGGACAGAGGTCCTTCTGTGATGTCTCAGGCTATGCATCTTGACATAGTGCACCAGGGCTCGCTGCTACTGCCACAGTCTCTGCAACATCTGCAGAATGGAATTCCACTGTGTCGGCACATCATATATCAACCGGTTAACCAGTAGGCCAAAAGACATTTAGTAGCGATGCAAGTCGATTTGCCGCAGGGTGAGAATGGCAGAAATGAGCACACAGCGACCATGCTTTCTGCAGCAGCGTATCCAGGCCAGGATAGTGACCTAAAATTTGCTGTAAAACCAAGTTGAGGATGTGAGCCATGCAAGGCACATGTGTGAAGTCGCCCAGGTGTAGGGCCGCTACCAGGTTTGCACTGTATCGCACATGGCCCTCCCTGGCTCCAGGTTCAGTTCAGGTTCAGCCATTCATCAAATTTGGCCTTGATACTAGGTATCCACAACTCTGCAGCTGTGTGACTGCATTCTGCAATGCATGTTAATTTCAGCACTAACTGATTGCTTTCAGCCATGGAAGAGCTGTATGGAGGTGGGGGGATTCTCTCTGCACTTTTGGAATGCGTGCTCATTGTGGGTACTCCAGGGCTGTTGGTAGTGGCAGCTGTGATGGTAGGCCCTCCGCAGGTAGAGCTGTGCCTGGCAGATGTAATGGGACAGTAATGGAGACCACACCAGGTTGTCTTTAACAGTCTCTACTCACTGTGGACCCAGGGGTGCTGGTTCAGGTCCCAGGAAGACCAGTGCCAATGTAGTTACCAAGGTTGCTCTGTCCCTGGCACTCTGTAGATTGAGTCCCCATAGCGTGAAGCGTTTGGGGACCCCGACTATCCCTTTTTGGGTACAGTCTCCTTCTCCGTACGGCGGGCAGTGCGGACCCTGCAGGGAGGTAAGTGTCCAAACCCCGATCCTAGTTTACTGCTAATGCCCCAGATTATTTGGTTCGGTGAAGTCCGTGGAGGTCTCCTCACCAGGCAGGTATTTGCCAAATAGTCTAAAACTTGCGCTTTACCTAGGGCCCTGTGCCCCGTTCGTGCTCCAGTCCCAGCGGTATCTCTGTACCCGTCCTGGCGACCTCTCTCCTGTGCCCCTGGAGTCACCGTTACACGGACCCAGCTCAGGCACACCCGCACACCTCTCCTGTGTGCTCCCAACTCTCTAACTGACTCCTGACCCCTCCTACCAGGCTGGCTATACCCAGGGACTCGTTCCTATGGCGACCATCCCCTTACATGTTTAACCCTCTATGCCCAGTGTGGAGAGAAGAACTAGGATTTAGATTGTGTTTTGGTGGAATTGGCACTGGCAATCTAGGTCCCAGGGGGTAGGTCCTGCATCCCCAAGAGGATGCAGTTCCCTGTGGTGCCCTGAGGGTTTCAAGGGCACTACAGGTGCAGACAGAGATGTAATGCTGGATTACAAAACATGTGGAGTTTTTCCCCAACAATTCCCTATACAATGGTACTTAGCTAGGGTCGGACCAATGGATGGCTGCCTAGAGGTGGAGCCAGACCAGTCCACTAGTTGACGAGTTGGGAGGGGCAGACTGTGGAGAGTAGTCAGACAAAGAGTGAAGGTGGAAGCAAAGTGACGTCATGACTCGGGCTGACAGTGACCTGGTACCCAGGAGAGTAGTTGCCAGTGGAGTACGGTGGAGTACTCCCGGAACTACGTACCGACGGGGTACAGGACCCTAGGACAGGAAAGAGCTTCAAGCCGACCTGCACAGCGAGGAGACCATCAAGGACCTCGCTGACCCTAAGAATCCGAAGACTCAGTAGCAAAGGGAGAACCGGGGACAAGACCAGAGACTCCAACCCCACAGGGTTCACGCTACCGTCAGGCGTACAGAAGTAGACAAACCACCGGACGGGAACCCCCAGTTGCTCTATGCCACAGGGACCTATTTACCAGAGACAGGTGCAGGGGAAGAAGGTACCAGATTTCTACACTGGCACTGGAATGAAGGGGACCTAAAAGGTGAAACCAGTCGGCCTCGGGTACCCTGTTACCACCTACCAGCAGTTAGTAAAAACCAGTTGCACTATAACTCTGTGTGGACTACTTTCTCTTGATGCCCGTCACATCACCCATCCTGCTTGCGGAGGGCCTACCATCCAGGCTGCAATTACCATCAGCCCCAGTAGTGACATTCTGCAGCAGCGGCTCCACATATATTTAGCCGCAACACCGCAAGTGGTGTCACGTATGAACACTAACCTAAATCCCCTGTAAATACACCCCATTACAAAAAGGGCCCAGGGCCCGGAATTGGGCAACAGCCACCTCCGTGACATTCCCAAAAGAGACACTGCTCGGGACCGAGTACCCCATATTCCTGGGCGCAACAACCCTTTTTCTTGGCGTCACGAACAGGATTGAACTGAACGCGGTCAAACCGGGTGACATGTGCCTTAAACACTGTGTTTTATGGACTATACTTTATTTCTTGAAAAAACGCCGTCAATTTGCTGTGAAAAATAACTGCACCACAGCTGACAAAAAAGCACAAAAAGAAAGCCCTGCCCCCTGGGAGTATCCGGATTGTGAAATGAAACCGGAAGCAGGGAGCCCGGAGGCCCTGCACCAGAATGCCTCCAGGACTGTATCGAGCAACATGTCTGCACCAGGAGATCGTGCCAGCGCACCAGGTCAACCGGGGACCTGGACCATGGAAAAGCTAGAAGTGGAGGTCCAGCAGTTGTGCTGGACTCTGCAAGCGAAACACCTGCAGTGAGTCGAGGAGTGGAAGGCAGAGATGATAGAGGTGGTGGCAGCCATGCGGGCTCAAGAAAGTGGAGCGTCACTTGACCAGGCTGCACAGACCCAGCTACCGGGATCCGTCCTCGACCAGGCCATGTCACTGCCAGAGCCAGAGAGACCAGAAGTGGTCGCATCACCTTCTCCGCTGGAGAAGGGCAAAGTGGCACCAGCTTCCCCAGCCAGACCAAAAGCTGTCGCATCACCTTCTCCACTGGAGAAAGAGCAAGCAGCCACTGATCCAGTGATGGCAGCCCAAGTGATGACGTCATTGAGAGCCACGGAGGAGGCCGTCACCAGTGTTCACGACTGTTTCCAGGTACTGTACCCAGTCGCTGCTGGGGACTCAGCAGGCCTGATCTCCAGGCTGGAATGGGTACCGCGTTCGGGGGGCGAGTTCCTCTGTGTTGTGCTGACAAGGTACACGGTATCCGACATCTAGGCTCCCAAGCCAGAGGAACCTGAATACAAGCCTGCAGTTGTCCCGGTCCCGGCCTGACGTGAGGTTTGTTCTCAGATGCCACCCTATGTGCCAGCAGAGCCACCAGGATGCAGTGCAGCTGCATGGGACCAGTGCACACAAACTCTAAGTGCTGATCCCAGGAGGCCAAGTGAACCAGATGGCCTCTTTCCAACACCCTAGTAGCTATGACCTGTTGCACTACCAGTTTGTTTATTGTTGACCGTTCCAGTAAATGTTGATTTAAACTGCTAAAAAAATCACAATTGCTGAAAAATTTAAAAAGTTTACCAGTTACGTTTGATTTGATAAAAATGGACCCCAGGCTGCAGGACTAGCAGCAGCCAAAAACTTTTTCCCTGTAAAAAGTTGCACCAGGTGTGCATCCACAGAGTACACCCACCAGTGGACCCTGTTTAAGCACCACCACCAAGGAGAGATCGGGTACAGGAAAGGTCCGGGACAGAGATGGTCCGGACCTGGTCACTAATGGAACCGGTGACCTGCCTCCTTAGAGGGTTCTGGGACCAGGATCTTTGGGTGGTGGGTGCAGGGAGGGGTACTCCAGTTATTGAAATGTTAAAGTGATGAACCTCCTCTGTATGGGAAGACTTGTTATGTGTCAATGTTTACCTGTTGAAAAAAAAAAAAAGTGTAACCAGTTTCACTTGAAGCCCGAGGACATGCTGGAATTAACCAAAGGGGAATTTAGCGCCCCTGAACCCATCAGGGTGCTACAAGGTTCTGTATCCCCCACAAGGATGCGGGCCTACCCCCTAGGGCTGGTAACACCAAAAACCCAGGTAATCCCAGTTTTCCCCCAACAATCCCCCATACAATGGTACTTAGCTAGGGTCAGAAAAATGGATGGCCACCTAGAGGTGGAGCCAGACCAGTCCACTAGTTGACCAGTTGGGGTCCCCCAGTTGCTCTATGCCACGGGGACCCATTTACCAGAGACAGGTGCAGGGGAAGAAGGTACCAGAGTACTAAACTGGCACTGGGACGAAGGGGACCTGGAGGTGAAACCAGCCTGCCTCAGGTAACCAGCTTCCACCAACCAGCCGTGAGTAAAAACCAGTTGCACTAAACCTCTGTGTGGACTACGTTCTATCGACGCCCATCACATCACCCATCCTCTGGGGCCCGTCCCTGCTTGCAGAGGGCTTACCATCCAGGCTGCAATTAACATCAGCCCCAGTAGTGACATTCTGCATCGGCGGCTCCATATATATAGCAGCAACACCGCAAGTGACGTCACGTATGAACATTAATCTAATCCCCTGTAAATACACCACACGGAACAGGGCAACAGCCACCAAAGTAACCCATATCCCTGGGCACGACACGTAACACAAGAAGTAAAGTGTCACGCTTCCCGGTCCCCGTACCCCGCTTTCCGGTCCCCGTGGCCCGCTCCCCGCTTCCCGGCGGCGTCCCCGACTCACCACTCCGGTCCCGGTCTCCTTTTCCTCGCCTGCGCCCTCCATGCGTCCAGCTCCCCGCTCCCGGCGCTCCTCAGCGACGTGGAACACCCTGCCGGGCACCCCTGCTTCCTCTGCACCGCTCCCTGGACTGGCTTCTGGCACACGGGCCTCGCGCATGCGCATTAGGGCGCGCGCGCGGTCATTGACCCTTTCTTAAAGGGCCAGCACCTTCAAACAGGAAATTGCATAGACAGGTACAGGGTATATTAGGATTCTCCTTCCTGGTGGGCGGGGCCTGTTCTACGTGTTTAGTAAGCTAGGAGTTCAGGTCCCCGTATTGCTTTGCCCTGTATTAACCCTGTCTGTCTCGCAGAGCCTGTCCTGCCACGCCAGCCGCTCCGAACCACGTCCGTGTCAGTACCCTGACGGTGACTTCGGCGGATGTTCCACCACCTCTGCAGCTCCGCCAGTCTCCAGTCCCTGGCTCCATTGGGTGACCCGTCCCATCGCTCAGCAGGTTCCGGATCCCGCCTAACCCTTCAACCCGGCCTTGGACCTTGAGCCTCGTCACCCGGACTACCGTCCAGAACTCCGTGTGTTCAGCAACATCCACCTTTCCAGCTCCCCTACGGACTGTCTGGCTACCAATAGTGCTTCGGCTGCCGTGCATCAAGACCCTCTGGCGGGGTGACCGGCCTGGCTGCCTCCTCAGGGGAAACCGGTGTACGGTCCAGAGTTTCCACCACCCAGACGTAACATAAAGGATCCACAGGTGCGCCAGGACCCCCATTACCCCGACACACGTTTCGCGGGGAACCCCTCTTCTTCATGGAGGAGAGTGTAGGCATGTTGTGCCCGCAGGACCTTTAGACCTTCAGGCTGATCATGTGACCGAGTCACTTGTATACTGTAGTCACATAGGCACCTGCCGCAGTAGAAAGGAAGAGTCACTCGCGAATAGGAAGCCTGGGTATGCTGCCCATATCAGGGAGCACAGATGCAGAGGAGAGACGGGGGGGACCTGTCACCCCGACCACCGCGCCTGCGCTTACACTGAAAAGTGGTCACAATGGGCAGCATCGCACAGATCACATGGATGAAGTGGCATATAGGATCAATATTAACACCCAGATGGAACAGTGGCAGTATGTACAATAATCAATTATTACATAGATATACATCATAATATAAGTTAAACATTAGATATTACATACAACCACAGTAGTATATAAATGATCAGTTAAATGTTAGCAGAGTCTCTCAGAGGTGGGTCACATGTTCTGAGAGCTGGCAAGATGTCCATCAGAGCAATAATTGTGGAAAGGAGTGTAAATAGAAAAACTAAAATAAAATAAAATTAAGAACAAACAAAATAAGAAATAAATCAGAAAATAAGTGAGACAATATGTATAATATTAAAAATGTAAAATATTTTTTTTTAAAATAAATATCATTCATACAAAAGGATCGTAGCTAATTGATACATTCAGTCCATAGGGGGCTAAAGTGCCCAATTTATGGATCCACTTTGTTTCTTTTGTTCCAAGGTTTTTTTTTCAAGTTTCCTCCACAGATCCTTGCATGCACGACGTCATTTCTCAGAAATCTCAGGGATCTGGGATCAGATTGACCGAAAATGGCATGATAGGGCTTTAGATTCGTAAGATCATCAGCTGTTCCCTTGGCCACAATGTCTCTGACATGCTCACAAACTCTCACCTGTAATTCGTGGGACGTGAGACCAACCTATATCAGTGGGCAACCACATGTGGCATAATAGACCACATGCATTGATCCACATGATATACTGTATATTGGTTGTTTTTGTATTGTTTGGCTCCATCAGCCGAATCAAAGCTGAAACAACGTGAGATGTTGGAGCATGCCAAGCAATGGCCACAGGTAAAGCAGCCATGTCTCGGACCTGTAGAGTCAAATGGTCTGGGTATGTCGAGAACATAATGGCTCTTGACTAGTATATCCCTTAGATTTCTGGATCTTCTTGGCATCATGCATGGGGCATCCGGAAGGTCAATACCTAGTATTGGTTCAGATTTTATTATGGTCGAGTGTTTGAATAGCACTGATTTCATATTATCCCATTCATGGTTTAATGTCGAGATATATCTCACATTCCCACCATCATCCTTCTGTTTAATTGAGGACTGCAATAATCGCTTTTGTGTGGTCCTGCTCGTTCTGTTGTATCCATTAGAAATACAGCAACGACCGTACTCACACTGTTCAAATCTCGCCTGAAGATCTGTCGCCTGTTTTTTAAAGGAGCTCTCAGTAGAGTAAATCCACCTCATCCTAAGAAACTGTCCAACCGGGATAGCCCTGAGGGTCGCCTGGCTGTAATAATGAATTAACTGCAGTCAATTTCCGAAAGACATCAGTCTGAACCGCCCCTCCATATCCACCTCCAGACTGATGTCAAGTTTTGACAGGCAAGAAATCTAGGTATATGCCAGTCATGGGGGGATATAAAGTGGCAAGTTAAAGTTTAACAAACACTGCAGTGTTTAGATGGGTCACTCCAACAACTCATCACCTCAGCAACAAGTAGATATACAACAATTAACTTTGCAAGCAGAATATATTCACAACTACACTGCACTAACAATCCTAACTGGCCTGTATTACTTGGGCTACACAAATACCGCGCTCTTACTACTGAAGCCTATGTTATGCCCTATAGAGTGCGCATACCGGTAAGAGACCCACGGTACTGTTGGGTGGGGCATAAGTCTACTCTTGGGAGCTCGATGCTGTGATGCTCGTCGGTGTGCACCTCTTACAGGACGGGGGGGAACTCTTTCTCTACTGCCACGGACCAGAGATTCTTGGGGTCTTTCGGATCCCGTCTCTTGTCTCTGTCACAATTGCCGACCACTGGAGCCTTTCTGTCCAGTATTTGCTTGGCAGCTACCAGGACTCTTTCACGGTCTGGTCAAATCATCATTCCTAGACACTTTTCAGGCAGCGTCTCCTCTCTTTCATGCTCTCAGATGACCTTACTTCTCCTGTTGCTGTGTAACGTGGCCAGGGGTTGTAGTTGTGGGAGAGGCGTTCAGTTCTGTGTTTGCCCCAGCAAGCTACAGACTAAAGAATTGGAAAGAATGGATAGTGGAGTGGGTGTGGAGGTGTTACCTGTGAGCAGTGGTGCTTCTTGACTACAAGCTGGTTTCTTACTGCCTGGTTCGCACTGTGTAGTTCTACATTTAGGGTTACTAAAGATGAGTTCACTCTTGTTAAACTGTATAAAGTTTACATGAAACAAGTTTCAAACACCGTTTCAGTTCACTTACAATAGGGTTAATACTCGGCTTTTCATCAAACATTGACACATGAGGACATTTCGGCTCTTCCATTATGGCTGCAGTCAGAGTTCCACCGGTTACCAAGGAGAATGGGGGTTTGGCGCTTGGCTATCCGGCCACACAGGTCCATGTGTCTGCTGTGGTTGGGATGCCCTGCATGGCTCTGCTACTGTTTCAAGATAGCTCCTAGAGTCTTTTTCCTGCGGTGTCAGTGGCCGTCAGTCAACACTGACTTCGCTACTGTTCGTAGTAACCTGCTTGATGGAGGGGTTTCTCTCTGATTCCTCTGTTTACCTCAATGGAGCCTCACTCGGGTGTTTCGTATTTGGTCACTGTAGTTTACTCCTGCACAGTGATGGGCGGATTCGGATTATAAAAGTCCGGATCCGCGTGGCTGCAAAAATGCCCGAGTGCCGGGCCTGGGCCCAGAATTCTCAGGCAATTCTGTCTGATGATTCGGATCCGGCACACGGGAATTAAAAGAAAAATAAAATAAAAGTAGAGAAAATAGGAATGAAGTAAGCACTTCATACTTATCAAGTTGCAGTCAGATGCACCCCCAGACTGTGTGATAGCGTCTGCCTGCAACCAATCCCAGGCGCTGTCTGTGGGTCTCTATCAAGGTTTAAAATAAATACATAAAACATTTGGTGTAGGGTCCCCTCATATTATAATACCCAGTACAAATAAAGCATACAGCTACAGGCTGCAGCCCCCAGCCGTGCTCTTATCTTGGCTGTATAACAACCTAAGAGAAACCACAAGCAGCTTTTTCTTTAATTATTTGAATAAATAATATCAAAAAACAGCATTTGGTCCCCCAGCCCAATTTCAATACCCAGCCAAGATATAGCTAGACAGCTGGGGGATGGTATTCTCAGGCTTGGGGAACCTGATCCTCACAGCGGGAGGTGTTGTGAATACATTTTCCAGTTTGGTGCTCCCTCTTGTGGTCAGTGCTGGCGGTGCAGTTGACTTGTTGAATGGGAGCCAGACACCTGTGGAGGACTGGAAATCAGGTCATTCAGATTGGGTCTATATAACTGAGTAGGTTTTTCCTGTTCCTTACCAGTGCTCAATGTATCTCCAGTGTGCTAAGGACATTCTGAAACCAGCTCTTCTCTCTACCAGAACTCCTCTCAGATAAGTTGGTCTATGTACCTCTGCTTATGGTTTTCACTCTTTTGTAGTTTTTTTCTGTTTTGATACTAATGCTTGATTCCTGATTTTTCCTGTGTGGAGTTCTTGGTGGAGTTGGATCATTCACTGCTGGGAGTGTCTGTATACCTAGCTTCATGTTTTGCTATCTATTGTGTTTTGTCATGCTTGGTATTAAATTCAGTTCCTCATCTATATCATCTATATTAGTGTTTTTTGGATCCCAGTAACACCAGAGTACTGATATAGTGGGGGAGAGCCTGTGTCAGCTCAGGGCTTTTCCATATCAGGCGTGCTGAGATTTATTAGGGTTTTTACGGCTGCAGACAGTGCTCTTTCCTATCCTTTCCTATACAGATAGATTGGGCCTTATCTTTGCTGAATCTGTTTTCTAGCTATGTATTGTGTTTTCTTATATCACCGTTGTCTTTACATGTGGGGGGGGCTATCTATATCTTTGGGGATTGCTCCGAGGCAGATTAGATTTTCTAATATTTCTCTCTGTACGGATATTTAGTTCTCCGGCTGTGTCGAGGCGACCAAGTCATCGTAGGCTCACCCCACGGCTACTTCTAGTTGTGTGCCAGTATTAGGTCTGCAATCCATTGAGATTCCAGCCACTCTAGTTACTTTTTGGGTTTCCGCATTTTTTTCCTTTTTCTGATCCTCCTTGGTCACTGTATCATAACAGTAGCACTGGCCATACCTAAGATTCCAGGGTACTCAAAAGAAGGAAAAAAAAAAAACTGCATGATTTTATTTCTCTTTTTTGTGTGTTTTTTACTATTTTTCTCTGGGTGCTGTGGAGGATCTTGTGCTGCAATGGATGTTACACAATTAGCTGAGCGAGTTGATCAGCTTACGTCTCAGGTTAAGGATATATCCGATTATCTTGCCCAGACACTTGCTGTAGAACCTAAGATCCCTGCACCTGATTTGTTTTCTGGGGATCGGTCTAAATTCTTGAACTTCAAGAACAATTGTAGGTTATTTTTTGCCTTGAAACCAAAGTCCTCAGGGTCTTCCATGCAGCAAGTTCAGATTGTTATCTCCCTGCTGCCTGGTGACCCCCAGGATTCGGCTTTTTCCCTGGCGCCTGAAGATCCTGCTCTTGCTGATGTGGAATTTTTTTTCAGGCTCTTTGGTTGTTATATGATGAACCTAATTCTGTTGATCAAGCTGAGAAAATTTTATTGGCTTTGATCCAGGGTCAGGAACCTGCTGAGGTATAGTGTCAGAAGTTTTGTAAGTGGGCAGTCCTTACTGAGTGGAATTATGCGGCTCTTGCGGCTCTCTTTCAGAAGGTGTTGGCAAAGCCTGTTAAGGATGTTATCGTGGGATTTCCTGTCCCCTCTGGTCTCGATGCCTCTATGTCATTGGCCATTCAGATTGACAGACGTTTACGTGAACGTAAAAAAATGCAAGCAGAGGTGTTGCTCTCAGAGCAGTCTCTGCAGCCTTTGCAGTGTGATAGGGTCCTTTCTAGGGTGGAACGGCAGGGTTTTAGATGACGTAATAAGCTATGTTTCTTCTGTGGAGAGGCCTCTCATACTATTTCTGTCTGCCCGTTCGTTTACTTTGAGCGGTATACAGACTAAAGGGGTCTTTACACGCAGCGATATCGCTAGCAATATCGCTAGCGAGCGTACCCGCCTCTGTCGTTTGTGCGTCACGGGCAAATCGCTGCCCTTGGCACACAATATCGTTAGCAGTCGTCACACGGACTTACCTGCCTAGCGACGTCGCTGTAGCCGGCGAGTCGCCTCCTTTCTAAGGGGGCGGTTCATGTGGCATCACAGCGGCGTCATTAAGCGGCCGCCCAATAGAAGCGGAGGGGCGGAGATTAGCGGCCGTAACATCCCGCCAACCTCCTTCCTTCCTCATTGCCGGCGGCCGCAGGTAAGCTGTAGTTCTTCGTTCCCGAGGTGTCACGCATAGCAATGTGTGTGCTGCCTCGGGAACGACAAACAACCTGTGTCCTCAACAATCAACGACTTTTTTGAAAATGAACGACGTGTCAACGATTTGATGAGTATTTTCCATCGTTAACGGCCGCTCGTTGGTGTCACACGCAACGACGTCGCTAACGATGCCGGATGTGTGTCACGGAATCCGTGACCCCGGCAATATATCGTTAGATATGTCGTTGCGTGTAACGGGGCCTTAAGTTTCTTTTGTCGGTTTCTTTGATCTGCTCCCTGTCGCCATTTTCTCTTATGGCTTTTATTGATTCAGGAGCTGCCCTGAACTTGGTGGATCTTGGGTTTGCTGAGCTTTGTGGTTTTCCTATGGTGCCTTTGCATGCTCCTATCCCTTTGAGGGTATTGATGCTACTCCTTTAGCTGAAAATAAGCCCCAGTTTTGGACCCAGGTGATGATGCGGGTCGCACCTGACCATCAGGAGGTTTGTAAGTTTTTGGTCTTGCATAATTTCCATGACATTTTGGAACTGGGATTCCCTTGGTTGCAAAACCATAATCCAGTTGTGGATTGGACATCCTTGTCTGTGACTAGTTGGGGCTGCCAATGTGTGCATAGTGATACTCCTGTTTTGTCTATTTCATCTCAGACACAGGAGGTCACTGACTATTTGATGGATTTCATGAATGTATTTAATGAGACCGAGGCTGCGTCCTTGCCTCTGCATAGGGACTATGATTGTGCTATTGAATTAGTGCCTGGATGTAAATTTCCTAAGGGACAGCTTTTCAATTTATCTGTACCTGAACATGTTGCTATGCGGACTTATATTAAGGAGTCTTTGGAGAAGGGTCACATCAGACCTTCATCTTCACCTTTGGGTGCCGTTTTTTTCTTTGTGGCCAAGAAGGATGGCTCATTGCGGCCCTGTATTGACTATCATCTCCTCTCCTTAATAAAATTACGATTAAATATCAGTATCCATTGCCTCTGATTTCCGACCTGTTTTCCAGAGTGAAGGGTGCTAGTTGGTTTACTAAGCTCGATCTTCGGGGAACGTATAATTTCTTTCACATTAAGTAGGGTGATTAATAGAAGACGGCGTTTAATACCCCTGAGGGACATTTTCAGTACCTAGTGATGCCCTTTGGGCTCACTAAAGCCCCTTCCGTCTTTCAATCTTTCATGAATGATATTTTCCGGGACTTTGTTGACAAGTTTTTGATTGTCTATTTGGATGACATTTTGATTTTTTCTGACGACTGGGATTCTCTTGTTGAACAAATTGGGACAGTGTTTCAGGTTCTCAGGGACAATGCGTGATATATCAAGGGATCGAAATGTCTCTTTGGCGTGCAAAAGATCTCTTTTTTGGGGTTCATTTTGTCCCCATCTTCTATTGAGATGGATCCGGTCAAGGTCCAGGCCCAGGCCATTCATGATTGGGTTCAGCCTACATCTTTGAAAGCCCTTCAGAAGTTTGGGGGTTTTGCTAATTTTTATCATAAATTAATAGGCAATTTTTTTCAGTATTGTCAAGGCATTGACTGATTTGACCAAAAATTGAGCTGATGTTGTGAATTGTTCTCCAGAGGCTGTCTTGGCTTTTTAGGAGCTTAAAAGGAGATTTACTTCTGCTCCAGTCTTGTGGCAGCCTGATGTGTCTATTCATTTTCAGGTGGAGATCGATGCGTCGGAGATCGGAGCTGGGGCTGTCCTGTCTCAAAGAGACCCTGTGACTTCTAAAATTAGACACTGTGCTTTTTCTTCCCGGAAATTTTCACCACCGGAGCGAAATTATGATGTGGGGAATCGGGAATTATTGGCTATGAAGTGGGCCTTTGAAGAATGGTGACATTGGCTGGAGGGGGCGAGACATCAAATTATTGTACTCACTGATCCTAAGAATTTGATCTATCTTGAATCTGCCAGGAGGTTGAATCCCAGGCAGGCTAGATGGGCCTTGTTTTTCACGCGTTTTAATTTTGTGGTCTCTTATATACTGGGCACTAAGAATATTAAGGCGGATGCCCTTTCCAGGAGTTTCTTTGCTGATACTCTTGATGTGACCGAGCCTGCTGCCATCCTGCATGAGGGAGTGATTCTCTGCGCGATTTCACCCGAATTGAGACTTGATCTTGAGGAATTTCAGGAGAACAAACCTGAAAGATGTCCTGGGGGGAATTGTATCTTCCTGACCAATGGAGGAGTAGAGTGATGTCTGAAGTTCATTGTTCTGTGTTGGCTGGTCATCCTTAGATTTGTGGCACCAGGGATTTGGTGGGTAGGTCCTTTTGGTGGCCTTCTCTGTCTTGTGATGTGAGGAGTTTTGTCCAGTCCTGTGGGATCTGCTTTAGATCCAAGTCTTGTTGTTCTCGTTCTAGTGGACTATTATTGCCATTGCCGGTGCCTAAAAGACCATGGACTCACATCTCAATGGATTTTATTTATGATTTCCCTGTTTCTCAGGGGATGACGGTTATTTGAGTAATCTGGGATAGATTTTCCAAAATGATTCATTTGGTGCCACTGCCTAAGTTGCCATCAGCTTCGGATTTGGTGCCTTTGTTTCTCTGTCAGGTGGTTCGTTTGCATGGTATTCCTGAGAATGTTGTGTCCGATAGGGGAGTCCAGTTTGTGTCTAGATTTTAGAGAGCTTTTTGTTCTAGGCTGGGAATTGAGTTGTCCTCCTCTGCGTTTCATCCTCAGACCAATGGACAGACTGAGAGGACAAATCAGACTTTGGAAACCTATTTGAGATGTTTTGTGTCGACTGATCAGGACGACTGTTTTTTTTGTCTTTGGCTGAGTTTGTTCTTTATAATATAGCTAGTTCAGCCACTTTGATGTCTCCTTTTTTTTGCAATTTCGGGTTTCATCCTCTGTTTTCTTCGGGGCAGATGGAGGCTTCAGCCTGCTCGGGTGTTAATTCTGCAGTAGAAAAAATGCAGCAGATTTGAGGTCAGGTGGTGTATAAATGGTCCCCCTCACAGGAAAATGCCCAACGGTTTGAAAAGCAACGTAGGACTGTGGGTCCCCGGTTTAAAGCAGGGGACTTGGTCTGGTTGTCTTCCAGACATGTTCCTATGAAAGTTTCTTCTCTGAAATCTAAGCCAAGGTTTATTGGACCTTATAAAATTTCGGAGATAATTAATTCTGTTTCTTTCCGTTTGGTTCTTCCAGAGACATTTAAGATTCACAATGTCTTTCATAAATCTTTGTTGAAAAAATATGTTGAACTGGTAGTGCCCATGGCTGCGCCTCCTGATCCGGTGTTGATCGAGGGGGATCTGGAATTTATACTGGAAAAGATTTTGGATTCCCGTATTACCAGACGGAAGGTCTAGTATCTGGTGAAGTGGAAAGGTTATGGTCAGGAGGATAATTCTTGGGTGGTTGCTTCCAACATACATGCTGATCGCTTGATCCGTGCTTTTCATTGAGCCCATCCTGACAAACCGGATGGTTCCGGTGAGGGTTTGGTGACCCCCTCCTCAAGGGGGGTACTGTTGTGAATACATTATCCAGTTTGGTGCTCCCTCTTGTGGTCAGTGCCGGCGGTGCAGTTGACTCGTTGAATGGGAGCCAGACACCTGTGAAGGACTGGCAATCAGGTCATTCAGATTGGGCCTATATAACTGAGTAGGTTTTTCCTGTTCCTTGCCAGTGCTCAATGTATCTCCTGTGTGCTAAGGACATTCTGAAACCAGCTCCTCTCTCTACCAGAACTCCTCTCAGATAAGTTGGTCTTTGTACCTCTGCTTATTCTTTTCAGTTTCTTGTAGTTTTTTTCTGTTTTGATACCGATGCTTGATTCCTGATTTTGCCTGTGTGGAGTTCTTGGTGGAGTTGGATCATTCACTGCTGGGAGGGTCTATATACCTAGCTCCATGTTTTGCTATCTATTGTGTTTTGTCATGCTTGGTATTAAATTCAGTCCCTCATCTATATTAGTGTTTTTTGGATCCCAGTAACACCAGAGTACTGATATAGTGGGGGAAAGCCTGTGTCGGCTCAGGGCTTTTCCATATCAGGCGTGCTGAGATTTATTAGGGTTTTTACAGCTGCAGACAGTGCTCTTTCCTATCCTTTCCTATACAGATAGATTGGGCCTCATCTTTGCTGAATCTGTTTTCTTACTATGTATTGTGTTTTCTTATATCACCATAGTCTTTACATGTGGGGGGATATCTATATCTTTGGGGACTGCTCCGAGGCAGATTAGCTTTTCTAATATTTCTCTCTGTAAGGATATTTAGTTATCCGGCTGTGTCGAGGCAACCAGGTCATCGTAGACTCGCCCCACGGCTACTTCTAGTTGTGTCAGTATTAGGTCTGCAGTCCATTAAGGTTCCAGCCACTCTGGTTACTTTTTGGGTTTCCGCATTTTTGTCCTTTTTCTGATCCTCCTTGGTCACTGTATCATAACAGTAGCACTGGCCATACCTAAGATTCCATAACAGTGAGGTCATGTTCTATGGCCTCTGTGTGAATTCCAATGAAGCAGCACTGGAATCGTCATGGGAACTCGTTTGCATTACGTCGGACCTGCAGGGGTGTTTTGGTGTTAATAAAGTGGTGAAAGAGCGTGCTTTTTTGTATTTTATTTCAAATAAAGGACTTTTCGGTGTTTGTGTTTATTTCTTTTCATTTACACATTAGTATTGGGGGGGTCTCATAGACGCCTCCCATTACTAATCTAGGGCTTTGCGGCAGCTGTGAGCTTACATTAGCCGCTTATTACCCCGATTGCCACTGTGCCAGGTCAATCGGGAATTGCTGGGTAAAGTGCCAACTCTATCGCATCTAATGGATGTGACAATTCTCAGTGGCTGCAAGCTGATATTTTTAGGCTGGAGGTGGCCCAATTAGCATGGGTCTTCCCAGCTGAGAATACCAGCGCCAAGCTGTTGGGCTTTATCTTTGCTGTATATCAAAATTGGGGGGACAGCATGTTGTTTAATTATTAAAAGAATTAAAAAAAAATAAAAAACATGACTACTGCTGCTCCTTCTATTTTGATACATAGCCAAGATAAGTGCAAGACTGGGGGCTGCAGCTTGAATCTGTATGCTTTATCTGTGCTGGGTATCACAATATGGGTGGACCCTAAGCCAAATGTTTTATTTATTTATTATTATACCACGATAGAGACCCACAGACAGCGTCTGTGATTGGTTGCAGTCAGACGCCATCACACAGGCTGGGGGCATGCCTGACTGCAACCGATCACAGATGCCAGGAGTGCCGGTGGGTGGGCAAAGCAATGCATATGGATTAGCAATAATGAGCAGCCCTGGAAGCAGCCTAGAAGCAGATGCAGGTGCACTGGAGCCTTAGTAAGTATAATGCACTTGTTCCTATCCTCCTATCCCTTCTACCACCATTTTTAATCACCGGATTCTGGTCCTCATAGACTTATATGGGGACCAACATCTGGCCAGATAACCAAGATCAATCCAGGGCTGGAACCGGGATTCTTTTTCAACCCCGTGAGACCCGCCGGTCCCTGTTATCTACAAGTCCATCCATCACTAATCCTGCACACTCTTCTGCCTGTTCCTCTCCACATCACACTCTTCACTCTGCTACATCTGATTAACTACTACTGTTAACTTTTAACTCCCTAAGCTAGGAAATGCTTTACACTATATCCCCTTCACTGTGGGCCAGGTTCTACTTGATGAACCCTTCAGTCCTGCCACTGTACCTGATTCCTAAGCTTCCCCTTACAGCTAAGGAGCACAGGACTGGTGAAACCTAATGGTAGCTAGTAGCAGTGCATCATAGCCACACATATACGGAATTGAACACATCTTACCATTACTATACATTACTAAAAATTCACATTTATAAAACAATGACATCTTTTGGGGGTTGCAGGTCTCAGTCCACTCTACTACCCCACTGTAAGCTCTTCTACCACTCTTTCTCTGTTTTCTGCATTTTTGGGAGCAGGGTTAGTCCAACTGCACGTTACACAGGGGAGCTCCGACACTGCCAGATAGTCCACAAAACACAGCATGTAGAGGTGCACCGTCTCTTAAAGTCATAGCGTGCTTAATCCGTTCGTATCTGGGGCAAAACCAACTTATATTGCACTAACATGTCATATGCTAACTACATTGCCCTGCCACATCACGTCGTCAATATCGGGTGTACAAGTCTGACATCAGACACTGTAATGTACCCCCAGGATTTGATTGATGTCCTCCTCACTGCCTGATGTCAAGAGTGCAGGAAGCACGAAGCATAGTCAAAGTAGGCATGGGGGCAAATCAACTCCTAATACGTTCATCATATCAAAAACATATGCTTGGCTTCAAATACATGTTTCATACCAAACATCTTAACATTATACTATATTTATACACATAGAGTATAGACATATACTCTCTAACATCACAATGTTATTAATTATTATTCATTTATATAGCCCCATTAATTCCACAGCACTTTACATATGTAGCACCCCTGCGGTGTCAGGTGCCACAAAATATGTAACCAACTATGGACAACCCAGACCCTGGAATACCAGTGCCGGTAAACATACCATCACACATACACTAAACCCCATGTCCAACCTGGAAAAACTGCCTAGAGACAGATTTAAAGGATGGCCACCTATTGGTTGGTAAGCATCCAATCTGCTAGGAAGAGACTCAAAAAGGGCCAGGGCTAGTTAGGTGGGGAGTTGGCTGAGGAGAAAAGTCAGTTGTTGCTGGAGAGAGACTCTGAGGGAGTCAGAAGTGAGAGAAAGAAGAAATTAAAGTGTTTTAGCACAGCAGTCCTAGGTGTTAAAACCTGAAGAAAGAACTGGAGCTAAAAAGGAGAAGGGTTGCTGTGGAGTAAGGAACCAGTGCTCAAGGAACCTAGGGTTGCAAGAGGAATGCGAGATCAGAACTCACAGAATCCAGCACAGGCGGGGAGCAGAACCCTTGAACGGTAGTACGCTTCAAGCTACTTGTTAAATCTGCCAGGTGAGAGGATCATCAGGTTCCCTCACCAACCTGAGTGTCCAGAGCAAAGCAACAAAGAGGGGACAGGGACAGGAGTCCAACCCATTAAAAATGTCCAGGCTGCCTGCTATACGGACCAATATAGTAAGATAACTTCGGCACTCAAGGGTAATGGAAATTCATAGACAAAAAGATTTGTGAATTTATTTTATTGGGAGAAAAAATAATTTTTTGAAAATAACTTTCCTATATGTTATGCTATACGGGCCAAGACTGTGAAACGGTGGGGATCACAAGACACTTTAGGCCACGGGGACCCATCAAAAACTAAAGTGTGCACGGAGGACAGCTTACCAGGTCACCAACTGGCACTGGGAACAAAGGGTGAGAGAACGCCTGAAAAACAGCACCACCAGGGCACTGGTACCAGAACAGTAAGTAAAAACAAGTTTAAACTGCAGTTCCTGTGTGGTTTGAATCCTTTCTACATTGGTGCATTATCAGCTAACACTGCACACTACAACCACCATCATCCTCTTCCGGGGCCTAGCCCTACTTGCGGAGGGCAAGAACACCTGAGTATACTACCCACCCCAGGAAGATCACGCAGCGGCGACTCTTACAAAATAGCCGCAACCCGCAAGTGGCATAGTCAAAAACTCTTTTATTTATTTTTCCACTTTTTCACTTTTTTTCGGATCGACCCCCGGGGTCATGGAACTGAGCATCGGCCGCGACCACGACCCTGCTCACCACACGCCCGGGACCGAGTATCCCACAGCCCTGGGGCGTCACACATACATTAGCAACACTGTCCCCAATTTGGGCTCACAATTCTAAATTCCCTATCAGTATTTCTTTTGGAGTGTGGGAGGAAATCCACAAAAACATACAAACTCTTTACAAATGTTGTTCTTGGTGGGATTGGAACCCAGGATCCCAGTGCTGCAAGACTGCAGTGCTAACCACTGAGCCACCATTGTATTACATAACATTGGTCACAGTGAATATGGTGACAGGCTCACACCCAAAGGGTGACAGAAAATAGATTGTTTCTCAGTGTGAAATAGTGCTGATGTGGAGGAGCATAATCTAATACACAGGTTCACCTTCTTCTGTCCTTATCTACATACATAATTTCCAGTTGTGTCTGTAACCCTATTCCAGCATGCACCGTGGCACTGTCAGTTGCGCAGGTGCAGTTCGAACTGCGCCTGTGCAAGTGACATTCATGTCACCGCAGCTTCCGGGCACGAACTACGCGTGCGCAAATAGCGGTGACATTACCGCTCTTCCCACACACGCAATGCATGTATACACTGAAAAAAGACACACATGTACTGTATGTCTTCACACACACAGACACACACACCTGGATGGTCACCTGTCCTTAGCGATACGGTCCCCAGCACTGATGTCCCCAGTGCTGCTCCTGCTTCCAGCTCTTCAGTGCAGTGAATATTCAGTGCAGTATATTGAGCGGCAGTCAGGAGCGGGAGACAGCAGAGCTGAAGACAGCATCGCTGGATACAGGTGAATATAGAAAATCTTTTTATTTAAAAGACCCATGTTTTCTCTAGGGGGAGGGGGGGGAGTGAGAGAGAGAGAGAATACACACACACATATACACAGACGACACATACACACAGCGTACAGCCATATACACACACATGTACACAGACGATACGTACACATAGCATACAGCCATATACACACACATGTACACAGACGACACGTACACACAGCATAGAGCCATATACACACACACATACACAGACGACATGTACACACAGCGTACAGCCATATACACACACGTACACAGATGACACGTACACACAACATACAGCCATATACACACACATGTACACAGACGACATGTACAC
Source organism: Anomaloglossus baeobatrachus (assembly GCF_048569485.1). Classification (NCBI taxonomy): domain Eukaryota; kingdom Metazoa; phylum Chordata; class Amphibia; order Anura; family Aromobatidae; genus Anomaloglossus; species Anomaloglossus baeobatrachus. The sequence continues at coordinate 164,737,416 of NC_134356.1, forward strand.
ACAGCGTACAGCCATATACACACACGTACACAGACGACACATACACACAGCATACAGCCATATACACACACATGTACACACAGCACAGCTCAAGAAACACAACACCAGATACCAATATACAGCACACGACAAGGAAGAGACAGTGCACAGGAGTGAAAGACGTCAAATAACACAACACATACCTTACACAAATGCGGAACGTTGACATACAACAGATATGTTGGAAAGCGTAAACAGTGTGACACATGTCCACTGCTCCTGTCAGCACCACTAAGGATAGACAGATGTTCATTTCACCGCACTCCCGATGCAATAGCATCGGGCCTATTTCTAGTCTAATATATAAAGCTGAGTGTATGTGTGTGTGTGTGTGTGTGTGTGTGTACTTGTTTTGCTATACTTGTGGGGACATGGACCTGAATACACACCAACAGTGTGGGGACCTCTGTCTTCGTGGGGACCAAATATCAGGTCCCCACAAAGCTGCCAATGCTAATCAATGGAGAAGACCTTGTTTATACACCTAGCATCAAAATCTCAAGTGTCCTCTTTATACACATATATAAGAGAAAGTGTGTATGAGTGTGTATGAGTGCGTGTGCTCAATGTGTGTACACTCCCTCTCTGGTGCCTTTGTGGTACTGCAAGCTGATACACACTTCAGAAAAGCCTCAAGATTCCACCTCTGGCAAACCGAGGTACTGCAGGCTCTCACACAAATTTGTTTAAAGTGTGTTGTGGGGACACAGATACAGGCTTGGTCATATGACTTAGTGGGAGTGGTGTACAGGGTCTTAGCAGTAAAGTGTATTCCATATTTCTGCCAGATACCTACAGAGATATTGAAATCTGAAAAAAGAGACTTCTGCTCATTGAAGGTAAGAACTGCTCACATAGGGATCAACTCCACAGCAAACAACTCTCTATTTTATGCTGTATGTTGCTCTTTATATGTTTGGGGTGACTGCACATAGGGTTGCATAATGTGGATTATGAATATAAGTGTACACAAGGCTCGTAATGTGGATGATGAGGGATAGATATCCCACATACCCAGCTTTCCAGTAACTGTACTGAGCAAGAGACATGGGGAATGAACATAATATATGTACAGTATACAGTGTAATGGATATACAGTATCCCACATACCCATCTTTCCAGTAACTGTACTTAGCAAGAGAGATGGGGAATGAACATAATATATGTAATATATGTACAGTATACAGTGTAATGGATATATCCCACATACCCAGCTTTCCAGTAACTGTACTGAGCAAGAGACATGGGGAATGAACATAATATATGTACAGTATACAGTGTAATGGATATACAGTATCCCACATACCCAGCTTTCCAGTAACTGTACTGAGCAAGAGAGATGGGGAATGAACATAATATATGTAATCTATGTACAGTATACAGTGTAATGGATATATCCCACAAACCCAGCTTTCCAGGAACTGTACTGAGCAAGAGACATGGGGAATGAACATGATATATGTACAGTATACAGTGTAATGGATATACACTATCCCACATACTCAGCTTTCCAGTAACTGTACTAAGCAAGAGACATGGGGAATGAACATGATATATGTACAGTATACAGTGTAATAGATATATCTCACATACCCAGCTTTCCAGTAACTTTCCTGAGCAAGAGACATGGGGAAAGAACATAATATATGTACAGTATACAGTGTAATGGATATATCCCACATACCCAGCTTTCCAGTAACTGTACTTAGCAAGAGACATGGGGAATGAACATGATATATGTACAGTATACAGTGTAATGGATATACAGTATCCCACATACCCAGCTTTCCAGTAACTGTACTGAGCAAGAGACATGGGGAATGAACATGATATATGTACAGTATACAGTGTAATAGATATATCTCACATACCCAGCTTTCCAGTAACTTTCCTGAGCAAGGGACATGGGGAATGAACATGATATATGTACAGTATACAGTGTAATGGATATATCCCACATACCCAGCTTTCCAGTCACTGTACTGTGCAAGAGACATGGGGAATGAACATAATATATGTACAGTATACAGTGTAATGGATATATCCCACATACTCAGCTTTCCAGTAACTGTACTGAGCAAGAGACATGGGGAATGAACATAATAAATGTATAGAATACAGTATAATGGATATACAGTATCCCACATACCCAGCTTTCCAGTAACTGTACTGAGCAAGAGAGATGGGGAATGAACATAATATATGTACAGTATACAGTGTAATGGATATATCCCACATACCCAGCTTTCCAGTAACTGTACTGAGCAAGAGACAAAGGGAATGAACATGATATATATACAGTATACAGTGTAATGGACATATCCCACATACCCAGCTTTCCAGTAACTGTACTGAGCAAGAGACATGGGGAATGAACATAATATATGTACAGTACAGTGTAATGGATATATCCCACATACCCAGCTTTCCAGTAACTGTACTGAGCAAGAGACATGGGGAATGAACATGATATATGTACAGTATACAGTGTAATGGATATATCCCACAAACCCAGCTTTCCAGGAACTATACTGAGCAAGAAACATGGGGAATGAACATGATATATGTACAGTATACAGTGTAATGGATATACAGTTTCCCACATACCCAGCTTTCCAGTAACTGTACTGAGCAAGAGACATGGGGAATGAACATAATATATGTACAGTATACAGTGTAATGGATATATCCACATACCCAGCTTTCCAGGAACTGTACTGAGCAAGAGACATGGGGAATGAACATGATATATGTACAGTATACAGTGTAAAGGATATACAGTATCCCACATACTCAGCTTTCCAGTAACTGTACTGAGCAAGAGACATGGGGAATGAACATGATATATGTACAGTATACAGTGTAATGGATATATCCACATACCCAGCTTTCCAGTAACTTTCCTGAGCAAGAGACATGGGGAATGAACATAATATATGTACAGTATACAGTGTAATGGATATATCCCACATACCCAGCTTTCCAGTAACTGTACTGAGCAAGAGACATGGGGAATGAACATAATATATGTACAGTATACAGTGTAATGGATATACAGTATCCCACATACCCAGCTTTCCAGTAACTGTACTGAGCAAGAGAGATGGGGAATGAACATAATATATGTACAGTATACAGTGTAATAGATATATCCTAAATACCCAGCTTTCCAGTAACTTTCCTGAGCAAGAGACATGGGGAATGAGCATAATATATGTACAGTATACAGTGTAATGGATATATCCCACATACCCAGCTTTCCAGTAACTGTACTGAGCAAGAGACATGGGGAATGAACATAATATATGTACAGTATACAGTGTAATGGATATACAGTATCCCACATACCCAGCTTTCCAGTAACTGTACTGAGCAAGAGACATGGGGAATGAACATGATATATGTACAGTATACAGTGTAATAGATATATCCTAAATCCCCAGCTTTCCAGTAACTGTACTGAGCAAGAGACATGGGGAATGAGCATAATATATGTACAGTATACAGTGTAATGGATATACAGTAACCCACATACCCAGCTTTCCAGTAACTGTACTGAGCAAGAAACATGGGGAATGAACATGATATATGTACAGTATACAGTGTAATAGATATATCCTAAATACCCAGCTTTCCAGTAACTGTACTGAGCAAGAGACATGGGGAATGAGCATAATATATGTACAGTACAGTGTAATGGATATATCCCACATACCCAGCTTTCCAGTAACTGTACTGAGCAAGAGACATGGGGAATGAACATAATATATGTACAGTATACAGTGTAATGGATATATCCCACATACCCAGCTTTCCAGTAACTGTACTGAGCAAGAGACATGGGGAATGAACATAATATATGTACAGTACAGTGTAATGGATATATCCCACATACCCAGCTTTCCAGTAACTGTACTGAGCAAGAGACATGGGGAATGAACATGATATATGTACAGTATACAGTGTAATGGATATATCCCCAAACCCAGCTTTCCAGGAACTGTACTGAGCAAGAGACATGGGGAATGAACATGATATATGTACAGTATATAGTGTAATGGATATACAGTATCCCACATACTCAGCTTTCCAGTAACTGTACTGAGCAAGAGACATGGGGAATGAACATGATATATGTACAGTATACAGTGTAATAGATATATCTCTCATACCCAGCTTTCCAGTAACTTTCCTGAGCAAGAGACATGGGGAATGAACATAATATATGTACAGTATACAGTGTAATGGATATATCCCACATACCCAGCTTTCCAGTAACTGTACTTAGCAAGAGACATGGGGAATGAACATGATATATGTACAGTATACAGTGTAATGGATATTCAGTATCCCACATACCCAGCTTTCCAGTAACTGTACTGAGCAAGAGACATGGGGAATGAACATGATATATGTACAGTATACAGTGTAATAGATATATCCCACATACCCAGCTTTCCAGGAACTGTACTGAGCAAGAGACATGGGGAATGAACATGATATATGTACAGTATACAGTGTAATAGATATATCTCACATACCCAGCTTTCCAGTAACTGTCCTGAGCAAGGGACATGGGGAATGAACATGATATATGTACAGTATACAGTGTAATGGATATATCCCACATACCCAGCTTTCCAGGAACTGTACTGAGCAAGAGACATGGGGAATGAACATAATATATGTACAGTATACAGTGTAATAGATATACAGTATCCCACATACCCAGCTTTCCAGTCACTGTACTGAGCAAGAGACATGGGGAATGAACATGATATATGTACAGTATACAGTGTAATGGATATATCCCACATACTCAGCTTTCCAGTAACTTTCCTGAGCAAGAGACATGGGGAATGAACATAATATATATACAGTATACAGTGTAATGGATATATCCCACATACCCAGCTTTCCAGTAACTGTACTGAGCAAGAGACATGGGGAATGAACATAATATAAGTACAGTACAGTGTAATGGATATATCCCACATACCCAGCTTTCCAGTAACTGTACTGAGCAAGAGACATGGGGAATGAACATGATATATGTACAGTATACAGTGTAATGGATATATCCCACAAACCCAGCTTTCCAGGAACTGTACTGAGCAAGAAACATGGGGAATGAACATGATATATGTACAGTATACAGTGTAATGGATATACAGTTTCCCACATACCCAGCTTTCCAGTAACTGTACTGAGCAAGAGACATGGGGAATGAACATATAATATGTACAGTATACAGTGTAATGGATATACAGTATCCCACATACTCAGCTTTCCAGTAACTGTACTGAGCAAGAGACATGGGAAATGAACATGATATATGTACAGTATACAGTGTAATGGATATATCCACATACCCAGCTTTCCAGGAACTGTACTGAGCAAGAGACATGGGGAATGAACATGATATATGTACAGTATACAGTGTAATAGATATATCTCACATACCCAGCTTTCCAGTAACTTTCCTGAGCAAGAGACATGGGGAATGAACATGATATATATACAGTATACAGTGTAATGGATATATCCCACATACCCAGCTTTCCAGTAACTTTCCTGAGCAAGAGACATGGGGAATGAACATAATATATGTACAGTATACATTGTAATGGATATATCCCACATACCCAGCTTTCCAGTAACTGTACTGAGCAAGAGACATGGGGAATGAACATAATATATGTACAGTATACAGTGTAATGGATATACAGTATCCCACATACCCAGCTTTCCAGTAACTGTACTGAGCAAGAGACATGGGGAATGAACATGATATATGTACAGTATACAGTGTAATAGATATATCCCAAATACCCAGCTTTCCAGTAACTTTCCTGAGCAAGAGACATGGGGAATGAGCATAATATATGTACAGTATACAGTGTAATGGATATATCTCACATACCCAGCTTTCCAGTAACTGTACTGAGCAAGAGACATGGGGAATGAACATAATATATGTACAGTATACAGTGTAATTGATATACAGTATCCCACATACCCAGCTTTCCAGTAACTGTACTGAGCAAGAGACATGGGGAATGAACATGATATATGTACAGTATACAGTGTAATAGATATATCCTAAATCCCCAGCTTTCCAGTAACTGTACTGAGCAAGAGACATGGGGAATGAGCATAATATATGTACAGTATACAGTGTAATGGATATACAGTATCCCACATACCCAGCTTTCCAGTAACTGTACTGAGCAAGAGACATGGGGAATGAACATGATATATGTACAGTATACAGTGTAATAGATATATCCTAAATACCCAGCTTTCCAGTAACTGTACTGAGCAAGAGACATGGGGAATGAGCATAATATATGTACAGTACAGTGTAATGGATATATCCCACATACCCAGCTTTCCAGTAACTGTACTGAGCAAGAGACATGGGGAATGAACATAATATATGTACAGTATACAGTGTAATGGATATACAGTATCCCACATACCCAGCTTTCCAGTAACTGTACTGAGCAAGAGACATGGGGAATGAGCATAATATATGTACAGTATACAGTGTAATGGATATATCCCACATACCCAGATTTCCAGTAACTGTACTGAGCAAGAGACATGGGGAATGAACATAATATATGTACAGTATACAGTGTAATGGATATACAGTATCCCACATACCCAGCTTTCCAGTAACTGTACTGAGCAAGAGACATGGGGAATGAACATGATATATGTACAGTATACAGTGTAATAGATATATCCTAAATACCCAGCTTTCCAGTAACTTTCCTGAGCAAGAGACATGGGGAATGAGCATAATATATGTACAGTATACAGTGTAATGGATATACAGTATCCCACATACCCAGCTTTCCAGTAACTGTACTGAGCAAGAGACATGGGGAATTAACATGATATATGTACAGTATACAGTGTAATAGATATATCCCACATACCCAGCTTTCCAGTAACTTTCCTAAGTGATTAAATAGTTGGTGAATAAACATGATACATGTGTAATATATAAAGGATAAGGGGACCTCTTAGCGGACCTTAAATCTGAGTTAAGTCTAAGGGTACGTCCACACGCTGCGGGTGTATGGCGTCTGGAATCCGTATGGACTTTGGCCGCTAAATGCGGTGGTATTCCAGAGTATATATACCAATTGGTCGGCGTATATATGGCAGTAATAGGGTGGAATAGCGGCGGTAGTTCCTTACCACCGCTAATTCCCGCAAGAAGTTGCGGCTGATATTTAGCCACGGTTTCTGCCATTCTAGCATGTCAAATTATCGGACGGATCCTGTCCGTCAAATTGACATGATGCGGTTGAGAATAACGGCAGTCCAGATCAATTTCCGGATGAACATAATCCGACCAATGACATCAGTACTGGTTTTGCTGGCGGCTACGGATCAGCCGCCACAAATCCGGCATGTGTGGACTAGCCATAATTCTCATCTGTTAGGTAATTCTGTCACAGACTTCATGCTTGTTATTGCAATTGGCAAAATTAATTCCACCTTTTCTGCAGGTTTTGAGGTGCTTTTTTGGCGCTCTTATGTGCGGCAAAAGCGCCAAAAAATACACTGCTAAGATGTTGCAAGAGTGGTCTGACTGCGGTTCAATTCTAACCTATAAGCAATTTCCGTTTGTATTCCGCAAGAAATCCGAGCGGCAAATTGACAAGATGCGGTTGAAAATTGCCGCACTGCGGTCTGCTTTCCACGGTGGCAATTTTCCGCCCTGTGTGAACTGCTTTTTGCAGTTCACACAGGGTATAATGGAGGGCGTGGCCACAGTGGCATTTCCGTGCAAAACCTTGTGAAAAATCCACCACGTCTGAACGTACCCTTAAATGACTTATCAAATTTACTATTTGCACTTCATTCACACTGCTGCTGTTTTTGTGGCCGCATTTGCGGTCCGTTCTTGCAAAAGTGGGACGCAATTGCGGCCGCTCGAAAGTGGAGTATGTGGAATATATATCCCTTACACTATATAGATATCATGTTCATTCCCCATCTAGCTTGCTCAGGAGAGCATCGCCCTCCCCCGGCACCAAGAGCAGCTCATACTGAATTGTTACATTGACTAGCAACACTGCACACAGAAATGCACCTTAATATTCCACTGTTAACCCTTTCCTCCCAGCAGTAACACACAACTCCTCACCTTGATATCATGGTGATTTATGGTCAGAATGACTTCAATGCGATCAGTGACTTCTATTCTAGCTCTGCTCACATAGATTTTATATCCACACTCAACTATAGGCTGTTCTTGATATTTTGGGGGCTGTTAGTCAGATATACTAGCTTGTGCCTGTATAGTATTGGTGTAGATGGGAGTATAGGGCATGGGTTACATGGCACTGTGGTGGGATACTGATGGGAGGTATTGGTGCTGTGTTTGATGCTTCTACTGGGTATTTTCCTACTAATACTGGAACAGCTCACTGCATAGAACGATCCTTCCCAGCTCTATAATATATTGTATATACCCCACAATGCAGGCTCACACACACATTTGTCTCAAGTGTGTTGTGGGGACACAGATACAGTCTTGGTCATGTGACTTAGCAGTAGTGGTGTGCAGGGTCTTAGCAGTAAGGCTATGTGTCCACGAGAGAATGTTGCTGCGGATTTTTCTGCCTCAAAATCCGCAGCTTTCCCACAGAATCCGCACCTTAGCATAGCTGCGGATTTGACGCGGATTTGACGCGGATTTGACGCGGATTTCGTTGCGGATTTTGATGCGGATTTTGATGCGGATTTTGTCCAATGTGTTTCTGAATAAAGCTTTGACTGTTTTGAAGGCAAAAAAAAGTCTCTTTATGTCATTTCCTGTCCCAACCCTCCTTTCTTCTCCATTATCCATTTTGTTAGCAGTCTCACAGTGTGCTTATACAGAAAAGCTGCGGCCAACACCACTGGGCTCTTACATTCTAATAGGCTGTATATAATAACCCAGTGGTGGTGGCCGCAGCTTATAGCCAAAAAATGTGGTCCCATGTTCCCTTTCACTGTTATTTAAAAAAAAAAAAAAAAATGTGCTCCGCTGTATTTTCACTGTCCAGCCCGATGCAAGCAAGCAACTGAGGGCTGTGCTTCTTAGCGGGATAAGGCTGAAGCATTCTCTGCCCCTCCCGCTGAGAAAAACAGTCCTCAGCTGCCCCTGAAAATGGCGGCTCCGTTGTGAAGCGCCATTCTCAGGTGCTGTACCGAGGCTCATCCAGCTGCCCTGATGCATTTGGCTGGCTGGGTAATACGGGGTTAATGCCAGTTTTCTGCAAACTGGCACTAAGCCTGAGGTTCATAATGTCATGCCTGTGTAGACACGGCCATTATGAACCTCCATTTGGTAATAAAGAAAACACAACACCTTTATTAAAAATTTTAATTGAAAGAAAAACACACACACACATCCCTGATTGCCATCTTTATTACTATCAAGCCTCAGAGGTTAATCCAGGACAATATCACAGGAAAGCTCTCTGCCGGCTGCTGGGAGCGGCAGAACTCACTGGCCGGGTCAGCTCAGTTCATAGCTGAGCTCGGGTCAGCTGACTTCAGAGCATCAGCTGACCCGGGCACAGAAGTCAGCCGGTCAGCTGACTTAATTCGCGAGCGCGGGCGGGTAAGCTGAGTGCACATCGACAGCTGAATAGTCGGCCGATGTGCACTCATCTGACCCGGGCACGGACGTCAGCCGGTCCCAGCAGACGGAAGAGAGCTTTGCAGCATCTCGTACACTGACGGCTGCTGGGACCGGCTGACGTTCGTGCCCGGGTCACATGACTGCACATCGTCAGCTGACTTAATTCGCGAGCGCAGGCGGGTCAGCTGACTGCACACCGACCAGCTGATGTGCCGGGCTCCGATGTGCACTCATCTGACCCGGGCACGATCGTCAGCCGGTCCCAGCAGACGGAAGAGAGCTTTGCAGCATCTCGTACACTGACGGCTGCTGGGACTGGCTGACGTCAGTGCCCGGGTCAGCCGGGTGCACATCGGAGCTGTCATGGATTATCGTCGGGGGATTCAGGGAGTAATAAAGATGGCAATCAGGGATGTGTGTGTGTTTTTCTTTCAAATAAAATTTTTAAAAAAGTGTTTTCTTTTCTTTAGTACCAAACGGAGGTTCATAATGGCCGTGTCTACACAGGCATGACATTATGAACCTCGGGCTTAGTGCCAGTTTGCAGAAAACTGGCATTAACCCCGTATTACCCAGCCAGCCAAATGCATCAGGGCAGCTGGATGAGCCTCGGTACAGCACCTGTGAATGGCGCTTCACAACGGAGCCGCCATTTTCAGGGGCAGCTGAGGACTGTTTTTCTCAGCGGGAGGGGCAGAGAATGCTTCAGCCTTATCCCGCTGAGAAGCACAGCCCTCAGTTGCTTGCTTGCATCGGGCTGGACAGTAGAGTTGAGCGCGGTTCGTGGTTCGTGGTTCTCCAGTTCTAGGCTCGAGTGATTTTGGGGCCTGTTCTAGATCGAACTAGAACTCGAGCTTTTTGCAAAAGCTCGATAGTTCTAGAAACGTTCGAGAACGGTTCTAGCAGCAAAAAAACAGCTAATTCCTAGCTGGCTTTCCGCTGTAATAGTGTAAGTCACTCTGTGACTCACACTATTATGACATTTCAGTGTATACTGTGCGTGAACAGCGCCTTCAGATCACTCCTGTTTGTATAATGGCGATCGCCATTTTTTTTTTTTTTTCCTTGTCTTCCTTCCCTAAGCGCGCGCGTCTTGTGGGGCGGGCCAGCATGTCAGCCAATCCCAGACACACACACAGCTAAGTGGACTTTTAGCCAGAGAAGCAACGGCATGTGTGATAGGATGTCCATGTCACATGTCCCTGCATTATAAAACCGGACATTTTCCTCCAGCACGCCATTATCTCTTCTGCGTCCTTGATGTCAGACATCACTGTCGCAGCTCCGTACTGACTGAGTCCTATCGCCGATACTGCTGTATACACAGCGCTGGACAGCTTAGGGAGAGCACTTTCTATAAGTCCTTTTAAGGGCTCGTACGGGCAGGGTCAGAGCCATAGGTGACAGGTCCTGAAAACAGAGTAGGTCAGGGATTTCGTCGCTGCATTTCCCCATTAGGAGGGAGTAGAAAGGCAGGCTTCCATTCCTCTACCCAGAGCCCCACAATCCTGGCACTGTACCCTCCTGTCCTCTGCACACTCCAACTCCTTATAATAACTAAGCCATTATACTAGCAAACAGTCAGTGTACCTAGTGGCATCCTAAACGTGGCTATTGTACTTTTGTCTAGTCACACTAGTGCAAAGACATTTGCAGCACCTCTACCTGCATTGCACACTCAAACTCTTTTTAACTAAGCCATTATACTAGCAAACAGTCAGTGTATCTAGTGGCATCCTAAACGTGGCTATTGGACTTTGCTATAGTCCCACTAGTGCAAAGACATTTGCAGCACCTCTGCCTGCATTGCACACTCCAACTCATTATAACTAAGCCATTATACTAGCAAACAGTCAGTGTACCTAGTGGCATCCTAAACGTGGCTATTGTACTTTTGTCTAGTCACACTAGTGCAAAGACATTTGCAGCACCTCTACCTGCATTGCACACTCAAACTCTTTTTAACTAAGCCATTATACTAGCAAACAGTCAGTGTATCTAGTGGCATCCTAAACGTGGCTATTGGACTTTGCTATAGTCCCACTAGTGCAAAGACATTTGCAGCACCTCTGCCTGCATTGCACACTCCAACTCATTATAACTAAGCCATTATACTAGCAAACAGTCAGTGTACCTAGTGGCATCCTAAACGTGGCTATTGTACTTTTGTCTAGTCAAACTAGTGCAAAGATATTTGCAGCACGTCTGCCTGCATTACACACTCAAACTTTTTTTAACTAAGCCATTATACTAGCAAACAGTCAGTGTACCTAGTGGCATCCTAAACGTGGCTATTGTACTTTTGTGTAGTCAAACTAGTGGAAAGATATTTGCAGCATGTCTGCCTGCATTGCACACTCAAACTCATTGTTACTAAGCCATTATACTAGCAAACACTCAGTGTACCTAGTGGCATCCTAAACGTGGCTATTGGACTTTGCTATAGTCCCACTAGTGCAAAGATATTTGCAGCACCTCTGCCTGCATTGCACACTCAAACTCTTTTTAACTAAGCCATTATACTAGCAAACAGTCAGTATACCTAGTGGCATCCTAAACGTGGCTATTGGACTTTTGTCTAGTCACACTAGTGCAAAGACATTTGCAGCACCTCTACCTGCATTGCACACTCAAACTCTTTTTAACTAAGCCATTATACTAGCAAACAGTCAGTGTATCTAGTGGCATCCTAAACGTGGCTATTGGACTTTGCTATAGTCCCACTAGTGCAAAGACATTTGCAGCACCTCTGCCTGCATTGCACACTCCAACTCATTATAACTAAGCCATTATACTAGCAAACAGTCAGTGTACCTAGTGGCATCCTAAACGTGGCTATTGTACTTTTGTCTAGTCAAACTAGTGCAAAGATATTTGCAGCACGTCTGCCTGCATTACACACTCAAACTTTTTTTAACTAAGCCCTTATACTAGCAAACAGTCATTGTACCTAGTGGCATCCTAAACGTGGCTATTGTACTTTTGTGTAGTCAAACTAGTGGAAAGATATTTGCAGCATGTCTGCCTGCATTGCACACTCAAACTCATTGTTACTAAGCCATTATACTAGCAAACACTCAGTGTACCTAGTGGCATCCTAAACGTGGCTATTGGACTTTGCTATAGTCCCACTAGTGCAAAGATATTTGCAGCACCTCTGCCTGCATTGCACACTCAAACTCTTTTTAACTAAGCCATTATACTAGCAAACAGTCAGTATACCTAGTGGCATCCTAAACGTGGCTATTGGACTTTTGTCTAGTCACACTAGTGCAAAGACATTTGCAGCACCTCTACCTGCATTGCACACTCAAACTCTTTTTAACTAAGCCATTATACTAGCAAACAGTCAGTGTATCTAGTGGCATCCTAAACGTGGCTATTGGACTTTGCTATAGTCCCACTAGTGCAAAGACATTTGCAGCACCTCTGCCTGCATTGCACACTCCAACTCATTATAACTAAGCCATTATACTAGCAAACAGTCAGTGCACCTAGTGGCATCCTAAACGTGGCTATTGGACTTGCTATAGTCCCACTAGTGCAAAGACATTTGCAGCACCTCTACCTGCATTGCACACTCCAACTCATTATAACTAAGCCATTATACTAGCAAACAGTCAGTGTACCTAGTGGCATCCTAAACGTGGCTATTGTACTTTTGTCTAGTCAAACTAGTGCAAAGATATTTGCAGCACCTCTGCCTGCATTGCACACTCAAACTCTTTTTAACTAAGCCATTATACTAGCAAACAGTCAGTGTACCTAGTGGCATCCTAAACGTGGCTATTGGACTTTGCTATAGTCCCACTAGTGCAAAGACATTTGCAGCACCTCTGCCTGCATTGCACACTCCAACTCATTATAACTAAGCCATTATACTAGCAAACAGTCAGTGTACCTAGTGGCATCCTAAACGTGGCTATTGTACTTTTGTCTAGTCAAACTAGTGCAAAGATATTTGCAGCACGTCTGCCTGCATTGCACACTCAAACTTTTTTTAACTAAGCCATTATACTAGCAAACAGTCAGTGTACCTAGTGGCATCCTAAACGTGGCTATTGGACTTTGCTATAGTCCCACTAGTGCAAAGACATTTGCAGCACCTCTGCCTGCATTGCACACTCCAACTCATTATAACTAAGCCATTATACTAGCAAACAGTCAGTGTACCTAGTGGCATCCTAAACGTGGCTATTGTACTTTTGTGTAGTCAAACTAGTGGAAAGATATTTGCAGCATGTCTGCCTGCATTGCACACTCAAACTCATTGTTACTAAGCCATTATACTAGCAAACAGTCAGTGTACCTAGTGGCATCCTAAACGTGGCTATTGTACTTTTGTCTAGTCACACTAGTGCAAAGACATTTGCAGCACCTCTGCCTGCATTGCACACTCAAACTCTTTTTAACTAAGCCATTATACTAGCAAACAGTCAGTGTACCTAGTGGCATCCTAAATGTGGCTATTGGACTTTGCTATAGTCCCACTAGTACAAAGACATTTGCAGCACCTCTGCCTGCATTGCACACTCCAACTCATTATAACTAAGCCATTATACTAGCAAACAGTCAGTGTACCTAGTGGCATCCTAAACGTGGCTATTGTACTTTTGTCTAGTCACACTAGTGCAAAGACATTTGCAGCACCTCTACCTGCATTGCACACTCAAACTCTTTTTAACTAAGCCATTATACTAGCAAACAGTCAGTGTATCTAGTGGCATCCTAAACGTGGCTATTGGACTTTGCTATAGTCCCACTAGTGCAAAGACATTTGCAGCACCTCTCCCTGCATTGCACACTCCAACTCATTATAACTAAGCCATTATACTAGCAAACAGTCAGTGTACCTAGTGGCATCCTAAACGTGGCTATTGTACTTTTGTCTAGTCAAACTAGTGCAAAGATATTTGCAGCACCTCTGCCTGCATTGCACACTCAAACTTTTTTTAACTAAGCCATTATACTAGCCAACAGTCAGTGTACCTAGTGGCATCCTAAACGTGGCTATTGTACTTTTGTGTAGTCAAACTAGTGGAAAGATATTTGCAGCATGTCTGCCTGCATTGCACACTCAAACTCATTGTTACTAAGCCATTATACTAGCAAACAGTCAGTGTACCTAGTGGCATCCTAAACGTGGCTATTGGACTTTTGTCTAGTCACACTAGTGCAAAGACATTTGCAGCACCTCTCCCTGCATTGCACACTCCAACTCATTATAACTAAGCCATTATACTAGCAAACAGTCAGTGTACCTAGTGGCATCCTAAACGTGGCTATTGTACTTTTGTCTAGTCAAACTAGTGCAAAGATATTTGCAGCACCTCTGCCTGCATTGCACACTCAAACTTTTTTTAACTAAGCCATTATACTAGCAAACAGTCAGTGTACCTAGTGGCATCCTAAACGTGGCTATTGTACTTTTGTGTAGTCAAACTAGTGGAAAGATATTTGCAGCACCTCTACTTGCATTGCACACTCAAACTCTTTTTAACTAAGCCATTATACTAGCAAACAGTCAGTGTATCTAGTGGCATCCTAAACGTGGCTATTGGACTTTGCTATAGTCCCACTAGTGCAAAGACATTTGCAGCACCTCTCCCTGCATTGCACACTCCAACTCATTATAACTAAGCCATTATACTAGCAAACAGTCAGTGTACCTAGTGGCATCCTAAACGTGGCTATTGTACTTTTGTCTAGTCAAACTAGTGCAAAGATATTTGCAGCACCTCTGCCTGCATTGCACACTCAAACTTTTTTTAACTAAGCCATTATACTAGCAAACAGTCAGTGTACCTAGTGGCATCCTAAACGTGGCTATTGTACTTTTGTGTAGTCAAACTAGTGGAAAGATATTTGCAGCATGTCTGCCTGCATTGCACACTCAAACTCATTGTTACTAAGCCATTATACTAGCAAACAGTCAGTGTACCTAGTGGCATCCTAAACGTGGCTATTGGACTTTGCTATAGTCCCACTAGTACAAAGACATTTGCAGCACCTCTGCCTGCATTGCACACTCCAACTCATTATAACTAAGCCATTATACTAGCAAACAGTCAGTGTACCTAGTGGCATCCTAAACGTGGCTATTGTACTTTTGTCTAGTCAAACTAGTGCAAAGATATTTGCAGCACCTCTGCCTGCATTGCACACTCAAACTCTTTTTAACTAAGCCATTATACTAGCAAACAGTCAGTGTACCTAGTGGCATCCTAAACGTGGCTATTGGACTTTGCTATAGTCCCACTAGTGCAAAGACATTTGTAGCACCTCTGCCTGCATTGCACACTCCAACTCATTATAACTAAGCCATTATACTAGCAAACAGTCAGTGTACCTAGTGGCATCCTAAACGTGGCTATTGTACTTTTGTCTAGTCACACTAGTGCAAAGACATTTGCAGCACCTCTACCTGCATTGCACACTCAAACTCTTTTTAACTAAGCCATTATACTAGCAAACAGTCAGTGTATCTAGTGGCATCCTAAACGTGGCTATTGGACTTTGCTATAGTCCCACTAGTGCAAAGACATTTGCAGCACCTCTACCTGCATTGCACACTCCAACTCATTATAACTAAGCCATTATACTAGCAAACAGTCAGTGTACTTAGTGGCATCCTAAACGTGGCTATTGTACTTTTGTCTAGTCAAACTAGTGCAAAGATATTTGCAGCACCTCTGCCTGCATTGCACACTCAAACTTTTTTTAACTAAGCCATTATACTAGCAAACAGTCAGTGTACCTAGTGGCATCCTAAACGTGGCTATTGTACTTTTGTCTAGTCACACTAGTGCAAAGACATTTGCAGCACCTCTACCTGCATTGCACACTCCAACTCATTATAACTAAGCCATTATACTAGCAAACACTCAGTGTACCTAGTGGCATACAAGAAGTGGCTGTTGTACTCCATTAGTGCCCCACTGGTGCAAATCTATGTGCAGCACCTCTGCATGACACCCTCCTGCTCTGTTTTTAATAAGCTATAATGATAGCCAAAAATACTGCCATTTAGTGGCATCATAGAACTGGCTGTTGTATTCCATTAGTGCCCCACTGGTGACAAGCTATTTCTAGCACCTCTGCATGACACCCTCCTGCACATTTAGCTATGCTAATTTTATAGCAAACTCAGGGAATTCCTTGCTGCATTTGATCATTAGGAGGGATAGAAAGTGAGGCTTCTTTTACTGTCCTGGTACCCACAGAACACGGCCACTGTACCCATCTGTCCACTTTTGCCACGCTATTTAATTTGCACAAAGAGCTGACTCTTTTTCTGCCTTCCTAAAATTGTCTGGAATACTAAGTTAGTGTTCCTTTGCTGCCAAGCAAGGTACAACACATGTGCATTCTACACTCCTTTCCATTTCTGGAATGCAATTATTAACTGCAGGTAGTCCAGGCAATCTGTGACGAAGGTGCAGGCGTGGGTATAATGTAGCCTGCATCCAATGATGGTTCTCTCGATGTCTGACAGTTCAACAATACCTTCTGTTTCCACTCCAAAACAAGTGATGACCTGCCAATCACACTCCGTGTTGCGGGTAAAGGAGTGGATGTTCAGTGTGAAAAACCATGTGTGACTGCTGTCCCCACAGTCACAGAGGATGAAGAGCACGCAGATGCACTTGATGGGGCAGGCGGTGGATGCACAGGCACGCTAGGCCGCATTGTAGCACAGTGAAATTCACATTGCGACTTATGCTTCATTTTAAGTCGTGTACAGGGTGGGCTCCCCAGTATGCAGCAAAACCAGGCAACAGGAAAAGGACTCTAGGCAGTTGGGTTGATAAATGATTGTTTAACTTTACCAAAACAAACAATAAGAAGCATGCATACAATTTAAATAATTGAACAATCTATTCTGTTGCCTACTACCTGCTAATCCTTCTGTGTAGCAGTAATTGTGTGTTTGTGTTTGTGTGTGTGTGTGTGTGTGTGTGTGTGTGTGTGCGAACACGACTTACCAGTGGCGCATCACAAGAGCTTACAAGTTATCTACCTAAACATAGACAAAACACATGACCCCCCCTGAATACCCTTGTTAGCTGAAGCCTCACAGATATTGCAGATGATAAAAGTGTGAATGCAAACCACACAGCTCTGCAACACAGTCATGGAAATCTTGAAAAGCAACAGTCAATGCAAACATGTGTTGATGTCCCTCTATGATTTAAACTGTACGTGACAATTTGACAGTGCAGAGGCAGCAAGTCTTATTGTCTATATAGTCGGCCTACCCAGAACAGATATGTGTTTTGCTAATAAAACAAAGTGTTGCGTGCCCGCATTATTGTCTGGGCACAGCCTACCGTACCCGGGTACTGTGATGTCCAGTTGCCAGAAATACAGACTTTACGCTCCTCTCACGGTAAACAGTATAGACAGCACCGTAAGAATGTTGGTCTGTGGCACAGGATGCTGCTCACTGACGTTACAGTGCTCTTCATCAAAGTACAACACAACTCCCCTCACAATTGAACGAACTGTTTCCGCCGTGGCTCCTTGCTGTAACACACACCTTTAGCTTTTCCTTCTGTTCATAGACAGCATCTCCAAGTCCACACCCGAAGAGCAATTTTATATTGCTTCAGTGACCAAAGGCAGATCCAAAAAAACAGCAGCCCCTTGTGTGTAGTCTGCAACAATGCATGCAATGAACGGCAAATAAGCATATTGCGTTGACAGTTGCTAAAGCTGAGCAATACACCTTCACGCTGTCAATTCATATCCATGTGATCCTTCATGGAGGAAGTACTCAAAAGTGTGAGTTTTTGCCTTCTACTTACAGATTGTTGACAAATCTTACAGATTACATGACTTTGGTGATCCTTTGCGATGTCCAAAAATTCACAGGCTAGGAAAGGCTTACAGCCCATGCGACCTGCATAGCCAACACGACATCTGCTCAGAGTCAAAGTTGTGGTCCAGGATTCAGTTGTTGACGTGCTTCCAGTACTTTGTCTCTGGCCAGGAAGACGCAACGTAACCTCGTCGTCAGTAGCATCCTCCTCCACCTCCTCTGCTGACCTCATCGACTGGCTGACTTTGGTTTGAGAGTAAGTGTTGTCTCCAACCTCATCAATAACCCTGTGTGTTTTCATTCCCCTCATCCTGATTCCTCCGAGACAACCTCTTCCTGCCCTGACCGAATAGTAAAGTTGTCCTTCCAATCAGGTATCTGTGCTCCTCATCATGTTCCCCATTGTCTCCACCAGGAGGATTTAATTTTTGGAAATGAGGGTGTAGATTAGGCACAGCACCTTCTTCATCGGGGCCTGGATCCCAGTCACAAAGCTTCAGGCTATCTGCGCAGATCATTTCCCCTGTCTCATGGAACTCGCTACCTCAACACGTTAGATTATATGCTACACACGCAAGCTTCAAACTGAATCTGAAAACTCATCTGTTCAGAAATGACTATAACCTTCAATGACACCACCACCATACGTACTTGACGCTCAACCTAAACAACTCCTACTGTCTCCTCCCAAAAATCCTTTAGAATGTAATCCCGCAAGGGCAGGGCCCTCTTCCCTCTGTACCAGTCTGTCTATAGTTACTTGTATATGTATTCTGTATGTAACCCCCTTCTCATGTACAGCACCATGGAATCAATGGTGCTCTATAAATCAATAATAATAAAAATAATAATAACTTCCTTGTCTGTACTCATTGCAGCTTTGGAGCAGACCTCTGATTCCCAGGCTATAGTGCGGCTGAACAGCTATGCAAACTCAACCATCTCTGTTACCCCATACTCAGCAGGGCTGGTGGAAACTTGAGAGCTGTTAGGAAGCAAGTGCGATTGGATTGACACCACAGAGGAATGGAGTCTTTGGGATCTTGAAATTGGGGTGGAGGAGAGGCCACTTTATGGAGCAATTCAGATCCATTGAAGAAGCTGCTGATTTGGCCTCATCTACATTTGTTAGCGATGGTCGTGTCCATGAAAAAAGGGATCATAACAGATTATCCATGGGAAGAAGTACACCTGTTCTTTTTGATGTTATTTGTTGTTACAAAACGGTGACGCCTTAAACGCAAGCAGCCTGCTGCTATGGTTTCAGTTGCGCCCAGGCATCAGCTGCCATTTAGGCCTGTGCCTCGGGTTGTCCAGCTGGCTGCTTTCTCCTCCACGTCTAAGTGTGGAGAGGCAGCTAGTGCGCATGCGTGTGCCGATTTACCCCAGCCGCAGCCTAACTCCAGTGTTTCGCCTAGTGAGTATGCTCAGCCTGACTGTGCCATTCCTGAGGCTAAGTCTTCATTTCGGGCTACAGCGCATGCTCCCACACTTAGTGCGAAAAGCCTCTTTGCACAGGTACTTGCACTCCGTGCCGGGTCTAAGTCCTGTGTTGTGCATAGACACCATGCTAAAGCTGATAGTCTTTTTTCAGAGACTGTATTTCATGCAACTGACCATGGTCAGGCACTTACTGCATCAGAAAATAGGTCCGGTAATAAACTCTTTGGCCCTGCCCCTGATGTGGGGGGCCCATTTAGACCACAGGGCATCAGGTGTCCTGATGATGTGGCCAGGCCACTCCCAAATGGCTTGCAGAGGCCCGCCCCTATGACTTGTCACCTCATTATTGATGGTCAGACGATGACTGGTGAGGTGTTTGGGTCATGACAGCCATGAGGTCATCATTGAAGTTGCGGTTCCAAATAGGACGCTAGTTATGCCACTCATGACGTATCACTCTGCTTTTGTCTCCAGGAGGTGCATTGTGGTCCACCCTGGTTTGTGGCGGACCCAGGTTATAAAAGGGGCTGGAGACAACAAGGAGGTGCGCAGTCTTCTATTATGCTCCGAAAGAGCACACCTCCATGTGTTGAACCCATTGCGGCTTTAGGCCAGAGGTAGGCAGGGATAGGGCGTCGATGCAGGCCGCCACCACAGTTGGTAACGCAGAACGGTTAAGACCAGCTCCTGTCCTACAAGTCCTGCTTGTGCAGCCCAGTGGCATTAACAGGCCTGCTGCTGCTGATGCGCCTGCTGTTCACAGGTGTGGCCCCAATGCACACGGTCAGTGTCCTGAATGACCCCTGTAATGTTAACAGTGAGTTCCTGGGCTGGGTGGGCGTGTGGACCCTGTTACGCTAACAGGGCTCCCAGTCTCAAGATCCGAGTGGCGTCTAACTTGGTTCAGGCTACTATTAGTTTCATAGCCACACAGATCTGTATCCTCCACCTAACCTTCCAGTTGCCAACCTCTCCTTTTCCATCTGGGAGCACGGTGGACACTGACTGCTGATGGGGATATATACCTTTCTCTTTCTTTCCTTATTAATTTTCGTTATATAGCGGTAACATAGTATATACCACCTTATCCAAATCTGCCAGTCCCACCGTAACAGATGGTGTTTCTTCATCAAATGTTACTTTTGCTTAACCACCAAACCCACGGACCAAAACTTTTTTCCCCTTTCCAACACACCTGTTCCCCTTTTCACCCGCATCTGTCCTTTTTCAACTCATTTTGTATATGACCAAAAGTGCAACTCTGCAGGGACACCGTACTCAATGGCATCTCAGCACAACAGCCAGCCCTCGGTCCCTCAGATGTGGACAAGTAAAAGACCATTTCCTCCTATCCATGACAAACCGTTGAGATTCACTCTGTGCAGCACTGGTGTTTAGTGGAAAAGCAGATTGAAGATTGCGTAACACCTTCTGAAGATACTCCTGTACACGTGCGTCCCTTTATATGGCAGGAATTATTTCGCCAAATTTTGCCTTGTACCGGGGATCTAACAGTGTGGCAACCCAGTAGTTAGCATTACTTTGAATTCCTACAATCCGAGGGTCATGTTGTAGGTAGTGCAGCAAGAAGACGCTCATGTGTCTTGTGCATCCAGGAGGACCAAGTCCTTGGTGTGTTGGTGGCAGAGAGGTGAGAATCGTGCCTCCTTCCTCTGCCCTGTCCCCCCAACCTCGCACAACCGAAATGTGAGCAAGCTCTCACTCATCTGCTGAGTCTTCCATGCCCATCGCAAGTTCGTCCTCCATTTCTTCATGGCTCCTGCACCTTCCTCAACAATTTTTGCTATTACTATGCGCCCTTGTTAATCCCTATCCCCCACCATAACTGCTGCCTAGGTGCCGCTTACCGTATGGACCTTGTAGATCTTATTATCCCTTCTGCATATGACTCCTCCTGTACTTCCTCACCTTCCTCTTAGACCAATACCTGACTCTGAATAATGCTTACAGGTTGCTCCATCATGTAGGTGACCAGAATTGTCACGCTGAGAATGGCATTGCCAGTGCTAAACATCTTCGTCGACATTTGGAAACTGTGTAGAAGGGTGCATAGGTCCTTGATCTGACACCACTCCAGCAGCGTGATCTGCACCACCTCTGGATCAAGTTAGCCCAGGGTATACGTCATACCGTATTTCAGCAGGGCTCTGCGGTGCTGCCACTCACGCTGCAACATGTGCAGATTCCAATTCCTGCGTGTCGGAACATCGCATTTCCGGCGTTTAACTGCCAGACCCTAAGACTTCCGGAGCGATGAAAGTTGTTGAGCTGCTGGGTGCGAAGGATGAAAGTGACCACATAGCAGCGTGCCCGCTGCACAAGGCCATGTAGGCCGGGATGGTATTTTAAAAATTGCTGGAGAATCAGATTCAACACGTGAGCCATACAAGGCCCGTGTGTCACATTGCCCTGACGAAGGGCCGCAGACAGGTTTGCATCATTGCCGCACACGGCTTTTAAGTCACCAACGTAGTCCACTCAATCAATTTGTACTCTGGTCCCAATGGGAAGACACCACACCCATTTTTAGGCCCCTCCTGTCTGCAGACCACTGCCAGACAAAGCTATGAACCTCTTGTTACTGTTACCCCCAGTTCAGTTTTATGAGTTTGTGTGCTTGTTACCTGACTAGGTTTCCTGCTTGCTGTTTATGTACCTCGTTGGCCGATCCGCATTTCACCTCTGCTTGTTTTCTGATTAAGTCCTGGCCATCCCATTCTGTTCCTCTTCCTCAATTAATGTTTTTGAACCTGCATGACTACTAGTCTCTGGAACTGCAGCCTTCCACAGGTATTGATCAACGTGGGCCCTGTGTAATTCCAAATCACTGTATAGGGGTTAAAGGGTTTCAGGGTTCTGGGTGTCCAGCTTGGTGAGTGGCTTGCCCCTAGCCTATCCTTTACAGCCCATCTGAGTGTGTCGATCCAGGCAGGCGTTACACCGTGCCCTCTGCAGAAGGCCATGTAGGCAGGGATAGTGTTTTAAAAATTGCTGGACAACCAGGTTCAACACGTGAGCCATACAAGGCACGTGTGTCACATTGCCCTGAAGAAGGGTCGCATACTGGTTTGCATCATTGTCGCACCCGACCTTCCCTGACTGCTGGTTGACTGTAGACAACCATTGATGAAACTCGGTCTCACTCTCCAGAGCTAACCGTCCACAATTCCTCAGCGGTGTCTCACATTTCCCCTACATTTCAAAGTAAACATTTTACCGCATGATGGCCTTGAGCTCTGCTGCCAGCATAGTAAGGAGGTGTGTGGGATTCCTTGGGCGCAGTTACAAGGAAGGGTGGCCTGACCACACAGGGTTTGGGCTGAGGTGGAGGACCCACACGAGGTTGAGGAGGCAGACGCAGTGGAGGAACTTGTACATACAGAGGAAGGATTGACACACAAGTCGTGGGGATGGCAAAACTTGTACAGCAAACCCTTCTCCATCTCTCACCATAGTTACCCAGTGCCCAGTCAGCAACATGTAACTCCCCTGTCCATGCTTACTGGTCCAAGTATCTGTGTTGAAATGCACCCTGTCACACACAGAGTTTCTCAAGGAATCGGTGAGGTTGTGTGGGACCTACTGTGGTAGCGCGGGCACGCCTGTCTTGGAGAAGGAGTGACGACTGGCCATCGGCTCTGGGGGCACTGCAATGGGCATAAGGTCTCGAAAATCCTCGGTCTCAAAAGGGTGTAAAGGCAGCCTTTCTTTTGCCAACAAGTTGCAGATGATGAAACTCAACCTCTTAGGCAGGTCATGCCGTTCGAAAATCATGTAAAACATAGCGAGGGGACTCCAACCACAGTCTCCCTCGTTGCCACTAACTGGGCCACACACACCCCACTTGACTGGCATCGGTTGAGCCCCCTTTTGAAAAAGAAAAAGATGCTTTGCATGAAGCACTCTCAAAAATACGCGTGCCTTTCCCGTCCCCTGGATGACCCAGGGGAAGAAAAGTCCTCTGAGAGCCATGACTTGTTCATCTTGGTTCTTTTAGAAACACAGCGAGGGGACTCCAACCACAGTCTCCCTCGTTACCACTAACTGGGCCACACACACCCCACTTGACTGGCATCGGTTGAGCCCCCTTTTGAAAAAGAAAAAGATGCTTTGCATGAAGCACTCTCAAAAATACGCGTGCCTTTCCCGTCCCCTGGATGACCCAGGGGAAGAAAAGTCCTCTGAGAGCCATGACTTGTTCATCTTGGTTCTTTTAGAAACACAGCGAGGGGACTCCAACCACAGTCTCCCTCGTTGCCACTAACTGGGCCACACACACCCCACTTGACTGGCATCAGTTGACCCAATTTTCAAGATGAAAAAGATGCTTTGCATGAAGCACTCTCAAAAATACGCGTGCCTTTCCCGTCCCCTGGATGACCCAGGGGAAGAAAAGTCCTCTGAGAGCCATGACTTGTTCATCTTGGTTCTTTTAGAAACACAGCGAGGGGACTCCAACCACAGTCTCCCTCGTTGCCACTAACTGGGCCACACACACCCCACTTGACTGGCATCAGTTGACCCAATTTTCAAGACGAAAAAGATGCTTTGCATGAAGCACTCTCAAAAATACGCGTGCCTTTCCCGTCCCCTGGCTGACCCAGGGGAAGAAAAGTCCTCTGAGAGCCATGTCCACATTGTCAGTGGACAGACACGTGTGCTTATCTGCCAGCAGACCCCCAGCAGCACTGAAAACAGGTTCCGAGAGAACGCTGGCTGCAGGACACGACAAGATCCCCAAGGCGTACGTGGCGAGCTCAGGCAATTTATCTAGATTGGAAGCCTAAAATGAGCAGGGCTCAAGTTGCACAATAATGGAATCGATGTTTCCTTGCATATACTCATATATCTGTGTGTCCTCCTCTTTTTCCTTGTCCAGCTCTTTTGTTTTCGCATGAGTATATGTCCTTGTCACTTTCCCATGTGTTTGAGTTGTTTGTCACCTTTTGGACCCTTTGAGGGTGTTTTCTAGGTGTTTTTCTGTGTTTGTGAATGCCTGCCATTGTTTCCTATGCAGTTCGAGTTCGGTTCGTCGAACGTTCGACGAGCCGAACTCGAACGGGACCTCCGTTTGGCGAACCGCCTCGAGCCGAACCGGGACCGGTTCGCTCATCTCTAGTTAGGAATAGAGTAAAAACAGGAGTTAGTTTAAAATTAAGGGCTAGAAATAGGGTTTGTCCAGCAGTTTAACCTAATTTTAGCCAGAATTTAAGGTTTAGGTTAAGTTAGAGGTGAGGATTAGGGTTGGGTCCTGGGTTAAGGCTAGGATTGGGGTTATACCATGGGTTACGAATAGAGTTAAAGCAGGAGTTAGGGTCAGACCAGGGGCTAGAAATAGGGTTAGTGCAGCAGTTAAAGTTAGGTTAAGCCAGAATTAAAGGTTTAGGTTAAGCCAGAGGTGAGGATTAAGGTTGGGTCCTGGGTAAAGGCTAGAGTTGGGGTTAGACCATGGGTTAGGAATAGAGTTAAAACTGGAGTTAGGGTAAGAACAGGAGCTAGAAATAGAGTTAGTCTTGCAGTTCAAGTTAGGTTATCCCAGATTTTAAGGTTTAGGCTTGGGTTAGGTCAGAGAAGAGGATTAGGGTTGAGTCCTGGGTTAAAGTTAGGGTTAGGGTTAGACCATGGGTTAGGAATAGAGTTAAAACAGGAGTTAGGGTCAGACAACGAGCTAGAAATAGAGTTAGTCCAGCAGTTAAAGTTCGGTTATCCCAGTATTGAAGGTTTAGGTTAGGTCAGAGGTGAGGATTAGGGTTGGGTCCTGGATAAAGGCTAGAGTTGGGTTAGATTATGGGTTAGGAATAGAGTTAAACTGGAGTTAGGGTAAGAACAGGAGCTAGAAATAGAGTTAGTCTTGCAGTTCAAGTTAGGTTATCCCAGAATTTAAGGTTTAGGCTTGGGTTAGGTCAGAAGTGAGGATTAGGGTTGAGTCCTGGGTTAAGGCTAGGGTTAGGTTTACACCATGGGTTAGGAATAGAGTTAAAGCAGGAGTTAGGGTCAGACCAGGGGTTAGAAAAAGGGTTAGTCCAGCAGTTAAACTTAGGTTAAGCCAGAATTTAAGGTTAAGGTTAAGAGCGAGGTGATGATTAGGGATGAGTCCTGGGTTAAGGCTAGGGTTAGGGTTAGACCATGTGTTAGGAATACAGTAAAAACAGGAGTTAAGGTCAGACCACGAGCTAGAAATAGGGTTAGTCCAGCAGTTAAAGTTAGGTTATCCCAGTATTGAAAGTTTAGGTTAAGTCAGAGGTGAGGATTAGGGTTGGGTCCTGGGTTAAGGCTAGGGTTAGGGTTAGACCGTGGGTTAGGAATAGAGTTAAAACAGGAGTTAGGGTCAGACTAGGAGCTAGAAATAGGGTTAGTACAGCAGTTAAAGTTAGGTTATCCCAGAATTTAAGGTTTAGGTTTGGGTTAGGCCAGAGGTGAAGATTAGGGATGAGTCCTGGGTTACGGCTAGGGTTAGGGTTAGACCATGGGTTAGTAGTAGAGTAAAAACTGGATTTAGTTTAAAACTAGGGGCTAGAAATAGGGTTAGTCCAGTAGTTTAACCTATGTTAAGCCAGAATTTAAGGTTTAGGTTAAGACAGAGGTGAGGAATAGGGTTGGCTCCTAGTTTAAGGCTAGGGTTGGGTTTAGACTATGGGTTAGCAATAGAGTTAAAACAGGAGTTAGGGCCAGACCAAGAGCTAGAAATAGGGTTAGTCCAGCAGTTAAAGTTAGGTTATCCCAGATTTTAAGGTTTAAGTTTGGGTTATTCCAGAGATGAGGATTAGAGTTTAGTCCTTGGTTAAGGCTAGGGTTAGGGTTAGACCATGGGTTAGGAATAGAGTTAAAACAGGAGTTAGGGTCAGACCAGGAGCTAGAAATAGGGTTAGTCCAGTAGTTAAAGTTAGGTTATCCCAGAATTTAGGTTTAGGTTTGGGATAGGCAAGAGGTGAGGATTAGGGATGAGTCCTGGGTTAAGGATAGGGTAAGGGTTAGACCATGGGTTAGGTACAGAGGTAAAACAGGAATTATTAACAGACCAAAAGCTAGAAACAGGGTTAATCCAGCAGTTACACTTGAGTTAATCCAGAATTTAAGGTTTAGGTTAAGCCAGAGGTGAGGATTAAAGTTGGGTCCTGGGTTAAGGGTAGGGTTAATGTTAGACCATGGGTTAGGAATAGAGTTAAAACAGGAAATAGGGTCAGACTAGGAGCTAGAAATAGGGTTAGTCCAGCAGTTAAAGTTAGGTTATCCCAGAATTTAAGGTTTAGGTTAAGTCAGAGGTGAGGATTAGGGTTGTGTCCTGGGTTAAGGCTAGGGTAAGGGTTAGACCATGGGTTAGGAATAGAGCTAAAACAGGAGTTACGGTCAGACCAAGAGCTAGAAATAGGGTTAGATTAGCAGTTAAAGTTAAGTTATCCCAGTATTTAAGGTGTAGGTTAAGACAGGGGTGAGAATTAGGGTTGGGTCCTGGGTTAAGGCTAGGGTTAGGGTTACACCATGGGTTAGGAATAGAGTTAAAGCAGGAGTTAGGGTCAGACCAGGGGCTTGAAATAGGGTTACTCGAGCAGTTAAACTTAGGTTAAGCCAGAATTTAAGGTTTAGGTTAAGCCAGAGGTGAGGATTGGGATTGGGACCTGGGTTAAGGCTTGGGTTAGGGTTATAAAATGGGTTAGGAATACTGTTAAAGCAGAAGTTAGGGTCAGACCAGTGACTTGAAATATGGTTTGTCCTGCAGTTAATCTTAGGTTAAGCCAGAATTTAAGGATTAGGTAAAGCCAGAGGTGAGGATTAGGGTTAGGTCCTGGGTTAAGGCTAGAGTTATGGTTAGACCGTGGGTTAGTAATAGATTTAAAACAGGAGTTAGGGTCAGACCATGATCTATAAATAGGGTTAGTTAAGCAGCTAAAGTTAGGTTATCCCAGATTTTAAGGTTTAGGTTTGTGTTAGGCCACAGGTGAGGATTAATGTTGAGTCCTGCGTTAAGGCTTGGTTTAGGGTTGGACCATGGGTTAGGAATAGAGTTAAAACAGGAGTTAGGGTCAGACCACGAGCTAGAAGTAGAGTTAGTCCAGCAGTTAAAGTTGAGTTATCCCAGTATTGAAGGTTTAGGTTAGGTCAGAGGTGAGGATTAGGGTTGGGTCCTGGGTAAAGGCTAGAGTTGGGGATAGACCATGGGTTAGGAATAGAGTTAAACCAGCAGTTAGGGTCAGACCACGAGTTAGAAATAGGGTTAGTGCAGCAGTTAAAGTTAAGTTATCCCAGATTTTAAGGTTTAGGTTTGGGTTAGGCCATAGGTGAGGATTAGGGTTAAGTCCTGGGTTAAAGCTAGGTTTAGGGTTAGATGATGGGTTAGGATTAGAATTAAAACAGGAGTAAGGGTCAGACCAGGAACTAGAAATAGGGTTAGTCCAGCAGTTAAAGTTAAGTTATCCCAGTATTTAAGGTTTAGGTTAAGCCAGAGGTTAGGATTAGGGTTGGGTCCTAGGTTAAGGCTAGGGTTAGGGTTAGACTATTGGTTAGGAATAGAGTTAAAAAAGGAGTTAGGGTCAGACCAAGAGCTAGAAATAGGGTTAGTCCAGCATTTAAAGTTAGGTTTTCCCAGTATTTAAACTTTAGGTTAAGTCAGCGGGTAGGATTAGGTTTGGGTCCTGGGTTAAGGCTAGGGTTAGGGTTAGACCATGGGTTAGGAATAGAGTTAAAACAGGAGTTAGGATCAGACCATGAGCTAGACATAGGGTTAGTCCTGAAGTTAAACTTAGGTTAAGACAGAATTTAAGGTTTAGATTAAGCCAGTGGCGAGGATTTGGGTTGGGTCCTAAATTAAGGCTAGGCTTAAGGTTAGATTATGGGTTAGGATTAGAGTTAAAACAGAAGTTAGGGTCAGACCACGAGCTAGAAATAGGGTTAGTCCTGCAGTTAAAGTTAGGTTATCCCAGAATTTAAGGTTTAGGTTTGTGTTAGGCCAGAGGTGAGGATTAGGGCTGGGTCCTGGGTTAAGGCTAGGGTTAGGGTTAGACCATGGGTTAGGAATAGAGTTAAAGCAGGAGTTAGGGTCAGACCAGGGGCTAGAAATAGGGTTATTTCAATAGTTAAACTTAGGTTAAGCCAGAATTTAAGGTATAGGTTAAGCCAGAGGTGAGGATTTGGGTTGAGTCCTAAATTAAGGCTAGGGTTAAGGTTAGATTATGGGTTAGTAATAGAGTTAAAACAGCAGTTAGGGTCAGACCAAGAGCTAGAAATAGGGTTAGTCCTGCAGTTAAAGTTAGGTTATCCCAGAATTTAAGGTTTAGGTTTGGGTTAGGCCAGAGATGAGGATTAGGATTGAGTCCTGGGTTAAGGTTAGGGTTAGGATTAGACCATGGGTTAGAAATAGAGTTAAAACAGGAGTTATGGTCAGACCACGAGCTAGAAATAGAGTTAGTCCAGCAGTTAAAGTTAGATTATCCAAGTATTGAAGGTTTAGGTTAAGTCAGACGTGAGGATTAGGGTTGGGTCCTGGGTTAAGGCTAGGGTTAGGTTTACACCATAGGTTAGGAATAGAGTTAAAGCAGGAGTTAGGGTCAGCACAGGGGCTAGAATTAGGGTTAGTCCAGCAGTTAAACTTAGGTTAAGCCAGAATTAAAGGTTTAGGTTAAGTCAGAGGTGAGGATTATGGTTGGGTCCTGGGTTAAGGCTAGGGTTAGAGTTAGACCATGAGTTAGAAATAGATTTTAAACAGGAGTTAGGGTCAGACCAGGAGCTAGAAATAGAGTTAGTCTTGCAGTTATAGTTAGGTTATCCCAGAATTTAAGGTTTAGGTTTGGGTTAGGCCAGGGATAAGGATTAAGGTTGAGTCCTGGGTTAAGGTTAGGGTTAGGGTTAGACCATGGGTTAGGAATAGAGTTAAAACCAGAGTTAGGGTCAGACCACGAGCTAGAAATAGAGTTTGTCCAGCAGTTAAAGTTATGTTATGCCAGTATTAAAGCTTTAGGTTAAGTCAGATGTGAGGATTTGGGTTGGGTCCTGGGTTAAGGCTAGGGTTAGGGTTACACCTTGGGTTAGGAATAGAGTTAAAGTAGGAGTTAGGGTCAGACCAGGAGCTAGAAAAAGGGTTAGTCCAGCATTTAAACTTAGGTTAAGCCAGACTTTAAAATTTAAGTTAAACCAGAGGTGAGGATTTGCGTTGGGTCCCAAATTAAGGCTAGGGTTAAGGTTAGATTATGAATTAGTAATAGAGTTAAAACAGGAGTTAGGGTCAGACCACGAGCTAAAAATAAGGTTAGTCCAGCAGTTAAAGTTAGGTTATCCCAGTATTGAAGATTTAGGTTAAGTCAGAGGTGAGGATTAGGGTTGGGTCCAGGGTTAAGGCTAGGGTTAGGGATAGACCATGGGTTAGGAATAGAATTAAAACAGGAGTTAGGGTCAGACCAGGAGCTAGAAATAGAGTTAGTCTTGCAGTTAAAGTTAGGATATCCCAGAATTTAAGGTTTAGGTTTGGGTTAGGCCAGAGGTGAGGATTAGGGTTGGGTCCTGGGTTTAGGCTAGGGTAAGGGTTAGACCATTGGTTAGGAATAGAGTTAAAACAGAAGTTAAGGTCAGACCAGGAGCTAGAAATAAGGTTAGTCCAGCAGTTATTCTTAGGTTAAGCCAGAATTTAAGGTTTAGGTTAAGCCATGGGTGAGGATTTTGGTTGTGTCCTAAATTTAGGCTAGGGTTAAGGTTAGATTATGGGTTAGTAATAGAGTTAGAACAGGAGTTAGGGTCAGACCACGAGCTAGAAATAGGGTTAGTCCTGCAGTTAAAGTTAGGTTATCGCAGAATTTAAAGTTTAGGTTTGGGTTAGGCCAGAGGTGAGGATTAAGGTTGAGTCCTGGGTTAAGGCTAGGGTTATTGTTGTACCATGGTTTAGGAATAGAGTAAAAACAGGAGTTAGGATCAGACCAGGATCTAGAAGTAGGGATAGTCCAGCAATTAAAGTTAAGTTATCCCAGTATTTAAGTTTTAGGTTAAGTCAGAGGTGAGGATTAGGGTTGGGTCCTGGGTTAAGGCTAGGGTTAGGGTTAGACCATGGTTTAGGAATAGAGTAAAAACAGGAGTTAGTTTAAAACTTTGGGCTAGAAATAGGGTTAGTCCCGCAGTTTAACTTTGGTTAAGCCAGAATTTAAAGTTTAGCTTAAGCCAGAGGTGAGGTTTAGGGTTGGGTACAAGGTAAAGGCTAGAGTTAGGTTTACACCATGGGTTAGGAATAGTGTTAAAGCAGGAGTTAGGGTCAGACCAGGGTCTTGAAATAGGGTTAGTCCAGCAGTTAAACTTAGGTTAAGTCAGAATTAAAGGTTTAGGTTAAGTTGGAGGTGTGGATTAGGGTTGGGTCCTGGGTTAAGGCTATGATTGGTGTTATACCATGGGTTACGAATAGAGTTAAAGCAGCAGTTAGTGTCAGACCAGGGGCTAGAAATAGGGTTAGTGCAGCAGTTAAACTTAGGTTAAGCCAGAATTAAAGGTTTAGGTTAAGCCAGAGGTGAGGATTAGGGTTGGGTCATGGGTTAAGGCTAGGGTTAGGGTTGGAGCATGGGTTAGTAATAGAGTTAAAACAGGGGTTAGGGTCAGACCAGGAGCTAGAAATAGTGTTAGTCCAGCAGTTAAAGTTAGGTTATCCCAGAATTTAAGGTTTAGGTTTGGGTTAGGACAGAGATGAGGATTAGGGTTGAGTCCTGGGTTAAGGTTAGGGTTAGTTTTAGACCATGGGTTAGGATCAGAGTTAAAACAGGGGTTAAGGTCAGATCAGGAGCTAGAAATAGGATTAGTCCAGCAGTTAAAGTTAGGTTATCCCAGTATTTAAGGTTTAGATTAAGCAAGAGGTGAGGGTTAGAGTTGGTCCTGGGTTAAGGCTAGGGTTAGAACATGGGTTAGGAAAAGTGTTAAAACAGGAGTTAGGGTCAGATCAGGAGCTAGAAATAGGGTTAGTCCAGCAGTTAAAGTTAGGTTATCCCAGAATTTAAGGTTTAGGTTTGGGTTAGGCCAGAGGTGAGGATTAGGGATGAGTCCTGTGTTAAGGCTAGGGTGTGTGTTAGACCATGGGTTAGGAATACAGTTAAAACAGGAGTTATGGTCAGACCAGGAGCAAGAAATAGAGTTAGTCCAGCAGTTAAAGTTAGGTTATCCCAGAATTTAAGGTTTAGGTTTGGGTTAGGCCAGAGGTGAGGATTAGGGATGAGTCCTTGTTTAAGGCTAGGGTTAGGGTTAGACCATGGGTTAGGAATAGAGTAAAAACAGGAGTTAGTTTAAAACTAGGGGCTAGAAATAGGGTTATTCCAGCAAATTAACATAGTTTAAGCCAGAATTTAAGGTTTAGATTAAGCAAGAGGTTAAGATTAGAGTTGGGTCCTGGGTTAAGTCTAGGGTTAGGGTTAGACCATGGGTTAGGATTAGAGTTAAAACAAGAGTTAGGGTCAGACCAGGAGCTAGAAATAGGGTTAGTCCAGCAGTTAAAGTTAGGTTATCCCAGTATTTAAGGTTTAGGTTAAGTCAGAGGTGAGGATTAGGGTTGGGTCCTGGGATAAGGCTAGGGTTAGTGTTATGATCCGGAACCATGGAAGACCACCACAAATAATTGGCAAAAAGGTGACAAGAGCATTGGCAACTAATATGGCCGCCATTCCCTTACTAACCAACACAACTAGAAGTAGCCGAGGGGTGAACTAACATCCTGTGCACCGCGAACCCAGCCGGAGAACTAGCTATCCTAAAGGTAGGAAAGATGAATAACTCTCTGCCTCAGAAAATAGACAAGAATAGCAAGCCCTCCACATTCAAAGACTGCGGTGATATAGGAAAAACACAATACACAGGTGAATGACAGGATTAGCAAAAGGTGAGGCCCCCGCTGACTAAAATAGGAAAGTACAGGAAATGAACTGATGTTAGCCAGAGAAAAACCCTACAAAATACCAACTTCCTGATAGTACAAAAAGGCCCTCAGATCGCTTGATCTGAACTCCGTCCTATACCAGGTGCCCTTGTCATACCAATGAACAGAAAACCAGAATTATAACAAATTCAACAAGCCATAAACACATGGACCCAAAGGAGCTATACTCCACACAGAACTGCAGGGAGTTCCTCAACAATCCACTGAGGGGGAAAATCCCTGGAAGGAAATAAACTGAAACCAACCACAACAAATGACAAACCCAGATAAACAAAAGAACCAGAAAATAAATAAAGAGCAAGCACTTATCTGGGGAAGATGTGGTGTAGAGCTGGATTAAGCAGGCTGAAAATACAAAGTACAACTGACATCCGGCAACAGCCTGCAATCAGACCAGGACTTAAATAAGCAGAGAATTAGGAAAGGAAACACCCACTGCACAACCCACCTGGTCTCTGTCCAAACCCTTCCTGGCCACCAGAGGGAGCCTCCCAGCAGCCAAGACATAACTAACATTCACAACAGTACCCCCCCTTGAGGATGGGTCACTGAACCCTCACCCACGCCACCGGGTCGCTCGGGATGAGCATGATGGAAGGCGCGAACCAACCTGTCCGCATGAATGTCAGAAGCCACAACTCAAGAGTTATCCTCCTGCCCATAACCCTTCCATTTCACAAGGTACTGAAGCTGACGCCTACTGCGACGGGAATCCAGAATTTTTTCGACCTCATACTCCAGTTCCCCTTGTACCAAAAGAGGGTCAGGAGGCGCTGCTGCAGGAACTGCCGGCTCCACATGTTTCTTCAACAAGGACTTATGGAAGACATTGTGAATCTTAAATGACGCAGGAAGAGTCAAACGGAAAGATACAGGATTAATAATCTCCGAAATCTTATAAGGTCCAATAAATCTGGGCTTAAATTTAGGAGACGGAACTCTCATAGGAAAATTTTTAGAGGACAACCACACCATGTCCCCCACTTTAAATCGGGGACCAACAGTCCGACGCCGGTTGTCAAACTTTTGGGCAGTTTCTTGGGACTGAAACAATTTATCCACTACCTGCCCCCAAATCTGCTGCATTCTGTCGACCACCGAATCCACCCCCGGACAGTCAGACGCCTCAAGCTGCCCTGAGAGGAACCTAGGGTGATACCCAAAATTGCAGAAAAAGGGGGACACCAACGTGGTAGAGCTAGCTCTATTGTTAAGGGCAAATTCAGCCAAAGGCAAAAACGAAACCCAGTCATCCTGATCCGCAGAAACAAAACACCGTAAATAGGTCTCCAGGGTCTGGTTAGCCCTTTCAGTCTGACCGTTTGTCTGGGGATGAGACGCCAAGGAGAAAGACAGCTGAACGCCCAATTTGGAGCAAAAAATCCTCCAAAACCTGGATACAAACTGCACCTCAAAGAGGCACTTTGACCCCTTTACGTACAGTGCATTATCCTTAAGTATCTGAAAAACCTCCTGTACTTGCCCCACATGAGAGTCCCAATCATCAGAAAAAATCAAGATGTCATCCAAATACACAATCAAAAATTTACCAATAAGGTCCCGAAAAATATCATTCATGAAGGCCTGAAAGACGGAGGGTGCATTAGTGAGCCCAAAAGGCATCACTAGGTACTCAAAATGCCCCTCAGGAGTATTAAAAGCCGTCTTCCATTCATCACCCTCCTTAATACGGATGAGATTATACGCACCCTTGAGATCCAGTTTCGTAAACCATTTGGCACTCTGCACTCTAGAGAACAGATCAGACATCAGAGGCAAAGGGTACTGATATTTGACTGTAATTTTATTAACAAGACGGTAATCAATACAAGGCCTCAACGAACCATCTTTCTTAGAAACAAAGAAGAAGCCAGCCCCCAAAGGAGAAGATGAGGGCCGACTGTGCCCCTTCTCCAATGATTCTCTGATGTATGACCGCATGGCATCATGTTCGGGCACAGACAAGTTGAAAATCCGCCCCTTGGGAAATTTACAACCGGGCACCAACTCAATGGCACAGTCACAGTCCCGGTGTGGGGGCAGAGAATCAGATTCCTGGTCATTAAATACATCACGGAAATCAGACAAGAAAGCTGGAACATCAACTGCCTGAGCAGACGTGGACGACACAGAAAGTTCCTGATGCAAACCTTGACAACCCCAACTAACTACCGATAAGGATCTCCAGTCAAGAACCGGATTATGGGTCTGCAACCACGGAAATCTCAGTACCAAGGTATCCTGTAGTTTATGAAATACTAAAAATGTACAAGTCTCCTGATGCGCTGGTGCAACTCTCATAGGCACCTGGGTCCAAAATTGGGGTTTATGTTCTGCCAAAGGGGTAGCATCAATGCCCCTTAAAGGAATAGGAGTTTGCAAAGGAACCATGGGAAAACCACAATCCCTAGCAAACCCAAAATCCATCAAATTGAGGGCTGCCCCTGAGTCCACAAAGGCAAATGCAGAAAAGGAAGACAAAGAGCAAATCAATGTGACAGACAAAAGATACTTTGGTTGCAAAGAACCCACAGTAACAGAAGTAGCCAATCTCCTTTCACGTTTAGGGCAGACAGAGATGTTATGAAAAGCGTCTCCACAATAGAAGCACAGTCTATTCTTCCATCTGAACCCCTGCCGACTAGCATTAGAAAGAACCCTATCACACTCCATAGACTCCAAAGGCTGTTCCACAGGCACAAAACCAGCAGGTATATTCCTGCGCTCACGTAAACGCCTATCAATCTGAATGGCCAAGGTCATAGAGGCATCAAGACCAGAAGGGACGGGAAATCCTACCATTACATCCTTCACAGCATCCGCAATACCTTTGCGAAAAAGAGCCGCAAGCGCATCATCATTCCATTTGGTAAGGACCGCCAACTTACAAAATTTCTGACAAAACGTTTCTGCAGAATCCAAACCCTGAGTTAAGGACAACAAGACCTTTTCTGCTTGGTCCACAATATTGGGTTCGTCATATAATAATCCCAAGGCCTGAAAAAAAGAGTCCACATCATTGAGAATCGGATCATCAGACGCTAAAGAGAAGGCCCAGTCCTGAGGGTCACCACGCAGCAAGGAGATGACAATCTTAACCTGCTGTACAGGATTCCCTGAGGACTTAGGGCGCAGGTCAAAAAATAATTTACAATTATTTTTGAAGCTCAAAAATCTCGATCTATCTCCCGAAAAAAATTCAGGAACAGGAATCTTAGGCTCTGCAAGGGGAGTCTGTGGAAGATATGACTCTATATGACGAACCTTAGCATCAAGACGAGCAACATGCTCACCCAATTCATCCATGCTAGACAAAAGGAATTTTCCACAGAACCCAAAGAAGAAGAGGAAAAACACCAAAACAAAAAAAAATTCTCAGCAGCTTTTTTTTTCCTTCTTAAGAGTACCCTTGAAATTTGTAGGCCAGATGTACTGTTATGATCCGGAACCATGGAAGACCACCACAAATCATTGGCAAAAAGGTGACAAGAGCATTGGCAACTAATCTGGCCGCCATCTTCTTACTAACCAACACAACTAGAAGTAGCCGAGGGGTGAACTAACATCCTGTGCACCGCGAACCCAGCCGGAGAACTAGCTATCCTAAAGGTAGGAAAGATGAATAACTCTCTGCCTCAGAAAATAGACAAGAATAGCAAGCCCCCCACATTCAAAGACTGCGGTGATATAGGAAAAACACAATACACAGGTAGATGACAGGATTAGCAAAAGGTGAGGCCCCCGCTGACTAAAATAGGTAAGTACAGGAAAGGAACTGATGGTAGCCAGAGAAAAACCCTACAAAATACCAACTTCCTGATAGTACAAAAAGGCCCTCAGATCGCTTGATCTGAACTCCGTCCTATACCAGGTGCTCTTGTCATACCAATGAACAGAAAACCAGAATTATAACAAATTCAACAAGCCATAAACACATGGACCCAAAGGAGCTATACTCCACACAGAACTGCAGGGAGTTCCTCAACAATCCCCTGAGGGGGAAAATCCCTGGAAGGAAATAAACTGAAACCAACCACAACAAATGACAAACCCAGATAAACAAAAGAACCAGAAAATAAATAAAGAGCAAGCACTTATCTGGGGAAGATGTGGTGTAGAGCTGGATTAAGCAGGCTGGAAATACAAAGTACAACTGACATCCGGCAACAGCCTGCAATTAGACCAGGACTTAAATAAGCAGAGAATTAGGAAAGGAAACACCCACTGCACAACCCACCTGGTCTCTGTCCAAACCCTTCCTGGCCACCAGAGGGAGCCTACCAGCAGCCAAGACATAACTAACATTCACAACAGGTTAGGGTTAGACCATGGGTTAGTAATAGAGTAAAAACTGGAGTTAGTTTAAAACTAGGGGCTAGAAATAGGGTTAGTCCTGCAGTTTAACCTAGGTTAAGCCAGAATTTAAGGTTTAGGTTAAGCCAGAGGTGAGGATTTGGGTTGGGTCCCAAATTTAGGCTAGGGTTAATGTTAGATTATGGGTTAGTAATAGAGTTAAAACAGGAGTTAGGGTCATACCAGGGGCTAGAAATAGGGTTAGTCCAACAGTTAAACTTAGGTTAAGCCAGAATTTAAAGTTTAGGTTAAGCCAGAGGTGAGGATTAGGGTTGGGTACAGGGTAAAGGCTAGAGTTAGGGTTGTACCATGGTTTAGGAATAGAATAAAAACAGGAGTTAGGATCAGACCAGGATCTAGAAATAGGGTTAGTCCAGCAGTTAAAGTTAAGTTATCCCAGTATTTAAGTTTTAGGTTAAGTCAGAGGTGAGGATTAGGGTTGGGTTCTGGGTTAAGGCTAGGGTTAAAGTTAGACCATGGGTTAGGAATTGAGTAAAAACAGGAGTTAGTTTAAAACTTTGGGATAGAAATAGGGTTTGTCCTGCAGTTTAACCTTGGTTAAGCAAGAATTTAAGGTTTAGGTTAAGCCAGAGGTGAGGATTAGGGTTGGGTCCTGGGTTAAGGCTAGGGTTAGGGTTACACCATGGGTTAGAAATAGAGTTAAAGCAGGAGTTAGGGTCATACCAGGGGCTAGAAATAGGGTTAGTCCAACAGTTAAACTTAGGTTAAGCTAGAATTTAAAGTTTAGGTTAAGCCAGAGGTGAGGATTAGGGTTGGGTACAGGGTAAAGGCTAGAGTTAGGTTTACACCATGTGTTAGGAATAGTGTTAAAGCAGGAGTTAGGGTCAGACCAGGGTCTTGAAATAGGGTTAGCCAAGCAGTTAAACTTAGGTTAAGCCCGAATTTAAGGTTTAGGTTAAGCCAGAGGTGAGGATTAGGGTTGGGTCTTGGGTTTAGGCTAGGGTTAGGGTTAGACCTTGGGTTAGGAATAGAGTTAAAACAGGAGTTAGGGTTAGACCAAGAGCTATAAATAGGGTTAGTCCAGCAGGTAAAGTTAGGTTATCCCAGAATTAAAGGTTTAGGTTTGGGTTAGGCCAGAGATGAAGATTAGGGTTGTGTCCTGGATTAAGGTTAGGGTTAGGGTTAGACCATGGGTTAGGAATAGAGTTAAAACAGGAGTTAGGGTCAGACCACGAGTTAGAAATAGAGTTAGTCCAGCAATTAAAGTTAGGTTATGCCAGTATTAAAGCTTTAGGTTAAGTCAGATGTGAGGATTAGGGTTGGGTCCTGGGTTAAGGCTAGGGTTAGGGTTACACCATAGGTTAGAAATAGAGTTAAAGTAGGAGTTAGGGTCAGACCATTAGCTAGAAAAAGGGTTAGTCCAGCAGTTAAACTTAGGTTAAGCCAGACTTTAAGGTTTAAGTTAAACCAGAGGTGAGGATTTGCGTTGGGTCCTAAATTAAGGCTAGGGTTAAGGTTAGATTATGAATTAGTAATAGAGTTAAAACAGGAGTTAGGGTCAGACCACGAGCTAAAAATAGGGTTAGTCCAGCAGTTAAAGTTAGGTTATCCCAGTATTGAAGGTTTAGGTTAAGTCAGAGGTGAGGATTAGGGTTGGGTCCTGGGTTAAGGCTAGGGTAAGGGTTAGACCATGGGTTAGGAATAGAGTTAAAACAGGAGTTAAGGTC
This sequence comes from Anomaloglossus baeobatrachus, assembly GCF_048569485.1. Taxonomy (NCBI): domain Eukaryota; kingdom Metazoa; phylum Chordata; class Amphibia; order Anura; family Aromobatidae; genus Anomaloglossus; species Anomaloglossus baeobatrachus. The sequence continues at coordinate 164,776,322 of NC_134356.1, forward strand.
AGACCAGGAGCTAGAAATAAGGTTAGTCCAGCAGCTAATCTTAGGTTAAGCCAGAATTTAAAGTTTAGGTTAAGCCAGAGGTGAGGATTTGGGTTGGGTCCTAAATTTAGGCTAGGGTTAAGGTTAGATTATGGGTTAGTAATAGAGTTAAAACAGGAGTTAGGGTCAGACCACGAGCTAGAAATAGGGTTAGTCCTGCAGTTAAAGTTAGGTTATCGCAGAATTTAAAGTTTAGGTTTGGGTTAGGCCAGAGGTGAGGATTAAGGTTGAGTCCTGGGTTAAGGCTAGGGTTATTGTTGTACCATGGTTTAGGAATAGAGTAAAAACAGGAGTTAGGATCAGAGCAGGATCGAGAAATAGGGTTAGTCCAGCAGTTAAAGTTAAGTTATCCCAGTATTTAAGTTTTAGGTTAAGTCAGAGGTGAGGATTAGGGTTGTGTCCTGGGTTAAGGCTAGGGTTAGGGTTAGACCATGGTTTAGGAATAGAGTAAAAACAGAAGTTAGTTTAAAACTTTTGGCTAGAAATAGGGTTAGTCCTGCAGTTTAACCTTGGTTAAGCCAGAATTTAAGGTTTAGGTTAAGGCAGAGGTGAGGATTAGGGTTGGGTCGTGGGTTAAGGCTAGGGTTAGGGTTACACCATGGATTAGGAATAGTGTTAAAGCAGGAGTTAGGGTCAGACCAGGGTCTTGAAATAGGGTTAGTCCAGCAGTTAAACTTAGGTTAAGCCAGAATTTAAAGTTTAGGTTAAGCCAGAGGTGAGGTTTAGGGTTGGGTACAAGGTAAAGTCTAGAGTTAGGCTTACACCATGGGTTAGGAATAGTGTTAAAGCAGGAGTTAGGGTCAGACCAGGGTCTTGAAATAGGGTTAGTCCAGCAGTTAAACTTAGGTTAAGCCAGAATTAAAGGTTTAGGTTAAGTTTGAGGTGTGGATTAGGGTTGGGTCCTGGGTTAAAGCTAGGATTGGGGTTATACCATGGGTTACGAATAGAGTTAAAGCAGCAGTTAGGGTCAGACCAGGGGCTAGAAATAGGGTTAGTGCAGCAGTTAAACTTAGGTTAAGCCAGAATTCAAGGTTTAGGTTAAGCCAGAGGTGAGGATTAGGGTTGGGTCATGGGTTAAGGCTAGGGTTAGGGTTGGAGCATGGGTTAGTAATAGAGTTAAAACAGGAGTTAGGGTCATACGAGGAGCTAGAAATAGGGTTAGTCCAGCAGTTAAAGTTAGGTTATCCCAGAATTTAAGGTTTAGGTTTGGGTTAGGCCAGAGATGAGGATTATGGTTGAGTCCTGGGTTAAGGATAGGGTTAGTGTTAGACCATGGGTTAGGAATAGAGTTAGAACAGGGGTTAGGGTCAGACCAGGAGCTAGAAATAGGATTAGTCCAGCAGTTAAAGTTAGGTTATCCCAGTATTTAAGGTTTAGATTAAGCAAGAGGTGAGGATTAGGGTTGGGTCATGGGTTAAGGCTAGGGTTAGGGTTGGAGCATGGGTTAGTAATAGAGTTAAAACAGGAGTTAGGGTCAGACCAGGAGCTAGAAATAGGGTTAATCCAGCAGTTAAAGTTAGGTTATCCCAGAATTTAAGGTTTAGGTTTGGGTTAGGCCAGAGGTGAGGATTAGGGATGAGTCCTGTGTTAAGGCTAGGGTTAGTGTTAGACCATGGGTTAGGAATACAGTTAAAACAGGAGTTATAGTCAGACCAGGAGCAAGAAATAGAGTTAGTCCAGCAGTTAAAGTTAGGTTATCCCAGAATTTAAGGTTTAGGTTTGGTTAGGCCAGAGGTGAGGATTAGGGATGAGTCCTTGTTTAAGGCTAGGGTTAGGGTTAGACCATGGGTTAGGAATAGAGTAAAAACAGGAGTTAGTTTAAAACTAGGGGCTAGAAATAGGGTTATTCCAGCAAATTAACATAGTTTAAGCCAGAATTTAAGGTTTAGATTAAGCAAGAGATTATGATTAGAGTTGGGTCCTGGGTTAAGTCTAGGGTTAGGTTTAAACCATGGGTTAGGATTAGTGTTAAAACAGGAGTTAGGGTCAGACCAGGAGCTAGAAATAGGGTTAGTCCAGCAGTTAAAGTTAGGTTATCCCAGTATTTAAGGTTTAGGTTAAGTCAGAGGTGAGGATTAGGGTTGGGTCCTGGGTTAAGGCTAGGGTTAGGGTTAGACCATGGGTTAGGAATAGAGTAAAAACAGGAGTTAGTTTAAAACTAGGGTGTAAAAAGAGGGTTAGTCCAGCAGTTTAACCTAGGTTAAGCCAGAATTTAATGTTTAGGTTAAGCCAGAGGTGAGGATTAGGGTTGGGTCCTGGGATAAGGCTAGGGTAGGGTTATACTATGGATTAGGAATAGAGTTAAAGCAGGAGTTATGATCAGATCAGGAGGTAGAAATAGGGTTAGTCCAGCAGTTAAAGTTAGGTTTTTCCAGAATTTAAGGTTTAGGATTGGGTGAGGCCAGAGGTGAGGATTAGGGATGAGTCCTGTGTTAAGGCTAGGGTTAGGGTTAGACCATGGGTTAGGAATAGTGGAAAAATAAAAGTTAGTTTAAAACTAGGCGCTAGAAATAGGGTTAGTCCAGCAGTTTAACCTATGTTAAGCCAGAATTGAAGGTTTGGTTTAAGCAAGAGGTGAGGATTAGGGTTGGGTCCTGGGTTAAGGCTAGGCTTAGGGTTAGACCATGGTTTAGGAATAGAGTTAAAACTGGAGTTAGGGTCAGACCAGGAGCTATAAATAGGGTTAGTCCAACAGTTTAACCTAGGTTAAGCCAGAATTTAAGGTTTAGGTTAAGCCGGAGGTGAGGATTAGGGTTGGGTCCTGGGTTAAGGCAAGGGTTAAGGTTAGACCATGGTTTAGGAATAGAGTTAAAACTGGAGTAAGGGTCAGACCAGGAGCTAGAAATAGGGTTAGTCCAGCAGTTTAACCTAGTTTAAGCCAGAATTTAAGGTATAGGTTAAGCCAGAGGTGAGTATTAGGGTTGGGTCCTGGGTTAAGGATAGGGTTAGGGTTAGACCATGGTTTAAGAATAGAGTTAAAACTGGAGTTAGGGTCAGACCAGGAGCTAGAAATAGGGTTAGTCCAGCAGTTAAAGTTAGGTTATCCCAGCATTTAAGGTTAAGGTTTGGGTTAGGCCAGAGGTGAGGATTAAGGTTGAGTCCTGGGTTAAGGTTAGGGATAGTGTTAGACCATGGGTTAGGAATAGAGTTAAAACAGGAGTTAGGGTCAGACCACGAGCTAGAAATAGGGTTAGTCCAGCAGTTAAAGTTAGGTTAAACCAGAATTTAAGGTTTAGGTTAAGCCATATGTGAGGTTTAGGGTTGGGTCATGGGTTAAGGCTGGGGTTAGGGTTAGACCATGGGTTAATAATAGAGTTAAAACAGGAGGTAGGGTCAGACCACGAGCTAGAAATAGGGTTAGTTCAGCAGTTAAAGTTATGTTAAACCAGAATTTAAGGTTTGGGTTAAGCCAGAGGTGAGAATTAGGGTTCGGTCCTGGGTTAAGGCTAGGGTTAGGGTTACACCATGAGTTAGGAATAGAGTTAAAGCAGGAGTTAGGGTCAGACCAGGAGCTAGAAATAGGGTTAGTCCAGCAGTTAAAGTTAGGTTATCCCAGAATTTAAGGTTTTTGTTTGGGTTAGGCCAGAGGTGAGGATTAAGGTTGAGTCCTGAGTTAAGGCTAGGGTTAGGGTTAGACCATGGGTTAGGAATAGAGGAAAAACTGGAGTTAGTTTAATACTAGGGGCTAGAAATAGGGTTAGTCCAGAAGTTTAACCTATGTTAAGCCAGAATTAAAGGTTTGGTTAAGCCAAAGGTGAGGATTAGGGTTGGGTCCTGGGTTAAGGCTAGGGTTAGGGTTAGACCATGGGTTAGGAATAGAGTTAAAACAGGAGTTAGGTTCAGACCAGAAGCTAGAAATACGGTTAGTCCAGCAGTTAAAGTTAGGTTATCCCAGAATTTAAGGTTTTTGTTTGGGTTAGGCAAGAGGTGAGGATTAGGGTTGAGTCCTGGATTAAGGTTAGGGTTAGTGTTAGACCAAGGGTAAGGAATAGAGTTAAAACTGGAGTTAGGGTCAGACCAGGAGCTATAAATAGGGTTAGTCCAGAAGCTTAACCTTGGTTAAGCCAGAATTTAAGGTTTAGGTTAAGCCAGAGTTGAGGATTAGGGTTGGGTCCTGGGTTAAGGCTAGGGTTAGACCATGGTTTAGGAATAGAGTTAATACTGGAGTTAGGGTCAGACCAGGAGCTAGAAATAGGGTTAGTCCAGCAGTTAAAGTTAGGTTATCCCAGCATTTAAGGTTAAGGTTTGGGTTAGGCTAGAGGTGAGGATCAAGGTTGAGTCCTGAGTTAAGGTTAGGGTTAGTGTTAGACCATGGGTTAGGAATAGAGTTAAAACAGGAGTTAGGGTCAGACCACGAGATAGAAATAGGGTTAGTCCAGCAGTTAAAGTTAGGTTAAACCAGAATTTAAGGTTTAGGTTAAGCCATAGGTGAGGTTTAGTGTTGGGTCATGGGTTAAGGCTGGGGTTGGGGTTAGACCATGGATTAATAATAGAGTTAAAACAGTAGTTAGGTTCAGACCAGAGGCTAGAAATAGGATTAGTCCAGCAGTTAAAGTTAGGTTATCAAAGAATTTAAGGTTTTGGTTTGGGTTAGGCCAGAGGTGAGGATTAGGGTTGAGTCCTGGATTAAGGTTAGGGTTAGGGTTAGACTATGGGTTAGGAATAGAGTTAAAACAGGAGTTAGGGTCAGACCAGGAACTAGGAATAGGGTTAGTCCTGCAGTTAAAGTTAGGTTATCCCAGTATTTAAGGTTTAGGTTGGGTCAGAGGTGTGGATTAGGGTTGAGTCCTGGGTTAAGGCTAGGGTTAGGGTTAGACTATGGGTTAGGAATAGAGTTAAAACAGGAGTTAGGGTCAGACCAGGAGCCAGAAATAGGGTTAGTCTAGCAGGTAAAGTTAGGTTTTCCCAGTATTTAAGGTTTAGGTTAGGTCAGAGGTGTGTATTAGGGTTTGGTCCTGGGTTAAGGCTAGGGTTAGGGATAGACTATGGGTTAGGAATAGAGTTAAAACAGGAGTTAGGGTCAGACCAGGAGCTAGAAATAGGGTTAGTCCAGCATGTAAAGTTAGGTTATTCCAGTATTTAAGGTTTAGGTTAGGTCAGAGGTGTGGATTAGGGTTGGGTCCTGGGTTAAGGCTAGAGTTAGGGTTAGACTATGGGTTAGGAATAGAGTTAAAACAGGAGTTAGGGTCAGACCAGGAGCCAGAAATAGGGTTAGTCTAGCAGTTAAAGTTAGGTTATCCCAGAATTTAAGGTTTAGGTTTGGGTTAGAGCAGAGGTGAGGATTAGGGTTGAGTCCTGGGTTAAGGTTAGGGTTAGGGTTAGACCATGGGTTAGGAATAGAGTTAAAATAAGAGTTAGGGTCAGACCAGGAGCTAGAAATAGGCTTAGTCCTGCATTTAAAGTTAGGTTATCCCCGTATTTAAGGTTTAGGTTAAGTCAGAGGTGAGGATTAGGGTTGGGTCCTGGGTTAAGGCTAGGGTTAGGGTTAGACCATGGGTTAGGAATAGAGTAAAAACAGGAGTTAGTTTAAAACTAGGGGCTAGAAATAGGGTTAGTCCAGCAGTTTAACCTAGGTTAAGCCAGAATTTATTGTTTAGGTTAAGCCAGAGGTTAGGATTAGGGTTGAGCCCTGGTTTAAGGCTAGGGTTAGGGTTACACTATGGGTTAGGAATAGAGTTAAAACAGGAGTTAGGGTCAGACCAGGAACTAGAAATAGGGTTAGTCCTGCAGTTAAAGTTAGGTTATCCCACTATTTAAGAATTAGGTTAAGTCAGAGGTGAGGATTAGGGTTGTGTCCTGGGTTAGGGCATGGGTTAGGGTTAGACCATGGGTTGGGAATAGAGTAAAAACAGGAGTTAGTTTAAAACTAGTGGATAGAAATAGGGTTAGTCCAGCAGTTTAACCTAGGTTAAGCCAGAATTTAATGTTTAGGTTAAACCAGAGGTGAGAATTAGGGTTGGGTCCTGGGTTAAGGCTAGGGTTAGGGTTACACTATGGGTTAAGAAAAGAGTTAAAGCAGCAGTTAGGGTCAGACCAGGGGCTAGAGATAGGGTTAGTCCAGCAGTTAAAGTTAGGTTATCCCAGAATTTAAGGTTTAGGTTTGGGTTAGGCCAGAGGTGAGGATTAGGGATGAGTCCTGAGTTAAGGCTAGGGTTAGGGTTAGACCATGGGTTAGGAATAGAGGAAAAACAGGAGTTATTTAAAACTAGGGGCTAGAAATAGGGTTAGTCCAGCAGTTTAACTTATGTTAAGCCGGAATTGAAGGTTTGGGTGAAGACAGGGGTGAGGATTAGGGTTGGGTCCTGGGTTAAGGCTAGGGTTAGGGTTGGACCATGGGTTAGGAATAGAGTTAAAACAGGAGTTAGGGTCAGACAAGGAGCTAGAAACAGGGTTAGTCCAGCAGTTAAAGTTAGGTTAAGCAAGAATTTAAGGTTTAGGTTAAGCCATAGGTAAGGATTAGGGTTGGGTCATGGGTTAAGGCTAGGGATAGGGTTATACCATGGGTTAGTAATAGAGTAGAAACAGGAGTTAGGGCCAGACCGCGAGCTAGAAATAGGGTTAAACCAGCAGTTAAAGTTAGATTATCCCAGAATTGAAGGTTTAGGTTTGGGTTAGGCCAGAGGTGAGGTTTAGGGTTGAGTCCTGGATTAAGGTTAGGGTTAGGGTTAGACCAAGGGTTAGGAATAGAGTTAAAGCAGGAGTTAGGGTCAGACCAGGTGCTAGAAATAGGGTTAGTCCTGCAGTTAAAGTTAGGTTATCCCAGTATTTAAGGTTTAGGTTAAGTCAGAGGTGAGGATTAGGGTTGGGTCCTGGGTAAAGGCTAGGGTTAGGGTTAGACCATAAGTTAGGAATAGAGTAAAAACAGGTATTAGGGTCAGACCACGAGCTAGAAATAGGGTTAGTCCTGCAGTTAAAGTTAGATTATCCCAGAATTTAAGGTTTAGGTTTGGGTTAGGCCAGAGGTGAAGTTTAGGGTTGAGGCCTGGGTTAAGGTTAGGGTTAGGGTTAGACCATGGCTTAGGAATAGAGTAAAAACAGGAGTTAGTTTAAAACTTGGGACTAGAAATAGGGTTAGTCCGCAGCTTAACCTAGGTTAAGCCAGAATATAAGGTTTAGATTAACCCAGAGGTGAGGATTAGGGTTGGGTCCTGAGTTAAGGCTAGGGTTAGGGTTAGACCACGTGTTAGGGATAGAGTTAAAACAGGAGTTTGGGTGAGACTAGGAGCTAGAAATAGGGTTTGTCCAGCAGTTAAAGTTAGGTTATTCCAGTATTTAAGGTTTAGGTTGGGTCAGAGGTGTGGATTAGGGTTGGGTCCTGGGTTAAGGCTAGGGTTAGGGTTAGACTATGGCTTAGGAGTAGAGTTAAAACAGGAGTTAGGGTCAGACCAGGAGCCAGAAATAGGGTTAGTCTAGCAGGTAAAGTTAGGTTTTCCCAGTATTTAAGGTTTAGGTTAGGTCAGGGGTGTGTATTAGGGTTGGGTCCTGGGTTAAGGCTAGGGTTAGGGATAGACTATGGGTTAGGAATAGAGTTAAAACAGGAGTTAGGGTCAGACCAGGAGCTAAAAATAGGGTTAGTCCAGCATGTAAAGTTAGGTTATTCCAGTATTTAAGGTTTAGGTTAGGTCAGAGGTGTGGATTAGGGTTGGGTCCTGGGTTAAGGCTAGAGTTAGGGTTAGACTATGGGTTAGGAATAGAGTTAAAACAGGAGTTAGGGTCAGACCAGGAGCCAGAAATAGGGTTAGTCTAGCAGTTAAAGTTAGGTTATCCCAGAATTTAAGGTTTAGGTTTGGGTTAGAGCAGAGGTGAGGATTAGGGTTGAGTCCTGGGTTAAGGTTAGGGTTAGGGTTAGACCATGGGTTAGGAATAGAGTTAAAATAAGAGTTAGGGTCAGACCAGGAGCTAGAAATAGGCTTAGTCCTGCATTTAAAGTTAGGTTATCCCCGTATTTAAGGTTTAGGTTAAGTCAGAGGTGAGGATTAGGGTTGGGTCCTGGGTTAAGGCTAGGGTTAGGGTTAGACCATGGGTTAGGAATAGAGTAAAAACAGGAGTTAGTTTAAAACTAGGGGCTAGAAATAGGGTTAGTCCAGCAGTTTAACCTAGGTTAAGCCAGAATTTATTGTTTAGGTTAAGCCAGAGGTTAGGATTAGGGTTGAGCCCTGGGTTAAGGCTAGGGTTAGAGTTACACTATGGGTTAGGAATAGAGTTAAAACAGGAGTTAGGGTAAGACCAGGAACTAGAAATAGGGTTAGTCCTGCAGTTAAAGTTAGGTTATCCCAGTATTTAAGAATTAGGTTAAGTCAGAGGTGAGGATTAGGGTTGTGTCCAGGGTTAGGGCATGGGTTAGGGTTAGATCATGGGTTGGGAATAGAGTAAAAACAGGAGTTAGTTTAAAACTAGTGGATAGAAATAGGGTTAGTCCAGCAGTTTAACCTAGGTTAAGCCAGAATTTAATTTTTAGGGTAAACCAGAGGTGAGAATTAGGGTTGGGTCCTGGGTTAAGGCTAGGGTTAGGGTTACACTATGGGTTAAGAAAAGAGTTAAAGCAGGAGTTAGGGTCAGACCAGGGGCTAGAAATAGGGTTAGTCCAGCAGTTAAAGTTAGGTTATCCCAGAATTTAAGGTTTAGGTTTGGGTTAGGCCAGAGGTGAGGATTAGGGATGAGTCCTGAGTTAAGGCTAGGGTTAGGGTTAGACCATGGGTTAGGAATAGAGGAAAAACAGGAGTTATTTAAAACTAGGGGCTAGAAATAGGGTTAGTCCAGCAGTTTAACTTATGTTAAGCCGGAATTGAAGGTTTGGGTGAAGACAGAGGTGAGGATTAGGGTTGGGTCCTGGGTTAAGGCTAGGGTTTAGGTTGAACCATGGGTTAGGAATAGAGTTAAAACAGGAGTTAGGGTCAGACAAGGAGCTAGAAACAGGGTTAGTCCAGCAGTTAAAGTTAGGTTAAGCAAGAATTTAAGGTTTAGGTTAAGCCATAGGTAAGGATTAGGGTTGGGTCATGGGTTAAGGCTAGGGATAGGGTTATACCATGGGTTAGTAATAGAGTAAAAACAGGAGTTAGGGTCAGACCACGAGCTAGAAATAGGGTTAGTCCTGCAGTTAAAGTTAGATTATCCCAGAATTTAAGGTTTAGGTTTGGGTTAGGCCAGAGGTGAGGTTTAGGGTTGAATCCTGGGTTAAGGTTAGGGTTAGGGTAAGACCATGGGTTAGGAATAGAGTAAAAACAGAGGTTAGTTTAAAACTAGGGGCTAGAAATAGGGTTAGTCCAGCAGTTTAACCTAGGTTGAGCCAGAATTTATTGTTTAGGTTAAGCCAGAGGTTAGCGTTAGGGTTGAGTCCTGGGTTAAGGCTAGGGTTAGGGTTACACTATGGTTTAGGAATAGAGTTAAAGCAGGAGTTAGAGTCAGACCAGGAGCTAGAAATAGGGTTAGTCTAGCAGTTAAAGTTAGGTTATCCCAGAATTTAAGGTTTAGGTTTGGGTTTGGCCAAAGGTGAGGATTAGGGATGCGTCCTGTGTTAAGGTTATGGTTAGGTTAAACTGCTGGACTAACCCTATTTCTAGCCCCTAGTTTTAATCTAACTCCTGTGTTTCCTCTATTCCTAACTCATGGTCGAACCCTAACCATAGCCTTAACGCAGGACTCATCCCTAATTTTCACCTTTGGCCTAACCCAAACCTAAACCTTAAATTCTGGGATAACCTAACTTTAACTGCTAGACTAACCCTATTTCTAGCTCCTGGTCTGACCCTAACTCCTGCATTAACTCTATTCCTAACCCATAGTGTAACCCTAACCCTAGCCTTAACCCAGGACTCAACCTTAATCCTAACCTCTGGTTTAACCTAAACAATAAATTCTGGCTTAACCTAGGTTAAACTGCTGGACTAACCCTATTTCTAGCCCCTAGTTTTAAACTAACTCCTGTTTTTACTCTATTTCTAACCCATGGTCTAACCCTAACCCTAGCCTTAACCAAGGACCCAACCCTAATCTTCACCTCTGACTTTACCTAAACCTTAAATACTGGGATAACCTAACTTTAACTGCTGGACTAACCCTATTTCTGACCAATTGTCTGACCCTAACTTGTGCTTTAACTCTATTCCTAATTAAATACAGAAAAGTCCGGCTGCAACTGCTACAGATAGGTGCTATCGGGTAATAAATTAGTAACAAGTAATGGGGAACCCGAGCACTCAATAAGAGAGGAGATGAAAATTTGAATGCAAGTGTTTTTATTCACAACCAACAAAAATTGCAAAATGTGAACCCTGACACAAAAGCAACAAACCAACGTTTCGGTTTATCAGACCTTTCTCAAGGTAGTTGCCTGTGGAGGTAAAAGTACACCGTGAGTATATATATACACAAGTGTGACATACAGCAATATATACAAATATACATTTATACACCTATATACAGGATATGTACATACTTATAATAGAGACGCAGAGGTATACGGGTCACAGGGACAGCCGTCAGGGTAGAGGGTAAGTGGAGGGCGTCACATTCAGCATTAAGCGGTATCTGGCAGTTTAGAAATAATATGCATAAGAAGAAGCACCACAATGCAATATGAGGAAGTCAGGACACTGTCCGCTGGATGATACAGATGGCAATAGAATCATGTAATAGGTACATAGGAACATTATATTCCTCATTGAAGAAAGCACAAGTACATCAGTTAAGTACATATATGCATGACCATTTTACATGGAAAGAGATAGTAGTAATCAAGGTAGCAGAACTACATACCAGAATGGTGGTGATGTGAGGATTAAACACAGAGGCAGAGGAGGAGAGGAGAAGACGCCTGGAAGGAAAGTCAAAAGCATTAGAGAATGGTAAGCAGAGATAGTGAGAGGTCCACAGGGGGAGGATACACTGGGTTACCTGCTCATAGAGGACCATATAGTGCTGGAACAGCGGTGGCAGTGGTGATGGCAGCGTGGGTGTACTGGACTGGGGAGCACCATTATAAGGAGAACACTAAGTGGAGCGTCACTTCCGGTTTGGACGGGGCGCAATGCATGGTGGGAAAGTGTCCACTGCACATGTGCGTGATGTCAGCAGTGCTGAGCAGGTGTTGGGAGGGGCTGGGCACATGAGCACTGGGTCTGACAGGAACAGAGACATGTCAGTCATGTCGAGGGGTGTGAGCATGACGTCAGTAGTGTGGGATGAACGATAGGCAGGGTCAGGACACTGAGCGCTGAGTATGATAGGATAAGGGATGTGTCCATCATAGAAAGAGGTGTGGGCATAATGTAGGGAAGAAACTACAGGCAAAATCCTAAAGTCTGTTAGAGGCATGGATGTGTCAGTAATGTAAGTGTGTAATAAGCATGGTATGGATGTGGCAGCAGTGGTATAGTGTGAGCACATAGAGGGCCTAATATCGATATGGGAATATAAGTGGTGTATGAGTAAGAGATACAGGAGGGGGAACATAGGCACTGAGCAGGAGTGAGTGAATGTGAACATGCTAGAGGCTGCGATCTGTATCCACTGGGAGGGCTAAGGATACACTCAGTGTACTGGATGGAGTATAGTTACCTGTCAGGAGGCCCAAATGTGCAGAAGAGTGCTATGGTGGCCCGTGAGTCAAGGAGAAAGGATACTAGGATACCTAGAAGGAGAAAAGGAAGCAAGTACAGGCGTCAGTATCAATACATAGTAAAAAATGATTGATAGGGGAAAAATAAACATACAACTGCAGCGTAATCAATCTTATAAAGGTTGCAATTTGGAGAAATGCACGCATAGCACAACATATGTAATAATGAGTCGTGGAAATAGTCAGAGAACTAGACATGAACCTCATATTCTCGGTTGAGGCCATGGGGTTCCAGGGTTTGGAGGGTATGAATACAATATGATTCCCTCTCACGTAGTAATTGGATGCGATTTCCAGGGTTTGGAGGGTATGAATCCAATATGATTCCCTCTCACGTAGTAATTGGATGCGATTAACTCTATTCCTAACCCATGGTCTAACCCTAACCCTAGCCATAACCCAGGACCCAACCCTAATCCTCACCTCTGACTTAACTTAAACCTTAAATTCTGGCTTAACCTAAGTTTAACTGCTAGACTAATGCTATTAATAGCCCCTGGTCTGAAATTAACTCCTGCTTTAACTCTATGCCTAACCAATGGTGTAACCCTAACCCTATCCTGAACCAAGGACTCAACCCTAATCCTCACTTCTGACTTAACCTAAACTTTAAATACTGGGATAACCTAACTTTAACTGCTGGACTAACCCTAATTCTAGCTCGTGGTCTGTCCCTAACTGCTGTTTTTACTCTATTTCTAACCCATGGTCTAACCCTTAACCTAGCCTTAACCCAGGACCAAATCCTAATCCTCATCTCTGGCTTAACCTAAACCTTAAATTCTGGCTTAACCTAAGTTTAACTGCTGCACTAACCCTATTTCTAGCTCGTGGTCTGACCCTAACTCCTGTTTTAACTCTATTACTAACCCATGGTCTAACCCTATCTCTAGCCTTAACCCAGGACCCAACCCTAATCCTCACCTCTGGCTTAACCTAAACCTGAAATACTGAGATAACTTAACATTAATTGCTGGACTAACCCTATTTCAAGCTACTGGTCTGACCCTAACTCCTGTTTTAGTTCTAATCCTAACCCATCGTCTTACCCTAATCCTAGCCTTAACCCAGGACTTAAACTTAATCCTCACCTCTGGCCTAACCCAAACCTAAACCTTAAATTCTGGAATAACCTAACTTTAACTGCAGGACTAACCCTATTTCTAGCTTGTGGTCTGACCCTAACTCCTGTTTTAACTCTATTACTAACCCATGGTCTAACCTTAACCCTAGCCTTAATTTAGGACCCAACCCAAATCCTCACCTCTGCCATAACCTAAACCTTAAATTCTGGGATAACCTAACGTTAACTGCTGGACTCACCCTATTTCAAGCCACTGGTCTGACCCTAACTCCTGCTTTAACTCTATTCCTGACCCATGGTGTAACCCTAACCCTAGCCTTAACCCAGGACTCAACACTAATTGTCACCACTGACTTAACCTAAACCTTAAATACTGGGATAACTTAACTTTAACTGCTAATGTAACCCTATTTCTAGCTCCTGGTCTGACCCTAACTCCAGTTTTAACTCTATTCCTAACCCATGGTCTAACCCTTACCCTAGCCTTAACCCAGGACCCAACCCTAATCCTCACCGCTGACTTAACCTAAACCTTATATTCTGGGATAACCTAACTTTAACTGCTGGACTAACCCTATTTCTAGCTTGTGTTCTGACCCTAACTGCTGTTTTAACTCTATTTCTAACCCATGGTCTAACCCTAACCCTAGCCTTAACCCAGGACCAAATCCTAATCCTAACCTCTGGCTTAACCTAAACCTTAAATTCTGGCTTAACCTAAGAATAACTACTGGACTAACCCTATTTCTAGCTCCTAGTCTGACCCTAACTCCTGTTTTAACTCTATTCGTAACCCATAGTCTAACCCTAACCCTAGCCTTAACCCAGGACCCAACCCTAATCCACACCTCTGACCTAACCTAAACCTTAAATACTGGGATTACCTAACTTTAACTGCTGGACTAAACCTATTTCTAGCTCCTGGTTTCACCCTAACTCCTGTTTTAACTCTATTCCTAACACGTGGTCTAACCCTAACCCTAGCCTTTAACCCAGGATCCAACCCTAATCCTCACCTCTGGGTTAATCTAAACCTTATATTCTGGCTTAACCTAGGTTAAACTGCGCACTAACCCTATTTCTAGCCCCTAGTTTTAAACTAACACCTGTTTTTACTTTATTTCTAACCCATGGCCTAACCCTAACCCTAACCTTAACCCAGGATTCAACCCTAATCCTCACCTCTGGCCTAACCCAAACCTAAACTTTAATTTCTGGGATAACCTAACTTTAACTGCTGGACTAACCCTATTTCTAGCTCCTGGTCTGACCCTAACTTTTGTTTTAACTCTATTCCTAACCCATGGTCTAACCCTAACCCTAGCCTTAACCCAGGACCCAACAATAATCCAAACCTCTGGGTTAATCTAAACCTTATATTCTGTCTTAACCTTGGTTAAACTGCTGGACTAACCCTATTTCTAGCCCCCAGTTTTAAACTAACTCCTGTTTTTACTCTATTCATAACATGAGGTTCATGTCTAGTTCTCTGACTATTTCCACGACTCATTATTACATATGTTGTGCTATGCGTGCATTTCTCCAAATTGCAACCTTTATAAGATTGATTACGCTGCAGTTGTATGTTTATTTTTCCCCTATCAATCATTTTTTACTATGTATTGATACTGACGCCTGTACTTGCTTCCTTTTCTCCTTCTAGGTATCCTAGTATCCTTTCTCCTTGACTCACGGGCCACCATAGCACTCTTCTGCACATTTGGGCCTCCTGACAGGTAACTATACTCCATCCAGTACACTGAGTGTATCCTTAGCCCTCCCAGTGGATACAGATCGCAGCCTCTAGCATGTTCACATTCACTCACTCCTGCTCAGTGCCTATGTTCCCCCTCCTGTATCTCTTACTCATACACCACTTATATTCCCATATCGATATTAGGCCCTCTATGTGCTCACACTATATCACTGCTGCCACATCCATACCATGCTTATTACACACTTACATTACTGACACATCCATGCCTCTAACAGACGTTAGGATTTTGCCTGTAGTTTCTTCCCTACATTATGCCCACACCTCTTTCTATGATGGACACATCCCTTATCCTATCATACTCAGCGCTCAGTGTCCTGACCCTGCCTATCGTTCATCCCACACTACTGACGTCATGCTCACACCCCTCGACATGACTGACATGTCTCTGTTCCTGTCAGACCCAGTGCTCATGTGCCCAGCCCCTCCCAACACCTGCTCAGCACTGCTGACATCACGCACATGTGCAGTGGACACTTTCCCACCATGCATTGCGCCCCGTCCAAACCGGAAGTGACGCTCCACTTAGTGTTCTCCTTATAATGGTGCTCCCCAGTCCAGTACACCCACGCTGCCATCACCACTGCCACCGCTGTTCCAGCACTATATGGTCCTCTATGAGCAGGTAACCCAGTGTATCCTCCCCCTGTGGACCTCTCACTATCTCTGCTTACCATTCTCTAATGCTTTTGACTTTCCTTCCAGGCGTCTTCTCCTCTCCTCCTCTGCCTCTGTGTTTAATCCTCACATCACCACCATTCTGGTATGTAGTTCTGCTACCTTGATTACTACTATCTCTTTCCATGTAAAATGGTCATGCATATATGTACTTAACTGATGTACTTGTGCTTTCTTCAATGAGGAATATAATGTTCCTATGTACCTATTACATGATTCTATTGCCATCTGTATCATCCAGCGGACAGTGTCCTGACTTCCTCATATTGCATTGTGGTGCTTCTTCTTATGCATATTATTTCTAAACTGCCAGATACCGCTTAATGCTGAATGTGACGCCCTCCACTTACCCTCTACCCTGACGGCTGTCCCTGTGACCCGTATACCTCTGCGTCTCTATTATAAGTATGTACATATCCTGTATATAGGTGTATAAATGTATATTTGTATATATTGCTGTATGTCACACTTGTGTATATATATACTCACGGTGTACTTTTACCTCCACAGGCAACTACCTTGAGAAAGGTCTGATAAACCGAAACGTTGGTTTGTTGCTTTTGTGTCAGGGTTCACATTTTGCAATTTTTGTTGGTTGTGAATAAAAACACTTGCATTCAAATTTTCATCTCCTCTCTTATTGAGTGCTCGGGTTCCCCATTACTTGTTACTAATTTATTACCCGATAGCACCTATCTGTAGCAGTTGCAGCCGGACTTTTCTGTATTTAATTAGGAATAGAGTTAAAGCACAAGTTAGGGTCAGACAATTGGTCAGAAATAGGGTTAGTCCAGCAGTTAAAGTTAGGTTATCCCAGTATTTAAGGTTTAGGTAAAGTCAGAGGTGAAGATTAGGGTTGGGTCCTTGGTTAAGGCTAGGGTTAGGGTTAGACCATGGGTTAGAAATAGAGTAAAAACAGGAGTTAGTTTAAAACTAGGGGCTAGAAATAGGGTTAGTCCAGCAGTTTAACCTAGGTTAAGCCAGAATTTATTGTTTAGGTTAAACCAGAGGTTAGGATTAAGGTTGAGTCCTGGGTTAAGGCTAGGGTTAGGGTTACACTATGGGTTAGGAATAGAGTTAATGCAGGAGTTAGGGTCAGACCAGGAGCTAGAAATAGGGTTAGTCTAGCAGTTAAAGTTAGGTTATCCCAGAATTTAAGGTTCAGGTTTGGGTTAGGCCAAAGGTGAGAATTAGGGATGAGTCCTGCGTTAAGGCTATGGTTAGGGTTCGACCATGAGTTAGGAATAGAGGAAACACAGGAGTTAGATTAAAACTAGGGGCTAGAAATAGGGTTAGTCCAGCAGTTTAACCTATGTTAAGCCAGAATTGAAGGTTTGGGTTAAGCCAGAGGTGAGGATTAGGGTTGGGTCCTGGGTTAAGGCTAGGGTTTGGGTTAGACCATGGGTTATGAATAGAGTAAAAACAGGAGTTAGTTTAAAACTAGGGGCTAGAAATAGGGTTAGTCCAGCAGTTTAACCTAGGTTAATACAGAATATAAGGTTTAGATTAACCCAGAGGTGTGGATTAGGGTTGGGTCCTGGGTTAAGGTTAGGGTTAGGGTTAGACTATGGGTTAGGAATAGAGTTAAAACAGGAGTTAGGGTCAGACCAGAAGCTAAAAATAGGTTTAGTCCTGCAGTTAAAGTTAGGTTATCCCAGAATTTAAGGTTTAGGTTAGGTCAGAGGTGAGCATTAAAGTTGGGTCCTGGGTTAAGACGAGAGTTAGCGTTAGACCATGGGTTAGGAATAGAGTTAAAACAGATGTTAGGTTCAGACGAGATGCTAGAAATAGGGTTAGTCCAGCAGTTAAAGTTAGGTTATCCCAGAATTTAAGGTTTAGGTTTGGGTTAGGCCAGAGGTGAGGATTAGGTTTGAGTCCTGGGTTAAGGTTAGGGTTAGGGTTAGACCACGTGTTAGGAATAGAGTTAAAACAGGAGTTAGGGTCAGACCAGGAGCTAGAAATAGGGTTAGTCCAGCAGTTAAAGTTAGGTTATCCCAGAATTTAAGGTTTAGGTTTTGGATAGGCCAGAGGTGAGGATTAGGGTTGAGTCCGGGGTTAAGGTGACGGTTAGGGTTAGACCATGGGTTAGGAATAGAGAAAAAACAGGAGTTAGTTTAAAACTAGGGGCTAGAAATACGGTTAGTCCATCAGTTTAAGCTAGGTTAAGCCAGAATTGAAGGTTTGGGTTAAGCCAGAAGTGAGGATTAGGGTTGGGTCCTGGGTTAAGGCTAGGGTTAGGGTTAGACCACGTGTTAGGAATAGAGTTAAAACAGGAGTTAGGGTGAAACCAGGAGCTAGAAATAGGGTTAGTCCAGCAGTTAAAGTTAGGTTATCCCAGAATTTAAAGTTTAGGTTTGGGTTAGGCCAGAGGTGAGGATTAGGGTTGAATCCTGGGTTAAGGTTAGGGTTAGGGTTAGACCATGGGTTAGAAATAGAGTAAAAAAAGGTATTAGTTTAAAACTAGGGGCTAGAAATACGGTTAGTCCAGCAGTTTAACCTAGGTTAAGCCAGAATATAAGGTTTAGATTAACCCAGAGGTGAGGATTAGGGTTGGGTCCTGGGTTAAAGGCTAGGGTTAGGGTCAGACCACGTGTTAGGAATAGAGTTAAAACAGGAGTTAGGGTGAAACCAGGAGCAAGAAATAGGTTTAGTCCAGCAGTTAAAGTTAGGTTATCCCAGTATTTAAGGTTTAGGTTAGGTCAGAGGTGTGGATTAGGGTTGGGTCCTGGGTTAAGGCTAGGGTTAGGGTTAGACTATGGGTTAAAAAAAGAGTTAAAACATGAGTTAGGGTCAGACTAGGAGCTAGAAATAGGGATAGTCCAGCAGTTAAACTTAGGTTAAGCCTGAGGTTAGGTTTAGGATTTGGTCCTGGGTTAAGGCTAGGGTTAGGGTTAGACCATGGGTTAGAAATAGAGTTGAAATAGCAGTTAGGGTCAGACCACGAGCTAGAAATAGGGTTAGTCCAGCAGTTAAAGTTAGGTTATCCCAGAATATAAGGTTTAGGTTAAGTCAGTGGTGAGGATTAGGGTTGGGTCCTGGGTTAAGGTTAGGGTTAGGGTTAGACTATGGGTTAGGAATAGAGTTAAAACAGGAGTTAAGGTCAGACTAGGAGCTAGAAATAGGGTTAGTCCAGCAGTTAAACTTAGGTTAAGCCAGAATTTAAGGTTTAGGTTAAGCCAGATGTTAGGATAAGGATTTGGTCCTGGGTTAAGGCTAGGGTTAGAGTTAGACCATGGGTTAGAAATAGAGTTGAAAGAGCAGTTAGGGTCAGACCAGGATCTAGAAATAGGGTTACATTAGCAGTTAAAGTTAAGTTATCCCAGTATTTCAGGTTTAGGTTAAGTCAGTGGTGAGAATTAGTGTTGAGTCTTGGGTTAAGGCTAGGGTTACGGTTACACCAAGGGTCAGGAATAGAGTTAAAGCAGGCGTTAGGGTCAGACCAGTGGCTTGAAATTGGGTGAGTCCAGCAGTTAAAGTTAGGTTATCCCAGAATGTAAGGTTTAGGTTATGGCAGAGGTGAGGATTTGGGTTGGGTCCTAAATTAAGGCTAGGGTTAAGGTTACACCTTGGGTTAGTAATAGAGTTAAAAAAGGAGTTAGGGTCAGACCACGAGCTAGAAATAGGGTTAGTCCTGCAGTTAAAGTTAGGTTATTCCAGAATTTAAGGTTTAGGTTTGGGTTAGGCCAGAGGTGAGGATTAAGTTTAAGTCCTGGTTTAAGACTAGGGTTAGGGTAAGACGATGGGTTAGGATTAGAACTAAAACAGGAGTTAGGGTCAGACTAGTAGCTTGAAATAGGGTTAGTCCAGCAATTAATGTTAAGTTATCTCAGTATTTCAGGTTTAGGTTAAGCCAGAGGTGAGGATTAGGGTTGTGTCCTGGGTTAAGGCTAGAGATAGGGTTAGACCATGGGTTAGTAATAGAGTTAAAACCGGAGTTAGGGTCAGACCACGAGCTAGAAATAGGGTTAGTGCAGCAGTTAAACTTAGCTTAAACCAGAATTTAAGGTTTAGGTTAAGCCAGAGGTGAGGATTAGGATTGGGTCCTGGGTTAAGGCTAGGGTTAGACCATGGGTTAGTAATAGAGTTAAAACAGCAGTTAGGGTCAGACCACGAACTAGAAATAGGGTTAGTCCATTAGTTAAAGTTAGGTTATCCCAGTATTTAAAGTTTAGGTTAAGTCAGAGGTGAGGATTAGGGTTGAGTCCTTGGTTCAGGATAGGGTTACACCATGGGTTATGCATAGAGTTAAAGCAGGAGTTAATTTCAGACCAGGAGCTAGAAATAGCATTAGTCTAGCAGTTAAACTTTGGTTAAGCCAGAATTTAAGGTTTAAGTTAAGTCAGAGGTGAGGATTAGGGTTGGGTCCTGGGTTATGGCTAGGGTTAGGGTTAGACCATGGGTTAGGAATAGAGTTAGAGCACGAGTTAGGGTCAGACCATTGGCCAGAAATAGGGTTAGTCCAGCAGTTAAAGTTAGGTTATCCCAGTATTTAAGGTTTAGGTTAAGTCAGAGGTGAAGATTAGGGTTGGGTCCTTGGTTAAGGCTAAGGTTAGGGTTAGACAATGGGTTAGTAATAGAGTTAAAACAAGAGTTAGGGTCAGACCAGGAGCTAGAAATAGGGTTAGTCTAGCAGTTGAACTTAGGTTAGGCCAGAATTTAAGGTTTAGGTTAAGGCAGAGGTGAGGATTTGGGTTGGGTCCTGGGTTAAGTATAGGGTTAGGGTTAGACCAAGGGTTAGTAATAGAATTAAAACAGGAGTTATAGTCAGACCATGAGCTAGAAATAGGGTTAATCCTGCAGTTAAAGTTTGGTTATCCCAGTATTTAAATTTTAGGTTAATTCAGAGATGAGGATTAGGGTTGGGTCCTGGGTTAAGGCTAGGGTTAGGGTTACACCATGGGTTAGGAATAGAGTTAAAGCAGGAGTTAGGGTCAGACCAGGGGCTTGAAATAGGTTTAGTCCAGCAGTTAAACTTAGGTTAAGCCAGAATTTAAGGTTTAGGTTATGGCAGAGGTGAGGATTTGGGTTTGGTCCTAAATTAAGGCTAGGGTTAAGGTTAGACCATGGGTTAGTAATAGAGTTAAAACAGGAGTTAGGGTCAGACCACGAGCTAGAAATAGGGTTAGTCCTGCAGTTAAAGTTAGGTTATCCCAGAATTTAAGGTTTAGGTTAATGTTAGGCCAGAGGTGAGGATTAAGGTTGAGTCCTGGGTTAAGGCTAGGGTTAGGGTTGGACCATGGTTTGGGAATAGAGTAAAAACAGGAGTTAGGGTCAGACCAGGAGCTAGAAATACGGTTAGTCCAGCAGTTAAAGTTAGGTTAGCCCAGGTTTTAAGGTTTAGGTTTGGGTTAGGCCAGAGGTGAGGAGTAGGGTTGGGTCCTGGGTTAAGGCTAGGGTAGGGGATAGACCATGGGTTAGTAATAGAGTTAAAACAGGAGTTAGGGTCAGACAACAAGCTAGAAATAGGGTTAGTCCAGCAGTATAAATTAGGGTATTCCAGAATTTAAGGTTAAGGTTAAGCCAGAGGTGAGGATTAGGGTTGGGTCCTGGGTTAAGGCTAGGGTTAGGGTTAGACCATGGGTTAATAATAGAGTTAAAACAGGAGTTAGGGTCAGACCACAAGCTAAAAATAGGGTTAGTCCAGCAGTTAAAGTTAGGTTATCCCAATATTTAAGGTTTAGGGTAGGTCAGAGGTGAGCATTAGGGTTGGGTCCTGGGTTAAGACTAGAGTTAGCGTTAGACCATGGGTTAGCAATAGAGTTAAAACAGGAGTTAGGTTCAGACCAGATGCTAGAAATAGAGTTAGTCCAGCAGTTAAAGATAGGTTATCCAGAATTTAAGGTTTAGGTTTGGGTTAGGCCAGAGGTGAGGATTAGGGTTGAGTCCTGGGTTAAGGTTAAGGTTAGGGTTAGCCCATGGGTTAGGAATAGAGTTAAAACAGGAGTTAGGGCCAGACCAGGAGCTAGAAATAAGGTTAGTTCAGCAGTTAAAGTTAGGTTATCCCAGAATTTAAGGTTTAGGTTAAGCCATAGGTGAGGATTAGGGTTCGGTCCTGGGTTAAAGCTAGGGTTAGGGTTATACCATGGGTTAGGAATAGAGTAAAAACAGGAGTTAATTTAAAACTAAGGGCTAGAAATAGGGTTAGTCCAGCAGTTTAACCTAAGTTAAGCCAGAATTTAAGGTTTAGGTTAAGCCAGAGGTGAGGATTAGGGTTGGGTCCTGGGTTAAGGCTAGGGTAAGGGTTAGACCATGGGTTAGTAATAGAGTTAAAACAGGAGTTAGGGTCAGACCACAAGCTAGAAATAGGGTTAGTCCAGCAGTTAAAATTAGGTTATTCCAGAATTTAAGGTTAAGGTTAAGCCATAGGTGAGGTTTAGGGTTGGGTCATGGGTTAAGGCTAGGGTTAGGGTTAGGGTTAGACCATGGGTTAGTAATAGAGTTAAAAGAGGAGTTAGGGTCAGACCAAGAGCTAGAAATAGGGTTAATCCAGCAGTTAAAGTTAGGTTACCCCAGAATTTAAGGTTTAGGTTTGTGGTAGGCCAGAGGTGAGGATTAGGGTTGAGTCCTGGGTTAAGGTTAGAGTTAGGGTTAGACCATGGGTTAGGAATAGACTAAAAACAGGAGTTAGGGTCAGACCAGGAATTAGAAATAGGGTTAGTCCAGCAGTTAAAGTTAGGTTATCCCAGTATTTAAGGTTTAGGTTAAGTCAGAGGTGAGGATTAGGGTTCGATCCTGGGTTAAAGCTTGGGTTAGGGTTATACCATGGGTTAGGAATAGAGTAGAAACAGGAGTTAGTTTAAAACTAGGGGCTAGAAATATGGTTAGTACAGCAGTTTAACCTAGGTTAAGCCAGAATTTAATGTTTAGGTTAAGTCAGAGGTGAGGATTAGGGTTGGGTCCTGGGTTAAGGCTAGGGTTAGGGTTATACTATGGGTTAGGAGTAGTGTTAAAGCAGGAGTTAGGGTCAGACCAGGAGCTAGAAATAGGGTTAGTAGAGCAGTTAAAGTTAGGTTATCCCAGAATTTAAAGTTTAGGTTTGGGTTAGGACAGAGGTGAAGATTAGGGATACGTCCTGTGTTAAGGCTAGGGTTAGGGTTAGACCATGGGTTAGGAATAGAGGAGAAACAGGAGTTAGTTTAAAACTAGGGGCTAAAAATAGGGTTAGTCCAGCAGTTTAACCTATCTTAAGCCAGAATTGAAGGTTTGGGTTAAGCCAGAGGTGACGATTAGGGTTGGGTCCTGGGTTAAGGCTAGGGTTAGGGTTAGACCATGGGTTAATAATAGAGTTAAAACAGGAGTTAGGGTCAGACCACAAGCTAGAAATAGGGTTAGTCCAGCAGTTAAAGTTAGGTTATCCCAGAAATTAAGGTTAAGGTTTGGGTTAGGCCAGAGGTGAGGATTAGGGTTGAGCCCTGGGTTAAGGTTAGGGTTAGACCATAGGTTAGGAATAGAGTAAAAACAGGAGTTAGTTTAAAACTAGCGGCTAGAAATAGGGTTAATGTAGCAGTTTAACCTACGTTAAGCCAGAATATAAGGTTTAGATTAACCCAGAGGTGAGGATTAGGGTTGGGTCCTGGGTTAAGGCTACGGCTAGGATTACACCATGGGTTAGTAATAGAGTTAAAGCAGGAGTTAGGGTCAGAAGAGGAGTTACAAATAGGGTTAGTCCAGCAGTTAAAGTTAGGTTATCCCAGTATTTAAGGTTTAGGTTTGGGTTAGGCCAGAGGTGAGGATTAGGGTTGAGTCCTGGGTTAAGGTTAGGGTTAGGGTTAGACCATGGGTTAGGAATAGACTTAAAACAGGAGTTAGGGTCAGACCAGGAGCTAAAAATAGGGTTAGTTCAGCAGTTAAAGTTAGGTTATCCCAGAATTTAAGTTTTAGGTTAAGCCATAGGTGAGGTTTAGGGTTGGGTCATGGGTTAAGGCTAGGGTTAAATTTAGGGTTAGACCATGGGTTAGTAATAGAGTTAAAAGAGGAGTTAAGGTCAGACCAAGAGCTAGAAATAGGGTTAATCCAGCAGTTAAAGTTAGGTTATCCCAGAATTTAAGGATTAGGTTTGGGTTAGGCCAGAGGTGAGAATTAGGGTTGAGTCCTGGGTTAAGGTTAGGGTTAGGGTTAGACGATGGGTTAATAATAGAGTTAAAATAGGAGTTAGGGTCAGACCACAAGCTAGAAATAGGGTTAGTCCAGCAGTTAAAGTTGGGTTACCCCAGTATTTAAGGATTAGGTTAAGTAAGAGGTGAGGATTAGGATATGGTCCTGGGTTAAGGCTAGGGTTAGGGTTAGACCATGGGTTAGGAAAAGAGTTAAAACAGGAGTTTGGGTAAGACTAGGAGCTAGAAATAGGGTTAGTCCAGCAGTTAAAGTTAAGTTATCCCAGTATTTAAGGGTTGGGTTAAGTCAGAGGTGATGATTACGGTTGGGTCCTGGGTTAAGGCTAGGGTTAGGGTTAGACCATGGGTTTGTAATAGAGTTAAAACAGGAGTTAAGGTCAAACAACAAGCTAGAAATAGGGTTAGTCCAGCAGTTAAAGTTAGGTTATCCCAGAATTTAAGGTTTAGGTTTGGGTTAGGCCAAAGTTGCGGATTAGGGTTGAGTCCTAGGTTACGGTTAGGGTTAGGGTTAGACCATGGGTTAAGAATAGCCTTAAAACAGGAGTTAGGGTCAGATCAAGAATTAGAAATAGGGTTAGTCCAGCAATTAAAGTTAGGTTATCCCAGTATTTAAGGTTGAGGTTAAATCAGAGGTGTGGATTAGGGTTGGGTCCTGGGTTAAAGCTAGGGTTAGGGTTATACCATGAGTTAGGAATAGAGTAAAAACAGGAGTTAGTTTAAAACTAGGGGCTAGAAATAGGGTTAGTCCAGCAGTTTAACCTAGGTTAAGCCAGAATTTAATGTTTAGGTTAAGCCAGAGGTGAGGATTAGGGATGGGTCCTGGGTTAAGGCTAGGGTTAGGGTTACACTATGGGATAGGAATAGTGTTAAAGCAGGAGTTAGGGTCAGACCAGGAGCTAGAAATAGGGTTAGTCCAGCAGTTAAAGTTAGGTTATCCCAGAATTTAAAGTTTAGGTTTGGGTTAGGCCAGAGGTGAAGATTAGGGATAAATCCTGTGTTAAGGCTAGGGTTAGGGTTAGACCATGGGTTAGGAATAGAGGAGAAACAGGAGTTAGGTTAAAACTAAAGGCTAGAAATAGGGTTAGTCCAGCAGTTTAACCTATGTTAAGCCATAATTGAAGGTTTGGGTTAAGCCAGAGGTGAGGATTAGGGTTGGGTCCTGGGTTAAGGCTAGGGTTAGGGTTAGACCTTGGGTTAATAATAGAGTTAAAACAGGAGTTTGAGTCAAACCACAAGCTAGAAATAGGGTTAGTCCAGCAGTTAAAGTTAGGTTATCCCAGAATTTAAGGTTAAGGTTTGGGTTAGGCCAGAGGTGAGGATTAGGGTTGAGCCCTGGGTTAAGGTTAGGGTTAGACCATGGATTAGGAACAGAGTTAAAACAGGAGTTAGGGTCAGACCAGGAGCTAAAAACAGGGTAAGTCGAGCAGTTAAAGTCAGGTTATCCCAGAATTTAAGGTTTAGGTTTGGGTTAGGCCAGAGGTGAGGATTAGGGATGAGTCCGGGTTTAAGGCTAGGGTTACGGTTAGACCATTAGTTAGGAATAGAGTAAAAATAGGAATTAGTTTAAAACTAGAGGCTAGAAATAAGGTTTTTCCAGCAGTTTAACATAGTTTAAGCCAGAATTTAAGGTTTAGATTAAGCAAGAGGTGAGGATTAGAGTTGGGTCCTGGGTTAAGGCTAGGGTTAGGGTTAGACAATTGGATAAAATTAGAGTTAAAACAGGAGTTAGGGTCAGACCAGGAGCTAGAAATAGGGTTACTCAAGCAGTAAAAGTTAGGTTATCCCAGTATTTAAGGTTTAGGTTAAGTCAGAGGTGAGGATTAGGGTTGGGTCCTGGGTTAAGGCTAGGGTTAAATTTAGGGTTAGACCATGGGTTAGTAATAGAGTTAAAAGAGGAGTTAAGGTCAGACCAAGAGCTAGAAATAGGGTTAATCCAGCAGTTAAAGTTAGGTTATCCCAGAATTTAAGGATTAGGTTTGGGTTAGGCCAGAGGTGAGGATTAGGGTTGAGTCCTGGGTTAAGGTTAGGGTTAGGGTTAGACCATGGGTTAGGAATAGACTTAAAAAAGGAGTTAGGGTCAGACCAGTAGCTAGAAATAGGGTTAGTCCAGCAGTTAAAGGTAGGTTATCCCAGTATTTAAGGTTTAGGTTAAGTCAGAGGTGAGGATTAGGGTTCGGTCCTGGGTTAAGGCTAGGGTTAGGGTTAGACCATGGGATAGGAAAAGAGTAAAAAAAAGAGTTAGTTTAAAACTATGGGCTAGAAATATGGTTAGTCCAGCAGTTTAACCTAGGTTAAGCCAGAATTTAATATTTAGGTTAAGCCAGAGGTGAGGATTAGGGTTGGGTCCTGGGTTAAGGCTAGGGTTAGGGTTACACCATGGGTTAGGAATAGATTTAAAGCAGGAGTTAGGGTCAGACCAGGAGCTAGGTTAATCCAGCAGTTAAAGTTAGGTTATCCCAGAATTTAAGGTTTAGGTTTGGGTTAGGCCAGAGGTGAGGACTAGGGATGAGTCCTGCGTTAAGGCTAGGGTTAGGGTTAGACCATGGGTTAGGAATAGAGGAAAAACAGGAGTTAGGTTAAAACTAGGGGCTAGAAATAGGGTTAGTCCAGCAGTTTAACCTATGTTAAGCCAGAATTGAAGGTTTGGGTTAAGCCAGAGGTGAGGATTATGGTTGGGTCCTGGGTTAAGGCTAGGGTTAGGGTTAGACCTTGGGTTAATAATAAAGTTAAAACAGGAGTTTGGGTCAAACCACAAGCTAGAAATAGGGTTAGTCCAGCAGTTAAAGTTAGGTTATCCCAGAATTTAAGGTTAAGGTTTGGGTTAGGCCAGATTTGAGGATTAGGGTTTAGCCCTGGGTTAAGGTTAGGGTTAGACCATGGGTTAGGAATAGAGTTAAAACAGGAGTTAGGGTCAGACCAGGAGCTAAAAATAGGGTAAGTCCAGCAGTTAAAGTCAGGTTATCCCAGAATTTAAGGTTTAGGTTTGGGTTAGGCCAGAGGTGAGGATTAGGGATGAGTCCGGGTTTAAGGCTAGGGTTACGGTTAGACCATTAGTTAGGAATAGAGTAAAAACAGGAATAAGTTTAAAACTAGAGGCTAGAAATAAGGTTTTTCCAGCAATTTAACATAGTTTAAGCCAGAATTTAAGGTTTAGATTAAGCAAGAGGTGAGGATTAGAGTTGGGTCCTGGGTTAAGGCTAGGGTTAGGGTTAGACAAATGGATAAAATTAGAGTTAAAACAGGCGTTAGGGTCAGACCAGGAGCTAGAAATAGGGTTACTCAAGCAGTAAAAGTTAGGTTATCCCAGAATTTAAGGTTTAGGTTTGGGTTAGGCCAGAGGTGAGGACTAGGGATGAGTCATGTGTTAAGGCAAGGGTTAGGGTTAGACCATGGGTTAGGAATAGAGGAATAACAGGAGTTAGGTTAAAACTAGGGGCTAGAAATAGGGTTAGTCCAACAGTTTAACCTATGTTAAGCCAGAATTGAAGGTTTGGGTTAAGCCTGAGGTGAGAATTAGAGTTGGGTCCTGGGTTAAGGCTAGGGTTAGGGTTAGACCATGGGTTAGGAATAGAGTAAAAACAGGAGTTAGTTTAAAACTAGGGGCTAGAAATAGGGTTAGTCCAGCAGTTTAACTTAAGTTAAGCCAGAATTTAAGGTTTAGGTTAAGCCAGAGGTGAGGATTAGGGTTGGGTCCTGGGCTAAGGCTAGGGTTAGGGTTAGACCATGGGTTAGTAATAGAGTAAAACAGGAGTTAGGGTCAGACCACAAGCTAGAAATAGGGTTAGTCCAGCAGTTAAAGTTAGTTTATTCCAGAATTTAAGGTTAAGGTTAAGCCATAGGTGAGGTTTAGGGTTGGGTCATGGGTTAAGGCTAGGGTTAGAGTTAAACTATGGGTTTATAATAGAGTTAAAAGAGGAGTTAGGGTCAGACCAAGAGCTAGAAGTAGGGTTAATCCAGCAGTTAAAGTTAGGTTACCCCAGAATTTAAGGTTTAGGTTTGGGTTAGGCCAGAGGTGAGGATTAGGGTTGAGTCCTGGGTTAAGGTTAGAGTTAAGATTAGACCATGGGTTAGGAATAGACTTAAAACAGGAGTTAAGGTCAGACTAGGAATTAGAAATAGGGTTAGTCCAGCAGTTAAAGTTAGGTTATCCCAGGATTTAAGGTTTAGGTTAAGTCAGAGGTGAGGATTAGGACTCGGTCCTGGGTTAAAGCTAGGGTTAGGGTTATACCATGGGTTAGAAATAGAGTGAAAACAGGAGTTAGTTTAAAACTAGGGGCTAGAAATAGGGTTAGTCCAGCAGTTTAACCTAGGTTAAGCCAGAATTTAATGTTTAGGTTAAGCCAGAGGTGAGGATTAGGGTTGGGTCCTGGGTTAAGGCTAGGGTTAGGGTTACACTATGGGTTAGGAATAGTGTTAAAGCAGGAGTTAGGGTCAGACCAGGAGCTAGAAATAGGGTTAGTTCAGCAGTTAAAGTTAGGTTATTCCAGAATTTAAAGTTTAGGTTTGGGTTAGGCCAGAGGTGAAGATTAGGGATGAGTCCTGTGTTAAGCAAGGGTTAGGGTTAGAATATGGGTTAGGAATAGAGGAGAAACAGGAGTTAGTTTAAAACTAGGGGCTAGAAATAGGGTTAGTCCAGCAGTTTAACCTATGTTAAGCCAGAATTGAAGGTTTGGGTTAACCCAGAGGTGAGGATTAGGGTGGGTCCTGGGTTAAGGCTAGGGTTAGGGTAAGACCATGGGTTAAAAATACAGTTAAAATAGGAGTTAGGGTCAGACCACAAGCTAGAAATAGGGTTAGTCCAGCAGTTAAAGTTGGGTTACCTTAGTATTTAAGGATTAGGTTAAGTCAGAGGTGAGGATTAGGATATGTTCCTGGGTTAAGGCTAGGGTTAGGGTTAGACCATGGGTTAGGAAAAGAGTTAAAACAGGAGTAAGGGTCAGACCAGGAGCTAGAAATAGGTTTAGTCCAGCAGTTAAAGTTAAGTTATCCCAGTATTTAATGGTTGGGTTAAGTCAGAGGTGAGGATTAGGGTTGGGTCCTGGGTTAAGGCTAGGGGTAGGGTTAGACCATGGGTTTGTAATAGAGTTAAAATAGGAGTTAAGGTCAAACCACGAGCTAGAAATAGGGTTAGTCCAGCAGTTAAAGTTAGGTTATCCCAGAATTTAAGGTTTAGGTTTGGGTTAGGCCAGAGATGAAGATTAGGGATAAGTCCTGTGTTAAGGCTAGGGTTAGGGTTAGACCATGGGTTAGGAATAGAGGAGAAACAGGAGTTAGTTTAAAACTAGGGGCTAGAAATAGGGTTAATGCAGCAGTTTAACCTATGTTAAGCCAGAATTGAAGGTTTGGGTTAAGCCAGAGGTGAGGATTAGGGTTGGGTCCTGGGTTAAGGCTAGGGTTGGGGTTAGACCATGGGTTATTAATAGAGTTAAAACAGGAGTTACAGTCAGACCACTAGCTAGAAATAGGGTTAGTCCAGCAGTTAAAGTTAGGTTATCCCAGAATTTAAGGTTAAGGTTTGGGTTAGGCCAGAGGTAAGGATTAGGGTTTAGCCCTGGGTTAAGGTTAGGGTTAGATTATGGGTTAGGAATAGAGTAAAAACAGGAGTTAGTTTAAAACTAGGGGCTAGAAATAGAGTTAATGCAGCAGTTTAACCTACGTTAAGCCAGAATATAAGGTTAAGATTAACCCAGAGGTGAGGATTAGGTTTGGGTCCTGGTTTAAGGCTAGGGTTAGGGTTAGACCATGGGTTTGGAATAGAGTTAAAACCGGAGTTAAGGTCAGACCAGGAGCTAGAAATAGGGTTAGTTCAGCAGTTAAAGTTAGGTTAAGCCAGAATTAAAGGTTTAGGTTAAGCCATGGGTGAGGATTAGGGTTGGGTCATGGGTTAAGGCTAGGGATAGGGTTAGTCCATGGGTTAGTAGTAGAGTTAAAACAGGAGTTAGGGTCAGACTAGGAGCTAGAAATAGGCTTTGTCCAGCAGTTAAAGTTAGGTTATCAAAGAATTTAAGGTTTAGGTTTGGGTTAGGCCAGAGGTGAGGATTAGGGATGAGTCCTGGTTTAAGGCTAGGGTTAGGGTTAGACCATGGGATAGGAATAGAGTAAAAACAGGAGTTAGTTTAAAACTAGAGGCTAGAAATAGGGTTATTCCAGCAGTTTAACATAGTTTAAGCCAGAATTTAAGGTTTAGTTTAAGACAGAGGTGAGGATTAAGGTTGGGTCCCTGGTTAAGGCTAGGGTTAGGATTACACCATGGGTTAGGAATAGAGTTAAAGCAGGAGTTAGGGTCAGACTATGAGCTAGAAATTGGGTTACTCCAGCAGTTAAAGTTAGGTTATCCCAGAATTTAAGGTTTAGGTTTGGGTTAGGTCAGAGGTGAGGATTAGGGATGAGTCCTGTGTTAAGGCTAGGGTTAGGGTTAGACCATGGGTTAGGAATAGAGTTAAAATAGGAGTTAGGGTCAGACCAGGAGCTAGAAATAGGGTTAGTCCAGCAGTTAAAGTTAGGTTAAGCCAGAATTTAAGGTTTAGTTTAAGCCGTAGGTGAGGATTAGGGTTGGGTCATGGGTTAAGGCTAGGGTTAGACCATCGGTTAGTAATAGAGTTGAAACAGGAGTTAGGGTCAGACCACGAGCTTGAAATAGGGTTAGTCAAGCAGTTAAAGTTAGGTTATCCCAGAATTTAAGGTTTAGGTTTGGGATAGGCAAAAGTGAGGATTAGGGTTGAGTCCTGGGTTAAGGTTAGGGTTAGACCATGGGTTAGGAATAGAGTTAAAAAAGGAGTTAGGGTCAGACCAGGGGCTAAAAATAGGGTAAGTCCA
This sequence comes from Anomaloglossus baeobatrachus, assembly GCF_048569485.1. NCBI lineage: Eukaryota > Metazoa > Chordata > Amphibia > Anura > Aromobatidae > Anomaloglossus > Anomaloglossus baeobatrachus. The sequence continues at coordinate 164,806,444 of NC_134356.1, forward strand.
GCAGTTAAAGTCAGGTTATCCCAGAATTTAAGGTTTAGGTTTGGTTAGGGCAGAGGTGAGGATTAGGGATGAGTCTGGGTTTAAGGCTAGGGTTAAGGTTAGACCATTAGTTAGGAATAGAGTAAAAACAGGAGTTAGTTTAAAACTAGAGGCTAGAAATAAGGTTTTTCTAGCAGTTTAACATAGTTTAAGCCAGAATTTAAGGTTTAGATTAAGCTAAAGAGTTAAGTTAAGAGTTAAAACAGGAGTTACGGTCAGACCAGGAGCTAGAAATAGGGTTAGTCAAGCAGTAAAAGTTAGGTTATCCCAGTATTTAAGGTTTAGGTTAAGTCAGAGGTGAGGATTAGAGTTGGGTCCTGGGTTAAGGCTAAGGTTAGTGTTGGACCATGGGTTTGGAATATAGTTAAAAAAAGGAGTTAGTTTAAAACTAGGGGCTAGAAATAGGGTTAGACCAGCAGTTTAACCTAGGTTAAGCCAGAATTGAAGGTTTAGGATAAGCCAGAGGTGAGGATTAGGTTTGGGTCCTGGGTTAAGGCTAGGGTTAGCGTTAGACCATGGGTTAGTAATAGAGTTAAAACAGGAGTTAGGGTCAGACCACAAGCTAGAAATAGGGTTAGTCCAGCAGTTAAAGTTAGGTTATCCCAGAATTTAAGGTTAAGGTTTGGGTTAGGCCAGAGGTGAGTGTTAGGGATGAGTCCTGGTTTAAGGCTAGGGTTAGGGTTAGACCATGGGTTTGGAATAGAGTTAAAACAGGAGTTAAGGTCAGACCAGGAGCTAGAAATAGGGTTAGTTCAGCAGTTAAAGTTAGGTTAAGCCAGAATTAAAGGTTTAGGTTAAGCCATGGGTGAGGATTAGGGTTGGGTCATGGGTTAAGGCTAGGGATAGGGTTAGACCATGGGTGTTACGGGCGGCTGTCTGATAATAACCTAAAGGAGTATCAGACAGTCAGGGTCCACCGTGCAAAGACTTTGCTGCAGACTATGGCAGAGTGCAATACCTCTGTTAACACACAGAAGGATATAATAAGTAAGTAAAGCAATTCCTCCCTTACTTGGAGGGTGTGTGGAAGGATCTCTGTTAATAATCACAGAGACAAAGGCAATGTGTGCGAAATGGCACCTACGTAGGTCCGCTCTTCTAGTGGTGCAAAAGAGACGAACAGCAGCGTAAGCCGCACAAAGCTCCTACCTGCGTTCGCTCCACTAGTGTGCGAGGACACGAACCACTAGATATGGCACCTGCCTAGGTCCGCTCTTCTAGTGGTGCAAAAGAGACGAACAGCAGCGTAAGCCGCACAAAGCTCCTACCTCTGTTCGCTCCCCTAGTGTGCGAGGATACGAACAACTGCCAGACGCAGTATAAGGAACGTTACCCTAGTGGCAACGTCCACCTACGAGTCGAATCACAAGGCCCAGCCAGACCATGTGCCTCAGGCACCTGCCTATGTCCGCTCCCCTAAGAGGTAAGGATACGGACAGCAGCCGAAGCTGTAAGGTATAAGAACGCTACCCTGCCGGTAGCGCTCACCTAACATAGACAGAGGAATGCCTAGAGGAACGCGCACAGAGCGTCTACTCTTATGCATGAACCAAGAGGACTGAGCGCCATGCGGCATGTGTCAGGGTCTTATATAGACTCTGTGCCTCATCCAAGATGGAGGACACCAGAGCCAATCCGCTGCCAGAACGACAGGAGTGACGTCATGCTGGCCTATCACCGAGCAAGGCGTCACAAGCACATGACCAGCGACCAATCGGCATAGAAGGTGTCAGAGACATGTGACCTCGTGTCAGCGATGATGTCACCCGCACATGTGCAATGGCTCCAAGATAGGACTTAGTCTCCGGCGCTCGCACATGTGCAGTAGCAAGAAATCTGGACTTAGTCTCCAGCGCTCGCACATGTGCAGTAGCAAGAAATCTGGACTTAGTCTCCAGCGCTCGCACATGTGCAGTAGCAAGAAATCTGGTCTTAGTCTCCAGCGCTCGCACATGTGCAGTAGCAAGAAATCTGGACATAGTCTCCAGTGCTCGCAGCAACCGTAACAGTACCTCCCCCTCAAGGGCCCCCCTCCCGGCGACGCAGGTAATCGGCAACTAAGTCGGGAGCATGGACAGCCTCCTCAGGCTCCCAAGAGCGATGTTCCGGGCCATAGCCCTCCCAATCTATCAAGAAGAACCTGCGCCCTCTAACCATCTTAGAACCAACTATGGCTCGTACCTCATAGCTAGAGCGAGAGGAATCAGAGGTAGGAGAGTGCACTTCACGAGCGTGAGGTAAAATAGCCGGCTTTAGCAGTGAGACATGGAATTTGTCATGAATCCTAAGATGGACAGGTAACTTCAATTGGTAGACTACAGGATTTACCTGTCAAAGAACCTCATAAGGACCCAGGAAGCGAGGAGCAAATTTGACAGAGCTCACTCTAAGTCTCACGTGTTTTGCAGAGAGCCACACAAAGTCCCCTGGAGAAAAGACAGGAGCCGGGCGACGAAACCGATCGGACACCGTCTTCATACGGTCCTTAGCTGCTTGGATCGACTCTTGAGTCCGATCCCAAACCTCTCTGGCATTAGTTGCCCAGTCGGCCGCAAGAGGAGGAGGTGCAGCAGCGGGAAGTGGTACCGGTACCCTAGGGTGTTGCCCATTATTGAGTACGAACGGTGTCTGCCCAGTGGCCTCAGCCAGCGAATTGTTAAGGGCAAATTCTGCCCAGGGTAGGAGGGAGGACCAGTTATCGTGGTTCTCAGCAACAAAGTGTCGAAGGTATATAATCATGGATTGATTGGTACGTTCAACCAAACCATTGGTCTCCGGATGGTATGCCGAAGAGAGATTCAACTCAATTTGCAGAAGGCTACAAAGATCTCGCCAGAAACGGGAAGTAAATTGCGGGCCTCTATCACAAATGATACGATCTGGCATCCCGTGAAGCCTAAAGACATGCTTGAGGAATAGTTTGGCTAGTACCCTGGAAGATGGGATTCTCGATAACGGTACGAGATGAACCATCCGGGAGAAATGGTCCGTAATGACCCACACAAATCTATGTCCCTGTGAACATGGAAGATCACCCACAAAGTCCATGCCTACCACCTCCCATGGTCTATCTGGCACTGGTAAAGGATGCAAGAGCCCAGCCGGTCTCTGCCGTAATGGACGGTTGCGAGCACACGAGTAGCAGGAACCGACATATCTCTTGACGTGGCTGGCTAAGTGTGGCCACCAATACCACCTCTCCAGTAACTCTCGTGTCCGCCTAATACCAAAATGCCCACCCACCTTTGAGGTGTGGGCCCATGACAGTATATCATTCTGTCGATCAGGCGGAACAAAGGTCTTGCCCGGTGGGATTTGGTCTAACGTCACAGGGGAGAGCGTATGAAAAACCCTGGAGGGAAGGATAAGACGAGGTTCGTCAATCTCTTCCTGGGTAGAAAGCATAGAGCGAGACAGGCCGTCTGCCTTGTTATTCTTACTCCCAGACAGATAGTTGATGGAGAAGTGAAAGCGGGAGAAAAACAAGGACCAGCGGGCTTGGCGAGGATTCAGACGCTGAGCGGTTTGTAAGTACGTCAGATTCTTATGGTCTGTATAGACCTGGAAAGGATGTTTCGCTCCTTCCAGCAAGTGACGCCACTCCTCCAAGGCTAATCTCAAGGCGAGCAGTTCCCTATCCCCAATGGTATAGTTTCTCTCTGCCGGTGAAAAGGTTTTAGCAAAGAAGAAACACGGCCTTTTTCTACCTGCACCGTTCTTTTGATACAAGACCTCACCAGCACCCACTGAAGAGGCATCAACCTCTAAGAGGAAGGGATTACTCTCATCGGGTCTTTGAAGAACGGGAGCAGTTGAAAAGTGTCTTTTTACTGCCTCAAAAGCCTGAGATGTCTCAGTAGACCAGGCTTTGGGATTAGCACCTTTCTTAGTCAAGGCCACCAAAGGGGCCACCAAAGTAGAAAAATGGGGTATGAACTGCCTGTAATAATTTATGAATCCTAAGAAGCGTTGCAACGCCTTCAAGGAATGAGGTTCGGACCATTGCAGGACAGCAGAGAGCTTCGCAGGATCCATAGCCAGGCCCTCTTGTGAGATAATGTAACCCAAAAAAGGCAATGAGGACTGCTCGAATTCACATTTCTCGAGTTTAGCAAACAATGAGTGCTCCCTTAAACGGGAAAGGACACGAACGACATCCTGACGATGAGTCTCCAGATCAGGAGAAAAAATCAGGATGTCGTCCAGATACACCACTACTGAGGATAACAGTAAATCCCTGAACACATCGTTTACGAAGTCCTGAAATACTGCGGGTGCATTACATAACCCAAAAGGCATGACGAGGTATTCATAGTGACCGTCTCGGGTGTTAAAAGCGGTCTTCCATTCGTCACCCTTTCGAATTCGTACCAAGTTATACGCACCCCGCAGATCCAACTTCGTAAAAACTTGAGCTCCTCTCAGTCTGTCAAAGAGCTCCGAAATTAAAGGTAATGGGTATTTGTTCTTTATTGTGATTGCGTTGAGACCCCTGTAATCTATGCAGCGACGCAAATCACCCTCTTTCTTCCGAACAAAGAAAAACCCAGCTCCCGCGGGAGAGACAGACTTACGAATGAACCCCTTCTCTAAACTCTCTCTTATATAGGTCGACATGGCCTCCGACTCAGGTATCGACAAGGGGTAAACCCTGCCTTTAGGTGGAACCGAACCTGGGATAAGGTCTATGGCACAGTCATACGGCCTATGGGGTGGAAGAACCTCAGCACCCTGTTTGGAGAACACGTCAGCGAAATCCAAATAGGGTGTAGGTATGGGAGAGAGATCAGTTGAAGCAACCGCAACGACCTTAGGTGGTAAGGGAAGACATCGGGACTGACATTTCGAACCCCAACTAATAATGCTGTCAGACTCCCAGTCAATGTGAGGAGCATGAGTCCGAAGCCATGGAAGACCCAGAAGGACGTCGTCTATACCCTCAGGCAAAACAAGAAAAGAAATCTCCTCTATGTGACCCTGAGACAGGGAAAGGCGCAAGGGAACTGTCCTCAATGTAATGGAGTCAGACAACATAGTTCCATTAACAACACGGACAGGAATAGGCGCCTCTAACATGATAGAGGGAATATTGTGTCCCTTTACAAATCCTGAGGACACAAAAGTCCCGTCAGCTCCGGAATCCACAAAAGCCATAATAGGCCATGTATTCTCAGATAACGAGAGCTGACCTGGGATACAACACTTAGAGGGTGCAGAAGACGTCTTTAGTAACCCCCCTCTAATGGTTACTAGGCCAGGGAGTTTCCCTGATGACTAGGACACTTGTTGGCATAGTGCCCAGCCTGACGACATACGTAACATATAGGAGGACCAGACTTGCGTAGTCTGGAGAACGTATGACCTAACTCCATAGGAGTGGGAGATGTTTCAGATGCTGAGGAAGATGGTAGTGGACCCTCAACAACTGGAATAGCCCGATGCTTAGGGCGTGAGGAAGAGACCTCGAGTCTACGTTCCTTATGGCGTACATCGATCCTCGTTGCTACTGTGATCAAGTCCTCCAGAGAAGCAGGGACCTCATGAGTAGCAAGAGCATCCTTGACATAGCCTGCCAACCCTCTCCAGAAGATAGGAATCAACACCTTCTCTGGCCAATCTAGTTCTGCCACAAGAGTTCTAAAAGCAATGGCATAAGAACTAGTGGATAACGAACCCTGAGATAGATCTAACAGCCCCAGGGCCGCATCATGGGTAACCTGCGGACCCATGAATACCGCCTTAAGAGCATCAAGAAAGTCTTGATGTCTCAGAGTAACCACATGAGAGCGCTCCCATAGGGGAGTCACCCATTCTAAGGCTTTGTCCTGAAGTAAGGAGATGATAAAGCCTACTCTGGACCTCTCCGTAGAGAAGCGAGAAGAGTTGACCTCTAGGTGTATCTGACACTGACTAATGAAACCACGACATGATCTGGCATCGCCAGAATATCTGTTTGGCAGAGCAAGTCGAGGATCATGTGCAGCTGTCACCATGGTCTGAGGTTTATCCTCTATACTCTTGAGCCGTGACTCAAGTACTTGTATGTAACGATGTAACTGCTGATATTCTGCCATAACTGCCAGACCCTTGGCTCAGTCCTAATGTTACGGGGGGCTGTCTGATAATAACCTAAAGGAGTATCAGACAGTCAGGGTCCACCGTGCAAAGACTTTGCTGCAGACTATGGCAGAGTGCAATACCTCTGTTAACTCACAGAAGGATATAATAAGTAAGTAAAGCAATTCCTCCCTTACTTGGAGGGTGTGTGGAATGATCTCTGTTAATAATCACAGAGACAAAGGCAATGTGTGCGAAATGGCACCTACCTAGGTCCGCTCTTATAGTGGTGCAAAAGAGACGAACAGCAGCGTAAGCCGCCCAAAGCTCCTACCTGCGTTCGCTCCACTAGTGTGCGAGGACACGAACCACTAGATATGGCACCTGCCTAGGTCCGCTCTTCTAGTGGTGCAAAAGAGATGAACAGCAGGGTAAGCCGCACAAAGCTCCTACCTCTGTTCGCTCCCCTAGTGTGCGAGGATACGAACAACTCCCAGACGCAGTATAAGGATCGTTACCCTAGTGGCAACGTCCACCTACGAGTCGAATCAGCGCTCACCTAACATAGACAGAGGAATACCTAGAGGAACGCGCACAGAGCATCTACTCTTATGCATGAACCAAGAGGACAGAGCGCCATGCGGCGTGTGTCAGGGTCTTATATAGACTCTGTGCCTCATCCAAGATGGAGGACACCAGAGCCAATCCGCTGCCAGAACGACAGGAGTGACGTCATGCTGGCCTATCACCGAGCAAGGCGTCACAAGCACATGACCAGCGACCAATCGGCATAGAAGGTGTCAGAGACATGTGACCTCGTGTCAGCGATGATGTCACCCGCACATGTGCAATGGCTCCAAGATAGGACTTAGCCTCCGGCGCTCGCACATGTGCAGTAGCAAGAAATCTGGACTTAGTCTCCAGCGCTCGCACATGTGCAGTAGCAAGAAATCTGGACTTAGTCTCCAGCGCTCGCACATGTGCAGTAGCAAGAAATCTGGACTTAGTCTCCAGCGCTCGCACATGTGCAGTAGCAAGAAATCTGGACATAGTCTCCAGTGCTCGCAGCAACCGTAACAATGGGTTAGTAGTAGAGTTAAAACAGGAGTTAGGGTCAGACTAGGAGCTAGAAATAGGCTTTGTCCAGCAGTTAAAGTTAGGTTATCCCAGAATTTAAGGTTTAGGTTTGGGTTAGGCCAGAGGTGAGGATTAGGGATGAGTCCTGGTTTAAGGCTAGGGTTAGGGTTAGACCATGGGTTAGGAATAGAGTAAAAACAGGAGTTAGTTTAAAACTAGAGGCTAGAAATAGGGTTATTCCAGCAGTTTAACATAGTTTAAGCCAGAATTTAAGGTTTAGTTTAAGACAGAGGTGAGGATTAAGGTTGGGTCCCTGGTTAAGGCTAGGGTTAGGATTACACCATGGGTTAGGAATAGAGTTAAAGCAGGAGTTAGGGTCAGACCAGGAGCTAGAAATTTGGTTACTCCAGCAGTTAAAGTTAGGTTATCCCAGAATTTAAGGTTTAGGTTTGGGTTAGGCCAGAGGTGAGGATTAGGGATGAGTCCGGGTTTAAGGCTAGGGTTAGGGTTAGACCATGGGTTAGGAATAGAGTTAAAATAGGAGTTAGGGTCAGACCAGGAGCTAGAAATAGGGTTAGTCCAGCAGTTAAAGTTAGGTTAAGCCAGAATTTAAGGTTTAGTTTAAGCCGTAGGTGAGGATTAGGGTTGGGTCATGGGTTAAGGCTAGGGTTAGGGTTAGACCATGGGTTAGTAATAGAGTTAAAACAGGAGTTAGGGTCAGACCACGAGCTTGAAATAGGGTTAGTCAAGCAGTTAAAGTTAGGTTATCCCAGAATTTAAGGTTTAGGTTTGGGATAGGCAAAAGTGAGGATTAGGGTTGAGTCCTGGGTTAAGGTTAGGGTTAGACCATGGGTTAGGAATAGAAGTAAAAAAGGTGTTAGGGTCAGACCAGGGGCTAAAAATAGGGTAAGTCCAGCAGTTAAAGTCAGGTTATCCCAGTATTTAAGGTTTAGGTTTGGGTTCGGCCAGAGGTGAGGATTAGTGTTACGGGGGGCTGTCTGATAATAACCGAAAGGAGTATCAGACAGTCAGGGTCCACCGTGCAAAGACTTTGCTGCAGACTATGGCAGAGTGCAATACCTCTGTTAACTCACAGAAGGATATAATAAGAAAGTAAAGCAATTCCTCCCTTACTTGGAGGGTGTGTGGAATGATCTCTGTTAATAATCACAGAGACAAAGGCAATGTGTGCGAAATGGCACCTACCTAGGTCCGCTCTTCTAGTGGTGCAAAAGAGACGAACAGCAGCGTAAGCCGCACAAAGCTCCTACCTCTGTTCGCTCCCCTAGTGTGCGAGGATACGAACAACTGCCAGACGCAGTATAAGGAACGTTACCCTAGCGGCAACGTCCACCTACGAGTACAATCACAAGGCCCAGCCAGACCATGTGCCTCAGGCACCTGCCTATGTCCGCTCCCCTAAGAGGTAAGGATACGGACAGCAGCCGAAGCTGTAAGGTATAAGAACGCTACCCTGCCGGTAGCGCTCACCTAGCATAGACAGAGGAATGCCTAGAGGAACGCGCACAGAGCGTCTACTCATATGCATGAACCAAGAGGACTGAGCACCATGCGGCGTGTGTCAGGGTCTTATATAGACTCTGTGCCTCATCCAAGATGGAGGACACCAGAGCCAATCCGCTTCCAGAACGACAGGAGTGACGTCATGCTGGCCTATCACCGAGCAAGACGTCACAAGCACATGACCAGTGACCAATCGGCATAGAAGGTGTCAGAGACATGTGACCTCGTGTCAGCGATGATGTCACCCGCACATGTGCAATGGCTCCAAGATTGGACTTAGTCTTCGGCGCTCGCACATGTGCAGTAGCAAGAAATCTGGACTTAGTCTCCAGCGCTCGCACATGTGCAGTAGCAAGAAATCTGGACTTAGTCTCCAGCGCTCGCACATGTGCAGTAGCAAGAAATCTGGACTTAGTCTCCAGCGCTCGCACATGTGCATTAGCAAGAAATCTGGACATAGTCTCCAGTGCTCGCAGCAACCGTAACAGTACCTCCCCCTCAAGGGCCCCCCTCCCGGCGACGCAGATAATCGGCAACTAAGTCGGGAGCATGGACAGCCTCCTCAGGCTCCCAAGAGCGATGTTCCGGGCCATAGCCCTCCCAATCTATCAAGAAGAACCTGCGCCCTCTAACCATCTTAGAACCAACTATGGCTCGTACCTCATAGCTAGAGCGAGAGGAATCAGAGGCAGGAGAGTGCACTTCACGAGCGTGAGGTAAAATAGCCGGCTTTAGCAGTGAGACATGGAATTTGTCATGAATCCTAAGATGGACAGGTAACTTCAATTGATAGACTACAGGATTTACCTGTCGAAGAACCTCATAAGGACCCAGGAAGCGAGGAGCAAATTTGACAGAGCTCACTCTAAGTCTCACGTGTTTTGCAGAGAGCCACACAAAGTCCCCTGGAGAAAAGACAGGAGCCGGGCGACGAAACCGATCGGACACCGTCTTCATACGGTCCTTAGCTGCTTGGATCGACTCTTGAGTCCGATCCCAAACCTCTCTGGCATTAGTTGCCCAGTCGGCCACAAGAGGAGGAGGTGCAGCAGCGGGAAACGGTACCGGTACCCTAGGGTGTTGCCCATTATTGAGTACGAACGGTGTCTGCCCAGTGGCCTCAGCCAGCGAATTGTTAAGGGCAAATTCTGCCCAGGGTAGGAGGGAGGACCAGTTATCGTGGTTCTCAGCAACAAAGTGTCGAAGGTATATAATCATAGATTGATTGGTACGTTCAACCAAACCATTAGTCTCCGGATGGTATGCCGAAGAGAGATTCAACTCAATTTGCAGAAGGCTACAAAGATCTCGCCAGAAACGGGAAGTAAATTGCGGGCCTCTATCACAAATGATACGATCTGGCATCCCGTGAAGCCTAAAGACATGCTTGAGGAATAGTTTGGCTAGTACCCTGGAAGATGGGATTCTCGATAACGGTACGAGATGAACCATCCGGGAGAAATGGTCCGTAATGACCCACACAAATCTATGTCCCTGTGAACATGGAAGATCACCCACAAAGTCCATGCCTACCACCTCCCATGGTCTATCTGGCACTGGTAAAGGATGCAAGAGCCCAGCCGGTCTCTGCCGTAATGGACGGTTGCGAGCACACGAGTAGCAGGAACCGACATATCTCTTGACGTGGCTGGCTAAGTGTGGCCACCAATACCACCTCTCCAGTAACTCTCGTGTCCGCCTAATACCAAAATGCCCACCCACCTTTGAGGTGTGGGCCCATGACAGTATATCATTCTGTCGATCAGGCGGAACAAATGTCTTGCCCGGTGGGATTTGGTCTAACGTCACAGGAGAGAGCGTATGAAAAACCCTGGAGGGAAGGATAAGACGAGGTTCGTCAATCTCTTCCTGGGTAGAAAGCATAGAGCGAGACAGGGCGTCTGCCTTGTTATTCTTACTCCCAGACAAATAGTTGATGGAGAAGTGAAAGCGGGAGAAAAACAAGGACCAGCGGGCTTGGCGAGGATTCAGACGCTGAGCGGTTTGTAAGTACGTCAGATTCTTATGGTCTGTATAGACCTGGAAAGGATGTTTCGCTCCTTCCAGCAAGTGACGCCACTCCTCCAAGGCTAATCTCAAGGCGAGCAGTTCCCTATCCCCAATGGTATAGTTTCTCTCTGCCGGTGAAAAGGTTTTAGCAAAGAAGAAACACGGCCTTTTTCTACCTGCACCGTTCTTTTGATACAAGACCGCACCAGCACCCACTGAAGAGGCATCAACCTCTAAGAGGAAGGGCTTACTCTCATCGGGTCTTTGAAGAACGGGAGCAGTTGAAAAGTGTCTTTTTACTGCCTCAAAAGCCTGAGATGTCTCAGTAGACCAGGCTTTGGGATTAGCACCTTTCTTAGTCAAGGCCACCAAAGGGGCCACCAAAGTAGAAAAATGGGGTATGAACTGCCTGTAATAATTTATAAATCCTAAGAAGCGTTGCACCGCCTTCAAGGAATGAGGTTCGGACCATTGCAGGACAGCAGAGAGCTTCGCAGGATCCATAGCCAGACCCTCTTGTGAGATAATGTAACCCAAAAAAGGCAATGAGGACTGCTCGAATACACATTTCTCGAGTTTAGCAAACAATGAGTACTCCCTTAAACGGGAAAGGACACGAACGACATCCTGACGATGAGTCTCCAGATCAGGAGAAAAAATCAGGATGTCGTCCAGATACACCACTACTGAGGATAACAGTAAATCCCTGAACACATCATTTACGAAGTCCTGAAATACTGCGGGTGCATTACATAACCCAAAAGGCATGACGAGGTATTCATAGTGACCGTCTCGGGTGTTAAAAGCGGTCTTCCATTCGTCACCCTTTCGAATTCGTACCAAGTTATACGCACCCCGCAGATCCAACTTCGTAAAAACTTGAGCTCCTCTCAGTCTGTCAAAGAGCTCCGAAATTAAAGGTAATGGGTATTTGTTCTTTATTGTGATTGCGTTGAGACCCCTGTAATCTATGCAGGGACGCAAATCACCCTCTTTCTTCCGAACAAAGAAAAACCCAGCTCCCGCGGGAGAGACAGACTTACGAATGAACCCCTTCTCTAAGCTCTCTCTTATATAGGTCGACATGGCCTCCGACTCAGGTATCGACAGGGGGTAAACCCTGCCTTTAGGTGGAACCGAACCTGGGATAAGGTCTATGGCACAGTCATACGGCCTATGGGGTGGAAGAACCTCAGCACCCTGTTTGGAGAACACGTCAGCGAAATCCAAATAGGGTGTAGGTATGGGAGAGAGATCAGTTGATGCAACCGCAACGACCTTAGGTGGTAAGGGAAGACATCGGGACTGACATTTCGAACCCCAACTAATAATGCTGTCAGACTCCCAGTCAATGTGAGGAGCATGAGTCCGAAGCCATGGAAGACCCAGAAGGACGTCGTCTATACCCTCAGGCAAAACAAGAAAAGAAATCTCCTCTATGTGACCCTGAGACAGGGAAAGGCGCAAGGGAACTGTCCTCAATGTAATGGAGTCAGACAACATAGTTCCATTAACAACACGGACAGGAATAGGCGCCTCTAACATGATAGAGGGAATATTGTGTCCCTTTACAAATCCTGAGGACACAAAAATCCCGTCAGCTCCGGAATCCACAAAAGCCATAATAGGCCATGTATTCTCAGATAACGAGAGCTGACCTGGGATACAACACTTAGAGGGTGCAGAAGACGTCTCTAGTAACCCCCCTCTAATGGTTACTAGGCCAGGGAGTTTCCCTGACGACTAGGACACTTGTTGGCATAGTGCCCAGCCTGACGACATACGTAACATATAGGAGGACCAGACTTGCGTAGTCTGGAGAACGTATGACCTAACTCCATAGGAGTGGGAGATGTTTCAGATGCTGAGGAAGATGGTAGTGGACCCTCAACAACTGGAATAGCCCGATGCTTAGGGCGTGAGGAAGAGACCTCGAGTCTACGTTCCTTATGGCGTACATCGATCCTCGTTGCTACTGTGATCAAGTCCTCCAGAGAAGCAGGGACTTCACGAGTAGCAAGGGCATCCTTGACATAGCCAGCCAACCCTCTCCAGAAGATAGGAATCAACACCTTCTCTGGCCAATCTAGTTCTGCCACCAGAGTTCTAAAAGCAATGGCATAAGAACTAGTGGATAACGAACCCTGAGATAGATCTAACAGTCTCAGGGCCGCATCATGGGTAACCTGCGGACCCATGAATACCGCCTTAAGAGCATCAAGAATGTCTTGATGTCTCAGAGTAACCACATCAGAGCGCTCCCATAGGGGAGTCGCCCATTCTAAGGCTTTGTCCTGAAGTAAGGAGATGATAAAGCCTACTCTGGACCTCTCCGTAGAGAAGCGAGAAGAGTTAACCTCTAGGTGTATCTGACACTGACTAATGAAACCACGACATGATCTGGCATCGCCAGAATATCTGTTTGGTAGAGCAAGTCGAGGATCATGTGCAGATGTCACCATGGTCTGAGGTTTATCCTCTATACTCTTGAGCCGTGACTCAAGTACTTGTATGTAACGGTGTAACTGCTGATATTCTGCCATAACTGCCAGACCCTTGGCTCAGTCCTAATGTTACGGGGGGCTGTCTGATAATAACCGAAAGGAGTATCAGACAGTCAGGGTCCACCGTGCAAAGACTTTGCTGCAGACTATGGCAGAGTGCAATACCTCTGTTAACTCACAGAAGGATATAATAAGAAAGTAAAGCAATTCCTCCCTTACTTGGAGGGTGTGTGGAATGATCTCTGTTAATAATCACAGAGACAAAGGCAATGTGTGCGAAATGGCACCTACCTAGGTCCGCTCTTCTAGTGGTGCAAAAGAGACGAACAGCAGCGTAAGCCGCACAAAGCTCCTACCTCTGTTCGCTCCCCTAGTGTGCGAGGATACGAACAACTGCCAGACGCAGTATAAGGAACGTTACCCTAGCGGCAACGTCCACCTACGAGTACAATCACAAGGCCCAGCCAGACCATGTGCCTCAGGCACCTGCCTATGTCCGCTCCCCTAAGAGGTAAGGATACGGACAGCAGCCGAAGCTGTAAGGTATAAGAACGCTACCCTGCCGGTAGCGCTCACCTAGCATAGACAGAGGAATGCCTAGAGGAACGCGCACAGAGCGTCTACTCATATGCATGAACCAAGAGGACTGAGCACCATGCGGCGTGTGTCAGGGTCTTATATAGACTCTGTGCCTCATCCAAGATGGAGGACACCAGAGCCAATCCGCTTCCAGAACGACAGGAGTGACGTCATGCTGGCCTATCACCGAGCAAGACGTCACAAGCACATGACCAGTGACCAATCGGCATAGAAGGTGTCAGAGACATGTGACCTCGTGTCAGCGATGATGTCACCCGCACATGTGCAATGGCTCCAAGATTGGACTTAGTCTCCGGCGCTCGCACATGTGCAGTAGCAAGAAATCTGGACTTAGTCTCCAGCGCTCGCACATGTGCAGTAGCAAGAAATCTGGACTTAGTCTCCAGCGCTCGCACATGTGCAGTAGCAAGAAATCTGGACTTAGTCTCCAGCGCTCGCACATGTGCAGTAGCAAGAAATCTGGACATAGTCTCCAGTGCTCGCAGCAACCGTAACAATTAGGGATGAGTCTGGGTTTAAGGCTAGGGTTAAGGTTAGACCAGTAGTTAGGAATAGAGTAAAAACAGGAGTTAGTTTAAAACTAGAGGCTAAAAATAGGGTTTTTCTAGCAGTTTAACATTGTTTAAGCCAGAATTTAAGGTTTAGATTAAGCAAGAGGTGAGGATTAGAGTTGGGTCCTGGGTTAAGGCTAGGGTTAGGGTTAGACCATGGGTTAGGATTAGAGTTAAAACAGGAGTTACGGTCAGACCAGGAGCTAGAAATAGGGTTAGTCAAGCAGTAAAAGTTAGGTTATCCCAGTATTTAAGGTTTAGGTTAAGTCAGAGGTGAGAATTAGAGTTGGGTCCTGGGTTAAGGCTAAGGTTAGTGTTAGACCATGGGTTAGGAATAGAGTAATAAAAGGAGTTAGTTTAAAACTAGGGGCTAGAAATAGGGTTAGTCCAGCAGTTTAACCTAGGTTAAGCCAGAATTTAATGTTTAGGTTAAGCCAGAGGTGAGGATTAGGGTTGGGACCTGGGTTAAGGCTAGGGTTAGGGTTACACTATGGGTTAGGAATAGAGTTAAAGCAGGAGTTAGGGTCAGACCAGGAGCTAGAAATAGGGTTAGTCCAGCAGTTAAAGTTAGGTTATCCCAGAATTTAAGGTTTAGGTTTGGGTTAGGCCAGAGGTGAGGATTAGGGTTGAGTCCTGGGTTAAGGTTAGAGTTAGGGTTAGACCATGGGTTAGGAATAGACTTAAAACAGGAGTTAGGGTCAGACCAAGAATTAGAAATAGGGTTAGTCCAGCAGTTAAAGTTAGGTTATCCCAGTATTTAAGGTTTAGGTTAAGTCAGAGGTGAGGATTAGGGTTCGGTCCTGGGTTAAGGCTAGGGTTAGGGTTATACCATGGGTTAGGAATAGAGTAAAAACAGGAGTTAGTTTAAAACTAGGGGCTAGAAATAGGGTTAGTTCAGCAGTTTAACCTAGGTTAAGCCAGAATTTAATGTTTAGGTTAAGCCAGAGGTGAGGATTAGGGTTGGGTCATGGGTTAAGGCTAGGGTTAGGGTTACACTATGGGTTAGGAATAGTGTTAAAGCAGGAGTTGGGGTCAGACCAGGAGCTAGAAATTGGGTTAGTCCAGCAGTTAAAATTAGGTTATCCCAGAATTTAAAGTTTAGGTTTGGGTTAGGCCAGAGATGAAGATTAGGGATAAGTCCTGTGTTAAGGCTAGGGTTAGGGTTAGACCATGTGTTAGGAATAGAGGAATAAACAGGAGTTAGTTTAAAACTAGGGGCTAGAAATAGGGTTAATGCAGCAGTTTTACCTATGTTAAGCCAGAATTGAAGGTTTGGGTTAAGCCAGAGGTGAGGATTAGGGTTGGGTCCTGGGTTAAGGGTAAGGTTAGGGTTAGACCATGGGTTATTAATAGAGTTAAAACAGGAGTTACAGTCAGACCACTAGCTAGAAATAGTGTTAGTCCAGCAGTTAAAGTTAGGTTATCCCAGAATTTAAGGTTAAGGTTTGGGTTAGGCCAGAGGTGAGGATAAGGGTTGAGCCCTGGGTTAAGGTTAGGGTTAGACCATGGGTTAGGAATAGAGTAAAAACAGGAGTTAGTTTAAAACTAGGGGCTAGAAATAGGGCTAATGCAGCAGTTTAACCTACGTTAAGCCAGAATATAAGGTTAAGATTAACCCAGAGGTGAGGATTAGGGTTGGGTCCTGGGTTAAGGCTACGGCTAGGATTACACATTACACCATGGGTTAGGAATAGAGTTAAAGCAGGAGTTAGGGTCAGACCAGGAGTTAGAAATAGGGTTAGTCCAGCAGTTAAATTTAGGTTATCCCAGTATTTAAGGTTTAGGTTAAGTCAGAGGTTTGGATTAGGGTTGGATCCTAAGTTAAGGCTAAGGTTAGGGTTAGACTATGGGTTAGGAATAGAGTTAAAACAGGAGTTAGGGTCAGACCAGGAGCTAGAAATAGGGTTAGTCCAGCAGTTAAAGTTAGGTTATCCCAGTGTTTAAGGTTTAGGGTAGGTCAGAGGTGAGCATTAGGGTTGGGTCCTGGGTTAAGACTAGAGTTAGCGTTAGACCATGGGTTAGGAATAGAGTTAAAACAGGAGTTAGGTTCAGACCAGATGCTAGAAATAGGGTTAGTCCAGCAGTTAAAGTTAGGTTATCCAGAATTTAAGGTTTAGGTTTGTGTTAGGCCAGAGGTGAGGATTAGGGTTGAGTCCTGGGTTAAGGTTAGGGTTAGGGTTGGACCATGGGTTAGGAATAGAGTTAAAACAGGAGTTAGGGTCAGACCAGGAGCTAGAAATACGGTTAGTTCAGCAATTAAAGTTAGGCTATCCAAGTATTTAAGGTTTAGGTTAAGTCAGAGGTGAGGATAAGGGTTGGGTCGTGGGTTAAGGCTAGGGTTAGGGTTAGACCGCGGGTTAGGAATAGAGGTAAAACAGCAGTTGGGGTCAGACCAGGAGCTAGAATTAGGGTTAGTCCAGTCGTTAAACTTAAGTTAAGCCAGAATTTAAGGTTTAGGTTAAGGCAGTGGGGAGGATTAGGGTTGGGTCTTGGGTTAAGGCTAGGGTTATCGTTAGAACATGGGTTAGTAATAGAGTTAAAACAGGAGTTAGGGTCAGAACAGGAGCTAGAAATAGGGTTAGTCCAGCAGTTAAAGTTAGGTTAAGGAAGAATTTAAGGTTTAGGTTAAGCCATAGGTAAGGATTAGGGTTGGGTCATAGGTTAAGGCAAGGCTTAGGGTTAGACCATGGGTTAGTAATAGAGTAAAAACAGGAGTTACTGTCAGACCACGAGCTAGAAATAGGGTTAGGCCAGCAGTTAAAGTTAGATTATCCCAGAATTTAAGGTTTAGGTATGGGTTAGGCCAGAGGTGAGGTTTAGTGTTGAGCCCTGGGTTAAGGTTAGGGTTAGACCATGGGTTAGGAATAGAGTAAAAACAGGAGTTAGTTTAAAACTAGGGGCTAGAATTAGGGTTAATGCAGCAGTTTAACCTAAGTTAAGCCAGAATATAAGGTTTAGATTAACCCAGAGGTGAGGATTAGGGTTGGGTCATGGGTTAAGGCTACGGTTAGGATTACACCATGGGTTAGGAATGGAGTTAAAGCAGGAGTTAGGGTCAGACCAGGAGTTAGAAATAGGGTTAGTCCAGCAGTTAAAGTTAGGTTATCCCAGTATTTAAGGTTTAGGTTAAGTCAGAGGTGTGGATTAGGGTTGGGTCCTAAGTTAAGGCTAGGGTTAGGGTTAGACTATGGGTTAGGAATAGAGTTAAAACAGGAGTTAGGGTCAGACCAGGAGCTAGAAATAGGGTTAGTCCAGCAGTTAAAGTTAGGTTATCCCAGTATTTAAGGTTTAGGGTAGGTCAAAGGTGAGCATTAGGGTTGGGTCCTGGGTTAAGACTAGAGTTAGCGTTAGACCATGGGTTAGGAATAGAGTTAAAACAGGAGTTAGGTTCTGACCAGATGCTAGAAATAGGGTTAGTCCAGCAGTTAAGGTTAGGTTATCCCAGTATTTAAGGTTAAGGTTTGGGTTAGGCCAGAGGTGAGGATTAGGGTTGAGTCCTGGGTTAAGGTTAGGGTTAGTGTTAGACCATTGTTTAGGAATAGAGTAAAAACAGGAGTTAGGGTCAGACCAGGAGCTAGAAATAGTGTTGTTCCAGCAGATAAAGTTAGGTTATCCCAGTATTTAAGGTTTAGGTTAAGTCAGAGGTGAGGATTAGGGTTGCGTCCTGGGTTAAGGCTGGGGGTTAGGGTTACACCAAGGGTTAGGAATAGAGTTAAAGCAGGAGTTAGGGTCAGACAAGGGGCTAAAAATAGGGTTAGTCCAGCAGATAAACTTAGGTTAAGCCAGAGGTGAGGAATAGTGTTGGGTACAGGGTTAAGGCTAGGGTTAGGTTAGACCATTGCCAAGTAATAGAGTTAAAAAAGGATTTTGAATCAGACCAAGAGCTAGAAATAGGGTTAGTCCAGCAGTTTAAGTTAGGTTATCCCAGAAATTAAGGTTAAGGTTTGGGTTAGGCCAGAGGTGAGGATTAGGGTTGAGTCCTGGGTTAAGGTTAGGGTTAGTGTTAGACCATGGTTTAGAAATAGAGTTAAAACAGGAGTTAGGGTCAGACAAGGAGCTAGAAATAGGATTAGTTCAGCAGTTAAAGTTAGGTTATCCCAGTATTTAAGGTTTAGATTACGCAAGAGGTGAGGATTAGAGTTGGGTCCTGGGTTAAGGATAGGGTTAGGGTTAGACCATGGGTAAGGAATAGAGTTAAAACAGGAGTTAGGGTCAGACTAGGAGCTAGAAATAGGGTTAGTCCAGCAGATAAAGTTAGGTTATCCCAGTATTTAAGGGTTTGGTTAAGTCAGAGGTGAGGGTTAGAGTTGGGTCCTGGGTTAAGGCTAGGGTTAGACCATGGGTTAGGAATAGTGTTAAAACAGGAGTTAGGGTCAGACCAGGAGCTAGAAATAGGGTTAGTCCAGCAGTTAAAGTTAGGTTATCCCAGTATTTAAGGTTTAGGTTAAGTTAGAGGTGAGGATTAGGGTTGGGTCCTGGGTTAAGGCTAGGGTTAGGGTTAGACCATGGGTTAGGAATAGAGTAAAAACAGGAGTTAGTTTAAAACTAGGGAGTAAAATAGGGTTAGTCCAGCAGTTTAACCTAGGTTAAGCCAGAATTTAATGTTTAGGTTAAGCCAGATGTGAGGATTAAGGTTAGGTCCTGGGTTAAGGCTAGGGTTAGGGTTAGACCATGGGTTAGGAATAGTGGAAAAATAGGAGGTAGTTTAAAACTAGGCGCTAGAAATAGGGTTAGTCCAGCAGTTTAACCTATGTTAAACCAGAATTGAAGGTTTGGTTTAAGCAAGAGGTGAGGATTAGGGTTGGGTTCTGTGTTAGGGCTAGGGTTAGGGTTAGACCATGGGTTAGGAATACAGTTAAAACAGGAGTTATGGTCAGACCAGGAGCAAGAAATAGAGTTAGTCCAGCAGTTAAAGTTAGGTTATCCCAGAATTTAAGCTTTAGGTTTGGGTTAGGCCAGAGGTGAGGATTAGGGATGAGTTCTTGTTTAAGGCTAAGGTTAGGGTTAGACCATGGGTTAGGAAAAGAGTAAAAACAGGAGTTAGTTTAAAACTAGGGGCTAGAAATAGGGCTATTCCAGCAAAATAACATAGCTTAAGCCAGAATTTAAGGTTTAGATTAAGCAAGAGGTTAGGATTAGAGTTGGGTCCTGGGTTAAGTCTAGGGTTAGGGTTAGACCATGGGTTAGGATTAGAGTTAAAACAGGAGTTAGGGTCAGACCAGGAGCTAGAAATAGGGTTAGTCCAGCATTTAAAGTTAGGTTATCCCAGTATTTAAGGTTTAGGTTAAGTCAGAGGTGAGGATTAGGGTTGGGTCCTGGGTTAAGGCTAGGGTTAGGGTTAGACCATGGGTTAGGAATAGAGTAAAAACAGGAGTTAGTTTAAAACTATTGGGTAAAATAGGGTTAGTCCAGCAGTTTAACCTAGGTTAAGCCAGAATTTAATGTTTAGGTTAAGCCAGAGGTGAGGATTAGGGTTAGGTCCTGGGTTAAGGCTAGGGTTAGGGTGAGACCATGGGTTAGGAATAGTGGAAAAATAGGAGGTAGTTTAAAACTAGGCGATAGAAATAGGGTTAGTCCAGCAGTTTAACCTATGTTAAATCAGAATTGAAGGTTTGGTTTAAGCAAGAGGTGAGGATTACGGTTGGGTTCTGGGTTACGGCTAGGGTTAGGGTTAGACCATGGGTTAGGAATACAGTTAAAACAGGAGTTATGGTCAGACCAGGAGCAAGAAATAGAGTTAGTCCAGCAGTTAAAGTTAGGTTATCCCAGAATTTAAGCTTTAGGTTTGGGTTAGGCCAGAGGTGAGGATTAGGGATGAGTTCTTGTTTAAGGCTAAGGTTAGGGTTAGACCATGGGTTAGGAAAAGAGTAAAAACAGGAGTTAGTTTAAAACTAGGGGCTAGAAATAGGGCTATTCCAGCAAAATAACATAGCTTAAGCCAGAATTTAAGGTTTAGATTAAGCAAGAGGTTAGGATTAGAGTTGGGTCCTGGGTTAAGTCTAGGGTTAGGGTTAGACCATGGGTTAGGATTAGAGTTAAAACAGGAGTTAGGGTCAGACCAGGAGCTAGAAATAGGGTTAGTCCAGCATTTAAAGTTAGGTTATCCCAGTATTTAAGGTTTAGGTTAAGTCAGAGGTGAGGATTAGGGTTGGGTCCTGGGTTAAGGCTAGGGTTAGGGTTAGACCATGGGTTAGGAATAGAGTAAAAACAGGAGTTAGTTTAAAACTATTGGGTAAAATAGGGTTAGTCCAGCAGTTTAACCTAGGTTAAGCCAGAATTTAATGTTTAGGTTAAGCCAGAGGTGAGGATTAGGGTTAGGTCCTGGGTTAAGGCTAGGGTTAGGGTGAGACCATGGGTTAGGAATAGTGGAAAAATAGGAGGTAGTTTAAAACTAGGCGATAGAAATAGGGTTAGTCCAGCAGTTTAACCTATGTTAAATCAGAATTGAAGGTTTGGTTTAAGCAAGAGGTGAGGATTACGGTTGGGTTCTGGGTTACGGCTAGGGTTAGGGTTATACCATGGGTTAGGATTAGAGTTAAAACAGGAGTTATGGTCAGAGCAGGAGCTAGAAATAGGGTTAGTCCAGCAGTCAAAGTTAGGTTATCCCAGTATTTAAGGTTTAGGTTATGTCAGAGGTGAGGATTAGGGTTGGGTCCTGGGTTAAGGCTTGGGTTAGGGTTAGACAATGGGTTAAGAATAGAGTAAAAACAGGAGTTAGTTTAAAACAAGGAGCTAGAAATAGGGTTAGTTCAGCAGTTTAACTTGGTTAAGCCAGAATTTAAGGTTTAGGTTAAGCCAGAGGTGAGGATTAGGGTGAGGTCCCGGGTTAAGGCTAGGGTTAGGGTTAGACTATTGTTTAGTAATAGATTTAAAACAAGAGTTAGGGTCAGACCACAAGCTAGAAATAGGGTTAGTCCAGCAGATAAAGTTAGGTTAAGCCAGAATTTAAGGTTTAGGTTAAGCCAGAGGTGAGAATTAGGGTTCAGTCCTGGGTTAAGGCTAGGCTTAGACCAAGGGTTAGGAATAGTTTAAAAAAAGTAGTTAGGGTCAGATTAGGAGCTAGAAATAGGGTTAGTCCACCAGTTAAAGTTAGGTTATCCCAGAATTTAAGGTTTAGGTTTGGGTTAGGCTAGAGTTGAGGATTAGGGATGAGTTCTTGTTTAAGGCTTGGGTTAGGGTTAGACCATGGGTTTGGAATAGAGTAAAAACAGGAGTTAGTTTAAAACTAGGGGGTAAAAATAGGGTTAGTCCAGCAGTTTAACCTAGGTTAAGCCAGAATTTAATGTTTAGGTTAAGCCAGAGGTGAGGATTAGGGTTGGGTCATGGGTTAAGGCTAGGGTAGGGTTACACTATGGGTTAGGAATAGAGTTAAAGCAGGAGTTATGATCAGATCAGGAGGTAGAAATAGGGTTAGTCCAGCAGTTAAAGTTAGGTTATTCCAGAATTTAAGGTTTAGGTTTGGGTTAGGCCAGAGGTGAGGATTAGGGATGAGTCCTGTGTTAAGGCTAGGGTTAGGGTTAGACCATGGGTTAGAAAAAGTGGAAAAATAGGAGTTAGTTTAAAACTAGGCGCTAGAAATAGGGTTAGTCCAGCAGTTTAACCTATGTTAAGCCAGAATTGAATGTTTGGTTTAAGCAAGAGGTGAGGATTAGGGTTGGGTCCTGGGTTAAGGCTAGGCTTAGGGTTAGACCATGGTTTAGGAATGAAGTTAAAACTGGAGTTAGGGTCAGACCAGGAACTAGAAATAGGGTTAGTCCAGCAGTTTAACCTAGGTTAAGCCAGAATTTAAGGTTTAGGTTAAGCCAGAGGTGAGGATTAGGGTTGGGGCCTGGGTTAAGGGTAGGGTTAACGTTAAACCATGGTTTAGGAATAGAGTTAAAACTGGATTTAGGGTCAGACCAGGAGCTAGAAATAGGGTTAGTCCAGCAGTTTAACCTAGGTTAAGCCAGAAATTAAGGTTTAGGTTAAGCCAGAGGTGAGTATTATGGTTGGGTCCTGGGTTAAGGATAGGGTTAGGGTTAGACCATGGTTTAGGAATAGAGTTAAAACTGGAGTTAGGGTCAGATCAGGAGCTAGAAATAGGGTTAATCCAGCAGTTAAAGTTAGGTTATCCCAGCATTTAAGGTTAAGGTTTGGGTTAGGCTAGAGGTGAGGATTAAGGGTGAGTCCTGGGTTAAGGTTAGGGTTAGTGTTAGACCATGGGTTAGGAATAGAGTTAAAAAAGGAGTTAGGGTCAGACCACGAGCTAGAAATAGGGTTATTCCAGCAGTTAAAGTTAGGTTATCCCAGAATTTAAGGTTTAGGTTTGGGTTAGGCCAGAGGTGAGGATTAGGGTTGAGTCCTGGGTTAAGGTTAGGGTTAGGGTTAGACTATGGGTTAGTAATAGAGATAAAACAGGAGTTAGGGTCAGACCAGGAATTAAAAAATAGGGTTAGTCCAGCAGTTAAAGTTAGGTTATCCCAGAATTTAAGGTTTAGGTTTGGGTTAGGCCAGATGTGAGGATTAGGGTTGAGTCCTGGGTTAAGGTTGGAGTTAGGGTTAGACCTTGGGTTAGGAATAGAGTTAAAACAGGAGTTAGGGTCAGACCAGGAACTAGAAATAGGGTTAGTCCTGCAGTTAAAGTTAGGTTATCCCAGTATTAAAGGTTTAGGTTAAGTTAGAGGTGAGGATTAGGGTTGGGTCCTGGGTTAAGGCTAGGGTTAGGGTTAGACCATGGGTTAGGTATAGAGTAAAAACAGGAGTTAGTTCAAAACTAGGGGCTAGAAATAGGGTTAGTCCAGCAGTTTAACCTATGTTAAGCCAGAATTGAAGGTTTGTGTTAAGCCAGAGGTGAGGATTAGGGTTGGGTCCTGGCTAAAGGCTAGGGTTAGGGTTAGACCATGGGTTAGGAATAGAGTTAAAACAGGAGTTAGGTTCAGACCAGAGGCTAGAAATAGGGTTAGTCCAGCAGTTAAAGTTAGGTTATCCCATAATTTAAGGTTTTGGTTTGGGTTAGGCCAGAGGTGAGGATTAGGGTTGGGTCCTGGGTTAAGGGTAGGGTTAACGTTAAACCATGGTTTAGGAATAGAGTTAAAACTGGATTTAGGGTCAGACCAGGAGCTAGAAATAGGGTTAGTCCAGCAGTTTAACCTAGGTTAAGCCAGAAATTAAGGTTTAGGTTAAGCCAGAGGTGAGTATTATGGTTGGGTCCTGGGTTAAGGATAGGGTTAGGGTTAGACCATGGTTTAAGAATAGAGTTAAAACTGGAGTTAGGGTCAGATCAGGAGCTAGAAATAGGGTTAATCCAGCAGTTAAAGTTAGGTTATCCCAGCATTTAAGGTTAAGGTTTGGGTTAGGCTAGAGGTGAGGATTAAGGTTGAGTCCTGGGTTAAGGTTAGGGTTAGTGTTAGACCATGGGTTAGGAATAGAGTTAAAACAGGAGTTAGGGTCAGACCACGAGCTAGAAATAGGGTTAGTCCAGCAGTTAAAGTTAGGTTAAACCAGAATTTAAAGTTTAGGTTAAGCAATAGGTGAGGTTTAGGGTTGGGTCATGGGTTAAGGCTGGGGTTAGGGTTAGACCATGGGTTAATAATAGAGTTAAAAAAGGAGTTAGGGTCAGACCACGAGCTAGAAATAGGGTTAATCCAGCAGTTAAAGTTAGGTTATCCCAGAATTTAAGGTTTAGGTTTGGGTTAGGCCAGATGTGAGGATTAGGGTTGAGTCCTGGGTTAAGGTTGGAGTTAGGGTTAGACCTTGGGTTAGGAATAGAGTTAAAACAGGAGTTAGGGTCAGACCAGGAGCTAGAAATAGGGTTATTCCAGCAGTTAAAGTTATGTTAAGCAAGGATTTAAGGTTTAGGTTAAGCCATGGGTGAGGATTGGGGTTGGGTCATGGGTTAAGGCTAGGGTTAGGGTTAGACCATGGGTTAGTAATATAGTTAAAACAGGAGTTAGGGTCAGACAGGGAGCTAGAAATAGGGTTAGTCCAGCAGGTAAAGTTAGGTTATCCCATTATTTAAAGGTTAGGTTAAGTCAGAGGTGAGGATTAGGGTTCGGTCCTGGGTTAAGGCTAGGGTTAGACCATGGGATGGGAATAGTGTTAAAACAGGAGTTAGGGTCAGACCAGAAGCTATAAATAGGGTTAGTCCAGCAGTTAAAGTTAGGTTATCCCAGGATTTAAGGTTTAGGTTTGGGTTAGGCCAGATGTGAGGATTAGGGATGAGTCCTGTGTTAAGGCTAGGGTTAGGGTTAGACCATGGGTTAGGAATAGAGATAAAACAAGAGTTAGTTTAAAACTAGGGGCTAGAAATAGGGTTATTACAGTAGTTTAACATAGTTTAAGCCAGAACTTAAGGTTTAGTTTAAGACAGAGGTGAGGATTAGGGTTGGGTCCCTGGTTAAGGCTAGGTTTAAGATTACACCATGGGTTAGGAATAGAGTTATAGCATGAGTTAGGGTCAGACCAGGAGCTAGAAATAGGGTTAGTCCAGCAGTTAAAGTTAGGTTATCCCAGTATTTAAGGTTTAGGTTAAGTCAGAGGTGAGGATTAGGGTTGAATCCTGGATTAAGACTTGAGTTAGCGTTAGACCATGGGTTAGGAATAGAGTTAAAACAGGAGATAGGGTAAGACCACAAGCTAGAAATAGGGTTAGTCCAGCAGTTAAAGTTAGGTTATCACAGAATTTAAGGTTTAGGTTTTGGTTAGGCCAGAGGGGAGGATTAGGGTTGAGTCCTAGATTAAGGTTAGGGTTAGACCACGGGTTAGGAATAGAGTTAAAACAGGAGTTAGGGTCAGACCAGGAGCTAGAAATTGGGTTAGTCCTGCAGTTAAAGTTAGGTTATCCCAGTATTAAAGGTTTAGGTTAAGTTAGAGGTGAGGATTAGGGTTGGGTCCTGGGTTAAGGCTAGGGTTAGGGTTAGACCATGGGTTAGGTATAGAGTAAAAACAGGAGTTAGTTCAAAACTAGTGGCTAGAAATAGGGTTAGGCCAGCAGTTTAACCTAGGTTAATCCAGAATTTAATGTTTAGGTTAAGCCAGAGGTGAGAATAATGGTTGGGTCCTGGGTTAAGGCTAGGGTTAGGGTTAGACCATGGGTTAGGAATAGAGGAAAAACAGGAGTTAGTTTAAAACTAGGGGCTAGAAATAGGGTTAGTCCAGCAGTTTAACCTATGTTAAGCCAGAATTGAAGGTTTGGTTTAAGCAAGAGGTGAGGATTAGGGTTGGGTCCTGGGTAAAGGCTAGGCTTAGGGTTAGACCATGGTTTAAGAATGAAGTTAAAACTGGAGTTAGGGTCAGACCAGGAGCTAGAAATAGGGTTAGTTTAGCAGTTTAACCTAGGTTAAGCCAGAATTTAAGGTTTAGGTTAAGCCAGAGGTGAGTATTAGGGTTGGGTCCTGGGTTAAGGATA
Source organism: Anomaloglossus baeobatrachus (assembly GCF_048569485.1). Lineage (NCBI taxonomy): Eukaryota > Metazoa > Chordata > Amphibia > Anura > Aromobatidae > Anomaloglossus > Anomaloglossus baeobatrachus. The sequence continues at coordinate 164,832,192 of NC_134356.1, forward strand.
GGGTTAGGGTTAGACCATGGTTTAGGAAAAGAGTTAAAACTGGCGTTAGGGTCAGACCAGGAGCTAGAAATAGGGTTAGTCCAGCAGTTAAAGTTAGGTTATCCCAGCATTTAAGGTTAAGGTTTGGGTTAGGCTAGAGGTGAGGATTAAGGTTGAGTCCTGGGTTAAGGTTAGGGTTAGTGTTAGACCATGGGTTAGGAATAGAGTTAAAACAGGTGTTAGGGTCAGACCACGAGCTAGAAATAGGGTTAGTCCAGCAGTTAAAGTTAGGTTAAACCAGAATTTAAAGTTTAGGTTAAGCAATAGGTGAGGTTTAGGGTTGGGTCATGGGTTAAGGCTGGGGTTAGGGTTAGACCATCGGTTAATAATAGAGTTAAAAAAGGAGTTAGGGTCAGACCACGAGCTAGAAATAGGGTTAATCCAGCAGTTAAAGTTAGGTTATCCCAGAATTTAAGGTTTAGGTTTGGGTTAGGCCAGAGGTGAGGATTAGGGTTGAGTCCTGGGTTAAGCTTAGGGTTAGGGTTAGACCATGGGTTAGTAATAGAGATAAAACAGGAGTTAGGGTCAGACCAGGAATTAAAAAATAGGGTTAGTCCAGCAGTTAAAGTTAGGTTATCCCAGAATTTAAGGTTTAGGTTTGGGTTAGGCCAGATGTGAGGATTAGGGTTGAGTCCTGGGTTAAGGTTGGAGTTAGGGTTAGACCTTGGGTTAGGAATAGAGTTAAAACAGGAGTTAGGGTCAGACCAGGAACTAGAAATAGGGTTATTCCAGCAGTTAAAGTTATGTTAAGCAAGGATTTAAGGTTTAGGTTAAGCCATGGGCGAGGATTGGGGTTGGGTCATGGGTTAAGGCTAGGGTTAGGGTTAGACCATGGGTTAGTAATAAAGTTAAAACAGGAGTTAGGGTCAGACAGGGAGCTAGAAATAGGGTTAGTCCAGCAGGTAAAGTTAGGTTATCCCATTATTTAAGGGTTAGGTTAAGTCAGAGGTGAGGATTAGGGTTCGGTCATGGGTTAAGGCTAGGGTTAGACCATGGGTTGGGAATAGTGTTAAAACAGGAGTTAGGGTCAGACCAGGAGCTATAAATAGGGTTAGTCCAGCAGTTAAAGTTAGGTTATCCCAGGATTTAAGGTTTAGGTTTGGGTTAGGCCAGATGTGAGGATTAGGGTTGAGTACTAGATTAAGGTTAGGGTTAGACCACGGGTTAGGAATAGAGTTAAAACAGGAGTTAGGGTCAGACCAGGAGCTAGAAATTGGGTTAGTCCTGCAGTTAAAGTTAGGTTATCCCAGTTTTTAAGGTTTGGGTTAAGTTAGAGGTAAGGATTAGGGTTGGGTCCTGGGTTAAGGATAGGGTTAGGGTTAGACCATGGGTTAGGTATAGAGTAAGAACAGGAGTTAGTTCAAAACTAGTGGCTAGAAATAGGGTTAGTCCAGCAGTTTAACCTAGGTTAATCCAGAATTTAATGTTTAGGTTAAGCCAGAGGTGAGAATAAGGGTTGGGTCCTGGGTTAAGGCTAGGGTTAGGGTTACACCATGGGTTAGGAATAGAGTTAAAGCAGGAGTTAGGGTCAGACCAGGAGCTAGGAATAGGGTTAGTCCAGCAGTTAAAGTTAGGTTATCCCAGAATTTAAGGTTCAGGTTTGAGTTAGGCCAGAGGTGAGGATTAGGGATGAGTCCTGTGTTAAGGCTAGGGTTAGGGTTAGACAATGGGTTAGGAATAGAGGAAACACAGGAGTTAGTTTAAAACTAGGGGCTAGAAATAGGGTTAGTCCAGCAGTTTAACCTATGTTAAGCCAGAATTGAAGGTTTGTGTTAAGCCAGAGGTGAGGATTAGGGTTGGGTCCTGGGTTAAGGCTAGGGTTAGGGTTAGACAATGGGTTAGGAATAGAGTTAAAACAGGAGTTAGGTTCAGACCAGAGGCTAGAAATAGGGTTAGTCCAGCAGTTAAATTTAGGTTAGCCCAGAATTTAAGGTTTTGGTTTGGGTTAGGCCAGAGGTGTGGATTAGGTTTGAGTCATGGATTAAGGTTAGGGTTAGACCAAGGGTTAGGAATAGAGTTAAAACAGGAGTTAGGGTCAGACCAGGAGCTAGAAATAGGGTTAGTCCTGCAGTTAAAGTTAGGTTATCCCAGTATTTAAGAATTAGGTTAAGTCAGAGGTGAGGATTAGGGTTGGGTCCTGGGTTAAGGCATGGGTTAGGGTTAGACCATGGGTTAGGGATAGAGTAAAAACAGTAGTTAGTTTAAAACTAGGTGATAGAACTTGGGTTAATCCAGCAGTTTAACCTAGGTTAAGCCAGAATTTAAGGTATAGATTAAGCAAGAGATGAGGAATAGAGTTGGGTCCTGAGTTAAGGCTATAGTTAGGGTTAGACCATGTGTTAGGATTAGAGTTAAAACAGGAGTTAGGGTCAGACCAGGAGAAAGAAATAGGGTTAGTCCAGCAGATAAAGTTAGGCTATCCCAGTATTTAAGGTTTAGGTTAAGTCAGAGGCGAGGATTAGGGTTGGGTCCTGAGTTAAGGCTGGGGGTAAGGTTACACCAAGGGTTAGGAATAGAGATAAAGCAGAAGTTAGGGTCAGACCAGGGGATAGAAATAGGGTTAGTCCAGCAGTTTAACCTAGTTTAAGCCAGAATATAAGGTTTAGACTAACCTAGAGGTGAGGATTAGGGTTGGTTCCTGGGTTAAGGCTAGGGTTAGGGTTAGACCACGTGTTAGGAATAGAGTTAAAACAGGAGTTAGGGTGAGACCAGGAGCTAGAAATAGGGTTAGTCCAGCAGTTAAGGTTAGGTTATCCCAGTATTTAAGGTTTAAGTTAAGTCAGAGGTGGGGATTAGAGTTGGGTCCTGGGTTAAGGCTAGGGTTAGACTATGGGTTAGCAATAGAGTAAAAACAGGAGGTAGTTTAAAACTAGGGGCTAGAAGTTTAACCTATGTTAAGCCAGAATTGAAGGTTTGGGTTAAGCCAGAGGTGAGGATTAGGGATGAGTCCTGTGTTAAGGCTAGGGTTAGGGTTATACCTTGGGTTAGGAATAGAGGAAAAGCAGGAGTTAGTTTAAAACTAGGGGCTAGAAATAGGGTTAATCCAGCAGTTTAACCTATGTTAAGCCAGAATTGAAGGTTTGGGTTAAGCCAGAGGTGAGGATTAGGGTTGGATCCTGGGTTAAGGCTAGGGTTAGGGTTAGACCATGGGTTAGTAATAGAGTAAAAACTTGAGTTAGTTTAAAACCAGGGGCTAGAAATAGGGTTAGTCCAGTAGTTTAACCTATGTTAAGCCAGAAATTAAGGTTTTGGTTAAGACAGAGGTGAGGATTAGGGTTGGCTCCTAGTTTAAGGCTAGGGTTAGGGTTAGACCATGGGTTAGCAATAGAGTTAAAACAGGAGTTAGGGTCAGACCAAGAGCTAGAAATAGGGTTAGTCCAGCAGATAAAGTTAGGTTATCCCAGATTTTAAGGTTTAGGTTTTCTGTTAGGCCAGAGGTGAGGATTAGGGTTTTGTCCTTGGTTAAGGCTAGGGTTAGGGTTAGACCATTGGTTAGGAATAGATTTAAAACAGGAGTTACGGTCAGACCAGGAGCTAGAAATAGGGTTAGTCCAGTGGTTGAAGTTAGGTTATCCCAGAATTTAAGGTTTAGGTTTGGGTTAGGCCAGAGGTGAGGATTATGGATGAGTCCTGGGTTAAGGATAGGGTAGGGGTTAGACCATGGGTTAGGTACAGAGGTAAAACAGGAGTTAGTATCAGACCAAGAGCTAGAAACAGGGTTAATCCAGCAGTTACACTTAGGTTAAGCCAGAATTTAAGGTTTAGGTTAAGCCAGAGGTGAGGACTAGGGTTGGGTCCTGGGTTAAGGGTAGGGTTAGACCATGGGTTAGGAATAGAGTTAAAACAGGAGTTAGGGTCAGACCAGGGCCTTGAAATAGGGTTAGTCTAGCAGTTAAACTTAGGTTAAGCCAGAATTTAAGGTTTAGGTTAAGCCAGAGGTGAGGATTAGGGTTGGGTCTTGGGTTAAGCCTAGGGTTAGGGTTAGACCATGGGTTAGGAATAGAGTTAAAACAGGAGTTATGGTCAGAACAGGAGAAAGAAATAGGGTTAGTCCAGCAGTTAAAGTTAGCTTATCCCAGAATTTAAGGTTTAGGTTTGGGTTAGTCCAGAGGTGAGGATTAGGGTTGAGTCCTTGGTTAAAGCTGGGGTTAGGGTTAGACCATGGGTTAGGAATAGAGAAAAAACAGGAGTTAGTTTAAAATTATGGGCTAGAAATAGGGTTTGTCCAGCAGTTTATCCTAATTTTAGCCAGAATTTAAGGTTTAAGGTTACGTTAGAGGTGAGGATTAGGGTTGGGTCCTGGATTAAGGCTAGGATTAGGGTTACATTATGGGTTAGGAAAAGAGTTAAAGCAGGAGTTAGGGTCAGACCAGGAGCTAGAAATAGGGTTAGTCCAACAGTTAAGCTTAGGTTAAGCCAGAATTAAAGGTTTAGGTTAAGCCAGAGGTGAGGATTAGGGATGAGTCCTGCGTTAAGGCTAAGGTTAGGGTTAGACCATAAGTTAGGAATAGAGTAAATACAGGAGTTAGTTTAAAATTAAAGGCTAGAAACAGGGTTAGTCCAGTAGCTTAACCTAGGTTTAGCAAGAATTTAAGATTTAGGTTAAGTTAGAGGTGAGGATTAGGGTTGAGTCCTGGATTAGGCTAGGATTAGGGTTACATTATGGGTTAGGAAAAGAGTTAAAGCAGGAGTTGGGGTCAGACCAGGAGATAGAAATAGGGTTAGTCCAGCAGTTAAACTTAGGTTAAGCCAGAATTAAAGGTTTAGGTTAAGCTAGAGGTGAGGATTAGGGTTGAGTCCTGGGTTAAGGTTAGGGTTAGGGTTAGACCATGGGATAGGAATAGAGTTAAAACAGGAGTTAAGGTCAGACCACGAGCTAGAAATAGGGTTAGTCCAACAGTTAAAGTTAGGTTAACCCAGTATTGAAGGTTTAGGGTAAGTCAGAGGTGAGGATTAGGGTTGGGTCCTGGGTTAAGGCTAGGGTTAGGGTTAGACCATGGGTTAGGAATAGAGTTAACACAGGATTTAGTGTCAGACCAGTAGCTAGAAATAGGGTTAGTACAGCTGTTAAAGTTAGGTTATCCCAGAATTTAAGGTGTAGGTTTGGGTTAGGCCAGAGGTGAGGATTAGGGATGAGTCCTGGGTTAAGGCTAGGGTTAGGGTTAGACCATGAGTTAGTAATAGAGTAAAAACTTGAGTTAGTTTAAAACCAGGGGCTAGAAATAGGGTTAGTCCAGTAGTTTAACCTATGTTAAGCCAGAATTTAAGGTTTTGGTTAAGACAGAGGTGAGGATTAGGGTTGGCTCCTAGTTTAAGGCTAGGGTTAGGGTTAGACCATGGGTTAGCAATAGAGTTAAAACAGGAGTTAGGGTCAGACCAAGAGCTAGAAATAGGGTTAGTCCAGCAGTTAAAGTTAGGTTATCCCAGATTTTAAGGTTTAAGTTTGGGTTAGGCCAGAGGTGAGGATTAGGGTTTAGTCCTTGGTTAAGGCTAGGGTTAAAGTTAGACCATTGGTTAGGAATACATTTAAAACAGGAGTTACGGTCAGACCAGGAGCTAGAAATAGGGTTAGTCCAGTAGTTGAAGTTAGGTTATCCCAGAATTTAAGGTTTAGGTTTGGGTTAGGCCAGAGGTGAGGATTATGGATGAGTCCTGGGTTAAGGATAGGGTAAGGGTTAGACCATGGGTTAGGTACAGAGGTAAAACAGGAGTTAGTATCAGACCAAGAGCTAGAAACAGGGTTAATCCAGCAGTTACACTTAGGTTAAGCCAGAATTTAAGGTTTAGGTTAAGCCAGAGGTGAGGACTAGGGTTGGGTCCTGGGTTAAGGGTAGGGTTAGACCATGGGTTAGGAATAGAGTTAAAACAGGAGTTAGGGTCAGACCAGGGGCTTGAAATAGGGTTAGTCTAGCAGTTAAACTTAGGTTAAGCCAGAATTTAAGGTTTAGGTTAAGCCAGAGGTGAGGATTAGGGTTGGGTCTTGGGTTAAGCCTAGGGTTAGGGTTAGACCATGGGTTAGGAATAGAGTTAAAACAGGAGTTATGGTCAGAACAGGAGAAAGAAATAGGGTTAGTCCAGCAGTTAAAGTTAGGTTAAGCTAGAATTTAAGGTTTAGGTTAAACCAGAGGTGAGGATTAGGGTTGGGTCCTGGGTTAAGGCTATGGTTAGGGTTAGACCATGGGTTGGTAATAGAGAAAAAACAGGAGTTAGTTTAAAATTATGGGCTAGAAATAGGGTTTGTCCAGCAGTTTAACCTAATGTTAGCCAGAATTTAAGGATTAAGGTTACGTTAGAGGTGAGGATTAGGGTTGGGTCCTGGATTAAGGCTAGGATTAGGGTTACATTATGGGTTAGGAAAAAAGTTAAAGCAGGAGTTAGGGTCAGACCCGGAGCTAGAAATAGGGTTAGTCCAGCAGTTAAACTTAGGTTAAGCCAGAATTAAAGGTTTAGGTTAAGCCAGAGGTGAGGATTAGGGTTGAGTCCTGGGTTAAGGTTAGGGTTAGGGTTAGACCATGGGATAGGAATAGAGTTAAAACAGGAGTTAAGGTCAGACCACGAGCTAGAAATAGGGTTAGTCCAACAGTTAAAGTTAGGTTAACCCAGTATTGAAGGTTTAGGGTAAGTCAGAGGTGAGGATTAGGGTTGGGTCCTGGGTTAAGGCTAGGGTTAGGGTTAGACCATGGGTTAGGAATAGAGTTAACACAGGATTTAGTGTCAGACCAGTAGCTAGAAATAGGGTTAGTACAGCCGTTAAAGTTAGGTTATCCCAGAATTTAAGGTGTAGGTTTGGGTTAGGCCAGAGGTGAGGATTAGGGATGAGTCCTGGGTTAAGGCTAGGGTTAGGGTTAGACCATAGGTTAGTAATAGAGTAAAAACTTGAGTTAGTTTAAAACCAGGGGCTAGAAATAGGGTTAGTCCAGTAGTTTAACCTATGTTAAGCCAGAATTTAAGGCTTTGGTTAAGACAGAGGTGAGGATTAGGGTTGGCTCCTAGTTTAAGGCTAGGGTTAGGGTTAGACCATGGGTTAGCAATATAGTTAAAACAGGAGTTAAGGTCAGACCAAGAGCTAGAAATAGGGTTAGTCCAGCAGTTAAAGTTAGGTTATCCCAGATTTTAAAGTTTAAGTTTGGGTTAGGCCAGAGGTGAGGATTAGGGTTTAGTCCTTGGTTAAGGCTAGGGTTAGGGTTAGACCATGGGTTAGGAATAGACTTAAAACAGGAGTTAGGGTCAGACCAGGAGCTAGAAATAGGGTTAGTCCAGCAGTTAAAGTTAGCTTATCCCAGAATTTAAAGTTTAGGTTTGGGTTAGTCCAGAGGTGAGGATTAGGTTTGAGTCCTTGGTTAAAGCTAGGGTTAGACCATGGGTTAGGAATAGAGAAAAAACAGGAGTTAGTTTAAAATTATGGGCTAGAAATAGGGTTTGTCCAGCAATTTAACCTAATTTTAGCCAGAATTTAAAGTTTAAGGTTACGTTAAAGGTGAGGATTAGGGTTGGGTCCTGGATTAAGGCTAGGATTAGGGTTACATTATGGGTTAGGAAAAGAGTTAAAGCAGGAGTTAGGGTCAGACCAGGAGCTAGAAATAGAGTTAGTCCAGCAGTTTAACTTAGGTTAAGCCAGAATTAAAGGTTTAGGTTAAGCCAGAGGTGAGGATTAGGGATGAGTCCTGCGTTAAGGCTAAGGTTAGGGTAAGACCATAAGTTAGGAATAGAGTAAAAACAGGAGTTAGTTTAAAATTAAGGGCTAGAAATCTTGTTAGTCCAGCAGCTTAACCTAGGTTTAGCAAGAATTTAAGATTTAGGTTAAGTTAGAGGTGAGGATTAGGGTTGGGTCCTGGATTAAGGCTAGGATTAGGGTTACATTATGGGTTAGGAAAAGAGTTAAAGCAGGAGTTAGGGTCAGACCAGGAGCTAGAAATAGGGTTAGTCCAGCAGTTAAACTTAGGTTAAGCCAGAATTAAAGGTTTAGGTTAAGCCAGAGGTGAGGATTAGGGTTGAGTCCTGGGTTAAGGTTAGGGTTAGGGTTAGACCATGGGATAGGAATAGAGTTAAAACAGGAGTTAAGGTCAGACCACGAGCTAGAAATAGGGTTAGTCCAACAGTTAAAGTTAGGTTAACCCAGTATTGAAGGTTTAGGGTAAGTCAGAGGTGAGGATTAGGGTTGGGTCCTGGGTTAAGGCTAGGGTTAGGGTTAGACCATGGGTTAGGAATAGAGTTAACACAGGATTTAGTGTCAGACCAGTAGCTAGAAATAGGGTTAGTACAGCCGTTAAAGTTAGGTTATCCCAGAATTTAAGGTGTAGGTTTGGGTTAGGCCAGAGGTGAGGATTAGGGATGAGTCCTGGGTTAAGGCTAGGGTTAGGGTTAGACCATGGGTTAGTAATAGAGTAAAAACTTGAGTTAGTTTAAAACCAGGGGCTAGAAATAGGGTTACTCCAGTAGTTTAACCTATGGTAAGCCAGAATTTAAGGTTTTGGTTAAGACAGAGGTGAGGATTAGGGTTGGCTCCTAGTTTAAGGCTAGGGTTAGGGTTAGACCATGGGTTAGCAATAGAGTTAAAACAGGAGTTAGGGTCAGACCAAGAGCTAGAAATAGGGTTAGTCCAGCAGTTAAAGTTAGGTTATCCCAGATTTTAAGGTTTAAGTTTGGGTTAGGCCAGAGGTGAGGATTATGGATGAGTCCTGGGTTAAGCATAGGGTAAGGGTTAGACCATGGGTTAGGTACAGAGGTAAAACAGGAGTTAGTATCAGACCAAGAGCTAGAAACAGGGTTAATCCAGCAGTTACACTTAGGTTAAGCCAGAATTTAAGGTTTAGATTAAGCCAGAGGTGAGGTTTAGGGTTGGGTCTTGGGTTAAGCCTAGGGTTATGGTTAGACCATGGGTTAGGAATAGAGTTAAAACAGGAGTTAGGGTCAGAACAGGAGAAAGAAATAGGGTTAGTCCAGCAGTTAAAGTTAGGTTAAGCTAGAATTTTAGGATTAGGTTAAACCATGGGTGAGGATTAGGGTTGGGTCCTGGGTTAAGGCTATGGTTAGGATTAGACCATGGGATAGTAATAGAGTTAAAACAGGAGTTAGGGTCAGACCAGGAGCTAGAAATAGGGTTAGTCCAGCAGTTAAAGTTAGCTTATCCCAGAATTTAAGATTTAGGTTTGGGTTAGTCCAGAGGTCCAGAGGTGAGGATTAGGGTTGAGTCCTTGGTTAAAGCTAGGGTTAGGGTTAGACCATGGGTTAGGAATAGAGTAAAAACAGGAGTTAGTTTAAAATTAAGGGATAGAAATAGGGTTTGTCCAGCAGTTTAACCTAATTTTAGCCAGAATTTAAGGTTTAGGTTAAGTTATAGGTGAGGATTAGGGTTGGGTCCTGGGTTAAGGCTAGGATTGGGGTTATACCATGGGTTACGAATAGAGTTAAAGCAGGAGTTAGGGTCAGACCAGGGGCTAGAAATAGGGTTAGTGCAGCAGTTAAAGTTAGGTTAAGCCAGAATTAAAGGTTTAGGTTAAGCCAGAGGTTACATAGTTACATAGTTACTTAGGTTGAAAAAATACCTAGGTCCATCTAGTTCAACCTTCCTCCACCAGTTCTACATTTAGTCACTAAGTCATTTATAACCAACAATGTTTTGTGTACTGAGGAAATCATCCAGCCCTTTTTTACAAGCTGTTATAGTATCTGCCATTACTACCTCTTGTGGTAGTGTATTCCACAGTCTGACCGCTCTAACTATAAAGAACCCTTTCCTATTTAGGTGTCGGAATCGCTTTTCTTCCACTCGCAGTGAGTGCCCTCTGGTCCTTAGTACTGTCTTTGGAAGAAATAAGTCATGTGCCAGTCCTTTATATTGACCACACATGTATTTATACATATAAATGAGATCTCCTCTGAGACGTCTTTTTTCTAAGCTAAACATATCTAACTTTTTCAACCTGTCATCATATAGGAGGCCTTCCATTCCTTGTAATAGTCTAGTTGCCCGCCTTTAAACTGACTCTAACTTCTGAATGTCCTTTTTAAAATGTGGAGCTCAAAACTGGATCCCGTATTCCAGATGTGGCCTTACAAGTGATTTATAGAGGGGTAACAATACGTTGGGATCACGGGATCTAATCTCTCTTTTTATACACCCTAAAATCTTGTTTGCTTTAGCAGCTGCTGCTTGACATTGAGTGCTGCTGCTCAGCTTATTTGCAATGAGAATACCCAAGTCCTTCTCCTGTTCTGTAGTCCCGAGTTTACTTCCATTTAATGTATACGCAGCTATAGGATTACTCCGTCCTAGGTGCATTACTTTACATTTATCAACATTAAATCTCATTTGCCAAGTATCTGCCCATTCTGACATCTTATCCAGATCTTTTTGTAATATTGTACTATCCAGGTCAGTTTTTAATATCCTACATAGTTTGGTGTCATCGGCAAAGACTGACACTGTACTATCAATCCCATCCACAAGGTCATTAATAAAGAGAGTAAAAAGAATCGGTCCAAGCACAGATCCCTGCGGCACCCCACTGCTGACTATAGCCCATTTAGAGAATGTACCATTTATGACTACTCTTTGTTTCCTATCTTTTAGCCAATTCCTTACCCAGTTGCATATTGTGTCCCCTAGTCCTTGCTTCTGGAGCTTTAGTATAAGGCTATTATGTGGTACAGTATCAAATGCCTTTGCAAAGTCCAAATAAATCACATCAGCTGCATTACCAATATCCAGGTTTGAACTTACCCCCTCATAGAACCCCAACAGGTTGGTTAGACACGACTTATCTTTCATGAATCCATGCTGTTTGTCAGTTATCATATTATTTTGTGCAATATATTTTTGCATGTCATCCCTTAAAATGCCCTCAAAAACTTTGCATACTACTGATGTCAGGCTTACTGGACGGTAGTTGCCTGGATCTACCCTCTTTCCTTTCTTAAATATCGGTACCACATCAGCAATCCTCCAATCCTCAGGCACCAACCCTGTTACAAGTGAGTCTAAAAAGATGAGATACAGCGGTCTGTCGATTACGGAGCTCAATTCCCTCAATATTCGTGGATGAATGCCATCTGGCCCTGGGGATTTGTCTATGTTTAATTTACGCAGACATAAGCGTACTTCATCTTGTGTTAAATTAATTATATCGGGTGGTGGACTTTGATTTTTCACTTGTTGAATGATCCCTGGTACAGTCAGTTCCTTGGTGAATACAGATGAGAAATGCCTATTTAATATCTCAGTCTTTTGTTTGTCCTGAGGTGAGGATTAAGGTTGGGTCCTGGGTAAAGGCTAGAGTTGGGGTTAGACCATGGGTTAGGAATAGAGTTAAAACAGGAGTTAGGGTCAGACCAGGAGCTAGAAATAGGGTTAGTACAGCAGTTAAAGTTAGGTTATCCCAGAATTTAAGGTTTAGGTTTGGGTTAGGCCAGAGGTGAAGATTAGGGATGAGTCCTGGGTTAAGGCTAGGGTTAGGGTTAGACCATGGGTTAGTAATAGAGTAAAAACTGGAGTTAGTTTAAACATAGGGGCTAGAAATAGGGTTTGTCCAGTAGTTTAACCTATGTTAAGCCAGAATTTAAGGTTTAGGTTAAGACAGAGGTGAGGAAGAGGGTTGGCTCCTAGTTTAAGGCTAGGGTTGGGGTTAAACTATGGGTTAGCAATAGAGTTAAAACAGGAGTTAGGGCCAGACCAAGAGCTAGAAATAGGGTTAGTCCAGCAGGTAAAGTTAGTTTATCCCAGATTTTAAGGTTTAAGTTTGGGTTAGGCCAGAGGTGAGAATTAGAGTTTAGTCCTTGGTTAAGGCTAGGGTTAGGGTTAGACCATGGGTTAGGAATAGAGTTAAAACAGGAGTTAGGGTCAGACCAGGAGCTAGAAATAGGGTTAGTCCAGTAGTTAAAGTTAGGTTTATCCCAGAATTTTGGTTTAGGTTTGGGTTAGGCAAGAGGTGAGGATTAGGGATGAGTCCTGGGTTAAGGATAGGGTAAGGGTTAGACCATGGGTTAGGTACGGAGGTAAAACAGGAGTTAGTATCAGACCAAAAGCTAGAAACAGGGTTAATCCAGCAGTTACACTTGAGTTAAGCCAGAATTTAAGGTTTAGGTTAAGCCAGAGGTGAGGATTAGGGTTGGGTCCTGGGTTAAAGGTAGGGTTAATATTAGACCAAGGGATAGGAATAGAGTTAAAACAGGAGTTAGGGTCAGACCACGAGCTAGAAATTTGGTTAGTTCAGCAGTTAAAGTTAGGTTATCCCAGAATTTAAGGTTTAGGTTAAGTCAGAGGTGAGGATTAGGGTTGTGTCCTGGGTTAAGGCTAGGGTAAGGGTTAGACCATGGGTTAGGAATAGAGCTAAAACAGGAGTTAGGGTCAGACCAAGAGCTAGAAATAGGGTAAGATTAGCAGTTAAAGTTAAGTTCTCCCAGAATTTAAGGTTTAGGTTAAGACAGGGGTGAGAATTAGGGTTGGGTCCTGGGTTAAGGCTAGGGTTAGGGTTACACCATGGGTTAGGAATAGAGTTAAAGCAGGAGTTAGGGTCAGACCAGGGGCTTGAAATAGGGTTACTCCAGCAGTTAAACTTAGGTTAAGCCAGAATTTAAGGTTTAGGTTAAGCCAGAGGTGAGGATTGGGATTGGGACCTGGGTTAAGGCTTGGGTTAGGGTTACAAAATGGGTTTGGAATACTGTTAAAACAGAAGATAGGGTCAGACCAGTAACTTGAAATATGGTTTGTCCTGCAGTTAATCTTAGGTTAAGCCAGAATTTAAGGTTTAGGTAAAGCCAGAGGTGAGCATTAGGGTTGGGTCCTGGGTTAAGGCTAGAGTTATGGTTAGACCGTGGGTTAGTAATAGATTTAAAACAGGAGTTAGGGTCAGACCATGATCTAGAAATAGGGTTAGTTAAGCAGCTAAAGTTAGGTTATCCCAGATTTTAAGGTTTAGTTTTGTGTTAGGCCACAGGTGAGGATTAAGGTTGAGTCCTGGGTTAAGGCTAGGTTTAGGGTTGGACCATGGGTTAGGAATAGAGTTAAAACAGGAGTTAGGGTCAGACCAAGAGCTAGAAATAGGCTTAGTCCAGCAGTTAAAGCTAGGTTATCTCAGTATTTAAATTTTAGGTTGTCAGAGGGGAGGATTAGGGTTGGGTCCTGGGTTAAGGCTAGGGTTTGCGTTAGACCATGGGTTAGTAAAAGAGTTAAAACAGGAGTTGGGGTCAGACCAGGAGCTAGAAATAGGGTTAGTACAGCAGTTAAAGTTAGGTTATCCCAGAATTTAAGGTTTAGGTTTGGGTTAGGGCAGAGGTGAGGATTAGGATTGAGAACTGGGTTAAGGTTAGGGTTAGGGTTAGACCATGGGTTAGGAATAGAGTTAAAACAGGAGTTAGGGTCAGACCACGAGCTAGAAATAGAGTTAGTCCAGCAGTTAAAGTTCGGTTATCCCAGTATTGAAGGTTTAGGTTAGGTCAGGGGTGAGGATTAGGGTTGGGTCCTGGGTAAAGGCTAGAGTTGGGGTTAGACCATGGGTTAGGAATAGAGTTAAAAAAGCAGTCAGGGTCAGACCACGAGTTAGAAATAGGGTTAGTCCAGCAGTTAAAGTTAAGTTATCCCAGTATTTAAGGTTTAGGTTAAGCCATAGGTTAGGATTAGGGTTGGGTCCTAGGTTAAGGCTAGGGTTAGGGTTAGACTATGGGTTAGGAATAGAGTTAAAACAGGAATTAGGAACAGACCAGGAGCTAGACATAGGGTTAGTCCAGAAGTTAAACTTAGGTTAAGCCAGAATTTAAGGTTTAGGATAAGCCAGAGGCGAGGATTTGGGTTGAGTCCTAAATTAAGGCTAGGCTTAAGGTTAGATTATGGGTTAGGATTAGTGTTAAAACAGGAGTTAATGTCAGACCACAAGCTAGAAATAGGGTTATCCTGCAGTTAAAGTTAGGTTATCCCAGAAATTAAGGTTTAGGTTTGGGTTAGGCCAGAGGTGAGAATTATGGTGGGGTCCTGGGTTAAGGCTAGGGTTAGAATTAGACCATGGGTTAGGAATAGAGTTAAAACAGTAGTTAGGGTCAGACTAGGAGCTAGAAATAGGGTTAGTCCAGCAGTTAAAGTTAAGTTATCCCAGTATTTAAGGTTTAGGTTAAGCCAGAGGTGAGGATTAGGATTGGTTCCTGGGTTAAGGCTAGGGTTAGTGTTAGACCATGGGTTAGTAATAGAGTTAAAACAGCAGGTAGGGTCAGACCATGAGCTAGAAATAGGGTTAGTCCAGCAGTTAAAGTTAGGTTATCCCAGAATTTAGGATTTAGGTTATGTCAGAGGTGAGGATTAGGGTTGGGACCTGGGTTAAGGCTAGAGTAAATGTTAGACCATGGGTTAGGAATAGCGTTAAAAAAGGAGTTAGGAACAGACCACGAGCTAGAAATAGGGTTAGTCCTGCAGTTAAAGTTAGGTTATCCCAGAATTTAAGGTTTAGGTTTGGGTTAGGCCAGAGACGAGGATTAGGGTTGGGTCCTGGGTTAAAGCTAGGGTTAGGGTTAGACCATGGGTTAGGAAAAGAGTTAAAACAGGAGTTAGTCCAGCAGTTAAAGTTAAGTTATCCCAGAAGTTAAGGTTTAGGTTTGGGTTAGGCGAGAGGTGAGGATGAGGGATGAGTCCTGGGTTAAGGCTAGGGTTAGGGTTACAAAATGGCTTAGGAATAGAGTTAAAGCAGGAGCTAGGGTCAGACCAGGGGCTAGAAATAGGGTTAGTTCAGCAGTTAAAGTTAGGTTAAGCCACAATTTAAGGTTTCGGTTAAGCCAGAGGTGAGGATTAGGGTTGGGTCCTGGGTTAAGGCTAGGGTTAGGGTTAGACCATGGGTTCAGAATAGAGTAAAAAAAGGAGTTAGTTTAAAATTAAGGGCTAGAAATAGGGTTAGTTCAGCAGTTAAAGTTAGGTTAAGCCAGAATTTAAGGTTTAGGTTAAGTTAGAGGTGAGGATTAGGGTTGGGTCCTGAGTTAAGGCTAGGATTAGGGTTACACCATCGGTTAGGAATAGAGTTAAAGCAGGAGTTATGGTCAGACCAGGGGCTAGAAATAGGGTTATGGCAGCAGTTAAACTAAGGTTAAGCCAGGATTTAAGATTTAGGTTAAGCCAGAGGTGAGGATTAGGGTTGGGTCATGGGTTAAAGGCTAGGGTTAGGGTTGGACCATGGGTTCGGAATAGAGATAAAACAGGAGTTAGGGTCAGACCACAAGCTAGAAATAGAGTTAGTCCAGCAGTTAATGTTACGTTATCCTAGAATTTCAGGTTTAAGTTTGGATTAGGCCAGAGGTGAGGATTATGGTTGAGTCCTGGGTTAAGGTTAGGGTTAGGTTTACACCATGGGTTAGGAATAGAGTTAAAGCAGGAGTTAAGGTTAGACCAGGAGCTAGAAATAGGGTTAGTCCAGCAGTTAAAGTTAGGTTATCCCAGTATTGAAGGTTTAGGTTTGGGTTAGGCCAGAGATGTGGATTAGGGTTGAGTCCTGGATTAAGGTTAGGGTTAGGGTTGGACCATGGGTTAGGAATAGAGTTAAAACAGGAGTTAGGGTCAGACCACGAGCTAGAAATAGAGTTAGTCCAGCAGTTAAAATTAGGTTATCCCAGTACTTAAAGTTTAGTTTAAGTCAGAGGTGAGGATTAGGGTTGGGTACTGGGTTAAAGCTAGGGTTAGAGTTATACCATGGGTTAGGAACACTGTTATAGCAGAAGTTAGGGTCAGACCAGTGGCTTGAAATATGGTTTGTCCTGCAGTTAATCTTGGGTTAAGCCAGAATTTAAGGTTTAAGTTAAGCCAGAGGTGAGAATTAGGGTTGAGTCCTGGGTTAAGGCTAGAGTTATGGTTAGACCGTGGGTTAGTAATAGATTTAAAACAGGAGTTAGGGTCACACCATGATCTAGAAATAAGGTTAGTCAAGCAGCCAAAGTTAGGTTATCCCAGATTTTAAGGTTTAGGTTTGCTTTAGGCCAGAGGTGAGGATTAGGGTTAAGTCCTGGGATAAGGCTAGGGTTAGGGTTAGACTATGGGTTAAGAATAGAGTTAAAACAGGAGTTAGGGTCACACCAGGAGCTAGAAATAGGGTTAGTCCAGCAGTTAAAGTTAGGTTATCCCAGTATTTAAATTTTAGGTTAAGTCAGAGGGGAGGATTAGGTTTGGGTCCTGGGTTAAGGCTAGGGTTAGGGTTAGACCATGGGTTAAGAATAGAGTTAAAACAGGAGTTAAGGTGAGACCAGGAGCTAGACATAGGGTTAGTCCAGAAGTTAAACTTAGGTTAAGCCAGAATTTAAGGTTTAGGATAAGCCAGAGGCGAGGATTTGGGTTGGGTCCTAAATTAAGGCTAGGCTTAAGGTTAGATTATTGGTTAGGATTAGTGTTAAAACAGGAGTTAGGGTCAGACCACAAGCTAAAAAAAGGGTTAGTCCTGCAGTTAAAGTTAGGTTATCCCAGAATTTAAGGTTTAGGTTTGGGTTAGGCCACAGGTGAGAATTAGGGTGGGGTCCTGGGTTAAGGCTAGGGTTAGAATTAGACCTTGGGTTAGGAATAGAGTTAAAACAGTAGTTATGGTCAGACCAGGAGCTAGAAATTGGGTTAGTACAGCAGTTAAAGTTAAGTTATCCCAGTATATAAGGTTTGGGTTAAGCCAGAGGTGAGGATTAGGATTGGTTCCTGGGTTAAGGCTAGGGTTAGTGTTAGACCATGGGTTAGTAATAGAGTTAAAACAGCAGTTAGGGTCAGACCTCGAGCTAGAAATAGGGTTAGTCCAGCAGTTAAAGTTAGGTTATCCCAGAATTTAAGGTTTAGGTTATGTCAGAGGTGAGGATTAGGGTTGGGACTTGGGTTAAGGCTAGAGTAAGGGTTAGACCATGGGTTAGGAATAGAGTTAAAAAAGGAGTTAGGGTCAGACAACGAGCTAGAAATAGGGTTAGTCCTGCAGTTAAAGTTAGGTTATCCCAGTATTTAAGGTTTAGGTTTGGGTTAGGCCAGAGGCGAGGATTAGGGTTGGGTCCTGGGTTAAGGCTAGGGTTAGGGTTAGACCATGGGTTAGGAAAAGAGTTAAAACAGGAGTTAGGGTCAGACCAGGAGCTAGGAATAGGGTTAGTCCAGCAGTTAATGTTAGGTTATCCCAGAATTAAAGGTTTAGGTTTGGGTTAGGCCAGAGATGTGGAATGGGGTTGAGTCCTGGATTAAGGTTAGGTTTAGGGTTGGACCATGGGTTAGGAATAGAGTTAAAACAGGAGTTAGGGTCAGACCACGAGCTAGAAATAGAGTTAGTCCAGCAGTTAAAGTTAGGTTATCCCAGTACTTAAAGTTTAGTTTAAGTCAGAGGTGAGGATTAGGGTTGGGTCCTGGGTTAAGGCTAGGGTTAGAGTTAGACCATGGGTTAGGAATAGAGTTAAAACAGTAGTTAGGGTCAGACCAGGAGCTAGAAATAGGGTTAGTCCAGCAGTTATAGTTAAGTTATCCCAGTATTTAAGGTTTAGGTTAAGCCAGAGGTGAGGATTAGGATTGGTTCCTGTGTTAAGGCTAGGGTTAGTGTTAGACCATGGGTTAGTAATAGAGTTAAAACAGCAGTTAGGGTCAGACCACGAGCTAAAAATAGGGGTAGTCCAGCAGTTAAAGTTAGGTTATCCCAGAATTTAAGGTTTAGGTTAAGTCAGAGGTGAGGATTAGGGTTGGGACCTGTATTAACGCTAGAGTAAGGGTTAGACCATGGGTTAGGAATAGAGTTAAAAAAGGAGTTAGGAACAGACCACGAGCTAGAAATAGGGTTAGTCCTGCAGTTAAAGTTAGGTTATCCCAGTATTTAAGGTTTAGGTTATTCCAGAGACGAGGATTAGGGTGTGGTCCTGGGTTAAAGCTAGGGTTAGGGTTAGACCATGGGTTAGGAAAAGAGTTAAAACAGGAGTTAGGGTCAGACCAGGAGCTAGAAATAGGGTTAGTCCAGCAGTTAAAGTTAGGTTATCCCTGAATTAAAGGTTTAGGTTTGGGTTAGGCCAGAGGTGAGGATTAGGGTTGAGTTCTGGGTTAAGAATAGGGTTAGGGTTAGACCATGGGTTAGAAATAGAGATAAAACAGGAGTTAGGGTCAGACCAGGAGCTAGAAATAAGGTTAATCCAGCAGTTAAATTTAGGTTAACCCAGAATTTAAGGTTTAGGTTTGGGTTAGGCCAGAGGTGAGGATAAGGGTTGAGTCCTGGGTTAAGGTTAGGGTTAGGGTTAGACCATGGGTTAGGAATAGACTTAAAACAGGAGTTAGGGTCAGACCAGGAGCTAGAAATAGGGTTAATCCAGCAGATAAATTTAGGTTATCCCAGAATTTAAGGTTTAGGTTAAGTCAAAGATGAGGATTAGGGTTGGGTCCTGGGTTAAGGCTAGGGTTAGACCATTAGTTAGGAATAGAGTAAAAACAGGAGTTAGTTTAAAACTAGGGGCTAGAAATATGGTTTTTCCCGCAGTTTAACATAGTTTAAGCCAGAATTTAAGGTTTAGATTAAGCAAGAGGTGAGGATTAGAGTTGGGTCCTGGGTTAAGGCTAGGGTTAGGGTTAGACCATGGGTTAGGATTAGAGTTAAAACACGAGTTAGGGTCAGACCAGGAGCTAGAAATAGGGTTGGTCCAGCAGTAAAAGTTAGGTTATCCCAGTATTTAAGGTTTAGGTTAAGTCAGAGATGAGGATTAGGGTTGGGTCCTGGGTTAAGGCTAGGGTTAGGGTTAGACCATGGGTTAGGAATAGAGTAAAAAAAGGAGTTAGTTTAAAACTAGGGGCTAGAAATAGGGTTTGTCCAGCAGTTTAACCTAGGTTAAGCCAGAATTTAATGTTTAGGTTAAGCCAGAGGTGAGGATTAGGGTTGAGTCCTGGGTTAAGGCTAGGGTTAGGGTTACACTATGGGTTAGGAATAGAGTTAAAGCAGGAGTTAGGGTCAGACCAGGTGCTAGAAATAGGGTTAGTCCAGCAGTTAAAGTTAGGTTATCCTAGAATTTAAGGTTTAGGTTTGGGTTAGGCCAGAGGTGAGGATTAGGTTTGAGTCCTGGGTTAAGGTTAGGGTTAGGGTTAGGGTTAGACCATGGGTTAGAAATAGACTTAAAACAGGAGTTAGGGTCAGACCAGGAATTAGAAATAGGGTTAGCCCAGCAGTTAAAGTTAGTTTATCCAAGTATTTAAGGTTTAGGTTAAGTCAGAGGTGAGGATTAGGGTTCGGTCCTGGCTTAAGGCTAGGGTTAGGGTTATACCATGGGTTAGGAATAGAGTAAAAACAGGAGTTAGTTTAAAACTAGGGGCTGTAAAGAGGGTTAGTCCAGCAGTTTAACCTAGGTTAAGCCAGAATTTAATGTTTAGGTTAAGCCAGAAGTGAGGATTAGGGTTGGGTCCTGGGTTAAGGCTAGGGTTAGGGTTACACTATGGGTTAGGAATAGTGTTAAAGCAGGAGTTAAGGTCAGACCAGGAGCTAGAAATAGGGTTAGTCCATCAGTTAAAGTTAGGTTATCCTAGAATTTAAGGTTTAGGTTTGGGTTAGGTCAGAGGTTAGGATTAGGGATGAGTCCTGTGTTAAGGCTAGGGTTAGAGTTAGACCATGGGTTAGGAATAGAGGAGAAACAGGAGTTACTGTACGACGACGAGCTAGAAATAGGGTTAGGCCAGCAGTTAAAGTTAGATTATCCCAGAATGTAAGGTTTAGGTTTGGGTTAGGCCAGAAGTGAGGTTAAGTGTTGAGCCCTGGGTTAAGGTTAGGGTTAGGGTTAGACCAAGGGTTAGGATTAGAGTTAAAACAGGAGTTAGGGTCAAACCAGGAGATAGAAATAGGGTTAGTCCAGCAGTTAAAGTTAGGTTATCCCAGTATTTAAGGTTTAGGTTAAGTCAGAGGTGTGGATTAGGGTTGGGTTCTGGATTAAGACTAGAGTTAGCGATAGACCGTGGGTTAGGAATAGAGTTAAAACAGGAGTTAGGTTCAGACCAGATGCTAGAAATAGGGTTAGTCCAGCAGTTAAAGTTAGGTTATCCCAGAATTTAAGGTTTAGGTTTGGGTTAGGCCAGAGGTGAGGATTAGGGTTGAGTTCTGGGTTAAGAATAGGGTTAGGGTTAGACCATGGGTTAGAAATAGAGATAAAACAGGAGTTAGGGTCAGACCAGGAGCTAGAAATAGGGTTAGTCCAGCAGCTAAAGTTAGGTTATCCCAGAATTTAAGGTTTAGGTTTGGGTTTGGCCAAAGGTGAGGATTAGGGTTGAGTCCTTTGTTAAGGTTAGGTTTAGGGTTAGACCATGGCTTAGGAATAGGGGAAAAACAGGAGTTAGCTTAAAACTAGGGACTAGAAAAAGGGTTAGTCCAACAGTTAGCCTATGTTAAGCCAGAATTGAAGGTTTGTGTTAAGCCAGAGGTGAGGATTAGGGTTGGGTCCTGGGTTAAGGCTAGGGTTAGGGTTAGACCATGGGTTAGGAATAGAGTAAAAACAGGAGTTAGTTTAAAACTAGGGGCTAGAAATAGGGTTTGTCCAGCAGTTTAACCTATGTTAAGCCAGAATTGAAGGTTTGTGTTAAGCCAGAGGTTAGTATTAGGGTTGGGTCCTGGGTTAAGGATAGGTTTAGGGTTAGACCATGGGTTAGTAATAGAGTTAAAACAGTAGTAAGGGTCAGACCACAAGCTAGAAATAGGGTTAGTCCAGCAGTTAAAGTTAGGTTATCCCAGAATTTATGGTTAAGGTTTGGGTTAGGCCAGAGGTGAGTATTAGGGTTGAGCCCAGGGTTAAGGTTAGGGTTAGACTATGGGTTAGGAATAGAGTAAAAACAGGAGTTAGTTTAAAACTAGCGGCTCGAAATAGGGTTAATGCAGCAGTTTAACCTACGTTAAGCCAGAATATAAGGTTTAGATTAACCCAGAGGTGAGGATTAGGGTTGGGTCCTGGGTTAAGGCTAGGGTTAGGGTTAGACCACGTGTTAGGATCAGAGTTAAAACAGGAGTTAGGGTGAGACCAGGAGCTAGAAATAGGGTTAGTCCAGTAGTTAAAGTTAGATTATCCCAGTATTTAAGGTTTAGGTTAAGTCAGAGGTGTGGATTAGAGTTGGGTCCTGGGTTAAGTGTTATGATCCGGAACCATGGAAGATCACCACACATCATTGGCAAAAAGGTAACAAGAGCCTTGGCAACTAATCTGGCCGCCATCCCCTTACTAACCAACACAACTAGAAGTAGCCGAGGGGTGAACTAACATCCTGTGTACCGCGAACCTAGCCGGAGAACTAACTATCCTAAAGGTAGGAAAGATGAATAACTCTCTGCCTCAGAAAATAGACAAGAATAGCAAGCCCCCCACATTCAAAGACTGCGGTGATATAGGAAAAACACAATACACAGGTAGATGACAGGATTAGCAAAAGGTGAGGCCCACGCTGACTAAAATAGGAAAGGACAGGAAAGGGACTGATGGTAGCCAGAGAAAAACCCTACAAAATACCAACTTCCTGATAGTACAAAAAGGCCCTCAGATCGCTCGATCTGAACTCCGTCCTATACCAGGTGCCCTTGTCATACCAATGAACAGAAAACAAGAATTATAACAAATTCAACAAGCCATAAACACAGGGACCCAAAAGAGTTATACTCCACACAGAACTGCAGGGAGTTCCTCAACAATCCACTGAGGGGGAAAATCCCTGGAAGGAAATAAACTGAAACCAACCACAACAAATGACAAACCCAGATAAGCAAAACAACCAGACAATAAATAAAGAGCAAGCACTTATCTGGAGTAGATGTGGTGTAGAGCAGGATTAAGCAGGCTGAAAATACAAAGTACAACTGACATCCGGCAACAGCCTGCAATCAGACCAGGACTTAAATAAGCAGAGAATTAGGAAAAGGAAACACCCACTGCACAACCCACCTGGTCTCTGTCCAAACCCTTCCTGGCCACCAGAGGGAGCCTCCCAGCAGCCAAGACATAGATAACATTCACAACAGTACCCCCCCCTTGAGGAGGGGTCACCGAACCCTCACCCACGCCACCGGGTCGCTCGGGATGAGCATGATGGAAGGCGCGAACCAACCTGTCCGCATGAATGTCAGAAGCCACAACTTAAGAGTTATCCTCCTGCCCATAACCCTTCCATTTCACAAGGTACTGAAGCTGACGCCTAATGCGACGGGAATCCAGAATTTTTTCAACCTCATACTCCAGATCCCCTTGTACCAAAACAGGGTCAGGAGGCGCTGCTGCAGAAACTGCCGGCTCCACATGTTTCTTCAACAAGGACTTATGGAAGACATTGTGAATCTTAAATGACGCAGGCAGAGTCAAACGGAAAGATACAGGATTAATAATCTCCGAAATCTTATAAGGTCCAATAAATCTGGGCTTAAATTTAGGAGACGGAACTCTCATAGGAATATTTTTAGAGGACAACCACACCATGTCCCCTACTTTAAACCGGGGACCAACAGTCTGACGCCGGTTGGCAAACTTTTGGGCAGTTTCTTGGGACTGAAACAATTTATCCACTACCTGCCCCCAAATCTGCTGCATTCTGTCGACCACCGAATCCACCCCCGGACAGTCAGACGCCTCAAGCTGCCCTGAGAGGAACCTAGGGTGATACCCAAAATTGCAGAAAAAGGGGGACACCAATGTGGTAGAGCTAGCTCTATTGTGAAGGGCAAATTCAGCCAAAGGCAAAAACGAAACCCAGTCATCCTGATCCGCAGAAACAAAACACCGTAAATAGGTCTCCAGGGTCTGGTTAGCCCTTTCAGTCTGACTGTTGGTCTGGGGATGAAACGCCGAGGAGAAAGACAGCTGAACACCCAATTTGGAGCAAAAAATCCTCCAAAACCTGGATACAAACTGCACCCCTCTGCCAGAAACAATGTTTTCGGGAATACCATGCAAACGGACAACATGTTGCAAAAACAAAGGCACCAACTGTGATGAAGACGGCAACTTAGATAGGGGAACCAAGTGGACCATCTTGGAGAATCTGTCACAGATCACCCAAATCACAGTCATTTTCTGAGAGACGGGAAGCTCTGAAATAAAATCCATAGAGATGTGCGTCCAAGGTTTCTTAGGTACAGGCAAAGGCAATAATAGCCCACTAGAACGTGAACAACAGGGCTTGGACCTAGAACAAACTCCACACGACTGCACAAAACGACGGACATCTCGGGACAGGGAAGGCCACCAAAAAGAGCGTCTCACAAGATCCCGAGTACCAAAAATGCCAGGATGACCCACCAAAACAGAGCAATGAACCTCAGAGACAACTCGGTCTCTCCATTGGTCTGGGACAAACAGTTTCCCTGTAGGACATCTCTCAGGTTTATCCCCCTGAAATTCCGCCAGTGCCAACCGCAGATCAGGCGAAATAGCCGAGAAAACTACACCATCATTCAGGATAGTAGACGGTTCGACAACCTCCAAAGAGTCAGCGCAGAAACTCCTGGAAAGGGCATCGGCCTTAACATTCTTGGTGCCCGGCAAAAAAGAGACCACAAAATTAAACCGGGTAAAAAACAAAGCCCACCTTGCCTGCCGAGGATTCAACCTCTTGGCCGATTCCAGATAGATGAGATTCTTGTGGTCCGTAAGCACCACCACTTGATGCCTAGCCCCCTCCAGCCAATGCCTCCACTCTTCAAATGTTCACTTCATAGCCAATAATTCCCGGTTCCCCACATCATAATTCCGTTCAGAAGGAGCAAACTTCCGAGAGAAAAAGGCACAGGGCTTAAGTTTACCTGAAGTAGCGTCTCGTTGAGACAGAACAGCACCTGCTCCGATCTCTGAGGCATCGATCTCAACTTGAAATGGGCGAGACACATCAGGTTGCTGCAGAGCTGGGGCAGAAGTGAATCGCCTTTTAAGCTTCTGGAAGGCCACAATAGCCTCAGGGGTCCAATGCTCAGCGTCAGCTCCCTTCTTTGTCAAATCTGTCAGAGGTTTGACAATGGCAGAAAAATTGGTTATAAATTTACGGTAAAAATTAGCAAACCCCAAAAACCGCTGCAGGGATTTTAGAGAAGTCGGTTGCACCCAGTCGTAAATAGCCTGAACCTTAACCGGGTCCATTTCAATAGCGGAGGGAGACAGGATGAAGCCCAAAAGGAAATCCTTTGCACCCCAAAGAGGCACTTTGACCCCTTAACGTACAGTGCATTATCCTTAAGTATCTGAAAAACCTCCCGTACTTGCCCCACATGAGAGTCCCAATCATCAGAAAAAATCAAGATGTCATCCAAATACACAATCAAAAATTTACCAATAAGGTCCCGAAAAATATCATTCATGAAGGCCTGGAAGATGGAGGGTGCATTAGTGAGCCCAAAAGGCATCACTAGGTACTCAAAATGCCCCTCAGGAGTATTAAAAGCCGTCTTCCATTCATCACCCTCCTTAATACGGATGAGATTATACGCACCCTTGAGATCCAGTTTCGTAAACCATTTGGCACTCTGCACTCTAGAAAACAGATCAGACATCAGAGGCAAAGGGTACTGATATTTGACTGTAATTTTATTAAGAAGACAGTAATCAATACAAGGCCTCAACGAACCATCTTTCTTAGCAACAAAGAAGAAGCCAGCACCCAAAGGAGAAGATGAGGGCCGAATGTGCCCCTTCTCCAATGATTCTCTGATGTATGACCGCATGGCATCATGTTCGGGCACAGACAAGTTGAAAATCCGCCCCTTGGGAAATTTACAACCGGGCACCAACTCAATGGCACAGTCACAGTCCCGGTGTGGGGGCAGAGAATCAGATTCCTGGTCATTAAATACATCACGGAAATCAGACAAGAAAGCCGGAACATCAACTGCCTGAGCAGACGTGGAGGACACGGAAAGGTCCTGATGCAAACCTTGACAACCCCAACTAACTACCGACAAGGATCTCCAGTCAAGAACCGGATTATGGGTCTGCAACCACGGAAATCTCAGTACCAAGAAATCCTGTAGATTATGCAATACTAAAAATGTACAAGTTCCTGATGCGCTGGTGCAACTCTCATAGGCACCTGGGTCCAAAATTGGGGTTTATGTTCTGCCAAAGGGGTAGCATCAATGCTCCTTAAAGGAATAGGAGTTTGCAAAGGAACCATGGGAAAACCACAATCCCTAGCAAACCCAAAATCCATCAAATTGAGCGCTGCCCCTGAGTCCACAAAGGCAAATGCAGAAAAGGAAGACAATGAGCAAATCAATGTGACAGACAAAAGAAACTTTGGTTGCAAAGAACCCACAGTAACAGAAGTAGCCAATCTCCTTTCCCGTTTAGGGCAGACAGAGATGTTATGAGAAGCATCTCCACAATAGAAGTACAGTCTATTCTTCCATCTGAACCCCTGCCGACTAGCATTAGAAAGGACCCTATCACACTCCATAGGCTCCAAAGGCTGTCCCACAAGCACAAAACCAGCAGGTATCTTCCTGCGCTCACGTAAACGCCTATCAATCTGAATGGCCAAGGTCATAGAGGCATCAAGACCAGAAGGGACGGGAAATCCTACCAATACATCCTTCACAGCATCCGCAATACTCTTGCGAAAAAGAGCCACAATCGCATCATCATTCCATTTGGTAAGGACCGCCCACTTACGAAATTTCTGACAAAACGTTTCTGCAGAATCCAAACCCTGAGTTAAGGACAAGACCTTTTCTGCTTGGTCCACAATATTGGGTTCGTCATATAATAATCCCAAGGCCTGAAAAAAGGAGTCCACATCATTGAGAATCGGATCATCAGACGCTAAAGAGAAGGCCCAGTCCTGAGGGTCACCACGCAGCAAGGAGATGACAATCTTAACCTGCTGTACAGGATTCCCTGAGGACTTAGGGCGAAGGTCAAAAAATAATCTACAATTATTTTTGAAGCTCAAAAATCTCGACCTATCTCCCGAAAAAAATTCAGGAACGGCAATTTTAGGCTCTGCAAGGGGAGTCTGTGCAAGATAAGACTCTATATGACGAACCTTAGCATCAAGACGAGCAACACGCTCACCCAATTCATCCATGCTAGAAAAAGAAATCTTCCACAGAACCCAAAGAAGAAGAGGAAAAACACCAAAAAAAAAAAAAAAAAAAAAAAAATTTCTCAGCAGCTTTTTTTTTTTTTTTTTTTTTTCCTTCTTAAGAATACCCTTTAAATTTGTTAGGCCGGATGTACTGTTATGATCCGGAACCATGGAAGATCACCACACATCATTGGCAAAAAAGGTAACAAGAGCCTTGGCAACTAATCTGGCCGCCATCCCCTTACTAACCAACACAACTAGAAGTAGCCGAGGGATGAACTAACATCCTGTGCACCGCGAACCCAGCCGGAGAACTAACTATCCTAAAGGTAGGAAAGATGAATAACTCTCTGCCTCAGAAAATAGACAAGAATAGCAAGCCCCCCACATTCAAAGACTGCGGTAATATAGGAAAAACACAATACACAGGTAGATGACAGGATTAGCAAAAGGTGAGGCCCCCGCTGACTAAAATAGGAAAGGACAGGAAAGGGACTGATGGTAGCCAGAGAAAAACCCTACAAAATACCAACTTCCTGATAGTACAAAAAGGCCCTCAGATCGCTCGATCTGAACTCCATCCTATACCAGGTGCCCTTGTCATACCAATGAACAGAAAACAAGAATTATAACAAATTCAACAAGCCATAAACACATGGACCCAAAGGAGCTATACTCCACACAGAACTGCAGGGAGTTCCTCAACAATCCACTGAGGGGAAAAATTCCTGGAAGGAAATAAACTGAAACCAACCACAACAAATGACAAACCCAGATAAACAAAAGAACCAGACAATAAATAAAGAGCAAGCACTTATCTGGGGAAGATGTGGTGTAGAGCAGGATTAAGCAGGCTGAAAATACAAAGTACAACTGACATCCGGCAACAGCCTGCAATCAGACCAGGACTTAAATAAGCAGAGAATTAGGAAAGGAAACACCCACTGCACAACCCACCTGGTCTCTGTCCAAACCCTTCCTGGCCACCAGAGGGAGCCTCCCAGCAGCCAAGACATAGCTAACATTCACAACAGTTAAGCATAGGGTTAGGGTTAGACCTTGGGTTAGGAATAGAGGAGAAACAGGAGTTAGTTAAAAACTAGGTGCTAGAAATAGGATTAGTCCAGCAGTTTAACCTATGTTAAGCCAGAATTGAAGGTTTGGGTTAAGCCAGAGGTGAGGATTAGGGTTGGGTCCTGAGTTAAGGCTAGGGTTAGGGTTAGACCATGGGTTAGTAATAGAGTTAAAACAGGAGTTAGGGTCATACCACAAGCTATAAATAGGGTTAGTCCAGCAGTTAAAGTTAGGTTATCCCAGAATTTAGGGTTAAGGTTTGGGTTAGGCCAGAGGTGAGGATTAAGGATGACTCCTTCATTAGGGTTATGTTTAGGGTTAGACCATGGCTTAGTAATAGAGTAAAAACAGGAGTTACTGTCAGACCACGAGCTAGAAATAGGGTTAGGCCAGCAGTTAAGGTTAGATTATCCCAGAATTTAAGGTTTAGGTTTGGGTTAGGCCAGAGGTGAGGTTTAGTGTTGAGCCCTGGGTAAAGGTTAGGGTAAGACCATGGGTTAGGAATAGAGTAAAAACAGGAGTTAGTTTAAAACTAGGGGCTAGAAATAGGGTTAATGCAGCAGTTTAACCTACGTTAAGCCAGAATATAAGGTTTAGATTAACCCAGAGGTGAGGATTAGGGTTGGGTCCTGGGATAAGGCTACGGTTAGGATTACACCATGGGTTAGGAATATAGTTAAAGCAGGAGTTAGGGTCAGACCAGGAGTTAGAAATAGGGTTAGTCCAGCAGTTAAAGTTAGGTTATCCCAGTATTTAAGGTTTAGGTTAAGTCAGAGGTGTGGATTAGGGTTGGGTCCTAAGTTAAGGCAAGGGTTAGGGTTAGACTATGGGTTAGGAATAGAGTTGAAACAGGAGTTAGGGTCAGACCAGGAGCTAGAGAAATTGGGTTAGTCCAGCAGTTAAACTTAGGTTAGCCCAGTATTTAAGGTTTAGGATAGGTGAGAGGTGAGCATTAGGGTTGGGTCCTGGGTTAAGGTTAGGGTTAGAGTTAGACCATGGGTTAGAAATAGATTTAAAACAGGAGTTAGGGTCAGAACAGGAATTAGAAATAGGGTTAGTCCAGCATTTAAAGTTAGGTTATCCCAGTATTTAAGGTTTAGGTTAAGTCAGAGGTGAGGATTAGGGTTGGGTCCTGAGTTAAGGCTAGGGTTAGGGTTATACCATGGGTTAGGAATAGAGTAAAAAAAGGAGTTAGTTTAAAACTAGGGGCTAGAAATAGGGTTAGTCCAGCAGTTTAACCTAGGTTAAGCCAGAATTGAAGGTTTAGGTTTGGGTTAGGCCAAAGGTGAAGATTTGGGATGAGTCCTGTTTTAAGGCTAGAGTTAGGATTAGACCAAGGGTTAGGAATAGAGGAGAAACAGGAGTTAGTTTAAAACTAGGGGCTAGAAATAGGGTTAATGCAGCAGTTTAACCTACGTTAAGCCAGAATATAAGGTTTAGATTAACCCAGAGGTGAGGATTAGGGTTGGGTCCTGGGTTAAGGCTAGGGTTAGGGTTAGACCACTTGTTAGGATCAGAGTTAAAACAGGAGTTAGGGTGAGACCAGGAGCTTGAAATAGGGTTAGTCCAGTAGTTAAAGTTAGGTTATCCCAGTATTTAAGGTTTAGGTTAAGTCAGAGGTGTGGATTAGGGTTGGGTCTTGGGTTAAGGTTAGGGTTAGGGTTAGACCTTGGGTTAGGAATAGAGGAGAAACAGGAGTTAGTTTAAAACTAGGAGCTAGAAATAGGGTTAGTCCAGCAGTTTAACCTATATTAAGCCAGAATTGAAGGTTTGGGTTAAGCCAAAGGTGATGATTAGGGTTGGGTCCTGAGTTAAGGCTAGGGTTAGGGTTAGACCATGGGTTAGTAATAGAGTTAAAACAGGAGTTAGGGTCAGACCACAAGCTATAAATAGGGTTAGTCCAGCAGTTAAAGTTAGGTTATCTCAGAATTTAAGGTTAAGGTTTGGGTTAGGCCAGAGGTGAGGAATAAGGATGAGTCCTTCGTTAGGGTTAGGTTTAGGGTTAGACCATGGCTTAGTAATAGAGTAAAAACAGGAGTTACTGTCAGACCATGAGCTAGAAATAGGGTTAGGCCAGCAGTTAAAGTTAAATTATCCCAGAATTTAAGGTTTAGGTTTGTGTTAGGCCTGAGGTGAGGTTTAGTGTTGAGCCCTGGGTTAAGGTTAGGGTTAGACCATGGGTTAGGAATAGAGTAAAAACAGGAGTTAGTTTAAAACTAGGGGCTAGAAATATGGTTAATGCAGCAATTTAACCTACGTTAAGCCAGAATATAAGGTTTAGATTAACCCAGAGGTGAGGATTAGGGTTGGGTCCTGGGTTAAGGCTACGGTTAGGATTACACCATGGGTTAGGAATAGAGTTAAAGCAGGTGTTAGGGTCAGACCAGGAGTTAGAAATAGGGTTAGTCCAGCAGTTAAAGTTAGGTTATCCCAGTATTTAAGGTTTAGGTTAAGTCAGAGGTGTGGATTAGGGTTGGGTGCTAAGTTAAGGCTAGGGTTAGGGTTAGACTATGGGTTAGGAATAAAAATGAAACAGGAGTTAGGGTCAGACCAGGAACTAGAAATAGGGTTAGTCCAGCAGTTAAACTTAGGTTATCCCAGTATTTAAGGTTTAGGGTAGGTCAGAGGTGATCATTAGGGTTGGGTCCTGGGTTAAGACTAGAGTTAGCGTTGGGCCATGGGTTAGGAATAGAGTTAAAACAGGAGTTAGGTTCAGACAAGATGCTAGAAATAGGGTTAGTCCAGCAGTTAAAGTTAGGTTATCCCAGAATTTAAGGTTTAGGTTTGGGTTAGGCAAGAGGTGAGGATTAAGGTTGAGTCCTGGGTTAAAATTAGGGTTAGGGTTAGAGCATGGGTTAGGAATAGAGTTAAAACAGGAGTTAGGGTCAGACCAGGAGCTAGAAATAGGGTTATTTCAGCAGTTAAAGTTAGGTTATCCCAGAATTTAAGGTTTAGGTTTGGGTTTTGCCAGAGGTGAGGATTATGGTTGAGTCTTTCTTTAAAGGTTAGGTTTTATTGTTAGACCATGGCTTAGAAATAGAGGAAAAACAGGAGTTAGTTTAAAACTAGGGGCTAGAACGGTTAGTCCAACAGTTTAACCTATGTTAAGCCACAATTGAAGGATTGGGTTAAGCCAGAGGTGAGGATTAGGGTTGGGTCCTGGGTAAAGGCTAGGGTTAGGGTTAGACCATGGGTTAGGATTAGAGTTAAAACAGGAGTTAGGGTCAGACCAGGAGCTAGAAATAGGGTTAGTCCAGCAGTTAAAGTTAGGTTATCCCAGTATTTAAGGTTTAGGTTAAGTCAGAGGTAAGGATTAGGGTTGGGTCCTGGGTTAAGGCTAGGGTTAGGGTTAGACCATGGGTTAGGAATAGAGTAAAAACAGGAGATAGTTTAAAACTAGGGGCTAGAAATAGGGTTAGTCCAGCAGTGTACCCTAATTTAAGCCAGAATATAAGATTTAGGTTAAGCCAGAGGTGAGGATTAGGGTTGGGTCCTGGGTTAAGGATAGGGTTAGGGTTACACCATGGGTAATAGAGATAAAACAGGAGTTAGAGTCAGACCACAAGCTAGAAATAGAGTTAGTCCAGCAGTTAAAGTTAGGTTATCCCAGAATTTAAGGTTAAGGTTTGGGTTAGGCAAGAGGTGAGGATTAGGGTTGAGTCCTGGGTTAAGGTTTAGGTTAGACCATGGGTTAGGAATAGAGTTAAAACAGGAGTTTGTGTCAGACCAGGAGCTAGAAATAGGGTTACTCCAGCAGTTAAAGTTAGGTTATCCCAGAATTTAAGATAAGGTTTGGGTTAGGCCAGAGGTGAGGATTAGGGTTGAGTCCTGGGTTAAGGTTAGGGTTAGTGTTAGACCATGAGTTAGAAATAGAGTTAAAACAGGAGTTAGGGTTAGACCAGGAGCTAGAAAAAGGGTTAGTCCAGCAATTAAAGTTAGGTTATCTCAGTATTTAAGGTTTAGATTAAGCAACAGGTGAGGATTAGAGTTGGGTCCTAGGTTAAGGATAGGGTTAGGGTTAGACCATGGGTTAGGAATTGAGTTAAAACAAGAGTTAGGGTCAGACCAGGAGCTAGAAATAGGGTTAGTCCAGCAGTTAAAGTTAGGTTATCCCAGTATTTAAGGGTTAGGTTAAGTCAGAGGTGAGGATTAGAGTTGGGTCCTGGTTTAAGGCTAGGGTTAGACGATGGGTTAGGAATAGTGTTAAAACAGGAGTTAGGGTCAGACCAGGAGCTAGAAATAGGGTTAGTCCAGCAGTTAAAGTTAGGTTATCCCAGAATTTAAGGTTTAGGTTTTCGGTTAGGCCAAAGGTGAAGATTAGGGATGAGTCCTGGTTTAAGGCTAGGGATAGGATTAGACCATGTGTTAGGAATAGAGTAAAAACAGGAGTTAGTTTAAAACTAGGGGCTAGACATAGGGTTATTCCAGCAGTTTAACATAGTTTAAGCCAGAATTTAAAATTTAGTTTAAGACAGAGGTGAGGATTAGGGTTGGGTCCCTGGTTAAGTCTAGGGTTAGGATTACACCATGGGTTAAGAATAGAGTTAAAGCAGAAGTTAGCGTCAGACCAGGAGCTAGAAATAGGGTTAGTCCAGCAGTTAAAGTTAGGTTATCCCAGAATTTAAGGTTTAGGTTTGAGTTAGGCCAGAGGTGAGGATTAGGGATGAGTCCTCGTTTAAAACTAGGGTTAGGGTTGGACCATGGGTTAGGAATAGATTAAAAACAGGAGTTAGTTTAAAACTAGGGGCTAGAAATAGGGTTATTCCAGCAGTTTAACATAGTTTAATCCAGAATTTAAGGTTTAGATTAAGCAAGAGGTTAGGATTGGAGTTGAGTCCTGGGTTAAGTCTAGGGTTAGGGTTAGACCATGAGTTAGGATTAGAGTTAAAACAGGAGGTAGGGTCAGACCAGGAGCTAGAAATAGGGTTAGTCCAGCAGTTAAAGTTAGGTTATCCCAGTATTTAAGGTTTAGGTTAAGTCAGAGGTAAGGATTAGGGTTGGGTCCTGGGTTAAGGCTAGGGTTAGGGTTAGACCATGGGTTAGGAATAGAGTAAAAACAGGAGATAGTTTAAAACTAGGGGCTAGAAATAGGGTTAGTCCAGCAGTTTACCCTAATTTAAGCCAGAATATAAGATTTAGGTTAAGCCAGAGGTGAGGATTAGGGTTGGGTCCTGGGTTAAGGATAGGGTTAGGGTTACACCATGGGTAATAGAGATAAAACAGGAGATAGAGTCAGACCACAAGCTAGAAATAGAGTTAGTCCAGCAGTTAAAGTTAGGTTATCCCAGAATTTAAGGTTAAGGTTTGGGTTAGGCAAGAGGTGAGGATTAGGGTTGAGTCCTGGGTTAAGGTTAGGGTTAGACCATGGGTTAGGAATAGAGTTAAAACAGGAGTTAGTGTCAGACCAGGAGCTAGAAATAGGGTTACTCCAGCAGTTAAAGTTAGGTTATCCCAGAATTTAAGGTAAGGTTTGGGTTAGGCCAGAGGTGAGGATTAGGGTTGAGTCCTGGGTTAAGGTTAGAGTTAGTGTTAGACCATGGGTTAGGAATAGAGTTAAAACAGGAGTTAGGGTCAGACCAGGAGCTAGAAATAGGGTTAGTCCAGCAGTTAAAGTTAGGTTATCCCAGTATTTAAGGTTTAGATTAAGCAAGAGGTGAGGATTAGAGTTGGGTCCTGGGTTAAGGATAGGGTTAGAGTTAGACCATGGGTTAGGAATAGAGTTAAAACAGGAGTTAGGGTCAGACCAGGAGCTAGAAAGAGGATTAGTCCAGCAGTTAAACATAGTTTAAGCCAGAATTTAAGGTTTAGATTAAGCAAGAGGTTAAGATTGGAGTTGAGTCCTGAGTTAAGTCTAGGGTTAGGGTTAGACCATGGGTTAGGATTAGAGTTAAAAAAGGAGGTAGGGTCAGACCAGGAGCTAGAAATAGGGTTAGTCCAGCAGTTAAAGTTAAGTTGTCCCAGTATTTAAGGTTTAGGTTAAGTCAGAGGTGAGGATTAGGGTTGGTTCCTGGGTTAAGGCTAGGGTTAGAGTTAGACCATGGGTTAGTAATAGAGTTAAAACAGGAGATAGTTTAAAACTAGGGGCTAAAAATAGGGTTAGTCCAGCTGTTTAACCTAGGTTAATTCAGAATTTAATGTTTAGGTTAAGCCAGAGGTGAGGATTAGGGTGGGTCCTGGGTTAAGGCTAGGGTTGGGGTTACACTATGGGTTAAGAATAGAGTAAAAACAGGAGTTAGGGTCAGACCACGAGCTAGAAATAAGGTTAGTCCAACAGTTAAAGTTAGGTTATCCCAGGATTTAAGGTTTAGGTTAATTCAGAGGTGAGGATTAGGGTTGGGTCCTGGGTTAAGGCTAGGGTTAGGGTTAGACAATGGGTTAGGAATAGAGTAAAAACAGGAGTTAGGGTCAGACCACGAGCTAGAAATAAGGTTAGTCCAACAGTTAAAGTTAGGTTATCCCAGGATTTAAGGTTTAGGTTAAGTCAGAGGTGAGGATTAGGGTTGGGTCCTTGGTTAAGGCTAGGGTTAGGGTTAGACCATGGGTTAGGAGTAGAGTAAAAACAGGAGTTAATTTAAAACTAGGGGCTAGAAATAGGGTTATTCCAGCAGTTTAACATAGTTTAAGCCAGAATTTAAGGTTTAGTTTAAGACAGAGGTGAGGATTAGGGTTGGGTCCCTGGTAAGGCTAGGGTTAGGATTACACCATGGGTTAGGAATAGAGTTAAAGCAGGAGTTAGGGTCAGACCAGGAGCTAGAAATAGGGTTAGTCCAGCAGTTAAAGTTAGGTTATCCCAGAATTTAAGGTTTAGGTTTGGGTTAGGCCAGAGGTGAGGATTAGGGATGAGTCCTGTGTTAAGGCTAGGGTTAGGGTTACACCATGGGTTAGGAATAGAGTTAGGAATAGAGTTAAAACAGGAGTTATGGTCAGACCAGGAGCTAGAAATAGGGTTAGTCCAGCAGTTAAAGTTAGGTTATCCCAGAATTTAAGGTTTAGGTTTGGGTTAGGCCAGAGGTGAAGATTAGGAATGAGTCCTCGTTTAAGGCTAGGGTTAGGGTTAGACCATGGGTTAGGAATAGAGTAAAAACAGGAGTTACTTTAAAACTAGGGGCTAGAAATAGGGTTATTCCAGCAGTTTAACATAGTTTAAGCCAGAATTTAAGGTTTAGATTAAGCAAGAGGTTAGGATTAAAGTTGGGTCATGTGTTAAGGCTAGGGATAGGGTTAGACCATGGGTTAAGAATAGAGGAAAAACAGGAGTTAGTTTAAAACTAAGGGCTAGAAATAGGGTTAGTCCAGCAGTTTAACCTATGTTAAGCCAGAATTGAAGGTTTGGGTTAAGCAAGAGATGAGGATTAGGGTTGGGTCCTGGGTTACGGCTAGGGTTAGGGTTAGACCATGGTTTTAGGATTAGAGTTAAAACAGGAGTTAGGGTCAGACCAGGAGCTAGAAATAGGGTTAGTCCAGCAGTTAAAGTTAGGTTATCCCAGTATTTAAAGTTTAGGTTAAGTCAGAGGTGAGGATTAGGGTTGGGTCCTGGGTTAAGGCTAGGGTTAGGGTTTGACAATGGGTTAGGAATAGAGTAAAAACAGGAGTTAGTTTAAAACTAGGAGCTAGAAATAGGGTTAGTCCAGCAGTTTAACCTAGGTTAAGCCAGAATTTAAGGTTTAGGTTAAGGTTGAGGTGAGGATTAGAGTTGGGTCCTGGGTTAAGGCTAGGGTTAGACCATGGGTTAGGAATAGTGTTAAAACAGGAGTTAGGGTCAGATCAGGAGCTAGAAATAGGGTTAGTCCAGCAGTTAAAGTTAGGTTATCCCAAAACTTAAGGTTTAGATTTGGGTTAGGCCAAAGGTGAGGATTAGGGATGAGTCCTTGTTTAAGGCTAGGGTTAAGGTTAGACCATGGGTTAGGAATAGAGTTAAAACAGGAGTTATGGTCAGACCAGGAGCTAGAAATAGAGTTAGTCCAGCAGTTAAAGTTAGGTTATCCCAGAATTTAAGGTTTAGGTTTGGGTTAGGCCAGATGTGAGGTTTAGGGATGAGTCCTCGTTTAAGGCTAGGGTTAGGGTTAGACCATGGGTTAGGAATAGAGTAAAAACAGGAGTTAGTTTAAAACTAGGGACTAGAAATAAGGTTATTCCAGCAGTTTAACATATTTTAAGCCAGAATTTAAGGTATAGATTAAGCAAGAGGTTAGGATTAGAGTTGGGTCCTGGGTTAAATCTAGGGTTAGGGTTAGACCATGGGTTAGGATTAGAGTTAAAACAGGAGTTAGGGTCAGACCAGGAGCTAGAAATAGGGTTAGTCCAGCAGTTAAAGTTAGGTTATCCCAGTAATTTAGGTTTAGGTTAAGTCAGAGGTGAGGATTAGGGTTGGGTTCTGGGTTAAGGCTAGGGTTAGGGTTAGACCATGGGTTAGGAATAGAGTAAAAACACGAGTTAGTTTAAAACTAGGGGTTAAAAATAGGGTTAGTCCAGCAGTTTAACCTAGGTTAAGCCAGAATTTAATGTTTAGGTTAAGCCAGAGGTGAGGATTAGGGTTGGGTCCTGGGTTAAGGCTAGGGTTAGGATTACAATATGGGTTAGGAATAGAGTTAAAGCAGAAGTTAGGATCAGATCAGGAGCTAGAAATAGGGTTAGTCTAGCAGGTAAAGTTAGGTTATTCCAGAATTTAAGGTTTAGGTTTGGGTTAGGCCAGAGGTGAGGATTAGGGATGAGTCCTGTGTTAAGGCTAGGGTTAGGGTTAGACCATGGGTTAGGAATAGAGGAAAAATAGGTTAGTTTAAAACTTGGCGCTAGAAATAGGGTTAGTCCAGCAGTTTAACCTATGTTAAGCCAGAATTGAAGGTTTGGGTTAAGCAAGAGGTGAGGATTAGGGTTGGGTCCTGGGGTAAGGCTAGGGTTAGGGTTAGACCATGGTTTAGAAATAGAGTTAAAACTGGAGTTAGGGTCAGACCAGGAGCTAGAAATATGGTTAGTCCAGCATTTAAAGTTGGGTTATCCCAGAATTTAAGGTTTAGGTTTGGGTTAGGCCAGAGGTGAGGATTAGAGTTGAGTTCTGGGTTAAGGCTAGGGTTAGGGTTAGACGATGGGTTAGTAATAGAGATAATACAGGAGTTAGGGTCAGACCAGGAATTAGAAATAGGGTTAGTCCAGCAGTTAAAGTTAGGTTATCCCAGAATTTAAGGTTTAGGTTTGGGTTAGGCCAGAGGTGAGGATTAGGTTTGAGTCCTGGGTTAAGGTTGGAGTTAGGGTTAGACCTTGGGTTAGGAATAGAGTTAAAACAGGAGTTATGGTCAGACCAGGAGCTAGAAATAGGGTTATTACAGCAGATAAAGTTAGGATAAGCAAGGATTTAAGGTTTAGGTTAAGCCATGGGTGAGAATTGGGGTTGGGTCATGGGTTAAGGCTAGGGTTAGGGTTAGACCATGGGTTAGTAATAGAGTTAAAACAGGAGTTAGGGTCAAACCAGGAGCTAGAAAAAGGGTTAGTCCAGCAGTTAAAGTAAGGTTATCCCAGTATTTAAGGTTTAGATTAAGCAAGAGGTGAGGATTAGATTTGGGTCCTGAGTTAAGACTAGGGTTAGGGTTAGACCATGGGTTAGGAATAGAGTTAAAACAGGAGTTAGGGTCAGACCAGGAGCTAAAAATAGGGTTAGTCCAGCAGTTAGGTTAAACCAGAATTTAAGGTTTAGGTTAAGCCAGAGGTGAGGATTAAGGTTAAGTCCAGGGTTAAGGTAAGGTTTAGGGTTAGACCATGGGTTAAAAATAGAGTAAAAACAGGAGTTAGTTTAAAAATAAATGCTAGAAATAGGGTTAGTCCAGCTGTTTAACCTAGGTTAAGCCAGAATTTAAGGTTTAGATTAAGCCAGAGGTGAGGATTAGAGTTGGGTCCTGGGTTATGTCTAGGGTTTGGGTTAGACCATGGGTTAGGAATAGAGTTAAAACAGGATTTAGGGTCAGACCAGGAGATAGAAAGAGGGTTAGTCCATTAGTTAAAGTAAGGTTATCCCAGTATTTAAGATTTGGGTTAAGTCAGAGATGAGGATTAGGGTTGGGTCCTGGGTTAAGGCTTGGGTTAGAGTTGGACAATAGGTTAGGAATAGAGTTAAAACAGGAGTTAGGGTCAGACGAGGAGCTAGAAATAGGTTTTGTCCAGCAGTTAAAGTTAGGTTATCCCAGTATTTAAGGTTTGGGTTAAATCAGAGGTGAAGATTTAGGTTGGGTCCTGGGTTAATGCTAGGGTTAGGGTTAGACCATCGGCTAGGAATAGAGTTAAAACAAAAGTTAGGGTCAGATCACGAGCTAGAAATAGGGATAGTCCAGCAGCTTAACCTAGGTTATCCCAGTATTTAAGGTTTAGGTTAAGTCAGATGTGAGGATTAGGGTTGGGTCCGGGGTTAAAACTAGGGTTAGGGTTAGACCATGGGTTAGGAATAGAGTTAAAACAGGAGTTAGGGTATGACCAGTAGCTAGAAATAGGGTTAGTTAAGCAGTTAAAGTTAAGTTATCCTAGTATTTAAGGTTTAAATTAAGTCAGATGTGAGGAATGGGGTTGGGTCCTGGGTTACTGCTAGGGTTAGGGTTAGACCATGGGTTAGGAATAGAGTTAAAGCAGGAGTTACAGTTAGACCAGGGGCTAGAAATAGGGTTAATCCAGTAATTAAACTTGGGCCAAGCCAGAATTTAAGGTTTAGGTTAAAGCAGAGGTGAGGATTAGGGTTGGGTCCTGGGTTAAGGCTAGGGTTAGGGTTAGACCATGGGTTAATAATTTAGTTAAAACAGGAGTTAGGGTCAGACCACGACCTAGAAATAGGGTTAGTCCAGCAGTTAAAGTTAGGTTATCCCAGTATTTAAGGTTTAGGTTAAGTCAGAGGTGAGGATTAGGGTTGGGTCCTGAGTTAAGGCTAGTTTTAGGGTTACACCATGGGTTAGGGATAGAGTTAAAGCAGGAGTTAATTTCAGACCAGGGGCTAGAAATAACATTAGCCTAGCAGTTAAACTTAGGTTAAGCCAGAATTGAAGGTTTAGTTTAAGCCAGAGGTGAGAATTAGGGAGGAGTCCGGGGTAAGGCTAGGGTTAGGGTTACACCATAGGTTAGAAATAGAGTAAAAACAGGAGTTAGTTTAAAAGAAGGGGCTAGAAATAGGGTTAGTCCAGCAGTTTAACACCTAGGTTAAACAAGAATTTAGAGTTTAGGTTAAGCCATAGGTGAGGATTAGGGTTGGGTACTGGGTTAAGGCTTGGGTTAGGGTTACACCATGGGTTAGGAATAGAGTTAAAGCAGGAGTTAGAGTCAGACCAGGTACTAAAAATAGGGTTAGTGCAGCAGTTAAACTTAGGTAAGCCAGAATTTAAGGTTTAGATTAAGCCAGAGGTGAGGATTTGGGTTGGGTCCTGGGTTAAGGCTAGGGTTAGGGTTAGACCGTGGGTTAGTAATAGAGTTAAAACAGGAGTTAGGGTCAGACCATGAGCTAGAAATAGGGTTATTACAGCAGTTAAAGTTAGGTTATCCCAGAATTTAAGGTTTAGGTTTGGGTTAAGCCAGATGTGAGGATGAAGGTTGAGTCCTGGGTTCAGGCTAGGGTTAGACCATGGGTTAGGAATAGAGTTAAAACAGGAGTTAGTGTCAGACCAGGAGCTAGAAATAGGGTTACTCCAGCAGTTAAAGTTAGGTTATCCCAGAATTTAAGGTAAGGTTTGGGTTAGGCCAGAGGTGAGGATTAGGGTTGAGTCCTGGGTTAAGGTTAGAGTTAGTGTTAGACCATGGGTTAGGAATAGAGTTAAAACAGGAGTTAGGGTCAGACCAGGAGCTAGAAATAGGGTTAGTCCAGCAGTTAAAGTTAGGTTATCCCAGTATTTAAGGTTTAGATTAAGCAAGAGGTGAGGATTAGAGTTGGGTCCTGGGTTAAGGATAGGGTTAGAGTTAGACCATGGGTTAGGAATAGAGTTAAAACAGGAGTTAGGGTCAGACCAGGAGCTAGAAAGAGGATTAGTCCAGCAGTTAAACATAGTTTAAGCCAGAATTTAAGGTTTAGATTAAGCAAGAGGTTAAGATTGGAGTTGAGTCCTGAGTTAAGTCTAGGGTTAGGGTTAGACCATGGGTTAGGATTAGAGTTAAAAAAGGAGGTAGGGTCAGACCAGGAGCTAGAAATAGGGTTAGTCCAGCAGTTAAAGTTAAGTTGTCCCAGTATTTAAGGTTTAGGTTAAGTCAGAGGTGAGGATTAGGGTTGGTTCCTGGGTTAAGGCTAGGGTTAGAGTTAGACCATGGGTTAGTAATAGAGTTAAAACAGGAGATAGTTTAAAACTAGGGGCTAAAAATAGGGTTAGTCCAGCTGTTTAACCTAGGTTAATTCAGAATTTAATGTTTAGGTTAAGCCAGAGGTGAGGATTAGGGTGGGTCCTGGGTTAAGGCTAGGGTTGGGGTTACACTATGGGTTAAGAATAGAGTAAAAACAGGAGTTAGGGTCAGACCACGAGCTAGAAATAAGGTTAGTCCAACAGTTAAAGTTAGGTTATCCCAGGATTTAAGGTTTAGGTTAATTCAGAGGTGAGGATTAGGGTTGGGTCCTGGGTTAAGGCTAGGGTTAGGGTTAGACAATGGGTTAGGAATAGAGTAAAAACAGGAGTTAGGGTCAGACCACGAGCTAGAAATAAGGTTAGTCCAACAGTTAAAGTTAGGTTATCCCAGGATTTAAGGTTTAGGTTAAGTCAGAGGTGAGGATTAGGGTTGGGTCCTTGGTTAAGGCTAGGGTTAGGGTTAGACCATGGGTTAGGAGTAGAGTAAAAACAGGAGTTAATTTAAAACTAGGGGCTAGAAATAGGGTTATTCCAGCAGTTTAACATAGTTTAAGCCAGAATTTAAGGTTTAGTTTAAGACAGAGGTGAGGATTAGGGTTGGGTCCCTGGTAAGGCTAGGGTTAGGATTACACCATGGGTTAGGAATAGAGTTAAAGCAGGAGTTAGGGTCAGACCAGGAGCTAGAAATAGGGTTAGTCCAGCAGTTAAAGTTAGGTTATCCCAGAATTTAAGGTTTAGGTTTGGGTTAGGCCAGAGGTGAGGATTAGGGATGAGTCCTGTGTTAAGGCTAGGGTTAGGGTTACACCATGGGTTAGGAATAAAGTTAGGAATAGAGTTAAAACAGGAGTTATGGTCAGACCAGGAGCTAGAAATAGGGTTAGTCCAGCAGTTAAAGTTAGGTTATCCCAGAATTTAAGGTTTAGGTTTGGGTTAGGCCAGAGGTGAAGATTAGGAATGAGTCCTCGTTTAAGGCTAGGGTTAGGGTTAGACCATGGGTTAGGAATAGAGTAAAAACAGGAGTTACTTTAAAACTAGGGGCTAGAAATAGGGTTATTCCAGCAGTTTAACATAGTTTAAGCCAGAATTTAAGGTTTAGATTAAGCAAGAGGTTAGGATTAAAGTTGGGTCATGTGTTAAGGCTAGGGATAGGGTTAGACCATGGGTTAAGAATAGAGGAAAAACAGGAGTTAGTTTAAAACTAAGGGCTAGAAATAGGGTTAGTCCAGCAGTTTAACCTATGTTAAGCCAGAATTGAAGGTTTGGGTTAAGCAAGAGATGAGGATTAGGGTTGGGTCCTGGGTTACGGCTAGGGTTAGGGTTAGACCATGGTTTTAGGATTAGAGTTAAAACAGGAGTTAGGGTCAGACCAGGAGCTAGAAATAGGGTTAGTCCAGCAGTTAAAGTTAGGTTATCCCAGTATTTAAAGTTTAGGTTAAGTCAGAGGTGAGGATTAGGGTTGGGTCCTGGGTTAAGGCTAGGGTTAGGGTTTGACAATGGGTTAGGAATAGAGTAAAAACAGGAGTTAGTTTAAAACTAGGAGCTAGAAATAGGGTTAGTCCAGCAGTTTAACCTAGGTTAAGCCAGAATTTAAGGTTTAGGTTAAGGTTGAGGTGAGGATTAGAGTTGGGTCCTGGGTTAAGGCTAGGGTTAGACCATGGGTTAGGAATAGTGTTAAAACAGGAGTTAGGGTCAGATCAGGAGCTAGAAATAGGGTTAGTCCAGCAGTTAAAGTTAGGTTATCCCAAAACTTAAGGTTTAGATTTGGGTTAGGCCAAAGGTGAGGATTAGGGATGAGTCCTTGTTTAAGGCTAGGGTTAAGGTTAGACCATGGGTTAGGAATAGAGTTAAAACAGGAGTTATGGTCAGACCAGGAGCTAGAAATAGAGTTAGTCCAGCAGTTAAAGTTAGGTTATCCCAGAATTTAAGGTTTAGGTTTGGGTTAGGCCAGATGTGAGGTTTAGGGATGAGTCCTCGTTTAAGGCTAGGGTTAGGGTTAGACCATGGGTTAGGAATAGAGTAAAAACAGGAGTTAGTTTAAAACTAGGGACTAGAAATAAGGTTATTCCAGCAGTTTAACATATTTTAAGCCAGAATTTAAGGTATAGATTAAGCAAGAGGTTAGGATTAGAGTTGGGTCCTGGGTTAAATCTAGGGTTAGGGTTAGACCATGGGTTAGGATTAGAGTTAAAACAGGAGTTAGGGTCAGACCAGGAGCTAGAAATAGGGTTAGTCCAGCAGTTAAAGTTAGGTTATCCCAGTAATTTAGGTTTAGGTTAAGTCAGAGGTGAGGATTAGGGTTGGGTTCTGGGTTAAGGCTAGGGTTAGGGTTAGACCATGGGTTAGGAATAGAGTAAAAACACGAGTTAGTTTAAAACTAGGGGTTAAAAATAGGGTTAGTCCAGCAGTTTAACCTAGGTTAAGCCAGAATTTAATGTTTAGGTTAAGCCAGAGGTGAGGATTAGGGTTGGGTCCTGGGTTAAGGCTAGGGTTAGGATTACAATATGGGTTAGGAATAGAGTTAAAGCAGAAGTTAGGATCAGATCAGGAGCTAGAAATAGGGTTAGTCTAGCAGGTAAAGTTAGGTTATTCCAGAATTTAAGGTTTAGGTTTGGGTTAGGCCAGAGGTGAGGATTAGGGATGAGTCCTGTGTTAAGGCTAGGGTTAGGGTTAGACCATGGGTTAGGAATAGAGGAAAAATAGGTTAGTTTAAAACTTGGCGCTAGAAATAGGGTTAGTCCAGCAGTTTAACCTATGTTAAGCCAGAATTGAAGGTTTGGGTTAAGCAAGAGGTGAGGATTAGGGTTGGGTCCTGGGGTAAGGCTAGGGTTAGGGTTAGACCATGGTTTAGAAATAGAGTTAAAACTGGAGTTAGGGTCAGACCAGGAGCTAGAAATATGGTTAGTCCAGCATTTAAAGTTGGGTTATCCCAGAATTTAAGGTTTAGGTTTGGGTTAGGCCAGAGGTGAGGATTAGAGTTGAGTTCTGGGTTAAGGCTAGGGTTAGGGTTAGACGATGGGTTAGTAATAGAGATAATACAGGAGTTAGGGTCAGACCAGGAATTAGAAATAGGGTTAGTCCAGCAGTTAAAGTTAGGTTATCCCAGAATTTAAGGTTTAGGTTTGGGTTAGGCCAGAGGTGAGGATTAGGTTTGAGTCCTGGGTTAAGGTTGGAGTTAGGGTTAGACCTTGGGTTAGGAATAGAGTTAAAACAGGAGTTATGGTCAGACCAGGAGCTAGAAATAGGGTTATTACAGCAGATAAAGTTAGGATAAGCAAGGATTTAAGGTTTAGGTTAAGCCATGGGTGAGAATTGGGGTTGGGTCATGGGTTAAGGCTAGGGTTAGGGTTAGACCATGGGTTAGTAATAGAGTTAAAACAGGAGTTAGGGTCAAACCAGGAGCTAGAAAAAGGGTTAGTCCAGCAGTTAAAGTAAGGTTATCCCAGTATTTAAGGTTTAGATTAAGCAAGAGGTGAGGATTAGATTTGGGTCCTGAGTTAAGACTAGGGTTAGGGTTAGACCATGGGTTAGGAATAGAGTTAAAACAGGAGTTAGGGTCAGACCAGGAGCTAAAAATAGGGTTAGTCCAGCAGTTAGGTTAAACCAGAATTTAAGGTTTAGGTTAAGCCAGAGGTGAGGATTAAGGTTAAGTCCAGGGTTAAGGTAAGGTTTAGGGTTAGACCATGGGTTAAAAATAGAGTAAAAACAGGAGTTAGTTTAAAAATAAATGCTAGAAATAGGGTTAGTCCAGCTGTTTAACCTAGGTTAAGCCAGAATTTAAGGTTTAGATTAAGCCAGAGGTGAGGATTAGAGTTGGGTCCTGGGTTATGTCTAGGGTTTGGGTTAGACCATGGGTTAGGAATAGAGTTAAAACAGGATTTAGGGTCAGACCAGGAGATAGAAAGAGGGTTAGTCCATTAGTTAAAGTAAGGTTATCCCAGTATTTAAGATTTGGGTTAAGTCAGAGATGAGGATTAGGGTTGGGTCCTGGGTTAAGGCTTGGGTTAGAGTTGGACAATAGGTTAGGAATAGAGTTAAAACAGGAGTTAGGGTCAGACGAGGAGCTAGAAATAGGTTTTGTCCAGCAGTTAAAGTTAGGTTATCCCAGTATTTAAGGTTTGGGTTAAATCAGAGGTGAAGATTTAGGTTGGGTCCTGGGTTAATGCTAGGGTTAGGGTTAGACCATCGGCTAGGAATAGAGTTAAAACAGAAGTTAGGGTCAGATCACGAGCTAGAAATAGGGATAGTCCAGCAGCTTAACCTAGGTTATCCCAGTATTTAAGGTTTAGGTTAAGTCAGATGTGAGGATTAGGGTTGGGTCCGGGGTTAAAACTAGGGTTAGGGTTAGACCATGGGTTAGGAATAGAGTTAAAACAGGAGTTAGGGTATGACCAGTAGCTAGAAATAGGGTTAGTTAAGCAGTTAAAGTTAAGTTATCCTAGTATTTAAGGTTTAAATTAAGTCAGATGTGAGGAATGGGGTTGGGTCCTGGGTTACTGCTAGGGTTAGGGTTAGACCATGGGTTAGGAATAGAGTTAAAGCAGGAGTTACAGTTAGACCAGGGGCTAGAAATAGGGTTAATCCAGTAATTAAACTTGGGCCAAGCCAGAATTTAAGGTTTAGGTTAAAGCAGAGGTGAGGATTAGGGTTGGGTC
This sequence comes from Anomaloglossus baeobatrachus, assembly GCF_048569485.1. Lineage (NCBI taxonomy): Eukaryota > Metazoa > Chordata > Amphibia > Anura > Aromobatidae > Anomaloglossus > Anomaloglossus baeobatrachus. The sequence goes on from NC_134356.1 coordinate 164,876,228, forward strand.
CTGGGTTAAGGCTAGGGTTAGGGTTAGACCATGGGTTAATAATTTAGTTAAAACAGGAGTTAGGGTCAGACCACGACCTAGAAATAGGGTTAGTCCAGCAGTTAAAGTTAGGTTATCCCAGTATTTAAGGTTTAGGTTAAGTCAGAGGTGAGGATTAGGGTTGGGTCCTGAGTTAAGGCTAGTTTTAGGGTTACACCATGGGTTAGGGATAGAGTTAAAGCAGGAGTTAATTTCAGACCAGGGGCTAGAAATAACATTAGCCTAGCAGTTAAACTTAGGTTAAGCCAGAATTGAAGGTTTAGTTTAAGCCAGAGGTGAGAATTAGGGAGGAGTCCGGGGTAAGGCTAGGGTTAGGGTTACACCATAGGTTAGAAATAGAGTAAAAACAGGAGTTAGTTTAAAAGAAGGGGCTAGAAATAGGGTTAGTCCAGCAGTTTAACACCTAGGTTAAACAAGAATTTAGAGTTTAGGTTAAGCCATAGGTGAGGATTAGGGTTGGGTACTGGGTTAAGGCTTGGGTTAGGGTTACACCATGGGTTAGGAATAGAGTTAAAGCAGGAGTTAGAGTCAGACCAGGTACTAAAAATAGGGTTAGTGCAGCAGTTAAACTTAGGTAAGCCAGAATTTAAGGTTTAGATTAAGCCAGAGGTGAGGATTTGGGTTGGGTCCTGGGTTAAGGCTAGGGTTAGGGTTAGACCGTGGGTTAGTAATAGAGTTAAAACAGGAGTTAGGGTCAGACCATGAGCTAGAAATAGGGTTATTACAGCAGTTAAAGTTAGGTTATCCCAGAATTTAAGGTTTAGGTTTGGGTTAAGCCAGATGTGAGGATGAAGGTTGAGTCCTGAGTTCAGGCTAGGGTTAGACCATGAGTTAGGAATAAAGAAAAAAAAGGAGTTAGTTTAAAACTAGGGTCTAGAAATAGGGTTAGTCCAGCAGTTTAACCTAGGTTAAACTAGAATTTAAAGTTTAGATTGAGCAAGAGGTGAGGATTAGAGTTGGGTCTTGGGTTAAGGCTAGGGTTAGGGTTAGACCATGGGTTAGGAAAAGAGTTAAAACAGGAAATAGGGTCAGACCAGGAGATAGAAATAGGCTAGTCCAGCAGTTAAAGATAAGTTATCCTAGTATTTAAGGTTTAGGTTAAGCCAGAGGTGAGGATTAGGGTTGGGCCCTGTGTTAAGGCTAGGGTTAGGTTTAGACCATGGGTTAGGAATAGAGTAAAAAGAAGAGTTAGTTTAAAACTAGGGGCTAGAAATAGGGTTAGTACAGCAGTTTAACCTAGGTTAAGCCAGAATTTAAGGTTTAGATTAAGCAAGAGGTGAGAATTAGAGTTGGGTCCTGGGTTAAGGCTAGGGATAGGGTTAGACCATGGGTTAGTACAAGAGTTAAAACAATAGTTATGGTCAGACCAGGTGCTAGAAATAGCTTTTGTCCAGCAGTTAAAGTTAGGTTATCCCAGTATTTGGGGTTTAAGTTAAGTAAGAGGTGAGTATTAGGGTTGGGTCCTGGGTTAAGGCTAGGGTTAGGGTTACACCAAGGGTTAGGAATAGAGTTAAAGCAGGAGTTAGTGTCAGACCAGGGGCTAGAAATAGGTTAGTCCAGCAGTTAAAGTTAGGTTATCCCAGAATTTAAGGTTTAGGTTAAGCCAGAGGTGAGGATTAGGGTTGCGTCCTGGGTTAAGGCTAGGGTTAGACCATGAGTTAGGAATAAAGTAAAAAAAAGGAGTTAGTTTAAAACTAGGGTCTAGAAATAGGGTTAGTTCAGCAGTTTAACAAAGGTTAAGCTAGAATTTAAAGTTTAGATTGAGCAAGACGTGAGGAATAGAGTTGGGTCTTGGATTAAGGCTAGGGATAGGGTTAGACCATGGGTTATGAAAAGAGTTAAAACAGGAGTTAGGGTCAGACCAGGAGATAGAAATAGGCTATTCCAGCAGTTAAAGATAAGTTATCCTAGTATTTAAGGTTTAGGTTAAGCTAGAGGTGAGGATTAGGGTTGGGCCCTGGGTTAAGGCTAGGGTTAGGGTTAGACCGTTAGTTAGGAATAGAGTTAAAACATGAGTTAGGGTCAGACCAGGAGCTAGAAATAGGGTTAGTCCAGCAGTTAAAGTAAGGTTAACCCAGAATTTAAGGTTAAGGTTTGGGTTAGGCCAGAGGTGAGGATTAGGGTTGAGTCCTGGGTTAAGGTTAGGGTTAGACCATGGATTAGGAATAGAGTTAAAACAGGAGTTTGTTTAAAACTAGGGGCTAGAATTAGGGTTAGTCCAGCAGTTTAACCTAGGTTAAGCCAGAATTTAAGGTTTAGGTTAAGCCATAGGTAGGGATTAGGTTTGGGTCATGGGTTAAGGCTAGGGTTAGGGTTACACCATTGGTTAGGAATACACTTAAAACACGAGTTAGGGTCAGACCAGGAATTAGAAATAGGGTTAGTCCAGCAGGTAAAGTTAGGTTATCCCAGTATTTAAGGTTTAGGTTAAGTCAGAGGTGAGGATTAGGGTTGGGTCCTGGGTTAAGGCTAGGGTTAGGGTTAGACCATGGATTAGGAATAGAGTTAAAACAGGAGTTAGCATCAGACCAGGAGCTTGAAATAGGGTTAGTCCAGCAATTAAAGTTAGGTTATCCCAGAATTTAAGGTTAAGGTTTGGGTTAGGCCAGAGGTGAGGAGTAGGGTTGAGTCCTGAGTTAAGGTTAGGGTTAGCGTTAGACCATGGATTAGGAATAGAGTTAAAACAGGAGTTTGCTTAAAACTAGGGACTAGAATTAGGGTTAGTCCTGCAGTTTAACCTAGGTTAAGCCAGAATTGAAGGTTTAGGCTAAGCCAGAGGTGAGGATTAGGTTTGGGTCCTGGGTTAAGGCAAGGGTTAGGGTTGAACCATGGGTTAGTAATAGAGTTAAAACAGAAGTTAGGGTCAGAACACAAGCTAGAAATAGGGTTAGTCCAGCAGTTAAAGTTAGGTTAAGCCAGAATTTAAGGTTTAGGTTAAGCCATGGGTGAGGATTAGGGTTGGATCATGGGTTAAGGCTAGGGTTAGGGTTAGACCACGGGTTAGGAATTGAGTTAAAACAGGAGTTAGGGTCAGACCAGGAGCTAGAAATACGGTTAGTCCAGCAGTTAAAGTTGGGTTACTCCAGTATTTAGGGTTTAGGTTAAGTCAGAAGTGAGGATTAGGGTATGGTCCTGGGTTAAGGCTAGGGTTATGGTTAAACCCTTGGTTAGGAATAGAGTTAAAACAGGAGTTAGGGTCAGACCACAAGCTAGAAATAGGGTTAGTCCAGCAGTTAATGTTAGGTTATCCCAGAATTTAAGGTTAAGGTTTGGGTTAGGCCAGAGGTTATGATTATGGTTGAGTCCAGGGTTAAGAATAGGGTTAGGGTTAGACTATGGGTTAGGAATAGAGTTAAAAGAGGAGTTAGGGTCAGACCAAGAGCTAGAAATAGGGTTAGTCCAGCAGTTAAAGTTAGGTTAAGCCAGAATTTAAGGTGTAGGTTAAGCCAGAGGTGAGGATTAGGGTTGAGTCCTGGGTTAAGGCTAGGGTTAGGGTTACACTATGGGTTAGGAATAGAGTTAAAGCAGGAGTTAGGGTCAGACCAGGTGCTAGAAATAGGGTTAGTCCAGCAGCTTAATTTACGTTATCCCAGAATTTAAGGTTTAGGTTTGGGTTAGGCCAGAGGTGAGGATTAGGCTTGAGTCCTCGGTTAAGGTTAGGGTTAGGGTTAGAGCATGGGTTAGGAATAGACTTAAAACAGGAGTTAGGGTCAGACCAGGATTTAGAAATAGGGTTAGTCCAGCAGTTAAAGTTAGGTTATCCATGTATTTAAGGTTTAGGTTAAGTCATAGATGAGGATTAGGGTTGGGTCCTCGGTTAAGGCTAGGGTTAGGGTTAGACCATGGGTTAGGAATTGAGTTAAAACAGAACTTAGGGTGAGACTAGGAGCTAGAAATAGGGTTAGTCCTGCAGTTAAAGTTGGGTTACCCCAGTATTTAAGGATTAGGTTAAGTCAGAGGTTAGGATTAGGGTTGGGTCCTGATTTAGGGTTAGGGTTAGGGTTAGGGTTAGACCATGGGTTAGGAATAGAGGAAAAAAAGGAGTTAGTTTAAAACTAGGGGATAGAAATTGGGTTAGTCCAGCAGTTTAACCTAGGTTAATCCAGAATTGAAAGTTTGGGTTAAGCCAGAGGTGAGGATTAGGGTTGGGTCCTGGGTTAAGGCTAGGTTTAGGGTTGGACCATCGGTTAGTAATAGAGTTAAAACAGGAGTTAGGGTCAGACCACAAGCTAGAAATAGGGTTAGTCTAGCAGTTAAAGTTAGGTTATCCCAGTATTTAATGGTTAGGTTAAGTCAGAGGTGAGGATTAGGGTTGGGTCCTGGGTTAAGGCTAGGGTTAGGGTTAGACCATGGGTTAGGAATAGAGTAAAAACAGGAGTTAGTTTAAAACTAGGGGATAGAAATTGGGTTAGTCCAGCAGTTTAACCTAGGTTAAGCCAGAATTTAAGGTTTAGATTAAGCAAGAGGTGAGGATTATAGTTGGGTCCTGAGTTAAGGCTATCGTTAGGGTTAGACCATTGGTTAGCATTAGAGTTAAAACAGCAGTTAGGGTCAGACCAGGAGCTAGAAATAGGGTTAGTCTAGCAGTTAAAGTTAGGTTATCCCAGTATTTAAGGTCTAGGTTAAGTCAGAGGTGAGGATTAGGGATGAGTCCTGTGTTAAGGCTAGGGTTAGGGTTAGACCATGGGTTAGGAATAGAGGAAAAACAGGACTTAGTTTAAAACTAGGGGCTAGAAATAGGGTTAGTCCAGCAGTTTAACCTAGGTTAAGCCAGAATTGAAGGTTTGGGTTAAGCCAGAGGTGAGGACTAGGGTTGGGTCCTGTGTTAGGGCTAGGGATAGGGTTAGACCATGGGTTAGTAATAGAGTTAAAACAGGAGTTAGGGTCACAACACAAGCTAGAAATAAGCTTAATCCAGCAGTTAAAGTTAGGTTATCCCAGAATTTAAGGTTTAGGTTTGGGTTAGGCCAGAGGTGAGGATTGGGGTTGAGTCGTGGGTTAAGGTTAGGGTTAGACCATGGGTTAGGAATAGACTTAAAACAGGAGTTAGGGTCAGACCAGGAGCTAGAAATAGGGTTAGTCCAGTAGTTAAACTTAGGTTAAGCAAGAATTTAAGGTTTAGGTTAAGCCAGTGGTGAGGATTAGGGTTGGGTCTTGGGTTAAGGCTAGGGTTAGGGTTAGAACATGGGTTAGTAATAGAGTTAAAATAGAAGTTAGGTCAGACCATGAGCTAGAAATAGGGTTTGTCCAGCAGTTAAAGTTAGGTTATCCGAGAATTTAAGGTTAAAGTTTGGGTTAGGCCTGAAGTGAGGATTAGGGTTGAGTCCTGGATTAAGGTTAGGGTTAAACCATGGGTTAGGAATAGAGGAAAAACAGGACTTAGTTTAAAACTAGGGGCTAGAAATTGGGTTAGTTCAGCAGTTTAACCTAGGTTAAGCCAGAATTGAAGGTTTGGGTTAAGCCAGAGGTGAGGACTAGGGTTGGGTCCTGGGTTAGGGCTAGGGATAGGGTTAGACCATGGGTTAGTAATAGAGTTAAAACAGGAGTTAGGGTCACAACACAAGCTAGAAATAAGCTTAGTCCAGCAGTTAAAGTTAGGTTATCCCAGAATTTAAGGTTTAGGTTTGGGTTAGGCCAGAGGTGAGGATTGGGGTTGAGTCGTGGGTTAAGGTTAGGGTTAGACCATGGGTTAGGAATAGACTTAAAACAGGAGTTAGGGTCAGACCAGGAGCTAGAAATAGGGTTAGTCCAGTAGTTAAACTTAGGTTAAGCAAGAATTTAAGGTTTAGGTTAAGCCAGTGGTGAGGATTAGGGTTGGGTCTTGGGTTAAGGCTAGGGTTAGGGTTAGAACATGGGTTAGTAATAGAGTTAAAATAGAAGTTAGGTCAGACCATGAGCTAGAAATAGGGTTTGTCCAGCAGTTAAAGTTAGGTTATCCGAGAATTTAAGGTTAAAGTTTGGGTTAGGCCTGAAGTGAGGATTAGGGTTGAGTCCTGGATTAAGGTTAGGGTTAGACCATGGGTTAGGAATAGAGTAAAAACAGGAGTTAATTTAAAACTAGGGGCTAGAAATAGGGTTATTCCAGCAGTTTAACATAGTTTAAGCCAGAATTTAAGGTTTAGTTTAAGACAGAGGTGAGGATTAGGGTTGGGTCCCTGGTTAAAGCTAGGGTTAGGATTACACCATGGGTTAGGAATAGAGTTAAAGCAGAAGTTAAGGTCAGACCAGGAGCTAGAATTAGGATTAGTCAAGCAGTTAAAGTTAGTTTATCACAGAATTTAAGGTTTAGGTTTGGTTTAGGTTAGAGGTGAGGATTAGGGATGAGTTATGTGTTAAGGCTAGGGTTAGGATTAGACCAAGGGTTAGGAATAGAGTTAAAGCAGGAGTTAGGGTCAGACCAGGAGCTAGAAATAGGGTTAGTTCAGCAGTTAAAGTTAGGTTACCCCAGAATTTAAGGTTTAGGTTTGGGTTAGGCCAGAGGTGAGGATTAGGGATGAGTCCTGTGTTAAGGCTAATGTTAGGGTTAGACCATGGGTTAGGAATGGAGGAAAAACAGGAGTTAGGGTGAGACCAGGAGCTAGAAATAGGGTTAGTCCAGCAGTTTAACCTAGGTTAAGCCAGAATTTAATGTTTAGGTTAAGCCAGAGGTCTGGATTAGGGTTGCGTCCTGAATTAAGGCTAGGGTTAGGGTTACACTATACGTTAGGAATAGAGTTAAAAAAGGATTTGGGTTAGTCCAACAGTTAAAGGTAGGTTATCCCAGAATTTAAGGTTAAGGTTTGGGTTAGGCCAGAGGTGAGGATTAGGGTTAAGTCCTGGGTTAAGCTTAGGGTTAGGGTTAGACCATGGGTTAGGAATAGAGTTAAAACAGGAGTTAAGGTCAGACAATGAGTTAGAAATAGGGTTAGTACAGCAGATAAATTTAGGTTATCCCAGCATTTAAGGTTTAGGTTAAGTCAAAAGTGAGGATTAGGGTTGGGTACTGGGTTAAGGCTAGGGTTAGACTATGGGTTAGTAATAGAGTTAAAACAGGAGTTAGGGTCAGACCTGGAGCTAGAAATAGGGTTAGTCCAGCAGTTTAATTTAGGTTATCCCAAAATTTAAGGTTAAGGTTTGGGTTAGGCCAGAGGTGAGGATTAGGGTTGAGTCCTGGGTTAAGGTTAGGGTTAGGGCTAGACCATGGGTTAAGAATAGAGAAAAAACTGGAGTTAGTTTAAAACTAGGGGCTATAATTAGGGTTGGTCCAGCAGTTTAACCTAGGTTAAGCCAGATTTGAAGTTTTAGGTTAAGCCAGAGGTGAGGATTAGGTTTGGGTCCTGGGTTAAGGCTAGGGTTAGGGTTAGACCATGGGAAAGTAATAGAGTCAAAACAGGAGTTAGGGTCAGTCGAAGAGCTAGAAATAGGGTTAGGCCAGCAGTTTAAGTTAGGTTTTCCCAGTATTTAAGGTTTAGGTTAAGTTAGAGGTGAGGATTAGGGTTGGGTCCTGGGTTAAGGCTAGGGTTAGGGTTAGACCATGGGTTAGGAATAGAGTTAAAACAGGAGTTAGGGTCAGACCTGGAGCTAAAAATTGGGTAAGTCCAGCAGTTAAAGTCAGGTTATCCCAGAATTTAAGGTTTAGGTTTGGGTTGGCAAGAAGTGAGGATTAGGGATGAGTCCTGGTTTAAGGCTTGGGTTAGGGTTAGACAATTAGTTAGGAATAGAGTAAAAACAGGAGTTAGTTTAAAACTAGGAGCTAGAAATAGGGTTTTTCCAGCAGTTAAAGTTAAGTTATTCCAGTATTTAAGGTTTAGGTTAAGCCAGAGGTGAGGATTAGGGTTTTTTCCTGGGTTAAGGTTAGGGTTAGGATTAGACCATGGTTTAGGAATAGAGTTAAAACAGGAGTTAGGGTCAGACCAGGATCTAGAAATAGGGTTAGTCCAGCAGTTAAACTTAGGTTAAGCCAGAATTTACGGTTTAGGTTAAGAGAGAGGTGAGGATTTGGTTTAGGTCCTAAATTAAGGCTAGGGTTAAGGTTAGACCATGGGTTAGTAATAAAGTTAAAACAGGAGTTAAGGTCAGACCACGAGCTAGAAATAGGTTTAGTCCAGCAGTTAATGTTAGGTTATTTCAGAATTTAAGGTTTAGGTTAAGTCAGAGGTGAGGATTAGGATTGGGTTCTGAGTTAAGTCTGGGGTTACGGTTAGACCATGGGTTAGGAATAGAGTTAAAAAAGGAGTTAGGGTCAGACCAGGAGCTAGAAATAGGGTTAGTCCAGTAGTTAATGTTAGGTTATTTCAGAATTTAAGGTTTAGGTTAAGTCAGAGGTGAGGATTAGGGTTGGGTTCTGAGTTAAGTCTGGGGTTACGGTTAGACCATGGGTTAGGAATAGAGTTAAGACAGGATTTAGGGTCATTAAGGAATAACGTTTGGAACTCCATTCTATGTCTGAACTGGGTGCAAAAAACCTAAAAAACATCACTATGGGGAGATAAGGTATGCACACCAGTGACTATGGAAGGGGAATACATGGAATAGCAGAAACTGCTGTGTGAATACTGACATGAAAAATTCAATAGCTATTTGTAAGAATGAAATGTGAAAAATGGAACCTGCATTACTGCCATGAATATATGAATAAAGAGAAATTTAGCTACTGAATTGATCAATGCAGAAGAGCCCCAACACTACGCCAAAGTATTTCTCTACGTTGGGGTCCCTAGCTTGTGTGTGTCCTCTCATGCAGTTAAAAAACTTACCGTGTATGGGACGCTGAGACCTTTGGCGTAGTGTTGGGGCTCTTCTGCATTGATCAATTCAGTAGCTAAATTTCTCTTTATTCATATATTCATGGCAGTAATGCAGGTTCCATTTTTCACATTTCATTCTTACAAATAGCTATTGAATTTTTCATGTCAGTATTCACACAGCAGTTTCTGCTATTCCATGTATTCCCCTTCCATAGTCACTGGTGTGCATACCTTATCTCCCCATAGGATTTAGGGTCAGACCAGGAGCTAGAAATAGGGTTAGTCCAGCAATTAAAGTTGGGTTATTCCAGTATTTAAGGTTTAGGTTAAGTCAGAGGTGAGGATTAGGTTTGGGTCCTGGGTTAAGGCTAGGGTTAGGGTTAGACCATGGGTTAGGAATAGAGTTAAAACAGGAGTTAGGAACAGACCAGGAGCTAGACATAGGGTTAGTCCAGAAGATAAACTTAGGTTAAGCCAGAATTTAAGGTTTAGGATAAGCCAGAGGCGAGGATTTGGTCCTAAATTAAGGCTAGGCTTAAGGTTAGATTATGGGTTAGGATTAGTGTTAAAACAGGAGTAAGGGTCAGACCACAAGCTAGAAATAGGGTTAGGACCTGGGTTAAGGCTAGAGTAAGGGTTAGACCATGGGTTAGGAATAGAGTTAAAAAAGGAGTTAGGAACAGACCACGAGCTAGAAATAGGGTTAGTCCTGCAGTTAAATTTAGGTTATCCCAGTATTTAAGGTTTAGGTTTGGGTTAGGCCAGAGGCGAGGATTAGGGTTGGGTCCTGGGTTAAAGCTAGGGTTAGGGTTAGACCATGGGTTAGGAAAAGAGTTAAAACAGGAGTTAGGGTCAGACCAGGAGCTGGAAATAGGGTTAGTCCAGCAGGTAAAGTTAGGTTATCCCAGAATTTAAGGTTTAGGTTAAGTCAGAGGTGAGGATTAGGGTTGGGACCTGGGTTAAGGCTAGAGTAAGGGTTAGACCATGGGTTAGGAATAGAGTTAAAAAAGGAGTTAGGGTCAGACCAGGAGCTAGAAATAGGGTTAGTCCAGCAGTTAAAGTTAGGTTATGTCAGTATTAAAGGTTTAGGTTAAGTCCGATGTGAGGATTAGGGTTGGGTCCTGGGTTAAGGCTAGGGTTAGGGTCACACTATGGGTTAGGAATAGAGTTAAAGTAGGAGTTAGGGTCAGATGAGGAGCTAGAAATGGGGTTAGTCCAGCAGTTAAACTTAGTTTAAGAAATAATTTAAGGTTTAAGTTAAACCAGAGGTGAGGATTTGCGTTGGGTCCTAAATTAAGGCTAGGGTTAAGGTTAGATTATGAATTAGTAATAGAGTTAAAACAGGAGTTAGGGTCAGACCACGAGCTAGAAATAGGGTTAGTCTAGCAGTTAAGGTTAGGTTATCCCAGTATTGAAGGTTTAGGTTAAGTCAGAGGTGATGATTAGGGTTGGGTCCAGCGTTAAGGCTAGGGATAGGGATAGACCATTGGTTAGGAATAGAGTTAAAACAGGAGTTAGGGTCAGACCAGGAGCTATAAATAGAATTAGTCTTGCAGTTAAAATTACGATATCCCAGAATTTAAGGTTTAGATTTGGGTTAGGCCAGAGGTGAGGATTAGGGTTGGGTTCTGGGTTAAGGCTAGGGTAAGGGTTAGACCATGGGTTAGTAATAGAGTTAAAACAGGAGATAAGGTCAGACCAGGAGCTAGAAATAAGGTTAGTCCAGCAGTTAATCTTAGGTTAAGCAAGAATTTAAGGTTTAGATTAAGCCAAAGGTGAGGATTTGGGTTGGGTCCTAAATTAAGGCTAGGGTTAAGGTTAGATTATGGGTTAGTAATAGAGTTATAACAGGAGTTAGGGTCAGACCACGAGCTAGAAATAGAGTTAGTCCTGAAGTTAGGTTATCGCAGAATTTAAAGTTTAGGTTTGGGTTAGGCCAGAGGTGAGGATTAAGGTTGAGTCCTGGGTTAAGTCTAGGGTTAGGGTTGTACCATGGTTTAGGAATAGAGTAAAAACAGGAGTTAGGATCAGACCAGGATCTAGAAATAGGGTTAGTCCAGCAGTTAAAGTTAAGTTATCCCAGTATTTAAGTTTTAGGTTAAGTCAGAGGTGAGGATTGGGTTTAGGATTAGACCATATGTTAGGAATAGATTAAAAACAGGAGTTAGTTTAAAACTTTGGGCTAGAAATAGGGTTAGTCCTGCAGTTTAACCTTGGTTAAGCCAGAATTTAAGGTTTAGGTTATGCCAGAGGTGAGGATTAGGGTTGGGTCCTGGATTAAGGCTAGGGTTAGGGTTACATCATGGGTTAGAAATAGAGTTAAAGAAGGAGTTATGGTCAGACCAGGGGCTAGAAATAGGGTTAGTCAAACAGTTAAACTTAGGTTAAACCAGAATTTAAAGTTTAGGTTTGGGTTAGGCCAGAGGTGAGGTTTAGGGTTGGGTCCTTGGTTAAAGCTAGGGTTAGGGTTAGACCATGGGTTAGGAATAGAGAAAAAACAGGAGTTAGTTTAAAATTATGGGCTAGAAATAGGGTTTGTCCAGCAGTTTAACCTAATTTTAGCCAGAATTTAAGGTTTAAGGTTACGTTAGAGGTGAGGATTAGGGTTGGGTCCTGGATTAAGGCTAGGATTAGGGTTACATTATTGGTTAGGAAAAGAGTTAAAGCAGGAGTTAGGGTCAGACCAGGAGCTAGAAATAGGGTTAGTCCAGCAGTTAAACTTAGGTTAAGCCAAAAATAAAGGTTTAGGTTAAGCCAGAGGTGAGGATTAGGGATGAGTCCTGCGTTAAGGTTAAGGTTAGGGATAGACCATAAGTTAGGAATAGAGTAAAAACAGGAGTTAGTTTAAAATTAAGTGCTAGAAATATTGTTAGTCAAGTAGCTTAACCTAGGTTTAGCAAGAATTTAAGATTTAGGTTAAGTTAGAGGTGAGGATTAGGGTTGGGTCCTGGATTAAGGCTAGGATTAGGGTTACATTATGGGTTAGGATAAGAGTTAAAGCAGGAGTTAGGGTCAGACCAGGAGCTAGAAATAGGGTTAGTCCAGCAGTTAAACTTAGGTTAAGCTAGAATTAAAGGTTTAGGTTAAGCCAGAGGTGAGGATTAGGGTTGAGTCCTGGGTTAAGGTTAGGGTTAGGGTTAGACCATGGGATAGGAATAGAGTTAAAACAGGAGTTAGGGTCAGACCACGAGCTGGAAATAGGGTTAGTCCAACAGTTAAAGTTAGGTTAACCCAGTATTGAAGGTTTAGGGTAAGTCAGAGGTGAGGATTAGGGTTGGGTCCTGGGTTAAGGCTAGGGTTAGGGTTAGACCATGGGTTAGGAATAGAGTTAACACAGGATTTAGTGTCAGACCAGTAGCTAGAAATAGGGTTAGTACAGCCGTTAAAGTTAGGTTATCCCAGAATTTAAGGTGTAGGTTTGGGTTAGGCCAGAGGTGAGGAATAGGGATGAGTCCTGCGTTAAGGCTAGGGTTAGGGTTAGACCATGGGTTAGTAATAGAGTAAAAACTTGAGTTAGTTTAAAACCAGGGGCTAGAAATAGGGTTAGTCCAGTAGTTTAACCTATGTTAAGCCAGAATTTAAGGTTTTGGTTAAGACAGAGGTGAGGATTAGGGTTGGCTCCTAGTTTAAGGCTAGGGTTAGGGTTAGACCATGGGTTAGCAATAGAGTTAAAACAGGAGTTAGGGTCAGACCAAGAGCTAGAAATAGGGTTAGTCCAGCAGTTAAAGTTAGGTTATCCCAGATTTTAAGGTTTAAGTTTGGGTTAGGCCAGAGGTGAGGATTAGGATTTAGTCCTTGGTTAAGGCTAGGGTTAGGGTTAGACCATGGGTTAGGAATAGACTTAAAACAGGAGTTAGGGTCAGACCAGGAGCTAGAAATAGGGTTAGTCCAGCAGTTAAAGTTAGCTTATCCCAGAATTTAAGGTTTAGGTTTGGGTTAGTCCAGAGGTGAGGATTAGGGTTGAGTCCTTGGTTAAAGCTAGGGTTAGGGTTAGACCATGGGTTAGGAATAGAGAAAAAACAGGAGTTAGTTTAAAATTATGGGCTAGAAATAGGGTTTGTCCAGCAGTTTAACCTAATTTTAGCCAGAATTTAAGGTTTAAGCTTACGTTAGAGGTGAGAATTAGGGTTGGGTCCTGGATTAAGGCTAGGATTAGGGTTACATTATGGGTTAGGAAAAGAGTTAAAGCAGGAGTTAGGGTCAGACCAGGAGCTAGAAATAGGGTTAGTCCAGCAGTTAAACTTAGGTTAAGCCAGAATTAAAGGTTTAGGTTAAGCCAGAGGTGAGGATTAGGGATGAGTCCTGCGTTAAGGCTAAGGTTAGGGTTAGACCATAAGTTAGTAATAGAATAAAAACTTGAGTTAGTTTAAAACTAGGGGCTAGAAATAGGGTTAGTCCAGTAGTTTAACCTATGTTAAGCCAGAATTTAAGGTTTTGGTTAAGACAGAGGTGAGGATTAGGGTTGGCTCCTAGTTTAAGGCTAGGGTTAGGGTTAGACCATGGGTTAGCAATAGAGTTAAAACAGGAGTTAGGGTCAGACCAGTAGCTAGAAATAGGTTTAGTCCAGCAGTTAAAGTTAGGTTATCCCAGATTTTAAGGTTTAAGTTTGGGTTAGGCCAGAGGTGAGGATTAGGATTTAGTCCTTGGTTAAGGCTAGGGTTAGGGTTAGACCATGGGTTAGGAATAGACTTAAAACAGGAGTTAGGGTCAGACCAGGAGCTAGAAATAGGGTTAGTCCAGCAGTTAAAGTTAGCTTATCCCAGAATTTAAGGTTTAGGTTTGGGTTAGTCCAGAGGTGAGGATTAGGGTTGGGTCCTGGGTTAAGGCTAGGGTTAGGGTTAGACCATGGGTTAGGAATAGAGTTAAAACAGGAGTTAGGGTCAGACCAGGAGCTAGAAATAGGGTTAGTACAGCAGTTAAAGTTAGGTTATCCCAGAATTTAAGGTTTAGGTTTGGGTTAGGCCAGAGGTGAAGATTAGGGATGAGTCCTGGGTTAAGGCTAGGGTTAGGGTTAGACCATGGGTTAGTAATAGAGTAAAAACTGGAGTTAGTTTAAACATAGGGGCTAGAAATAGGGTTTGTCCAGTAGTTTAACCTATGTTAAGCCAGAATTTAAGGTTTAGGTTAAGACAGAGGTGAGGAAGAGGGTTGGCTCCTAGTTTAAGGCTAGGGTTGGAGTTAGACTATGGGTTAGCAATAGAGTTAAAACAGGAGTTAGGGCCAGACCAAGAGCTAGAAATAGGGTTAGTCCAGCAGTTAAAGTTAGGTTATCCCAGATTTTAAGGTTTAAGTTTGGGTTAGGCCAGAGGTGAGGATTAGAGTTTAGTCCTTGGTTAAGGCTAGGGTTAGGGTTAGACCATGGGTTAGGAATAGAGTTAAAACAGGAGTTAGGGTCAGACCAGGAGCTAGAAATAGGGTTAGTCCAGTAGTTAAAGTTAGGTTTATCCCAGAATTTTGGTTTAGGTTTGGGTTAGGCAAGAGGTGAGGATTAGGGATGAGTCCTGGGTTAAGGATAGGGTAAGGGTTAGACCATGGGTTAGGTACAGAGGTAAAACAGGAGTTAGTATCAGACCAAAAGCTAGAAACAGGGTTAATCCAGCAGTTACACTTGAGTTAAGCCAGAATTTAAGGTTTAGGTTAAGCCAGAGGTGAGGATTAGGGTTGGGTCCTGGGTTAAAGGTATGGTTAATATTAGACCAAGGGTTAGGAATAGAGTTAAAACAGGAGTTAGGGTCAGACCACGAGCTAGAAATTTGGTTAGTCCAGCAGTTAAAGTTAGGTTATCCCAGAATTTAAGGTTTAGGTTAAGTCAGAGGTGAGGATTAGGGTTTTGTTCTGGATTAAAGCTAGGGTAAGGGTTAGACCATGGGTTAGGAATAGAGCTAAAACAGGAGTTAGGGTCAGACCAAGAGCTAGAAATAGGGTTAGATTAGCAGTTAAAGTTAAGTTCTCCCAGAATTTAAGGTTTAGGTTAAGACAGGGGTGAGAATTAGGGTTGGGTCCTGGGTTAAGGCTAGGGTTAGGGTTACACCATGGGTTAGGAATAGAGTTAAAGCAGGAGTTAGGGTCAGACCAGGGGCTTAAATAGGGTTACTCCAGCAGTTAAACTTAGGTTAAGCCAGAATTTAAGGTTTAGGTTAAGCCAGAGGTGAGGATTGGGATTGGGACCTGGGTTAAGGTTTGGGTTAGGGTTACAAAATGGGTTTGGAATACTGTTAAAGCAGAAGTTAGGGTCAGACCAGTGACTTGAAATATGGTTTGTCCTGCAGTTAATCTTAGGTTAAGCCAGAATTTAAGGTTTAGGTAAAGCCAGAGGTGAGGATTAGGGTTGGGTCCTGGGTTAAGGCTAGAGTTATGGTTAGACCGTGGGTTAGTAATAGATTTAAAACAGGAGTTAGGGTCAGACCATGATCTAGAAATAGGGTTAGTTAAGCAGCTAAAGTTAGGTTATCCCAGATTTTAAGGTTTAGGTTTGTGTTAGGCCACAGGTGAGGATTAACCCCTTCACCCCCGGCCACTAAAACACCCTAATGACCGGGCCATTTTTTGCAATTCTGACCAGTGTCACTTTGACAGGTTATAACTCTGGAACGCTTCAACGGATCCTGGCGATTCTGAGATTGTTTTTTCGTGACATATTGTACTTCATGTCAGTGGTAAATTTAGGCCGATACTTTTTGCGTTTATTTGTGAAAATTTAGGAAATTGTGCGAAAATTTGGAAAATTTTGCAATTTTCAAACTTTGAAAATTTATGCCCATAAATCTGAGAGATATGTCACACAAAATAGTTACTAAATAACATTTCCCACTTGTCAACTTTACATCAGCGCAATTTTCGAAAGAAATTTTTTTTTCGTTAGGAAGTTAGAAGGGGTCAAAGTTCATCAGCAATTTCTAATTTTTCCAACAAAATTTACAAAATATTTTTTTTAGGGACACATCACATTTGAAGTGACTTTGAGAGGCCGAGGTGACAGAAAATACCCAAAGGTGACCCCATTCTAAAAACTGCACCCCTCACACTGCTCAAAACCACATCCAAGAAGTTTATTAACCCTTTAGGTGCGTCACAGGAACCAAAGCAATGTGGAAGGAAAAAATGAAAATTTTACTTTTTAACACAAAAATGTTACTTTAGCCATAAAATTTTCATTTCTACAAGGGAGAAAAGAGAAAGTGCACCCTACAATTTATTGTGCATGTTCTCCTGAGTACGCTGATACCCCATATGTGGTAAAAATCAATTGTTTGGGCGCACGGCAGAGCTCGGAAGGGAAGGAGCGCCATTTGAATTTTTGAACGCAAAATTAGCTGCACTAATTAGCGGACGCCATGTCGGGTTTGAAGACCCCCTGAGGTGCCTAAACAATGGAGCTCCCCCACAAGTGACCCCATTTTGGAAACTAGAGCCCTCAAATATTTTTTCTAGATGTTTGATGAGCACTTTGAACACCTGGGGGCTTCACAGAAGTTTATAACGTTGAGCCGTGAAAAGAAAAAAAAAATTTTTTAACACAAAACTGTTGCTTCAACTAGGTAGCTTTTTTTTTCACAAGGGTATCGGGAAAAAATGCACCATAAAATGTATTGTCCATTTTCTCCTGAGTATGCAGATACCTCATATGTGGTGGAAATCAAATGTTTGGACACACGGCAGTGCTCGGAAGGCAAGGAGTGCCATTTGAATTTTTGAACGCAAAATTAGCTGCACTAATTAGCGGACGCCATGTCGGGTTTGAAGACCCCCTGAGGTGCCTAAACAATGGAGCTCCCCCACAAGTGACCCCATTTTGGAAACTAGAGCCCTCAAATATTTTTTCTAGATGTTTGATGAGCACTTTGAACACCTGGGGGCTTCACAGAAGTTTATAACGTTGAGCCGTGAAAAGAAAAAAATTTTTTTTTACCACAAAACTGTTGCTTCAACTAGGTAGCTTTTTTTTTCACAAGGGTATCGGGAAAAAATGCAACATAAAATGTATTGTCCATTTTCTCCTGAGTACGCAGATACCTCATATGTGGTGGAAATCAAATGTTTGGACACACGGCAGTGCTCGAAAGGCAAGGAGCGCCATTTGAATGCAAAATTAGCTGCACTAATTAGCGGACGCCATGTCAGGTTTGAAGACCCCCTGAGGTGCCTAAACAATGGAGCTCCCCCACAAGTGACCCCATTTTGGAAACTAGAGACCTCAAATATTTTTTCTAGATGTTTGATGAGCACTTTGAACACCTGGGGGCTTCACAGAAGTTTATAACGTTGAGCCGTGAAAAGAAAAAATTTTTTTTTACCAAAAACTGTTGCTTCAACTAGGTAGCTTTTTTTTTCACAAGGCTATCAGGAAAAAATGCACCATAAAATGTATTGTGCATTGTCTCCTGAGTACGCAGATACCTCATATGTGGTGGAAAGTAATTGTTTGGGCGCATGGCGGGGCTCAGAAGAGAAGGAGCGCCATTTGACAGCAAAATTGGTTGGAATCATTAGCGGACGCCATGTCACGTTTGGAGACCCCTATGGTGCCTAAACAATGGAGCTCCCCCACAAGTGACACCATTTTGGAAACTAGAGCCCTCAAATAATTTTTCTAGATGTTTGGTGAGCACTTTGAACACCTGGGGGCTTTACAGAAGTTTATAGCGTTGAGCCGTGAAAAGAAAAATTTTTTTTTTTACCACAAAACGGTTGCTTCAACTAGGTAGCTTTTTTTTCACAAGGGTAACAGGAAAAAATGCACCATAAAACGTATTGTGCAATTTCTCCTGAGTACACAGACACCTCATATGTGGTGGAAAGTAATTGTTTGGGCGCACGGCGGGGCTCAGAAGAGAAGGAGCGCCATTTGACTTTTCAAACGCACTGACGCAGTGCACTGATCGGCCGCTGCAGGACGCACGGTCGGATGCGATAAAAAAAAGCGTCGGGGATACGTAAAAAAAAAGTCACGCCAAAAATTGACCATGGATGCCGATCCGTTATGTGCATCCCTGATCAGCGCTTGGCGGGACGCACGGACGGATGCGATACAAAAAGCGTCGGGGATACGGAAAAAAAAGTCACGCCAAAAATTGAGCAGGGATGCCGATCCGTTATCTGCATCCCTGATCAGCGCTTGGCGGGACGCACGGACGGATGCGATACAAAAAGCGTCGGGAATACGGAAAAAAGTCACGCCAAAAATTGACCATGGATGCCGATCCGTTATGTGCATCCCTGATCAGCGCTTGGCGGGACGCACGGACGGATGCAATACAAAAAGCGTCGGGGATACGGAAAAAAGTCACGCCAAAAATTGACCATGGATGCCGATCCGTTATCTGCATCCCTGATCAGCGCTTGGCGGGACGCACGGACGGATGCGATACAAAAAGCGTCGGGGATACGGAAAAAAAAGTCACGCCAAAAATTGAGCAGGGATTCCGATCCGTTATCTGCATCCCTGATCAGCACTTGGCGGGACGCACGGATGGATGCGATACAAAAAGCGTCGGGGATACGGAAAAAAAAGTCACGCCAAACATTGAGCAGGGATGCCGATCCGTTATCTGCATCCCTGATCAGCGCTTGGCGGGACGCACGGACGGATGAGGTGTAAAAATGGACAGGGGATACGGAAAAAAAAAAAAAAGTTATACTCACAGTACCCAGAGGACTAGCAGGAGGATCACTGACCAGAAGAGCTGCAGAGGAACAGATGGCACAGAGATGGACAGCTTTACAGGAGCAGCAGGCAGATCAGCAGAATGCCCAGGAAGGACCCAGCGATGGACGCAGATGTGATCAGGCCGGTGAAGACAGGTAAGAGGACGTCGGGGGAGAGCAGAGGGGGAGAGGGGGGGTTGAGAGCAGAGGGGGGTTGAGAGCAGAGGGGGTTGAGAGCAGAGGGGGAGGGGGGAGAGCAGAGGGGGAGACCGGAGAGGGAGCTGCAGAAGCAGAATAAAGATAATGGGGGAGGCAGTCAAATCGCGGGGGGAGCAGATCGGGATGTCGGGGGGGGGGTTGGGGGGAGCAGATCGCGGGGGGGGCATGGCAGGGGCTATCACGGCAGCGCGCAGGGGCACCACGGGAGCGCGCACGGGCTGCAAAGTGAGCACAGTACTCACGTGCAGCAGCAGCAGCGGTGACCTCAGCGACGGCGGCGGCGGCAGCAGCAGCAGCGGTGGCGTGGTACCACAAGTACCAGCCACTGCACGCTGCAGCCATGTTGGGGGAGGGCTCAATGGCCAGCACAGGCCTGGGGAGGGCGGCCACCGGCAGATCAGACCGCCCCACTGCACACTGATTGGAGCGATTGCGCGTCATAGCACGATCGCTCCAATCAGTGCTGCAGGGGCTGGGGGCGGCATGTTTGAGGTCCACCTATGATATGCTGCAGCAGCTGCGGCATCTCATAGCTGGATCTCACAGGATCGCACTAATTCGGGCATTATTTTTGCCGAAATTAGTGCGATCGATGTGGTTGGCGGTTCAGATTTGAACAGCCAATCACATCGATCGTCGATAGGGGGTGGCGATGCCGCCCCCCCTGGGGTCAAGCAAAGGTCCCCTGCTGTAAGAAACAGCAGGGGACATCATTTGAAAGCCGTTGCTATGGCCACGGCAATCAAATGAAGTTTAGGCCGTAAAATTACGTCCCTGGTCGTTAAGTCACGTTAAAATAGGACGTAATTTTACGGCCCGCGGTCGTGAAGGGGTTAAGGTTGAGTCCTGGGTTAAGGCTAGGTTTAGGGTTGGACCATGGGATAGGAATAGAGTTAAAACAGGAGTTAGGGTCAGACCAAGAGCTAGAAATAGGCTTAGACCAGCAGTTAAAGTTAGGTTATCTCAGTATTTAAATTTTAGGTTAAGTCAGAGGGGAGGATTAGGGTTGGGTCCTGGGTTAAGGCTAGGGTTAGCGTTAGACCATGGGTTAGTAATAGAGTTAAAACAGGAGTTTGGGTCAGACCAGGAGGTAGAAATAGGGTTAGTACAGCAGTTAAAGTTAGGTTATCCCAGAATTTAAGGTTTAGGTTTGGGTTAGGGCAGAGGTGAGGATTAGGATTGAATCCTGGGTTAAGGTTAGGGTTAGGGTTAGACCATGGGTTAGGAATAGAGTTAAAACAGGAGTTAGGGTCAGACCACGAGCTAGAAATAGAGTTAGTCCAGCAGTTAAAGTTCGGTTATCCCAGTATTGAAGGTTTAGGTTAGGTCAGGGGTGAGGATTAGGGTTGGGTCCTGGGTAAAGGCTAGAGTTGGGGTTAGACCATGGGTTAGGAATAGAGTTAAAAAAGCAGTCAGGGTCAGACCACGAGTTAGAAATAGGGTTAGTCCAGCAGTTAAATTTAGGTTATCCCAGATTTTAAGGTTTAGGTTTGGGTTAGGCCAGAGGTGAGGAGTAGGTTTAAGTCCTGGTTTAAGGCTAGGGTTAGGGTTAGACGATGGGTTAGGATTAGAATTAAAACAGGAGTAAGGGTCAGACCAGGAGCTAGAAATAGGGTTAGTCCAGCAGTTAAAGTTAAGTTATCCCAGTATTTAAGGTTTAGGTTAAGCCAGAGGTTAGGATAAGGGTTGGGTCCTAGGTTAAGGCTAGGGTTAGGGTTAGACTATGGGTTAGGAATAGAGTTAAAACAGGAGTTAGGGTCAGACCTGGAGCTGGAAATAGGGTTAGTCCAGCAGTTAAAGTTAGGTTATCCCAGTATTTAAATTTTAGGTTAAGTCAAAGGGGAGGATTAGGTTTGGGTCCTGGGTTAAGGCTAGGGTTAGGGTTAGACCATGGGTTAGGAATAGAGTTAAAACAGGAGTTAGGAACAGACCAGGAGCTAGACATAGGGTTAGTCCAGAAGTTAAACTTAGGTTAAGCCAGAATTTAAGGTTTAGGATAAGCCAGAGGCGAGGATTTGGGTAGAGTCCTAAATTAAGGCTAGCCTTAAGGTTAGATTATGGGTTAGGATTAGTGTTAAAACAGGAGTTAGGGTCAGAACACAAGCTAGAAATAGGGTTAGTCCTGCAGTTAAAGTTAGGTTATCCCAGAATTTAAGGTTTAGGTTTGGGTTAGGCCAGAGGTGAGAATTATGGTGGGGTCCTGGGATAAGGCTAGGGTTAGAATTAGACCATGGGTTAGGAATAGAGTTAAAACAGTAGTTAGGGTCAGACTAGGAGCTAGAAATAGGGTTAGTCCAGCAGTTAAAGTTAGGTTATCCCAGAATTTAAGATTTAGGTTATGTCAGAGGTGAGGATTAGGGTTGGGACCTGGGTTAAGGCTAGAGTAAGGGTTAGACCATGGGTTAGGAATAGCGTTAAAAAAGGAGTTAGGAACAGACCACGAGCTAGTAATAGGGTTAGTCCTGCAGTTAAAGTTAGGTTATCCCAGTATTTAAGGTTTAGGTTTGGGTTAGGCCAGAGGCGAGGATTAGGGTTGGGTCCTGGGTTAAAGCTAGGGTTAGGGTTAGACCATGGGTTAGGAAAAGAGTTAAAACAGGAGTTAGTCCAGCAGTTAAAGTTAAGTTATCCCAGAAGTTAAGGTTTAGGTTTGGGTTAGGCGAGAGGTGAGGATGAGGGATGAGTCCTGGGTTAAGGCTAGGGTTAGGGTTACATAATGGCTTAGGAATAGAGTTAAAGCAGGAGCCAGGGTCAGACCAGGGGCTAGAAATAGGGTTAGTTCAGCAGTTAAAGTTAGGTTAAGCCACAATTTAAGGTTTCGGTTAAGCCAGAGGTGAGGATTAGGGTTAGGTCCTGGGTTAAGGCTAGGGTTAGGGTTAGACCATGGGTTCAGAATAGAGTAAAAAAAGGAGTTCGTTTAAAATTAAGGGCTAGAAATAGGGTTAGTCCAGCAGTTAAACCTAGGTTTAGCCAGAATTTAAGGTTTAGGTTAAGTTAGAGGTGAGGATTAGGGTTGGGTCCTGAGTTAAGGCTAGGATTAGGGTTACACCATCGGTTAGGAATAGAGTTAAAGCAGGAGTTATGGTCAGACCAGGGGCTAGAAATAGGGTTATGGCAGCAGTTACACTAAGGTTAAGCCAGGATTTAAGATTTAGGTTAAGCCAGAGGTGAGGATTAGGGTTGGGTCATGGGTTAAAGGCTAGGGTTAGGGTTGGACCATGGGTTCGGAATAGAGATAAAACAGGAGTTAGGGTCAGACCAGGAGCTAGGAATAAGGTTAGTCCAGCAGTTAAAGTTAGGTTATCCCAGAATTAAAGGTTTAGGTTTGGGTTAGGCGAGAGATGAGGATTAGGGTTGAGTCCTGGATTAAGGTTAGGGTTAGGGTTAGACCATGGGTTAGGAATAGAGTTAAAACAGGAGTTAGGGTCAGACCAGGAGCTAGAAATAGAGTTAGTCCAGCAGTTAAAGTTACGTTATCCCAGAATTTCAGGTTTAAGTTTGGGTTAGGCCAGAGGTGAGGATTATGGTTGAGTCCTGGGTTAAGGCTAGGGTTAGGTTTACACCATGGGTTAGGAATAGAGTTAAAGCAGGAGTTAAGGTTAGACCAGGAGCTAGAAATAGGGTTAGTCCAGCAGTTAAAGTTAGGTTATCCCAGTATTGAAGGTTTAGGTTTGGGTTAGGCCAGAGATGTGGACTAGGGTTGAGTCCTGGATTAAGGTTAGGGTTAGGGTTGGACCATGGGTTAGGAATAGAGTTAAAACAGGAGTTAGGGTCAGACCACGAGCTAGAAATAGAGTTAGTCCAGCAGTTAAAATTAGTTTATCCCAGTACTTAAAGTTTAGTTTAAGTCAGAGGTGAGGATTAGGGTTGGGTACTGGGTTAAGGCTAGGGTTAGAGTTATACCATGGGTTAGAAATAGATTTTAAACAGGAGTTAGGGTCAGACCAGGAGCTAGAAATAGGGTTCGTCCAGCAATTAAAGTTGGGTTATTCCAGTATTTAAGGTTTAGGTTAAGTCAGAGGTGAGGATTAGGATTGGGTCCTGGGTTAAAGCTAGGGTTAGGGTTACAAAATGGGTTAGGAACACTGTTAAAGCAGAAGTTAGGGTCAGACCAGTGGCTTGAAATATGGTTTGTCCTGCAGTTAATCTTAGGTTAAGCCAGAATATAAGGTTTAAGTTAAGCCAAAGGTGAGAATTAGGGTTGAGTCCTGGGTTAAGGCTAGAGTTATGGTTAGACCGAGGGTTAGTAATAAATTTAAAACAGGAGTTAGGGTCAGACCATGATCTAGAAATAAGATTAGTCAAGCAGCCAAAGTTAGGTTATCCCAGATTTTAAGGTTTAGGTTTGCTTTAGGCCAGAGGTGAGGATTAGGGTTAAGTCCTGGGTTAAGGCTAATGTTAGGGTTAGACTATGGGTTAGGAATAGAGTTAAAACAGGAGTTAGGGTCAGACCAGGAGCTACAAATAGGGTTAGTGCAGCAGTTAAAGTTAGGTTATCCCAGTATTTAAGGTTTATGTTAAGCGAGAGGTGAGTATTTTGGTTGGGTCCTTGGTTAAGGCTAGGGTTAGGGTTAGACCATAGGTTAGGAATAGAGTTAAAACAGGAGTTAAGGTGAGACCAGGAGCTAGACAAAGGGTTAGTCCAGAAGTTAAACTTAGGTTAAGCCAGAATTTAAGGTTTAGGATAAGCCAGAGGCAAGGATTTGGGTTGGGTCCTAAATTAAGGCTAGGCTTAAGGGTAGATTATGGGTTAGGATTAGTGTTAAAACAGGAGTTAGGGTCAGACCACAAGCTAAAAATAGGGTTAGTCCTGCAGTTAAAGTTAGGTTATCCCAGAATTTAAGGTTTAGGTTTGGGTTAGGCCACAGGTGAGAATTAGGGTGGGGTCCTGGGTTAAGGCTAGGGTTAGAATTAGACCATGGGTTAGGAATAGAGTTAAAACAGTAGTTATGGTCAGACCAGGAGCTAGAAATTGGGTTAGTCCAGCAGTTAAAGTTAAGTTATCCCAGTATATAAGGTTTAGGTTAAGCCAGAGGTGAGGATTAGGATTGGTTCCTGGGTTAAGGCTAGGGTTAGTGTTAGACCATGGGTTAGTAATAGAGTTAAAACAGCAGTTAGGGTCAGACCACGAGCTAGACATAGGGTTAGTCCAGCAGTTAAAGTTAGGTTATCCCAGTATTTAAGGTTTAGGTTTGGGTTAGGCCAGAGGCGAGGATTAGGGTTGGGCCCTGGGTTAAGGCTAGAGTAAGGGTTAGACCATGGGTTAGGAATAGAGTTAAAAAAGGAGTTAGGAACAGACCACGAGCTAGAAATAGGGTTAGTCCTGCAGTTAAAGTTAGGTTATCCCAGTATTTAAGGTTTAGGTTTGGGTTAGGCCAGAGGCGAGTATTAGGGTTGGGTCCTGGGTTAAAGCTAGGGTTAGGGTTAGACCATGGGTTAGGAAAAGAGTTAAAACAGGAGTTAGGGTCAGACCAGGAGCTGGAAATAAGGTTAGTCCAGCAGGTAAAGTTAGGTTATCCCAGAATTTAAGGTTTAGGTTAAGTCAGAGGTGAGGATTAGGGTTGGGACCTGGGTTAACGCTAGAGTAAGGGTTAGACCATGGGTTAGGAATAGAGTTAAAAAAGGAGTTAGGAACAGACTACGAGCTAGAAATAGGGTTAGTCCTGTAGTTAAAGTTAGGTTATCCCAGTATTTAAGGTTTAGGTTTGGGTTAGGCCAGAGGCGAGAATTAAGGTTGGGTCCTGGGTTAAAGCTAGAGTTAGGGTTAGACCATGGGTTAGGAAAAGAGTTAAAGCAGGAGTTATTGTCAGACCAGGGGCTAGAAATAGGGTTAGTCCAACAGTTAAACTTAGGTTAGGCAAGAATTTAAGGTTTAGGTTAAGCTAGAGGTGAGGATTAGGGTTGGGTCCTGGGTAAGGGCTAGGGTTAGGGTTACACCATGGGTTAGGAATAGAGTTAAAGCAGGAGTTAGGGTCAGACCAGGGGCTTGAATTAGGGTTAGTTTAGCAGTTAAACTTAGGTTAAGCCAGAATTTAAGGTTTAGGTAAAGCCAGAGGTGAGGATTAGGGTTGGGTCCTGAATTAAGGCTAGGGTTAGGGTTAGACCATAGGTTCGGAATAGAGTAAAAACAGGAGTTAGTTTAAAATTAAGGGCTAGAAATAGGGTTAGTCCACAGTTAAACCTAGGTTAAACCACAATTTAAGGTTTCGGTTAAGCCAGAGGTGAGGATTAGGGTTGGGTCCTGGGTTAAGGCTAGGGTTAGGGTTACACCATGGGTTAGAAATAGAGTTAAAGCAAGAGTTATTGTCAGACCAGGGGCTAGAAATAGGGTTAGTCCAACAGTTAAACTTAGGTTAGGCAAGAATTTAAGGTTTAGGTTAAGCTAGACGTGAGGATTAGGGTTGGGTCCTGGGTAAAGGCTAGGGTTAGGTTTACACCATGGGTTGTGAATAGAGTTAAAGCAGGAGTTAGGGTCAGACCAGGGGCTTGAAATAGGGTTAGTTTAGCAGTTAAACTTAGGTTAACCCAGTATTGAAGGTTTAGGGTAAGTCAGAGGTGAGGATTAGCGTTGGGTCTTGGGTTAAGTTTAGGGTTAGGGTTAGACCATGGGTTAGGAATAGAGTTAAACAGGAGTTAGGGTCAAACCAGAAGCTAGAAATAGGGTTAGTCAAGCAGTTAAAGTTAGGTTAAGCTGACTTTAAGGTTTAGGTTAAACCAGAGGTGAGGATTAGGGTTGGGTCCCGAGTTAAGGCTAGGGTTAGGGTTAGACCATGGTTTAGTAATAGAGTTAAACAGGAGTTAGGGTCAGACCAGGAGCTAGAAATAGGGTTAGTCCAGCAGTTAAAGTTAGCTTATCCCAGAATTTAAGGTTTAGGGTTGGTTAGGCCAGAGGTGAGGATTAGGGTTGAGTGCTTGGTTAGAGATACGGTTAGGGTTACACCATGGCTTAGTAATAGAGTTAAAGCAGGAGTTAGGGTCAGACCAGGGGCTAGAAATAGGGGTAGTCCAATAGTTAAACTTAGGTTAAGCCAGAATTTATTGTATAGGTGAAGCCAGTGGTGAAGATTGGGGATGAGTCCTGGGTTAAGGCTAGGGTTAGGGTTAGACAATGGGTTAGTAAGAGAGTTAAACAGGAGTTAGGGTCAGACTAGGAGCTAGAAAAAGGGTTAGTCCAGCAGTTAAAGTTAGCTTATCCCAGAATTTAAGGTTTAGGTTTGGGTTAGGCGAGAGGTAAGGATTAGGGATGAGTCCTGGGTTAAGGCTAGGGTTAGGGTTACACCATGGCTTATGAATAGAGTTAAAGCAGGAGTTAGGGATAGACCAGGGGCCAGAAATAGGGGTAGTCCAATAGTTAAACTTAGGTTAAGCCAGAATTTAAGGTATAGGTTAAGCCAGTGGTGATGATTAGGGATGAGTCCTGGGTTAACGCTAGGGTTAGGGTTAGACCATGGGTTCGGAATAGAGTAAAAAAAAGTGTTAGTTTAGAATTAAGGGCTAGAAATAGGGTTAGTCCAGCAGTTAAAGTTAGGTTATCCCAGAATTTAAGGTTTAGGTTAAGACAGAGGTGAGGCTTAGGGTTGCGACCTGTATTAAGGCTAGAGTAAGGGTTAGACCATGGGTTAGGAATAGGGTTAAAAAAGGAGTTAGGGTCAGACCAAGACCTAGAAATAGGGTTAGTCCAGCAGTTAAAGTTAGGATATCCCAGTATTTAAATTTTAGGTTAAGTCAGAGGGGAGGATAAGGTTTGGGTCCAGGGTTAAGGCTAGGGTTAGGGTTAGACCATGGGTTAGGAATAGAGTTAAAACAGGAGTTAGGGTCAGACCAGGAGCTAGAAATAGGGTTAGTTCAGCAGTTGAAGTTAGGTTATCCCAGAATTTAAGGTTTAGGTTAAGTCAGAGGTGAGGATTAGGGTTGCGACCTGAGTTAAAGCTAGAGAAAGGGTTAGATCATGGGTTAGGAATAGAGTTAAAAAAAGGAGTTAGGGTCAGACCACAAGCTAGAAATAGGGTTAGTCCTGCAGTTAAAGTTAGGTTATCCCAGTATTTAAGGTTTAGGTTTGGGTTAGGCCAGAGGTGAGGATTAGGGTTGGGTCCTGGGTTAAGGCTAGGGTTAGGGTTAGACCATGGGTTAGGAATAGAGTTAAAACTGGAGTTAGTGTCAGACCAGGAGCTAGAAATAGGGTTAGTCCAGCAGTTAAAGTTAAGTTATCCCAGAAGTTAAGGTTTAGGTTTGGGTTAGGCGAGAGGTGAGGATGAGGGATGAGTCCTGGGTTAAGGCTAGGGTTAGGGTTACACAATGGCTTAGGAATAGAGTTAAAGCAGGAGCTAGGGTCAGACCAGGGGCTAGAAATTAGGTTAGTTCAGCAGTTAAAGTTAGGTTAAGCCACAATTTAAGGTTTCGGTTAAGCCAGAGGTGAGGATTAGGGTTGGGTCCTGGGTTAAGGCTAGGGTTAGGGTTAGACCATGGGTTCAGAATAGAGTAAAAAAAGGAGTTAGTTTAAAACTAAGGGCTAGAAATAAGGTTATTCCAGCAGTTAAACCTAGGTTTAGCCAGAATTTAAGGTTTAGGTTAAGTTAGAGGGGAGGATTAGGGTTGGGTCCTAAGTTAAGGCTTGGATTAGGGTTACACCATGGGTTAGGAATAGAGTTAAAGCAGGAGTTAGGGTCAGACCAGGGGCTAGAAATAGGGTTAGGGCAGCAGTTAAACTAAGGTTAAGCCAGAATTAAAGATTTAGGTTAAGCCAGAGAAGAGGATTAGGGTTGGGTCATGGGTTAAAGGCTAGGGTTAGGGTTGGACCATGGGTTCGGAATAGAGATAAAACAGGAGTTAGGGTCAGACTAGGAGCTAGGAATAGGGTTAGTCCAGCAGTTAAAGTTAGGTTATCCCAGAATTAAAGTTTTAGGTTTGGGTTAGGCCTGAGATGAGGATTAGGTTTGAGTCCTGGATTAAGGTTAGGTTTAGGGTTAGACCATGGGTTAGGAATAGAGTTAAAACAGGAGTTAGGGTCAGACCACGAGCTAGAAATAGAGTTAGTCCAGCAGTTAAAGTTACGTTATCCCAGAATTAAAGGTTTAGGTTTGGGTTAGGCCAGAGATAAGGATTAGGGTTGAGTCCTGGATTAAGGTTAGGGTTAGGGTTAGACCATGGGTTAGGAATAGAGTTAAAGTAGGAGTTAAGGTTAGACCAGGAGCTAGAAATAGGGTTAGTCCAGCAGTTAAAGTTAGGTTATCCCAGTATTGAAAGTGTAGGTTAATTCAGAGGTGAGGATTAGGGTTAAGTCCTGGTTTAAGGCTAGGGTTAAGGTTAGATTATGGGTTAGTAATAGAGTTAAAACAGGAGTTAGGGTCAGACCAGGAGGTAGAAATAGGGTTAGTCCAGTAGTTGAAGTTAGGTTATCCCAGAATTTAAGGCTTAGGTTTGGGTTAGGCCAGAGGTGAGGATTATGGATGTGTCCTGGGTTAAGGATAGGGTAAGGGTTAGACCATGGGTTAGGTACAGAGGTAAAACAGGAGTTAGGGTCAGAACAGGAGAAAGAAATAGGGTTAGTACAGCAGTTAAAGTTAGGTTAAGCTAGAATTTAAGGATTAGGTTAAACCAGAGGTGAGGATTAGGGTTGGGTCCTGGGTTAAGGCTGTGGTTAGGGTTAGACCATGGGATAGTAATAGAGTTAAAACAGGAGTTAGGGTCAGACCAGGAGCTAGAAATAGGGTTAGTCCAGCAGTTAAAGTTAGCTTATCCCAGAACTTAAGGTTTAGGTTTGGGTTAGTCCAGAGGTGAGGATTAGGGTTGAGTCCTTTGTTAAAGCTAGGGTTAGGGTTAGACTATGGGTTAGGAATAGAGTAAAAACAGGAGTTAGTTTAAAATTAAGGGCTAGAAATAGGGTTTGTCCAGCAGTTTAACCTAATTTTAGCCAGAATTTAAGGTTTAGGTTAAGTTAGAGGTGAATATTAGGGTTGGGTCCTCGGTTAAGGCTAGGATTGGGGCTATACCATGGGTTACGAATAGAGTTAAAGTAGGAGTTAGGGTCAGACCAGGGGCTAGAAATAGGGTTAGTGCAGCAGTTAAAGTTAGGTTAAGCCAGAATTAAATGTTTAGGTTTAGCCAGAGGTGAGGATTAAGGTTGGGTCCTGGGTAAAGGCTAGAGTTGGGGTTAGACCATGGGTTAGGAATAGAGTTAAAACTGGAGTTAGAGTTATAACAGGAGCTAGAAATAGAGTTAGTCTTGCAGTTCAAGTTAGGTTATCCCAGAATTTAAGGTTTAGGCTTGGGTTAGGTCAGAGAAGAGGATTAGGGTTGAGTCCTGGGTTAAAGTTAGGGTTAGGGTTAGACCATGGGTTAGGAATAGAGTTAAAACAGGAGTTAGGGTCAGACAACGAGCTAGAAATAGAGTTAGTCCAGCAGTTAAAGTTCGGTTATCCCAGTATTGAAGGTTTAGGTTAGGTCAGAGGTGAGGATTAGGGTTGGGTCCTGGATAAAGGCTAGAGTTGGGTTAGATTATGGGTTAGGAATAGAGTTAAACTGGAGTTAGGGTAAGAACAGGAGCTAGAAATAGAGTTAGTCTTGCAGTTCAAGTTAGGTTATCCCAGAATTTAAGGTTTAGGCTTGGGTTTGGTCAGAAGTGAGGATTAGGGTTGAGTCCTGTGTTAAAGCTAGGGTTAGGTTTACACCAAGGGTTAGGAATAGAGTTAAAGCAGGAGTTAGGGTCAGACCAGGGGTTAGAAAAAGGGTTAGTCCAGCAGTTAAACTTTGGTTAAGCCAGAATTTAAGGTTAAGGTTAAGAGCGAGGTGATGATTAGGGATGAGTCCTGGGTTAAGGCTAGGGTTAGGGTTAGACCATGTGTTAGGAATACAGTAAAAACAGGAGTTAAGGTCAGACCACGAGCTAGAAATAGGGTTAGTCCAGCAGTTAAAGTTAGGTTATCCCAGTATTGAAGGTTTAGGTTAAGTCAGAGGTGAGGATTAGGGTTGGGTCCTGGGTTAAGGCTAGGGTTAGGGTTAGACCATGGGTTAGGAATAGAGTTAAGACAGGAGTTAGGGTCACACCAGGAGCTATAAATAGGGTTAGTACAGCAGTTAAAGTTAGGTTATCCCAGAATTTAAGGTTTAGGTTTGGGTTAGGCCAGAGGTGAAGATTAGGGATGAGTCCTGGGTTAAGGCTAGGGTTAGGGTTAGACCATGGGTTAGTAATAGAGTAAAAACTGGAGTTAGTTTAAAACTAGGGGCTAGAAATAGGGTTAGTCCAGTAGTTTAACCTATGTTAAGCCAGAATTTAAGGTTTAGGTTAAGACAGAGGTGAGGAATAGGGTTGCCTCCTAGTTTAAGGCTAGGGTTGAGGATAGACTATGGGTTAGCAATAGAGTTAAAACAGGAGTTAGGGCCAGACCAAGAGCTAGAAATAGGGTTAGTCCAGCAGTTAAAGTTAGGTTATCCCAGATTTTAAGGTTTAAGATTGGGTTAGGCCAGAGGTGGGGATAAGAGTTTAGTCCTTGGTTAAGGCTAGGGTTAGGGTTAGACCATGGGTTAGGAATAGATTTAAAACAGGAGTTAGGGTCAGACCAGGAGCTAGAAATAGGGTTAGTCCAGTAGTTAAAGTTAGGTTATCCCAGAATTTAGGTTTAGGTTTGGGTTAGGCAAGAGGTGAGAATTAGGGATGAGTCCTGGGTTAAGGATAGGGTAAGGGTCAGACCATGGGTTAGGTACAGAGGTAAAACAGGAGTTAGTAACAGACCAAAAGCTAGAAACAGGGTTAATCCAGCAGTTACACTTGAGTTAATCCAGAATTTAAGGTTTAGGTTAAGCCAGAGGTGAGGATTAGGGTTGGGTCCTGGGTTAAGTGTAGGGTTAATGTTAGACCATGGGTTAGGAATAGAGTTAAAACAGGAGTTAGGGTCAGACCAGGAGCTAGAAATAGGGTTAGTCCGGCAGTTAAAGTTAGGTTATCCCAGAATTTAAGGTTTAGGTTAAGTCAGAGGTGAGGATTAGGGTTGTGTCCTGGGTTAAGGCTAGGGTAAGGGTTAGACCATGGGTTAGGAATAGAGCTAAAACAGGAGTTAGGGTCAGACCAAGAGCTAGAAATAGGGTTAGATTAGCAGTTAAAGTTAAGTTGTCCCAGTATTTAAGGTTTAGGTTTAGACAGGGGTGAGTATTAGGGTTGGGTCCTGGGTTAAGGCTAGGGTTAGGGTTACACCATGGGTTAGGAATAGAGTTAAAGCAGGAGTTAGGGTCAGACCAGGGGCTTGAAATAGGGTTACTCCAGCAGGTAAACTTAGGTTAAGCCAGAATTTAAGGTTTAGGTTAAGCCAGAGGTGAGGATTGGGATTGGGACCTGGGTTAAGGTTTCGGTTAGTGTTACAAAATGGGTTAGGAATACTGTTAAAGCAGAAGTTAGGGTCAGACCAGTGACTTGAAATATGGTTTGTCCTGCAGTTAATCTTAGGTTAAGCCAGAATTTAAGGTTTAGGTAAAGCCAGAGGTGAGGATTAGGGTTAGGTCCTGAGTTAAGGCTAGAGTTATGGTTAGACCGTGGGTTAGTAATAGATTTAAAACAGGAGTTAGGGTCAGACCATGATCTAGAAATAGGGTTAGTTAAGCAGCTAAAGTTAGGTTATCCCAGATTTTAAGGTTTAGGTTTGTGTTAGGCCACAGCTGAGGATTAATGTTGAGTCCTAGGTTAAGGCTAGGTTTAGGGTTGGACCATGGGTTAGGAATAGAGTTAAAACAGGAGTTAGGGTCAGACCAAGAGCTAGAAATAGGCTTAGTCCAGCAGTTAAAGTTAAGTTATCTCAGTAATTAAATTTTAGGATAAGTCAGAGGGGAGGATTAGGGTTGGGTCCTGGGTTAAGGCTAGGGTTAGCGTTAGTTAGACCATGGGTTAGGAATAGAGTTAAAACAGGAGTTAGGGTCAGACCAGGAGCTAGAAATAGGGTTAGTCCAGCAGTTAAAATTAGGTTAAGCCAGAATTAAACGTTTAGGTTAAGCCAGAGGTGAGGATTAGGGATGAGTCCTGGGTTAAGGTTAGGGTTAGACCATGGGATAGGAATAGACTTAAAACAGGAGTTAGGGTCAGACCAGGAGCTAGAAATAGGGTTAGCCCAGTAGTTGAAGTTAGGTTTATCCCAGAATTTAAGGTTTAGGTTTGGGTTAGGCCAAAGGTGAGGATTAGGGTTGTGTCCTGGGTTAAGGCTAGGGTAAGGGTTAGACCATGGGTTAGGAATAGAGCTAAAACAGGAGTTAGGGTCAGACCAAGAGCTAGAAATAGGGTTAGATTAGCAGTTAAAGTTAAGTTATCCCAGTATTTAAGGTTTAGGTTTAGACAGGGGTGATAATTAGGGTTGGGTCCTGGGTTAAGGCTAGGGTTAGGGTTACACCATGGGTTAGGAATAGAGTTAAAGCAGGAGTTAGGGTCAGACCAGGGGCTTGAAATAGGGTTACTCCAGCAGTTAAACTTAGGTTAAGCCAGAATTTAAGGTTTAGGTTAAGCCAGAGGTGAGGATTGGGATTGGGACCTGGGTTAAGGTTTGGGTTAGTGTTACAAAATGGGTTAGGAATACTGTTAAAGCAGAAGTTAGGCTCAGACCAGTGACTTGAAATATGGTTTGTCCTGCAGTTAATCTTAGGTTAAGCCAGAATTTAAGGTTTAGGTAAAGCCAGAGGTGAGGATTAGGGTTAGGTCCTGAGTTAAGGCTAGAGTTATGGTTAGACCGTGGGTTAGTAATAGATTTAAAACAGGAGTTAGGGTCAGACCATGATCTAGAAATAGGGTTAGTTAAGCAGCTAAAGTTAGGTTATCCCAGATTTTAAGGTTTAGGTTTGTGTTAGGCCACAGGTGAGGATTATTGTTGAGTCCTAGGTTAAGGCTAGGTTTAGGGTTGGACCATGGGTTAGGAATAGAGTTAAAACAGGAGTTAGGGTCAGACCAAGAGCTAGAAATAGGCTTAGTCCAGCAGTTAAAGTTAAGTTATCTCAGTATTTAAATTTTAGGTTAAGTCGGAGGGGAGGATTAGGGTTGGGTCCTGGGTTAAGGCTAGGGTTAGCGTTAGACCATGGGTTAGGAATAGAGTTAAAACAGGAGTTAGGGTCAGATCAGGAGCTAGAAATAGGGTTAGTCCAGCAGTTAAAATTAGGTTAAGCCAGAATTAAAGGTTTAGGTTAAGCCAGAGGTGAGGATTAGGGATGAGTCCTGGGTTAAGGTTAGGGTTAGACCATGGGATAGGAATAGAGTTAAAACAGAAGTTAAGGTCAGACCACGAGCTAGAAATAGGGTTAGTCCAACAGTTAAAGTTAGGTTAACACAGTATTGAAGGTTTAGGTTAAGTCAGAGGTGAGGATTAGGGTTGGGTCCTGGGTTAAGGCTAGGGTTAGGGTTAGACCATGGGTTAGGAATAGAGTTAACACAGGATTTAGTGTCAGACCAGTAGCTAGAAATAGGGTTAGTCCAGCAGTTAAAGTTAGGTTATCCCAGATTTTAAGGTTTAAGTTTGGGTTAAGCCAGAGGTGAGGATTAGGGTTTAGTCCTTGGTTAAGGCTAGGGTTAGGGTTAGACCATGGGTTAGGAATAGACTTAAAACAGGAGTTAGGGTCAGACCAGGAGCTAGAAATAGGGTTAGTCCAGTAGTTGAAGTTAGGTTATCCCAGAATTTAAGGTTTAGGTTTGGGTTAGGCCAAAGGTGAGGATTATGGATGAGTCTTGGGTTAAGGATAGGGTAAGGGTTAGACCATGGGTTAGGTACAGAGGTAAAACAGGAGTTAGGGTCAGAACAGGAGAAAGAAATAGGGTTAGTACAGCAGTTAATGTTAGGTTAAGCTA
Organism: Anomaloglossus baeobatrachus; assembly: GCF_048569485.1. NCBI lineage: Eukaryota > Metazoa > Chordata > Amphibia > Anura > Aromobatidae > Anomaloglossus > Anomaloglossus baeobatrachus. The sequence goes on from NC_134356.1 coordinate 164,909,660, forward strand.
GAATTTAGGGATTAGGTTAAACCAGAGGTGAGGATTAGGGTTGGGTCCTGGGTTAAGGCTGTGGTTAGGGTTAGACCATGGGATAGTAATAGAGTTAAAACAGGAGTTAGGGTCAGACCAGGAGCTAGAAATAGGGTTAGTCCAGCAGTTAAAGTTAGCTTATCCCAGAATTTAAGGTTTAGGTTTGTTTTAGTCCAATTGTGAGGATTAGGGTTAAATCCTTGGTTAAAGCTAGGGTTAGGGTTAGACCATGGGTTAGGAATAGAGTAAAAACAGGAGTTAGTTTAAAATTAAGGGCTAGAAATAGGGTTTGTCCAGCAGTTTAACCTAATTTTAGCCAGAATTTAAGGGTTAGGTTAAGTTAGAGGTGAGGATTAGGGTTGGGTCCTGGGTTAAGGCTAGGATTGGGGTTATACCATGGGTTACGAATACAGTTAAAGCAGGAGTTAGGGTCAGACCAGGGGCTAGAAATAGGGTTAGTGCAGCAGTTAAAGTTAGGTTAAGCCAGAATTAAAGGTTTAGGTTAAGCCAGAGGTGAGGATTAAGGTTGGGTCCTGGGTAAAGGCTAGAGTTGGGGTTAGACCATGGGTTAGGAATAGAGTTAAAACTGGAGTTAGGGTAAGAACAGGAGCTAGAAATAGAGTTAGTCTTGCAGGTAAAGTTAGGTTATCCCAGAATTTAAGGTTTAGGCTTGGGTTAGGTCAGAGAAGAGGATTAGGATTGAGTCCTGGGTTAAAGTTAGGGTTAGGGTTAGACCATGGGTTAGGAATAGAGTTAAAACAGGAGTTAGGGTCAGACAACGAGCTAGAAATAGAGTTAGTCCAGCAGTTAAAGTTCGGTTATCCCAGTATTGAAGGTTTAGGTTAGGTCAGAGGTGAGGATTAGGGTTGGGTCCTGGATAAAGGCTAGAGTTGGGTTAGATTATGGGTTAGGAATAGAGTTAAACTGGAGTTAGGGTAAGATCAGGAGCTAGAAATAGAGTTAGTCTTGCAGTTCAAGTTAGGTTATCCCAGAATTTAAGGTTTAGGCTTGGGTTAGGTCAGAAGTGAGGATTAGGGTTGAGTCCTGGGTTAAGGCTAGGGTTAGGTTTACACCTCGGGTTAGTAATAGAGTTAAAGCAGGAGTTAGGGTCAGACCAGGGGTTAGAAAAAGGGTTAGTCCAGCAGTTAAACTTAGGTTAAGCCAGAATTTAAGGTTAAGGTTAAGAGCGAGGTGATGATTAGGGATGAGTCCTGGGTTAAGGCTAGGGTTAGGGTTAGACCATGTGTTAGGAATACAGTAAAAACAGGAGTTAAGGTCAGACCACGAGCTAGAAATAGGGTTAGTCCAGTAGTTAAAGTTAGGTTATCACAGAATTTAGGTTTAGGTTAGGCCAGAGGTGAGGATTAGGGTTGTGTCCTGGGTTAAGGCTAGGGTAAGGGTTAGACCATGGGTTAGGAATAGAGCTAAAACAGGAGTTAGGGTCAGACCAAGAGCTAGAAATAGGGTTAGATTAGCAGTTAAAGTTAAGTTATCCCAGTATTTAAGGTTTAGGTTAAGAAAGGGGTGAGAATTAGGGTTGGGTCCTGGGTTAAGGCTAGGGTTAGGGTTACACCATGGGTTAGGAATAGAGTTAAAGCAGGAGTTAGGGTCAGACCAGGGGCTTGAAATAGGGTTACTCCAGCAGTTAAAGTTAGGTTAAGCCAGAATTTAAGGTTTAGGTTAAGCCAGAGGTGGGGATTGGGATTGGGACCTGGATTAAGGCTTGGGTTAGGGTGACAAAATGGGTAAGGATTACTGTTAACACAGAAGTTAGGGTCAGACCAGTGACTTGAAATAAGGTTTGTCCTGCAGTTAATCTTAGGTTAAGCCAGAATTTAAGGTTTAGGTAAAGCCAGAGGTGAGGATTAGGGTTAGGTCCTGGGTTAAGGCTAGAGTTATGGTTAGACCGTGGGTTAGTAACAGATTTAAAACAGGAGTTAGCGTCAGACCATGATCTAGAAATAGGGTTAGTTAAGCAGCTAAAGTTAGGTTATCCCAGATTTTAAGGTTTAGGTTTGTGTTAGGCCACAGGTGAGGATTAATGTTGAGTCCTGGGTTAAGGCTAGGTTTAGGGTTGGACCATGGGTTAGGAATAGAGTTAAAACAGGAGTTAGGGTCAGACCAAGAGCTAGAAATAGGCTTAGTCCAGCAGTTAAAGTTAAGTTATCTCAGTATTTAAATTTTAGGTTAAGTCAGAGGGATGGATTAGGGTTGGGTCCTGGGTTAAGGCTAGGGTTAGCGGTAGACCATGGGTTAGGAATAGAGTTAAAACAGGAGTTAGGGTCAGACCAGGAGCTAGAAATAGGGTTAGTTCAGCAGTTAAAATTAGGTTAAGCCAGAATTTAAGGTTTAGGTTAAGCCAGTGGCGAGGATTTGGGTTGGGTCCTAAATTAAGGCTAGGCTTAAGGTTAGATTATGGGTTAGCATTAGAGTTAAAACAGAAGTTAGGGTCAGACCACGAGCTTGAAATAGGGTTAGTCCTGCAGTTAAAGTTAGGTTATCCCAGAATTTAAGGTTTAGGTTTGTGTTAGGCCAGAGGTGAGGATTAGGGCTGGGTCCTGGGTTAAGGCTAGGGTTAGACCATGGGTTAGGAATAGAGTTAAAGCAGGAGTTAGGGTCAGACCAGGGGCTAGAAATAGGGTTATTTCAATAGTTAAACTTAGGTTAAGCCATAATTTAAGGTATAGGTTAAGCCAGAGGTGAGGATTTGGGTTGAGTCCTTAATTAAGGCTAGGGTTAAGGTTAGATTATGGGTTAGTAATAGAGTTAAAACAGGAGTTAGGGTCAGACCAAGATCTAGAAATAGGGTTAGTCCTGCAGTTAAAGTTAGGTTATCCCAGAATTTAAGGTTTAGGTTTGGGTTAGGCCAGAGATGAGGATTAGGATTGAGTCCTGGGTTAGGGTTAGGATTAGACCATGGGTTTGGAATAGAGTTAAAACAGGAGTTATGGTCAGACCACGAGCTAGAAATAGAGTTAGTCCAGCAGTTAAAGTTAGATTATCCAAGTATTGAAGGTTTAGGTTAAGTCAGACGTGAGGATTAGGGTTGGGTCCTGGGTTAAGGCTAGGGTTAGGTTTACACCATAGGTTAGGAATAGAGTTAAAGCAGGAGTTAGGGTCAGCACAGGGGCTAGAATTAGGGTTAGACCAGCAGTTAAACTTAGGTTAAGCCAGAATTAAAGGTTTAGGTTAAGTCAGAGGTGAGGATTATGGTTGGGTCCTGGGTTAAGGCTAGGGTTAGAGTTAGACTATGAGTTAGAAATAGATTTTAAACAGGAGTTAGGGTCAGACCAGGAGCTAAAAATAGAGTTAGTCTTGCAGTTATAGTTAGGTTATCCCAGAATTTAAGGTTTAAGTTTGGGTTAGGCCAGAGGTGAGTCTTAGGGTTGAGTCCTGGGTTAAGGCTAGGGTTAGAAGTGGACCATGGGTTAGTAATAGAGTTAAAGCAGGAGTTAGGGTCAGACCAGGAGCTAGAAATAGGGTTAGTCCAGCAGTTAAAGTTAGGTTATCCCAGAATTTAAGGTTTACGTTTGGGTTAGGCCAGGGATAAGGATTAAGGTTGAGTCCTGGGTTAAGGTTAGGGTTAGGGTTAGACCATGGGTTAGGAATAGAGTTAAAACCAGAGTTAGGGTCAGACCACGAGCTACAAATAGAGTTTGTCCAGCAGTTAAAGTTAGGTTATGCCAGTATTAAAGCTTTAGGTTAAGTCAGATGTGAGGATTAGGGTTGGGTCCTGGGTTAAGGCAAGGGTTAGGGTTACACATTGCGTTAGGAATAGAGTTAAAGTAGGAGTTAGGGTCAGACCAGGAGCTAGAAAAAGGGTTAGTCCAGCATTTAAACTTAGGTTAAGCCAGACTTTAAGGTTTAAGTTAAACCAGAGGTGAGGATTTGCGTTGGGTCCCAAATTAAGGCTAGGGTTAAGGTTAGATTATGAATTAGTAATAGAGTTAAAACAGGAGTTAGGGTCAGACCACGAGCTAAAAATAGGGTTAGTCCAGCAGTTAATGTTAGGTTATCCCAGTATTGAAGGTTTAGGTTAAGTCAGAGGTGAGGATTAGGGTTGGGTCCAGGGTTAAGACTAGGGTTAGGGATAGACCATGGGTTAGGAATAGAATTAAAACAGGAGTTAGGGTCAGACCAGGAGCTAGAAATAGAGTTAGTCTTGCAGTTAAAGTTAGGATATCCCAGAATTTAAGGTTTAGGTTTAGGTTAAGCCAAAGGTGAGGATTTGGGTTGTGTCCTAAATTTAGGCTAGGATTAAGGTTAGATTATGGGTTAGTAATAGAGTTAGAACAGGAGTTAGGGTCAGACCACGAGCTAGAAATAGGGTTAGTCCTGCAGTTAAAGTTAGGTTATCGCAGAATTTAAAGTTTAGGTTTGGGTTAGGCCAGAGGTGAGGATTAAGGCTGAGTCATGGGTTAAGGCTAGGGTTATTGTTGTACCATGGTTTAGGAATAGAGTAAAAACAGGAGTTAGGATCAGACCAGGATCTAGAAATAGGGTTAGTCCAGCAGTTAAAGTTAAGTTATCCCAGTATTTAAGTTTTAGGTTAAGTCAGAGGTGAGGATTAGGGTTGGGTCCTGGGTTAAGGCTAGGGTTAGGGTTAGACCATGGTTTAGGAATAGTGTTAAAGCAGGAGTTAGGGTCAGACCAGGGTCTTGAAATAGGGTTAGTCCAGCAGTTAAACTTAGGTTAAGCCAGAATTTAAAGTTTAGGTTAAGCCAGAGGTGAGGTTTAGGGTTCGGTACAAGGTAAAGGCTAGAGTTAGGTTTAAACCATGGGTTAGGAATAGTGTTAAAGCAGGAGTTAGGGTCAGACCAGGGTCTTGAAATAGGGTTAGTCCAGCAGTTAAACTTAGGTTAAGTCAGAATTAATGGTTTAGGTTAAGCCAGAGGTGAGGATTAGGGTTGGGTCTTGGGTTAAGGCTAGGGTTAGGGTTACACCATGGGTTAGGAATAGTGTTAAAGCAGGAGTTAGGGTCAGACCAGGGTCGTGAAATAGGGTTAGTCCAGCAGTTAAACTTAGGTTAAGCCAGAATTTAAAGTTTAGGTTAAGCCAGAGGTGAGGTTTAGGGTTCGGTACAAGGTAAAGGCTAGAGTTAGGTTTAAACCATGGGTTAGGAATAGTGTTAAAGCAGGAGTTAGGGTCAGACCAGGGTCTTGAAATAGGGTTAGTCCAGCAGTTAAACTTAGGTTAAGTCAGAATTAAAGGTTTAGGTTAAGTTGGAGGTGTGGATTAGGGTTGGGTCCTGGGTTAAGGCTAGGATTGGTGTTATACCATGGGTTACGAATAGAGTTAAAGCAGCAGTTAGTGTCAGACCAGGGGCTAGAAATGGGGTTAGTGCAGCAGTTAAACTTAGGTTAAGCCAGAATTAAAGGTTTAGGTTAAGCCAGAGGTGAGGATTAGGGTTGGGTCATGGGTTAAGGCTAGGGTTAGGGTTGGAGCATGGGTTAGTAATAGAGTTAAAACAGGAGTTAGGGTCAGACCAGGAGCTAGAAATAGGGTTAGTCCTGCAGTTAAAGTTAGGTTATCCCAGAATTTAAGGTTTAGGTTTGGGTTAGGCCAGAGATGAGGATTAGGGATGAGTCCTGGGTTAAGGTTAGGGTTAGTGTTAGACCATGGGTTAGTAATAGAGTTAAAACAGGGGTTAAGGTCAGACCAGGAGCTAGAAATAGGATTAGTCCAGCAGTTAAAGTTAGGTTATCCCAGTATTTAAGGTTTAGATTAAGCAAGAGGTGAGGGTTAGAGTTGGTCCTGGGTTAAGGCTAGGGTTAGAACATGGGTTAGTCAAAGTGTTAAAACAGAGTTAGGGTCAGACCAGGAGCTAGAAATAGGGTTAGTCCAGCAGTTAAAGTTAGGTTATCCCAGAATTTAAGGTTTAGGTTTGGGTTAGGCCAGAGGTGAGGATTAGGGATGAGTCCTGTGTTAAGGCTAGGGTTTGGGTTAGACCATGGGTTAGGAATACAGTTAAAACAGGAGTTATGGTCAGACCAGGAGCAAGAAATAGAGTTAGTCCAGCAGTTACAGTTAGGTTATCCCAGAATTTAAGGTTTAGGTTTGGGTTAGGCCAGAGGTGAGGATTAGGGATGAGTCCTTGTTTAAGGCTAGGGTTAGGGTTAGACCATGGGTTAGGAATAGAGTAAAAACAGGAGTTAGTTTAAAACTAGGGGTTAGAAATAGGGTTATTCCAGCAAATTAACATAGTTTAAGCCAGAATTTAAGGTTTAGATTAAGCAAGAGGTTAAGATTAGAGTTGGGTCCTGGGTTAAGTCTAGGGTTAGGGTTAGACCATGGGTTAGGATTAGAGATAAAACAGGAGTTAGGGTCAGACCAGGAGCTGGAAATAGGGTTAGTCCAGCAGTTAAAGTTGGGTTATCCCAGAATTTTAGGTTTAGGTTAAGACAGAGGTGAGGCTTAGGGTTGCGACCTGGGTTAAGGCTAGAGTAAGGGTTAGACCATAATTTAGGAATAGAGTTAAAAAAGGAGTTAGGGTCAGACCAAGAGCTAGAAATAGGGTTAGTCCAGCATTTAAGTTAGGTTATCCCAGTATTTAAACTTTAGGTTAAGTCAGCGGGTAGGATTAGGTTTGGGCCCTCTGTTAAGGCTAGGGTTAGGGTTAGACCATGGGTTAGGAATAGAGTTAAAACAGGAGTTAGGATCAGACCATGAGCTAGACATAGGGTTAGTCCTGAAGTTAAACTTAGGTTAAGACAGAATTTAAGGTTTAGGTTAAGCCAGTGGCGAGGATTTGGGTTGGGTCCTAAAATAAGGCTAGGCTTAAGGTTAGATTATGGGTTAGGATTAGAGTTAAAACAGAAGTTTGGGTCAGACCACGAGCTAGAAATAGGGTTAGTCTTGCAGTTAAAGTTAGGTTATCCCAGAATTTAAGGTTTAGGTTTGTGTTAGGCCAGAGGTGAGGATTAGGGCTGGGTCCTGGGTTAAGGCTAGGGTTAGGGTTAGACCATGGGTTAGGAATAGAGTTAAAGCAGGAGTTAGGGTCAGACCAGGGGCTAGAAATAGGGTTAGTCCTGCAGTTAAAGTTAGGTTATCCCAGAATTTAAGGTTTAGGTTTGGGTTAGGCCAGAGATGAGGATTAGGATTGAGTCCTGGGTTAAGGTTAGGGTTAGGATTAGACCATGGGTTAGGAATAGAGTTAAAACAGGAGTTATGGTCAGACCACGAGCTAGAAATAGAGTTAGTCCAGCAGTTAAAGTTAGATTATCCAAGTATTGAAGGTTTAGGTTAAGTCAGACATGAGGATTAGGGGTGGGTCCTGGGTTAAGGCTAGGGTTAGGTTTACACCATAGGTTAGGAATAGAGTTAAAGCAGGAGTTAGGGTCAGCACAGGGGCTAGAATTAGGGTTAGTCCAGCAGTTAAAGTTAGGTTATCCCAGAATTTAAGGTTTAGGTTTGGGTTAGGCCAGAGGTGAGGATTAGGGATGAGTCCTGTGTTAAGGCTAGGGTTTGGGTTAGACCATGGATTAGGAATACAGTTAAAACAGGAGTTATGGTCAGACCAGGAGCAAGAAATAGAGTTAGTCCAGCAGTTAAAGTTAGGTTATCCCAGAATTTAAGGTTTAGGTTTGGGTTAGGCCAGAGGTGAGGATTAGGGATGAGTCCTTGTTTAAGGCTAGGGTTAGGGTTAGACCATGGGTTAGGAATAGAGTAAAAACAGGAGTTAGTTTAAAACTAGGGGCCAGAAATAGGGTTATTCCAGCAAATTAACATAGTTTAAGCCAGAATTTAAGGTTTAGATTAAGCAAGAGGTTAAGATTAGAGTTGGGTCCTGGGTTAAGTCTAGGGTTAGGGTTAGACCATGGGTTAGGATTAGAGATAAAACAGGAGTTAGGGTCAGACCAGGAGCTGGAAATAGGGTTAGTCCAGCAGTTAAAGTTGGGTTATCCCAGAATTTCAGGTTTAGGTTAAGACAGAGGTGAGGCTTAGGGTTGCGACCTGGGTTAAGGCTAGAGTAAGGGTTAGACCATAATTTAGGAATAGAGTTAAAAAAGGAGTTAGGGTCAGACCAAGAGCTAGAAATAGGGTTAGTCCAGCATTTAAAGTTAGGTTATCCCAGTATTTAAACTTTAGGTTAAGTCAGCGGGTAGGATTAGGTTTGGGTCCTGGGTTAAGGCTAGGGTTAGGGTTAGACCATGGGTTAGGAATAGAGTTAAAACAGGAGTTAGGATCAGACCATGAGCTAGACATAGGGTTAGTCCTGAAGTTAAACTTAGGTTAAGACAGAATTTAAGGTTTAGGTTAAGCCAGTGGCGAGGATTTGGGTTGGGTCCTAAATTAAGGCTAGGCTTAAGGTTAGATTATGGGTTAGGATTAGAGTTAAAACAGAAGTTTGGGTCAGACCACGAGCTAGAAATAGGGTTAGTCCTGCAGTTAAAGTTAGGTTATCCCAGAATTTAAGGTTTAGGTTTGTGTTAGGCCAGAGGTGAGGATTAGGGCTGGGTCCTGGGTTAAGGCTAGGGTTAGGGTTAGACCATGGGTTAGGAATAGAGTTAAAGCAGGAGTTAGGGTCAGACCAGGGGCTAGAAATAGGGTTAGTCCTGCAGTTAAAGTTAGGTTATTCCAGAATTTAAGGTTTAGGTTTGGGTTAGGCCAGAGATGAGGATTAGGATTGAGTCCTGGGTTAAGGTTAGGGTTAGGATTAGACCATGGGTTAGGAATAGAGTTAAAACAGGAGTTATGGTCAGACCACGAGCTAGAAATAGAGTTAGTCCAGCAGTTAAAGTTAGATTATCCAAGTATTGAAGGTTTAGGTTAAGTCAGACGTGAGGATTAGGGGTGGGTCCTGGGTTAAGGCTAGGGTTAGGTTTACACCATAGGTTAGGAATAGAGTTAAAGCAGGAGTTAGGGTCAGCACAGGGGCTAGAATTAGGGTTAGTCCAGCAGTTAAAGTTAGGTTATCCCAGAATTTAAGGTTTAGGTTTGGGTTAGGCCAGAGGTGAGGATTAGGGATGAGTCCTGTGTTAAGGCTAGGGTTTGGGTTAGACCATGGGTTAGGAATACAGTTAAAACAGGAGTTATGGTCCGACCAGGAGCAAGAAATAGAGTTAGTCCAGCAGTTAAAGTTAGGTTATCCCAGAATTTAAGGTTTAGGTTTGGGTTGGGCCAGAGGTGAGGATTAGGGATGAGTCCTTGTTTAAGGCTAGGGTTAGGGTTAGACCATGGGTTAGGAATAGAGTAAAAACAGGAGTTAGTTTAAAACTAGGGGCTAGAAATAGGGTTATTCCAGCAAATTAACATAGTTTAAGCCAGAATTTAAGGTTTAGATTAAGCAAGAGGTTAAGATTAGAGTTGGGTCCTGGGTTAAGTCTAGGGTTAGACCATGGGTTAGGATTAGAGATAAAACAGGAGTTAGGGTCAGACAAGGAGCTGGAAATAGGGTTAGTCCAGCAGTTAAAGTTGGGTTATCCCAGAATTTCAGGTTTAGGTTAAGACAGAGGTGAGGCTTAGGGTTGCGACCTGGGTTAAGGCTAGAGTAAGGGTTAGACCATAATTTAGGAATAGAGTTAAAAAAGGAGTTAGGGTCAGACCAAGAGCTAGAAATAGGGTTAGTCCAGCATTTAAAGTTAGGTTATCCCAGTATTTAAACTTTAGGTTAAGTCAGCGGGTAGGATTAGGTTTGGGTCCTGGGTTAAGGCTAGGGTTAGGTTTAGACCATGGGTTAGGAATAGAGTTAAAACAGGAGTTAGGATCACACCATGAGCTAGACATAGGGTTAGTCCTGAAGTTAAACTTAGGTTAAGACAGAATTTAAGGTTTAGGTTAAGCCAGTGGCGAGGATTTGGGTTGGGTCCTAAATTAAGGCTAGGCTTAAGGTTAGATTATGGGTTAGGATTAGAGTTAAAACAGAAGTTTGGGTCAGACCACGAGCTAGAAATAGGGTTAGTCCTGCAGTTAAAGTTAGGTTATCCCAGAATTTAAGGTTTAGGTTTGTGTTAGGCCAGAGGTGAGGATTAAGGCTGGGTCCTGGGTTAAGGCTAGGGTTAGGGTTAGACCATGGGTTAGGAATAGAGTTAAAGCAGGAGTTAGGGTCAGACCAGGGGCTAGAAATAGGGTTAGTCCTGCAGTTAAAGTTAGGTTATCCCAGAATTTAAGGTTTAGGTTTGGGTTAGGCCAGAGATGAGGATTAGGATTGAGTCCTGGGTTAAGGTTAGGGTTAGGATTAGACCATGGGTTAGGAATAGAGTTAAAACAGGAGTTATGGTCAGACCACGAGCTAGAAATAGAGTTATTCCAGCAGTTAAAGTTAGATTATCCAAGTATTGAAGGTTTAGGTTAAGTCAGACGTGAGGATTAGGGGTGGGTCCTGGGTTAAGGCTAGGGTTAGGTTTACACCATAGGTTAGGAATAGAGTTAAAGCAGGAGTTAGGGTCAGCACAGGGGCTAGAATTAGGGTTAGTCCAGCAGTTAAAGTTAGGTTATCCCAGAATTTAAGGTTTAGGTTTGGGTTAGGCCAGAGGTGAGGATTAGGGATGAGTCCTGTGTTAAGGCTAGGGTTTGGGTTAGACCATGGGTTAGGAATACAGTTAAAACAGGAGTTATGGTCAGACCAGGAGCAAGAAATAGAGTTAGTCCAGCAGTTAAAGTTAGGGTATCCCAGAATTTAAGGTTTAGGTTTGGGTTAGGCCAGAGGTGAGGATTAGGGATGAGTCCTTGTTTAAGGCTAGGGTTAGGGTTAGACCATGGGTTAGGAATAGAGTAAAAACAGGAGTTAGTTTAAAACTAGGGGCTAGAAATAGGGTTATTCCAGCAAAGTAACATAGTTTAAGCCAGAATTTAAGGTTTAGATTAAGCAAGAGGTTAAGATTAGAGTTGGGTCCTGGGTTAAGTCTAGGGTTAGGGTTAGACCATGGGTTAGGATTAGAGATAAAACAGGAGTTAGGGTCAGACCAGGAGCTGGAAATAGGGTTAGTCCAGCAGTTAAAGTTGGGTTATCCCAGAATTTCAGGTTTAGGTTAAGACAGAGGTGAGGCTTAGGGTTGCGACCTGGGTTAAGGCTAGAGTAAGGGTTAGACCATAATTTAGGAATAGAGTTAAAAAAGGAGTTAGGGTCAGACCAAGAGCTAGAAATAGGGTTAGTCCAGCATTTAAAGTTAGGTTATCCCAGTATTTAAACTTTAGGTTAAGTCAGCGGGTAGGATTAGGTTTGGGTCCTGGGTTAAGGCTCGGGTTAGGGTTAGACCATGGGTTAGGAATAGAGTTAAAACAGGAGTTAGGATCAGACCATGAGCTAGACATAGGGTTAGTCCTGAAGTTAAACTTAGGTTAAGACAGAATTTAAGGTTTAGGTTAAGCCAGTGGCGAGGATTTGGGTTAGGTCCTAAATTAAGGCTAGGCTTAAGGTTAGATTATGGGTTAGGATTAGAGTTAAAACAGAAGTTTGGGTCAGACCACGAGCTAGAAATAGGGTTAGTCCTGCAGTTAAAGTTAGGTTATCCCAGAATTTAAGGTTTAGGTTTGTGTTAGGCCAGAGGTGAGGATTAGGGCTGGGTCCTGGGTTAAGGCTAGGGTTAGTGTTAGACCATGGGTTAGGAATAGAGTTAAAGCAGGAGTTAGGGTCAGACCAGGGGCTAGAAATAGGGTTAGTCCTGCAGTTAAAGTTAGGTTATCCCAGAATTTAAGGTTTAGGTTTGGGTTAGGCCAGAGATGAGGATTAGGATTGAGTCCTGGGTTAAGGTTAGGGTTAGGATTAGACCATGGGTTAGGAATAGAGTTAAAACAGGAGTTATGGTCAGACCACGAGCTAGAAATAGAGTTAGTCCAGCAGTTAAAGTTAGATTATCCAAGTATTGAAGGTTTAGGTTAAGTCAGACGTGAGGATTAGGGTTGGGTCCTGGGTTAAGGCTAGGGTTAGGTTTACACCATAGGTTAGGAATAGAGTTAAAGCAGGAGTTAGGGTCAGCACAGGGGCTAGAATTAGGGTTAGTCCAGCAGTTAAACTTAGGTTAAGCCAGAATTAAAGGTTTAGGTTAAGTCAGAAGTGAGGATTATGGTTGGGTCCTGGGTTAAGGCTAGGGTTAGAGTTAGACCATGAGTTAGAAATAGATTTTAAACAGGAGTTAGGGTCAGACCAGGAGCTAGAAATAGAGGTAGTCTTGCAGTTATAGTTAGGTTATCCCAGAATTTAAGGTTTAAGTTTGGGTTAGGCCAGAGGTGAGTCTTAGGGTTGAGTCCTGGGTTAAGGCTAGGGTTAGAAGTGGACCATGGGTTAGTAATAGAGTTAAAGCAGGAGTTAGGGTCAGACCAGGAGCTAGAAATAGGGTTAGTCCCGCAGTTAAAGTTAGGTTATCCCAGAATTTAAGGTTTAGGTTTGGGTTAGGTCTGGGATAAGGATTAAGGTTGAGTCCTGGGTTAAGGTTAGGGTTAGGGTTAGACCTTGGGTTAGGAATAGAGTTAAAACCAGAGTTAGGGTCAGACCACGAGCTAGAAATAGAGTTTGTCCAGCAGTTAAAGTTAGGTTATGCCAGTATTAAAGCTTTAGGTTAAGTCAGATGTGAGGATTAGGGTTGGGTCCTGGGTTAAGGCTAGGGTTAGGGTTACACATTGGGTTAGGAATAGAGTTAAAGTAGGAGTTAGGGTCAGACCAGGAGCTAGAAAAAGGGTTAGTCCAGCATTTAAACTTAGGTTAAGCCAGACTTTAAGGTTTAAGTTAAACCAGAGGTGAGGATTTGCGTTGGGTCCCAAATTAAGGCTAGGGTTAAGGTTAGATTATGAATTAGTAATAGAGTTAAAACATGAGTTAGGGTCAGACCACGAGCTAAAAATAGGGTTAGTCCAGCAGTTAAAGTTAGGTTATCCCAGTATTGAAGGTTTAGGTTAAGTCAGAGGTGAGGATTAGGGTTGGGTCCAGGGTTAAGGCTAGGGTTAGGGATAGACCATGGGTTAGGAATAGAATTAAAACAGGAGTTAGGGTCAGACCAGGAGCTAGAAATAGAGTTAGTCTTGCAGTTAAAGTTAGGATATCCCAGAATTTAAGGTTTAGGTTTGGGTTAGGCCAGAGGTGAGGATTAGGGTTGGGTCCTGGGTTAAGGCTAGGGTAAGGGTTAGACCATGGGTTAGGAATAGAGTTAAAACAGGAGTTAGGGTCAGACCAGGAGCTAGAAATAAGGTTAGTCCAGCAGTTAATCTTAGGTTAAGCCAGAATTTAAGGTTTAGGTTAAGCCAGAGGTGAGGATTTAGGTTGTGTCCTAAATTTAGGCTAGGGTTAAGGTTAGATTATGGGTTAGTAATAGAGTTAGAACAGGAGTTAGGGTCAGACCACGAGCTAGAAATAGGGTTAGTCCTGCAGTTAAAGTTAGGTTATCGCAGAATTTAAAGTTTAGGTTTGGGTTAGGCCAGAGGTGAGGATTAAGGATGAGTCCTGGGTTAAGGCTAGGGTTATTGTTGTACCATGGTTTAGGAATAGAGTAAAAACAGGAGTTAGGATCAGACCAGGATCTAGAAATAGGGTTAGTCCAGCAGTTAAAGTTAAGTTATCCCAGTATTTAAGTTTTAGGTTAAGTCAGAGGTGAGG